>NC_086195.1:46831816-48031816 GCF_035770615.1 Melospiza melodia melodia | reverse complement strand
CAAACACAAACAACGGCGCTTTTCCCTGGAAAACAAAACTCGCCTGCCAACTTTTTGATGGCAGATTGCAGGAGCCACTTGGTACTATCAAACCAGCCCAACTTGGCACTGGTGCCACCATGGGTCTGGTCACCATCCTGCCTATCGTAGCTTTTCAGGAGCCAGCCGGTCACTCGCAGCCATAGGCCCCCAGACACAAACCTCGGCCCGTTTCCCTGGCAAACAAAAGTAAGCTGCCCCGCTTCTGGATGGCAGATTGCAGGACGCACTTGGTAGTATCAAACCAGCCCGACTTGGCACTGGTGCCACCTCTGGTCTGGGAACCATCCTGCGTATCGTGGATTCCTAGCAGCCAGCCGGCCACTCCCAGCCACAGGCCCCCAAACACAAACAACGGCGCTTTTCCCTGGAAAACAAAACTCGCCTGCCGACATTTTGATGGCAGATTGCAGGAGCCACTTGGTACTATCAAATCAGCCCAACTTGGCACTGGTGCCACCATGCGTTTGGTCACCATCCTGCCTATCGTAGCTTTTCAGGAGCCAGACGGTCACTCCCAGCTATAGGCCCCCAGACAAAAACCTCGGCCCGTTTCCCTGGCATACAAAAGTAAGCTGCCCCGCTTCTGGATGGCAGATTGCAGGAACAACTTGGTACTATCAAACCAGCCCGACTTGGCACTGGTGCCACCTCTGGTCTGGGAACCATCCTGCGTATCGTGGTTCTAAGGAGCCATCCGTCCACTCCCAGCCACAGGCCCCCAAACACAAACAACGGCGCTTTTCCCTGGAAAACAAAACTCGCCTGCCAACTTTTTGATGGCAGATTGCAGGAGCCACTTGGTACTATCAAACCAGCCCAACTTGGCACTGGTGCCACCATGGATCTGGTCACCATCCTGCCTATCGTAGCTTTTCAGGACCTAGCCGGTCACTCCAAGCCATAGGCGCCCAGACAAAAAGCTCGGCCCGTTTCCCTGGCAAACAAAGTAAGCTGCCCCGCTTCTGGATGGCAGATTGCAGGACGCACTTGGTACTATCAAACCAGCCCGACTTGGCACTGGTGCCGCCTTGGGTCTGGGAACCATCCTGCGTATCGTGGATTCTAAGGAGCCAGCCGGTCACTCCCAGCCACAGGCCCCCAAACACAAACCACAGCGCTTTTCCCTGGAAAACAAAACTCGCCTGCCAATATTTTGATGGCAGATTGCAGGAGCCACTTGGTACTATCAAATCAGCCCAACTTGGCACTGGTGCCACCATGGGTCTGGTCACCATCCTGCCTATCGTAGCTTTTCAGGAGCCAGCCGGTCCCTCCCTGCCATAGGCCCCCAGAGAAAAACTTTGGGCCGTTTCCCTGGCAAACAAAAGTAAGCTGCCCCGCTTCTGGATGGCAGATTGCAGGAGCCACTTTGCACCATCAAACTAGCCCGACTTGGCACTGGTGCCACCTCAGGTCTGGGAACCATCCTGCGTATCGTTCATTCTAAGGAGCCAGCCGGCCACTCCAGCCACAGGCCCCCAGACACAAACAACGGCGCTTTTCCCTGGAAAACAAAACTCGCCTGCCAACTTTTAGATGGCAGATTGCAGGAGCCACTTGGTACTGTCAAATCAGCCCAACTTGGCACTGGTGCCACCATGGGTCTGGTCACCATCCTGCCTATCGTAGCTTTTCAGGACCTAGCAGGTCACTCCCAGCCATAGGCGCCCAGACACAAAGCTCGGCCCGTTTCCCTGGCAAACAAAAGTAAGCTGCCCCGCTTCTGGATGGCAGATTTCCGGAGCCACTTGGTACTATCAAACCATCCCGACTTGGCACTGGTGCCACCTCTGGTCTGGGAACCATGCTGCGTATCGTTCATTCTAAGGAGCCATCCGTCCACTCCCAGCCACAGGCCCCCAAACACAAACAACGGCGCTTTTCCCTGGAAAACAAAACTCGCCTGCCAACATTTTGATGGCAGATTGCAGGAGCCACTTGCTACTATCAAATCAGCCCATCTTGGCACTGGTGCCACCATGGGTCTGGTCACCATCCTGCCTATCGTAGGTGCTCAGGCGCCAGCCGGTCACTCCCAGCCATAGGCCCCCAGAGAAAAACCTCGGCCCGTTTCCCTGGCAAACAAAAGTAAGCTGCCCCGCTTCTGGATGGCAGATTGCAGGAGCCACTTTGCACCATCAAACCAGCCCAACTTGGCACTGGTGCCACCTCTGGTCTGGGAACCATGCTGTGTATCGTGGATTCCAATTAGCAAGCCGGCCACTCCCAGCCACAGGCCTCCAAACACAAACAACGGCGCTTTTCCCTGGAAAACAAAACTCGCCTGCCAACTTTTTGATGGCAGATTGCAGGAGCCACTTGGTACTATCAAACCAGCCCAACTTGGCACTGGTGCCACCATGGGTCTGGTCACCATCCTGCCTATCGTAGCTTTTCAGTACCTAGACGGTCACTCCCAGCCATAGGCCCCGTGACACAAAGCTCGGCCCGTTTCCCTGGCAAACAAAAGTAAGCTGTCCCGCTTCTGGATGGCAGATTGCAGGATCCACTAGGTATTATCAAACCAGCCCGACTTGGCACTGGTGCCACCTCTGGTCTGGGAACCATCCTGCGTATCGTGGATTCTAAGCAGCCAGCCGGCCACTCCCAGCCACAGGCCCCCAAACACAAACAACGGCGCTTTTCCCTGGAAAACAAAACTCGCCTGCCAACATTTTGATGGCAGATTGCAGGAGCCACTTGGTACTATCAAACCAGCCCAACTTGGCACTGGTGCCACCATGGGTCTGGTCACCATCCTGCCTATCGTAGCTTTTCAGGAGCCAGCCGGTCACTCCAAGCCATAGGCCCCCAGACACAAACCTCGGCCCGTTTCCCTGGCAAAGAAAAATAAGCTACCCCGCTTCTGGATGGCACATTGCAGGAGCCACTTTGCACCATCAAACCAGCCCGACTTGGCACTGGTGCCACCTCTGGTCTGGGAACCATCCTGCGTATCGTGGATTCTAATTAGCCATCCGTCCACTCCCAGCCACAGGCCCCCAAACAAAAACAACGGCGCTTTTCCCTGGAAAACAAAACTCGCCTGCCAAATTTTGATGGCAGATTGCCGGAGCCACTGGGTACTATCAAACCAGCCCAACTTGACACTGGTGCCACCATGGGTCTGGTCACCATCCTGCCTATCGTAGCTTTTCAGGAGCCAGCCGGTCACTCCCAGCCATAGGCCCCCAGACAAAAAGCTCGGACCGTTTCCCTGGCAAACAAAAGTAAGTTATTCCGCTACTGGATGGCAGATTGCAGGAGCCACTTTTCACCATCAAACCAGCCCGACTTGGCACTGGTGCCACCTCTGGTCTGGGAACCATGCTGCGTATCGTGGATTCTAAGCAGCCAGCCGGCCACTCCCAGCCACAGGCCCCCAAACAAAAACAACGGCGCATTTCGCTGGATAACAAACTCGCCTGCCAACTTTTTGATGGCAGATTGCAGGAGCCACTTGGTACTATCAAACCAGCCCAACTTGGCACTGGTGCCACCATGGGTCTGGTCACCATCCTGCCTATCGTAGCTTTTCAGGAGCCAGCCGGTCACTCCCAGCCATAGGCCCCGAGACACAAACCTCGGCCCGTTTCCCTGGCAAACAAAAGTAAGCTACCCCGCTTCTGGATGGCAGATTGCAGGACGCACTTGGTACTATCAAACCAGCCCAACTTGGCACTGGTGCCACCTTGGGTCTGGGAACCATCCTGCGTATCGTCGATTCTAAGGAGCCAGCCGGTCACTCCCAGCCACAGGCCCCCAAACAGAAACCACAGCGCTTTTCCCTGGAAAACAAAACCCGCCTGCCGACATTTTGATGGCAGATTGCAGGAGCCACTTGCTACTATCAAATCAGCCCAACTTGGCACTGGTGCCACCATGGGTCTGGTCACCATCCTGCCTATCGTAGCTTTTAAGGAGCCAGCCGGTCACTCCCAGCCATAGGCCCCCAGACACAAAGCTCGGCCCGTTTCCCTGGCAAACAAAAGTAAGCTGCCCCGCTTCTGCATGGCAGATTATAGGAGTTATTTAGTACTATCAAACGAGCCCGACTTGGCACTGGTGCCACCTCAGGTCTGGGAACCATCCTGCGTATCGTGGATTCTAAGGAGCCAGCCGGTCACTCCAAGCCATAGGCACCCAAACACAAACAACGGCGCTTTTCCCTGGAAAACAAAACTCGCCTGCCAACTTTTTGATGGCAGATTGCAGGAGCCACTTGGTACTATCAAACCAGCTCAACTTGGCACTGGTGCCACCATGGGTCTGCTCACCATCCTGCCTATCGTAGCTTTTCAGGAGCCAGACGGTCACTCGCAGCCATAGGCCCCCAGACAAAAACCTCGGCCTGTTTCCCTGGCAAACAAAAGTAAGCTGCCCCGCTTCTGCATGGCAGATTGCAGGAGCTATTTAGTACTATCAAACCAGCCCGACTTGGCACTGGTGCCACCTCAGGTCTGGGAACCATCCTGCGTATCGTGGATTCTAAGGAGCCAGCCGGCCACTCCCACGCACAGGCCCCCAAACACAAACAACGGCGCTTTTCCCTGGAAAACAAAACTCGCCTGCCAAATTTTGACGGCAGATTGCAGGAGCCACTTGGTACTATCAAATCAGCCCAACTTGAGACTGGTGCCACCATGGGTCTGGTCACCATCCTGCCTATCGTAGCTTTTCAGGAGCCAGCCGGTCACTCCCAGCCATAGGCCCCCAGACAAAAACCTCGGCCCGTTTCCCTGACAAACAAAAGTAAGTTATCCCGCTTCTGGATGGCAGATTCCAGGAGCCACTTGGTACTATCAAACCAGCCCGACTTGGCACTGGTGCCACCATGGGTCTGGTCACCATCCTGCGTATCGTGGATTCTAATTAGCCATCCGTCCACTCCCAGCCACAGGCCCCCAAACAAAAACAACGGCGCTTTTCCCTGGAAAACAAAACTCGTCTGCCAACTTTTTGATGGCAGATTGCCAGAGCCACTTGGTACTATCAAACCAGCCCAACTTGGCACTGGTGCCACCTTGGGTCTGGGAACCATGCTGCGTATCGTGGATTATAAGGATCCAGCCGGCCACTCCCAGCCACAGGCCCCCAAACACAAACCACAGCGCTTTTCCCTGGAAAACAAAACTCGCCTGCCAACTTTTTGATGGCAGATTGCAGGAGCCACTTGGTACTATCAAATCAGCCCAACTTGGCACTGGTGCCACCATGGGTCTGGTCACCATCCTGCTTATCGTAGCTTTTCAGGAGCCAGCCGGTCACTCCCAGCCATAGGCGCCCAGACACAATGCTCTGCCCTTTTCCCTGGCAAACCAAAGTAAGCTGCCCCGCTTCTGGATGGCAGATTGCAGGAACCACTTTGCACCATCAAATAGCCCGACTTGGAACTGGAGCCACCTCTGGTCTGGGAACCATGCTGCGTATCGTGGATTCTAAGGAGCCAGCCGGCCACTCCCAGCCACAGGCCCCCAAACACAAACAACGGCGCTTTTCCCTGGAAAACAAAACTCGCCTGACAACTTTTTGATGGCAGATTGCAGGAGCCACTTGCTACTATCAAATCAGCCCAACTTGGCACTGGTGCCACCATGGGTCTGGTCACCATCCTGCCTATCGTAGCTTTTCAGGAGCCAGCCGGTCACTCCCAGCCATAGGCTCCCAGACCAAAACCTCGGCCCGTTTCCCTGGCAAACAAAAGTAAGCTGCCCCGCTTCTGGATGGCAGATTGCAGGAACCACTTGGTACTATAAAACCAGCCCGACTTGGCACTGGTGCCACCTCTGGTCTGGGAACCATGCTGCGTATCGTGGATTCTAAGGAGCCAGCCGGCCACTCCCAGCCAAAGGCCCCCAAACACAAACAACGGCGCTTTTCCCTGGAAAACAAAACTCGCCTGCCAACGTTTTGATGGCAGATTGCAGGAGCCACTTGGTACTATCAAACCAGCCCAACTTGGCACTGGTGCCACCATGGGTCTGGTCACCATCCTGCCTACCTTAGCTTTTCAGGACCTAGCCGGTCACTCCAAGCCATAGGCCCCCAGACACAAATCTCGACCCGTTTCCCTGGCAAACAAAAGCAAGCTGTCCCGCTTCTGGATGGCAGATTGTAGGACGCACTCGGTACTATCAAACCAGCCCGACTTGGCACTGGTGCCACCTCAGGTCTGGGAACCATCCTGCGTATCGTGGATTCTAAGGAGCCAGCCGGCCACTCCCAGACATAGGCACCCAAACACAAACAACGGCGCTTTTCCCTGGAAAACAAAACTCGCCTGCCAACATTTTGATGGCAGATTGCAGGAGCCACTTGGTGCTATCAAACCAGCCCAACTTGGCACTTGTGCCACCATGGGTCTGCTCACCATTCTGCCTATCGTAGCTTTTCAGGAGCCAGCCGCTCACTCCCAGCCATAGGCCCCCAGACAAAAAGCTCGGCCCGTTTCCCTGGCAAACAAAAGTAAGCTGCCCCGCTTCTGCATGGCAGATTGCAGGAGCTATTTAGTACTATCAAACCAGCCCGACTTGGCACTGGTGCCACCTCAGGTCTGGGAACCATCCTGCGTATCGTGGATTCTAAGGAGCCAGCCGGCCACTCCCACGCACAGGCCCCCAAACACAAACAACGGCGCTTTTCCCTGGAAAACAAAACTCGCCTGCCAAATTTTGACGGCAGATTGCAGGAGCCACTTGGTACTATCAAATCAGCCCAACTTGAGACTGGTGCCACCATGGGTCTGGTCACCATCCTGCCTATCGTAGCTTTTCAGGAGCCAGCCGGTCACTCCCAGCCATAGGCCCCCAGACAAAAACCTCGGCCCGTTTCCCTGACAAACAAAAGTAAGTTATCCCGCTTCTGGATGGCAGATTCCAGGAGCCACTTGGTACTATCAAACCAGCCCGACTTGGCACTGGTGCCACCATGGGTCTGGTCACCATCCTGCGTATCGTGGATTCTAATTAGCCATCCGTCCACTCCCAGCCACAGGCCCCCAAACAAAAACAACGGCGCTTTTCCCTGGAAAACAAAACTCGTCTGCCAACTTTTTGATGGCAGATTGCCAGAGCCACTTGGTACTATCAAACCAGCCCAACTTGGCACTGGTGCCACCTTGGGTCTGGGAACCATGCTGCGTATCGTGGATTATAAGGATCCAGCCGGCCACTCCCAGCCACAGGCCCCCAAACACAAACCACAGCGCTTTTCCCTGGAAAACAAAACTCGCCTGCCAACTTTTTGATGGCAGATTGCAGGAGCCACTTGGTACTATCAAATCAGCCCAACTTGGCACTGGTGCCACCATGGGTCTGGTCACCATCCTGCTTATCGTAGCTTTTCAGGAGCCAGCCGGTCACTCCCAGCCATAGGCGCCCAGACACAATGCTCTGCCCTTTTCCCTGGCAAACCAAAGTAAGCTGCCCCGCTTCTGGATGGCAGATTGCAGGAACCACTTTGCACCATCAAATAGCCCGACTTGGAACTGGAGCCACCTCTGGTCTGGGAACCATGCTGCGTATCGTGGATTCTAAGGAGCCAGCCGGCCACTCCCAGCCACAGGCCCCCAAACACAAACAACGGCGCTTTTCCCTGGAAAACAAAACTCGCCTGACAACTTTTTGATGGCAGATTGCAGGAGCCACTTGCTACTATCAAATCAGCCCAACTTGGCACTGGTGCCACCATGGGTCTGGTCACCATCCTGCCTATCGTAGCTTTTCAGGAGCCAGCCGGTCACTCCCAGCCATAGGCTCCCAGACCAAAACCTCGGCCCGTTTCCCTGGCAAACAAAAGTAAGCTGCCCCGCTTCTGGATGGCAGATTGCAGGAACCACTTGGTACTATAAAACCAGCCCGACTTGGCACTGGTGCCACCTCTGGTCTGGGAACCATGCTGCGTATCGTGGATTCTAAGGAGCCAGCCGGCCACTCCCAGCCAAAGGCCCCCAAACACAAACAACGGCGCTTTTCCCTGGAAAACAAAACTCGCCTGCCAACGTTTTGATGGCAGATTGCAGGAGCCACTTGGTACTATCAAACCAGCCCAACTTGGCACTGGTGCCACCATGGGTCTGGTCACCATCCTGCCTACCTTAGCTTTTCAGGACCTAGCCGGTCACTCCAAGCCATAGGCCCCCAGACACAAATCTCGACCCGTTTCCCTGGCAAACAAAAGCAAGCTGTCCCGCTTCTGGATGGCAGATTGTAGGACGCACTCGGTACTATCAAACCAGCCCGACTTGGCACTGGTGCCACCTCAGGTCTGGGAACCATCCTGCGTATCGTGGATTCTAAGGAGCCAGCCGGCCACTCCCAGACATAGGCACCCAAACACAAACAACGGCGCTTTTCCCTGGAAAACAAAACTCGCCTGCCAACATTTTGATGGCAGATTGCAGGAGCCACTTGGTGCTATCAAACCAGCCCAACTTGGCACTTGTGCCACCATGGGTCTGCTCACCATTCTGCCTATCGTAGCTTTTCAGGAGCCAGCCGCTCACTCCCAGCCATAGGCCCCCAGACAAAAAGCTCGGCCCGTTTTCCTGGCAAACAAAAGTAAGCTGCCCCGCTTCTGGATGGCAGATTGCAGGACGCACTTGGTACTATCAAACCAGCCCGACTTGGCACTGGTGCCACCTCAGGTCTGGGAACCATCCTGCGTAGCGTGGATTCTAAGGAGCCAGCCGGCCACTCCCAGCCACAGGCCCCCAAACACAAACAACGGCGCTTTTCCCTGGAAAACAAAACTCGCCTGCCGACATTTTGATGGCAGATTGCAGGAGCCACTTGGTACTATCAAACCAGCCCAACTTGGCACTGGTGCCACCATGGGTCTGGTCACCATCCTGCCTATCGTAGCTTTTCAGGAGCCAGCCGGTCACTCCCAGCCATAGGCCCCGAGACACAAACCTCGGCCCTTTTCCCTGGCAAACAAAAGTAATCTGCCCCGCTTCTGGATGGCAGATTGCAGGAGCCACTTTGCACCATCATACTAGCCCAACTTGGCACTGGTGCCACCTTGGGTCTGGGAACCATCCTGCGTATCGTGGATTCTAAGGAGCCAGCCGGCCACTCCCAGCCACAGGCCCCCAAACACAAACAACGGCGCTTTTCCCTGGAAAACAAAACTCGCCTGCCAAATTTTGACTACAGATTGCAGGAGCCACTTGGTACTATCAAATCAGCCCAACTTGGGACTGGTGCCACCATGGGTCTGGTCACCATCCTGCCTATCGTAGCTTTTCAGGAGCCAGCCGGTCACTCCCAGCCATAGGCCCCCAGACAAAAACCTCGGCCCGTTTCCCTGGCAAACAAAAGTAAGCTGCCCCGCTTCTGGATGGCAGATTGCAGGAACCACTTTGTACTATCAAACCAGCCCGACTTGGCACTGGTGCCACCTTGGGTCTGGATACCATGCTGCGTATCGTGGATTCTAAGGAGCCAGCCGGCCACTCCCAGCCACAGGCCCCCAAACACAAACAACGGCGCTTTTCCCTGGAAAACAAAACTCTCCTGCCAACTTTTTGATGGCAGATTGCAGGAGCCACTTGGTTTTATCAAATCAGCCCAACTTGGCACTGGTGCCACCATGGGTCTGGTCACCATCCTGCCTATCGTAGCTTTTCAGGAGCCAGCCGGTCACTCGCAGCCATAGGGCCCCAGACAAAAAGCTCGGCCCGTTTCCCTGGCAAACAAAAGTAAGCTACCCCGCTTCTGGATGGCAGATTGCAGGAGCCACTTTGCACCATCAAACTAGCCCGTCTTGGCAGTGGTGCCACCTCTGGTCTGGGAACCATCCTGCGTATCGTGGATTTTAAGGAGCCAGTCGGCCACTCCCAGCCATACGCCTCCAAACACAAACAACGGTCCGTTTCCCTGGCAAAGAAAAGTAAGCTGCCCAGCTTCTGGATGTCAGATTGGAGGAACCACTTGTTGCCAAGTTGGGGTGGTTTGATAGTACAAAGTGGCTCCTGCAATCTTCCATCAAAAAGTTGGCAAGCGAGTTTTGTTTTCCAGGGAAAAGCGCCGTTGTTTGTGTTTGGGGGCCTGTGGCTGGGAGTGGCCAGCTGTCTCCTTAGAATCCACGATACGCAGGATGGGTCCCAGACCAGAGGTGGCACCAGTGCCAAGTCGGGCTGGTTTGATGGTGCAAAGTGACTCCTGCAATCTGCCATCCAGAAGCAGGGTAGCTTACTTTTGTTTGCCAGGGAAACGGGCAGAGCTTTGTGTCTGGGGGCCTATGGCTGGGAGTGACCGGCTGCCTCCTGAAAAGCTACGATAGGCAGGATGGTGACCAGACCCATGGTGGCACCAGTGCCAAGTTGGGCTGGTTTGATAGTACCAAGTGGCTCCTTCAATCTGCCATCAAAAAGTTGGCAGGTGAGTTTTGTTTTCCAGGGAAAAGCGCAGTTGTTTGTGTTTGGGGGCCTGTGGCTGGGAGTGGCCAGCTGGCTCCTTAGAATCCACGATACGCAGGATGGTTCCCAGACCAGAGGTGGCACCAGTGCCAAGTCGGGCTGGTTTGATGGTACAAAGTGGCTCCTGCAATCTGCCATCCAGAAGCGGGGTAGCTTACTTTTGTTTGCCAGGGAAACGGGCCGAGGTTTGTGTCTGGGGGCCTATGGCTGGGAGTGACCGCCTGGCGCCTGAAAAGCTACGATAGGCAGGATGGTGACCAGACCCATGGTGGCACCAGTGCCAAGTTGGGCTGGTTTGATAGTACCAAGTGGCTCCTGCAATCTGCCATCAAAAAGTTGGCAGGCCAGTTTTGTTTTCCAGGGAAAAGCGCCGTTGTTTGTGTTTGGAGGCCTGTGGCTGGGAGTGGCCGGCTGCCTCCTTTGAACCCAGGATACGCAGGATGGTTCCCAGAGCCAAGGTGGCGCCAGTGCCAAGTTGGGCTGGTTTGATAGTACCAAGCGGCTCCTGCAATCTGCCATCCAGAAGCGGGACAGCTTAATTTTGTTTCCCAGGGAAACGGGCCGAGGTATTTGTCTGGGGGCCTATGGCTGGGAGTGACTGGCTGGCTACTGAAAAGCTACGATAGGCAGGATGGTTACCAAACTCATGGTGGCACCAGTGCCAAGTTGGGCTGGTTTGATAATACTAAATAGCTCCTGCAATCTGCCATCCAGACGGGGGGCAGCGGATTTTTGTTTGCTGCAGAAAAGTTCCGTGGTTTTTTTTTGGGGGTATATGGCTGGACGCGGCCGGCTGGCTCCTTAAAAGATCGATACGCAGGATTGTTCCCTGACCCAAGGTGGCATCAGTGCCAAGTCGGGCTGTTTTCGTAGTACCAAGTGCGTCCTGCAATTTGCCATCCAGAAGAGGGGCAGTTGAGTTTTTTTTGCCAGAGAAAAGGGCCGTGGTATATGTTTGGGGGCATATGGTTGAGAGTGGCCGGCTGGCCCCTGAAAATCCACGATAGGCAGGATGGTTCCCAGAACCAAGGTGGCACCAGTGCCATGTTGGCCTGGTTTGATAGTACCATGTGGCTCCTGCAATCTGCCATCCAGAAGCGGGGCTGCTTACTTTTGTTTGCCAGGGAAACGGGCCGAGATATTTGTCTGGGGGCCTATGGCTGGGAGTGAGCGGCTGGCTCCTGAAAAGCTACGATAGGCAGGATGGTGACCAGACCCATGGTGGCACCAGTGCCAAGTTGGGCTGGTTTGATAGTACCAAGTGGCTCCTGCAATCTGCCATCAAAAAGTTGTCAGGCGAGTTTTGTTTTCCAGGGAAAAGCGCCGTTGTTCTTGTTTAGAGGCCTGTGGCTGGGAGTGGCCGGCTGCCTCCTTTGAACCCAGGATACGCAGGATGGTTCCCAGACCCAAGGTGGCACCAGTGCCAAGTTGGGCTGGTTTGATAGTACCAAGTGGCTCCTGCAATCTGCCATCCAGAAGCGGGACAGCTTACCTTTGTTTCCCAGGGAAACGGGCCGAGGTATTTGTCTGGGGGCCTATGGCTGGGAGTGACCAGTTGGCTACTGAAAAGCTACGATAGGCAGGATGGTTACCAGACTCATGGTGGCACCAGTGCCAAGTCGGGCTGGTTTGATAATACTAAATAGCTCCTGAAATCTGCCATTCAGACGCGGGGCAGCGGATTTTTGTTTGCTGGAGAAAAGTTCCGTGGTTTTTTTTTGGGGGTATATGGCTGGACGTGGCCGGCTGGCTCCTTAAAAAGATCGATACGCAGGATTGTTCCCTGACCCAAGGTGGCATCACTGCCAAGTCGGGCTGTTTTCGTAGTACCAAGTGCGTCCTGCAATTTGCCATCCAGAAGAGGGGCAGTTGAGTTTTGTTTGCCAGAGCAAAGGGCCGTGGTATGTGTTTGGGGGCATATGGCTGAGAGTGGCCGGCTGGCCCCTGAAAATCCACGATAGGCAGGATGGTTCCCAGAGCCAAGGTAGCACCAGTGCCATGTTGGCCTGGTTTGATAGTACCATGTGGCTCCTGCAATCTGCCATCCAGAAGCGGGGCAGCTTACTTTTGTTTGCCAGGGAAACGGGCCGAGATATTTGTCTGGGGGCCTATGGCTGGGAGTGACCGGCTGGCTCCTGCAGTGCTACAATAGGCAGGATGGTTCCCAGACCCATAGTGGCACCAGTGCCAAGTTGGGATGATTTGATAGTACCAAGTGGCTCCTGCAATCTGCCATCAAAAATTTGGCAGGCGAGTTTTGTTTTCCAGGGAAAAGCGCCGTTGTTTAGAGGCCTGTGGCTGGGAGTGGCCGCCTGTCCTCGTAGAATCTACGTTACGCAGCATGGTTCCCAGAGCCAAGGTGGCACCAGGGCCAAGTCGGGCAGGTTTGATAGTACCAAATGCATCCTGCAATCTGCCATCCAAAAGCGGGGCAGTTTACTTTTGTTTGCCAGGGAAACGGGCCGAGGTTTTTGTCTGGGGGCCTATGGCAGGGAGTGACCGTCTGGCTCCTGAAAAGCTACGATAGGCAGGATGTTTACCAGACCCATGGTGGCACCAGTGCCAAGTTGGCTGATTTGATAGTACCAAGTGGCTCCTGCAATCTGCCATCCAGAATCGGGGCAGCTTACTTTTGTTTTCCAGGGAAACGGGCCGAGGTTTGTGTCTGGGGGTCTATGGCTGGGAGTGACCGGCTGGCTCCTGAAAAGCTACGATAGGCAGGATGGTGACCAGACCCATGGTGGCACCAGTGCCAAGTTGGGCTGGTTTTATAGCACCAAGTGGCTCCTGCAATCTGCCATCAAAATGTTGGCAGGCGATTTTTGTTTTCCAGGGAAAAGCGCCGTTGTTTGTGTTTGGGCGCCTGTGGCTCAGAGTGGCCGGGTGGCTGCTTAGAATCCACGATAAGCCGGATGGTTCCCAGACCCAAGGCGGCACCAGTGCCAAGTCGGGCTGGTTTGACACTACCACGTGGCTCCTGCAATCTGCCATCCAGAATCGGGGCAGCTTAATTTTGTTTGCCAGGGAAACGGTCCGAGGTTTGTGTCTGGGGGCCTATGGCTGGGAGTGACCGGCTGGCTCCTGAAATGCTACAATAGGCAGGATGGTTCCCAGACCCATAGTGGCACCAGTGCCAAGTTGGGATGATTTGATAGTACCAAGTGGCTCCTGCAATCTGCCATCAAAAAGCTGGCAGGCGAGTTTTGTTTTCCAGGGAAAAGCGCCGTTGTTTGTGTTTGGGGGCCTGTGGCTGGGAGTGGCCGGCTGGCTCCTTAGAATCCACGATATGCAGGATTGTTCCCAGACCCAAGGTGGCACCAGTGCCAAGTCGGGCTGGTTTGATGGTGCAAAGTGGCTCCTGCAATCTGCCATCCAGACGCGGGGCAGCGGATTTTTGTTTCCATGAGAAATGGTCCGTGGTTTGTTTTTGGGGGTATATGGCTGGGCCTGGCCGGCTGGCTCCTTAAAAAGCTCGATATGCAGGATGGTTCCCTGACACAAGGTGGCACCAGTGCCACGTTGGGCGGTTTTCGTAGTACAAAGTGCGTCCTAAAATTTGCCATCCAGAAGAGGGGCAGTTGAGTTTTGTTTGCCAGAGAAAAGGGCCGTGGTTTGTTTTTGGGGGCATATGGCTGATAGTGGCCGGCTGGCCCCTGAAAATCCACAATAAGCAGGATGGTTCCCACACCAGAGGTGTCACCAGTGCCAAGTCGGGGTGGTTTGATAGTACTAAATAGCTCCTGCAATCTGCCATGCAGAAGCGGGGCAGCTTACTTTTGTTTCCCAGGGAAACGGGCCGAGGTTTGTGTCTGGGGGCCTATGGCTGCGAGTGACCGGCTGGCTCCTGAAAAGCTACGATAGGCAGGATGGTGACCAGACCCATGGTGGCACCAGTGCCAAGTTGGGCTGGTTTGATAGTACCAAGTGGCTCTGGCAATCTGCCATCAAAAAGTTGGCAGGCGAGTTTTGTTTTCCAGGGAAAAGCGCCGTTGTTTGTGTTTGGGGGCCTGTGGCTGGGAGTGGCTAGCTGGCTCCTTAGAACCCACGATACGCAGGATGGTTCCCAGACCAGAGGTGGCACCAGTGCCAAGTTGGGCTGGTTTGATGGTGCAAAGTGGCTCCTGCAATCTGCCATCCAGAAGCGGGGTAGCTTACTTTTGTTTGCCAGGGAAACGGGCCGAAATATTTGTCTAGGGGCCTCTGGCTGGGGGTGACTGGGTGGCACCTGAAAAGCTACGATAGGCAGGATGGTGACCAGACCCATGGTGGCACCAGTGCCAAGTTCGGCTGATTTGATAAAACCAAGTGGCTCCTGCAATCTGCCATCAAATGTTTGGCAGGCGAGTTTTGTTTTCCAGGGAAAAGCACCGTTGTGTGTGTTTTGGGGCCTGTGGCTGGGAGTGGCCAGCTGGCTCCTTAGAATCCACGATACGCAGGATGGTTCCCAGACCCAAGGTGGCACCAGTGCCAAGTCGGGCTGGTTTGATAGTACCAAGTGGTTCCTGCAATCTGCCATCCAGAAGCGGGGCAGCTGAATTTTGTTTGCCAGAGAAAAAGGCTGTTGTTTGTGTTTCGGGGCCTGTGGCTGGCAGTGGCCGGCTGGCTCCTGAAAATCCATGATACGCAGCATGGTTCCCAGACCCAAGGTGGCACCAGTGCCAAGTAGGGCTGGTTTCATAGTACCCAGTGGCTCCTGCAATCTCCCATCAGGAAGAGGGGCAGTTGAGTTTTGTTTTCCAGAGAAAAGGGCCGTGGTTTGTGTTTGGGGCCTATGGCTGAGAGTGACCGGCTGGCCCCTGAAAATCCACGATAGGAAGGATGGTTCCCAGATCCAAGGTGGCAGCAGTGCCATGTTGTGCTGGTGTGATAGTCCCAAGTGGCTCCTGCAATCTGCCATCCAGAAGCGGGGCAGCTGAATTTTGTTTGCCAGAGAAAAATGCTGTGGTTTGTGTTTGGGGGCCTGTGGCTGGGAGTGGCCGGCTGGCTCCTGAAAATCCATGATACGCAGCATGGTTCCCAGACCCAAGGTGGCACCAGTGCCAAGTGGGGCTGGTTTCACAGTGTCAAGTGCCTCCTGCAATCTCCCATCCAGAAGCGGGGCAGCTGAGTTTTGTTTGCCTGTGAAACGGGCCGTTGTTTTTGATTGGGGTCTGTGGCCGAGAGTGTTCGGCTGGCTCCTGACAACCCACAATACGCAGGATGTTTCCCAGACCCAAGGTGGCACCAGTGCCAAGTCGGGCTGGTTTGATAGTACCATGTGGCTCCTGCAATCTGCCATCCAGAAGCGGTGCAGTTGAGTGTTGTTTGCCAGAGAAAAGGGCCGTGGGTTTTGTTTGGGGGCATATGGCTGGGAGTGGCCGGCTGTCTCATTATAAAGATCGATACGCAGGATGGTTCCCAGACCCAAGGTGGCACCAGTGCCAAGTAGGGCTGTTTTTATAGTACCAAGTGCGTCCTGCAATTTGCCATCCAGAAGAGGGGCAGTTGAGTTTTGTTTGCCAGAGAATAGCGCCGTTGTTTGTGTTTGGGGGCTTGTGGCTGGGAGTGGCCGACTGGCGCCTTAGAATCTGTGTTACGCAGCATGGTTCCCAGACCAGAGGTGGCACCAGTGCCAAGTTGGGCTGGTTTGATAGTACCATGTGGCTCCTGCAATCTGCCATCCAGAAGCGGGGCAGCTTACTTTTGTTTGCCAGTGAAACGGGCCGAGGTTTGTGACTTGGGACCTATGGCTGGGAGTGGCCGTCTGGCTCCTTTGAACCCACGATACGCAGGATGGTTCCCAGACCCAAGGTGGCACCAGTGCCAAGTCGGGCTGGTTTGATACTACCAAGTGCGTCCTGCAATCTGCCATCCAGAAGCGGGGCAGCTTAATTTTGCTTGCCAGGGAATCGGGCCGTGGGTTTTGTATGGGGGCCTATGGCTGAGAGTGGCCGGCTGGCTCCTGAAAATCCACGCTAGGCAGCATGGTTCCCAGATGCAAGCTGGCACCAGTGCCAAGTCGGGCTGGTTTGATGGTGCAAAGTGGCTCCTGCAATCTGCCATCCAGAAGCGGGGCAGCTGATTTTTGTTTGCCAGAGAAAAATTCCGTGGATTGTTTTTGGGGGCATATTGCTGGGAGTGGCCGGCTGGCTCCTTAAAATGCTCGATACGCATGATGGTTCCCAGGCCCAAGGTGTCACCACTACCAAGTCGGCCTGCGGTTTTAGTATCAAGTTCATCCTGCAATTTGCCATCCAGAAGAGGGGCAGTTGAGTTTTGTTGGCCAGAGAAACGGGCCGAGGTTTCTGTTTGGGGACATATGGCTGAGAGTGGCCGGGTGGCCCCTGAATATCCACGATACACAGCATGGTTCCCAGATCCAAGGTGGCACCAGTGCCAAGTTGGGCTGGTTTGATAGTACCAAGTGTCTCCTGCAATCTGCCATCCAGAAGCGGGGCAGCTTACTTTTGTTTGCCAGAGAAATAGGCCTAGGTTTTTGTCTGGGGGCCTGTGGCTAGGAGTGGCCGGCTGGCTCCTAAGAATCCACGATACGCAGGATGTTTCCCAGACCCAAGGTGGCACAAGTGCCAAGTTGGGCTGGTTTGATAGTACCAAGTGGCTCCTGCAAACTCCATCAAAATGTTGGCAGACGTGTTTTGTTTTCCAGGGAACAGCGCCGTTGATTTTGTTTGGGGGCCTGTGGCTGGGAGTGGCCGGCTGGCTCCTTAGAATCCACGATACGCAGGATGGTTCCCAGACCCAAGGTGGCACCAGTGCCAAGTCGGGCTGGTTTGATTACACCAAATGGCTCCTGCAATCTGCCATCCAGAAGTGAGGCAGCTGAGTTTGGTTTGCCAGAATAAAGGGCCGTGGTTTTTGTTGGGGGCCTGTGGCTGGGAGTAGCCGGCTGGCTCCTTAAAATCCACGATAGGCTGGATGGTTCCCAGACCCAAGGTGGCACCAGTGCCAAGTCGGGCTGGTTTGATAGTACCAAGTGGCTCCTGCAATCTGCCATCCAGAAGCGGTGCAGTTGAGTTTTGTTTGCCAGAGAAAAGGGCCGTGGGTTGTGTTTGGGGGCATATGGCTGGGAGTGGCCGGCTGTCTCATTAAAAAGACCGATACGCAGGATGGTTCCCAGACCCAAGGTGGCACCAGTGCCAAGTAGGGCTGTTTTTATAGTACCAAGTGCGTCCTGCAATTTGCCATCCAGAAGAGGGGCAGTGGAGTTTTGTTTGCCAGAGAATAGCGCCGTTGTTTGTGTTTGGGGGCTTGTGACTGGGAGTGGCCGACTGGCGCCTTAGAATCTGTGTTACGCAGCATGGTTCCCAGACCAGAGGTGGCACCAGTGCCAAGTTGGGCTGGTTTGATAGTACCAAGTGGCTCCTGCAATCTGCCATCAAAAAGTTGTCAGGCGAGTTTTGTTTTCCAGGGAAAAGCGCCGTTGTTTGTATTTGGGGGCCTGTGGCTGGGAGTGGCCGGCTGGCTCCTTTGAACCCACGATACGCAGGATGGTTCCCAGACCCAAGGTGGCACCAGTGCCAAGTCGGGCTGGTTTGATACTACCAAGTGCGTCCTGCAATCTGCCATCCAGAAGCGGGGCAGCTTAATTTTGTTTGCCAGGGAAACGGGCCGTGGGTTTTGTTTGGGGGCCTATGGCTGAGAGTGGCCGGCTGGCTCCTGAAAATCCACGCTAGGCAGCATGCTTCCCAGATGCAAGGTGGCACCAGTGCCAAGTCGGGCTGGTTTGATGGTGCAAAGTGGCTCCTGCAATCTGCCATCCAGAAGCGGGGCAGCTGATTTTTGTTTGCCAGAGAAAAATTCCGTGGATTGTTTTTGGGGGCATATTGCTGGGAGTGGCCGGCTGGCTCCTTAAAATGCTCGATACGCATGATGGTTCCCAGGTCCAAGGTGTCACCACTACCAAGTCGGCCTGCGGTTTTAGTATCAAGTTCATCCTGCAATTTGCCATCCAGAAGAGGGGCAGTTGAGTTTTGTTTGCCAGAGAACAGGGCCGAGGTTTCTGTTTGGGGATATATGGCTGAGAGTGGCCGGCTGGCCCCTGAATATCCACGATACACAGCATGGTTCCCAGATCCAAGGTGGCACCAGTGCCAAGTTGGGCTGGTTTGATAGTCCCAAGTGTCTCCTGCAATCTGCCATCCAGAAGCGGGGCAGCTTACTTTTGTTTGCCAGAGAAATAGGCCTAGGTTTTTGTTTGGGGGCCTGTGGCTAGGAGTGGCCGGCTGGCTCCTAAGAATCCACGATACGCAGGATGTTTCCCAGACCCAAGGTGGCACCAGTGCCAAGTCGGGCTGGTTTGATAGTCCCAAGTGGCTCCTGCAAACTGCCATCCAGAAGCGGGGCCGCTGAGTTTTGTTTGCCAGGGAAATGGGCCGTTGTTTGTGTTTGGGGGCCTGTGGCTGGGAGTGTTCGGCTGGTTCCTGAATATGTACGATACGCAGGATTGTTCCCAGACCCAAGGTGGCACCAGTGCCAAGTCGGGCTGGTTTGATGGTGCAAAGTGGCTCCTGCAATCTGCCATCCAGACGCGGGGCAGCGGATTTTTTTTTCCATGAGAAATGGTCCGTGGTTTGTTTTTGGGGGTATATGGCTGGGGCTGGCCGGCTGGCTCCTTAAAAAGCTCGATATGCAGGATGGTTCCCTGACACAAGGTGGCACCAGTGCCACAACGGGCGGTTTTCGTAGTACAAAGTGCGTCCTAAAATTTGCCATCCAGAAGAGGGGCAGTTGAGTTTTGTTTGCCAGAGAAAAGGTCCGTGGTTTGTTTTTGGGGGCATATGGCTGAGAGTGGCTGGCTGGCCCCTGAAAATCCACGATACACAGGATGGTTCCCAGATCCAAGGTGGCACCTGTGCCAAGTCGGGCTGATTTGATAGTACTAAGTAGCTCCTGCAATCTGCCATCCAGAAGCGGGGCAGCTTACTTTTGTTTGCCAGGTAAACGGGCCGAGGTTTGTGTTTGGGTGCCTATGGCTGAGAGTGACCGGCTGGCTCCTGAAAAGCTACAATAGGCAGGATGGTGACCAGACCCATGGTGGCACCAGTGCCAAGTTGGGCTGGTTTGATAGTACCAAGTGGTTCCTGCAATCTGCCATCCAGAAGCAGGGCAGCTGAGTTTTGTTTGCCAGAGAAAAGGGCCTTGGTTTGTGTTTTTGGGGGCATATGGCTGGGTGTGGCCAGCTGGCTCCTTAAAATGCACGATATGCAACATGGCTCCCAGACCCAAGGTGGCACCAGTGCCAAGTTGGGCTGGTTTGATAGTATCAAGTGGCTCCTGCAATCTTCCATGATCACGTGGAGAAATACTTTCTGGTTTCAGCCTCATGCTCTTTCTTCTCTCCCTCAACTTCTCTATCACCTCTCATCTGGTTCACATGCGCTGTCTTCAAGGTCCACAGGCTACTTTTCACAGAATCTTCTGGCCTGATGAAGTAAGAATGATGAATAGAACAGAGCTGGGATCTATTTTCCAGTTTGGATAAAATGCATTCTGCACACAAATCCAAGGAGAACGGGCTGCCCCGATGCCCAGAAAATCTTTCACTCCTGCTAGTGTTCTACGTCAACCGCAACTTAGTCTGAAAGAAAAGCTTTTTCTCTGAGAGCATCTGAGAGGTTTGCATGAAGCACTGATATCTGACATATGCAATTTTGAATAGGAGAGGAAAAAGAAAATGGCAAGGAGTTTTTAATTTTAGTGGTTTCAATTTTAATTTCCGTGCACTTTTTCAAAACTTGTCAGCTCAAATGCCCATCAACATCTTTTAGTCATCTGTAAGTCAGTATTCATATAAAATGTGCTTCAAATCCAAAGAATTTCAAATTTGCACTCCAAGCTTCTATGCCTAGATTTATGATTTCCTACACATATTAGATGAAAGGAAGGCCTTTTTTACTGTGGGAGTGCTGGAACACTGGAACAGGTTGCCCAGAGAAGTTGTGGGTGTCCCATCCCTGAAAGTATTCAAGGTCACCTTGGACGGGGCTTGGAGCAGCAACAAAGGAGAAGCTTGATGGTAGAGAAACAAAGTCGGACTATAGAAGAAACTCGGATTGAAGTATAGGATCAAGTTTTCTCTCAGCTCTTGGGGTAAATTCAAAGTTGTACAAAATGACATTTATCTGTGCTATTCACTACTGTAACAGAAAGTTTCATGAAAACTGTACAGAAGATAGTAAATTTTAAAAGAGATAAGAATTACAGCATAAAATCCATGGGATAGGTTACAACATGAGACACTCTCTAAGAGAAAATCTCTTTGTTTCAGCACTTCATCGGGGTAAGATTTCATGAAGTGCCAAAGAAGGCGGCAAAATATCATTCGGGACATTATTTACTGGAATTCAGCCTGGCCATTAGTAGGAACTGCCTTTGAACATATCATGTAGATATACCACACACACTTTCCCTTCACTGAAAAATTACTGTTTACAACAAATAAGCAATTGACGATCAAAATTGATTGAAAGCATCTTAAACATGTCAAGTATTTCATTGTAGATGATCTGTGATCCAAATGCTTCTTCCACCTTCGAGAGGGACAGAAGAATTCTTCCATATCATGATGGTTTAAAATTGTATCAACCAATGTTTTCTGCTGAAAAGATATCATCTATTTTTTTCTATTTTTGGAAGAAAATATTCCTAGACATACAACAGGTGAGAACTAAGTAATTTTAAAGAAACAAATGAAATGAAAATATTCTGTAAATAGAATGAAATGAAAAGCTGTGTTTTAAATAGGAGCTAAATATTAAACAGAATTTTTGTACCAGGCATTTGAATTACTGCACCAGCTCTTTTGCCCATCAAGAGAGGCATTTAGCATTTCAGTCTTTTCCAAGGTGTTCATGATCTGCTATGCTGATCTCTGTGTGTGCCTAGGTGTGTGTGGAGGGGGGGGCATATGAAGGGGAGTGTGTATGTTTGCTTTACAATTGTTGTGGCAGATTCATGCCTCAGCTCCACATTTTGTTTTAAAAAGGTCACACCGAGTGGATATGAAGTTTACTATCAACAAGAGATCGATTCCCAAATCATCCATTTGACTCTCCCTTATAAATCATGTGCTTTGTTGCATATTTTATCAAATATACTTTCAAGCCAGATGGAGGAAGGAGGATGTGGGAATCCCTCCACCATCTTGCAACTTTTATGTAAGTAGGTTTTCAAGAAAATCATCATTTCTCTTTTAAATATGTCTGGAACAGGCATGATGGTAGTGTCAACCTGTTGGAGTTTTTGTTGCTGGAAGAAGTTGTACAAAAGGATTGGTTTTTACATTGACCAGTTACTGAATCAAGCGCAGGAATACATTGGAAATTTAGCTGGGGGTTCCTTTTCCCAGCAGACTACTTCTAGAACGAGCTTGTACACTGAAGCTGACTCTTTTGCTCTCTTTTTGTTTCTTTCCTATTTTCTTGGCTTCTTTGCCACTATCTAGACAATTTTGGAACTTTGTTCCCAACTAAAATGGTTTCAATAGTCTGATTGTGATCATACATTTTTACAAGGAATTTTTAAAATCTTTCCTCGAGTCCAGAAAGTCAAGGACTTAGATCTTTTTCTTCCCTTATCAATATTGCCATGAAATTGATAAATAAAGACCAACTCTTTATTTTTGTTTTTAACCCACGTAGATAATTCCCATCCATTAATCCATTTTGTGGACCAATAGCTGCCATTCTGATGGAAGCTGTCACTTCTTAACAATAGGCATTCTGTGACTATGTTGACTGCACTTTGGGTGAAGATCCTAACTGGTCTTAGATATACATAGGGAGAAATTTGCTCAGCCAGTGTCAGTCTTAAGCATGCGTATCAGAAGATCTTTCTAGAGCTGGGAATTTTCCCATGAAAGGGATTCAGTTAGGGAAGAGACACTTGTGCCAGAGTTTTACATTCTTCTTGAACACTGCTTAAGGAACTTAGATGCCATGTCCATTTGGATCTCTGTCTGCACAGAACTTTGTCATGCCAGCGCTTTGAAATGCATCTTGAAGAGAATTCACTAGCACAGAATGAAAGAGAGTGGAAGGGGTTGGTGGGGCTAACCAGGCCCAACCCCCCTGCCTAAACCAGGATACCTAGAGCCTCTTGCCCAGGATTCTATCTGGGTGTACTTTTAATGTCTTCAAAGATCCAGGCTCCACAATCTTTCTGGGCAGTCTGTGCCGTGGTTCAGTCACCCTGACAGTAAAGAAACATTTACTGATGTTCAAAGGCAATCTCCTGTATTTCAGTGTGTGCCCACTGCCTCTTGTCTTTTCCCTCAGCATCACTGAAAAGACACTGATTCCCTCCCCTTTGCACTATTGCTTCCATATGTATGTGTGATGCCATGTAGAGGTATGTCAAAAACCTCCCTGAAGCCCAGGCAGATAATATTCCCTTCATCTACCAGTCAAGTTGATTCATCAGAGGAGTTTAAAGTGATGTTCAGCATGAAATTCCCCTGAAAAATCATGCTAACTACATTATTTGGTCATCTGTCATGTGCCTGGCAAGGATTTCCAGGAAGAGCTGCTTCATCAACTTCCTGGGGATAAAAAAGAGGTTGGCTGGTTTGTACTATGGCGAGTCCTCTTAATTGCCTTTTTTGAAGATGGGTGTCATTTGCTAACATCCACTCTTTAGCCTCTCTTGTCGTCTACATCTTAGCAAAACGCTTTTCCACTATGTCTGGCTAGGAAAAACTGTGCCAGCACAGAAAACATCTCCCATCGTGTTCTAGAAGTTGCACGGATGTCTGCCAAGTGTTTGGCAGGAAGAAAAGAAAAGTTGTCCAAAACAGCTTCCAATCGAATGTTCCTGTGATTGGAAAAGTCAGGAGAGTGCAAAGGTACTGTTTTCTATCAGTTGGCAAGGTGCGCACACAATCCCAGTGTTGTACAGCTTGCTTCTTCACCTTCCCGAAGCTGCCGCTCTCGCCGGCTGCCGGAGCCCAAGAAGCGGCTTCTTCGCGCAAAGACGATTGTGCCGCTCACAGGGCTCTCCTTAGCGCGGCTTCTGCCGAAAGACGCCCGGCAGCGGCTCTTACCTCCGGAGAGCATCCTACCTTCGTCTTTAGCTCCTCTTCTCATCTACACCTCGGCAAAACGCTTTTCCACTATGTCTGGCTAGGAAAAACTGTGCCAGCACAGAAAACATCTCCCATCGTGTTCTAGAAGTTGCACGGATGTCTGCCAAGTGTTTGGCAGGAAGAAAAGAAAAGTTGTCCAAAACAGCTTCCAATCGAATGTTCCTGTGATTGGAAAAGTCAGGAGAGTGCAAAGGTACTGTTTTCTATCAGTTGGCAAGGTGCGCACACAATCCCAGTGTTGTACAGCTTGCTTCTTCACCTTCCCGAAGCTGCCGCTCTCGCCGGCTCCCGGAGCCCAAGAAGCGGCTTCTTCGCGCAAAGACGATTGTGCCGCTCACAGTGCTCTCCTTAGCGCGGCTTCTGCCGAAAGACGCCCGGCAGCGGCTCTTACCTCCGGAGAGCATCCTACCTTCGTCTTTCGCGTCTTATGTAGTCTACACCTCGGCAAAAAGCTTTTCCACTATGTCTGGCTAGGAAAAACTGTGCCAGCACAGAAAACATCTCCCATCGTGTTCTAGAAGTTGCACGGATGTCTGCCAAGTGTTTGGCAGGAAGAAAAGAAAAGTTGTCCAAAACAGCTTCCAATCGAATGTTCATGTGATTGGAAAAGTCAGGAGAGTGCAAAGGTACTGTTTTCTATCAGTTGGCAAGGTGCGCACACAATCCCAGTGTTGTACAGCTTGCTTCTTCACCTTCCCGAAGCTGCCGCTCTCGCCGGCTGCCGGAGCCCAAGAAGCGGCTTCTTCGCGCAAAGACGATTGTGCCGCTCACAGTGCTCTCCTTAGCGCGGCTTCTGCTGAAAGACGCCCGGCAGCGGCTCTTACCTCCGGAGAGCATCCTACCTTCGTCTTTCGCGTCTTATGTAGTCTACACCTCGGCAAAAAGCTTTTCCACTATGTCTGGCTAGGAAAAACTGTGCCAGCACAGAAAACATCTCCCATCGTGTTCTAGAAGTTGCACGGATGTCTGCCAAGTGTTTGGCAGGAAGAAAAGAAAAGTTGTCCAAAACAGCTTCCAATCGAATGTTCCTGTGATTGGAAAAGTCAGGAGAGTGCAAAGGTACTGTTTTCTATCAGTTGGCAAGGTGCGCACACAATCCCAGTGTTGTACAGCTTGCTTCTTCACCTTCCCGAAGCTGCCGCTCTCGCCGGCTGCCGGAGCCCAAGAAGCGGCTTCTTCGCGCAAAGACGATTGTGCCGCTCACAGTGCTCTCCTTAGCGCGGCTTCTGCCGAAAGACGCCCGGCAGCGGCTCTTACCTCCGGAGAGCATCCTACCTTCGTCTTTCGCGTCTTTTGTAGTCTACATCTTAGCAAAACGCTTTTCCACTATGTCTGGCTAGGAAAAACTGTGCCAGCACAGAAAACATCTCCCATCGTGTTCTAGAAGTTGCACGGATGTCTGCCAAGTGTTTGGCAGGAAGAAAAGAAAAGTTGTCCAAAACAGCTTCCAATCGAATGTTCCTGTGATTGGAAAAGTCAGGAGAGTGCAAAGGTACTGTTTTCTATCAGTTGGCAAGGTGCGCACACAATCCCAGTGTTGTACAGCTTGCTTCTTCACCTTCCCGAAGCTGCCGCTCTCGCCGGCTGCCGGAGCCCAAGAAGCGGCTTCTTCGCGCAAAGACGATTGTGCCGCTCACAGTGCTCTCCTTAGCGCGGCTTCTGCCGAAAGACGCCCGGCAGCGGCTCTTACCTCCGGAGAGCATCCTACCTTCGTCTTTCGCGTCTTTTGTAGTCTACATCTTAGCAAAACGCTTTTCCACTATGTCTGGCTAGGAAAAACTGTGCCAGCACAGAAAACATCTCCCATCGTGTTCTAGAAGTTGCACGGATGTCTGCCAAGTGTTTGGCAGGAAGAAAAGAAAAGTTGTCCAAAACAGCTTCCAATCGAATGTTCCTGTGATTGGAAAAGTCAGGAGAGTGCAAAGGTACTGTTTTCTATCAGTTGGCAAGGTGCGCACACAATCCCAGTGTTGTACAGCTTGCTTCTTCACCTTCCCGAAGCTGCCGCTCTCGCCGGCTGCCGGAGCCCAAGAAGCGGCTTCTTCGCGCAAAGACGATTGTGCCGCTCACAGTGCTCTCCTTAGCGCGGCTTCTGCTGAAAGACGCCCGGCAGCGGCTCTTACCTCCGGAGAGCATCCTACCTTCGTCTTTCGCGTCTTATGTAGTCTACACCTCGGCAAAAAGCTTTTCCACTATGTCTGGCTAGGAAAAACTGTGCCAGCACAGAAAACATCTCCCATCGTGTTCTAGAAGTTGCACGGATGTCTGCCAAGTGTTTGGCAGGAAGAAAAGAAAAGTTGTCCAAAACAGCTTCCAATCGAATGTTCCTGTGATTGGAAAAGTCAGGAGAGTGCAAAGGTACTGTTTTCTATCAGTTGGCAAGGTGCGCACACAATCCCAGTGTTGTACAGCTTGCTTCTTCACCTTCCCGAAGCTGCCGCTCTCGCCGGCTGCCGGAGCCCAAGAAGCGGCTTCTTCGCGCAAAGACGATTGTGCCGCTCACAGGGCTCTCTTTAGCGCGGCTTCTGCCGAAAGACGCCCGGCAGCGGCTCTTACCTCCTGAGAGTGGCAGCTTCGGGAAGGTGAAGAAGCAAGCTGTACAACACTGGGATTGTGTGCGCACCTTGCCAACTGATAGAAAACAGTACCTTTGCACTCTCCTGACTTTTCCAATCACAGGAACATTCGATTGGAAGCTGTTTTGGACAACTTTTCTTTTCTTCCTGCCAAACACTTGGCAGACATCCGTGCAACTTCTAGAACACGATGGGAGATGTTTTCTGTGCTGGCACAGTTTTTCCTAGCCAGACATAGTGGAAAAGCTTTTTGCCGAGGTGTAGACTACATAAGACGCGAAAGACGAAGGTAGGATGCTCTCCGGAGGTAAGAGCCGCTGCCGGGCGTCTTTCAGCAGAAGCCGCGCTAAGGAGAGCACTGTGAGCGGCACAATCGTCTTTGCGCGAAGAAGCCGCTTCTTGGGCTCCGGCAGCCGGCGAGAGCGGCAGCTTCGGGAAGGTGAAGAAGCAAGCTGTACAACACTGGGATTGTGTGCGCACCTTGCCAACTGATAGAAAACAGTACCTTTGCACTCTCCTGACTTTTCCAATCACAGGAACATTCGATTGGAAGCTGTTTTGGACAACTTTTCTTTTCTTCCTGCCAAACACTTGGCAGACATCCGTGCAACTTCTAGAACACGATGGGAGATGTTTTCTGTGCTGGCACAGTTTTTCCTAGCCAGACATAGTGGAAAAGCGTTTTGCTAAGATGTAGACTACAAAAGACGCGAAAGACGAAGGTAGGATGCTCTCCGGAGGTAAGAGCCGCTGCCGGGCGTCTTTCGGCAGAAGCCGCGCTAAGGAGAGCCCTGTGAGCGGCACAATCGTCTTTGCGCGAAGAAGCCGCTTCTTGGGCTCCGGGAGCCGGCGAGAGCGGCAGCTTCGGGAAGGTGAAGAAGCAAGCTGTACAACACTGGGATTGTGTGCGCACCTTGCCAACTGATAGAAAACAGTACCTTTGCACTCTCCTGACTTTTCCAATCACAGGAACATTCGATTGGAAGCTGTTTTGGACAACTTTTCTTTTCTTCCTGCCAAACACTTGGCAGACATCCGTGCAACTTCTAGAACACGATGGGAGATGTTTTCTGTGCTGGCACAGTTTTTCCTAGCCAGACATAGTGGAAAAGCTTTTTGCCGAGGTGTAGACTACATAAGACGCGAAAGACGAAGGTAGGATGCTCTCCGGAGGTAAGAGCCGCTGCCGGGCGTCTTTCGGCAGAAGCCGCGCTAAGGAGAGCACTGTGAGCGGCACAATCGTCTTTGCGCGAAGAAGCCGCTTCTTGGGCTCCGGGAGCCGGCGAGAGCGGCAGCTTCGGGAAGGTGAAGAAGCAAGCTGTACAACACTGGGATTGTGTGCGCACCTTGCCAACTGATAGAAAACAGTACCTTTGCACTCTCCTGACTTTTCCAATCACAGGAACATTCGATTGGAAGCTGTTTTGGACAACTTTTCTTTTCTTCCTGCCAAACACTTGGCAGACATCCGTGCAACTTCTAGAACACGATGGGAGATGTTTTCTGTGCTGGCACAGTTTTTCCTAGCCAGACATAGTGGAAAAGCGTTTTGCTAAGATGTAGACTACAAAAGACGCGAAAGACGAGGGTAGGATGCTCTCCGGAGGTAAGAGCCGCTGCCGGGCGTCTTTCGGCAGAAGCCGCGCTAAGGAGAGCACTGTGAGCGGCACAATCGTCTTTGCGCGAAGAAGCCGCTTCTTGGGCTCCGGCAGCCGGCGAGAGCGGCAGCTTCGGGAAGGTGAAGAAGCAAGCTGTACAACACTGGGATTGTGTGCGCACCTTGCCAACTGATAGAAAACAGTACCTTTGCACTCTCCTGACTTTTCCAATCACAGGAACATTCGATTGGAAGCTGTTCTGGACAACTTTTCTTTTCTTCCTGCCAAACACTTGGCAGACATCCGTGCAACTTCTAGAACACGATGGGAGATGTTTTCTGTGCTGGCACAGTTTTTCCTAGCCAGACATAGTGGAGAAGCGTTTTGCTAAGATGTAGACTACATAAGACGCGAAAGACGAAGGTAGGATGCTCTCCGGAGGTAAGAGCCGCTGCCGGGCGTCTTTCGGCAGAAGCTGCGCTAAGGAGAGCACTGTGAGCGGCACAATCGTCTTTGCGCGAAGAAGCCGCTTCTTGGGCTCCGGCAGCCGGCGAGAGCGGCAGCTTCGGGAAGGTGAAGAAGCAAGCTGTACAACACTGGGATTGTGTGCGCACCTTGCCAACTGATAGAAAACAGTACCTTTGCACTCTCCTGACTTTTCCAATCACAGGAACATTCGATTGGAAGCTGTTCTGGACAACTTTTCTTTTCTTCCTGCCAAACACTTGGCAGACATCCGTGCAACTTCTAGAACACGATGGGAGATGTTTTCTGTGCTGGCACAGTTTTTCCTAGCCAGACATAGTGGAAAAGCGTTTTGCTAAGATGTAGACTACAAAAGACGCGAAAGACGAGGGTAGGATGCTCTCCGGAGGTAAGAGCCGCTGCCGGGCGTCTTTCGGCAGAAGCCGCGCTAAGGAGAGCACTGTGAGCGGCACAATCGTCTTTGCGCGAAGAAGCCGCTTCTTGGGCTCCGGCAGCCGGCGAGAGCGGCAGCTTCGGGAAGGTGAAGAAGCAAGCTGTACAACACTGGGATTGTGTGCGCACCTTGCCAACTGATAGAAAACAGTACCTTTGCACTCTCCTGACTTTTCCAATCACAGGAACATTCGATTGGAAGCTGTTTTGGACAACTTTTCTTTTCTTCCTGCCAAACACTTGGCAGACATCCGTGCAACTTCTAGAACACGATGGGAGATGTTTTCTGTGCTGGCACAGTTTTTCCTAGCCAGACATAGTGGAAAAGCTTTTTGCCGAGGTGTAGATGAGAAGAGGAGCTAAAGGGTGGATGTTAGCAAATGACACCCATCTTCAAAAAAGGCAATTAAGAGGACTCGCCATAGTACAAACCAGCCAGCCTCTTTTTTATCCCCAGGAAGTTGATGAAGCAGCTCTTCCTGGAAATCCTTGCCAGGCACATGACAGATGACCAAATAATGTAGTTAGCATGATTTTTCAGGGGAATTTCATGCTGAACATCACTTTAAACTCCTCTGATGAATCAACTTGACTGGTAGATGAAGGGAATATTATCTGCCTGGGCTTCAGGGAGGTTTTTGACATACCTCTACATGGCATCACACATACATATGGAAGCAATAGTGCAAAGGGGAGGGAATCAGTGTCTTTTCAGTGATGCTGAGGGAAAAGACAAGAGGCAGTGGGCACACACTGAAATACAGGAGATTGCCTTTGAACATCAGTAAATGTTTCTTTACTGTCAGGGTGACTGAACCACGGCACAGACTGCCCAGAAAGATTGTGGAGCCTGGATCTTTGAAGACATTAAAAGTACACCCAGATAGAATCCTGGGCAAGAGGCTCTAGGTATCCTGGTTTAGGCAGGGGGGTTGGGCCTGGTTAGCCCCACCAACCCCTTCCACTCTCTTTCATTCTGTGCTAGTGAATTCTCTTCAAGATGCATTTCAAAGCGCTGGCATGACAAAGTTCTGTGCAGACAGAGATCCAAATGGACATGGCATCTAAGTTCCTTAAGCAGTGTTCAAGAAGAATGTAAAACTCTGGCACAAGTGTCTCTTCCCTAACTGAATCCCTTTCATGGGAAAATTCCCAGCTCTAGAAAGATCTTCTGATACGCATGCTTAAGACTGACACTGGCTGAGCAAATTTCTCCCTATGTATATCTAAGACCAGTTAGGATCTTCACCCAAAGTGCAGTCAACATAGTCACAGAATGCCTATTGTTAAGAAGTGACAGCTTCCATCAGAATGGCAGCTATTGGTCCACAAAATGGATTAATGGATGGGAATTATCTACGTGGGTTAAAAACAAAAATAAAGAGTTGGTCTTTATTTATCAATTTCATGGCAATATTGATAAGGGAAGAAAAAGATCTAAGTCCTTGACTTTCTGGACTCGAGGAAAGATTTTAAAAATTCCTTGTAAAAATGTATGATCACAATCAGACTATTGAAACCATTTTAGTTGGGAACAAAGTTCCAAAATTGTCTAGATAGTGGCAAAGAAGCCAAGAAAATAGGAAAGAAACAAAAAGAGAGCAAAAGAGTCAGCTTCAGTGTACAAGCTCGTTCTAGAAGTAGTCTGCTGGGAAAAGGAACCCCCAGCTAAATTTCCAATGTATTCCTGCGCTTGATTCAGTAACTGGTCAATGTAAAAACCAATCCTTTTGTACAACTTCTTCCAGCAACAAAAACTCCAACAGGTTGACACTACCATCATGCCTGTTCCAGACATATTTAAAAGAGAAATGATGATTTTCTTGAAAACCTACTTACATAAAAGTTGCAAGATGGTGGAGGGATTCCCACATCCTCCTTCCTCCATCTGGCTTGAAAGTATATTTGATAAAATATGCAACAAAGCACATGATTTATAAGGGAGAGTCAAATGGATGATTTGGGAATCGATCTCTTGTTGATAGTAAACTTCATATCCACTCGGTGTGACCTTTTTAAAACAAAATGTGGAGCTGAGGCATGAATCTGCCACAACAATTGTAAAGCAAACATACACACTCCCCTTCATATGCCCCCCCCTCCACACACACCTAGGCACACACAGAGATCAGCATAGCAGATCATGAACACCTTGGAAAAGACTGAAATGCTAAATGCCTCTCTTGATGGGCAAAAGAGCTGGTGCAGTAATTCAAATGCCTGGTACAAAAATTCTGTTTAATATTTAGCTCCTATTTAAAACACAGCTTTTCATTTCATTCTATTTACAGAATATTTTCATTTCATTTGTTTCTTTAAAATTACTTAGTTCTCACCTGTTGTATGTCTAGGAATATTTTCTTCCAAAAATAGAAAAAAATAGATGATATCTTTTCAGCAGAAAACATTGGTTGATACAATTTTAAACCATCATGATATGGAAGAATTCTTCTGTCCCTCTCGAAGGTGGAAGAAGCATTTGGATCACAGATCATCTACAATGAAATACTTGACATGTTTAAGATGCTTTCAATCAATTTTGATCGTCAATTGCTTATTTGTTGTAAACAGTAATTTTTCAGTGAAGGGAAAGTGTGTGTGGTATATCTACATGATATGTTCAAAGGCAGTTCCTACTAATGGCCAGGCTGAATTCCAGTAAATAATGTCCCGAATGATATTTTGCCGCCTTCTTTGGCACTTCATGAAATCTTACCCCGATGAAGTGCTGAAACAAAGAGATTTTCTCTTAGAGAGTGTCTCATGTTGTAACCTATCCCATGGATTTTATGCTGTAATTCTTATCTCTTTTAAAATTTACTATCTTCTGTACAGTTTTCATGAAACTTTCTGTTACAGTAGTGAATAGCACAGATAAATGTCATTTTGTACAACTTTGAATTTACCCCAAGAGCTGAGAGAAAACTTGATCCTATACTTCAATCCGAGTTTCTTCTATAGTCCGACTTTGTTTCTCTACCATCAAGCTTCTCCTTTGTTGCTGCTCCAAGCCCCGCCCAAGGTGACCTTGAATACTTTCAGGGATGGGACACCCACAACTTCTCTGGGCAACCTGTTCCAGTGTTCCAGCACTCCCACAGTAAAAAAGGCCTTCCTTTCATCTAATATGTGTAGGAAATCATAAATCTAGGCATAGAAGCTTGGAGTGCAAATTTGAAATTCTTTGGATTTGAAGCACATTTTATATGAATACTGACTTACAGATGACTAAAAGATGTTGATGGGCATTTGAGCTGACAAGTTTTGAAAAAGTGCACGGAAATTAAAATTGAAACCACTAAAATTAAAAACTCCTTGCCATTTTCTTTTTCCTCTCCTATTCAAAATTGCATATGTCAGATATCAGTGCTTCATGCAAACCTCTCAGATGCTCTCAGAGAAAAAGCTTTTCTTTCAGACTAAGTTGCGGTTGACGTAGAACACTAGCAGGAGTGAAAGATTTTCTGGGCATCGGGGCAGCCCGTTCTCCTTGGATTTGTGTGCAGAATGCATTTTATCCAAACTGGAAAATAGATCCCAGCTCTGTTCTATTCATCATTCTTACTTCATCAGGCCAGAAGATTCTGTGAAAAGTAGCCTGTGGACCTTGAAGACAGCGCATGTGAACCAGATGAGAGGTGATAGAGAAGTTGAGGGAGAGAAGAAAGAGCATGAGGCTGAAACCAGAAAGTATTTCTCCACGTGATCATGGAAGATTGCAGGAGCCACTTGGTACTATCAAACCAGCCCAACTTGGCACTGGTGCCACCTTGGGTCTGGGAGCCATGTTGCATATCGTGCATTTTAAGGAGCCAGCTGGCCACACCCAGCCATATGCCCCCAAACACAAACCAAGGCCCTTTTCTCTGGCAAACAAAACTCAGCTGCCCTGCTTCTGGATGGCAGATTGCAGGAACCACTTGGTACTATCAAACCAGCCCAACTTGGCACTGGTGCCACCATGGGTCTGGGAACCATCCTGCGTATCGTGGATTCTAAGGAGCCAGCCGGCCACTCCCAGCCACAGGCCTCCAAACAAAATCAACGGCGCTGTTCCCTGGAAAGCAAAACACGCCTGCCAACTTTTTGATGGAGTTTGCAGGAGCCACTTGGTACTATCAAACCAGCCCAACTTGGCACTGGTGCCACCATGGGTCTGGTAAACATCCTGCGTATCGTGGATTCTTAGGAGCCAGCAGGCCACTCCTAGCCACAGGCCCCCAAACAAAAACCTAGGCCTATTTCTCTGGCAAACAAAAGTAAGCTGCCCCGCTTCTGGATGGCAGATTGCAGGAGACACTTGGTACTATCAAACCAGCCCAACTTGGCACTGGTGCCACCTTGGATCTGGGAACCATGTTGTGTATCGTGGATTTTCAGGGGCCAGCCGGCCACTCTCAGCCATATGTCCCCAAACAGAAACCTCGGCCCGTTTCTCTGGCAAACAAAACTCAACTGCCCCTCTTCTGGATGGCAAATTGCAGGATGAACTTGATACTAAAACCGCAGGCCGACTTGGTAGTGGTGACACCTTGGGCCTGGGAACCATCATGCGTATCGAGCATTTTAAGGAGCCAGCCGGCCACTCCCAGCAATATGCCCCCAAAAACAATCCACGGAATTTTTCTCTGGCAAACAAAAATCAGCTGCCCCGCTTCTGGATGGCAGATTGCAGGAGCCACTTTGCACCATCAAACCAGCCCGACTGGGCACTGGTGCCACCTTGCATCTGGGAACCATGCTGCCTAGCGTGGATTTTCAGGGGCCAGCGGGCCACTCTCAGCTATATGCCCCCAAACAAAACCCACGGCCCGTTTCCCTGGCAAACAAAAGTAAGCTGCCCTGCTTCTGGATGGCAGATTGCAGGAACCACTTGGTAGTATCAAACCAGCCCGACTTGGCACTGGTGCCACCTTGGGTCTGGGAACCATCCTGCGTATCGTGGATTCTAAGGAGCCAGCCGGCCACTCCCAGCCACAGGCCCCCAAACACAAACCACAGCGCTTTTCCCTGGAAAACAAAACTCGCCTGCCAACTTTTTGATGGCAGATTGCAGGAGCAACTTGGTACTATCAAACCAGCCCAACTTGGCACTGGTGCCACCATAGGTCTGGTCACCATCCTGCCTATTGTAGCTTTCCAGGAGCCAGCCGGTCACTCCCAGCCATAGGCCCCCAAACACAAACCTCGGCCCGTTTCCCTGGCAAACAAAAGTAAGCTGCCCCGCTTCTGGATGGCAGATTGCAGGAGCCACTTGGTACTATCAAACCAGCCCAACTTGGAACTGGTGCCACCTTGGGTCTGGGAACCATGCTGCGTATCGCAGATTCTAAGGCGCCAGTCGGCCACTCCCAGCCACAAGCCCCCAAACACAAACAACGGCGCTTTTCTCTGGCAAACAAAACTCAACTGCCCCTCTTCTGGATGGCAAATTGCAGGACGCACTTGGTACTATAAAAACAGCCCGACTTGGCACTGGTGCCACCTTGGGTCTGGGAACCATCCTGCGTATCGATCTTTTTAATGAGACAGCCGGCCACTCCCAGCCATATGCCCCCAAACACAAACCACGGCCCTTTCCTCTGGCAAACAAAACTCAACTGCCCCTCTTCTGGATGGCAGATTGCAGGAGCCACTTGGTACTATCAAACCAGCAAGACTTGGCACTGGTGCCACCTTGGGTCTGGGAACCATCCTGCGTATTGTGGATTGTCAGGAGCCAGCTGAACATTCTCGGCCACAGACCCAAATCAAAAACAACGGCCTGTTTCACAGGCAAACAAAACTCAGCTGCCCCGCTTCTGGATGGGAGATTGCAGGAGGCACTTGACACTGTGAAACCAGCCCCACTTGGCACTGGTGCCACCTTGGGTCTGGGAACCATGCTGCGTATCATGGATTTTCAGGAGCCAGCCAGCCACTCCCAGCCATAGGCCCCCAAACAAAAACCACAGCCTTTTTCTCTGGCAAACAAAATTCAGCTGCCCCACTTCTGGATGGCAGATTGCAGGAGCCACTTGGGACTATCACACCAGCACAACATGGCACTGCTGCCACCTTGGATCTGGGAACCATCCTGCCTATCGTGGATTTTCAGGGGCCAGCCGGTCACTCTCAGCCATAGGCCCCAAACACAAACCACGGCCCTTTTCTCTGGAAAACAAAACTCAACTGCCCCTCTTCTGGATGGCAGATTGCAGGAGCCACTGGGTACTATGAAACTAGCCCTACTTGGCACTGGTGCCACCTTGGGTCTGGGAACCATGCTGCGTATCATGGATTTTCAGGAGCCAGCCGTCCACTGTCAGCCACAGGCCCCGAAACACAAACAACAGCCTTTTTCTCTGGCAAACAAAATTCAGCTGCACCGCTTCTGGATGGCAGATTGCAGGAACCACTTGGTACTAACAAACCAGCCCGACTTGGCACTGGTGCCACCTTGGGTCTGGGAACCATCCTGCGTATCGTGGATTCTAAGGAGCCAGCTGGCCACTCCCAGCCACAGGCCCCAAAATACACACAACGGCGCTTTTCCCTGGAAAACAAAACTCGCCTGCCAACTTTTTGATGGCAGATTGCAGGAGCCACTTGGTACTATCAAACCAGCCCGACTTGGCACTGGTGCCACCATGGGTCTGGTCACCATCCTGCCTATCGTAGCTTTTCAGGAGCCAGCCGGTCACTCCCAGCCATAGGCCCCCAGAAAAAAACCTCGGTCCGTTTCCCTGGAAAACAAAAGTAAGCTGCCCCGCTTCTGGATGGCAGATTGCAGGAGCCACTTGGTGCTATCAAACCAGCCCGACTTGGCACTGGTGCCACCTTGGGTCTGGGAACCATCCTGCGTATCCTGTGTTCTAAGGAGCCAGCCGGCCACTCCCAGCCACAGTCCCCCAAACACAAACAACGGCGCTTTTCCCTGGAAAACAAAACTGACCTGCCAACTTTTTGATGGCAGATTGCAGGAGCCACTTGGTACTATCAAACCAGCCCAACTTGGCACTGGTGCCACCATGGGTCTGGTCACCATCCTGCCTATCGTAGCTTTTCAGGAGCCAGCCGGTCACTCCCAGCCATAGGCCCCCAGACAAATACCTCGGCCCGTTTCCCTGGCAAACAAAAGTAAGCTGCCCCGCTTCTGGATGGCAGACTGCAGGAGCCACTTGGTACAATCAAACCAGCCCGACTTGGCACTGGTGCCACCTTGGCTCTGGGAACCATGCTGCGTAACCCGGATTCTAAGAGGAAAGGCAGGCACTGCCAGCCACAGGCCTCCAAACAAAATCAACGGCGCTTTTCCCTGGAAAACAAAACTCGCCTGACAACTTTTAGATGGCAGATTGCAGGAGCCAGTTGGTACCATCAAACCAGCCCAACTTGGCACTGGTGCCACCTTGGGTCTGGGAACCATCCTGCCTATTGTTGCTTTTCAGGAGCCAGCCGGTCACTTCTAGCCCTAGGCCCCCAGTCATAAACCTCGGCCCGTTTCCCTGGCACACAAATGTAAGCTACCCCGCTTCAGGATGGCAGATTGCAGGAGCCACTTTTCACCATCAAACCAGCCCAACGTGGCACTGGTGCCACCTTGGGTCTGGGAACCATCCTGCGTATCGTGCGTTCTAAGGAGCCAGCCGGCCACTCCCAGCCACAGTCCCCCAAACACAAACAACGGCGCTTTTCCCTGGAAAACAAAACTGGCCTGCCAACTTTTTGATGGCAGATTGCAGGAGCCACTTGGTACTATCAAACCAGCCCAACTTGGCACTGGTGCCACCATGGGTCTGGTCACCATCCTGCCTATCGTAGCTTTTCAGGAGCCAGCCGGTCACTCCCAGCCATAGGCCCCCAGACACAAACCTCGGCCCGTTTCCCTGGCAAACAAAAGTAAGCTGCCCCGCTTCTGGATGGCAGATTGCAGGAACCACTTTGCACCATCAAACTAGCCCGACTTGTCACTGGTGCCACCTCTGGTCTGGGAACCATGCTGTGTATCGTGGATTCTAAGGAGCCATCCGTCCACTCCCAGCCACAGGCCCCCAAACACAAACAACGGCGCTTTTCCCTGGAAAACAAAACTCGCCTGCCAACATTTTGATGGCAGATTGCAGGAGCCACTTGGTACTATCAAATCAGCCCAACTTGGCACTGGTGCCACCATGGGTCTGGTCACCATCCTGCCTATCGTAGCTTTTCAGGAGCCAGCCGGTCACTCCCAGCCATAGGCCCCCAGACACAAACCTCGGCCCGTTTCCCTGGCAAACAAAAGTAAGCTGCCCCGCTTCTGGATGGCAGATTGCAGGACGCACTTGGTAGTATCAAACCAGCCCGACTTGGCACTGGTGCCACCTCTGGTCTGGGAACCATCCTGCGTATCGTGGATTCTAAGCAGCCAGCCGGCCACTCCCAGCCACAGGCCCCCAAACACAATCAACGGCGCTTTTCCCTGGAAAACAAAACTCGCCTGCCAACATTTTGATGGCAGATTGCAGGAGCCACTTGGTACTATCAAATCAGCCCAACTTGGCACTGGTGCCACCATGCGTTTGGTCACCATCCTGCCTATCGTAGCTTTTCAGGAGCCAGCCGTTCACTCCCAGCTATAGGCCCCCAGACAAAAACCTCGGCCCGTTTCCCTGGCATACAAAAGTAAGCTGCCCCGCTTCTGGATGGCAGATTGCAGGAACCACTTGGTACTATCAAACCAGCCCGACTTGGCACTGGTGCCACCTGTGGTCTGGGAACCATCCTGCGTATCGTGGTTCTAAGGAGCCATCCGTCCACTCCCAGCCACAGGCCCCCAAACACAAACAACGGCGCTTTTCCCTGGAAAACAAAACTCGCCTGCCAACATTTTGATGGCAGATTGCAGGAGCCACTTGGTACTATCAAATCAGCCCAACTTGGCACTGGTGCCACCATGGGTCTGGTCACCATCCTGCCTATCGTAGCTTTTCAGGAGCCAGACGGTCACTCGCAGCCGTAGGCACCCAGAGAAAAACCTCGGCCCGTTTCCCTGGCAAACAAAAGTAAGCTACCCCGCTTCTGGATGGCAGATTGCAGGAGCCACTTTGCACCATCAAACTAGCCCGACTTGGCACTGGTGCCACCTCAGGTCTGGGAACCATCCTGCGTATCGTTCATTCTAAGGAGCCAGCCGGCCACTCCAGCCACAGGCCCCCAGACAGAAACAACGGCGCTTTTCCCTGGAAAACAAAACTCGCCTGCCAACTTTTAGATGGCAGATTGCAGGAGCCACTTGGTACTGTCAAATCAGCCCAACTTGGCACTGGTGCCACCTCTGGTCTGGGAACCATGCTGTGTATCGTGGATTCCAATTAGCAAGCCGGCCACTCCCAGCCACAGGCCTCCAAACACAAACAACGGCGCTTTTCCCTGGAAAACAAAACTCGCCTGCCAACTTTTTGATGGCAGATTGCAGGAGCCACTTGGTACTATCAAACCAGCCCAACTTGGCACTGGTGCCACCATGGGTCTGGTCACCATCCTGCCTATCGTAGCTTTTCAGGACCTAGACGGTCACTCCCAGCCATAGGCCCCGTGACACAAAGCGCGGCCCGTTTCCCTGGCAAACAAAAGTAAGCTGTCCCGCTTCTGGATGGCAGATTGCAGGATCCACTAGGTATTATCAAACCAGCCCGACTTGGCACTGGTGCCACCTCTGGTCTGGGAACCATCCTGCGTATCGTGGATTCTAAGCAGCCAGCCGGCCACTCCCAGCCACAGGCCCCCAAACACAAACAACGGCGCTTTTCCCTGGAAAACAAAACTCGCCTGCCAACATTTTGATGGCAGATTGCAGGAGCCACTTGGTACTATCAAACCAGCCCAACTTGGCACTGGTGCCACCATGGGTCTGGTCACCATCCTGCCTATCGTAGCTTTTCAGGAGCCAGCCGGTCACTCCAAGCCATAGGCCCCCAGACAAAAACCTCGGCCCGTTTCCCTGGCAAAGAAAAATAAGCTACCCCGCTTCTGGATGGCACATTGCAGGAGCCACTTTGCACCATCAAACCAGCCCGACTTGGCACTGGTGCCACCTCTGGTCTGGGAACCATCCTGCGTATCGTGGATTCTAATTAGCCATCCGTCCACTCCCAGCCACAGGCCCCCAAACAAAAACAACGGCGCTTTTCCCTGGAAAACAAAACTCGCCTGCCAAATTTTGATGGCAGATTGCCGGAGCCACTGGGTACTATCAAACCAGCCCAACTTGACACTGGTGCCACCATGGGTCTGGTCACCATCCTGCCTATCGTAGCTTTTCAGGAGCCAGCCGGTCACTCCCAGCCATAGGCCCCCAGACAAAAAGCTCGGACCGTTTCCCTGGCAAACAAAAGTAAGTTATTCCGCTACTGGATGGCAGATTGCAGGAGCCACTTTTCACCATCAAACCAGCCTGACTTGGCACTGGTGCCACCTCTGGTCTGGGAACCATGCTGCGTATCGTGGATTCTAAGGAGCCAGCCGGCCACTCCCAGCCACAGGCCCTCAAACAAAAACAACGGCGCATTTCCCTGGATAACAAACTCGCCTGCCAACTTTTTGATGGCAGATTGCAGGAGCCACTTGGTACTATCAAACCAGCCCAACTTGGCACTGGTGCCACCATGGATCTGGTCACCATCCTGCCTATCGTAGCTTTTCAGGACCTAGCCGGTCACTCCAAGCCATAGGCCCCCAGAGAAAAACCTCGGCCCGTTTCCCTGGCAAACAAAAGTAAGCTGCCCCGCTTCTGGATGGCAGATTGCAGGAACCACTTGGTACTATCAAACCAGCCCAACTTGGCACTGGTGCCACCTTGGCTCTGGGAACCATGCTGCGTAAAGTAGATTCTAAGAGGACAGGCGGACACTCCCAGCCACAGGCCCCCAGACACAAACAACGGCGCTTTTCCCTGGAAAACAAAACTCGCCTGCCAACTTTTTGATGGCAGATTGCAGGAGCCACTTGGTACTATCAAATCAGACCAACTTGGCACTGGTGCCACCATGGGTCTGGTCACCATCCTGCCTATCGTAGCTTTTCAGGAGCCAGCCGGTCACTCGCAGCCATAGGCCCCCAGACACAAAACTCGGCCCGTTTCCCTGGCAAACAAAAGTAAGCTACCCCGCTTCTGGATGGCAGACTGCAGGACGCACTTGATAGTATCAAACCAGCCCGACTTGGCACTGGTGCCACCTCAGGTCTGGGAACCATGCTGCGTATCGTAGATTCTAATTAGCCATCTGGCCACTCCCAGCCATAGGCCCCCAGACAAAAACCTCGGCCCGTTTCCCTGGCAAACAAAAGTAAGTTATCCCGCTTCTGGATGGCAGATTGCAGGAGCCACTTTTCACCATCAAACCAGCCCAACTTGGCACTGGTGCCACCTGTGGTCTGGGAACCATCCTGCGTATCGTGGATTCTAAGGAGCCAGCCGGCCACTCCCTGCCACAGGCCCCCAAACACAAACAACGGCGCTTTTCCCTGGATAACAAACTCGCCTGCTAACTTTTTGATGGCAGATTGCAGGAGCCACTTGGTACTATCAAACCAGCCCAACTTGGCACTGGTGCCACCATGGGTCTGGTCACCATCCTGCCTATCGTAGCTTTTCAGGAGCCAGGCGGTCACTCCCAGCCATAGGCCCTGAGACACAAACCTCGGCCCGTATCCCTGGCAAACAAAAGTAAGCTGCCCCGCTTCTGGATGGCAGATTGCAGGACGCACTTGGTACTATCAAACCAGCCCAACTTGGCACTGGTGCCACCTCTGGTCTGGGAACCATGCCGCGTATCGTGGATTCTAAGGAGCCAGCCGGCCACTCCCAGCCACAGGCCCCCAAACAGAAACAACGGCGCTTTTCCCTGGAAAACAAAACTCGCCTGCCAACTTTTTCATGGCAGATTGCAGGAGCCACTTGGTACTATCAAATCAGCCCAGCTTGGCACTGGTGCCACCATGGGTCTGGTCACCATCCTGCCTATTGTAGCTTTTCAGGAGCCAGCCGGTCACTCCCAGCCATAGGCCCCCAGACACAAACCTCGGCCCGTTTCCCTGGCAAACAAAAGTAAGCTACCCCGCTTCTGGATGGCAGATTGCAGGAACCACTTTGCACCATCAAACTAGCCCGACTTGGCACTGGTGCCACCTCTGGTCTGGGAACCATGCTGCGTATCGTGGATTCTAAGGAGCCATCCGTCCACTCCCAGACACAGGCCCCCAAACACAAACAACGGCGCTTTTCCCTGGAAAACAAAACTCGCCTGCCAACTTTTTGATGGCAGATTGCAGGAGCCACTTGGTACTATCAAACCAGCCCAACTTGGCACTGGTGCCACCATGGGTCTGGTCACCATCCTGCCTATCGTAGCTTTTCAGGAGCAAGCCGGTCACTCCCAGCCATAGGCCCCCAGACACAAACCTCGGCCCGTTTCCCTGGCAAACAAAAGTAAGCTGCCCCGCTTCTGGATGGCAGATTGCAGGACGCACTTGGTACTATCAAACCAGCCCGACTTGGCACTGGTGCCACCTCTGGTCTGGGAACCATCCTGCGTATCGTGGATTCTAAGCAGCCAGCCGGCCACTCCCAGCCACAGGCCCCCAAACACAAACAACGGCGCTTTTCCCTGGAAAACAAAACTCGCCTGCCAACATTTTGATGGCAGATTGCAGGAGCCACTTGGTACTATCAAATCAGCCCAACTTGGCACTGGTGCCACCATGCGTTTGGTCACCATCCTGCCTATCGTAGCTTTTCAGGAGCCAGACGGTCACTCCCAGCTATAGGCCCCCAGACAAAAACCTCGGCCCGTTTCCCTGGCATACAAAAGTAAGCTGCCCCGCTTCTGGATGGCAGATTGCAGGAGCTATTTAGTACTATCAAACCAGCCCGACTTGGCACTGGTGCCACCTCAGGTCTGGGAACCATCCTGCGTATCGTGGATTCTAAGGAGCCAGCCGGCCACTCCCAGCCACAGGCCCCCAAACACAAACAACGGCGCTTTTCCCTGGAAAACAAAACTCGCCTGCCAACATTTTGATGGCAGATTGCAGGAGCCACTTGGTACTATCAAACCAGCCCAACTTGGCACTGGTGCCACCATGGATCTGGTCACCATCCTGCCTATCGTAGCTTTTCAGGACCTAGCCGGTCACTCCAAGCCATAGGCGCCCAGACAAAAAGCTCGGCCCTTTTCCCTGGCAAACAAAGTAAGCTGCCCCGCTTCTGGATGGCAGATTGCAGGAACCACTTGGTACTATCAAACCAGCCCGACTTGGCACTGGTGCCACCTTGGGTCTGGGAACCATCCTGCGTATCGTGGATTCTAAGGAGCCAGCCGGTCACTCCCAGCCACAGGCCCCCAAACACAAACAACGGCGCTTTTCCCTGGAAAACAAAACTCGCCTGCCAATATTTTGATGGCAGATTGCAGGAGCCACTTGCTACTATCAAATCAGCCCAACTTGGCACTGGTGCCACCATGGGTCTGGTCACCATCCTGCCTATCGTAGCTTTTCAGGAGCCAGCCGGTCCCTCCCTGCCATAGGCCCCCAGAGAAAAACCTCGGCCCGTTTCCCTGGCAAACAAAAGTAAGCTGCCCCGCTTCTGGATGGCAGATTGCAGGAGCCACTTTGCACCATCAAACTAGCCCGACTTGGCACTGGTGCCACCTCAGGTCTGGGAACCATCCTGCGTATCGTGGATTCTAAGGAGCCAGCCGGCCACTCCAGCCACAGGCCCCCAGACACAAACAACGGCGCTTTTCCCTGGAAAACAAAACTCGCCTGCCAACTTTTAGATGGCAGATTGCAGGAGCCACTTGGTACTGTCAAATCAGCCCAACTTGGCACTGGTGCCACCATGGGTCTGGTCACCATCCTGCCTATCGTAGCTTTTCAGGACCTAGCAGGTCACTCCCAGCCATAGGCGCCCAGACACAAAGCTCGGCCCGTTTCCCTGGCAAACAAAAGTAAGCTGCCCCGCTTCTGGATGGCAGATTTCCGGAGCCACTTGGTACTATCAAACCAGCCCGACTTGGCACTGGTGCCACCTCTGGTCTGGGAACCATGCTGCGTATCGTGGATTCTAAGGAGCCATCCGTCCACTCCCAGCCACAGGCCCCCAAACACAAACAACGGCGCTTTTCCCTGGAAAACAAAACTCGCCTGCCAACATTTTGATGGCAGATTGCAGGAGCCACTTGCTACTATCAAATCAGCCCATCTTGGCACTGGTGCCACCATGGGTCTGGTCACCATCCTGCCTATCGTAGGTGTTCAGGCGCCAGCCGGTCACTCCCAGCCATAGGCCCCCAGAGAAAAACCTCGGCCCGTTTCCCTGGCAAACAAAAGTAAGCTGCCCCGCTTCTGGATGGCAGATTGCAGGAGCCACTTTGCACCATCAAACCAGCCCAACTTGGCACTGGTGCCACCTCTGGTCTGGGAACCATGCTGTGTATCGTGGATTCCAATTAGCAAGCCGGCCACTCCCAGCCACAGGCCTCCAAACACAAACAACGGCGCTTTTCCCTGGAAAACAAAACTCGCCTGCCAACTTTTTGATGGCAGATTGCAGGAGCCACTTGGTACTATCAAACCAGCCCAACTTGGCACTGGTGCCACCATGGGTCTGGTAACCATCCTGCCTATCGTAGCTTTTCAGGACCTAGACGGTCACTCCCAGCCATAGGCCCCGTGACACAAAGCTCGGCCCTTTTCCCTGGCAAACAAAAGTAAGCTGTCCCGCTTCTGGATGGCAGATTGCAGGATCCACTAGGTATTATCAAACCAGCCCGACTTGGCACTGGTGCCACCTCTGGTCTGGGAACCATCCTGCGTATCGTGGATTCTAAGCAGCCAGCCGGCCACTCCCAGCCACAGGCCCCCAAACACAAACAACGGCGCTTTTCCCTGGAAAACAAAACTCGCCTGCCAACATTTTGATGGCAGATTGCAGGAGCCACTTGGTACTATCAAACCAGCCCAACTTGGCACTGGTGCCACCATGGGTCTGGTCACCATCCTGCCTATCGTAGCTTTTCAGGAGCCAGCCGGTCACTCCAAGCCATAGGCCCCCAGACAAAAACCTCGGCCCGTTTCCCTGGCAAAGAAAAATAAGCTACCCCGCTTCTGGATGGCACATTGCAGGAGCCACTTTGCACCATCAAACCAGCCCGACTTGGCACTGGTGCCACCTCTGGTCTGGGAACCATCCTGCGTATCGTGGATTCTAATTAGCCATCCGTCCACTCCCAGCCACAGGCCCCCAAACAAAAACAACGGCGCTTTTCCCTGGAAAACAAAACTCGCCTGCCAAATTTTGATGGCAGATTGCCGGAGCCACTGGGTACTATCAAACCAGCCCGACTTGGCACTGGTGCCACCTCAGGTCTGGGAACCATGCTGCGTATCGTAGATTCTAATTAGCCATCTGGCCACTCCCAGCCATAGGCCCCCAGACAAAAACCTCGGCCCGTTTCCCTGGCAAACAAAAGTAAGTTATCCCGCTTCTGGATGGCAGATTGCAGGAGCCACTTTTCACCATCAAACCAGCCCAACTTGGCACTGGTGCCACCTGTGGTCTGGGAACCATCCTGCGTATCGTGGATTCTAAGGAGCCAGCCGGCCACTCCCTGCCACAGGCCCCCAAACACAAACAACGGCGCTTTTCCCTGGATAACAAACTCGCCTGCTAACTTTTTGATGGCAGATTGCAGGAGCCACTTGGTACTATCAAACCAGCCCAACTTGGCACTGGTGCCACCATGGGTCTGGTCACCATCCTGCCTATCGTAGCTTTTCAGGAGCCAGCCGGTCACTCCCAGCCATAGGCCCTGAGACACAAACCTCGGCCCGTATCCCTGGCAAACAAAAGTAAGCTGCCCCGCTTCTGCATGGCAGATTGCAGGACGCACTTGGTACTATCAAACCAGCCCAACTTGGCACTGGTGCCACCTCTGGTCTGGGAACCATGCCGCGTATCGTGGATTCTAAGGAGCCAGCCGGCCACTCCCAGCCACAGGCCCCCAAACAGAAACAACGGCGCTTTTCCCTGGAAAACAAAACTCGCCTGCCAACTTTTTCATGGCTGATTGCAGGAGCCACTTGGTACTATCAAATCAGCCCAGCTTGGCACTGGTGCCACCATGGGTCTGGTCACCATCCTGCCTATTGTAGCTTTTCAGGAGCCAGCCGGTCACTCCCAGCCATAGGCCCCGAGACACAAACCTCGGCCCGTTTCCCTGGCAAAGAAAAATAAGCTACCCCGCTTCTGGATGGCACATTGCAGGAGCCACTTTGCACCATCAAACCAGCCCGACTTGGCACTGGTGCCACCTCTGGTCTGGGAACCATCCTGCGTATCGTGGATTCTAATTAGCCATCCGTCCACTCCCAGCCACAGGCCCCCAAACAAAAACAACGGCGCTTTTCCCTGGAAAACAAAACTCGCCTGCCAAATTTTGATGGCAGATTGCCGGAGCCACTGGGTACTATCAAACCAGCCCGACTTGGCACTGGTGCCACCTCAGGTCTGGGAACCATGCTGCGTATCGTAGATTCTAATTAGCCATCTGGCCACTCCCAGCCATAGGCCCCCAGACAAAAACCTCGGCCCGTTTCCCTGGCAAACAAAAGTAAGTTATCCCGCTTCTGGATGGCAGATTGCAGGAGCCACTTTTCACCATCAAACCAGCCCAACTTGGCACTGGTGCCACCTGTGGTCTGGGAACCATCCTGCGTATCGTGGATTCTAAGGAGCCAGCCGGCCACTCCCTGCCACAGGCCCCCAAACACAAACAACGGCGCTTTTCCCTGGATAACAAACTCGCCTGCTAACTTTTTGATGGCAGATTGCAGGAGCCACTTGGTACTATCAAACCAGCCCAACTTGGCACTGGTGCCACCATGGGTCTGGTCACCATCCTGCCTATCGTAGCTTTTCAGGAGCCAGGCGGTCACTCCCAGCCATAGGCCCTGAGACACAAACCTCGGCCCGTATCCCTGGCAAACAAAAGTAAGCTGCCCCGCTTCTGGATGGCAGATTGCAGGACGCACTTGGTACTATCAAACCAGCCCAACTTGGCACTGGTGCCACCTCTGGTCTGGGAACCATGCCGCGTATCGTGGATTCTAAGGAGCCAGCCGGCCACTCCCAGCCACAGGCCCCCAAACACAAACAACGGCGCTTTTCCCTGGAAAACAAAACTCGCCTGCCAACTTTTTCATGGCTGATTGCAGGAGCCACTTGGTACTATCAAATCAGCCCAGCTTGGCACTGGTGCCACCATGGGTCTGGTCACCATCCTGCCTATTGTAGCTTTTCAGGAGCCAGCCGGTCACTCCCAGCCATAGGCCCCCAGACACAAACCTCGGCCCGTTTCCCTGGCAAACAAAAGTAAGCTACCCCGCTTCTGGATGGCAGATTGCAGGAACCACTTTGCACCATCAAACTAGCCCGACTTGGCACTGGTGCCACCTCTGGTCTGGGAACCATGCTGCGTATCGTGGATTCTAAGGAGCCATCCGTCCACTCCCAGACACAGGCCCCCAAACACAAACAACGGCGCTTTTCCCTGGAAAACAAAACTCGCCTGCCAACTTTTTGATGGCAGATTGCAGGAGCCACTTGGTACTATCAAACCAGCCCAACTTGGCACTGGTGCCACCATGGGTCTGGTCACCATCCTGCCTATCGTAGCTTTTCAGGAGCAAGCCGGTCACTCCCAGCCATAGGCCCCCAGACACAAACCTCGGCCCGTTTCCCTGGCAAACAAAAGTAAGCTGCCCCGCTTCTGGATGGCAGATTGCAGGACGCACTTGGTACTATCAAACCAGCCCGACTTGGCACTGGTGCCACCTCTGGTCTGGGAACCATCCTGCGTATCGTGGATTCTAAGCAGCCAGCCGGCCACTCCCAGCCACAGGCCCCCAAACACAAACAACGGCGCTTTTCCCTGGAAAACAAAACTCGCCTGCCAACATTTTGATGGCAGATTGCAGGAGCCACTTGGTACTATCAAATCAGCCCAACTTGGCACTGGTGCCACCATGCGTTTGGTCACCATCCTGCCTATCGTAGCTTTTCAGGAGCCAGACGGTCACTCCCAGCTATAGGCCCCCAGACAAAAACCTCGGCCCGTTTCCCTGGCATACAAAAGTAAGCTGCCCCGCTTCTGGATGGCAGATTGCAGGAACAACTTGGTACTATCAAACCAGCCCGACTTGGCACTGGTGCCACCTCTGGTCTGGGAACCATCCTGCGTATCGTGGATTCTAAGGAGCCAGCCGGCCACTCCCAGCCACAGGCCCCCAAACACAAACAACGGCGCTTTTCCCTGGAAAACAAAACTCGCCTGCCAACATTTTGATGGCAGATTGCAGGAGCCACTTGGTACTATCAAACCAGCCCAACTTGGCACTGGTGCCACCATGGATCTGGTCACCATCCTGCCTATCGTAGCTTTTCAGGACCTAGCCGGTCACTCCAAGCCATAGGCGCCCATACAAAAAGCTCGGCCCTTTTCCCTGGCAAACAAAGTAAGCTGCCCCGCTTCTGGATGGCAGATTGCAGGAACCACTTGGTACTATCAAACCAGCCCGACTTGGCACTGGTGCCACCTTGGGTCTGGGAACCATCCTGCGTATCGTGGATTCTAAGGAGCCAGCCGGTCACTCCCAGCCACAGGCCCCCAAACACAAACAACGGCGCTTTTCCCTGGAAAACAAAACTCGCCTGCCAATATTTTGATGGCAGATTGCAGGAGCCACTTGCTACTATCAAATCAGCCCAACTTGGCACTGGTGCCACCATGGGTCTGGTCACCATCCTGCCTATCGTAGCTTTTCAGGAGCCAGCCGGTCCCTCCCTGCCATAGGCCCCCAGAGAAAAACCTCGGCCCGTTTCCCTGGCAAACAAAAGTAAGCTGCCCCGCTTCTGGATGGCAGATTGCAGGAGCCACTTTGCACCATCAAACTAGCCCGACTTGGCACTGGTGCCACCTCAGGTCTGGGAACCATCCTGCGTATCGTGGATTCTAAGGAGCCAGCCGGCCACTCCAGCCACAGGCCCCCAGACACAAACAACGGCGCTTTTCCCTGGAAAACAAAACTCGCCTGCCAACTTTTAGATGGCAGATTGCAGGAGCCACTTGGTACTGTCAAATCAGCCCAACTTGGCACTGGTGCCACCATGGGTCTGGTCACCATCCTGCCTATCGTAGCTTTTCAGGACCTAGCAGGTCACTCCCAGCCATAGGCGCCCAGACACAAAGCTCGGCCCGTTTCCCTGGCAAACAAAAGTAAGCTGCCCCGCTTCTGGATGGCAGATTTCCGGAGCCACTTGGTACTATCAAACCAGCCCGACTTGGCACTGGTGCCACCTCTGGTCTGGGAACCATGCTGCGTATCGTGGATTCTAAGGAGCCATCCGTCCACTCCCAGCCACAGGCCCCCAAACACAAACAACGGCGCTTTTCCCTGGAAAACAAAACTCGCCTGCCAACATTTTGATGGCAGATTGCAGGAGCCACTTGCTACTATCAAATCAGCCCATCTTGGCACTGGTGCCACCATGGGTCTGGTCACCATCCTGCCTATCGTAGGTGTTCAGGCGCCAGCTGGTCACTCCCAGCCATAGGCCCCCAGAGAAAAACCTCGGCCCGTTTCCCTGGCAAACAAAAGTAAGCTGCCCCGCTTCTGGATGGCAGATTGCAGGAGCCACTTTGCACCATCAAACCAGCCCAACTTGGCACTGGTGCCACCTCTGGTCTGGGAACCATGCTGTGTATCGTGGATTCCAATTAGCAAGCCGGCCACTCCCAGCCACAGGCCTCCAAACACAAACAACGGCGCTTTTCCCTGGAAAACAAAACTCGCCTGCCAACTTTTTGATGGCAGATTGCAGGAGCCACTTGGTACTATCAAACCAGCCCAACTTGGCACTGGTGCCACCATGGGTCTGGTAACCATCCTGCCTATCGTAGCTTTTCAGGACCTAGACGGTCACTCCCAGCCATAGGCCCCGTGACACAAAGCTCGGCCCTTTTCCCTGGCAAACAAAAGTAAGCTGTCCCGCTTCTGGATGGCAGATTGCAGGATCCACTAGGTATTATCAAACCAGCCCGACTTGGCACTGGTGCCACCTCTGGTCTGGGAACCATCCTGCGTATCGTGGATTCTAAGCAGCCAGCCGGCCACTCCCAGCCACAGGCCCCCAAACACAAACAACGGCGCTTTTCCCTGGAAAACAAAACTCGCCTGCCAACATTTTGATGGCAGATTGCAGGAGCCACTTGGTACTATCAAACCAGCCCAACTTGGCACTGGTGCCACCATGGGTCTGGTCACCATCCTGCCTATCGTAGCTTTTCAGGAGCCAGCCGGTCACTCCAAGCCATAGGCCCCCAGACAAAAACCTCGGCCCGTTTCCCTGGCAAAGAAAAATAAGCTACCCCGCTTCTGGATGGCACATTGCAGGAGCCACTTTGCACCATCAAACCAGCCCGACTTGGCACTGGTGCCACCTCTGGTCTGGGAACCATCCTGCGTATCGTGGATTCTAATTAGCCATCCGTCCACTCCCAGCCACAGGCCCCCAAACAAAAACAACGGCGCTTTTCCCTGGAAAACAAAACTCGCCTGCCAAATTTTGATGGCAGATTGCCGGAGCCACTGGGTACTATCAAACCAGCCCAACTTGACACTGGTGCCACCATGGGTCTGGTCACCATCCTGCCTATCGTAGCTTTTCAGGAGCCAGCCGGTCACTCCCAGCCATAGGCCCCCAGAAAAAAAGCTCGGACCGTTTCCCTGGCAAACAAAAGTAAGTTATTCCGCTACTGGATGGCAGATTGCAGGAGCCACTTTTCACCATCAAACCAGCCCGACTTGGCACTGGTGCCACCTCTGGTCTGGGAACCATGCTGCGTATCGTGGATTCTAAGGAGCCAGCCGGCCACTCCCAGCCACAGGCCCCCAAACACAAACAACGGCGCATTTCCCTGGATAACAAACTCGCCTGCCAACTTTTTTTATGGCAGATTGCAGGAGCCACTTGGTACTATCAAACCAGCCCAACTTGGCACTGGTGCCACCATGGGTCTGGTCACCATCCTGCCTATCGTAGCTTTTCAGGAGCCAGCCGGTCACTCCCAGCCATAGGCCCCGAGACACAAACCTCGGCCCGTTTCCCTGGCAAACAAAAGTAAGCTACCCCGCTTCTGGATGGCAGATTGCAGGACGCACTTGGTACTATCAAACCAGCCCAACTTGGCACTGGTGCCACCTCTGGTCTGGGAACCATGCTGCGTATCGTGGATTCTAAGGAGCCAGCCGGCCACTCCCAGCCACAGGCCCCCAAATACAAACAACGGCGCTTTTCCCTGGAAAACAAAACTCGCCTGCCAACATTTTGATGGCAGATTGCAGGAGCCACTTGGTACTATCAAACCAGCCCAACTTGGCACTGGTGCCACCATGGGTCTGGTCACCATCCTGCCTATCGTAGCTTTTCAGGAGCCAGCCGGTCACTCCCAGCCATAGGCCCCCAGACACAAACCTCGGCCCGTTTCCCTGGCAAACAAAAGTAAGCTGCCCCGCTTCTGGATGGCAGATTGCAGGAGCCACTTGGTACTATCAAACCAGCCCAACTTGGCACTGGTGCCACCTTGGGTCTGGGAACCATCCTGCGTATCGTGGATTCTAAGGAGCCAGCCGGTCACTCTCAGCCACAGGCCCCCAAACACAAACCACAGCGCTTTTCCCTGGAAAACAAAACCCGCCTGCCGACATTTTGATGGCAGATTGCAGGAGCCACTTGCTACTATCAAATCAGCCCAACTTGGCGCTGGTGCCACCATGGGTCTGGTCACCATCCTGCCTATCGTAGCTTTTCAGGAGCCAGCCGGTCACTCCCAGCCATAGGCCCCCAGACACAAAGCTCGGCCCGTTTCCCTGGCAAACAAAAGTAAGCTGCCCCGCTTCTGGATGGCAGATTGCAGGACGCACTTGGTACTATCAAACCAGCCCGACTTGGCACTGGTGCCACCTCTGGTCTGGGAACCATGGTGCGTATCGTGAATTCTAAGGAGCCAGCCGGCCACTCCCAGCCATAGGCACCCAAACACAAACAACGGCGCTTTTCCCTGGAAAACAAAACTCGCCTGCCAACTTTTTGATGGCAGATTGCAGGAGCCACTTGGTACTATCAAACCAGCTCAACTTGGCACTGGTGCCACCATGGGTCTCCTCACCATCCTGCCTATCGTAGCTTTTCAGGAGCCAGCCGGTCACTCCCAGCCATAGGCCCCCAGACACAAACCTCGGCCCGTTTCCCTGGCAAACAAAAGTAAGCTGCCCCGCTTCTGCATGGCAGATTGCAGGAGCTATTTAGTACTATCAAACCAGCCCGACTTGGCACTGGTGCCACCTCAGGTCTGGGAACCATCCTGCCTATCGTGGATTCTAAGGAGCCAGCCGGCCACTCCCAGCCACAGGCGCCCAAACACAAACAACGGCGCTTTTCCCTGGAAAACAAAACTCGCCCTCCAAATTTTGACGGCAGATTGCAGGAGCCACTTGGTACTATCAAATCAGCCCAACTTGGGACTGGTGCCACCATGGGTCTGGTCACCATCCTGCCTATCGTAGCTTTTCAGGAGCCAGCCGGTCACTCCCAGCCATAGGCCCCCAGACAAAAACCTCGGCCCGTTTCCCTGGCATACAAAAGTAAGCTGCCCCGCTTCTGGATGGCAGATTGCAGGAACCACTTGGTACTATCAAACCAGCAAAACTTGGCACTGGTGCCACCTTGGGTCTGGATACCATGCTGCGTATCGTGGATTCTAAGGAGCCAGCCGGCCACTCCCAGCCACAGGCCCCCAAACACAAACAACGGCGCTTTTCCCTGGAAAACAAAACTCTCCTGCCAACTTTTTGATGGGAGATTGCAGGAGCCACTTGTTTTTATCAAATCAGACCAACTTGGCACTGGTGCCACCATGGGTCTGGTCACCATCCTGCCTATCGTAGCTTTTCAGGAGCCAGCCGGTCACTCGCAGCCATAGGCCCCCGGACACAAACCTCGGCCCGTTTCCCTGACAAACAAAAGTAAGTTATCCCGCTTCTGGATGGCAGATTGCCGGAGCCACTTGGTACTATCAAACCAGCCCGACTTGGCACTGGTGCCACCATGGGTCTGGTCACCATCCTGCCTATCGTGGATTCTAATTAGCCCTCTGTCCACTCCCAGCCACAGGCCCCCAAACAAAAACAACGGCGCTTTTCCCTGGAAAACAAAACTCGTCTGCCAACTTTTTGATGGCAGATTGCCAGAGCCACTTGGTACTATCAAACCAGCCCAACTTGGCACTGGTGCCACCTTGGGTCTGGGAACCATGCTGCGTATCGTGGATTATAAGGAGCCATCCGGCCACTCCCAGCCACAGGCCCCCAAACAAATACAACGGCGCTTTTCCCTGGAAAACAAAACTCGCCTGCCAAATTTTTGATGGCAGATTGCAGGAGCCACTTGGTACTATCAAACCAGCCCAACTTGACACTGGTGCCACCATGGGTCTGGTCACCATCCTGCCTATCTTAGCTTTTCTGGAGCCAGCCGGTCACTCCCAGCCATAGGCCCCCAGACACAAACCTCGGCCCGTTTCCCTGGCAAACAAAAGTAAGCTGCCCCGCTTCTGGATGGCAGATTGCAGGAGCCACTTGGTACTATCAAACCAGCCCAACTTGGCACTGGTGCCACCTTGGGTCTGGGAACCATCCTGCGTATCGTGGATTCTAAGGAGCCAGCCGGCCACTCCCAGCCACAGGCCCCCAGACACAAACCACAGCGCTTTTCTCTGGAAAACAAACCCGCCTGCCGACATTTTGATGGCAGATTGCAGGAGCCACTTGCTGCTATCAAATCAGCCCAACTTGGCACTGGTGCCACCATGGGTCTGGTCACCATCCTGCCTATCGTAGCTTTTCAGGAGCCAGCCGGTCACTCCCAGTCATAGGCCCCCAGACACAAACCTCTGCCCGTTTCCCTGGCAAACAAAAGTAAGCTGCCCCGCTTCTGGATGGCAGATTGTAGGACGCACTTGGTACTATCAAACCAGCCCGACTTGGCACTGGTGCCACCTCTGGTCTGGGAACTATGGTGCGTATCGTGGATTCTAAGGAGCCAGCCGGCCACTCCCAGCCATAGGCACCCAAACACAAACAACGGCGCTTTTCCCTGGAAAACAAAACTCGCCTGCCAACTTTTTGATGGCAGATTGCAGGAGCCACTTGGTACTATCAAACCAGCTCAACTTGGCACTGGTGCCACCATGGGTCTGCTCACCATCCTGCCTATCGTAGCTTTTCAGGAGCCAGACGGTCACTCGCAGCCATAGGCCCCCAGACAAAAACCTCGGCCCGTTTCCCTGGCAAACAAAAGTAAGCTGCCCCGCTTCTGCATGGCAGATTGCAGGAGCTATTTAGTACTATCAAACCAGCCCGACTTGGCACTGGTGCCACCATGGGTCTGGTCACCATCCTGCCTATCGTAGCTTTTCAGGAGCCAGCCGGTCACTCCCAGCCATAGGCCCCCAGACAAAAACCTCGGCCCGTTCCCCTGGCAAACAAAAGTAAGTTATCCCACTTCTGGATGGCAGATTGCAGGAGCCACTTTTCACCATCAAACCAGCCCAACTTGGCACTGGTGCCACCTCTGGTCTGGGAACCATCCTGCGTATCGTGGATTCTAAGGAGCCAGCCGGCCACTCCTGCCACAGGCCCCCAAACACAAACAACGGCGCTTTTCCCTGGATAACAAACTCGCCTGCCAACTTTTTGATGGCAGATTGCAGGAGCCACTTGGTACTATCAAACCAGCCCAACTTGGCACTGGTGCCACCATGGGTCTGGTCACCATCCTGCCTATCGTAGCTTTTCAGGAGCCAGGCGGTCACTCCCAGCCATAGGCCCTGAGACACAAACCTCGGCCCGTATCCCTGGCAAACAAAAGTAAGCTGCCCCGCTTCTGGATGGCAGATTGCAGGACGCACTTGGTACTATCAAACCAGCCCAACTTGGCACTGGTGCCACCTCTGGTCTGGGAACCATGCCGCGTATCGTGGATTCTAAGGAGCCAGCCGGCCACTCCCAGCCACAGGCCCCCAAACAGAAACAACGGCGCTTTTCCCTGGAAAACAAAACTCGCCTGCCAACTTTTTCATGGCTGATTGCAGGAGCCACTTGGTACTATCAAATCAGCCCAGCTTGGCACTGGTGCCACCATGGGTCTGGTCACCATCCTGCCTATCTTAGCTTTTCAGGAGCCAGCCGGTCACTCCCAGCCATAGGCCCCCAGACACAAACCTCGGCCCGTTTCCCTGGCAAACAAAAGTAAGCTACCCCGCTTCTGGATGGCAGATTGCAGGAACCACTTTGCACCATCAAACTAGCCCGACTTGGCACTGGTGCCACCTCTGGTCTGGGAACCATGCTGCGTATCGTGGATTCTAAGGAGCCATCCGTCCACTCCCAGCCACAGGCCCCCAAACACAAACAACGGCGCTTTTCCCTGGAAAACAAAACTCGCCTGCCAACTTTTTGATGGCAGATTGCAGGAGCCACTTGGTACTATCAAACCAGCCCAACTTGGCACTGGTGCCACCATGGGTCTGGTCACCATCCTGCCTATCGTAGCTTTTCAGGAGCAAGCCGGTCACTCCCAGCCATAGGCCCCCAGACACAAACCTCGGCCCGTTTCCCTGGCAAACAAAAGTAAGCTGCCCCGCTTCTGGATGGCAGATTGCAGGACGCACTTGGTAGTATCAAACCAGCCCGACTTGGCACTGGTGCCACCTCTGGTCTGGGAACCATCCTGCGTATCGTGGATTCTAAGCAGCCAGCCGGCCACTCCCAGCCACAGGCCCCCAAACACAAACAACGGCGCTTTTCCCTGGAAAACAAAACTCGCCTGCCAACATTTTGATGGCAGATTGCAGGAGCCACTTGGTACTATCAAATCAGCCCAACTTGGCACTAGTGCCACCATGCGTTTGGTCACCATCCTGCCTATCGTAGCTTTTCAGGAGCCAGACGGTCACTCCCAGCTATAGGCCCCCAGAGAAAAACCTCGGCCCGTTTCCCTGGCATACAAAAGTAAGCTGCCCCGCTTCTGGATGGCAGATTGCAGGAACAACTTGGTACTATCAAACCAGCCCGACTTGGCACTGGTGCCACCTCTGGTCTGGGAACCATCCTGCGTATCGTGGATTCTAAGCAGCCAGCCGGCCACTCCCAGCCACAGGCCCCCAAACACAAACAACGGCGCTTTTCCCTGGAAAACAAAACTCGCCTGCCAACATTTTGATGGCAGATTGCAGGAGCCACTTGGTACTATCAAACCAGCCCAACTTGGCACTGGTGCCACCATGGATCTGGTCACCATCCTGCCTATCGTAGCTTTTCAGGACCTAGCCGGTCACTCCAAGCCATAGGCGCCCAGACAAAAAGCTCGGCCCGTTTCCCTGGCAAACAAAGTAAGCTGCCCCGCTTCTGGATGGCAGATTGCAGGAACCACTTGGTACTATCAAACCAGCCCGACTTGGCACTGGTGCCACCTTGGGTCTGGGAACCATCCTGCGTATCGTGGATTCTAAGGAGCCAGCCGGTCACTCCCAGCCACAGGCCCCCAAACACAAACAACGGCGCTTTTCCCTGGAAAACAAAACTCGCCTGCCAATATTTTGATGGCAGATTGCAGGAGCCACTTGCTACTATCAAATCAGCCCAACTTGGCACTGGTGCCACCATGGGTCTGGTCACCATCCTGCCTATCGTAGCTTTTCAGGAGCCAGCCGGTCCCTCCCTGCCATAGGCCACCAGAGAAAAACCTCGGCCCGTTTCCCTGGCAAACAAAAGTAAGCTGCCCCGCTTCTGGATGGCAGATTGCAGGAGCCACTTTGCACCATCAAACTAGCCCGACTTGGCACTGGTGCCACCTCAGGTCTGGGAACCATCCTGCGTATCGTGGATTCTAAGGAGCCAGCCGGCCACTCCAGCCACAGGCCCCCAGACACAAACAACGGCGCTTTTCCCTGGAAAACAAAACTCGTCTGCCAACTTTTAGATGGCAGATTGCAGGAGCCACTTGGTACTGTCAAATCAGCCCAACTTGGCACTGGTGCCACCATGGGTCTGGTCACCATCCTGCCTATCGTAGCTTTTCAGGACCTAGCAGGTCACTCCCAGCCATAGGCGCCCAGACACAAAGCTCGGCCCGTTTCCCTGGCAAACAAAAGTAAGCTGCCCCGCTTCTGGATGGCAGATTTCCGGAGCCACTTGGTACTATCAAACCAGCCCGACTTGGCACTGGTGCCACCTCTGGTCTGGGAACCATGCTGCGTATCGTGGATTCTAAGGAGCCATCCGTCCACTCCCAGCCACAGGCCCCCAAACACAAACAACGGCGCTTTTCCCTGGAAAACAAAACTCGCCTGCCAACATTTTGATGGCAGATTGCAGGAGCCACTTGCTACTATCAAATCAGCCCATCTTGGCACTGGTGCCACCATGGGTCTGGTCACCATCCTGCCTATCGTAGGTGTTCAGGCGCCAGCCGGTCACTCCCAGCCATAGGCCCCCAGAGAAAAACCTCGGCCCGTTTCCCTGGCAAACAAAAGTAAGCTGCCCCGCTTCTGGATGGCAGATTGCAGGAGCCACTTTGCACCATCAAACCAGCCCAACTTGGCACTGGTGCCACCTCTGGTCTGGGAACCATGCTGTGTATCGTGGATTCCAATTAGCAAGCCGGCCACTCCCAGCCACAGGCCTCCAAACACAAACAACGGCGCTTTTCCCTGGAAAACAAAACTCGCCTGCCAACTTTTTGATGGCAGATTGCAGGAGCCACTTGGTACTATCAAACCAGCCCAACTTGGCACTGGTGCCACCATGGGTCTGGTAACCATCCTGCCTATCGTAGCTTTTCAGGACCTAGACGGTCACTCCCAGCCATAGGCCCCGTGACACAAAGCTCGGCCCTTTTCCCTGGCAAACAAAAGTAAGCTGTCCCGCTTCTGGATGGCAGATTGCAGGATCCACTAGGTATTATCAAACCAGCCCGACTTGGCACTGGTGCCACCTCTGGTCTGGGAACCATCCTGCGTATCGTGGATTCTAAGCAGCCAGCCGGCCACTCCCAGCCACAGGCCCCCAAACACAAACAACGGCGCTTTTCCCTGGAAAACAAAACTCGCCTGCCAACATTTTGATGGCAGATTGCAGGAGCCACTTGGTACTATCAAACCAGCCCAACTTGGCACTGGTGCCACCATGGGTCTGGTCACCATCCTGCCTATCGTAGCTTTTCAGGAGCCAGCCGGTCACTCCAAGCCATAGGCCCCCAGACAAAAACCTCGGCCCGTTTCCCTGGCAAAGAAAAATAAGCTACCCCGCTTCTGGATGGCACATTGCAGGAGCCACTTTGCACCATCAAACCAGCCCGACTTGGCACTGGTGCCACCTCTGGTCTGGGAACCATCCTGCGTATCGTGGATTCTAATTAGCCATCCGTCCACTCCCAGCCACAGGCCCCCAAACAAAAACAACGGCGCTTTTCCCTGGAAAACAAAACTCGCCTGCCAAATTTTGATGGCAGATTGCCGGAGCCACTGGGTACTATCAAACCAGCCCAACTTGACACTGGTGCCACCATGGGTCTGGTCACCATCCTGCCTATCGTAGCTTTTCAGGAGCCAGCCGGTCACTCCCAGCCATAGGCCCCCAGAAAAAAAGCTCGGACCGTTTCCCTGGCAAACAAAAGTAAGTTATTCCGCTACTGGATGGCAGATTGCAGGAGCCACTTTTCACCATCAAACCAGCCCGACTTGGCACTGGTGCCACCTCTGGTCTGGGAACCATGCTGCGTATCGTGGATTCTAAGGAGCCAGCCGGCCACTCCCAGCCACAGGCCCCCAAACACAAACAACGGCGCTTTTCCCTGGAAAACAAAACTCGCCTGCCAACTTTTTTTATGGCAGATTGCAGGAGCCACTTGGTACTATCAAACCAGCCCAACTTGGCACTGGTGCCACCATGGGTCTGGTCACCATCCTGCCTATCGTAGCTTTTCAGGAGCCAGCCGGTCACTCCCAGCCATAGGCCCCGAGACACAAACCTCGGCCCGTTTCCCTGGCAAACAAAAGTAAGCTACCCCGCTTCTGGATGGCAGATTGCAGGACGCACTTGGTACTATCAAACCAGCCCAACTTGGCACTGGTGCCACCTCTGGTCTGGGAACCATGCTGCGTATCGTGGATTCTAAGGAGCCAGCCGGCCACTCCCAGCCACAGGCCCCCAAATACAAACAACGGCGCTTTTCCCTGGAAAACAAAACTCGCCTGCCAACATTTTGATGGCAGATTGCAGGAGCCACTTGGTACTATCAAACCAGCCCAACTTGGCACTGGTGCCACCATGGGTCTGGTCACCATCCTGCCTATCTTAGCTTTTCAGGAGCCAGCCGGTCACTCCCAGCCATAGGCCCCCAGACACAAACCTCGGCCCGTTTCCCTGGCAAACAAAAGTAAGCTGCCCCGCTTCTGGATGGCAGATTGCAGGAGCCACTTGGTACTATCAAACCAGCCCAACTTGGCACTGGTGCCACCTTGGGTCTGGGAACCATCCTGCGTATCGTGGATTCTAAGGAGCCAGCCGGTCACTCTCAGCCACAGGCCCCCAAACACAAACCACAGCGCTTTTCCCTGGAAAACAAAACCCGCCTGCCGACATTTTGATGGCAGATTGCAGGAGCCACTTGCTACTATCAAATCAGCCCAACTTGGCACTGGTGCCACCATGGGTCTGGTCACCATCCTGCCTATCGTAGCTTTTCAGGAGCCAGCCGGTCACTCCCAGCCATAGGCCCCCAGACAAAAACCTCGGCCCGTTTCCCTGGCAAACAAAAGTAAGCTGCCCCGCTTCTGGATGGCAGATTGCAGGACGCACTTGGTACTATCAAACCAGCCCGACTTGGCACTGGTGCCACCTCTGGTCTGGGAACCATGGTGCGTATCGTGAATTCTAAGGAGCCAGCCGGCCACTCCCAGCCATAGGCACCCAAACACAAACAACGGCGCTTTTCCCTGGAAAACAAAACTCGCCTGCCAACTTTTTGATGGCAGATTGCAGGAGCCACTTGGTACTATCAAACCAGCTCAACTTGGCACTGGTGCCACCATGGGTCTGCTCACCATCCTGCCTATCGTAGCTTTTCAGGAGCCAGCCGGTCACTCCCAGCCATAGGCCCCCAGACACAAACCTCGGCCCGTTTCCCTGGCAAACAAAAGTAAGCTGCCCCGCTTCTGGATGGCAGATTGCAGGAGCTATTTAGTACTATCAAACCAGCCCGACTTGGCACTGGTGCCACCTCAGGTCTGGGAACCATCCTGCCTATCGTGGATTCTAAGGAGCCAGCCGGCCACTCCCAGCCACAGGCGCCCAAACACAAACAACGGCGCTTTTCCCTGGAAAACAAAACTCGCCCTCCAAATTTTGACGGCAGATTGCAGGAGCCACTTGGTACTATCAAATCAGCCCAACTTGGGTCTGGTGCCACCATGGGTCTGGTCACCATCCTGCCTATCGTAGCTTTTCAGGAGCCAGCCGGTCACTCCCAGCCATAGGCCCCCAGACAAAAACCTCGGCCCGTTTCCCTGGCATACAAAAGTAAGCTGCCCTGCTTCTGGATGGCAGATTGCAGGAACCACTTGGTACTATCAAACCAGCAAAACTTGGCACTGGTGCCACATTGGGTCTGGATACCATGCTGCGTATCGTGGATTCTAAGGAGCCAGCCGGCCACTCCCAGCCACAGGCCCCCAAACACAAACAACGGCGCTTTTCCCTGGAAAACAAAACTCTCCTGCCAACTTTTTGATGGGAGATTGCAGGAGCCACTTGGTTTTATCAAATCAGACCAACTTGGCACTGGTGCCACCATGGGTCTGGTCACCATCCTGCCTATCGTAGCTTTTCAGGAGCCAGCCGGTCACTCGCAGCCATAGGCCCCCGGACACAAACCTCGGCCCGTTTCCCTGACAAACAAAAGTAAGTTATCCCGCTTCTGGATGGCAGATTGCCGGAGCCACTTGGTACTATCAAACCAGCCCGACTTGGCACTGGTGCCACCATGGGTCTGGTCACCATCCTGCCTATCGTGGATTCTAATTAGCCCTCTGTCCACTCCCAGCCACAGGCCCCCAAACAAAAACAACGGCGCTTTTCCCTGGAAAACAAAACTCGTCTGCCAACTTTTTGATGGCAGATTGCCAGAGCCACTTGGTACTATCAAACCAGCCCAACTTGGCACTGGTGCCACCTTGGGTCTGGGAACCATGCTGCGTATCGTGGATTATAAGGAGCCATCCGGCCACTCCCAGCCACAGGCCCCCAAACAAAAACAACGGCGCTTTTCCCTGGAAAACAAAACTCGCCTGCCAAATTTTTGATGGCAGATTGCAGGAGCCACTTGGTACTATCAAACCAGCCCAACTTGACACTGGTGCCACCATGGGTCTGGTCACCATCCTGCCTATCTTAGCTTTTCTGGAGCCAGCCGGTCACTCCCAGCCATAGGCCCCCAGACACAAACCTCGGCCCGTTTCCCTGGCAAACAAAAGTAAGCTGCCCCGCTTCTGGATGGCAGATTGCAGGAGCCACTTGGTACTATCAAACCAGCCCAACTTGGCACTGGTGCCACCTTGGGTCTGGGAACCATCCTGCGTATCGTGGATTCTAAGGAGCCAGCCCGTCACTCCCAGCCACAGGCCCCCAAACACAAACCACAGCGCTTTTCTCTGGAAAACAAACCCGCCTGCCGACATTTTGATGGCAGATTGCAGGAGCCACTTGCTGCTATCAAATCAGCCCAACTTGGCACTGGTGCCACCATGGGTCTGGTCACCATCCTGCCTATCGTAGCTTTTCAGGAGCCAGCCGGTCACTCCCAGTCATAGGCCCCCAGACACAAACCTCTGCCCGTTTACCTGGCAAACAAAAGTAAGCTGCCCCGCTTCTGGATGGCAGATTGTAGGACGCACTTGGTACTATCAAACCAGCCCGACTTGGCACTGGTGCCACCTCTGGTCTGGGAACTATGGTGCGTATCGTGGATTCTAAGGAGCCAGCCGGCCACTCCCAGCCATAGGCACCCAAACACAAACAACGGCGCTTTTCCCTGGAAAACAAAACTCGCCTGCCAACTTTTTGATGGCAGATTGCAGGAGCCACTTGGTACTATCAAACCAGCTCAACTTGGCACTGGTGCCACCATGGGTCTGGTCACCATCCTGCCTATCGTAGCTTTTCAGGAGCCAGACGGTCACTCGCAGCCATAGGCCCCCAGACAAAAACCTCGGCCCGTTTCCCTGGCAAACAAAAGTAAGCTGCCCCGCTTCTGCATGGCAGATTGCAGGAGCTATTTAGTACTATCAAACCAGCCCGACTTGGCACTGGTGCCACCATGGGTCTGGTCACCATCCTGCCTATCGTAGCTTTTCAGGAGCCAGCCGGTCACTCCCAGCCATAGGCCCCCAGACAAAAACCTCGGCCCGTTCCCCTGGCAAACAAAAGTAAGTTATCCCACTTCTGGATGGCAGATTGCAGGAGCCACTTTTCACCATCAAACCAGCCCAACTTGGCACTGGTGCCACCTCTGGTCTGGGAACCATCCTGCGTATCGTGGATTCTAAGGAGCCAGCCGGCCACTCCTGCCACAGGCCCCCAAACACACACAACGGCGCTTTTCCCTGGATAACAAACTCGCCTGCCAACTTTTTGATGGCAGATTGCAGGAGCCACTTGGTACTATCAAACCAGCCCAACTTGGCACTGGTGCCACCATGGGTCTGGTCACCATCCTGCCTATCGTAGCTTTTCAGGAGCCAGGCGGTCACTCCCAGCCATAGGCCCTGAGACACAAACCTCGGCCCGTATCGCTGGCAAACAAAAGTAAGCTGCCCCGCTTCTGGATGGCAGATTGCAGGAGCCACTTGGTACTATCAAACCAGCCCAACTTGGCACTGGTGCCACCTCTGGTCTGGGAACCATGCCGCGTATCGTGGATTCTAAGGAGCCAGCCGGCCACTCCCAGCCACAGGCCCCCAAACAGAAACAACGGCGCTTTTCCCTGGAAAACAAAACTCGCCTGCCAACTTTTTGATGGCAGATTGCAGGAGCCACTTGGTACTATCAAACCAGCCCGACTTGGCACTGGTGCCACCATGGGTCTGGTCACCATCCTGCCTATCGTGGATTCTAATTAGCCATCTGTCCACTCCCAGCCACAGGCCCCCAAACAAAAACAACGGCGCTTTTCCCTGGAAAACAAAACTCGTCTGCCAACTTTTTGATGGCAGATTGCAGGAGCCACTTGGTACTATCAAACCAGCGCAACTTGGCACTGGTGCCACCTTGGGTCTGGGAACCATGCCGCGTATCGTGGATTATAAGGAGCCAGCCGGCCACTCCCAGCCACAGGCCCCCAAACAGAAACCACAGCGCTTTTGCCTGGAAAACAAAATTCGCCGGCCAACTTTTTGATGGCAGATTGCAGGAGCCACTTGGTACTATCAAATCAGCCCAACTTGGCACTGGTGCCACCATGGGTCTGGTCACCATCCTGCTTATCGTAGCTTTTCAGGAGCCAGCCGGTCACTCCCAGCCATAGGCGCCCAGACACAATGCTCTGCCCTTTTCCCTGGCAAACCAAAGTAAGCTGCCCCGCTTCTGGATGGCAGATTGCAGGAACCACTTGGTACTATAAAACCAGCCCGACTTGGCACTGGTGCCACCTCTGGTCTGGGAACCATGCTGCGTATCGTGGATTCTAAGGAGCCAGCCGGCCACTCCCAGCCACAGGCCCCCAAACAAAATCAACGGCGCTTTTCCCTGGAAAACAAAACTCGCCTGCCAACATTTTGATGGCAGATTGCAGGAGACACTTGGTACTATCAAACCAGCCCAACTTGACACTGGTGCCACCATGGGTCTGGTCACCATCCTGCCTATCTTAGCTTTTCAGGAGCCAGCCGGTCACTCCCAGCCATAGGCCCCCAGACACAAAGCTCGGCCCGTTTCCCTGGCAAACAAAAGTAAGCTGCCCCGCTTCTGGATGGCAGATTGCAGGAGCCACTTGGTACTATCAAACCAGCCCAACTTGGCACTGGTGCCACCTTGGGTCTGGGAACCATCCTGCGTATCGTGGATTCTAAGGAGCCAGCCGGTCACTCCCAGCCACAGGCCCCCAAACACAAACCACAGCGCTTTTCCCTGGAAAACAAACCCGCCTGCCGACATTTTGATGGCAGATTGCAGGAGCCACTTGCTGCTATCAAATCAGCCCAACTTGGCACTGGTGCCACCATGGGTCTGGTCACCATCCTGCCTATCGTAGCTCTTCAGGAGCCAGCCGGTCACTCCCAGTCATAGGCCCCCAGACACAAAGCTCGGCCCGTTTCCCTGGCAAACAAAAGTAAGCTGCCCCGCTTCTGGATGGCAGATTTTAGGACGCACTTGGTACTATCAAACCAGCCCGACTTGGCACTGGTGCCACCTCTGGTCTGGGAACTATGGTGCGTATCGTGGATTCTAAGGAGCCAGCCGGCCACTCCCAGCCATAGGCACCCAAACACAAACAACGGCGCTTTTCCCTGGAAAACAAAACTCGCCTGCCAACTTTTTGAAGGCAAATTGCAGGAGCCACTTGGTACTATCAAACCAGCTCAATTTGGCACTGGTGCCACCATGGGTCTGCTCACCATCCTGCCTATCGTAGCTTTTCAGGAGCCAGCCGGTCACTCCAAGCCATAGGCCCCCAGACAAAAACCTCGGCCCGTTTCCCTGGCAAACAAAAGTAAGCTGCCCCGCTTCTGCATGGCAGATTGCAGGAGCTATTTAGTACTATCAAACCAGCCCGACTTGGCACTGGTGCCACCATGGGTCTGGTCACCATCCTGCCTATCGTAGCTTTTCAGGAGCCAGCCGGTCACTCCCAGCCATAGGCCCCCAGACAAAAACCTCGGCCCGTTTCCCTGGCAAACAAAAGTAAGTTATCCCGCTTCTGGATGGCAGATTGCAGGAGCCACTTTTCACCATCAAACCAGCCCAACTTGGCACTGGTGCCACCTCTGGTCTGGGAACCATCCTGCGTATCGTGGATTCTAAGGAGCCAGCCGGCCACTCCCAGCCACAGGCCCCCAAACACAAACAACGGCGCTTTTCCCTGGATAACAAACTCGCCTGCCAACTTTTTGATGGCAGATTGCAGGAGCCACTTGGTACTATCAAACCAGCCCAACTTGGCACTGGTGCCACCATGGGTCTGGTCACCATCCTGCCTATCGTAGCTTTTCAGGAGCCAGGTGGTCACTCCCAGCCATAGGCCCTGAGACACAAACCTCGGCCCGTATCCCTGGCAAACAAAAGTAAGCTGCCCCGCTTCTGGATGGCAGATTGCAGGAGCCACTTGGTACTATCAAACCAGCCCAACTTGGCACTGGTGCCACCTCTGGTCTGGGAACCATGCTGCGTATCGTGGATTCTAAGGAGCCATCCGTCCACTCTCAGACACAGGCCACCAAACACAAACAACGGCGCTTTTCCCTGGAAAACAAAACTCGCCTGACAACTTTTTGATGGCAGATTGCAGGAGCCACTTGGTACTATCAAACCAGCCCAACTTGGCACTGGTGCCACCATGGGTCTGGTCACCATCCTGCCTATCGTAGCTTTTCAGGAGCCAGCCGGTCACTCGCAGCCATAGGCCCCCAGACACAAACCTCGGCCCGTTTCCCTGGCAAACAAAAGTAAGCTGCCCCGCTTCTGGATGGCAGATTGCAGGACGCACTTGGTAGTATCAAACCAGCCCGACTTGGCACTGGTGCCACCTCTGGTCTGGGAACCATCCTGCGTATCGTGGATTCCTAGCAGCCAGCCGGCCACTCCCAGCCACAGGCCCCCAAACACAAACAACGGCGCTTTTCCCTGGAAAACAAAACTCGCCTGCCAACATTTTGATGGCAGATTGCAGGAGCCACTTGGTACTATCAAATCAGCCCAACTTGGCACTGGTGCCACCATGCGTTTGGTCACCATCCTGCCTATCGTAGCTTTTCAGGAGCCAGACGGTCACTCCCAGCTATAGGCCCCCAGAGAAAAACCTCGGCCCGTTTCCCTGGCATACAAAAGTAAGCTGCCCCGCTTCTGGATGGCAGATTGCAGGAACAACTTGGTACTATCAAACCAGCCCGACTTGGCACTGGTGCCACCTCTGGTCTGGGAACCATCCTGCGTATCGTGGTTCTAAGGAGCCATCCGTCCACTCCCAGCCACAGGCCCCCAAACACAAACAACGGCGCTTTTCCCTGGAAAACCAAACTCGCCTGCCAACATTTTGATGGCAGATTGCAGGAGCCACTTGGTACTATCAAACCAGCCCAACTTGGCACTGGTGCCACCATGGATCTGGTCACCATCCTGCCTATCGTAGCTTTTCAGGAGCCAGACGGTCACTCCAAGCCATAGGCGCCCAGACAAAAAGCTCGGCCCGTTTCCCTGGCAAACAAAAGTAAGCTGCCCCGCTTCTGGATGGCAGATTGCAGGACGCACTTGGTACTATCAAACCAGCCCGACTTGGCACTGGTGCCACCTTGGGTCTGGGAACCATCCTGCGTATCGTGGATTCTAAGGAGCCAGCCGGTCACTCCCAGCCACAGGCCCCCAAACACAAACCACAGCGCTTTTCCCTGGAAAACAAAACTCGCCTGCCAATATTTTGATGGCAGATTGCAGGAGCCACTTGGTACTATCAAATCAGCCCAACTTGGCACTGGTGCCACCATGGGTCTGGTCACCATCCTGCCTATCGTAGCTTTTCAGGAGCCAGCCGGTCCCTCCCTGCCATAGGCCCCCAGAGAAAAACTTTGGCCCGTTTCCCTGGCAAACAAAAGTAAGCTACCCCGCTTCTGGATGGCAGATTGCAGGAGCCACTTTGCACCATCAAACTAGCCCGACTTGGCACTGGTGCCACCTCAGGTCTGGGAACCATCCTGCGTATCGTTCATTCTAAGGAGCCAGCCGGCCACTCCAGCCACAGGCCCCCAGACACAAACAACGGCGCTTTTCCCTGGAAAACAAAACTCGCCTGCCAACTTTTAGATGGCAGATTGCAGGAGCCACTTGGTACTGTCAAATCAGCCCAACTTGGCACTGGTGCCACCATGGGTCTGGTCACCATCCTGCCTATCGTAGCTTTTCAGGACCTAGCAGGTCACTCCCAGCCATAGGCGCCCAGACACAAAGCTCGGCCCGTTTCCCTGGCAAACAAAAGTAAGCTGCCCCGCTTCTGGATGGCAGATTTCCGGAGCCACTTGGTACTATCAAACCATCCCGACTTGGCACTGGTGCCACCTCTGGTCTGGGAACCATGCTGCGTATCGTGGATTCTAAGGAGCCATCCGTCCACTCCCAGCCACAGGCCCCCAAACACAAACAACGGCGCTTTTCCCTGGAAAACAAAACTCGCCTGCCAACATTTTGATGGCAGATTGCACGAGCCACTTGCTACTATCAAATCAGCCCATCTTGGCACTGGTGCCACCATGGGTCTGGTCACCATCCTGCCTATCGTAGGTGTTCAGGCGCCAGCCGGTCACTCCCAGCCATAGGCCCCCAGAGAAAAACCTCGGCCCGTTTCCCTGGCAAACAAAAGTAAGCTGCCCCGCTTCTGGATGGCAGATTGCAGGAGCCACTTTGCACCATCAAACCAGCCCAACTTGGCACTGGTGCCACCTCTGGTCTGGGAACCATGCTGTGTATCGTGGATTCCAATTAGCAAGCCGGCCACTCCCAGCCACAGGCCTCCAAACACAAACAACGGCGCTTTTCCCTGGAAAACAAAACTCGCCTGCCAACTTTTTGATGGCAGATTGCAGGAGCCACTTGGTACTATCAAACCAGCCCAACTTGGCACTGGTGCCACCATGGGTCTGGTCACCATCCTGCCTATCGTAGCTTTTCAGGACCTAGACGGTCACTCCCAGCCATAGGCCCCGTGACACAAAGCTCGGCCCGTTTCCCTGGCAAACAAAAGTAAGCTGTCCCGCTTCTGGATGGCAGATTGCAGGATCCACTAGGTATTATCAAACCAGCCCGACTTGGCACTGGTGCCACCTCTGGTCTGGGAACCATCCTGCGTATCGTGGATTCTAAGCAGCCAGCCGGCCACTCCCAGCCACAGGCCCCCAAACACAAACAACGGCGCTTTTCCCTGGAAAACAAAACTCGCCTGCCAACATTTTGATGGCAGATTGCAGGAGCCACTTGGTACTATCAAACCAGCCCAACTTGGCACTGGTGCCACCATGGGTCTGGTCACCATCCTGCCTATCGTAGCTTTTCAGGAGCCAGCCGGTCACTCCAAGCCATAGGCCCCCAGACAAAAACCTCGGCCCGTTTCCCTGGCAAAGAAAAATAAGCTACCCCGCATCTGGATGGCACATTGCAGGAGCCACTTTGCACCATCAAACTAGCCCGACTTGGCACTGGTGCCACCTCTGGTCTGGGAACCATCCTGCGTATCGTGGATTCTAATTAGCCATCCGTCCACTCCCAGCCACAGGCCCCCAAACAAAAACAACGGCGCTTTTCCCTGGAAAACAAAACTCGCCTGCCAAATTTTGATGGCAGATTGCCGGAGCCACTGGGTACTATCAAACCAGCCCAACTTGACACTGGTGCCACCATGGGTCTGGTCACCATCCTGCCTATCGTAGCTTTTCAGGAGCCAGCCGGTCACTCCCAGCCATAGGCCCCCAGACAAAAAGCTCGGACCGTTTCCCTGGCAAACAAAAGTAAGTTATTCCGCTACTGGATGGCAGATTGCAGGAGCCACTTTTCACCATCAAACCAGCCCGACTTGGCACTGGTGCCACCTCTGGTCTGGGAACCATGCTGCGTATCGTGGATTCTAAGGAGCCTGCCGGCCACTCCCAGCCACAGGCCCCCAAACACAAACAACGGCGCATTTCCCTGGATAACAAACTCGCCTGCCAACTTTTTGATGGCAGATTGCAGGAGCCACTTGGTACTATCAAACCAGCCCAACTTGGCACTGGTGCCACCATGGGTCTGGTCACCATCCTGCCTATCGTAGCTTTTCAGGAGCCAGCCGGTCACTCCCAGCCATAGGCCCCGGGACACAAACCTCGGCCCGTTTCCCTGGCAAACAAAAGTAAGCTACCCCGCTTCTGGATGGCAGATTGCAGGACGCACTTGGTACTATCAAACCAGCCCAACTTGGCACTGGTGCCACCTTGGGTCTGGGAACCATCCTGCGTATCGTGGATTCTAAGGAGCCAGCCGGTCACTCCCAGCCACAGGCCCCCAAACACAAACCACAGCGCTTTTCCCTGGAAAACAAAACCCGCCTGCCGACATTTTGATGGCAGATTGCAGGAGCCACTTGCTACTATCAAATCAGCCCAACTTGGCACTGGTGCCACCATGGGTCTGGTCACCATCCTGCCTATCGTAGCTTTTCAGGAGCCAGCCGGTCACTCCCAGCCATAGGCCCCCAGACACAAAGCTCGGCCCGTTTCCCTGGCAAACAAAAGTAAGCTGCCCCGCTTCTGGATGGCAGATTGTAGGACGCACTTGGTACTATCAAACCAGCCCGACTTGGCACTGGTGCCACCTCTGGTCTGGGAACCATGGTGCGTATCGTGAATTCTAAGGAGCCAGCCGGCCACTCCCGGCCATAGGCACCCAAACACAAACAACGGCGCTTTTCCCTGGAAAACAAAACTCGCCTGCCAACTTTTTGATGGCAGATTGCAGGAGCCACTTGGTACTATCAAACCAGCCCAACTTGGCACTGGTGCCACCATGGGTCTGGTCACCATCCTGCCTATCGTAGCTTTTCAGGACCTAGACGGTCACTCCCAGCCATAGGCCCCGTGACACAAAGCTCGGCCCGTTTCCCTGGCAAACAAAAGTAAGCTGTCCCGCTTCTGGATGGCAGATTGCAGGATCCACTAGGTATTATCAAACCAGCCCGACTTGGCACTGGTGCCACCTTGGGTCTGGGAACCATCCTGCGTATCGTGGATTCTAAGCAGCCAGCCGGCCACTCCCAGCCACAGGCCCCCAAACACAAACAACGGCGCTTTTCCCTGGAAAACAAAACTCTCCTGCCAACATTTTGATGGCAGATTGCAGGAGCCACTTGGTACTATCAAACCAGCCCAACTTGGCACTGGTGCCACCATGGGTCTGGTCACCATCCTGCCTATCGTAGCTTTTCAGGAGCCAGCCGGTCACTCCAAGCCATAGGCCCCCAGACAAAAACCTCGGCCCGTTTCCCTGGCAAAGAAAAATAAGCTACCCCGCTTCTGGATGGCACATTGCAGGAGCCACTTTGCACCATCAAACTAGCCCCACTTGGCACTGGTGCCACCTCTGGTCTGGGAACCATCCTGCGTATCGTGGATTCTAAGCAGCCAGCCGGCCACTCCCAGCCACAGGCCCCCAAACACAAACAACGGCGCTTTTCCCTGGAAAACAAAACTCGCCTGCCAACATTTTGATGGCAGATTGCAGGAGCCACTTGGTACTATCAAACCAGCCCAACTTGGCACTGGTGCCACCATGGGTCTGGTCACCATCCTGCCTATCGTAGCTTTTCAGGAGCCAGCCGGTCACTCCCAGCCATAGGCCCCGGGACACAAACCTCGGCCCGTTTCCCTGGCAAACAAAAGTAAGCTACCCCGCTTCTGGATGGCAGATTGCAGGACGCACTTGGTACTATCAAACCAGCCCAACTTGGCACTGGTGCCACCTTGGGTCTGGGAACCATCCTGCGTATCGTGGATTCTAAGGAGCCAGCCGGTCACTCCCAGCCACAGGCCCCCAAACACAAACCACAGCGCTTTTCCCTGGAAAACAAAACCCGCCTGCCGACATTTTGATGGCAGATTGCAGGAGCCACTTGCTACTATCAAATCAGCCCAACTTGGCACTGGTGCCACCATGGGTCTGGTCACCATCCTGCCTATCGTAGCTTTTCAGGAGCCAGCCGGTCACTCCCAGCCATAGGCCCCCAGACACAAAGCTCGGCCCGTTTCCCTGGCAAACAAAAGTAAGCTGCCCCGCTTCTGGATGGCAGATTGTAGGACGCACTTGGTACTATCAAACCAGCCCGACTTGGCACTGGTGCCACCTCTGGTCTGGGAACCATGGTGCGTATCGTGAATTCTAAGGAGCCAGCCGGCCACTCCCAGCCATAGGCACCCAAACACAAACAACGGCGCTTTTCCCTGGAAAACAAAACTCGCCTGCCAACTTTTTGATGGCAGATTGCAGGAGCCACTTGGTACTATCAAACCAGCTCAACTTGGCACTGGTGCCACCATGGGTCTGGTCACCATCCTGCCTATCGTAGCTTTTCAGGAGCCAGCCGGTCACTCCCAGCCATAGGCCCCCAGACACAAACCTCGGCCCGTTTCCCTGGCAAACAAAAGTAAGCTGCCCCGCTTCTGCATGGCAGATTATAGGAGCTATTTAGTACTATCAAACGAGCCCGACTTGGCACTGGTGCCACCTCAGGTCTGGGAACCATCCTGCGTATCGTGGATTCTAAGGAGCCAGCCGGCCACTCCCAGCCACAGGCGCCCAAACACAAACAACGGCGCTTTTCCCTGGAAAACAAAACTCGCCTGCCAAATTTTGATGGCAGATTGCAGGAGCCACTTGGTACTATCAAATCAGCCCAACTTGGGACTGGTGCCACCATGGGTCTGGTCACCATCCTGCCTATCGTAGCTTTTCAGGAGCCAGCCGGTCACTCCCAGCCATAGGCCCCCAGACAAAAACCTCGGCCCGTTTCCCTGGCATACAAAAGTAAGCTGCCCTGCTTCTGGATGGCAGATTGCAGGAACCACTTGGTACTATCAAACCAGCAAAACTTGGCACTGGTGCCACCTTGGGTCTGGATACCATGCTGCGTATCGTGGATTCTAAGGAGCCAGCCGGCCACTCCCAGCCACAGGCCCCCAAACACAAACAACGGCGCTTTTCCCTGGAAAACAAAACTCGTCTGCCAACTTTTTGATGGCAGATTGCCAGAGCCACTTGGTACTATCAAACCAGCCCAACTTGGCACTGGTGCCACCTTGGGTCTGGGAACCATCCTGCGTATCGTGGATTCTAAGGAGCCAGCCGGCCACTCCCAGCCACAGGCCCCCAAACACAAACCACAGCGCTTTTCCCTGGAAAACAAAATTCGCCGGCCAACTTTTTGATGGCAGATTGCAGGAGCCACTTGGTACTATCAAATCAGCCCAACTTGGCACTGGTGCCACCATGGGTCTGGTCACCATCCTGCTTATCGTAGCTTTTCAGGAGCCAGCCGGTCACTCCCAGCCATAGGCGCCCAGACACAATGCTCTGCCCTTTTCCCTGGCAAACCAAAGTAAGCTGCCCCGCTTCTGGATGGCAGATTGCAGGAACCACTTGGTACTATAAAACCAGCCCGACTTGGCACTGGTGCCACCTCTGGTCTGGGAACCATGCTGCGTATCGTGGATTCTAAGGAGCCAGCCAGCCACTCCCAGCCACAGGCCCCCAAACAAAATCAACGGCGCTTTTCCCTGGAAAACAAAACTCGCCTGCCAAATTTTTGATGGCAGATTGCAGGAGCCACTTGGTACTATCAAACCAGCCCAACTTGACACTGGTGCCACCATGGGTCTGGTCACCATCCTGCCTATCTTAGCTTTTCAGGAGCCAGCCGGTCACTCCCAGCCATAGGCCCCCAGACACAAAGCTCGGCCCGTTTCCCTGGCAAACAAAAGTAAGCTGCCCCGCTTCTGGATGGCAGATTGCAGGAGCCACTTGGTACTATCAAACCAGCCCAACTTGGCACTGGTGCCACCTTGGGTCTGGGAACCATCCTGCGTATCGTGGATTCTAAGGAGCCAGCCGGTCACTCCCAGCCACAGGCCCCCAAACACAAACCACAGCGCTTTTCCCTGGAAAACAAACCCGCCTGCCGACATTTTGATGGCAGATTGCAGGAGCCACTTGCTGCTATCAAATCAGCCCAACTTGGCACTGGTGCCACCATGGGTCTGGTCACCATCCTGCCTATCGTAGCTTTTCAGGAGCCAGCCGCTCACTCCCAGCCATAGGGCCCCAGACACAAAGCTCGGCCCGTTTCCCTGGCAAACAAAAGTAAGCTGCCCCGCTTCTGGATGGCAGATTGTAGGACGCACTTGGTACTATCAAACCAGCCCGACTTGGCACTGGTGCCACCTCTGGTCTGGGAACTATGGTGCGTATCGTGGATTCTAAGGAGCCAGCCGGCCACTCCCAGCCATAGGCACCCAAACACAAACAACGGCGCTTTTCCCTGGAAAACAAAACTCGCCTGCCAACTTTTTGATGGCAGATTGCAGGAGCCACTTGGTACTATTAAACCAGCCCAACTTGACACTGGTGCCACCATGGGTCTGGTCACCATCCTGCCTATCGTAGCTTTTCAGGAGCCAGACGGTCACTCGCAGCCATAGGCCCCCAGACAAAAACCTCGGCCCGTTTCCCTGGCAAACAAAAGTAAGCTGCCCCGCTTCTGCATGGCAGATTGCAGGAGCTATTTAGTACTATCAAACCAGCCCGACTTGGCACTGGTGCCACCTCAGGTCTGGGAACCATCCTGCGTATCGTGGATTCTAAGGAGCCAGCCGGCCACTCCCAGCCACAGGCCCCCAAACACAAACAACGGCGCTTTTCCCTGGAAAACAAATCTCGCCTGCCAAATTTTGACGGCAGATTGCAGGAGCCACTTGGTACTATCAAATCAGCCCAACTTGGGACTGGTGCCACCATGGGTCTGGTCACCATCCTGCCTATCGTAGCTTTTCAGGAGCCAGCCGGTCACTCCCAGCCATAGGCCCCCAGACACAAACCTCGGCCCGTTTCCCTGGCATACAAAAGTAAGCTGCCCTGCTTCTGGATGGCAGATTGCAGGAACCACTTGGTACTATCAAACCAGCAAAACTTGGCACTGGTGCCACCTTGGGTCTGGATACCATGCTGCGTATCGTGGATTCTAAGGAGCCAGCCGGCCACTCCCAGCCACAGGCCCCCAAACCCAAACAATGGCGCTTTTCCCTGGGAAACAAAACTCTCCTGCCAACTTTTTGATGGCAGATTGCAGGAGCCACTTGGTTTTATCAAATCAGACCAACTTGGCACTGGTGCCACCATGGGTCTGGTCACCATCCTGCCTATCGTAGCTTTTCAGGAGCCAGCCGGTCACTCCCAGCCATAGGCCCCCAGACACAAACCTCGGCCCGTTTCCCTGAAAAACAAAAGTAAGTTATCCCGCTTCTGGATGGCAGATTGCCGGAGCCACTTGGTACTATCAAACCAGCCCGACTTGGCACTGGTGCCACCATGGGTCTGGTCACCATCCTGCCTATCGTGGATTCTAATTAGCCATCCGTCCACTCCCAGCCACAGGCCCCCAAACAAAAACAACGGCGCTTTTCCCTGGAAAACAAAACTCGTCTGCCAACTTTTTGATGGCAGATTGCCAGAGCCACTTGGTACTATCAAACCAGCCCAACTTGGCACTGGTGCCACCTTGGGTCTGGGAACCATGCTGCGTATCGTGGATTAGAAGGAGCCAGCCGGCCACTCCCAGCCACAGGCCCCCAAACAAAAACCACAGCGCTTTTCCCTGGAAAACAAAATTCGCCGGCCAACTTTTTGATGGCAGATTGCAGGAGCCACTTGGTACTATCAAATCAGCCCAACTTGGCACTGGTGCCACCATGGGTCTGGTCACCATCCTGCTTATCGTAGCTTTTCAGGAGCCAGCCGGTCACTCCCAGCCATAGGCGCCCAGACAGAATGCTCTGCCCTTTTCCCTGGCAAACCAAAGTAAGCTGCCCCGCTTCTGGATGGCAGATTGCAGGAACCACTTGGTACTATAAAACCAGCCCGACTTGGCACTGGTGCCACCTCTGGTCTGGGAACCATGCTGCGTATCGTGGATTCTAAGGAGCCAGCCGGCCACTCCCAGCCACAGGCCCCCAAAGAAAAACAACGGCGCTTTTGCCTGGAAAACAAAACTCGCCTGCCAAATTTTTGATGGCAGATTGCAGGAGCCACTTGGTACTATCAAACCAGCCCAACTTGACACTGGTGCCACCATGGGTCTGGTCACCATCCTGCCTATCTTAGCTTTTCAGGAGCCAGCCGGTCACTCCCAGCCATAGGCCCCTAGACACAAAGCTCGGCCCGTTTCCCTGGCAAACAAAAGTAAGCTGCCCCGCTTCTGGATGGCAGATTGCAGGAGCCACTTGGTACTATCAAACCAGCCCAACTTGGCACTGGTGCCACCTTGGGTCTGGGAACCATCCTGCGTATCGTGGATTCTAAGGAGCCAGCCGGTCACTCCCAGCCACAGGCCCCCAAACACAAACCACAGCGCTTTTCCCTGGAAAACAAACCCGCCTGCCGACATTTTGATGGCAGATTGCAGGAGCCACTTGGTACTATCAAATCAGCCCAACTTGGCACTGGTGCCACCATGGGTCTGGTCACCATCCTGCCTATCGTAGCTTTTCAGGAGCCAGCCGGTCACTCCCAGCCATAGGCCCTCAGACACAAAGCTCGGCCCGTTTCCCTGGCAAACAAAAGTAAGCTGCCCCGCTTCTGGATGGCAGATTGTAGGACGCACTTGGTACTATCAAACCAGCCCGACTTGGCACTGGTGCCACCTCTGGTCTGGGAACTATGGTGCGTATCGTGGATTCTAAGGAGCCAGCCGGCCACTCCCAGCCATAGGCACCCAAACACAAACAACGGCGCTTTTCCCTGGAAAACAAAACTCGCCTGCCAACTTTTTGATGGCAGATTGCAGGAGCCACTTGGTACTATTAAACCAGCTCAACTTGGCACTGGTGCCACCATGGGTCTGGTCACCATCCTGCCTATCGTAGCTTTTCAGGAGCCAGACGGTCACTCGCAGCCATAGGCCCCCAGACAAAAACCTCGGCCCGTTTCCCTGGCAAACAAAAGTAAGCTGCCCCGCTTCTGCATGGCAGATTGCAGGAGCTATTTAGTACTATCAAACCAGCCCGACTTGGCACTGGTGCCACCTCAGGTCTGGGAACCATCCTGCGTATCGTGGATTCTAAGGAGCCAGCCGGCCACTCCCAGCCACAGGCCCCCAAACACAAACAACGGCGCTTTTCCCTGGAAAACAAAACTCGCCTGCCAAATTTTGACGGCAGATTGCAGGAGCCACTTGGTACTATCGAATCAGCCCAACTTGGGACTGGTGCCACCATGGGTCTGCTCACCATCCTGCCTATCGTAGCTTTTCAGGAGCCAGCCGGTCACTCCCAGCCATAGGCCCCCAGACAAAAACCTCGGCCCGTTTCCCTGGCAAACAAAAGTAAGCTGCCCTGCTTCTGGATGGCAGATTGCAGGAACCACTTGGTACTATCAAACCAGCAAAACTTGGCACTGGTGCCACCTTGGGTCTGGATACCATGCTGCGTATCGTGGATTCTAAGGAGCCAGCCGGCCACTCCCAGCCACAGGCCCCCAAACACAAACTACGGCGCTTTTCCCTGGAAAACAAAACTCTCCTGCCAATTTTTGATGGGAGATTGCAGGAGCCACTTGGTTTTATCAAATCAGACCAACTTGGCACTGGTGCCACCATGGGTCTGGTCACCATCCTGCCTATCGTAGCTTTTCAGGAGCCAGCCGGTCACTCCCAGCCACAGGCCCCCAGACACAAACCACAGCGCTTTTCCCTGGAAAACAAAATTCGCCGGCCAACTTTTTGATGGCAGATTGCAGGAGCCACTTGGTACTATCAAACCAGCCCAACTTGGCACTGGTGCCACCATGGGTCTGGTCACCATCCTGCCTACCTTAGCTTTTCAGGACCTAGCCGGTCACTCCCAGCCATAGGCCCCCAGACACAAATCTCGACCCGTTTCCCTGGCAAACAAAAGCAAGCTGTCCCGCTTCTGGATGGCAGATTGTAGCACGCACTCGGTACTATCAAACCAGCCCGACTTGGCACTGGTGCCACCTCTGGTCTGGGAACCATCCTGCGTATCGTGGATTCTAAGGAGCCAGCCGGCCACTCCCAGACATAGGCACCCAAACACAAACAACGGCGCTTTTCCCTGGAAAACAAAACTCGCCTGCCAACATTTTGATGGCAGATTGCAGGAGCCACTTGGTACTGTCAAACCAGCCCGACTTGGCACTTGTGCCACCATGGGTCTGCTCACCATTCTGCCTATCGTAGCTTTTCAGGAGCCAGCCGCTCACTTCCAGCCATAGGCCCCCAGACAAAAAGCTCGGCCCGTTTCCCTGGCAAACAAAAGTAAGCTGCCCCGCTTCTGGATGGCAGATTGGAGGACGCACTTGGTACTATCAAACCAGCCCGACTTGGCACTGGTGCCACCTCAGGTCTGGGAACCATCCTGCGTATCGTGGATTCTAAGGAGCCAGCCGGCCACTCCCAGCCACAGGCCCCCAAACACAAACAACGGCGCTTTTCCCTGGAAAACAAAACTCGCCTGCCGACATTTTGATGGCAGATTGCAGGAGCCACTTGGTACTATCAAACCAGCCCAACTTGGCACTGGTGCCACCATGGGTCTGGTCACCATCCTGCCTATCGTAGCTTTTCAGGAGCCAGCCGGTCACTCCCAGCCATAGGCCCCGAGACACAAACCTCGGCCCTTTTCCCTGGTAAACAAAAGTAATCTGCCCCGCTTCTGGATGGCAGATTGCAGGAGCCACTTTGCACCATCATACTAGCCCGACTTGGCACTGGTGCCACCTTGGGTCTGGGAACCATCCTGCGTATCGTGGATTCTAAGGAGCCAGCCGGCCACTCCCAGCCACAGGCCCCCAAACACAAACAACGGCGCTTTTCCCTGGAAAACAAAACTCGCCTGCCAAATTTTGACGACAGATTGCAGGAGCCACTTGGTACTATCAAATCAGCCCAACTTGGGACTGGTGCCAGCATGGGTCTGGTCACCATCCTGCCTATCGTAGCTTTTCAGGAGCCAGCCGGTCACTCCCAGCCATAGGCCCCCAGACAAAAACCTCGGCCCGTTTCCCTGGCAAACAAAAGTAAGCTGCCCCGCTTCTGGATGGCAGATTGCAGGAACCACTTGGTACTATCAAACCAGCAAAACTTGGCACTGGTGCCACCTTGGGTCTGGATACCATGCTGCGTATCGTGGATTCTAAGGAGCCAGCCGGCCACTCCCAGCCACAGGCCCCCAAACACAAACAACGGCGCTTTTCCCTGGAAAACAAAACTCTCCTGCCAACTTTTTGATGGCAGATTGCAGGAGCCACTTGGTTTTATCAAATCAGCCCAACTTGGCACTGGTGCCACCATGGGTCTGGTCACCATCCTGCCTATCGTAGCTTTTCAGGAGCCAGCCGGTCACTCGCAGCCATAGGGCCCCAGACAAAAAGCTCGGCCCGTTTCCCTGGCAAACAAAGTAAGCTACCCCGCTTCTGGATGGCAGATTGCAGGAGCCACTTTGCACCATCAAACTAGCCCGTCTTGGCAGTGGTGCCACCTCTGGTCTGGGAACCATCCTGCGTATCGTGGATTTTAAGGAGCCAGTCGGCCACTCCCAGCCATACGCCTCCAAACACAAACAACGGTCCGTTTCCCTGGCAAAGAAAAGTAAGCTGCCCCGCTTCTGGATGTCAGATTGCAGGAACCACTTGTTGCCAAGTTGGGGTGGTTTGATAGTACCAAGTGGCTCCTGCAATCTTCCATCAAAAAGTTGGCAAGCGAGTTTTGTTTTCCAGGGAAAAGCGCCGTTGTTTGTGTTTGGGGGCCTGTGGCTGGGAGTGGCCAGCTGTCTCCTTAGAATCCACGATACGCAGGATGGGTCCCAGACCAGAGGTGGCACCAGTGCCAAGTCGGGCTGGTTTGATGGTGCAAAGTGACTCCTGCAATCTGCCATCCAGAAGCGGGGTAGCTTACTTTTGTTTGCCAGGGAAACGGGCAGAGCTTTGTGTCTGGGGGCCTATGGCTGGGAGTGACCGGCTGCCTCCTGAAAAGCTACGATAGGCAGGATGGTGACCAGACCCATGGTGGCACCAGTGCCAAGTTGGGCTGGTTTGATAGTACCAAGTGGCTCCTGCAATCTGCCATCAAAAAGTTGGCAGGTGAGTTTTGTTTTCCAGGGAAAAGCGCCGTTGTTTGTGTTTGGGGGCCTGTGGCTGGGAGTGGCCAGCTGGCTCCTTAGAATCCACGATACGCAGGATGGTTCCCAGACCAGAGGTGGCACCAGTGCCAAGTCGGGCTGGTTTGATGGTACAAAGTGGCTCCTGCAATCTGCCATCCAGAAGCGGGGTAGCTTACTTTTGTTTGCCAGGGAAACGGGCCGAGGTTTGTGACTGGGGGCCTATGGCTGGGAGTGACCGGCTGGCGCCTGAAAAGCTACGATAGGCAGGATGGTGACCAGACCCATGGTGGCACCAGTGTCAAGTTGGGCTGGTTTGATAGTACCAAGTGGCTCCTGCAATCTGCCATCAAAAAGTTGGCAGGCCAGTTTTGTTTTCCAGGGAAAAGCGCCGTTGTTTGTGTTTGGAGGCCTGTGGCTGGGAGTGGCCGGCTGCCTCCTTTGAACCCAGGATACGCAGGATGGTTCCCAGAGCCAAGGTGGCGCCAGTGCCAAGTTGGGCTGGTTTGATAGTACCAAGCGGCTCCTGCAATCTGCCATCCAGAAGCGGGACAGCTTAATTTTGTTTCCCAGGGAAACGGGCCGAGGTATTTGTCTGGGGGCCTATGGCTGGGAGTGACTGGCTGGCTACTGAAAAGCTACGATAGGCAGGATGGTTACCAAACTCATGGTGGCACCAGTGCCAAGTTGGGCTGGTTTGATAATACTAAATAGCTCCTGCAATCTGCCATCCAGACGGGGGGCAGCGGATTTTTGTTTGCTGCAGAAAAGTTCCGTGGTTTTTTTTTGGGGGTATATGGCTGGACGCGGCCGGCTGGCTCCTTAAAAGATCGATACGCAGGATTGTTCCCTGACCCAAGGTGGCATCAGTGCCAAGTCGGGCTGTTTTCGTAGTACCAAGTGCGTCCTTCAATTTGCCATCCAGAAGAGGGGCAGTTGAGTTTTGTTTGCCAGAGAAAAGGGCCGTGGTATATGTTTGGGGGCATATGGTTGAGAGTGGCCGGCTGGCCCCTGAAAATCCACGATAGGCAGGATGGTTCCCAGAACCAAGGTAGCACCAGTGCCATGTTGGCCTGGTTTGATAGTACCATGTGGCTCCTGCAATCTGCCATCCAGAAGCGGGTCTGCTTACTTTTGTTTGCCAGGGAAACGGGCCGAGATATTTGTCTGGGGGCCTATGGCTGGGAGTGAGCGGCTGGCTCCTGAAAAGCTACGATAGGCAGGATGGTGACCAGACCCATGGTGGCACCAGTGCCAAGTTGGGCTGGTTTGATAGTACCAAGTGGCTCCTGCAATCTGCCATCAAAAAGTTGTCAGGCGAGTTTTGTTTTCCAGGGAAAAGCGCCGTTGTTCTTGTTTAGAGGCCTGTGGCTGGGAGTGGCCGGCTGCCTCCTTTGAACCCAGGATACGCAGGATGGTTCCCAGACCCAAGGTGGCACCAGTGCCAAGTTGGGCTGGTTTGATAGTACCAAGTGGCTCCTGCAATCTGCCATCCAGAAGCGGGACAGCTTACCTTTGTTTCCCAGGGAAACGGGCCGAGGTATTTGTCTGGGGGCCTATGGCTGGGAGTGACCAGTTGGCTACTGAAAAGCTACGATAGGCAGGATGGTTACCAGACTCATGGTGGCACCAGTGCCAAGTCGGGCTGGTTTGATAATACTAAATAGCTCCTGAAATCTGCCATTCAGACGCGGGGCAGCGGATTTTTGTTTGCTGGAGAAAAGATCCGTGGTTTTTTTTTGGGGGTATATGGCTGGACGTGGCCGGCTGGCTCCTTAAAAAGATCGATACGCAGGATTGTTCCCTGACCCAAGGTGGCATCACTGCCAAGTCGGGCTGTTTTCGTAGTACCAAGTGCGTCCTGCAATTTGCCATCCAGAAGAGGGGCAGTTGAGTTTTGTTTGCCAGAGCAAAGGGCCGTGGTATGTGTTTGAGGGCATATGGCTGAGAGTGGCCGGCTGGCCCCTGAAAATCCACGATAGGCAGGATGGTTCCCAGAGCCAAGGTAGCACCAGTGCCATGTTGGCCTGGTTTGATAGTACCATGTGGCTCCTGCAATCTGCCATCCAGAAGCGGGGCAGCTTACATTTGTTTGCCAGGGAAACGGGCCGAGATATTTGTCTGGGGGCCTATGGCTGGGAGTGACCGGCTGGCTCCTGAAAAGCTACGATAGGCAGGATGGTGACCAGACCCAAAGTGGAACCAGTACCAAGTTGGGCTGGTTTGATAGTACCAAGTGGCTCCTGCAATCTGCCATCAAAAATTTGGCAGGCGAGTTTTGTTTTCCAGGGAAAAGCGCCGTTGTTTAGAGGCCTGTGGCTGGGAGTGGCCGCCTGTCCTCGTAGAATCTACGTTACGCAGCATGGTTCCCAGAGCCAAGGTGGCACCAGGGCCAAGTCGGGCAGGTTTGATAGTACCAAATGCATCCTGCAATCTGCCATCCGAAAGCGGGGCAGTTTACTTTTGTTTGCCAGGGAAACGGGCCGAGGTTTTTGTCTGGGGGCCTATGGCAGGGAGTGACCGTCTGGCTCCTGAAAAGCTACGATAGGCAGGATGTTTACCAGACCCATGGTGGCACCAGTGCCAAGTTGGGCTGATTTGATAGTACCAAGTGGCTCCTGCAATCTGCCATCCAGAATCGGGGCAGCTTACTTTTGTTTTCCAGGGAAACGGGCCGAGGTTTGTGTCTGGGGGTCTATGGCTGGGAGTGACCGGCTGGCTCCTGAAAAGCTACGATAGGCAGGATGGTGACCAGACCCATGGTGGCACCAGTGCCAAGTTGGGCTGGTTTGATAGCACCAAGTGGCTCCTGCAATCTGCCATCAAAATGTTGGCAGGCGATTTTTGTTTTCCAGGGAAAAGCGCCGTTGTTTGTGTTTGGGCGCCTGTGGCTCAGAGTGGCCGGGTGGCTCCTTAGAATCCACGATACGCCGGATGGTTCCCAGACCCAAGGCGGCACCAGTGCCAAGTCGGGCTGGTTTGACACTACCACGTGGCTCCTGCAATCTGCCATCCAGAATCGGGGCAGCTTAATTTTGTTTGCCAGGGAAACGGTCCGAGGTTTGTGTCTGGGGGCCTATGGCTGGGAGTGACCGGCTGGCTCCTAAATGCTACAATAGGCAGGATGGTTCCCAGACCCATAGTGGCACCAGTGCCAAGTTGGGATGATTTGATAGTACCAAGTGGCTCCTGCAATCTGCCATCAAAAAGCTGGCAGGCGAGTTTTGTTTTCCAGGGAAAAGCGCCGTTGTTTGTGTTTGGGGGCCTGTGGCTGGGAGTGGCCGGCTGGCTCCTTAGAATCCACGATATGCAGGATTGTTCCCAGACCCAAGGTGGCACCAGTGCCAAGTCGGGCTGGTTTGATGGTGCAAAGTGGCTCCTGCAATCTGCCATCCAGACGCGGGGCAGCGGATTTTTGTTTCCATGAGAAATGGTCCGTGGTTTGTTTTTGGGGGTATATGGCTGGGCCTGGCCGGCTGGCTCCTTAAAAAGCTCGATATGCAGGATGGTTCCCTGACACAAGGTGGCACCAGTGCCATGTTGGGCGGTTTTCGTAGTACAAAGTGCGTCCTAAAATTTGCCATCCAGAAGAGGGGCAGTTGAGTTTTGTTTGCCAGAGAAAAGGGCCGTGGTTTGTTTTTGGGGGCATATGGCTGATAGTGGCCGGCTGGCCCCTGAAAATCCACAATAAGCAGGATGGTTCCCACACCAGAAGTGTCACCAGTGCCAAGTCGGGGTGGTTTGATAGTACTAAATAGCTCCTGCAATCTGCCATGCAGAAGCGGGGCAGCTTACTTTTGTTTCCCAGGGAAACGGGCCGAGGTTTGTGTCTGGGGGCCTATGGCTGCGAGTGACCGGCTGGCTCCTGAAAAGCTACGATAGGCAGGATGGTGACCAGACCCATGGTGGCACCAGTGCCAAGTTGGGCTGGTTTGATAGTACCAAGTGGCTCCGGCAATCTGCCATCAAAAAGTTGGCAGGCGAGTTTTGTTTTCCAGGGAAAAGCGCCGTTGTTTGTGTTTGGGGGCCTGTGGCTGGGAGTGGCTAGCTGGCTCCTTAGAACCCACGATACGCAGGATGGTTCCCAGACCAGAGGTGGCACCAGTGCCAAGTTGGGCTGGTTTGATGGTGCAAAGTGGCTCCTGCAATCTGCCATCCAGAAGCGGGGTAGCTTACTTTTGTTTGCCAGGGAAACGGGCCGAAATATTTGTCTAGGGGCCTCTGGCTGGGGGTGACTGGGTGGCACCTGAAAAGCTACGATAGGCAGGATGGTGACCAGACCCATGGTGGCACCAGTGCCAAGTTCGGCTGATTTGATAAAACCAAGTGGCTCCTGCAATCTGCCATCAAATGTTTGGCAGGCGAGTTTTGTTTTCCAGGGAAAAGCACCGTTGTGTGTGTTTTGGGGCCTGTGGCTGGGAGTGGCCAGCTGGCTCCTTAGAATCCACGATACGCAGGATGGTTCCCAGACCCAAGGTGGCACCAGTGCCAAGTCGGGCTGGTTTGATAGTACCAAGTGGTTCCTGCAATCTGCCATCCAGAAGCGGGGCAGCTGAATTTTGTTTGCCAGAGAAAAAGGCTGTTGTTTGTGTTTCGGGGCCTGTGGCTGGCAGTGGCCGGCTGGCTCCTGAAAAGCTACGATAGGCAGGATGGTGACCAGACCCAAGGTGGCACCAGTGCCAAGTAGGGCTGGTTTCATAGTACCCAGTGGCTCCTGCAATCTCCCATCAGGAAGAGGGGCAGTTGAGTTTTGTTTTCCAGAGAAAAGGGCCGTGGTTTGTGTTTGGGGCCTATGGCTGAGAGTGACCGGCTGGCCCCTGAAAATCCACGATAGGAAGGATGGTTCCCAGATCCAAGGTGGCAGCAGTGCCATGTTGTGCTGGTGTGATAGTCCCAAGTGGCTCCTGCAATCTGCCATCCAGAAGCGGGGCAGCTGAATTTTGTTTGCCAGAGAAAAATGCTGTGGTTTGTGTTTGGGGGCCTGTGGCTGGGAGTGGCCGGCTGGCTCCTGAAAATCCATGATACGCAGCATGGTTCCCAGACCCAAGGTGGCACCAGTGCCAAGTGGGGCTGGTTTCACAGTGTCAAGTGCCTCCTGCAATCTCCCATCCAGAAGCGGGGCAGCTGAGTTTTGTTTGCCTGTGAAACGGGCCGTTGTTTTTGATTGGGGTCTGTGGCCGAGAGTGTTCGGCTGGCTCCTGACAACCCACAATACGCAGGATGTTTCCCAGACCCAAGGTGGCACCAGTGCCAAGTCGGGTTGGTTTGATAGTACCAAGTGGCTCCTGCAATCTGCCATCCAGAAGCGGTGCAGTTGAGTGTTGTTTGCCAGAGAAAAGGGCCGTGGGTTTTGTTTGGGGGCATATGGCTGGGAGTGGCCGGCTGTCTCATTATAAAGATCGATACGCAGGATGGTTCCCAGACCCAAGGTGGCACCAGTGCGAAGTAGGGCTGTTTTTATAGTACCAAGTGCGTCCTGCAATTTGCCATCCAGAAGAGGGGCAGTTGAGTTTTGTTTGCCAGAGAATAGCGCCGTTGTTTGTGTTTGGGGGCTTGTGGCTGGGAGTGGCCGACTGGCGCCTTAGAATCTGTGTTACGCAGCATGGTTCCCAGACCAGAGGTGGCACCAGTGCCAAGTTGGGCTGGTTTGATAGTACCATGTGGCTCCTGCAATCTGCCATCCAGAAGCGGGGCAGCTTACTTTTGTTTGCCAGTGAAACGGGCCGAGGTTTGTGACTTGGGACCTATGGCTGGGAGTGGCCGTCTGGCTCCTTTGAACCCACGATACGCAGGATGGTTCCCAGACCCAAGGTGGCACCAGTGCCAAGTCGGGCTGGTTTGATACTACCAAGTGCGTCCTGCAATCTGCCATCCAGAAGCGGGGCAGCTTAATTTTGCTTGCCAGGGAATCGGGCCGTGGGTTTTGTATGGGGGCCTATGGCTGAGAGTGGCCGGCTGGCTCCTGAAAATCCACGCTAGGCAGCATGGTTCCCAGATGCAAGGTGGCACCAGTGCCAAGTCGGGCTGGTTTGATGGTGCAAAGTGGCTCCTGCAATCTGCCATCCAGAAGCGGGGCAGCTGATTTTTGTTTGCCAGAGAAAAATTCCGTGGATTGTTTTTGGGGGCATATTGCTGGGAGTGGCCGGCTGGCTCCTCAAAATGCTCGATACGCATGATGGTTCCCAGGCCCAAGGTGTCACCACTACCAAGTCGGCCTGCGGTTTTAGTATCAAGTTCATCCTGCAATTTGCCATCCAGAAGAGGGGCAGTTGAGTTTTGTTGGCCAGAGAAACGGGCCGAGGTTTCTGTTTGGGGACATATGGCTGAGAGTGGCCGGGTGGCCCCTGAATATCCACGATACACAGCATGGTTCCCAGATCCAAGGTGGCACCAGTGCCAAGTTGGGCTGGTTTGATAGTACCAAGTGTCTCCTGCAATCTGCCATCCAGAAGCGGGGCAGCTTACTTTTGTTTGCCAGAGAAATAGGCCTAGGTTTTTGTCTGGGGGCCTGTGGCTAGGAGTGGCCGGCTGGCTCCTAAGAATCCACGATACGCAGGATGTTTCCCAGACCCAAGGTGGCACCAGTGCCAAGTCGGGCTGGTTTGATAGTACCAAGTGGCTCCTGCAAACTCCATCAAAATGTTGGCAGACGTGTTTTGTTTTCCAGGGAACAGCGCCGTTGATTTTGTTTGGGGGCCTGTGGCTGGGAGTGGCCGGCTGGCTCCTTAGAATCCACGATACGCAGGATGGTTCCCAGACCCAAGGTGGCACCAGTGCCAAGTCGGGCTGGTTTGATTACACCAAATGGCTCCTGCAATCTGCCATCCAGAAGTGAGGCAGCTAAGTTTTGTTTGCCAGAAAAAGGGCCGTGGTTTTTGTTGGGGGCCTGTGGCTGGGAGTAGCCGGCTGGCTCCTTAAAATCCACGATAGGCTGGATGGTTCCCAGACCCAAGGTGGCACCAGTGCCAAGTCGGGCTGGTTTGATAGTACCAAGTGGCTCCTGCAATCTGCCATCCAGAAGCGGTGCAGTTGAGTTTTGTTTGCCAGAGAAAAGGGCCGTGGGTTGTGTTTGGGGGCATATGGCTGGGAGTGGCCGGCTGTCTCATTAAAAAGAACGATACGCAGGATGGTTCCCAGACCCAAGGTGGCACCAGTGCCAAGTAGGGCTGTTTTTATAGTACCAAGTGCGTCCTGCAATTTGCCATCCAGAAGAGGGGCAGTGGAGTTTTGTTTGCCAGAGAATAGCGCCGTTGTTTGTGTTTGGGGGCTTGTGACTGGGAGTGGCCGACTGGCGCCTTAGAATCTGTGTTACGCAGCATGGTTCCCAGACCAGAGGTGGCACCAGTGCCAAGTTGGGCTGGTTTGATAGTACCAAGTGGCTCCTGCAATCTGCCATCAAAAAGTTGGCAGGCGAGTTTTGTTTTCCAGGGAAAAGCGCCGTTGTTTGTATTTGGGGGCCTGTGGCTGGGAGTGGCCGGCTGGCTCCTTTGAACCCACGATACGCAGGATGGTTCCCAGACCCAAGGTGGCACCAGTGCCAAGTCGGGCTGGTTTGATACTACCAAGTGCGTCCTGCAATCTGCCATCCAGTAGCGGGGCAGCTTAATTTTGTTTGCCAGGGAAACGGGCCGTGGGTTTTGTTTGGGGGCCTATGGCTGAGAGTGGCCGGCTGGCTCCTGAAAATCCATGCTAGGCAGCATGCTTCCCAGATGCAAGGTGGCACCAGTTCCAAGTCGGGCTGGTTTGATGGTGCAAAGTGGCTCCTGCAATCTGCCATCCAGAAGCGGGGCAGCTGATTTTTGTTTGCCAGAGAAAAATTCCGTGGATTGTTTTTGGGGGCATATTGCTGGGAGTGGCCGGCTGGCTCCTTAAAATGCTCGATACGCATGATGGTTCCCAGGTCCAAGGTGTCACCACTACCAAGTCGGCCTGCGGTTTTAGTATCAAGTTCATCCTGCAATTTGCCATCCAGAAGAGGGGCAGTTGAGTTTTGTTTGCCAGAGAACAGGGCCGAGGTTTCTGTTTGGGGATATATGGCTGAGAGTGGCCGGCTGGCCCCTGAATATCCACGATACACAGCATGGTTCCCAGATCCAAGGTGGCACCAGTGCCAAGTTGGGCTGGTTTGATAGTCCCAAGTGTCTCCTGCAATCTGCCATCCAGAAGCGGGGCAGCTTACTTTTGTTTGCCAGAGAAATAGGCCTAGGTTTTTGTTTGGGGGCCTGTGGCTAGGAGTGGCCGGCTGGCTCCTAAGAATCCACGATACGCAGGATGTTTCCCAGACCCAAGGTGGCACCAGTGCCAAGTCGGGCTGGTTTGATAGTCCCAAGTGGCTCCTGCAAACTGCCATCCAGAAGCGGGGCCGCTGAGTTTTGTTTGCCAGGGAAATGGGCCGTTGTTTGTGTTTGGGGGCCTTTGGCTGGGAGTGTTCGGCTGGTTCCTCAATATGTACGATACGCAGGATTGTTCCCAGACCCAAGGTGGCACCAGTGCCAAGTCGGGCTGGTTTGATGGTGCAAAGTGGCTCCTGCAATCTGCCATCCAGACGCGGGGCAGCGGATTTTTTTTTCCATGAGAAATGGTCCGTGGTTTGTTTTTGGGGGTATATGGCTGGGCCTGGCCGGCTGGCTCCTTAAAAAGCTCGATATGCAGGATGGTTCCCTGACACAAGGTGGCACCAGTGCCACAACGGGCGGTTTTCGTAGTACAAAGTGCGTCCTAAAATTTGCCATCCAGAAGAGGGGCAGTTGAGTTTTGTTTGCCAGAGAAAAGGGCCGTGGTTTGTTTTTGGGGGCATATGGCTGAGAGTGGCTGGCTGGCCCCTGAAAATCCACGATACACAGGATGGTTCCCAGATCCAAGGTGGCACCTGTGCCAAGTCGGGCTGATTTGATAGTACTAAGTAGCTCCTGCAATCTGCCATCCAGAAGCGGGGCAGCTTACTTTTGTTTGCCAGGTAAACGGGCCGAGGTTTGTGTTTGGGGGCCTATGGCTGAGAGTGACCGGCTGGCTCCTGAAAAGCTACAATAGGCAGGATGGTGACCAGACCCATGGTGGCACCAGTGCCAAGTTGGGCTGGTTTGATAGTACCAAGTGGTTCCTGCAATCTGCCATCCAGAAGCAGGGCAGCTGAGTTTTGTTTGCCAGAGAAAAGGGCCTTGGTTTGTGTTTGGGGGCATATGGCTGGGTGTGGCCAGCTGGCTCCTTAAAATGCACGATATGCAACATGGCTCCCAGACCCAAGGTGGCACCAGTGCCAAGTTGGGCTGGTTTGATAGTACCAAGTGGCTCCTGCAATCTTCCATGATCACGTGGAGAAATACTTTCTGGTTTCAGCCTCATGCTCTTTCTTCTCTCCCTCAACTTCTCTATCACCTCTCATCTGGTTCACATGCGCTGTCTTCAAGGTCCACAGGCTACTTTTCACAGAATCTTCTGGCCTGATGAAGTAAGAATGATGAATAGAACAGAGCTGGGATCTATTTTCCAGTTTGGATAAAATGCATTCTGCACACAAATCCAAGGAGAACGGGCTGCCCCGATGCCCAGAAAATCTTTCACTCCTGCTAGTGTTCTACGTCAACCGCAACTTAGTCTGAAAGAAAAGCTTTTTCTCTGAGAGCATCTGAGAGGTTTGCATGAAGCACTGATATCTGACATATGCAATTTTGAATAGGAGAGGAAAAAGAAAATGGCAAGGAGTTTTTAATTTTAGTGGTTTCAATTTTAATTTCCGTGCACTTTTTCAAAACTTGTCAGCTCAAATGCCCATCAACATCTTTTAGTCATCTGTAAGTCAGTATTCATATAAAATGTGCTTCAAATCCAAAGAATTTCAAATTTGCACTCCAAGCTTCTATGCCTAGATTTATGATTTCCTACACATATTAGATGAAAGGAAGGCCTTTTTTACTGTGGGAGTGCTGGAACACTGGAACAGGTTGCCCAGAGAAGTTGTGGGTGTCCCATCCCTGAAAGTATTCAAGGTCACCTTGGACGGGGCTTGGAGCAGCAACAAAGGAGAAGCTTGATGGTAGAGAAACAAAGTCGGACTATAGAAGAAACTCGGATTGAAGTATAGGATCAAGTTTTCTCTCAGCTCTTGGGGTAAATTCAAAGTTGTACAAAATGACATTTATCTGTGCTATTCACTACTGTAACAGAAAGTTTCATGAAAACTGTACAGAAGATAGTAAATTTTAAAAGAGATAAGAATTACAGCATAAAATCCATGGGATAGGTTACAACATGAGACACTCTCTAAGAGAAAATCTCTTTGTTTCAGCACTTCATCGGGGTAAGATTTCATGAAGTGCCAAAGAAGGCGGCAAAATATCATTCGGGACATTATTTACTGGAATTCAGCCTGGCCATTAGTAGGAACTGCCTTTGAACATATCATGTAGATATACCACACACACTTTCCCTTCACTGAAAAATTACTGTTTACAACAAATAAGCAATTGACGATCAAAATTGATTGAAAGCATCTTAAACATGTCAAGTATTTCATTGTAGATGATCTGTGATCCAAATGCTTCTTCCACCTTCGAGAGGGACAGAAGAATTCTTCCATATCATGATGGTTTAAAATTGTATCAACCAATGTTTTCTGCTGAAAAGATATCATCTATTTTTTTCTATTTTTGGAAGAAAATATTCCTAGACATACAACAGGTGAGAACTAAGTAATTTTAAAGAAACAAATGAAATGAAAATATTCTGTAAATAGAATGAAATGAAAAGCTGTGTTTTAAATAGGAGCTAAATATTAAACAGAATTTTTGTACCAGGCATTTGAATTACTGCACCAGCTCTTTTGCCCATCAAGAGAGGCATTTAGCATTTCAGTCTTTTCCAAGGTGTTCATGATCTGCTATGCTGATCTCTGTGTGTGCCTAGGTGTGTGTGGAGGGGGGGGCATATGAAGGGGAGTGTGTATGTTTGCTTTACAATTGTTGTGGCAGATTCATGCCTCAGCTCCACATTTTGTTTTAAAAAGGTCACACCGAGTGGATATGAAGTTTACTATCAACAAGAGATCGATTCCCAAATCATCCATTTGACTCTCCCTTATAAATCATGTGCTTTGTTGCATATTTTATCAAATATACTTTCAAGCCAGATGGAGGAAGGAGGATGTGGGAATCCCTCCACCATCTTGCAACTTTTATGTAAGTAGGTTTTCAAGAAAATCATCATTTCTCTTTTAAATATGTCTGGAACAGGCATGATGGTAGTGTCAACCTGTTGGAGTTTTTGTTGCTGGAAGAAGTTGTACAAAAGGATTGGTTTTTACATTGACCAGTTACTGAATCAAGCGCAGGAATACATTGGAAATTTAGCTGGGGGTTCCTTTTCCCAGCAGACTACTTCTAGAACGAGCTTGTACACTGAAGCTGACTCTTTTGCTCTCTTTTTGTTTCTTTCCTATTTTCTTGGCTTCTTTGCCACTATCTAGACAATTTTGGAACTTTGTTCCCAACTAAAATGGTTTCAATAGTCTGATTGTGATCATACATTTTTACAAGGAATTTTTAAAATCTTTCCTCGAGTCCAGAAAGTCAAGGACTTAGATCTTTTTCTTCCCTTATCAATATTGCCATGAAATTGATAAATAAAGACCAACTCTTTATTTTTGTTTTTAACCCACGTAGATAATTCCCATCCATTAATCCATTTTGTGGACCAATAGCTGCCATTCTGATGGAAGCTGTCACTTCTTAACAATAGGCATTCTGTGACTATGTTGACTGCACTTTGGGTGAAGATCCTAACTGGTCTTAGATATACATAGGGAGAAATTTGCTCAGCCAGTGTCAGTCTTAAGCATGCGTATCAGAAGATCTTTCTAGAGCTGGGAATTTTCCCATGAAAGGGATTCAGTTAGGGAAGAGACACTTGTGCCAGAGTTTTACATTCTTCTTGAACACTGCTTAAGGAACTTAGATGCCATGTCCATTTGGATCTCTGTCTGCACAGAACTTTGTCATGCCAGCGCTTTGAAATGCATCTTGAAGAGAATTCACTAGCACAGAATGAAAGAGAGTGGAAGGGGTTGGTGGGGCTAACCAGGCCCAACCCCCCTGCCTAAACCAGGATACCTAGAGCCTCTTGCCCAGGATTCTATCTGGGTGTACTTTTAATGTCTTCAAAGATCCAGGCTCCACAATCTTTCTGGGCAGTCTGTGCCGTGGTTCAGTCACCCTGACAGTAAAGAAACATTTACTGATGTTCAAAGGCAATCTCCTGTATTTCAGTGTGTGCCCACTGCCTCTTGTCTTTTCCCTCAGCATCACTGAAAAGACACTGATTCCCTCCCCTTTGCACTATTGCTTCCATATGTATGTGTGATGCCATGTAGAGGTATGTCAAAAACCTCCCTGAAGCCCAGGCAGATAATATTCCCTTCATCTACCAGTCAAGTTGATTCATCAGAGGAGTTTAAAGTGATGTTCAGCATGAAATTCCCCTGAAAAATCATGCTAACTACATTATTTGGTCATCTGTCATGTGCCTGGCAAGGATTTCCAGGAAGAGCTGCTTCATCAACTTCCTGGGGATAAAAAAGAGGCTGGCTGGTTTGTACTATGGCGAGTCCTCTTAATTGCCTTTTTTGAAGATGGGTGTCATTTGCTAACATCCACTCTTTAGCTCCTCTTCTCATCTACACCTCGGCAAAAAGCTTTTCCACTATGTCTGGCTAGGAAAAACTGTGCCAGCACAGAAAACATCTCCCATCGTGTTCTAGAAGTTGCACGGATGTCTGCCAAGTGTTTGGCAGGAAGAAAAGAAAAGTTGTCCAAAACAGCTTCCAATCGAATGTTCCTGTGATTGGAAAAGTCAGGAGAGTGCAAAGGTACTGTTTTCTATCAGTTGGCAAGGTGCGCACACAATCCCAGTGTTGTACAGCTTGCTTCTTCACCTTCCCGAAGCTGCCGCTCTCGCCGGCTGCCGGAGCCCAAGAAGCGGCTTCTTCGCGCAAAGACGATTGTGCCGCTCACAGTGCTCTCCTTAGCGCGGCTTCTGCCGAAAGACGCCCGGCAGCGGCTCTTACCTCCGGAGAGCATCCTACCTTCGTCTTTCGCGTCTTTTGTAGTCTACATCTTAGCAAAACGCTTCTCCACTATGTCTGGCTAGGAAAAACTGTGCCAGCACAGAAAACATCTCCCATCGTGTTCTAGAAGTTGCACGGATGTCTGCCAAGTGTTTGGCAGGAAGAAAAGAAAAGTTGTCCAAAACAGCTTCCAATCGAATGTTCCTGTGATTGGAAAAGTCAGGAGAGTGCAAAGGTACTGTTTTCTATCAGTTGGCAAGGTGCGCACACAATCCCAGTGTTGTACAGCTTGCTTCTTCACCTTCCCGAAGCTGCCGCTCTCGCCGGCTGCCGGAGCCCAAGAAGCGGCTTCTTCGCGCAAAGACGATTGTGCCGCTCACAGTGCTCTCCTTAGCGCGGCTTCTGCCGAAAGACGCCCGGCAGCGGCTCTTACCTCCGGAGAGCATCCTACCTTCGTCTTTCGCGTCTTATGTAGTCTACACCTCGGCAAAAAGCTTTTCCACTATGTCTGGCTAGGAAAAACTGTGCCAGCACAGAAAACATCTCCCATCGTGTTCTAGAAGTTGCACGGATGTCTGCCAAGTGTTTGGCAGGAAGAAAAGAAAAGTTGTCCAAAACAGCTTCCAATCGAATGTTCCTGTGATTGGAAAAGTCAGGAGAGTGCAAAGGTACTGTTTTCTATCAGTTGGCAAGGTGCGCACACAATCCCAGTGTTGTACAGCTTGCTTCTTCACCTTCCCGAAGCTGCCGCTCTCGCCGGCTGCCGGAGCCCAAGAAGCGGCTTCTTCGCGCAAAGACGATTGTGCCGCTCACAGGGCTCTCCTTAGCGCGGCTTCTGCCGAAAGACGCCCGGCAGCGGCTCTTACCTCCGGAGAGCATCCTACCTTCGTCTTTCGCGTCTTTTGTAGTCTACACCTCGGCAAAACGCTTTTCCACTATGTCTGGCTAGGAAAAACTGTGCCAGCACAGAAAACATCTCCCATCGTGTTCTAGAAGTTGCACGGATGTCTGCCAAGTGTTTGGCAGGAAGAAAAGAAAAGTTGTTCAAAACAGCTTCCAATCGAATGTTCATGTGATTGGAAAAGTCAGGAGAGTGCAAAGGTACTGTTTTCTATCAGTTGGCAAGGTGCGCACACAATCCCAGTGTTGTACAGCTTGCTTCTTCACCTTCCCGAAGCTGCCGCTCTCGCCGGCTGCCGGAGCCCAAGAAGCGGCTTCTTCGCGCAAAGACGATTGTGCCGCTCACAGTGCTCTCCTTAGCGCGGCTTCTGCCGAAAGACGCCCGGCAGCGGCTCTTACCTCCGGAGAGCATCCTACCTTCGTCTTTCGCGTCTTTTGTAGTCTACATCTTAGCAAAACGCTTTTCCACTATGTCTGGCTAGGAAAAACTGTGCCAGCACAGAAAACATCTCCCATCGTGTTCTAGAAGTTGCACGGATGTCTGCCAAGTGTTTGGCAGGAAGAAAAGAAAAGTTGTCCAAAACAGCTTCCAATCGAATGTTCCTGTGATTGGAAAAGTCAGGAGAGTGCAAAGGTACTGTTTTCTATCAGTTGGCAAGGTGCGCACACAATCCCAGTGTTGTACAGCTTGCTTCTTCACCTTCCCGAAGCTGCCGCTCTCGCCGGCTGCCGGAGCCCAAGAAGCGGCTTCTTCGCGCAAAGACGATTGTGCCGCTCACAGTGCTCTCCTTAGCGCGGCTTCTGCCGAAAGACGCCCGGCAGCGGCTCTTACCTCCGGAGAGCATCCTACCTTCGTCTTTCGCGTCTTATGTAGTCTACACCTCGGCAAAAAGCTTTTCCACTATGTCTGGCTAGGAAAAACTGTGCCAGCACAGAAAACATCTCCCATCGTGTTCTAGAAGTTGCACGGATGTCTGCCAAGTGTTTGGCAGGAAGAAAAGAAAAGTTGTCCAAAACAGCTTCCAATCGAATGTTCCTGTGATTGGAAAAGTCAGGAGAGTGCAAAGGTACTGTTTTCTATCAGTTGGCAAGGTGCGCACACAATCCCAGTGTTGTACAGCTTGCTTCTTCACCTTCCCGAAGCTGCCGCTCTCGCCGGCTGCCGGAGCCCAAGAAGCGGCTTCTTCGCGCAAAGACGATTGTGCCGCTCACAGTGCTCTCCTTAGCGCGGCTTCTGCCGAAAGACGCCCGGCAGCGGCTCTTACCTCCGGAGAGCATCCTACCTTCGTCTTTCGCGTCTTTTGTAGTCTACATCTTAGCAAAACGCTTCTCCACTAGGTCTGGCTAGGAAAAACTGTGCCAGCACAGAAAACATCTCCCATCGTGTTCTAGAAGTTGCACGGATGTCTGCCAAGTGTTTGGCAGGAAGAAAAGAAAAGTTGTCCAAAACAGCTTCCAATCGAATGTTCCTGTGATTGGAAAAGTCAGGAGAGTGCAAAGGTACTGTTTTCTATCAGTTGGCAAGGTGCGCACACAATCCCAGTGTTGTACAGCTTGCTTCTTCACCTTCCCGAAGCTGCCGCTCTCGCCGGCTGCCGGAGCCCAAGAAGCGGCTTCTTCGCGCAAAGACGATTGTGCCGCTCACAGTGCTCTCCTTAGCGCGGCTTCTGCCGAAAGACGCCCGGCAGCGGCTCTTACCTCCGGAGAGCATCCTACCTTCGTCTTTCGCGTCTTATGTAGTCTACACCTCGGCAAAAAGCTTTTCCACTATGTCTGGCTAGGAAAAACTGTGCCAGCACAGAAAACATCTCCCATCGTGTTCTAGAAGTTGCACGGATGTCTGCCAAGTGTTTGGCAGGAAGAAAAGAAAAGTTGTCCAAAACAGCTTCCAATCGAATGTTCCTGTGATTGGAAAAGTCGGGAGAGTGCAAAGGTACTGTTTTCTATCAGTTGGCAAGGTGCGCACACAATCCCAGTGTTGTACAGCTTGCTTCTTCACCTTCCCGAAGCTGCCGCTCTCGCCGGCTGCCGGAGCCCAAGAAGCGGCTTCTTCGCGCAAAGACGATTGTGCCGCTCACAGGGCTCTCCTTAGCGCGGCTTCTGCCGAAAGACGCCCGGCAGCGGCTCTTACCTCCGGAGAGCATCCTACCTTCGTCTTTCGCGTCTTTTGTAGTCTACACCTCGGCAAAACGCTTTTCCACTATGTCTGGCTAGGAAAAACTGTGCCAGCACAGAAAACATCTCCCATCGTGTTCTAGAAGTTGCACGGATGTCTGCCAAGTGTTTGGCAGGAAGAAAAGAAAAGTTGTCCAAAACAGCTTCCAATCGAATGTTCATGTGATTGGAAAAGTCAGGAGAGTGCAAAGGTACTGTTTTCTATCAGTTGGCAAGGTGCGCACACAATCCCAGTGTTGTACAGCTTGCTTCTTAACCTTCCCGAAGCTGCCACTCTCAGGAGGTAAGAGCCGCTGCCGGGCGTCTTTCGGCAGAAGCCGCGCTAAGGAGAGCACTGTGAGCGGCACAATCGTCTTTGCGCGAAGAAGCCGCTTCTTGGGCTCCGGCAGCCGGCGAGAGCGGCAGCTTCGGGAAGGTGAAGAAGCAAGCTGTACAACACTGGGATTGTGTGCGCACCTTGCCAACTGATAGAAAACAGTACCTTTGCACTCTCCTGACTTTTCCAATCACAGGAACATTCGATTGGAAGCTGTTTTGGACAACTTTTCTTTTCTTCCTGCCAAACACTTGGCAGACATCCGTGCAACTTCTAGAACACGATGGGAGATGTTTTCTGTGCTGGCACAGTTTTTCCTAGCCAGACATAGTGGAAAAGCGTTTTGCTAAGATGTAGACTACAAAAGACGCGAAAGACGAAGGTAGGATGCTCTCCGGAGGTAAGAGCCGCTGCCGGGCGTCTTTCGGCAGAAGCCGCGCTAAGGAGAGCACTGTGAGCGGCACAATCGTCTTTGCGCGAAGAAGCCGCTTCTTGGGCTCCGGCAGCCGGCGAGAGCGGCAGCTTCGGGAAGGTGAAGAAGCAAGCTGTACAACACTGGGATTGTGTGCGCACCTTGCCAACTGATAGAAAACAGTACCTTTGCACTCTCCTGACTTTTCCAATCACAGGAACATTCGATTGGAAGCTGTTTTGGACAACTTTTCTTTTCTTCCTGCCAAACACTTGGCAGACATCCGTGCAACTTCTAGAACACGATGGGAGATGTTTTCTGTGCTGGCACAGTTTTTCCTAGCCAGACATAGTGGAAAAGCTTTTTGCCGAGGTGTAGACTACATAAGACGCGAAAGACGAAGGTAGGATGCTCTCCGGAGGTAAGAGCCGCTGCCGGGCGTCTTTCGGCAGAAGCCGCGCTAAGGAGAGCACTGTGAGCGGCACAATCGTCTTTGCGCGAAGAAGCCGCTTCTTGGGCTCCGGCAGCCGGCGAGAGCGGCAGCTTCGGGAAGGTGAAGAAGCAAGCTGTACAACACTGGGATTGTGTGCGCACCTTGCCAACTGATAGAAAACAGTACCTTTGCACTCTCCTGACTTTTCCAATCACAGGAACATTCGATTGGAAGCTGTTTTGGACAACTTTTCTTTTCTTCCTGCCAAACACTTGGCAGACATCCGTGCAACTTCTAGAACACGATGGGAGATGTTTTCTGTGCTGGCACAGTTTTTCCTAGCCAGACATAGTGGAGAAGCGTTTTGCTAAGATGTAGACTACAAAAGACGCGAAAGACGAAGGTAGGATGCTCTCCGGAGGTAAGAGCCGCTGCCGGGCGTCTTTCGGCAGAAGCCGCGCTAAGGAGAGCACTGTGAGCGGCACAATCGTCTTTGCGCGAAGAAGCCGCTTCTTGGGCTCCGGCAGCCGGCGAGAGCGGCAGCTTCGGGAAGGTGAAGAAGCAAGCTGTACAACACTGGGATTGTGTGCGCACCTTGCCAACTGATAGAAAACAGTACCTTTGCACTCTCCTGACTTTTCCAATCACAGGAACATTCGATTGGAAGCTGTTTTGGACAACTTTTCTTTTCTTCCTGCCAAACACTTGGCAGACATCCGTGCAACTTCTAGAACACGATGGGAGATGTTTTCTGTGCTGGCACAGTTTTTCCTAGCCAGACATAGTGGAAAAGCGTTTTGCTAAGATGTAGACTACAAAAGACGCGAAAGACGAAGGTAGGATGCTCTCCGGAGGTAAGAGCCGCTGCCGGGCGTCTTTCGGCAGAAGCCGCGCTAAGGAGAGCACTGTGAGCGGCACAATCGTCTTTGCGCGAAGAAGCCGCTTCTTGGGCTCCGGCAGCCGGCGAGAGCGGCAGCTTCGGGAAGGTGAAGAAGCAAGCTGTACAACACTGGGATTGTGTGCGCACCTTGCCAACTGATAGAAAACAGTACCTTTGCACTCTCCTGACTTTTCCAATCACAGGAACATTCGATTGGAAGCTGTTTTGGACAACTTTTCTTTTCTTCCTGCCAAACACTTGGCAGACATCCGTGCAACTTCTAGAACACGATGGGAGATGTTTTCTGTGCTGGCACAGTTTTTCCTAGCCAGACATAGTGGAGAAGCGTTTTGCTAAGATGTAGACTACAAAAGACGCGAAAGACGAAGGTAGGATGCTCTCCGGAGGTAAGAGCCGCTGCCGGGCGTCTTTCGGCAGAAGCCGCGCTAAGGAGAGCACTGTGAGCGGCACAATCGTCTTTGCGCGAAGAAGCCGCTTCTTGGGCTCCGGCAGCCGGCGAGAGCGGCAGCTTCGGGAAGGTGAAGAAGCAAGCTGTACAACACTGGGATTGTGTGCGCACCTTGCCAACTGATAGAAAACAGTACCTTTGCACTCTCCTGACTTTTCCAATCACAGGAACATTCGATTGGAAGCTGTTTTGGACAACTTTTCTTTTCTTCCTGCCAAACACTTGGCAGACATCCGTGCAACTTCTAGAACACGATGGGAGATGTTTTCTGTGCTGGCACAGTTTTTCCTAGCCAGACATAGTGGAAAAGCTTTTTGCCGAGGTGTAGATGAGAAGAGGAGCTAAAGGGTGGATGTTAGCAAATGACACCCATCTTCAAAAAAGGCAATTAAGAGGACTCGCCATAGTACAAACCAGCCAGCCTCTTTTTTATCCCCAGGAAGTTGATGAAGCAGCTCTTCCTGGAAATCCTTGCCAGGCACATGACAGATGACCAAATAATGTAGTTAGCATGATTTTTCAGGGGAATTTCATGCTGAACATCACTTTAAACTCCTCTGATGAATCAACTTGACTGGTAGATGAAGGGAATATTATCTGCCTGGGCTTCAGGGAGGTTTTTGACATACCTCTACATGGCATCACACATACATATGGAAGCAATAGTGCAAAGGGGAGGGAATCAGTGTCTTTTCAGTGATGCTGAGGGAAAAGACAAGAGGCAGTGGGCACACACTGAAATACAGGAGATTGCCTTTGAACATCAGTAAATGTTTCTTTACTGTCAGGGTGACTGAACCACGGCACAGACTGCCCAGAAAGATTGTGGAGCCTGGATCTTTGAAGACATTAAAAGTACACCCAGATAGAATCCTGGGCAAGAGGCTCTAGGTATCCTGGTTTAGGCAGGGGGGTTGGGCCTGGTTAGCCCCACCAACCCCTTCCACTCTCTTTCATTCTGTGCTAGTGAATTCTCTTCAAGATGCATTTCAAAGCGCTGGCATGACAAAGTTCTGTGCAGACAGAGATCCAAATGGACATGGCATCTAAGTTCCTTAAGCAGTGTTCAAGAAGAATGTAAAACTCTGGCACAAGTGTCTCTTCCCTAACTGAATCCCTTTCATGGGAAAATTCCCAGCTCTAGAAAGATCTTCTGATACGCATGCTTAAGACTGACACTGGCTGAGCAAATTTCTCCCTATGTATATCTAAGACCAGTTAGGATCTTCACCCAAAGTGCAGTCAACATAGTCACAGAATGCCTATTGTTAAGAAGTGACAGCTTCCATCAGAATGGCAGCTATTGGTCCACAAAATGGATTAATGGATGGGAATTATCTACGTGGGTTAAAAACAAAAATAAAGAGTTGGTCTTTATTTATCAATTTCATGGCAATATTGATAAGGGAAGAAAAGATCTAAGTCCTTGACTTTCTGGACTCGAGGAAAGATTTTAAAAATTCCTTGTAAAAATGTATGATCACAATCAGACTATTGAAACCATTTTAGTTGGGAACAAAGTTCCAAAATTGTCTAGATAGTGGCAAAGAAGCCAAGAAAATAGGAAAGAAACAAAAAGAGAGCAAAAGAGTCAGCTTCAGTGTACAAGCTCGTTCTAGAAGTAGTCTGCTGGGAAAAGGAACCCCCAGCTAAATTTCCAATGTATTCCTGCGCTTGATTCAGTAACTGGTCAATGTAAAAACCAATCCTTTTGTACAACTTCTTCCAGCAACAAAAACTCCAACAGGTTGACACTACCATCATGCCTGTTCCAGACATATTTAAAAGAGAAATGATGATTTTCTTGAAAACCTACTTACATAAAAGTTGCAAGATGGTGGAGGGATTCCCACATCCTCCTTCCTCCATCTGGCTTGAAAGTATATTTGATAAAATATGCAACAAAGCACATGATTTATAAGGGAGAGTCAAATGGATGATTTGGGAATCGATCTCTTGTTGATAGTAAACTTCATATCCACTCGGTGTGACCTTTTTAAAACAAAATGTGGAGCTGAGGCATGAATCTGCCACAACAATTGTAAAGCAAACATACACACTCCCCTTCATATGCCCCCCCCTCCACACACACCTAGGCACACACAGAGATCAGCATAGCAGATCATGAACACCTTGGAAAAGACTGAAATGCTAAATGCCTCTCTTGATGGGCAAAAGAGCTGGTGCAGTAATTCAAATGCCTGGTACAAAAATTCTGTTTAATATTTAGCTCCTATTTAAAACACAGCTTTTCATTTCATTCTATTTACAGAATATTTTCATTTCATTTGTTTCTTTAAAATTACTTAGTTCTCACCTGTTGTATGTCTAGGAATATTTTCTTCCAAAAATAGAAAAAAATAGATGATATCTTTTCAGCAGAAAACATTGGTTGATACAATTTTAAACCATCATGATATGGAAGAATTCTTCTGTCCCTCTCGAAGGTGGAAGAAGCATTTGGATCACAGATCATCTACAATGAAATACTTGACATGTTTAAGATGCTTTCAATCAATTTTGATCGTCAATTGCTTATTTGTTGTAAACAGTAATTTTTCAGTGAAGGGAAAGCGTGTGTGGTATATCTACATGATATGTTCAAAGGCAGTTCCTACTAATGGCCAGGCTGAATTCCAGTAAATAATGTCCCGAATGATATTTTGCCGCCTTCTTTGGCACTTCATGAAATCTTACCCCGATGAAGTGCTGAAACAAAGAGATTTTCTCTTAGAGAGTGTCTCATGTTGTAACCTATCCCATGGATTTTATGCTGTAATTCTTATCTCTTTTAAAATTTACTATCTTCTGTACAGTTTTCATGAAACTTTCTGTTACAGTAGTGAATAGCACAGATAAATGTCATTTTGTACAACTTTGAATTTACCCCAAGAGCTGAGAGAAAACTTGATCCTATACTTCAATCCGAGTTTCTTCTATAGTCCGACTTTGTTTCTCTACCATCAAGCTTCTCCTTTGTTGCTGCTCCAAGCCCCGTCCAAGGTGACCTTGAATACTTTCAGGGATGGGACACCCACAACTTCTCTGGGCAACCTGTTCCAGTGTTCCAGCACTCCCACAGTAAAAAAGGCCTTCCTTTCATCTAATATGTGTAGGAAATCATAAATCTAGGCATAGAAGCTTGGAGTGCAAATTTGAAATTCTTTGGATTTGAAGCACATTTTATATGAATACTGACTTACAGATGACTAAAAGATGTTGATGGGCATTTGAGCTGACAAGTTTTGAAAAAGTGCACGGAAATTAAAATTGAAACCACTAAAATTAAAAACTCCTTGCCATTTTCTTTTTCCTCTCCTATTCAAAATTGCATATGTCAGATATCAGTGCTTCATGCAAACCTCTCAGATGCTCTCAGAGAAAAAGCTTTTCTTTCAGACTAAGTTGCGGTTGACGTAGAACACTAGCAGGAGTGAAAGATTTTCTGGGCATCGGGGCAGCCCGTTCTCCTTGGATTTGTGTGCAGAATGCATTTTATCCAAACTGGAAAATAGATCCCAGCTCTGTTCTATTCATCATTCTTACTTCATCAGGCCAGAAGATTCTGTGAAAAGTAGCCTGTGGACCTTGAAGACAGCGCATGTGAACCAGATGAGAGGTGATAGAGAAGTTGAGGGAGAGAAGAAAGAGCATGAGGCTGAAACCAGAAAGTATTTCTCCACGTGATCATGGAAGATTGCAGGAGCCACTTGGTACTATCAAACCAGCCCAACTTGGCACTGGTGCCACCTTGGGTCTGGGAGCCATGTTGCATATCGTGCATTTTAAGGAGCCAGCTGGCCACACCCAGCCATATGCCCCCAAACACAAACCAAGGCCCTTTTCTCTGGCAAACAAAACTCAGCTGCCCTGCTTCTGGATGGCAGATTGCAGGAACCACTTGGTACTATCAAACCAGCCCAACTTGGCACTGGTGCCACCATGGGTCTGGTCACCATCCTGCCTATTGTAGCTTTTCAGGAGCCAGCCGGTCACTCTCAGCCATAGGCCCCCAAACACAAACCTCGGCCCGTTTACCTGGCAAACAAAAGTAAGCTGCCCCGCTTCTGGATGGCAGATTGCAGGAGCTACTTAGTACTATCAAATCAGCCCGACTTGGCACAGGTGCCACCTTGGATCTGGGAACCATCCTGTGTATCGTGGATTTTCAGGGGCCAGCCAGCCACTCTCAGCCATATGCCCCCAAAAACAAACCACGGCCCTTTTCTCTGGCAAACAAAACTCAACTGCCCCTCTTCTGGATGGCAAATTTTAGGACGCACTTTGTACTACGAAAACCGCCCGTTGTGGCACTGGTGCCACCTTGTGTCAGGGAACCATCCTGCATATCGAGCTTTTTAAGGAGCCAGCCGGCCAGGCCCAGCCATATACCCCCAAAAACAAACCACGGACCATTTCTCATGGAAAAAAAAATCCGCTGCCCCGCGTCTGGATGGCAGATTGCAGGAGCCACTTTGCACCATCAAACCAGCCCGACTTGGCACTGGTGCCACCTTGGGTCTGGGAACAATCCTGCGTATCGTACATATTCAGGAACCAGCCGAACACTCCCAGCCACAGGCCCCCAAACACAAACAACGGCCCATTTCCCTGGCAAACAAAACTCAGCGGCCCCGCTTCTGGATGGCAGTTTGCAGGAGCCACTTGGGACTATCAAACCAGCCCGACTTGGCACTGGTGCCACCTTGGGTCTGGGAAACATCCTGCGTATCGTGGATTCTTAGGAGCCAGCCGGCCACTCCTAGCCACAGGCCCCCAAACAAAAACCTAGGCCTATTTCTCTGGCAAACAAAAGTAAGCTGCCCCGCTTCTGGATGGCAGATTGCAGGAGACACTTGGGACTATCAAACCAGCCCAACTTGGCACTGGTGCCACCTTGGATCTGGGAACCATGCTGTGTATCGTGGATATTCAGGGGCCAGCCGGCCACTCTCAGCCATATATCCCCAAACAGAAACCTCGGCCCTGTTCTCTGGCAAACAAAACTCAACTGCCCCTCTTCTGGATGGCAAATTGCAGGATGAACTTGATACTAAAACCGCAGGCCGACTTGGTAGTGGTGACACCTTGGACCTGGGAACCATCATGCGTATCGAGAATTTAAGGAGCCAGCCGGCCACTCCCAGCAATATGCCCCCAAAAACAATCCACGGAATTTTTCTCTGGCAAACAAAAATCAGCTGCCCCGCTTCTGGATGGCAGATTGCAGGAGCCACTTTGCACCATCAAACCAGCCCGACTTGGAACTGGTGCCACCTTGCATCTGGGAACCATGCTGCCTAGCATGGATTTTCAGGAGCCAGCCGGCCACTCTCAGCCATAGGCCCCCAAACAAAACCCACGGCCCGTTTCCCTGGCAAACAAAATTAAGCTGCCCCGCTACTGGATGGCAGATTGCAGGACGCACTTGGTAGTATCAAACCAGCCCGACTTGGCACTGGTGCCACCTTGGGTCTGGGAACCATCCTGCGTATCGTGGGTTCAAAGGAGCCAGCCGGCCACTCCCAGCCACAGGCCCCCAAATACAAACAACGGCGCTTTTCCCTGAAAAACAAAACTCGCCTGCCAACTTTTTGATGGCAGATTGCAGGAGCCACTTGGTACTATCAAACCAGCCCAACTTGGCACTGGTGCCACCTCTGGTCTGGGAACCATCCAGCCTATCGTGGATTTTAAGGAGCCAGCCGGCTACTCCCAGCCACAGGCCCCCAACAAAAACCACGGCCCTTTTTCTGGCAAACAAAACTTAGCTGCCTCACTTCTGGATGGCAGATTGCAGGAGCCATTTGGTGTAATCAAACCAGCCCGACTTGGCACTGGTGCCACCTTGGGTCTGGGAACCATCCTGCGTATCGTGGATTCTAAGGAGCCAGCCGGCCACTCCCAGCCACAGGCCCCCAAACAAAATCAACGGCGCTGTTCCCTGGAAAACAAAACACGTCTGCCAACATTTTGATGGAGTTTGCAGGAGCCACTTGGTACTATAAAACCAGCCCGACTTGGCACTGGTGCCACCTCTGGTCTGGGAACCATGCTGCGTATCGTGGATTCTAAGGAGCCAGCCGGCCACTCCCAGCCACAGGCCCCCAAACAAAATCAACGGCGCTGTTCCCTGGAAAACAAAACACGTCTGCCAACATTTTGATGGAGTTTGCAGGAGCCACTTGGTACTATAAAACCAGCCCGACTTGGCACTGGTGCCACCTTGGGTCTGGGAAACATCCTGCGTATCGTGGATTCTTAGGAGCCAGCCGGCCACTCCTAGCCACAGGCCCCCAGACAAAAACCTAGGCCTATTTCTCTGGCAAACAAAAGTAAGCTGCCCCGCTTCTGGATGGCAGATTGCAGGAGACACTTGGTACTATCAAACCAGCCCAACTTGGCACTGGTGCCACCTTGGATCTGGGAACCATGCTGTGTATCGTGGATATTCAGGGGCCACCCGGCCACTCTCAGCCATATGTCCCCAAACAGAAACCTCGGCCCGTTTCTCTGGCAAACAAAACTCAACTGCCCCTCTTCTGGATGGCAAATTGCAGGATGAACTTGATACTAAAACCGCAGGCCGACTTGGTAGTGGTGACACCTTGGGCCTGGGAACCATCATGCGTATCGAGCATTTTAAGGAGCCAGCCGGCCACTCCCAGCAATATGCCCCCAAAAACAATCCACGGAATTTTTCTCTGGCAAACAAAAATCAGCTGCCCCGCTTCTGGATGGCAGATTGCAGGAGCCACTTTGCACCATCAAACCAGCCCGACTTGGCACTGGTGCCACCTTGCATCTGGGAACCATGCTGCCTAGCGTGGATTTTCAGGAGCCAGCCGGCCACTCTCAGCCATAGGCCCCCATACAAAACCCACGGCCCGATTCCCTGGCAAGCAAAATTAAGCTGCCCCGCTTCTGGATGGCAGATTGCAGGACGCACTTGGTACTATCAAACCAGCCCGACTTGGCACTGGTGCCACCTTGGGTCTGGGAACCATCCTGCGTATCGTGGGTTCAAAGGAGCCAGACGGCCACTCCCAGCCATAGGTCCCAAGTCACAAACCTCGGCCCGTTTCACTGGCAAACAAAAGTAAGCTGCCCCGCTTCTGGATGGCAGATTGCAGGAGCCACATGGTACTATCAAACCAGCCCAACTTGGCACTGGTGCCACCTCTGGTCTGGGAACCATGCTGCGTAACACAGTTTCTAAGGCGCCAGTCGGCCACTCCCAGCCACAAGCCCCCAAACACAAACAACGGCGCTATTCTCTGGCAAACAAAACTCAACTGCCCCTCTTCTGGATGGCAAATTGCAGGACGCACTTGGTACTATAAAAACAGCCCTACTTCGCACTGGTGCCACCTTGGGTCTGGGAACCATCCTGCGTATCGATCTTTATAATGAGACAGCCGGCCACTCCCAGCCATATGCCCCCAAACAAAACCCACGGCCCTTTTCTCTGGCAAACAACACTCAACTGCACCGCTTCTGGATGGCAGATTGCAGGAGCCACTTGGTACTATCAAACCAACCCGACTTGGCACTGGTGCCACCTTGGGTCTGGGAAACATCCTGCGTATTGTGGGTTGTCAGGAGCCAGCCGAACACTCTCGGCCACAGACCCCAATCAAAAACAACGGCCCGTTTCACAGGCAAACAAAACTCAGCTGCCCCGCTTCTGGATGGGAGATTGCAGGAGGCACTTGACACTGTGAAACCAGCCCCACTTGGCACTGGTGCCACCTTGGGTCTGGGAACCATGCTGCGTATCATGGATTTTCAGGAGCCAGCCGGCCACTCCCAGCCACAGGCCCCCAAACACAAACCACAGCATTTTTCTCTGGCAAACAAAATTCAGCTGCCCCGCTTCTGGATGGCAGATTGCAGGAGCCACTTGGGACTATCACACCAGCACAACATGGCACTGCTGCCACCTTGGATCTGGGAACCATCCTTCCTATCGTGGATTTTCAGGGGCCAGCCGGTCACTCTCAGCCATAGGCCCCAAACACAAACCACGGCCCTTTTCTCTGGAAAACAAAACTCAACTGCCCCTCTTCCTGATGGGAGATTGCAGGAGCCACTGGGTACTATGAAACCAGCCCTACTTGGCACTGGTGCCACCTTGGGTCTGGTCACCATCCTGCCTATCGTAGCTTTTCAGGAGCCAGCCGGCCACTGCCAGCCACAGGCCCCGAAACACAAACAACAGCCTTTTTCTCTGGCAAACAAAATTCAGCTGCCCCGCTTCTGGATGGCAGATTGCAGGAACCACTTGGTACTATCAAACCAGCCCGACTTGGCACTGGTGCCACCTTGGGTCTGGGAACCATCCTGCGTATCGTGGATTCTAAGGAGCCAGCTGGCCACTCCCAGCCACAGGCCCCAAAACACACACAACGGTGCTTTTCCCTGGAAAACAAAACTCGCCTGCCAAACATTTGATGGCAGATTGCAGGAGCCACTTGGTTTTATCAAATCAGCCGAACTTGGCACTGGTGCCACCATGGGTCTGGTCACCATCCTGCCTATCGTAGCTTTTCAGGTGCCACCCAGTCACCCCCAGCCAGAGGCCCCTAGACAAATATTTCGGCCCGTTTCCCTGGCAAACAAAAGTAAGCTACCCCGCTTCTGGATGGCAGATTGCAGGAGCCACTTTGCACCATCAAACCAGCCCAACTTGGCACTGGTGCCACCTCTGGTCTGGGAACCATCCTGCGTATCGTGGGTTCTAAGGAGCCAGCTAGCCACTCCCAGCCACAGGCCCCCAAACACAAACAACGGCGCTTTTCCCTGGAAAACAAAACTCGCCTGCCAACTTTTTGATGGCAGATTGCCGGAGCCACTTGGTACTATCAAACCAGCCCAACTTGGCACTGGTGCCACCATGGGTCTGGTCACCATCCTGCCTATCGTAGCTTTTCAGGAGCCAGCCGGTCACTCGCAGCCATAGGCCCCCAGACACAAACCTCGGCCCGTTTCCCTGGGAAACAAAAGTAAGCTGCCCCGCTTCTGCATGGCAGATTGCAGGAGCTATTTAGTACTATCAAACCACCCCGACTTGGCACTGGTGACACTTCTGGTGTGGGAACCATCCTGCTTATTGTGGATTTTCAGGGGCCAGCCGGCCACTATCAGCCATATGCCCCCAAAAACAAACCACGGCCCTTTTCTCTGGCAAACAAAACTCAACTGCCCCTCTTCTGGATGGCAAATTTTAGGACGCACTTTGTACTACGAAAACCGCCCAACGTGGCACTGGTGCCACCTTGTGTCAGGGAACCATCCTGCATATCGATCTTTTTACGGAGCCAGCCGGCCAGGCCCAGCCATATACCCCCAAAAACAAACCACGGACCATTTCTCATGGAAACAAAAATCCGCTGCCCCGCGTCTGGATGGCAGATTGCAGGAGCCACTTTGCACCATCAAACCAGCCCGACTTGGCACTGGTGCCACCTTGGGTCTGGGAACAATCCTGCATATCGTGGATTCTAAGGAGCCAGCCGGCCACTCCCAGCCACAGGCCCCCAAACACAAACAACGGCGCTTTTCCCTGGAAAACAAAACTCGCCTGCCAGCTTTTTGATGGCAGATTGCAGGAGCCACTTGGTACTATCAAATCATCCCAACTTGGCACTGGTGCCACTATGGGTCTGGGAACCATCCTGCCTATTGTAGCATTTAGGAGCCAGCCGGTCACTCCCAGCCATAGGCCCCCAGACACAAACCTCGGACCGTTTCCCTGGCAAACAAAATTAAGCTGCCCCGATTCTGGATGGCAGATTGCAGGAGCCACGTGGTAGTGTCAAACCAGCCCGACTTGGCACTGGTGCCGCCTTGGGTCTGGGAACCATCCGGCGTATCGTGGATTCTAAGGAGCCAGACGGTCACTCCCTGCCATAGGCCCCCAGACAAAAACCTCGGCCCGTTTCCCTGGCAAACAAAAGTAAACTGCCCCGCTTTCGGATGGCAGATTGCAGGATGCATTTGGTACTATCAAACCTGCCCGACTTGGCCCTGGTGCCACCTTGGCTCTGGGAACCATGCTGCGTAACGTAGATTCTACGAGGACAGGCGGCCACTCCCAGCCACAGGCCTCTAAACAACGGCGCTTTTCCCTGGAAAACAAAACTCGCCTGCCAAATTTTTGATGGCAGATTGCAGGAGCCACTTGGTACTATCAAACCAGCCCAACTTGGTACTGGTTCCACTTTGGGTCTGGTCACCATCCTGCCTATCGTAGCTTTTCAGGAGCCAGCCGGTCACTCCCAGCCATAGGCCCCCAGACAAATATCTCGGCCCGTTTCCCTGGCAAACAAAAGTAAGCTGCCCCGCTTCTGGATGGCAGATTGCAGGAGCCACATGGTACTATCAAACCAGGCCAACATGGCACTGGTGCTACCTTGGCTCTGGGAACCATCCTGCCTATCGTGGATTTTCAGGGGCCAGCCGGCCACTCTCAGCCATATGCCCTCAAACACATACCACGGCCCTTTGCTCTGGCAAACAAAACTCAACTGCCCCTCTTCTGGATGGCAAATTGCAGGACGCACTTGGTACTACGAAAACAGCCCGACTTGGCAGTGATGCCACCTTGGGTCAGGGAACAATCCTGCGTATCGATCTTTTTAAGGAGCCAGCCGGCCACGTCCAGCCATATACCCCCAAAAAAAAACCACGGAACTTTTCTGCAGCAAACAAAAATCCGCTGCCCCCCGTCTGGATGGCAGATTGCAGGAGCTATTTAGTATTATCAAATCAGCCCAACTTGGCACTGGTGCCACCATGAGTTTGGTAACCATCCTGCCTATCGTAGCTTTTCAGTAGCCAGCCAGTCACTCCCAGCCATAGGCCCCCAGACAAATACCTCGGCCCGTTTCCCTGGGAAACAAAATTAAGCTGTCCCGCTTCTGGATGGCAGATTGCAGGAGCCGCTTGGTACTATCAAACCAGCCCAACTTGGCACTGGCGCCACCTTGGCTCTGGGAACCATCCTGCGTATCCTGGGTTCAAAGGAGGCAGCCGGCCACTCCCAGCCACAGGCCTCCAAACACAAACAACGGCGCTTTTCCCTGGAAAACAAAACTGGCCTGCCAACTTTTTGATGGCAGATTGCAGGAGCCACTTGGTACTATCAAACCAGCCCAACTTGACACTGGTGCCACCATGGGTCTGGTCACCATCCTGCCTATCGTAGCTTTTCAGGCGCCAGCCGGTCACTCCCAGCCATAGGCCCCCAGTCACAAACCTCGGCCCGTTTCCCTGGCAAACAAAAGTAAGCTACCCCGCTTCTGGATGGCAGATTGCAGGAGCCACTTTGTACCATCAAACCAGCCCGACTTGGCACTGGTGCCACCTCTGGTCTGGGAACCATCCTGCGTATCGTGGATTCTAAGGAGCCAGCTGGCCACTCCCAGCCACAGGCCCCCAAACACAAACAACGGCGCTTTTCCCTGGAAAACAAAACTCACCTGCCAACTTTTTGATGGCAGATTGCAGGAGCCACTTGGTACTATCAAACCAGCCCAACTTGGCACTGGTGCCACCATGGGTCTGGTCACCATCCTGCCTATCGTAGCTTTTCAGGAGGCAGCCGGTCACTCCCAGCCATAGGCCCCCAGACACAAAGCTCTGCCCGTTTCCCTGGCAAACAAAAGTAAGCTACCCCGCTTCTGGATGGCAGATTGCAGGAGCCACTTTGCACCATCAAACCAGCCCGACTTGGCACTGGTGCCACCTCTGGTCTGGGACCCATCCTGCGTATCGTGGATTCTAAGGAGACAGCTGGCCACTCCCAGCCACAGGCCCCCAAACACAAACAACGGCGCTTTTCCCTGGAAAACAAAACTCGCTTGCCAACTTTTTGATGGAAGATTGCAGGAGCCACTTGGTACTATCAAACCACCCCAACTTGGCAACAAGTGGTTCCTGCAATCTGACATCCAGACGCGGGGCAGCTTACTTTTCTTTGCCAGGGAAACGGACCGTTGTTTGTGTTTGGAGGCGTATGGCTGGGAGTGGCCGACTGGCTCCTTAAAATCCACGATACGCAGGATGGTTCCCAGACCAGAGGTGGCACCACTGCCAAGACGGGCTAGTTTGATGGTGCAAAGTGGCTCCTGCAATCTGCCATCCAGAAGCGGGGTAGCTTACTTTTGTTTGCCAGGGAAACGGGCCGAGCTTTTTGTCTGGGGCCCTATGGCTGCGAGTGACCGGCTGGCTCCTGAAAAGCTACGATAGGCAGGATGGTGACCAGACCCATGGTGGCACCAGTGCCAAGTTGGGCTGATTTGATAAAACCAAGTGGCTCCTGCAATCTGCCATCAAAAAGTTGGCAGGAGAGTTTTGTTTTCCAGGGAAAAGCGCCGTTGTTTGTGTTTGGGGGCCTGTGGCTGGGAGTGGCCGGCTGGCTCCTTAGAATCCACGATACGCAGCATGGTATCCAGACCCAAGGTGGCACCAGTGCCAAGTTTTGCTGGTTTGATAGTACAAAGTGGTTCCTGCAATCTGCCATCCAGAAGCGGGGCAGCTTACTTTTGTTTGCCAGGGAAACGGGCCGAGGTTTTTGTCTGGGGGCCTATGGCTGGGAGTGACCGGCTGGCTCCTGAAAAGCTACGATAGGCAGGATGGTGACCAGACCCATGCTGGCACCAGTCCCAAGTTGGGCTGATTTGATAGTACCAAGTGGCTCCTGCAATCTGTCGTCAAAATTTGGCAGGCGAGTTTTGTTTTCCAGGGAAAAGCGCCGTTGTTTGTGTTTGGGGGCCTGTGGCTGGGAGTGGCCGGCTGGCTCCTTAGAATCCACGATACGCAGGATGGTTCCCAGACCCAAGGTGGCACCAGTGCCAAGTCGGGCTAGTATGATGGTGCAAAGTGGCTCCTGCAATCTGCCATCCAGAAGCGGGGCAGATTACTTTTGTTTACCAGGGAAAAGGGCCGAGGTTTGTGTCTCGGGGCCTATGGCTGGGAGTGACCGGCTGGCTCCTGAAAAGCTACGATAGGCAGGATGGTGACCAGACCCATGGTGGCACCAGTGCCAAGTTGGGCTGGTTTGATAGTACCAAGTGGCTCCTGCAATCTGCCATCAAAATGTCGGCAGGCGAGTTTTGTTTTCCAGGGAAAAGCGCCGTTGTTTGTGTTTGGGGGCCTGTGGCTGGGAGTGGCCGGCTGGCTCCTTAGAATCCACGATACGCAGGATGGTTCCCAGACCTGAGGTGGCACCAGTGCCAAGTCGGGCTGGTTTGATAGTACCAAGTGCGTCCTCCAATCTGCCATCCAGAAGCGGGGCAGCTTACTTTTGTTTGCCAGGGAAACGGGCCGAGCTTTTTGTCTGGGGGCCTATGGCTGGGAGTGAGCGGCTGGCTCCTGAAAAGCTACGATAGGCAGAATGGTGAGCAGACCCATGGTGGCACCAGTGCCAAGTTGGGCTGGTTTGATAGCACCAAGTGGCTCCTGCAATCTGCCATCAAAATGTTGGCAGGCGAGTTTTGTTTTCCAGGGAAAAGCGCCGTTGTTTGTGTTTGGGTGCCTATGTCTGGGAGTGGCCGGCTGGCTCCTTAGAATCCACGATACGCAGGATGGTTCCCAGACCAGAGGTGGCACCAGTGCCAAGTCGGGCTGGTTTGATAGTACCGAGTGCGTGCTACAATCTGCCATCCAGAAGCGGGACAGCTTGCTTTTGTTTGCCAGGGAAACGGGTCGAGATTTGTGTCTGGGGGCCTATGGCTGGGAGTGACCGGCTAGGTCCTGAAAAGCTAAGGTAGGCAGGATGGTGACCAGACCCATGGTGGCACCAGTGCCAAGTTGGGCTGGTTTGATAGTACCAAGTGGCTCCTGCAATCTGCCATCAAAAAGTTGGCCGGCGAATTTTGTTTTCCAGGGAAAAGCGCTGTGGTTTGTGTTTGGGGGCCTGTGGCTGGGAGTGGCCGGCTGGATCCTTATAATCCACGATACGCAGCATGGTTCCCAGACCCAAGGTGGCACCAGTGCCAAGTTGGGCTGGTTTGATAGTACCAAGTGGCTCTGGCAATCTGCCATCAAAAAGTTGGCAGACGAGTTTTGTTTTCCAGGGAAAAGCGCCGTTGTTTTTGTTTGGGGGCCTGTGGCTGGGAGTGGACGGATGGCTAATTAGAATCCACGATACGCAGGATGGTGACCACACCCATGGTGGCACCAGTGCCAAGTCGGGCTGGTTTGACAGTACCAAGTGGCTCCTGGAATCTGCCATCCAGAAGCGGGATAACTTACTTTTGTTTGTCAGGGAAACGGGCCGAGGTTTGTGTCTGGGGGCCTATGGCTGGGAGTGACCGGCTGGCTCCTGAAAAGCTACGATAGGCAGGATGGTGACCAGACCCATGGTGGCACCAGTGCCAAGTTGGTCTGATTTGATAAAACCAAGTGGCTCCTGCAATCTCCCATCAAAAATTGGCAGGAGAGTTTTGTTTTCCAGGGAAAAGCGCCGTAGTTTGTGTTTGGGGGCCTGTGGCTGGGAGTGGCCGGCTGGCTCCTTAGAATCCACGATACGCAGCATGGTATCCAGACCCAAGGTGGCACCAGTGCCAAGTTTTGCTGGTTTGATAGTACCAAGTGGTTCCTGCAATCTGCCATCCAGAAGCAGGGCAGCTTACTTTTGTTTGCCAGGGAAACGGGCCGAGGTTTTTGTCTGGGGGCCTATGGCTGGGAGTGACCGGCTGGCTCCTGAAAAGCTACGATAGGCAGGATGGTGACCAGACCCATGGTGGCACCAGTCCCAAGTTGGGCTGATTCGATAGTACCAAGTGGCTCCTGCAATCTGCCGTCAAAATTTGGCAGGCGAGTTTTGTTTTCCAGGGAAAAGCGCCGTTGTTTGTGTTTGGGGGCCTGTGGCTGGGAGTGGCCGGCTGGCTCCTTAGAATCCACGATACGCAGGATGGTTCCCAGACCTGAGGTGGCACCAGTGCCAAGTCGGGCTGGTTTGATAGTACTAAATAGCTCCTGCAATCTGCCATGCAGAAGCGGGGCAGCTTACTTTTGTTTGCCAGGGAAACGGGCCGAGGTTTTTGTCTGGGGGCCTATGGCTGCGAGTGACCGTCTGGCTCCTGAAAAGCTACGATAGGCAGGATGGTGACCAGACCCATGGTGGCACCAGTGCCAAGTTGAGCTGGTTTAATAGTACCAAGTGGCTCCTGCAATCTGCCATCAAAAAGTTGGCAGGCGAGTTTTGTTTTCCAGGGAAAAGCGCCGTTGTTTGTGTTTGGGTGCCTATGGCTGGGAGTGGCCGGCTGGCTCCTTAGAATCCACGATACGCACCATAGTTCCCAGACCAGAGGTGGCACCAGTGCCAAGTCGGGCTGGTTTGATAGTACCAAGTGCGTCCTACAATCTGCCATCCAGAAGCGGGGCAGCTTACTTTTGTTTGCCAGGGAAACGGGCCGAGCTTTGTGTCTGAGGGCCTATGGCTGGGAGTGACCGGCTGGCTCCTGAAAAGCTACGATAGGCAGGATGGTGACCAGACCCATGGTGGCACCAGTGCCAAGTTGGGCTGATTTGATAGTACCAAGTGGCTCCTGCAATCTGCCATCAAAATGTCGGCAGGCGGGTTTGTTTTCCAGGGAAAAGCGCTGTGGTTTGTGTTTGGGGGCCTGTGGCTGGGAGTGACCGGCTGGCTCCTTAGAATCCACGATACGCAGGATGGTTCCCAGACCCAAGGTGGCACCAGTGCCAAGTTGGGCTGGTTTGATAGTACCAAGTGGCTCCTGCAATCTGCCATCCAGAAGCGGGGCAGCTTACTTTTGTTTGCCAGGGAAACGGGCCGAGCTTTGTGTCTGGGGGCCTATGGCTGGGAGTGACCGGCTGGCTCCTGAAAAGCTAAGATAGGCAGGATGGTGACCAGACCCATGGTGGCACCAGTGTCAAGTTGGGCTGGTTTGATAGTACCAAGTGGCTCCTGCAATCTGCCATCAAAAATTTGGCAGGCGAGTTTTGTTTTCCAGGCAAAAGCGCCGTTGTTTTTCTTTGGGGGCCTGTGGCTGGGAGTGGCCGGCTGGCTCCTTAGAATCCACGATACGCAGCATGGTTCCCAGACCAGAGGTGGCACCAGTGCCAAGTCGGGCTGGTTTTATAGTACCAAGTGGTTCCTGCAATCTGCCATCCAGAAGCGGGGCAGCTTACTTTGGTTTGCCAGGGAAAAGGGCAGAGCATTCTGTCTGGGCGCCTATGGCTGGGAGTGACCGGCTGGCTCCTGAAAAGCTACGATAAGCAGGATGGTGACCAGACCCATGGTGGCACCAGTGCCAAGTTGGGCTGATTTGATAGTACCAAGTGGCTCCTGCAATCTGCCATCAAAAAGTTGGCCGGCGAATTTTGTTTTCCAGGGAAAAGCGCTGTGGTTTTTGTTTGGGGGCCTGTGGCTGGGAGTGGCCGGCTGGCTCCTTCTAATCCACGATACGCAGCATGGTTCCCAGACCCAAGGTGGCACCAGTGCCAAGTTGGGCTGGTTTGATAGTACCAAGTGGCTCTGGCAATCTGCCATCAAAAAGTTGGCAGACGAGTTTTGTTTTCCAGGGAAAAGCGCCGTTGTTTTTGTTTGGGGGCCTGTGGCTGGGAGTGGATGGATGGCTAATTAGAATCCACGATAGGCAGGATGGTGACCAGACCCATGGTGGCACCAGTGCCAAGTCGGGCTGGTTTGATAGTACCAAGTGGCTCCGGCAATCTGCCATCCAGAAGCGGGATAACTTACTTTTGTTTTTCAGGGAAACGGGCCGAGGTTTGTGTCTGGGGGCCTATGGCTGGGAGTGACCGGCTGGCTCCTGAAAAGCTACGATAGGCAGGATGGTGACCAGACCCATGGTGGCACCAGTGCCAAGTTGGTCTGATTTGATAAAACCAAGTGGCTCCTGCAATCTCCCATCAAAAAGTTGGCAGGAGAGTTTTGTTTCCCAGGGAAAAGCGCCATTGTTTGGGTTTGGGGGCCTGTGGCTGGGAGTGGCCGGCTGGCTCCTTAGAATCCACGATACGCAGCATGGTATCCAGACCCAAGGTGGCACCAGTGCCAAGTTTTGCTGGTTTGATAGTACCAAGTGGTTCCTGCAATCTGCCATCCAGAAGCAGGGCAGCTTACTTTTGTATGCCAGGGAAACGGGCCGAGGTTTTTGTCTGGGGGCCTATGGCTGGGAGTGACCGGCTGGCTCCTGAAAAGCTACGATAGGCAGGATGGTGACCAGACCCATGGTGGCACCAGTCCCAAGTTGGGCTGATTTGATAGTACCAAGTGGCTCCTGCAATCTGCCGTCAAAATTTGGCAGGCGAGATTTGTTTTCCAGGGAAAAGCGCCGTTGTTTGTGTTTGGGGGCCTGTGGCTGGGAGTGGCCGGCTGGCTCCTTAGAATCCACGATACGCAGGATGGTTCCCAGACCTGAGGTGGCACCAGTGCCAAGTCGGGCTGGTTTGATAGTACTAAATAGCTCCTGCAATCTGCCATGCAGAAGCGGGGCAGCTTACTTTTGTTTGCCAGGGAAACGGGCCGAGGTTTTTGTCTGGGGGCCTATGGCTGCGAGTGACCGTCTGGCTCCTGAAAAGCTACGATAGGCAGGATGGTGAGCAGACCCATGGTGGCACCAGTGCCAAGTTGAGCTGGTTTAATAGTACCAAGTGGCTCCTGCAATCTGCCATCAAAAAGTTGGCCGGCGAGTTTTGTTTTCCAGGGAAAAGCGCCGTTGTTTGTGTTTGGGTGCCTATGGCTGGGAGTGGCCGGCTGGCTCCTTAGAATCCACGATACGCACCATAGTTCCCAGACCAGAGGTGGCACCAGTGCCAAGTCGGGCTGGTTTGATAGTACCAAGTGCGTCCTTCAATCTGCCATCCAGAAGCGGGGCAGCTTACTTTTGTTTGCCAGGGAAACGGGCCGAGCTTTGTGTCTGGGGCCCTATGGCTGGGAGTGAGCGGCTGGCTCCTGAAAAGCTACGATAGGCAGGATGGTGACCAGACCCATGGTGGCACCAGTGCCAAGTTGGGCTGATTTGATAGCAGCAAGTGGCTCCTGCAATCTGCCATCATAATGTCGGCAGGCGGGTTTGTTTTCCAGGGAAAAGCGCTGTGGTTTGTGTTTGGGGGCCTGTGGCTGGGAGTGACCGGCTGGCTCCTTAGAATCCACGATACGCAGGATGGTTCCCAGACCCAAGGTGGCACCAGTGCCAAGTTGGGCTGGTTTGATAGTACCAAGTGGCTCCTGCAATCTGCCATCCAGAAGCGGGGCAGCTTACTTTTGTTTGCCAGGGAAACGGGCCGAGCTTTGTGTCTGGGGGCCTATGGCTGGGAGTGACCGGCTGGCTCCTGAAAAGCTAAGATAGGCAGGATGGTGACCAGACCCATGGTGGCACCAGTGTCAAGTTGGGCTGGTTTGATAGTACCAAGTGGCTCCTGCAATCTGCCATCAAAAATTTGGCAGGCGAGTTTTGTTTTCCAGGGAAAAGCGCCGTTGATTTTGTTTGGGGGCCTGTGGCTGGGAGTGGCCGGCTGGCTCCTTAGAATCCACGATACGCAGCATGGTTCCCAGACCAGAGGTGGCACCAGTGCCAAGTCGGGCTGGTTTTATAGTACCAAGTGGTTCCTGCAATCTGCCATCCAGAAGCGGGGCAGCTTACTTTGGTTTGCCAGGGAAAAGGGCAGAGCATTGTGTCTGGGCGCCTATGGCTGGGAGTGACCGGCTGGCTCCTGAAAAGCTACGATAAGCAGGATGGTGACCAGACCCATGGTGGCACCAGTGCCAAGTTGGGCTGATTTGATAGTACCAAGTGGCTCCTGCAATCTGCCATCAAAAAGTTGGCCGGCGAATTTTGTTTTCCAGGGAAAAGCGCTGTGGTTTGTGTTTGGGGGCCTGTGGCTGGGAGTGGCCGGCTGGCTCCTTAGAATCCACGATACGCAGGATGGTTCCCAGACCCAAGGTGGCACCAGTGCCAAGTTGGGCTGGTTTGATAGTACCAAGTGGCTCTGGCAATCTGCCATCAAAAAGTTGGCAGACGAGTTTTGTTTTCCAGGGAAAAGCGCCGTTGTTTGTGTTTGGGGGCCTGTGGCTGGGAGTGGCCGGCTGGCTCCTTAGAATCCACGATACGCAGCATGGTATCCAGACCCAAGGTGGCACCAGTGCCAAGTTTTGCTGGTTTGATAGTACCAAGTGGTTCCTGCAATCTGCCATCCAGAAGCAGGGCAGCTTACTTTTGTATGCCAGGGAAACGGGCCGAGGTTTGTGTCCCGGGGCCTATGGCTGGGAGTGACCAGCTGGCTCCTGAAAAGCTACGATAGGCAGGATGGTGACCAGACCCATGGTGGCACCAGTGCCAAGTTGGGCTGGTTTGATAGTACCAAGTGGCTCCTGCAATCTGCCATCAAAAAGTTGGCAGGCGAGTTTGTTATCCAGGGAAATGCGCCGTTGTTTGTGTTTGGGGGCCTGTGGCTGGGAGTGGCCGGCAGGCTCCTTAGAATCCACGATACGCAGCATGGTTCCCAGACCAGAGGTGGCACCAGTGCCAAGTCGGGCTGGTTTGATGGTGAAAAGTGGCTCCTGCAATCTGCCATCCAGTAGCGGAATAACTTACTTTTGTTTGCCAGGGAAACGGTCCGAGCTTTTTGTCTGGGGGCCTATGGCTGGGAGTGACCGGCTGGCTCCTGAAAAGCTACGATAGGCAGGATGGTGACCAGACCCATGGTGGCACCAGTGTCAAGTTGGGCTGGTTTGATAGTACCCAGTGGCTCCGGCAATCTGCCATCAAAATTTGGCAGGCGAGTTTTGTTTTCCAGGGAAAAGCGCCGTTGTTTTTGTTTGGGGGCCTGTGGCTGGGAGTGGACGGATGGCTAATTAGAATCCACGATACGCAGGATGGTTCCCAGACCAGAGGTGGCACCAGTGCCAAGTCGGGCTAGTTTGATGGTGCAAAGTGGCTCCTGCAATGTGCCATCCAGATGCGGGGTAGCTTATTTTTCTTTGCCAGGGAAACGGGCCGAGGTTTTTGTCTGGGGGCCTATGGCTTGGAGTGACCGGCTGGCTCCTGAAAAGCTACGATAGGCAGGATGGTGACCAGACCCATGGTGGCACCAGTGCCAAGTTGGGCTGGTTTGATAGTACCAAGTGGCTCCTGCAATCTGCCATCAAAATGTTGGCAGGCGAGTTTTGTTTTCCAGGGAAAAGCGCCGTTGTTTGTGTTTGGGGGCCTGTGGCTGGGAGTGGCCGGCTGGCTGCTTAGAATCCACGATACGCAGGATGGTTCCCAGACCAGAGGTGGCACCAGTGCCAAGTCGGGCTGGTTTGATAATACCTAGTGGATCCTGCAATCTGCCATCCAGAAGCGGGACAGCTTACTTTTGTTTGCCAGGGAAACGGGCCGAGCTTTGTGTCACGGGGCCTATGGCTGGGAGTGACCGTCTAGGTCCTGAAAAGCTACGATAGGCAGGATGGTGACCAGACCCATGGTGGCACCAGTGCCAAGTTGGGCTGGTTTGATAGTACCAAGTGGCTCCTGCAATCTGCCATCAAAAAGTTGGCAGGCGAGTTTTGTTTTCCAGGGAAAAGCGCCGTTGTTTGTGTTTGGAGGCCTGTGGCTGGGAGTGGCCGGCTTGCTAATTGGAATCCACGATACACAGCATGGTTCCCAGACCAGAGGTGGCACCAGTGCCAAGTTGGGCTGGTTTGATGGTGAAAAGTGGCTCCTGCAATCTGCCATCCAGAAGCGGGGCAGCTTACTTTTGTTTGCCAGGGAAACGGGCCGAGGTTTTTCTCTGGGGGCCTATGGCTGGGAGTGACCGGCTGGCGCCTGAACACCTACGATAGGCAGGATGGTGACCAGACCCATGGTGGCACCAGTGCCAAGATGGGCTGATTTGATAGTAGCAAGTGGCTCGTGCAATCTGCCATCAAAATGTTGGCAGGCGAGTTTTGTTTTCCAGGGAAAAGCGCCGTTGTTTGTGTTTGGGGGCCTGTGGCTGGGAGCGGACGGATGGCTCCTTAGAATCCACGATACGCAGCATGGTTCCCAGACCAGAGGTGGCACCAGTGCCAAGTCGGGATGGTTTGATAGTACCAAGTGGCTCCGGAAATCTGCCATCCAGAAGCGGGGCAGCTTACTTTTGTTTGCCAGGGAAACGGGCCGAGCTTTGTGTCTGGGCGCCTATGGCTGGGAGTGACCTGCTAGGTCCTGAAAAGCTACGATAGGCAGGATGGTGACCAGACCCATGGTGGCACCAGTGCCAAGTTGGGCTGATTTGACAGTACCAAGTGGCTCCTGCAATCTGCCATCTAAAAGTTGGCAGGCGAGTTTTGTTTTCCAGGGAAAAGCGCCGTTGTTTGTGTCTGGGGGCCTGTGGCTGGAGTGGCCGGCTGGCTCCTTAGAATGAACGATACGCAGGATGGTTCCCAGACCTGAGGTGGCACCAGTGCCAAGTCGGGCTAGTTTGATGGTGCAAAGTGGCTCCTGCAATCTGCCATCCAGAAGCGGGGTAGCTTACTTTTGTTTGCCAGGGAAACGGGCCAAAGTTTTTCTCTGGGGGCCTATGGCAGGGAGGGACCGGCTGGCTCCTGAAAAGCTACGATAGGCAGGATGGTGACCAGACCCATGGTGGCACCAGTGCCAAGTTGGGCTGATTTGATAGTACCAAGTGGCTCCTGCAATCTGCCATCAAAATATTGGCAGGCGAGTTTTGTTTTCCAGGGAAAAGCGCTGTGGTTTGTGTTTGGGGGCCTGTGGCTGGGAGTGACCGGCTGGCTCCTTAGAATCCACGATACGCAGGATGGTTCCCAGACCCAAGGTGGCACCAGTGCCAAGTCGGGCTGGTTTGATAGTACCAAGTGCGTCCTGCAATCTGCCATCCAGAAGCGGGGCAGCTTACTTTGTTTGCCAGGGAAACGGGCCGAGCTTTTTGTCTGGGCGCCTATGGCTTGGAGTGACCGTCTGGCTCCTGAAAAGCTACGATAGGCAGGATGGTGACCAGATCCATGGTGGCACCAGTGCCAAGTTGGGCTGGTTTGATAGTACCAAGTGGCTCCTGCAATCTGCCATCAAAATGTTGGCAGGCGAGTTTGGTTTTCCAGGGAAAAGCGCCGTTGTTTGTGTTTGGGGGCCTGTGGCTGGGAGTGGACGGATGGCTCCTTAGAACCACGATACGCAGGATGGTTCCCAGACCAGAGGTGGCACCAGTGCCAAGTCGGGCTGGTTTGATAGTACCAAGTTGTTCCTGCAATCTGCCATCCAGAAGCGGGGCAGCTTACTTTTGTATGCCAGGGAAACGGGCCGAGGTTTTTCTCTGGGGGCCTATAGCTGGGAGTGACCGTCTGGCTCCTGAAAAGCTACGATAGGCAGGATGGTGACCAAACGCATGGTGGCACCAGTGCCAAGTTGGGCTGATTTGATAGTACCAAGTGGCTCCTGCAATCTGCCATCAAAATGTTGGCAGGCGAGTTTTGTTTTCCAGGGAAAAGCGCCGTTGTTTGTGTTTGGGGGCCTGTGGCTGGGAGTGGCCGGCTGGCTGCTAGGAATCCACGATACGCAGGATGGTTCCCAGACCAGAGGTGGCACCAGTGCCAAGTCGGGCTGGTTTGATACTACCAAGTGCGTCCTGCAATCTGCCATCCAGAAGCGGGGCAGCTTACTTTTGTTTGCCAGGGAAACGGGCCGAGGTTTGTGTCTGGGGGCCTATGGCTGCGAGTGACCGGCTGGCTCCTGAAAAGCTACGATAGGCAGGATGGTGACCAGACCCATGGTGGCACCAGTGCCAAGTTGGGCTGGTTTGATAGTACCAAGTGGCTCCTGCAATCTGCCATCAAAAAGTTGGCAGGCGAGTTTTGTTTTCCAGGGAAAAGCGCCGTTGTTTGTGTTTGGTGGCCTGTGTCTGAGAGTGGACGGATGGCTCCTTAGAATCCACGATACGCAGCATGGTTCCCAGACCAGAGGTGGCACCAGTGCCAAGTTGGGCTGGTTTGATAGTACCAAGTGGCTCCTGCAATCTGCCATCCAGAAGTGGGGCAGCTTACTTTTGTTTGCCAGGGATACGGGCCGAGGTTTGTGTCTCAGGGCCTATGGCTGGGAGTGACCACCTGGCTCCTGAAAAGCTACGATAGGCAGGATGGTGACCAGACCCATGGTGGCACCAGTGCCAAGTTGGGCTGGTTTGATAGTACCAAGTGGCTCCTGCAATCTGCCATCAAAAAGTTGGCAGGCGAGTTTGTTATCCAGGGAAAAGCGCCGTTGTTTGTGTTTGGGGGCCTGTGGCTGGGAGTGGCCGGCTGGCTCCTTAGAATCCACGATACGCAGGATGGTTCCCAGACCAGAGGTGGCACCAGTGCCAAGTTGGGCTGGTTTGATGGTGAAAAGTGGCTCCTGCAATCTGCCATCCAGAAGCGGGATAACTTACTTTTGTTTGCCAGGGAAACGGGCCGAGGTTTTTGTCTGGGGGCCTATGGCTGGGAGTGACCGGCTGGCTCCTGAAAAGCTACGATAGGCAGGATGGTGACCAGACCCATGGTGGCACCAGTGCCAAGTCGGGCTGGTTTGATAGTACTAAATAGCTCCTGCAATCTGCCATGCAGAAGCGGGGCAGCTTACTTTTGTTTGCCAGGGAAACGGGCCGAGGTTTTTGTCTGGGGGCCTATGGCTTGGAGTGACCGGCTGGCTCCTGAAAAGCTACGATAGGCAGGATGGTGAGCAGACCCATGGTGGCACCAGTGCCAAATTGAGCTGGTTTGATAGTACCAAGTGGCTCCTGCAATTTGCCATCAAAAAGTTGGCAGGCGAGTTTTGTTTTCCAGGGAAAAGCGCCGTTGTTTGTGTTTGGGTGCCTATGGCTGGGAGTGGCCGGCTGGCTCCTTAGAATCCACGATACGCACCATAGTTCCCAGACCAGAGGTGGCACCAGTGCCAAGTCGGGCTGGTTTGATAGTACCAAGTGCGTCCTACAATCTGCCATCCAGAAGCGGGGCAGCTTACTTTTGTTTGCCAGGGAAACGGGCCGAGCTTTGTGTCTGGGGGCCTATGACTGGGAGTGACCGGCTGGCTCCTGAAGAGCTACGATAGGCAGGATGGTGACCAGACCCATGGTGGCACCAGTGCCAAGTTGGGCTGATTTGATAGCAGCAAGTGGCTCCTGCAATCTGCCATCAAAATGTCGGCAGGCGGGTTTGTTTTCCAGGGAAAAGCGCTGTGGTTTTTGTTTGGGGGCCTGTGGCTGGGAGTGACCGGCTGGCTCCTTAGAATCCACGATACGCAGGATGGTTCCCAGACCCAAGGTGGCACCAGTGCCAAGTTGGGCTGGTTTGATAGTACCAAGTGGCTCCTGCAATCTGCCATCCAGAAGCGGGGCAGCTTACTTTTGTTTGCCAGGGAAACGGGCCGAGCTTTGTGTCTGGGGGCCTATGGCTGGGAGTGACCGGCTGGCTCCTGAAAAGCTAAGATAGGCAGGATGGTGACCAGACCCATGGTGGCACCAGTGTCAAGTTGGGCTGGTTTGATAGTACCAAGTGTCTCCTGCAATCTGCCATCAAAATGTTGGCAGGCGAGTTTTGTTTTCCAGGGAAAAGCGCCGTTGATTTTGTTTGGGGGCCTGTGGCTGGGAGTGGCCGGCTGGCTCCTTAGAATCCACGATACGCAGCATGGTTCCCAGACCAGAGGTGGCACCAGTGCCAAGTCGGGCTGGTTTTATAGTACCAAGTGGTTCCTGCAATCTGCCATCCAGAAGCGGGGCAGCTTACTTTGGTTTGCCAGGGAAAAGGGCAGAGCATTGTGTCTGGGCGCCTATGGCTGGGAGTGACCGGCTGGCTCCTGAAAAGCTACGATAAGCAGGATGGTGACCAGACCCATGGTGGCACCAGTGCCAAGTTGGGCTGATTTGATAGTACCAAGTGGCTCCTGCAATCTGCCATCAAAAAGTTGGCCGGCGAATTTTGTTTTCCAGGGAAAAGCGCTGTGGTTTGTGTTTGGGGGCCTGTGGCTGGGAGTGGCCGGCTGGCTCCTTATAATCCACGATACGCAGCATGGTTCCCAGACCCAAGGTGGCACCAGTGCCAAGTTGCGCTGGTTTGATAGTACCAAGTGGCTCCTGCAATCTGCCATCAAAAAGTTGGCAGACGAGTTTTGTTTTCCAGGGAAAAGCGCCGTTGTTTTTGTTTGGGGGCCTGTGGCTGGGAGTGGACAGATGGCTAATTAGAATCCACGATAGGCAGGATGGTGACCAGACCCATGGTGGCACCAGTGCCAAGTCGGGCTGGTTTGATAGTACCAAGTGGCTCCTGCAATCTGCCATCAAAAAGTTGGCAGGCGAGTTTTGTTTTCCAGGGAAAAGCGCCGTTGTTTCTGTTTGGGGGCCTGTGGCTGGGAGTGGCCGGCTGGCTCCTTAGAATCCACGATACGCGGCATGGTTCCCAGACCAGAGGTGGCACCAGTGCCAAGTTGGGCTGGTTTGATAGTACCAAGTGGCTCCTGCAATCTGCCATCCAGAAGCGGGGCAGCTTACTTTTGTTTGCCAGCGATACGGGCCGAGGTTTGTGTCTCAGGGCCTATGGCTGGGAGTGACCGCCTGGCTCCTGAAAAGCTACGATAGGCAGGATGGTGACCAGACCCATGGTGGCACCAGTGCCAAGTTGGGCTGGTTTGATAGTACCAAGTGGCTCCTGCAATCTGCCATCAAAAAGTTGGCAGGCGAGTTTGTTATCCAGGGAAAAGCGCCGTTGTTTGTGTTTGGGGGCCTGTGGCAGGAGTGGCCGGCTGGCTCCTTAGAATCCACGATACGCAGGATGGTTCCCAGACCAGAGGTGGCACCAGTGCCAAGTTGGGCTGGTTTGATGGTGAAAAGTGGCTCCTGCAATCTGCCATCCAGAAGTGGGATAACTTACTTTTGTTTGCCAGGGGAACGGGCCGAGGTTTTTGTCTGGGGGCCTATGGCTGGGAGTGACCGGCTGGCTCCTGAAAAGCTACGATAGGCAGGATGGTGACCAGACCCATGGTGGCACCAGTGCCAAGTCGGGCTGGTTTGATAGTACTAAATAGCTCCTGCAATCTGCCATGCAGAAGCGGGGCAGCTTACTTTTGTTTGCCAGGGAAACGGGCCGAGGTTTTTGTCTGGGGGCCTATGGCTGCGAGTGACCGTCTGGCTCCTGAAAAGCTACGATAGGCAGGATGGTGAGCAGACCCATGGTGGCACCAGTGCCAAGTTGAGCTGGTTTGATAGTACCAAGTGGCTCCTGCAATCTGCCATCAAAATGTTGGCAGGCGAGTTTTGTTTTCCAGGGAAAAGCGCCGTTGTTTGTGTTTGGGTGCCTATGGCTGGGAGTGGCCGGCTGGCTCCTTAGAAGCCACGATACGCACCATAGTTCCCAGACCAGAGGTGGCACCAGTGCCAAGTCGGGCTGGTTTGATAGTACCAAGTGCGTCCTACAATCTGCCATCCAGAAGCGGGGCAGCTTACTTTTGTTTGCCAGGGAAACGGGCAGAGGTTTGTGTCTGGGGGCCTATGACTGGGAGTGACCGGCTGGCTCCTGAAAAGCTACGATAGGCCGGATGGTGACCAGACCCATGGTGGCACCAGTGCCAAGTTGGGCTGATTTGATAGCAGCAAGTGGCTCCTGCAATCTGCCATCAAAATGTCGGCAGGCGGGTTTGTTTTCCAGAGAAAAGCGCTGTGGTTTGTGTTTGGGGGCCTGTGGCTGGGAGTGACGGGCTGGCTCCTTAGAATCCACGATACGCAGGATGGTTCCCAGACCCAAGGTGGCACCAGTGCCAAGTTGGGCTGGTTTGATAGTACCAAGTGGCTCCTGCAATCTGCCATCCAGAAGCGGGGCAGCTTACTTTTGTTTGCCAGGGAAACGGGCCGAGGTTTGTGTCTGGGGGCCTATGGCTGGGAGTGACCGGCTGGCTCCAGAAAAGCTAAGATAGGCAGGATGGTGACCAGACCCATGGTGGCACCAGTGTCAAGTTGGGCTGGTTTGATAGTACCAAGTGGCTCCTGCAATCTGCCATCAAAAATTTGGCAGGCGAGTTTTGTTTTCCAGGGAAAAGCGCCTTTGTTTTTGTTTGGGGGCCTGTGGCTGGGAGTGGCCGGATGGCTCCTTATAATCCACGATACGCAGCATGGTTCCCAGACCCAAGGTGGCACCAGTGCCAAGTTGGGCTGGTTTGATAGTACCAAGTGGCTCTGGCAATCTGCCATCAAAAAGTTGGCAGACGAGTTTTGTTTTCCAGGGAAAAGCGCCGTTGTTTGTGTTTGGGTGCCTATGGCTGGGAGTGGCTGGCTGGCTCCTTAGAATCCACGATACGCACCATAGTTCCCAGACCAGAGGTGGCACCAGTGCCAAGTCGGGCTGGTTTGATAGTACCAAGTGCGTCCTACAATCTGCCATCCAGAAGCGGGGCAGCTTACTTTTGTTTGCCAGGGAAACGGGCCGAGCTTTGTGTCTGGGGGCCTATGACTGGGAGTGACCGGCTGGCTCCTGAAGAGCTACGATAGGCAGGATGGTGACCAGACCCATGGTGGCACCAGTGCCAAGTTGGGCTGATTTGATAGCAGCAAGTGGCTCCTGCAATCTGCCATCAAAATGTCGGCAGGCGGGTTTGTTTTCCAGGGAAAAGCGCTGTGGTTTTTGTTTGGGGGCCTGTGGCTGGGAGTGACCGGCTGGCTCCTTAGAATCCACGATACGCAGGATGGTTCCCAGACCCAAGGTGGCACCAGTGCCAAGTTGGGCTGGTTTGATAGTACCAAGTGGCTCCTGCAATCTGCCATCCAGAAGCGGGGCAGCTTACTTTTGTTTGCCAGGGAAACGGGCCGAGCTTTGTGTCTGGGGGCCTATGGCTGGGAGTGACCGGCTGGCTCCTGAAAAGCTAAGATAGGCAGGATGGTGACCAGACCCATGGTGGCACCAGTGTCAAGTTGGGCTGGTTTGATAGTACCAAGTGTCTCCTGCAATCTGCCATCAAAATGTTGGCAGGCGAGTTTTGTTTTCCAGGGAAAAGCGCCGTTGATTTTGTTTGGGGGCCTGTGGCTGGGAGTGGCCGGCTGGCTCCTTAGAATCCACGATACGCAGCATGGTTCCCAGACCAGAGGTGGCACCAGTGCCAAGTCGGGCTGGTTTTATAGTACCAAGTGGTTCCTGCAATCTGCCATCCAGAAGCGGGGCAGCTTACTTTGGTTTGCCAGGGAAAAGGGCAGAGCATTGTGTCTGGGCGCCTATGGCTGGGAGTGACCGGCTGGCTCCTGAAAAGCTACGATAAGCAGGATGGTGACCAGACCCATGGTGGCACCAGTGCCAAGTTGGGCTGATTTGATAGTACCAAGTGGCTCCTGCAATCTGCCATCAAAAAGTTGGCCGGCGAATTTTGTTTTCCAGGGAAAAGCGCTGTGGTTTGTGTTTGGGGGCCTGTGGCTGGGAGTGGCCGGCTGGCTCCTTATAATCCACGATACGCAGCATGGTTCCCAGACCCAAGGTGGCACCAGTGCCAAGTTGCGCTGGTTTGATAGTACCAAGTGGCTCCTGCAATCTGCCATCAAAAAGTTGGCAGACGAGTTTTGTTTTCCAGGGAAAAGCGCCGTTGTTTTTGTTTGGGGGCCTGTGGCTGGGAGTGGACAGATGGCTAATTAGAATCCACGATAGGCAGGATGGTGACCAGACCCATGGTGGCACCAGTGCCAAGTCGGGCTGGTTTGATAGTACCAAGTGGCTCCTGCAATCTGCCATCAAAAAGTTGGCAGGCGAGTTTTGTTTTCCAGGGAAAAGCGCCGTTGTTTCTGTTTGGGGGCCTGTGGCTGGGAGTGGCCGGCTGGCTCCTTAGAATCCACGATACGCGGCATGGTTCCCAGACCAGAGGTGGCACCAGTGCCAAGTTGGGCTGGTTTGATAGTACCAAGTGGCTCCTGCAATCTGCCATCCAGAAGCGGGGCAGCTTACTTTTGTTTGCCAGCGATACGGGCCGAGGTTTGTGTCTCAGGGCCTATGGCTGGGAGTGACCGCCTGGCTCCTGAAAAGCTACGATAGGCAGGATGGTGACCAGACCCATGGTGGCACCAGTGCCAAGTTGGGCTGGTTTGATAGTACCAAGTGGCTCCTGCAATCTGCCATCAAAAAGTTGGCAGGCGAGTTTGTTATCCAGGGAAAAGCGCCGTTGTTTGTGTTTGGGGGCCTGTGGCAGGAGTGGCCGGCTGGCTCCTTAGAATCCACGATACGCAGGATGGTTCCCAGACCAGAGGTGGCACCAGTGCCAAGTTGGGCTGGTTTGATGGTGAAAAGTGGCTCCTGCAATCTGCCATCCAGAAGTGGGATAACTTACTTTTGTTTGCCAGGGGAACGGGCCGAGGTTTTTGTCTGGGGGCCTATGGCTGGGAGTGACCGGCTGGCTCCTGAAAAGCTACGATAGGCAGGATGGTGACCAGACCCATGGTGGCACCAGTGCCAAGTCGGGCTGGTTTGATAGTACTAAATAGCTCCTGCAATCTGCCATGCAGAAGCGGGGCAGCTTACTTTTGTTTGCCAGGGAAACGGGCCGAGGTTTTTGTCTGGGGGCCTATGGCTGCGAGTGACCGTCTGGCTCCTGAAAAGCTACGATAGGCAGGATGGTGAGCAGACCCATGGTGGCACCAGTGCCAAGTTGAGCTGGTTTGATAGTACCAAGTGGCTCCTGCAATCTGCCATCAAAATGTTGGCAGGCGAGTTTTGTTTTCCAGGGAAAAGCGCCGTTGTTTGTGTTTGGGTGCCTATGGCTGGGAGTGGCCGGCTGGCTCCTTAGAAGCCACGATACGCACCATAGTTCCCAGACCAGAGGTGGCACCAGTGCCAAGTCGGGCTGGTTTGATAGTACCAAGTGCGTCCTACAATCTGCCATCCAGAAGCGGGGCAGCTTACTTTTGTTTGCCAGGGAAACGGGCAGAGGTTTGTGTCTGGGGGCCTATGACTGGGAGTGACCGGCTGGCTCCTGAAAAGCTACGATAGGCCGGATGGTGACCAGACCCATGGTGGCACCAGTGCCAAGTTGGGCTGATTTGATAGCAGCAAGTGGCTCCTGCAATCTGCCATCAAAATGTCGGCAGGCGGGTTTGTTTTCCAGAGAAAAGCGCTGTGGTTTGTGTTTGGGGGCCTGTGGCTGGGAGTGACGGGCTGGCTCCTTAGAATCCACGATACGCAGGATGGTTCCCAGACCCAAGGTGGCACCAGTGCCAAGTTGGGCTGGTTTGATAGTACCAAGTGGCTCCTGCAATCTGCCATCCAGAAGCGGGGCAGCTTACTTTTGTTTGCCAGGGAAACGGGCCGAGGTTTGTGTCTGGGGGCCTATGGCTGGGAGTGACCGGCTGGCTCCAGAAAAGCTAAGATAGGCAGGATGGTGACCAGACCCATGGTGGCACCAGTGTCAAGTTGGGCTGGTTTGATAGTACCAAGTGGCTCCTGCAATCTGCCATCAAAAATTTGGCAGGCGAGTTTTGTTTTCCAGGGAAAAGCGCCTTTGTTTTTGTTTGGGGGCCTGTGGCTGGGAGTGGCCGGATGGCTCCTTATAATCCACGATACGCAGCATGGTTCCCAGACCCAAGGTGGCACCAGTGCCAAGTTGGGCTGGTTTGATAGTACCAAGTGGCTCTGGCAATCTGCCATCAAAAAGTTGGCAGACGAGTTTTGTTTTCCAGGGAAAAGCGCCGTTGTTTTTGTTTGGGGGCCTGTGGCTGGGAGTGGCCGGCTGGCTCCTTAGAATCCACGATAGGCAGGATGGTTCCCAGACCTGAGGTGGCACCAGTGCCAAGTCGGGCTGGTTTGATAGTACTAAATAGCTCCTGCAATCTGCCATGCAGAAGCGGGGCAGCTTACTTTTGTTTGCCAGGGAAACGGGCCGAGGTTTGTGTCTGGGGGCCTATGGCTGGGAGTGACCGGCTGGCTCCTGAAAAGCTACGATAGGCAGGATGGTGAGCAGACCCATGGTGGCACCAGTGCCAAGTTGAGCTGGTTTGATAGTACCAAGTGGCTCCTGCAATCTGCCATCAAAAAGTTGGCAGGCGAGTTTTGTTTTCCAGGGAAAAGCGCCGTTGTTTGTGTTTGGGTGCCTATGGCTGGGAGTGGCCGGCTGGCTCCTTAGAATTCACGATACGCACCATGGTTCCCAGACCAGAGGTGGCACCAGTGCCAAGTCGGGCTGGTTTGATAGTACCAAGTGCGTCCTGCAATCTGCCATCCAGAAGCGGGGCAGCTTACTTTTGTTTGCCAGGGAAACGGGCCGAGCTTTGTGTCTGGGGGCCTATGGCTGGGAGTGACCGGCTGGCTCCTGAAAAGCTACGATAGGCAGGATGGTGACCAGACCCATGGTGGCACCAGTCCCAAGTTGGGCTGATTTGATAGTAGCAAGTGGCTCCTGCAATCTGCCATCAAAATGTCGGCAGGCGGGTTTTGTTTTCCAGGGAAAAGCGCTGTGGTTTGTGTTTGGGGGCCTGTGGCTGAGAGTGACGGGCTGGCTCCTTAGAATCCACGATACGCAGGATGGTTCCCAGACCCAAGGTGGCACCAGTGCCAAGTTGGGCTGGTTTGATAGTACCAAGTGGCTCCTGCAATCTGCCATCCAGAAGCGGGGCAGCTTACTTTTGTTTGCCAGGGAAACGGGCCGAGGTTTGTGTCTGGGGGCCTATGGCTGGGAGTGACCGGCTGGCTCCTGAAAAGCTAAGATAGGCAGGATGGTGACCAGACCCATGGTGGCACCAGTGCCAAGTTGGGCTGGTTTGATAGTACCAAGTGGCTCCTGCAATCTGCCATCAAAATGTTGGCAGGCGAGTTTTGTTTTCCAGGGAAAAGCGCCGTTGTTTGTATTTGGGGGCCTGTGGCTGGGAGTGGCCGGCTGGCTCCTTAGAATCCACGATACGCAGCATGGTTCCCAGACCAGAGGTGGCACCAGTGCCAAGTTGGGCTGGTTTGATAGTACCAAGTGCGTCCTGCAATCTGCCATCCAGAAGCGGGGTAGCTTACTTTTGTTTGCCAGGGAAACGGGCCGAGGTTTGTGTCTCGGGGCCTATGGCTGGGAGTGACCGGCTGGCTCCTGAAAAGCTACGATAGGCAGGATGGTGACCAGACCCATGGTGGCACCAGTGCCAAGTTGGGCTGGTTTGATAGTACCAAGTGGCTCCTGCAATCTGCCATAAAAAAAGTTGGCAGGCGAGTTTGTTATCCAGGGAAATGCGCCGTTGTTTGTGTTTGGGGGCCTGTGGCTGGGAGTGGCCGGCTGGCTCCTTAGAATCCACGATACGCAGCATGGTTCCCAGACCAGAGGTGGCACCAGTGCCAAGTCGGGCTGGTTTGATGGTGAAAAGTGGCTCCTGCAATCTGCCATCCAGTAGCGGAATAACTTACTTTTGTTTGCCAGGGAAACGGTCCGAGCTTTTTTTCTGGGGGCCTATGGCTGGGAGTGACCGGCTGGCTCCTGAAAAGCTACGATAGGCAGGATGGTGACCAGACCCATGGTGGCACCAGTGTCAAGTTGGGCTGGTTTGATAGTACCCAGTGGCTCCGGCAATCTGCCATCAAAATTTGGCAGGCGAGTTTTGTTTTCCAGGGAAAAGCGCCGTTGTTTTTGTTTGGGGGCCTGTGGCTGGGAGTGGAAGGATGGCTAATTAGAATCCACGATACGCAGGATGGTTCCCAGACCAGAGGTGGCACCAGTGCCAAGTCGGGCTGGTTTGATGGTGCAAAGTGGCTCCTGCAATGTGCCATCCAGAAGCGGGGTAGCTTATTTTTCTTTGCCAGGGAAACGGGCCGAGGTTTTTGTCTGGGGGCCTATGGCTTGGAGTGACCGGCTGGCTCCTGAAAAGCTACGATAGGCAGGATGGTGACCAGACCCATGGTGGCACCAGTGCCAAGTTGGGCTGGTTTGATAGTACCAAGTGGCTCCTGCAATCTGCCATCAAAATGTTGGCAGGCGAGTTTTGTTTTCCAGGGAAAAGCGCCGTTGTTTGTGTTTGGGGGCCTGTGGCTGGGAGTGGCCGGCTGGCTGCTTAGAATCCACGATACGCAGGATGGTTCCCAGACCAGAGGTGGCACCAGTGCCAAGTCGGGCTGGTTTGATAATACCTAGTGGATCCTGCAATCTGCCATCCAGAAGCGGGACAGCTTACTTTTGTTTGCCAGGGAAAAGGGCCGAGCTTTGTGTCACGGGGCCTATGGCTGGGAGTGACCGTCTAGGTCCTGAAAAGCTACGATAGGCAGGATGGTTACCAGACCCATGGTGGCACCAGTGCCAAGTTGGGCTGGTTTGATAGTACCAAGTGGCTCCTGCAATCTGCCATCAAAAAGTTGGCAGGCGAGTTTTGTTTTCCAGGGAAAAGCGCCGTTGTTTGTGTTTGGAGGCCTGTGGCTGGGAGTGGCCGGCTTGCTAATTGGAATCCACGATACACAGCATGGTTCCCAGACCAGAGGTGGCACCAGTGCCAAGTTGGGCTGGTTTGATGGTGCAAAGTGGCTCCTGCAATCTGCCATCCAGAAGCGGGGCAGCTTACTTTTGTTTGCCAGGGAAACGGGCCGAGGTTTTTCTCTGGGGGCCTATGGCTGGGAGTGACCGGCTGGCGCCTGAACACCTACGATAGGCAGGATGGTGACCAGACCCATGGTGGCACCAGTGCCAAGATGGGCTGATTTGATAGTAGCAAGTGGCTCCTGCAATCTGCCATCAAAATGTTGGCAGGCGAGTTTTGTTTTCCAGGGAAAAGCGCCGTTGTTTGTGTTTGGGGGCCTGTGGCTGGGAGTGGACGGATGGCTCCTTAGAATCCACGATACGCAGCATGGTTCCCAGACCAGAGGTGGCACCAGTGCCAAGTCGGGCTGGTTTGATAGTACCAAGTGGCTCCGGAAATCTGCCATCCAGAAGCGGGGCAGCTTACTTTTGTTTGCCAGGGAAACGGGCCGAGCTTTGTGTCTGGGCGCCTATGGCTGGGAGTGACCTGCTAGGTCCTGAAAAGCTACGATAGGCAGGATGGTGACCAGACCCATGGTGGCACCAGTGCCAAGTTGGGCTGATTTGACAGTACCAAGTGGCTCCTGCAATCTGCCATCTAAAAGTTGGCAGGCGAGTTTTGTTTTCCAGGGAAAAGCGCCGTTGTTTGTGTCTGGGGGCCTGTGGCTGGAGTGGCCGGCTGGCTCCTTAGAATCCACGATACGCAGGATGGTTCCCAGACCTGAGGTGGCACCAGTGCCAAGTCGGGCTAGTTTGATGGTGCAAAGTGGCTCCTGCAATCTGCCATCCAGAAGCGGGGCAGCTTACTTTTGTTTGCCAGGGAAACGGGCCGAGGTTTTTCTCTGGGGGCCTATGGCAGGGAGGGACCGGCTGGCTCCTGAAAAGCTACGATAGGCAGGATGGTGACCAGACCCATGGTGGCACCAGTGCCAAGTTGGGCTGATTTGATAGTAGCAAGTGGCTCCTGCAATCTGCCATCAAAATATTGGCAGGCGAGTTTTGTTTTCCAGGGAAAAGCGCCGTTGTTTGTGTTTGGGGGCCTGTGGCTGGGAGTGACCGGCTGGCTCCTTAGAATCCACGATACGCAGGATGGTTCCCAGACCCAAGGTGGCACCAGTGCCAAGTCGGGCTGGTTTGATAGTACCAAGTGGTTCCTGCAATCTGCCATCCAGAAGCGGGGCAGCTTACTTTGTTTGCCAGGGAAACGGGCCGAGCTTTTTGTCTGGGCGCCTATGGCTTGGAGTGACCGGCTAGGTCCTGAAAAGCTACGATAGGCAGGATGGTGACCAGATCCATGGTGGCACCAGTGCCAAGTTGGGCTGGTTTGATAGTACCAAGTGGCTCCTGCAATCTGCCATCAAAATGTTGGCAGGCGAGTTTTGTTTTCCAGGGAAAAGCGCCGTTGTTTGTGTTTGGGGGCCTGTGGCTGGGAGTGGCCGGCTGGCTCCTTAGAATCCACGATACGCAGGATGGTTCCCAGACCAGAGGTGGCACCAGTGCCAAGTCGGGCTGGTTTGATAGTACCAAGTTGTTCCTGCAATCTGCCATCCAGAAGCGGGGCAGCTTACTTTTGTATGCCAGGGAAACGGGCCGAGGTTTTTGTCTGGGGGCCTATAGCTGGGAGTGACCGTCTGGCTCCTGAAAAGCTACGATAGGCAGGATGGTGACCAAACGCATGGTGGCACCAGTGCCAAGTTGGGCTGATTTGATAGTACCAAGTGGCTCCTGCAATCTGCCATCAAAATGTTGGCAGGCGAGTTTTGTTTTCCAGGGAAAAGCGCCGTTGTTTGTGTTTGGGGGCCTGTGGCTGGGAGTGGCCGGCTGGCTGCTTAGAATCCACGATACGCAGGATGGTTCCCAGACCAGAGGTGGCACCAGTGCCAAGTCGGGCTGGTTTGATACTACCAAGTGCGTCCTGCAATCTGCCCTCCAGAAGCGGGGCAGCTTACTTTTGTTTGCCAGGGAAACGGGCCGAGGTTTGTGTCTGGGGGCCTATGGCTGGGAGTGACCGGCTTGCTCCTGAAAAGCTACGATAGGCAGGATGGTGACCAGACCCATGGTGGCACCAGTGCCAAGTTGGGCTGGTTTGATAGTACCAAGTGGCTCCTGCAATCTGCCATCAAAAAGTTGGCAGGCGAGTTTTGTTTTCCAGGGAAAAGCGCCGTTGTTTGTGTTTGGGGGCCTGTGTCTGGGAGTGGACGGATGGCTCCTTAGAATCCACGATACGCAGCATGGTTCCCAGACCAGAGGTGGCACCAGTGCCAAGTCGGGCTAGTTTGATGGTGCAAAGTGGTTCCTGCAATCTGCCATCCAGAAGCGGGGTAGCTTACTTTTGTTTGCCAGGGAAACGGGCCGAGCTTTGTGTCTGGGGGCCTATGGCTGGGAGTGACCGGCTGGCTCCTGAAAAGCTAAGATAGGCAGGATGGTGACCAGACCCATGGTGGCACCAGTGCCAAGCTGGGCTGATTTGATAGTACCAAGTGGCTCCTGCAATCAGCCATGAAAAAGTTGGCAGGCGAGTTTTGTTTTCCAGGGAAAAGCGCCGTTGTTTCTGTTTGGGGGCCTGTGGCTGGGAGTGGCCGGCTGGCTCCTTAGAATCCACGATACGCGGCATGGTTCCCAGACCAGAGGTGGCACCAGTGCCAAGTTGGGCTGGTTTGATAGTACCAAGTGCGTCCTGCAATCTGCCATCCAGAAGCGGGGCAGCTTACTTTTGTTTGCCAGGGATACGGGCCGAGGTTTGTGTCTCAGGGCCTATGGCTGGGAGTGACCGCCTGGCTCCTGAAAAGCTACGATAGGCAGGATGGTGACCAGACCCATGGTGGCACCAGTGCCAAGTTGGGCTGGTTTGATAGTACCAAGTGGCTCCTGCAATCTGCCATCAAAAAGTTGGCAGGCGAGTTTGTTATCCAGGGAAAAGCGCCGTTGTTTGTGTTTGGGGGCCTGTGGCAGGGAGTGGCCGGCTGGCTCCTTAGAATCCACGATACGCAGGATGGTTCCCAGACCAGAGGTGGCACCAGTGCCAAGTTGGGCTGGTTTGATGGTGAAAAGTGGCTCCTGCAATCTGCCATCCAGAAGTGGGATAACTTACTTTTGTTTGCCAGGGGAACGGGCCGAGGTTTTTGTCTGGGGGCCTATGGCTGGGAGTGACCGGCTGGCTCCTGAAAAGCTACGATAGGCAGGATGGTGACCAGACCCATGGTGGCACCAGTGCCAAGTCGGGCTGGTTTGATAGTACTAAATAGCTCCTGCAATCTGCCATGCAGAAGCGGGGCAGCTTACTTTTGTTTGCCAGGGAAACGGGCCGAGGTTTTTGTCTGGGGGCCTATGGCTGCGAGTGACCGTCTGGCTCCTGAAAAGCTACGATAGGCAGGATGGTGAGCAGACCCATGGTGGCACCAGTGCCAAGTTGAGCTGGTTTGATAGTACCAAGTGGCTCCTGCAATCTGCCATCAAAAAGTTGGCAGGCGAGTTTTGTTTTCCAGGGAAAAGCGCCGTTGTTTGTGTTTGGGTGCCTATGGCTGGGAGTGGCCGGCTGGCTCCTTAGAATCCACGATACGCACCATAGTTCCCAGACCAGAGGTGGCACCAGTGCCAAGTCGGGCTGGTTTGATAGTACCAAGTGCGTCCTACAATCTGCCATCCAGAAGCGGGGCAGCTTACTTTTGTTTGCCAGGGAAACGGGCAGAGGTTTGTGTCTGGGGGCCTATGACTGGGAGTGACCGGCTGGCTCCTGAAAAGCTACGATAGGCAGGATGGTGACCAGACCCATGGTGGCACCAGTGCCAAGTTGGGCTGATTTGATAGCAGCAAGTGGCTCCTGCAATCTGCCATCAAAATGTCGGCAGGCGGGTTTGTTTTCCAGAGAAAAGCGCTGTGGTTTGTGTTTGGGGGCCTGTGGCTGGGAGTGACGGGCTGGCTCCTTAGAATCCACGATACGCAAGGATGGTTCCCAGACCCAAGGTGGCACCAGTGCCAAGTTGGGCTGGTTTGATAGTACCAAGTGGCTCCTGCAATCTGCCATCCAGAAGCGGGGCAGCTTACTTTTGTTTGCCAGGGAAACGGGCCGAGGTTTGTGTCTGGGGGCCTATGGCTGGGAGTGACCGGCTGGCTCCAGAAAAGCTAAGATAGGCAGGATGGTGACCAGACCCATGGTGGCACCAGTGTCAAGTTGGGCTGGTTTGATAGTACCAAGTGGCTCCTGCAATCTGCCATCAAAAATTTGGCAGGCGAGTTTTGTTTTCCAGGGAAAAGCGCCGTTGTTTTTGTTTGGGGGCCTGTGGCTGGGAGTGGCCGGATGGCTCCTTATAATCCACGATACGCAGCATGGTTCCCAGACCCAAGGTGGCACCAGTGCCAAGTTGGGCTGGTTTGATAGTACCAAGTGGCTCTGGCAATCTGCCATCAAAAAGTTGGCAGACGAGTTTTGTTTTCCAGGGAAAAGCGCCGTTGTTTTTGTTTGGGGGCCTGTGGCTGGGAGTGGACAGAGGGCTAATTAGAATCCACGATAGGCAGGATGGTGACCAGACCCATGGTGGCACCAGTGCCAAGTCGGGCTGGTTTGATAGTACCAAGTGGCTCCGGCAATCTGCCATCCAGAAGCGGGATAACTTACTTTTGTTTGTCAGGGAAACGGGCCGAGGTTTGTGTCCGGGGGCCTATGGCTGCGAGTGACCGGCTGGCTCCTGAAAAGCTACGATAGGCAGGATGGTGACCAGACCCATGGTGGCACCAGTGCCAAGTTGGTCTGATTTGATAAAACCAAGTGGCTCCTGCAATCTCCCATCAAAAAGTTGGCAGGAGAGTTTTGTTTTCCAGGGAAAAGCGCCGTTGTTTGTGTTTGGGGGCCTGTGGCTGGGAGTGGCCGGCTGGCTCCTTAGAATCCACGATACGCAGCATGGTATCCAGACCCAAGGTGGCACCAGTGCCAAGTTTTGCTGGTTTGATAGTACCAAGTGGTTCCTGCAATCTGCCATCCAGAAGCAGGGCAGCTTACTTTTGTATGCCAGGGAAACGGGCCGAGGTTTTTGTCTGGGGGCCTATGGCTGGGAGTGACCGGCTGGCTCCTGAAAAGCTACGATAGGCAGGATGGTGACCAGACCCATGGTGGCACCAGTCCCAAGTTGGGCTGATTTGATAGTACCAAGTGGCTCCTGCAATCTGCCGTCAAAATTTGGAGGGCGAGTTTTGTTTTCCAGGGAAAAGCGCCGTTGTTTGTGTTTGGGCGCCTGTGGCTGGGAGTGGCCGGCTGGCTCCTTAGAATCCACGATAGGCAGGATGGTTCCCAGACCTGAGGTGGCACCAGTGCCAAGTCGGGCTGGTTTGATAGTACTAAATAGCTCCTGCAATCTGCCATGCAGAAGCGGGGCAGCTTACTTTTGTTTGCCAGGGAAACGGGCCGAGGTTTGTGTCTGGGGGCCTATGGCTGGGAGTGACCGGCTGGCTCCTGAAAAGCTACGATAGGCAGGATGGTGAGCAGACCCATGGTGGCACCAGTGCCAAGTTGAGCTGGTTTGATAGTACCAAGTGGCTCCTGCAATCTGCCATCAAAAAGTTGGCAGGCGAGTTTTGTTTTCCAGGGAAAAGCGCCGTTGTTTGTGTTTGGGTGCCTATGGCTGGGAGTGGCCGGCTGGCTCCTTAGAATTCACGATACGCACCATGGTTCCCAGACCAGAGGTGGCACCAGTGCCAAGTCGGGCTGGTTTGATAGTACCAAGTGCGTCCTGCAATCTGCCATCCAGAAGCGGGGCAGCTTACTTTTGTTTGCCAGGGAAACGGGCCGAGCTTTGTGTCTGGGGGCCTATGGCTGGGAGTGACCGGCTGGCTCCTGAAAAGCTACGATAGGCAGGATGGTGACCAGACCCATGGTGGCACCAGTGCCAAGTTGGGCTGATTTGATAGTAGCAAGTGGCTCCTGCAATCTGCCATCAAAATGTCGGCAGGCGGGTTTTGTTTTCCAGGGAAAAGCGCTGTGGTTTGTGTTTGGGGGCCTGTGGCTGAGAGTGACCGGCTGGCTCCTTAGAATCCACGATACGCAGGATGGTTCCCAGACCCAAGGTGGCACCAGTGCCAAGTTGGGCTGGTTTGATAGTACCAAGTGGCTCCTGCAATCTGCCATCCAGAAGCAGGGCAGCTTACTTTTGTTTGCCAGGGAAACGGGCCGAGGTTTGTGTCTGGGGGCCTATGGCTGGGAGTGACCGGCTGGCTCCTGAAAAGCTAAGATAGGCAGGATGGTGACCAGACCCATGGTGGCACCAGTGCCAAGTTGGGCTGGTTTGATAGTACCAAGTGGCTCCTGCAATCTGCCATCAAAATGTTGGCAGGCGAGTTTTGTTTTCCAGGGAAAAGCGCCGTTGTTTGTATTTGGGGGCCTGTGGCTGGGAGTGGCCGGCTGGCTCCTTAGAATCCACGATACGCAGCATGGTTCCCAGACCAGAGGTGGCACCAGTGCCAAGTTGGGCTGGTTTGATAGTACCAAGTGCGTCCTGCAATCTGCCATCCAGAAGCGGGGTAGCTTACTTTTGTTTGCCAGGGAAACGGGCCGAGGTTTGTGTCTCGGGGCCTATGGCTGGGAGTGACCGGCTGGCTCCTGAAAAGCTACGATAGGCAGGATGGTGACCAGACCCATGGTGGCACCAGTGCCAAGTTGGGCTGGTTTGATAGTACCAAGTGGCTCCTGCAATCTGCCATAAAAAAAGTTGGCAGGCGAGTTTGTTATCCAGGGAAATGCGCCGTTGTTTGTGTTTGGGGGCCTGTGGCTGGGAGTGGCCGGCTGGCTCCTTAGAATCCACGATACGCAGCATGGTTCCCAGACCAGAGGTGGCACCAGTGCCAAGTCGGGCTGGTTTGATGGTGAAAAGTGGCTCCTGCAATCTGCCATCCAGTAGCGGAATAACTTACTTTTGTTTGCCAGGGAAACGGTCCGAGCTTTTTTTCTGGGGGCCTATGGCTGGGAGTGACCGGCTGGCTCCTGAAAAGCTACGATAGGCAGGATGGTGACCAGACCCATGGTGGCACCAGTGTCAAGTTGGGCTGGTTTGATAGTACCCAGTGGCTCCGGCAATCTGCCATCAAAATTTGGCAGGCGAGTTTTGTTTTCCAGGGAAAAGCGCCGTTGTTTTTGTTTGGGGGCCTGTGGCTGGGAGTGGACGGATGGCTAATTAGAATCCACGATACGCAGGATGGTTCCCAGACCAGAGGTGGCACCAGTGCCAAGTCGGGCTGGTTTGATGGTGCAAAGTGGCTCCTGCAATGTGCCATCCAGAAGCGGGGTAGCTTATTTTTCTTTGCCAGGGAAACGGGCCGAGGTTTTTGTCTGGGGGCCTATGGCTTGGAGTGACCGGCTGGCTCCTGAAAAGCTACGATAGGCAGGATGGTGACCAGACCCATGGTGGCACCAGTGCCAAGTTGGGCTGGTTTGATAGTACCAAGTGGCTCCTGCAATCTGCCATCAAAATGTTGGCAGGCGAGTTTTGTTTTCCAGGGAAAAGCGCCGTTGTTTGTGTTTGGGGGCCTGTGGCTGGGAGTGGCCGGCTGGCTGCTTAGAATCCACGATACGCAGGATGGTTCCCAGACCAGAGGTGGCACCAGTGCCAAGTCGGGCTGGTTTGATAATACCTAGTGGATCCTGCAATCTGCCATCCAGAAGCGGGACAGCTTACTTTTGTTTGCCAGGGAAAAGGGCCGAGCTTTGTGTCACGGGGCCTATGGCTGGGAGTGACCGTCTAGGTCCTGAAAAGCTACGATAGGCAGGATGGTTACCAGACCCATGGTGGCACCAGTGCCAAGTTGGGCTGGTTTGATAGTACCAAGTGGCTCCTGCAATCTGCCATCAAAAAGTTGGCAGGCGAGTTTTGTTTTCCAGGGAAAAGCGCCGTTGTTTGTGTTTGGAGGCCTGTGGCTGGGAGTGGCCGGCTTGCTAATTGGAATCCACGATACACAGCATGGTTCCCAGACCAGAGGTGGCACCAGTGCCAAGTTGGGCTGGTTTGATGGTGCAAAGTGGCTCCTGCAATCTGCCATCCAGAAGCGGGGCAGCTTACTTTTGTTTGCCAGGGAAACGGGCCGAGGTTTTTCTCTGGGGGCCTATGGCTGGGAGTGACCGGCTGGCGCCTGAACACCTACGATAGGCAGGATGGTGACCAGACCCATGGTGGCACCAGTGCCAAGATGGGCTGATTTGATAGTAGCAAGTGGCTCCTGCAATCTGCCATCAAAATGTTGGCAGGCGAGTTTTGTTTTCCAGGGAAAAGCGCCGTTGTTTGTGTTTGGGGGCCTGTGGCTGGGAGTGGACGGATGGCTCCTTAGAATCCACGATACGCAGCATGGTTCCCAGACCAGAGGTGGCACCAGTGCCAAGTCGGGCTGGTTTGATAGTACCAAGTGGCTCCGGAAATCTGCCATCCAGAAGCGGGGCAGCTTACTTTTGTTTGCCAGGGAAACGGGCCGAGCTTTGTGTCTGGGCGCCTATGGCTGGGAGTGACCTGCTAGGTCCTGAAAAGCTACGATAGGCAGGATGGTGACCAGACCCATGGTGGCACCAGTGCCAAGTTGGGCTGATTTGACAGTACCAAGTGGCTCCTGCAATCTGCCATCTAAAAGTTGGCAGGCGAGTTTTGTTTTCCAGGGAAAAGCGCCGTTGTTTGTGTCTGGGGGCCTGTGGCTGGAGTGGCCGGCTGGCTCCTTAGAATCCACGATACGCAGGATGGTTCCCAGACCTGAGGTGGCACCAGTGCCAAGTCGGGCTAGTTTGATGGTGCAAAGTGGCTCCTGCAATCTGCCATCCAGAAGCGGGGCAGCTTACTTTTGTTTGCCAGGGAAACGGGCCGAGGTTTTTCTCTGGGGGCCTATGGCAGGGAGGGACCGGCTGGCTCCTGAAAAGCTACGATAGGCAGGATGGTGACCAGACCCATGGTGGCACCAGTGCCAAGTTGGGCTGATTTGATAGTAGCAAGTGGCTCCTGCAATCTGCCATCAAAATATTGGCAGGCGAGTTTTGTTTTCCAGGGAAAAGCGCCGTTGTTTGTGTTTGGGGGCCTGTGGCTGGGAGTGACCGGCTGGCTCCTTAGAATCCACGATACGCAGGATGGTTCCCAGACCCAAGGTGGCACCAGTGCCAAGTCGGGCTGGTTTGATAGTACCAAGTGGTTCCTGCAATCTGCCATCCAGAAGCGGGGCAGCTTACTTTGTTTGCCAGGGAAACGGGCCGAGCTTTTTGTCTGGGCGCCTATGGCTTGGAGTGACCGGCTAGGTCCTGAAAAGCTACGATAGGCAGGATGGTGACCAGATCCATGGTGGCACCAGTGCCAAGTTGGGCTGGTTTGATAGTACCAAGTGGCTCCTGCAATCTGCCATCAAAATGTTGGCAGGCGAGTTTTGTTTTCCAGGGAAAAGCGCCGTTGTTTGTGTTTGGGGGCCTGTGGCTGGGAGTGGCCGGCTGGCTCCTTAGAATCCACGATACGCAGGATGGTTCCCAGACCAGAGGTGGCACCAGTGCCAAGTCGGGCTGGTTTGATAGTACCAAGTTGTTCCTGCAATCTGCCATCCAGAAGCGGGGCAGCTTACTTTTGTATGCCAGGGAAACGGGCCGAGGTTTTTGTCTGGGGGCCTATAGCTGGGAGTGACCGTCTGGCTCCTGAAAAGCTACGATAGGCAGGATGGTGACCAAACGCATGGTGGCACCAGTGCCAAGTTGGGCTGATTTGATAGTACCAAGTGGCTCCTGCAATCTGCCATCAAAATGTTGGCAGGCGAGTTTTGTTTTCCAGGGAAAAGCGCCGTTGTTTGTGTTTGGGGGCCTGTGGCTGGGAGTGGCCGGCTGGCTGCTTAGAATCCACGATACGCAGGATGGTTCCCAGACCAGAGGTGGCACCAGTGCCAAGTCGGGCTGGTTTGATACTACCAAGTGCGTCCTGCAATCTGCCATCCAGAAGCGGGGCAGCTTACTTTTGTTTGCCAGGGAAACGGGCCGAGGTTTGTGTCTGGGGGCCTATGGCTGGGAGTGACCGGCTTGCTCCTGAAAAGCTACGATAGGCAGGATGGTGACCAGACCCATGGTGGCACCAGTGCCAAGTTGGGCTGGTTTGATAGTACCAAGTGGCTCCTGCAATCTGCCATCAAAAAGTTGGCAGGCGAGTTTTGTTTTCCAGGGAAAAGCGCCGTTGTTTGTGTTTGGGGGCCTGTGTCTGGGAGTGGACGGATGGCTCCTTAGAATCCACGATACGCAGCATGGTTCCCAGACCAGAGGTGGCACCAGTGCCAAGTCGGGCTAGTTTGATGGTGCAAAGTGGTTCCTGCAATCTGCCATCCAGAAGCGGGGTAGCTTACTTTTGTTTGCCAGGGAAACGGGCCGAGCTTTGTGTCTGGGGGCCTATGGCTGGGAGTGACCGGCTGGCTCCTGAAAAGCTAAGATAGGCAGGATGGTGACCAGACCCATGGTGGCACCAGTGCCAAGCTGGGCTGATTTGATAGTACCAAGTGGCTCCTGCAATCAGCCATGAAAAAGTTGGCAGGCGAGTTTTGTTTTCCAGGGAAAAGCGCCGTTGTTTCTGTTTGGGGGCCTGTGGCTGGGAGTGGCCGGCTGGCTCCTTAGAATCCACGATACGCGGCATGGTTCCCAGACCAGAGGTGGCACCAGTGCCAAGTTGGGCTGGTTTGATAGTACCAAGTGCGTCCTGCAATCTGCCATCCAGAAGCGGGGCAGCTTACTTTTGTTTGCCAGGGATACGGGCCGAGGTTTGTGTCTCAGGGCCTATGGCTGGGAGTGACCGCCTGGCTCCTGAAAAGCTACGATAGGCAGGATGGTGACCAGACCCATGGTGGCACCAGTGCCAAGTTGGGCTGGTTTGATAGTACCAAGTGGCTCCTGCAATCTGCCATCAAAAAGTTAGCAGGCGAGTTTGTTATCCAGGGAAAAGCGCCGTTGTTTGTGTTTGGGGGCCTGTGGCAGGGAGTGGCCGGCTGGCTCCTTAGAATCCACGATACGCAGGATGGTTCCCAGACCACAGGTGGCACCAGTGCCAAGTTGGGCTGGTTTGATGGTGAAAAGTGGCTCCTGCAATCTGCCATCCAGAAGCGGGATAACTTACTTTTGTTTGCCAGGGAAACGGGCCGAGGTTTTTGTCTGGGGGCCTATGGCTGGGAGTGGCCAGATGGCTAATTAGAATCTACGATACGCAGCATGGTTCCCAGACCTGAGGTGGCACCAGTGCCAAGTCGGGCTGGTTTGATACTATCAAGTGCGTCCTGCAGTCTGCCATCCAGAAGCGGGGTAGCTTACTTTTGTTTGCCAGGGAAACGGGCCGAGTTTTGTGTCTGGGGGCCTATGGCTGCGAGTGACCGGCTGGCTCCTGAAAAGCTACGATAGGCAGGATGGTGACCAGACCCATGGTGGCACCAGTGCCAAGTTGGTCTGATTTGATAGTACCAAGTGGCTCCTGCAATCTGCCATCAAAAAGTTGGCAGGCGAGTTTTGTTTTCCAGGGAAAAGCGCCGTTGTTTGTGTCTGGTGGCCTGTGGCTGGGAGTGTCCGCCTGTCCTCTTAGAATCTACTTTACGCAGCATGGTTCCCAGAGCCAAGGTGGCACCAGTGCCAAGTTGGGCTGGTTTGATAGTACCAAGTGGTTCCTGCAATCTGCCATCCAGAAGCGGGGCAGCTTACTTTTGTTTGCCAGGGAAACGGGCCGAGGTTTTTCTCTGGGGGCCTATGGCTTGGAGTGACCGGCTAGGTCCTGAAAAGCTACGATAGGCAGGATGGTGACCAGATCCATGGTGGCACCAGTGCCAAGTTGGGCTGGTTTGATAGTACCAAGTGGCTCCTGCAATCTGCCATCAAAAAGTTGGCAGGCGAGTTTGTTATCCAGGGAAATGCGCCGTTGTTTTTGTTTGAGGGCCTGTGGCTGGGAGTGGCCGGCTGGCTCCTTAGAATCCACGATACGCAGCATGGTTCCCAGACCAGAGGTGGCACCAGTGCCAAGTCAGGCTGGTTTGATGGTGAAAAGTGGCTCCTGCAATCTGCCATCCAGTAGCGGAATAACTTACTTTTGTTTGCCAGGGAAACGGTCCGAGCTTTTTGTCTGGGGGCCTATGGCTGGGAGTGACCGGCTGGCTCCTGAAAAGCTACGATAGGCAGGATGGTGACCAGACCCATGGTGGCACCAGTGTCAAGTTGGGCTGGTTTGATAGTACCCAGTGGCTCCGGCAATCTGCCATCAAAATTTGGCAGGCGAGTTTTGTTTTCCAGGGAAAAGCGCCGTTGTTTTTGTTTGGGGGCCTGTGGCTGGGAGTGGACGGATGGCTAATTAGAATCCACGATACGCAGGATGGTTCCCAGACCAGAGGTGGCACCAGTGCCAAGTCGGGCTGGTTTGATGGTGCAAAGTGGCTCCTGCAATGTGCCATCCAGAAGCGGGGTAGCTTATTTTTCTTTGCCAGGGAAACGGGCCGAGGTTTTTGTCTGGGGGCCTATGGCTTGGAGTGACCGGCTGGCTCCTGAAAAGCTACGATAGGCAGGATGGTGACCAGACCCATGGTGGCACCAGTGCCAAGTTGGGCTGGTTTGATAGTACCAAGTGGCTCCTGCAATCTGCCATCAAAATGTTGGCAGGCGAGTTTTGTTTTCCAGGGAAAAGCGCCGTTGTTTGTGTTTGGGGGCCTGTGGCTGGGAGTGGCCGGCTGGCTGCTTAGAATCCACGATACGCAGGATGGTTCCCAGACCAGAGGTGGCACCAGTGCCAAGTCGGGCTGGTTTGATAATACCTAGTGGATCCTGCAATCTGCCATCCAGAAGCGGGACAGCTTACTTTTGTTTGCCAGGGAAACGGGCCGCGCTTTGTGTCACGGGGCCTATGGCTGGGAGTGACCGTCTAGGTCCTGAAAAGCTACGATAGGCAGGATGGTGACCAGACCCATGGTGGCACCAGTGCCAAGTTGGGCTGGTTTGATAGTACCAAGTGGCTCCTGCAATCTGCCATCAAAAAGTTGGCAGGCGAGTTTTGTTTTCCAGGGAAAAGCGCCGTTGTTTGTGTTTGGAGGCCTGTGGCTGGGAGTGGCCGGCTTGCTAATTGGAATCCACGATACACAGCATGGTTCCCAGACCAGAGGTGGCACCAGTGCCAAGTTGGGCTGATTTGACAGCACCAAGTGGCTCCTGCAATCTGCCATCTAAAAGTTGGCAGGCGAGTTTTGTTTTCCAGGGAAAAGCGCCGTTGTTTCTGTCTGGGGGCCTGTGGCTGGAGTGGCCGGCTGGCTCCTTAGAATGAACGATACGCAGGATGGTTCCCAGACCTGAGGTGGCACCAGTGCCAAGTCGGGCTAGTTTGATGGTGCAAAGTGGCTCCTGCAATCTGCCATCCAGAAGCGGGGTAGCTTACTTTTGTTTGCCAGGGAAACGGGCCGAGGTTTTTCTCTGGGTGCCTACGGCTGCGAGTGACCGGCTGGCTCCTGAAAAGCTACGATAGGCAGGATGGTGACCAGACCCATGGTGGCACCAGTGCCAAGTTGGGCTGATTTGATAGTACCAAGTGGCTCCTGCAATCTGCCATCAAAATGTTGGCAGGCGAGTTTTGTTTTCCAGGGAAAAGCGCCGTTGTTTGTGTTTGGGGGCCTGTGGCTGGGAGTGGACGGATGGCTCCTTAGAACCACGATACGCAGGATGGTTCCCAGACCACAGGTGGCACCAGTGCCAAGTCGGGCTGGTTTGATAGTACCAAGTGGTTCCTGCAATCTGCCATCCAGAAGCGGGGCAGCTTACTTTTGTATGCCAGGGAAACGGGCCGAGGTTTTTGTCTGGGGGCCTATAGCTGGGAGTGACCGGCTGGCTCCTGAAAAGCTACGATAGGCAGGATGGTGACCAAACGCATGGTGGCACCAGTGCCAAGTTGGGCTGATTTGATAGTACCAAGTGGCTCCTGCAATCTGCCATCAAAATGTTGGCAGGCGAGTTTTGTTTTCCAGGGAAAAGCGCCGTTGATTGTGTTTGGGGGCCTGTGGCTGGGAGTGGCCGGCTGGCTGCTTAGAATCCACGATACGCAGGATGGTTCCCAGACCAGAGGTGGCACCAGTGCCAAGTCGGGCTGGTTTGATACTACCAAGTGCGTCCTGCAATCTGCCATCCAGAAGCGGGGCAGCTTACTTTTGTTTGCCAGGGAAACGGGCCGAGGTTTGTGTCTGGGGGCCTATGGCTGGGAGTGACCGGCTGGCTCCTGAAAAGCTACGATAGGCAGGATGGTGAGCAGACCCATGGTGGCACCAGTGCCAAGTTGGGCTGATTTGATAGTACCAAGTGGCTCCTGCAATCTGCCATCAAAATGTTGGCAGGCGAGTTTTGTTTTCCAGGGAAAAGCGCCGTTGTTTGTGTTTGGGGGCCTGTGGCTGGGAGTGGACGGATGGCTCCTTAGAATCCACGATACACAGCATGGTTCCCAGACCAGAGGTGGCACCAGTGACAAGTCGGGCTAGTTTGATGGTACAAAGTGGTTCCTGCAATCTGCCATCCAGAAGCGGGGCAGCTTACTTTTGTTTGCCAGGGAAACGGGCCGAGGTTTGTGTCTGGGGGCCTATGGCTGGGAGTGACCGGCTGGCTCCTGAAAAGCTACGATAGGCAGGATGGTGACCAGACCCATGGTGGCACCAGTGCCAAGTTGGGCTGGTTTGATAGTACCAAGTGGCTCCTGCAATCTGCCATCAAAAAGTTGGCAGGCCAGTTTTGTTTTCCAGGGAAAAGCGCCGTTGTTTGTGTTTGGGGGCCTGTGGCTGGGAGTGGCCGGCTGGCTCCTTAGAACGCACGATACGCAGGATGGTTCCCAGACCCAAGGTGGCACCAGTGCCACGTTGGGCTGGTTTGATGGTGAAAAGTGGCTCCTGCAATCTGCCATCCTGAAGCGGGGTAGCTTACATTTGTGTGCCAGGGAAACGGGCCGAGGTTTATGACTGGGGGCCTAGGGCTAGAAGTGACCGGCTGGCTCCTGAAAAGCAACAATAGGCAGGATGGTTCCCAGACCCAAGGTGGCACCAGTGCCAAGTTGGGCTGGTTTGATGGTACCAACTGGCTCCTGCAATCTGCCATCTAAAAGTTGTCAGGCGAGTTTTGTTTTCCAGGGAAAAGCGCCGTTGATTTTGTTTGGAGGCCTGTGGCTGGCAGTGCCTGCCTTTCCTCTTAGAATCCGGGTTACGCAGCATGGTTCCCAGAGCCAAGGTGGCACCAGTGCCAAGTCGGGCTGGTTTGATTGTACCAAGTGGCTCCTGCAGTCTGCCATCCAGAAGCGGGGCAGCTTACTTTTGTTTGCCAGGGAAACGGGCCGAGGTATTTGTCTGGGGACCTATGGCTGGGAGTGACCGGCTGGCTCCTGAAAAGCTACGATAGGCAGGATGGTGACCAGACCCATGGTGGCACCAGTGCCAAGTTGGGCTGGTTTGATAGTACCAAGTGGCTCCTGCAATCTGCCATCAAAAAGTTGGCAGGTCAGTTTTGTTTTCCAGGGAAAAGCGCCGTTGTTTGTGTTTGGGGGACTGTGGCTGGGAGTGGCCGGCTGGCTCCTTAGAACACAGGATACGCAGGATGGTTCCCAGACCCAAGGTGGCACCAGTGCCAAGTCGGGCTGGTTTGATAGCACCAAGTGGCTCCTGCAATCTGCCATCCAGAAGCGGGGCAGCTTACTTTTGTTTTCCAGGGAAACGGACCGAGGTTTTTTTCTGGGGGCCTATGGCTGGGAGTGACCGGCTGGCTCCTGAAAAGCTACGATAGGCAGGATGGTGACCAGACCCATGGTGGCACCAGTGCCAAGTCGGGCTGGTTTGATAGTACCAAGTGGCTCCTGCAATCTGCCATCAAAAAGTTGGCAGGCGAGTTTTGTTTTCCAGGGAAAAGCGCCGTTGTGTGTATTTTGGGGCCTGTGGCTGGGAGTGGCCAGCTGGCTCCTTAGAATCCACGATACGCAGGATGGTTCCCAGACCCAAGGTGGCACCAGTGCCAAGTCGGGCTGGTTTGTTAGTACCAAGTGGTTCCTGCAATCTGCCATCCAGAAGCGGTGCAGCTGAATTTTGTTTGCCAGAGAAAAAGGCTGTTGTTTGTGTTTCGGGGCCTGTGGCTGACAGTGGACGGCTGGCTCCTGAAAATCCATGATACGCAGCATGGTTCCCAGACCCAAGGTGGCACCAGTGCCAAGTAGGGCTAGTTTCATAGTACCCAGTGGCTCCTGCAATCTGCCATCCAGAAGAGGGGCAGTTGAGTTTTGTTTTCCAGAGAAAAGGGCCGTGGTTTGTGTTTGGGGCCTATGGCTGAGAGTGACCGGCTGGCCCCTGAAAATCCACGATAGGCAGGATGGTTCCCAGATCCAAGGTGGCAGCAGTGCCATGTTGTGCTGGTGTGATAGTCCCAAGTGGCTCCTGCAATCTGCCATCCAGAAGTGGGGCAGCTGAATTTTGTTTGCCAGAGAAAAAGGCTGTGGTTTTTGTTTGGGGGCCTATGGCTGGGAGTGGCTGGCTGGCTCCTGAAAATCCATGATACGCAGCATGGTTCCCAGACCCAAGGTGGCACCAGTGCCAAGTGGGGCTGGTTTCACAGTGTCAAGTGCCTCCTGCAATCTCCCATCCAGAAGCGGGGCAGCTGAGTTTTGTTTGCCTGTGAAACAGGCCGTTGTTTTTGATTTGGGTCTGTGGCCGAGAATGTTCAGCTGGCTCCTGACAATCCACAATACGCAGGATGGTTCCCAGACCCAAGGTGGCACCAGTGCCAAGTCTTGCTGGTTTGATAGTACCAAGTGGCTCCTGCAATCTGCCATCCAGAAGAGGGGCAGTTGAGTTTTGTTTGCCAGAGGAAAGGGCCGTGGTTTGTGTTTGGGGGCATATGGCTGGGAGTGGCCGGCTGTCTCATTAAAAAGATCGATACGCAGGATGGTTCCCAGACCCAAGGTGGCACCAGTGCCAAGTCGGGCTGTTTTTATAGTACCAAGTGCGTCCTGCAATTTGCCATCCAGAAGAGGGGCAGTTGAGTTTTGTTTGCCAGAGAAAAGCGCCGTTGTTTGTGTTTGGGGGCTTGTGGCTGGGAGTGGCCGACTGGCGCCTTAGAATCTGCGATACGCAGCATGGTTCCCAGACCCAAGGTGGCACCAGTTCCAAGTTGGGCTGGTTTGATAGTACCAAGTGGCTCCTGCAATCTGCCATCCAGAAGCGGGGCAGCTTACTTTTGTTTGCCAGGGAAACGGGCCGAGGTTTGTGTTTGGGGGCCTATGGCTGGGAGTGACCGGCTGGCTCCTGGAAAGCTACAATAGGCAGGATGGTGACCAGACCTATGGTGGCACCAGTGCCAAGTTGGGCTGGTTTGATAGTACCAAGTTGCTCCTGCAATCTGCCATCAAAAAGTTGGCAGGCGAGTTTTGTTTTCCAGGGAAAAGCGCTGTGGTTTGTGTTTGGGGGCCTGTGGCTGGGAGTGGCCGGCTGGCTCCTTAGAATCCACGATACGCAGGATGGTTCCCAGACCCAAGGTGGCACCAGTGCCAAGTCGGGCTGGTTTGATACTACCAAGTGGTTCCTGCAATCTGCCATCCAGAAGCAGGGCAGCTTACTTTTGTTTGCCAGGGAAACGGGCCGTGGGTTTTGTTTGGGGGCATATAGCTGAGAGTGGCCCGCTGGCCCCTGAAAATCCACGCTAGGCAGCATGGTTCCCAGATGCAAGGTGGCACCAGTGCCCAGTCGGGCTGGTTTGATGGTGCAAAGTGGCTCCTGCAATCTGCCATCCAGAAGCGGGGCAGCTGATTTTTGTTTGCCAGAGAAAAATTCCGTGGATTGTTATTGGGGGCATATTGCTGGGAGTGGCCGGCTGGCTCCTTAAAATGCTCGATACGCATGATGGTTCCCAGGCCCAAGGTGTCACCACTACCAAGTCGGCCTGCGGTTTTAGTATCAAGTTCATCCTGCAATTTGCCATCCAGAAGAGGGGCAGTTGAGTTTTGTTTGCCAGAGAAACGGGCCGAGGTTTCTGTTTGGGGACATATGGCTGAGAGTGGCCGGCTGGCCCCTGAAAATCCACGATACACAACATGGTTCCCAGATCCAAGGTGGCACCAGTGCCAAGTTGGGCTGGTTTGATAGTACCAAGTGTCTCCTGCAATCTGCCATCCAGAAGCGGGGCAGCTTACTTTTGTTTGCCAGAGAAATAGGCCTAGGTTTTTGTTTGGGGGCCTGTGGCTAGGAGTGGCCTGCTGGCTCCTAAGAATCCACGATACGCAGGATGTTTACCAGACCCATGGTGGCACCAGTGCCAAGTTGGGCTGGTTTGATAGTACCAAGTGGCTCCTGCAAACTCCATCAAAAAGTTGGCAGGCGTGTTTTGCTTTCCAGGGAACAGCGACGTTGATTTTGTTTGGAGGCCTGTGGCTGGGAGTGGCCGGCTGGCTCCTTAGAATCCACGATACGCAGGATGGTTCCCAGACCCATGGTGGCACCAGTGCCAAGTTGGGCTGGTTTGATAGTACCAAGTGGTTCCTGCAATCTGCCATCCAGAAGCAGGGCAGCTGAGTTTTGTTTGCCAGAGAAAAGGGCCTTGGTTTGTGTTTGGGGGCATATGGCTGGGTGTGGCCAGCTGGCTCCTTAAAATGCACGATATGCAACATGGCTCCCAGACCCAAGGTGGCACCAGTGCCAAGTTGGGCTGGTTTGATAGTACCAAGTGGCTCCTGCAATCTTCCATGATCACGTGGAGAAATACTTTCTGGTTTCAGCCTCATGCTCTTTCTTCTCTCCCTCAACTTCTCTATCACCTCTCATCTGGTTCACATGCGCTGTCTTCAAGGTCCACAGGCTACTTTTCACAGAATCTTCTGGCCTGATGAAGTAAGAATGATGAATAGAACAGAGCTGGGATCTATTTTCCAGTTTGGATAAAATGCATTCTGCACACAAATCCAAGGAGAACGGGCTGCCCCGATGCCCAGAAAATCTTTCACTCCTGCTAGTGTTCTACGTCAACCGCAACTTAGTCTGAAAGAAAAGCTTTTTCTCTGAGAGCATCTGAGAGGTTTGCATGAAGCACTGATATCTGACATATGCAATTTTGAATAGGAGAGGAAAAAGAAAATGGCAAGGAGTTTTTAATTTTAGTGGTTTCAATTTTAATTTCCGTGCACTTTTTCAAAACTTGTCAGCTCAAATGCCCATCAACATCTTTTAGTCATCTGTAAGTCAGTATTCATATAAAATGTGCTTCAAATCCAAAGAATTTCAAATTTGCACTCCAAGCTTCTATGCCTAGATTTATGATTTCCTACACATATTAGATGAAAGGAAGGCCTTTTTTACTGTGGGAGTGCTGGAACACTGGAACAGGTTGCCCAGAGAAGTTGTGGGTGTCCCATCCCTGAAAGTATTCAAGGTCACCTTGGACGGGGCTTGGAGCAGCAACAAAGGAGAAGCTTGATGGTAGAGAAACAAAGTCGGACTATAGAAGAAACTCGGATTGAAGTATAGGATCAAGTTTTCTCTCAGCTCTTGGGGTAAATTCAAAGTTGTACAAAATGACATTTATCTGTGCTATTCACTACTGTAACAGAAAGTTTCATGAAAACTGTACAGAAGATAGTAAATTTTAAAAGAGATAAGAATTACAGCATAAAATCCATGGGATAGGTTACAACATGAGACACTCTCTAAGAGAAAATCTCTTTGTTTCAGCACTTCATCGGGGTAAGATTTCATGAAGTGCCAAAGAAGGCGGCAAAATATCATTCGGGACATTATTTACTGGAATTCAGCCTGGCCATTAGTAGGAACTGCCTTTGAACATATCATGTAGATATACCACACACACTTTCCCTTCACTGAAAAATTACTGTTTACAACAAATAAGCAATTGACGATCAAAATTGATTGAAAGCATCTTAAACATGTCAAGTATTTCATTGTAGATGATCTGTGATCCAAATGCTTCTTCCACCTTCGAGAGGGACAGAAGAATTCTTCCATATCATGATGGTTTAAAATTGTATCAACCAATGTTTTCTGCTGAAAAGATATCATCTATTTTTTTCTATTTTTGGAAGAAAATATTCCTAGACATACAACAGGTGAGAACTAAGTAATTTTAAAGAAACAAATGAAATGAAAATATTCTGTAAATAGAATGAAATGAAAAGCTGTGTTTTAAATAGGAGCTAAATATTAAACAGAATTTTTGTACCAGGCATTTGAATTACTGCACCAGCTCTTTTGCCCATCAAGAGAGGCATTTAGCATTTCAGTCTTTTCCAAGGTGTTCATGATCTGCTATGCTGATCTCTGTGTGTGCCTAGGTGTGTGTGGAGGGGGGGGCATATGAAGGGGAGTGTGTATGTTTGCTTTACAATTGTTGTGGCAGATTCATGCCTCAGCTCCACATTTTGTTTTAAAAAGGTCACACCGAGTGGATATGAAGTTTACTATCAACAAGAGATCGATTCCCAAATCATCCATTTGACTCTCCCTTATAAATCATGTGCTTTGTTGCATATTTTATCAAATATACTTTCAAGCCAGATGGAGGAAGGAGGATGTGGGAATCCCTCCACCATCTTGCAACTTTTATGTAAGTAGGTTTTCAAGAAAATCATCATTTCTCTTTTAAATATGTCTGGAACAGGCATGATGGTAGTGTCAACCTGTTGGAGTTTTTGTTGCTGGAAGAAGTTGTACAAAAGGATTGGTTTTTACATTGACCAGTTACTGAATCAAGCGCAGGAATACATTGGAAATTTAGCTGGGGGTTCCTTTTCCCAGCAGACTACTTCTAGAACGAGCTTGTACACTGAAGCTGACTCTTTTGCTCTCTTTTTGTTTCTTTCCTATTTTCTTGGCTTCTTTGCCACTATCTAGACAATTTTGGAACTTTGTTCCCAACTAAAATGGTTTCAATAGTCTGATTGTGATCATACATTTTTACAAGGAATTTTTAAAATCTTTCCTCGAGTCCAGAAAGTCAAGGACTTAGATCTTTTTCTTCCCTTATCAATATTGCCATGAAATTGATAAATAAAGACCAACTCTTTATTTTTGTTTTTAACCCACGTAGATAATTCCCATCCATTAATCCATTTTGTGGACCAATAGCTGCCATTCTGATGGAAGCTGTCACTTCTTAACAATAGGCATTCTGTGACTATGTTGACTGCACTTTGGGTGAAGATCCTAACTGGTCTTAGATATACATAGGGAGAAATTTGCTCAGCCAGTGTCAGTCTTAAGCATGCGTATCAGAAGATCTTTCTAGAGCTGGGAATTTTCCCATGAAAGGGATTCAGTTAGGGAAGAGACACTTGTGCCAGAGTTTTACATTCTTCTTGAACACTGCTTAAGGAACTTAGATGCCATGTCCATTTGGATCTCTGTCTGCACAGAACTTTGTCATGCCAGCGCTTTGAAATGCATCTTGAAGAGAATTCACTAGCACAGAATGAAAGAGAGTGGAAGGGGTTGGTGGGGCTAACCAGGCCCAACCCCCCTGCCTAAACCAGGATACCTAGAGCCTCTTGCCCAGGATTCTATCTGGGTGTACTTTTAATGTCTTCAAAGATCCAGGCTCCACAATCTTTCTGGGCAGTCTGTGCCGTGGTTCAGTCACCCTGACAGTAAAGAAACATTTACTGATGTTCAAAGGCAATCTCCTGTATTTCAGTGTGTGCCCACTGCCTCTTGTCTTTTCCCTCAGCATCACTGAAAAGACACTGATTCCCTCCCCTTTGCACTATTGCTTCCATATGTATGTGTGATGCCATGTAGAGGTATGTCAAAAACCTCCCTGAAGCCCAGGCAGATAATATTCCCTTCATCTACCAGTCAAGTTGATTCATCAGAGGAGTTTAAAGTGATGTTCAGCATGAAATTCCCCTGAAAAATCATGCTAACTACATTATTTGGTCATCTGTCATGTGCCTGGCAAGGATTTCCAGGAAGAGCTGCTTCATCAACTTCCTGGGGATAAAAAAGAGGCTGGCTGGTTTGTACTATGGCGAGTCCTCTTAATTGCCTTTTTTGAAGATGGGTGTCATTTGCTAACATCCACCCTTTAGCTCCTCTTCTCATCTACACCTCGGCAAAAAGCTTTTCCACTATGTCTGGCTAGGAAAAACTGTGCCAGCACAGAAAACATCTCCCATCGTGTTCTAGAAGTTGCACGGATGTCTGCCAAGTGTTTGGCAGGAAGAAAAGAAAAGTTGTCCAAAACAGCTTCCAATCGAATGTTCCTGTGATTGGAAAAGTCAGGAGAGTGCAAAGGTACTGTTTTCTATCAGTTGGCAAGGTGCGCACACAATCCCAGTGTTGTACAGCTTGCTTCTTCACCTTCCCGAAGCTGCCGCTCTCGCCGGCTGCCGGAGCCCAAGAAGCGGCTTCTTCGCGCAAAGACGATTGTGCCGCTCACAGTGCTCTCCTTAGCGCGGCTTCTGCCGAAAGACGCCCGGCAGCGGCTCTTACCTCCGGAGAGCATCCTACCCTCGTCTTTCGCGTCTTTTGTAGTCTACATCTTAGCAAAACGCTTTTCCACTATGTCTGGCTAGGAAAAACTGTGCCAGCACAGAAAACATCTCCCATCGTGTTCTAGAAGTTGCACGGATGTCTGCCAAGTGTTTGGCAGGAAGAAAAGAAAAGTTGTCCAAAACAGCTTCCAATCGAATGTTCCTGTGATTGGAAAAGTCAGGAGAGTGCAAAGGTACTGTTTTCTATCAGTTGGCAAGGTGCGCACACAATCCCAGTGTTGTACAGCTTGCTTCTTCACCTTCCCGAAGCTGCCGCTCTCGCCGGCTGCCGGAGCCCAAGAAGCGGCTTCTTCGCGCAAAGACGATTGTGCCGCTCACAGTGCTCTCCTTAGCGCAGCTTCTGCCGAAAGACGCCCGGCAGCGGCTCTTACCTCCGGAGAGCATCCTACCTTCGTCTTTCGCGTCTTATGTAGTCTACATCTTAGCAAAACGCTTCTCCACTATGTCTGGCTAGGAAAAACTGTGCCAGCACAGAAAACATCTCCCATCGTGTTCTAGAAGTTGCACGGATGTCTGCCAAGTGTTTGGCAGGAAGAAAAGAAAAGTTGTCCAAAACAGCTTCCAATCGAATGTTCCTGTGATTGGAAAAGTCAGGAGAGTGCAAAGGTACTGTTTTCTATCAGTTGGCAAGGTGCGCACACAATCCCAGTGTTGTACAGCTTGCTTCTTCACCTTCCCGAAGCTGCCGCTCTCGCCGGCTGCCGGAGCCCAAGAAGCGGCTTCTTCGCGCAAAGACGATTGTGCCGCTCACAGTGCTCTCCTTAGCGCGGCTTCTGCTGAAAGACGCCCGGCAGCGGCTCTTACCTCCGGAGAGCATCCTACCTTCGTCTTTCGCGTCTTATGTAGTCTACACCTCGGCAAAAAGCTTTTCCACTATGTCTGGCTAGGAAAAACTGTGCCAGCACAGAAAACATCTCCCATCGTGTTCTAGAAGTTGCACGGATGTCTGCCAAGTGTTTGGCAGGAAGAAAAGAAAAGTTGTCCAAAACAGCTTCCAATCGAATGTTCCTGTGATTGGAAAAGTCAGGAGAGTGCAAAGGTACTGTTTTCTATCAGTTGGCAAGGTGCGCACACAATCCCAGTGTTGTACAGCTTGCTTCTTCACCTTCCCGAAGCTGCCGCTCTCGCCGGCTGCCGGAGCCCAAGAAGCGGCTTCTTCGCGCAAAGACGATTGTGCCGCTCACAGGGCTCTCCTTAGCGCGGCTTCTGCCGAAAGACGCCCGGCAGCGGCTCTTACCTCCGGAGAGCATCCTACCTTCGTCTTTCGCGTCTTTTGTAGTCTACACCTCGGCAAAACGCTTTTCCACTATGTCTGGCTAGGAAAAACTGTGCCAGCACAGAAAACATCTCCCATCGTGTTCTAGAAGTTGCACGGATGTCTGCCAAGTGTTTGGCAGGAAGAAAAGAAAAGTTGTTCAAAACAGATTCCAATCGAATGTTCATGTGATTGGAAAAGTCAGGAGAGTGCAAAGGTACTGTTTTCTATCAGTTGGCAAGGTGCGCACACAATCCCAGTGTTGTACAGCTTGCTTCTTCACCTTCCCGAAGCTGCCGCTCTCGCCGGCTGCCGGAGCCCAAGAAGCGGCTTCTTCGCGCAAAGACGATTGTGCCGCTCACAGTGCTCTCCTTAGCGCGGCTTCTGCCGAAAGACGCCCGGCAGCGGCTCTTACCTCCGGAGAGCATCCTACCTTCGTCTTTCGCGTCTTTTGTAGTCTACATCTTAGCAAAACGCTTTTCCACTATGTCTGGCTAGGAAAAACTGTGCCAGCACAGAAAACATCTCCCATCGTGTTCTAGAAGTTGCACGGATGTCTGCCAAGTGTTTGGCAGGAAGAAAAGAAAAGTTGTCCAAAACAGCTTCCAATCGAATGTTCCTGTGATTGGAAAAGTCAGGAGAGTGCAAAGGTACTGTTTTCTATCAGTTGGCAAGGTGCGCACACAATCCCAGTGTTGTACAGCTTGCTTCTTCACCTTCCCGAAGCTGCCGCTCTCGCCGGCTGCCGGAGCCCAAGAAGCGGCTTCTTCGCGCAAAGACGATTGTGCCGCTCACAGTGCTCTCCTTAGCGCGGCTTCTGCTGAAAGACGCCCGGCAGCGGCTCTTACCTCCGGAGAGCATCCTACCTTCGTCTTTCGCGTCTTATGTAGTCTACACCTCGGCAAAAAGCTTTTCCACTATGTCTGGCTAGGAAAAACTGTGCCAGCACAGAAAACATCTCCCATCGTGTTCTAGAAGTTGCACGGATGTCTGCCAAGTGTTTGGCAGGAAGAAAAGAAAAGTTGTCCAAAACAGCTTCCAATCGAATGTTCCTGTGATTGGAAAAGTCAGGAGAGTGCAAAGGTACTGTTTTCTATCAGTTGGCAAGGTGCGCACACAATCCCAGTGTTGTACAGCTTGCTTCTTCACCTTCCCGAAGCTGCCACTCTCAGGAGGTAAGAGCCGCTGCCGGGCGTCTTTCGGCAGAAGCCGCGCTAAGGAGAGCCCTGTGAGCGGCACAATCGTCTTTGCGCGAAGAAGCCGCTTCTTGGGCTCCGGCAGCCGGCGAGAGCGGCAGCTTCGGGAAGGTGAAGAAGCAAGCTGTACAACACTGGGATTGTGTGCGCACCTTGCCAACTGATAGAAAACAGTACCTTTGCACTCTCCTGACTTTTCCAATCACAGGAACATTCGATTGGAAGCTGTTTTGGACAACTTTTCTTTTCTTCCTGCCAAACACTTGGCAGACATCCGTGCAACTTCTAGAACACGATGGGAGATGTTTTCTGTGCTGGCACAGTTTTTCCTAGCCAGACATAGTGGAAAAGCTTTTTGCCGAGGTGTAGACTACATAAGACGCGAAAGACGAAGGTAGGATGCTCTCCGGAGGTAAGAGCCGCTGCCGGGCGTCTTTCAGCAGAAGCCGCGCTAAGGAGAGCACTGTGAGCGGCACAATCGTCTTTGCGCGAAGAAGCCGCTTCTTGGGCTCCGGCAGCCGGCGAGAGCGGCAGCTTCGGGAAGGTGAAGAAGCAAGCTGTACAACACTGGGATTGTGTGCGCACCTTGCCAACTGATAGAAAACAGTACCTTTGCACTCTCCTGACTTTTCCAATCACAGGAACATTCGATTGGAAGCTGTTTTGGACAACTTTTCTTTTCTTCCTGCCAAACACTTGGCAGACATCCGTGCAACTTCTAGAACACGATGGGAGATGTTTTCTGTGCTGGCACAGTTTTTCCTAGCCAGACATAGTGGAAAAGCTTTTTGCCGAGGTGTAGACTACATAAGACGCGAAAGACGAAGGTAGGATGCTCTCCGGAGGTAAGAGCCGCTGCCGGGCGTCTTTCAGCAGAAGCCGCGCTAAGGAGAGCACTGTGAGCGGCACAATCGTCTTTGCGCGAAGAAGCCGCTTCTTGGGCTCCGGCAGCCGGCGAGAGCGGCAGCTTCGGGAAGGTGAAGAAGCAAGCTGTACAACACTGGGATTGTGTGCGCACCTTGCCAACTGATAGAAAACAGTACCTTTGCACTCTCCTGACTTTTCCAATCACAGGAACATTCGATTGGAAGCTGTTTTGGACAACTTTTCTTTTCTTCCTGCCAAACACTTGGCAGACATCCGTGCAACTTCTAGAACACGATGGGAGATGTTTTCTGTGCTGGCACAGTTTTTCCTAGCCAGACATAGTGGAAAAGCGTTTTGCTAAGATGTAGACTACAAAAGACGCGAAAGACGAAGGTAGGATGCTCTCCGGAGGTAAGAGCCGCTGCCGGGCGTCTTTCGGCAGAAGCCGCGCTAAGGAGAGCACTGTGAGCGGCACAATCGTCTTTGCGCGAAGAAGCCGCTTCTTGGGCTCCGGCAGCCGGCGAGAGCGGCAGCTTCGGGAAGGTGAAGAAGCAAGCTGTACAACACTGGGATTGTGTGCGCACCTTGCCAACTGATAGAAAACAGTACCTTTGCACTCTCCTGACTTTTCCAATCACAGGAACATTCGATTGGAAGCTGTTTTGGACAACTTTTCTTTTCTTCCTGCCAAACACTTGGCAGACATCCGTGCAACTTCTAGAACACGATGGGAGATGTTTTCTGTGCTGGCACAGTTTTTCCTAGCCAGACATAGTGGAAAAGCGTTTTGCTAAGATGTAGACTACAAAAGACGCGAAAGACGAAGGTAGGATGCTCTCCGGAGGTAAGAGCCGCTGCCGGGCGTCTTTCGGCAGAAGCCGCGCTAAGGAGAGCACTGTGAGCGGCACAATCGTCTTTGCGCGAAGAAGCCGCCTCTTGGGCTCCGGCAGCCGGCGAGAGCGGCAGCTTCGGGAAGGTGAAGAAGCAAGCTGTACAACACTGGGATTGTGTGCGCACCTTGCCAACTGATAGAAAACAGTACCTTTGCACTCTCCTGACTTTTCCAATCACAGGAACATTCGATTGGAAGCTGTTTTGGACAACTTTTCTTTTCTTCCTGCCAAACACTTGGCAGACATCCGTGCAACTTCTAGAACACGATGGGAGATGTTTTCTGTGCTGGCACAGTTTTTCCTAGCCAGACATAGTGGAAAAGCGTTTTGCCGAGGTGTAGACTACATAAGACGCGAAAGACGAAGGTAGGATGCTCTCCGGAGGTAAGAGCCGCTGCCGGGCGTCTTTCAGCAGAAGCCGCGCTAAGGAGAGCACTGTGAGCGGCACAATCGTCTTTGCGCGAAGAAGCCGCTTCTTGGGCTCCGGGAGCCGGCGAGAGCGGCAGCTTCGGGAAGGTGAAGAAGCAAGCTGTACAACACTGGGATTGTGTGCGCACCTTGCCAACTGATAGAAAACAGTACCTTTGCACTCTCCTGACTTTTCCAATCACATGAACATTCGATTGGAAGCTGTTTTGGACAACTTTTCTTTTCTTCCTGCCAAACACTTGGCAGACATCCGTGCAACTTCTAGAACACGATGGGAGATGTTTTCTGTGCTGGCACAGTTTTTCCTAGCCAGACATAGTGGAAAAGCTTTTTGCCGAGGTGTAGACTACATAAGACGCGAAAGACGAAGGTAGGATGCTCTCCGGAGGTAAGAGCCGCTGCCGGGCGTCTTTCGGCAGAAGCCGCGCTAAGGAGAGCACTGTGAGCGGCACAATCGTCTTTGCGCGAAGAAGCCGCTTCTTGGGCTCCGGGAGCCGGCGAGAGCGGCAGCTTCGGGAAGGTGAAGAAGCAAGCTGTACAACACTGGGATTGTGTGCGCACCTTGCCAACTGATAGAAAACAGTACCTTTGCACTCTCCTGACTTTTCCAATCACAGGAACATTCGATTGGAAGCTGTTTTGGACAACTTTTCTTTTCTTCCTGCCAAACACTTGGCAGACATCCGTGCAACTTCTAGAACACGATGGGAGATGTTTTCTGTGCTGGCACAGTTTTTCCTAGCCAGACATAGTGGAAAAGCGTTTTGCCGAGGTGTAGATGAGAAGAGGAGCTAAAGACGAAGGTAGGATGCTCTCCGGAGGTAAGAGCCGCTGCCGGGCGTCTTTCGGCAGAAGCCGCGCTAAGGAGAGCCCTGTGAGCGGCACAATCGTCTTTGCGCGAAGAAGCCGCTTCTTGGGCTCCGGCAGCCGGCGAGAGCGGCAGCTTCGGGAAGGTGAAGAAGCAAGCTGTACAACACTGGGATTGTGTGCGCACCTTGCCAACTGATAGAAAACAGTACCTTTGCACTCTCCTGACTTTTCCAATCACAGGAACATTCGATTGGAAGCTGTTTTGGACAACTTTTCTTTTCTTCCTGCCAAACACTTGGCAGACATCCGTGCAACTTCTAGAACACGATGGGAGATGTTTTCTGTGCTGGCACAGTTTTTCCTAGCCAGACATAGTGGAAAAGCGTTTTGCTAAGATGTAGACGACAAGAGAGGCTAAAGAGTGGATGTTAGCAAATGACACCCATCTTCAAAAAAGGCAATTAAGAGGACTCGCCATAGTACAAACCAGCCAACCTCTTTTTTATCCCCAGGAAGTTGATGAAGCAGCTCTTCCTGGAAATCCTTGCCAGGCACATGACAGATGACCAAATAATGTAGTTAGCATGATTTTTCAGGGGAATTTCATGCTGAACATCACTTTAAACTCCTCTGATGAATCAACTTGACTGGTAGATGAAGGGAATATTATCTGCCTGGGCTTCAGGGAGGTTTTTGACATACCTCTACATGGCATCACACATACATATGGAAGCAATAGTGCAAAGGGGAGGGAATCAGTGTCTTTTCAGTGATGCTGAGGGAAAAGACAAGAGGCAGTGGGCACACACTGAAATACAGGAGATTGCCTTTGAACATCAGTAAATGTTTCTTTACTGTCAGGGTGACTGAACCACGGCACAGACTGCCCAGAAAGATTGTGGAGCCTGGATCTTTGAAGACATTAAAAGTACACCCAGATAGAATCCTGGGCAAGAGGCTCTAGGTATCCTGGTTTAGGCAGGGGGGTTGGGCCTGGTTAGCCCCACCAACCCCTTCCACTCTCTTTCATTCTGTGCTAGTGAATTCTCTTCAAGATGCATTTCAAAGCGCTGGCATGACAAAGTTCTGTGCAGACAGAGATCCAAATGGACATGGCATCTAAGTTCCTTAAGCAGTGTTCAAGAAGAATGTAAAACTCTGGCACAAGTGTCTCTTCCCTAACTGAATCCCTTTCATGGGAAAATTCCCAGCTCTAGAAAGATCTTCTGATACGCATGCTTAAGACTGACACTGGCTGAGCAAATTTCTCCCTATGTATATCTAAGACCAGTTAGGATCTTCACCCAAAGTGCAGTCAACATAGTCACAGAATGCCTATTGTTAAGAAGTGACAGCTTCCATCAGAATGGCAGCTATTGGTCCACAAAATGGATTAATGGATGGGAATTATCTACGTGGGTTAAAAACAAAAATAAAGAGTTGGTCTTTATTTATCAATTTCATGGCAATATTGATAAGGGAAGAAAAAGATCTAAGTCCTTGACTTTCTGGACTCGAGGAAAGATTTTAAAAATTCCTTGTAAAAATGTATGATCACAATCAGACTATTGAAACCATTTTAGTTGGGAACAAAGTTCCAAAATTGTCTAGATAGTGGCAAAGAAGCCAAGAAAATAGGAAAGAAACAAAAAGAGAGCAAAAGAGTCAGCTTCAGTGTACAAGCTCGTTCTAGAAGTAGTCTGCTGGGAAAAGGAACCCCCAGCTAAATTTCCAATGTATTCCTGCGCTTGATTCAGTAACTGGTCAATGTAAAAACCAATCCTTTTGTACAACTTCTTCCAGCAACAAAAACTCCAACAGGTTGACACTACCATCATGCCTGTTCCAGACATATTTAAAAGAGAAATGATGATTTTCTTGAAAACCTACTTACATAAAAGTTGCAAGATGGTGGAGGGATTCCCACATCCTCCTTCCTCCATCTGGCTTGAAAGTATATTTGATAAAATATGCAACAAAGCACATGATTTATAAGGGAGAGTCAAATGGATGATTTGGGAATCGATCTCTTGTTGATAGTAAACTTCATATCCACTCGGTGTGACCTTTTTAAAACAAAATGTGGAGCTGAGGCATGAATCTGCCACAACAATTGTAAAGCAAACATACACACTCCCCTTCATATGCCCCCCCCTCCACACACACCTAGGCACACACAGAGATCAGCATAGCAGATCATGAACACCTTGGAAAAGACTGAAATGCTAAATGCCTCTCTTGATGGGCAAAAGAGCTGGTGCAGTAATTCAAATGCCTGGTACAAAAATTCTGTTTAATATTTAGCTCCTATTTAAAACACAGCTTTTCATTTCATTCTATTTACAGAATATTTTCATTTCATTTGTTTCTTTAAAATTACTTAGTTCTCACCTGTTGTATGTCTAGGAATATTTTCTTCCAAAAATAGAAAAAAATAGATGATATCTTTTCAGCAGAAAACATTGGTTGATACAATTTTAAACCATCATGATATGGAAGAATTCTTCTGTCCCTCTCGAAGGTGGAAGAAGCATTTGGATCACAGATCATCTACAATGAAATACTTGACATGTTTAAGATGCTTTCAATCAATTTTGATCGTCAATTGCTTATTTGTTGTAAACAGTAATTTTTCAGTGAAGGGAAAGTGTGTGTGGTATATCTACATGATATGTTCAAAGGCAGTTCCTACTAATGGCCAGGCTGAATTCCAGTAAATAATGTCCCGAATGATATTTTGCCGCCTTCTTTGGCACTTCATGAAATCTTACCCCGATGAAGTGCTGAAACAAAGAGATTTTCTCTTAGAGAGTGTCTCATGTTGTAACCTATCCCATGGATTTTATGCTGTAATTCTTATCTCTTTTAAAATTTACTATCTTCTGTACAGTTTTCATGAAACTTTCTGTTACAGTAGTGAATAGCACAGATAAATGTCATTTTGTACAACTTTGAATTTACCCCAAGAGCTGAGAGAAAACTTGATCCTATAGTTCAATCCGAGTTTCTTCTATAGTCCGACTTTGTTTCTCTACCATCAAGCTTCTCCTTTGTTGCTGCTCCAAGCCCCGTCCAAGGTGACCTTGAATACTTTCAGGGATGGGACACCCACAACTTCTCTGGGCAACCTGTTCCAGTGTTCCAGCACTCCCACAGTAAAAAAGGCCTTCCTTTCATCTAATATGTGTAGGAAATCATAAATCTAGGCATAGAAGCTTGGAGTGCAAATTTGAAATTCTTTGGATTTGAAGCACATTTTATATGAATACTGACTTACAGATGACTAAAAGATGTTGATGGGCATTTGAGCTGACAAGTTTTGAAAAAGTGCACGGAAATTAAAATTGAAACCACTAAAATTAAAAACTCCTTGCCATTTTCTTTTTCCTCTCCTATTCAAAATTGCATATGTCAGATATCAGTGCTTCATGCAAACCTCTCAGATGCTCTCAGAGAAAAAGCTTTTCTTTCAGACTAAGTTGCGGTTGACGTAGAACACTAGCAGGAGTGAAAGATTTTCTGGGCATCGGGGCAGGCCGTTCTCCTTGGATTTGTGTGCAGAATGCATTTTATCCAAACTGGAAAATAGATCCCAGCTCTGTTCTATTCATCATTCTTACTTCATCAGGCCAGAAGATTCTGTGAAAAGTAGCCTGTGGACCTTGAAGACAGCGCATGTGAACCAGATGAGAGGTGATAGAGAAGTTGAGGGAGAAAAGAAAGAGCATGAGGCTGAAACCAGAAAGTATTTCTCCACGTGATCATGGAAGATTGCAGGAGCCACTTGATACTATCAAACCAGCCCAACTTGGCACTGGTGCCACCTTGGGTCTGGGAGCCATGTTGCATATCGTGCATTTTAAGGAGCCAGCTGGCCACACCCAGCCATATGCCCCCAAAAACACAAACCAAGGCCCTTTTCTCTGGCAAACAAAACTCAGCTGCCCTGCTTCTGGATGGCAGATTGCAGGAACCACTTGGTACTATCAAACCAGCCCAACTTGGCACTGGTGCCACCATGGGTCTGGTCACCATCCTGCCTATTGTAGCTTTTCAGGAGCCAGCCGGTCACTCTCAGCCATAGGCCCCCAAACACAAACCTCGGCCCGTTTACCTGGCAAACAAAAGTAAGCTGCCCCGCTTCTGGATGGCAGATTGCAGGAGCTACTTAGTACTATCAAATCAGCCCGACTTGGCACAGGTGCCACCTTGGATCTGGGAACCATCCTGTGTATCGTGGATTTTCAGGGGCCAGCCAGCCACTCTCAGCCATATGCCCCCAAAAACAAACCACGGACCTTTTCTCTGGCAAACAAAACTCAACTGCCCCTCTTCTGGATGGCAAATTTTAGGACGCACTTTGTACTACGAAAACCGCCCGTTGTGGCACTGGTGCCACCTTGTGTCAGGGAACCATCCTGCATATCGAGCTTTTTAAGGAGCCAGCCGGCCAGCCCCAGCCATATACCCCCAAAAACAAACCACGGACCATTTCTCATGGAAAAAAAAATCCGCTGCCCCGCGTCTGGATGGCAGATTGCAGGAGCCACTTTGCACCATCAAACCAGCCCGACTTGGCACTGGTGCCACCTTGGGTCTGGGAACAATCCTGCGTATCGTACATATTCAGGAACCAGCCGAACACTCCCAGCCACAGGCCCCCAAACACAAACAACGGCCCATTTCCCTGGCAAACAAAACTCAGCGGCCCCGCTTCTGGATGGCAGTTTGCAGGAGCCACTTGGGACTATCAAACCAGCCCGACTTGGCACTGGTGCCACCTTGGGTCTGGGAAACATCCTGCGTATCGTGGATTCTTAGGAGCCAGCCGGCCACTCCTAGCCACAGGCCCCCAAACAAAAACCTAGGCCTATTTCTCTGGCAAACAAAAGTAAGCTGCCCCGCTTCTGGATGGCAGATTGCAGGAGACACTTGGGACTATCAAACCAGCCCAACTTGGCACTGGTGCCACCTTGGATCTGGGAACCATGCTGTGTATCGTGGATATTCAGGGGCCAGCCGGCCACTCTCAGCCATATATCCCCAAACAGAAACCTCGGCCCTGTTCTCTGGCAAACAAAACTCAACTGCCCCTCTTCTGGATGGCAAATTGCAGGATGAACTTGATACTAAAACCGCAGGCCGACTTGGTAGTGGTGACACCTTGGACCTGGGAACCATCATGCGTATCGAGCATTTTAAGGAGCCAGCCGGCCACTCCCAGCAATATGCCCCCAAAAACAATCCACGGAATTTTTCTCTGGCAAACAAAAATCAGCTGCCCCGCTTCTGGATGGCAGATTGCAGGAGCCACTTTGCACCATCAAACCAGCCCGACTTGGCACTGGTGCCACCTTGCATCTGGGAAGCATGCTGCCTAGCGTGGATTTTCAGGAGCCAGCCGGCCACTCTCAGCCATAGGCCCCCAAACAAAACCCACGGCCCGTTTCCCTGGCAAACAAAATTAAGCTGCCCCGCTTCTGGATGGCAGATTGCAGGACGCACTTGGTAGTATCAAACCAGCCCGACTTGGCACTGGTGCCACCTTGGGTCTGGGAACCATCCTGCGTATCGTGGGTTCAAAGGAGCCAGCCGGCCACTCCCAGCCACAGGCCCCCAAATACAAACAACGGCGCTTTTCCCTGGAAAACAAAACTCGCCTGACAACTTTTTGATGGCAGATTGCAGGAGCCACTTGGTACTATCAAACCAGCCCAACTTGGCACTGGTGCCACCTCTGGTCTGGGAACCATGCTGCGTAACACAGATTCTAAGGCGCCAGTCGGCCACTCCCAGTCACAAGCCCCCAAACACAAACAACGGCGCTATTCTCTGGCAAACAAAACTCCACTGCCCCTCTTCTGGATGGCAAATTGCAGGACGCACTTGGTACTATAAAAACAGCCCTACTTGGCACTGGTGCCACCTTGGGTCTGGGAACCATCCTGCGTATCGGTCTTTTTAATGAGACAGCCGGCCACTCCCAGCCATATGCCCCCAAACACAACCCACGGCCCTTTTCTCTGGCAAACAAAACTCAACTGCACCGCTTCTGGATGGCAGATTGCAGGAGCCACTTGGTACTATCAAACCAGCCCGACTTGGCACTGGTGCCACCTTGGGTCTGGGAACCATCCAGCCTATCGTGGATTTTAAGGAGCCAGCCGGCTACTCCCAGCCACAGGCCCCCAACAAAAACCACGGCCCTTTATTCTGGCAAACCAAACTCAGCTGCCTCACTTCTGGATGGCAGATTGCAGGAGCCATTTGGTGTAATCAAACCAGCCCGACTTGGCACTGGTGCCACCTTGGGTCTGGGAACCATCCTGCGTATCGTGGATTCTAAGGAGCCAGCCGGCCACTCCCAGCCACAGGCCCCCAAACAAAATCAACGGCGCTGTTCCCTGGAAAACAAAACACGTCTGCCAACATTTTGATGGAGTTTGCAGGAGCCACTTGGTACTATCAAACCAGCCCAACTTGGCACTGGTGCCACCTTGGGTCTGGGAAACATCCTGCGTATCGTGGATTCTTAGGAGCCAGCCGGCCACTCCTAGCCACAGGCCCCCAGACAAAAACCTAGGCCTATTTCTCTGGCAAACAAAAGTAAGCTGCCCCGCTTCTGGATGGCAGATTGCAGGAGACACTTGGTACTATCAAACCAGCCCAACTTGGCACTGGTGCCACCTTGGATCTGGGAACCATGCTGTGTATCGTGGATATTCAGGGGCCACCCGGCCACTCTCAGCCATATGTCCCCAAACAGAAACCTCGGCCCGTTTCTCTGGCCAACAAAACTCAACTGCCCCTCTTCTGGATGGCAAATTGCAGGATGAACTTGATACTAAAACCGCAGGCCGACTTGGTAGTGGTGACACCTTGGGCCTGGGAACCATCATGCGTATCGAGCATTTTAAGGAGCCAGCCGGCCACTCCCAGCAATATGCCCCCAAAAACAATCCACGGAATTTTTCTCTGGCAAACAAAAATCAGCTGCCCCGCTTCTGGATGGCAGATTGCAGGAGCCACTTTGCACCATCAAACCAGCCCGACTTGGCACTGGTGCCAGCTTGCATCTGGGAACCATGCTGCCTAGCGTGGATTTTCAGGAGCCAGCCGGCCACTCTCAGCCATAGGCCCCCATACAAAACCCACGGCCCGATTCCCTGGCAAGCAAAATTAAGCTGCCCCGCTTCTGGATGGCAGATTGCAGGACGCACTTGGTAGTATCAAACCAGCCCGACTTGGCACTGGTGCCACCTTGGGTCTGGGAACCATCCTGCGTATCGTGGGTTCAAAGGAGCCAGACGGCCACTCCCAGCCATAGGTCCCAAGTCACAAACCTCGGCCCGTTTCACTGGCAAACAAAAGTAAGCTGCCCCGCTTCTGGATGGCAGATTGCAGGAGCCACATGGTACTATCAAACCAGCCCAACTTGGCACTGGTGCCACCTCTGGTCTGGGAACCATGCTGCGTAACACAGATTCTAAGGCGCCAGTCGGCCACTCCCAGCCACAAGCCCCCAAACACAAACAACGGCGCTATTCTCTGGCAAACAAAACTCAACTGCCCCTCTTCTGGATGGCAAATTGCAGGACGCACTTGGTACTATAAAAACAGCCCTACTTGGCACTGGTGCCACCTTGGGTCTGGGAACCATCCTGCGTATCGATCTTTATAATGAGACAGCCGGCCACTCCCAGCCATATGCCCCCAAACAAAACCCACGGCCCTTTTCTCTGGCAAACAACACTCAACTGCACCGCTTCTGGATGGCAGATTGCAGGAGCCACTTGGTACTATCAAACCAGCCCGACTTGGCACTGGTGCCACCTTGGGTCTGGGAAACATCCTGCGTATTGTGGGTTGTCAGGAGCCAGCCGAACACTCTCGGCCACAGACCCCAATCAAAAACAACGGCCCGTTTCACAGGCAAACAAAACTCAGCTGCCCCGCTTCTGGATGGGAGATTGCAGGAGGCACTTGACACTGTGAAACCAGCCCCACTTGGCACTGGTGCCACCTTGGGTCTGGGAACCATGCTGCGTATCATGGATTTTCAGGAGCCAGCCGGCCACTCCCAGCCACAGGCCCCCAAACACAAACCACAGCATTTTTCTCTGGCAAACAAAATTCAGCTGCCCCGCTTCTGGATGGCAGATTGCAGGAGCCACTTGGGACTATCACACCAGCACAACATGGCACTGGTGCCACCTTGGATCTGGGAACCATCCTTCCTATCGTGGATTTTCAGGGGCCAGCCGGTCACTCTCAGCCATAGGCCCCAAACACAAACCACGGCCCTTTTCTCTGGAAAACAAAACTAAACTGCCCCTCTTCCTGATGGGAGATTGCAGGAGCCACTGGGTACTATGAAACCAGCCCTACTTGGCACTGGTGCCACCTTGGGTCTGGGAAACATCCTGCGTATCATGGATTTTCAGGAGCCAGCCGGCCACTGCCAGCCACAGGCCCCGAAACACAAACAACAGCCTTTTTCTCTGGCAAACAAAATTCAGCTGCCCCGCTTCTGGATGGCAGATTGCAGGAACCACTTGGTACTATCAAACCAGCCCGACTTGGCACTGGTGCCACCTTGGGTCTGGGAACCATCCTGCGTATCGTGGATTCTAAGGAGCCAGCTGGCCACTCCCAGCCACAGGCCCCAAAACACACACAACGGTGCTTTTCCCTGGAAAACAAAACTCGCCTGCCAAACATTTGATGGCAGATTGCAGGAGCCACTTGGTTTTATCAAATCAGCCGAACTTGGCACTGGTGCCACCATGGGTCTGGTCACCATCCTGCCTATCGTAGCTTTTCAGGTGCCACCCAGTCACCCCCAGCCAGAGGCCCCTAGACAAATATTTCGGCCCGTTTCCCTGGCAAACAAAAGTAAGCTACCCCGCTTCTGGATGGCAGATTGCAGGAGCCACTTTGCACCATCAAACCAGCCCAACTTGGCACTGGTGCCACCTCTGGTCTGGGAACCATCCTGCGTATCGTGGGTTCTAAGGAGCCAGCTAGCCACTCCCAGCCACAGGCCCCCAAACACAAACAACGGCGCTTTTCCCTGGAAAACAAAACTCGCCTGCCAACTTTTTGATGGCAGATTGCCAGAGCCACTTGGTACTATCAAACCAGCCCAACTTGGCACTGGTGCCACCATGGGTCTGGTCACCATCCTGCCTATCGTAGCTTTTCAGGAGCCAGCCGGTCACTCGCAGCCATAGGCCCCCAGACAAAAACCTCGGCCCGTTTCCCTGGCAAACAAAAGTAAACTGCCCCGCTTTTGGATGGCAGATTGCAGGATGCATTTGGTACTATCAAACCTGCCCGACTTGGCCCTGGTGCCACCTTGGCTCTGGGAACCATGCTGCGTAACGTAGATTCTACGAGGACAGGCGGCCACTCCCAGCCACAGGCCTCTAAACAACGGCGCTTTTCCCTGGAAAACAAAACTCGCCTGCCAAATTTTTGATGGCAGATTGCAGGAGCCACTTGGTACTATCAAACCAGCCCAACTTGGTACTGGTTCCACTTTGGGTCTGGTCACCATCCTGCCTATCGTAGCTTTTCAGGAGCCAGCCGGTCACTCCCAGCCATAGGCCCCCAGACAAATATCTCGGCCCGTTTCCCTGGCAAACAAAAGTAAGCTGCCCCGCTTCTGGATGGCAGATTGCAGGAGCCACATGGTACTATCAAACCAGGCCAACCTGGCACTGGTGCTACCTTGGCTCTGGGAACCATCCTGCCTATCGTGGATTTTCAGGGGCCAGCCGGCCACTCTCAGCCATATGCCCCCAAACACATACCACGGCCCTTTGCTCTGGCAAACAAAACTCAACTGCCCCTCTTCTGGATGGCAAATTGCAGGACGCACTTGGTACTACGAAAACAGCCCGACTTGGCAGTGATGCCACCTTGGGTCAGGGAACAATCCTGCGTATCGATCATTTTAAGGAGCCAGCCGGCCACGTCCAGCCATATACCCCCAAAAAAAAACCACGGAACTTTTCTCCAGCAAACAAAAATCCGCTGCCCCGCGTCTGAATGGCAGATTTCAGGAGCTATTTAGTATTATCAAACCAGCCCGACTTGGCACTGGTGCCACCATGAGTCTGGTAACCATCCTGCCTATCGTAGCTTTTCAGTAGCCAACTGGTCACTCCCAGCCATAGGCCCCCAGACAAATACCTCGGCCCGTTTCCCTGGGAAACAAAGGTAAGCTGTCCCGCTTCTGGATGGCAGATTGCAGGAGCCACTTGGTACTATCAAACCAGCCCAACTTGGCACTGGTGCCACCTTGGGTCTGGGAACCATCCTGCGTATCCTGGGTTCAAAGGAGGCAGCCGGCCACTCCCAGCCACAGGCCTCTAAACAAGAACAACGGCGCTTTTCCCTGGAAAACAAAACTCGCCTGACAACTTTTTGATGGCAGATTGCAGGAGCCACTTGGTACTATCAAACCAGCCCAACTTGGCACTGGTGCCACCATGGGTCTGGTCACCATCCTGCCTATCGTAGCTTTTCAGGAGCCAGCCGCTCACTCCCAGCCATAGGCCCCCAGACAAATATCTCGGCCCGTTTCCCTGGCAAACAAAAGTAAGCAGCCCCGCTTCTGGATGGCAGATTGCAGGAGCCACATGGTACTATCAAACCAGGCCAACATGGCACTGGTGCCACCTTGGTTCTGGGAACCATCCTGCCTATCGTGGATTTTCAGGGGCCAGCCGGCCACTCTCAACCATATGCCCCCAAACATATACCACGGCCCTTTTCTCTGGCAAAAAAAACTCAACTGCCCCTCTTCTGGATGGCAAATTGCAGGACGCACTTGGTACTACGAAAACAGCCCGACTTGGCACTGATGCCACCTTGGGTCAGGGAACAATCCTGCGTATCGATCTTTTAAGGAGCCAGCCGGCCGCGTCCAGCCATATACCCCCAAAAAAAAACCACGGAACTTTTCTGCAGCAAACAAAAATCCGCTGCCCCCCGTCTGGATGGCAGATTGCAGGAGCTATTTAGTATTATCAAACCAGCCCAACTTGGCACTGGTGCCACCATGAGTTTGGTAACCATCCTGCCTATCGTAGCTTTTCAGTAGCCAGCCAGTCACTCCCAGCCATAGGCCCCCAGACAAATACCTCGGCCCGTTTCCCTGGGAAACAAAATTAAGCTGTCCCGCTTCTGGATGGCAGATTGCAGGAGCCGCTTGGTACTATCAAACCAGCCCAACTTGGCACTGGCGCCACCTTGGCTCTGGGAACCATCCTGCGTATCCTGGGTTCAAAGGAGGCAGCCGGCCACTCCCAGCCACAGGCCTCCAAACACAAACAACGGCGCTTTTCCCTGGAAAACAAAACTGGCCTGCCAACTTTTTGATGGCAGATTGCAGGAGCCACTTGGTACTATCAAACCAGCCCAACTTGGCACTGGTGCCACCATGGGTCTGGTCACCATCCTGCCTTTCGTAGCTTTTCAGGCGCCAGCCGGTCACTCCCAGCCATAGGCCCCCAGACACAAACCTCGGCCCGTTTCCCTGGCAAACAAAAGTAAGCTGCCCCGCTTCTGGATGGCAGATTGCAGGAGCCACTTTGTACCATCAAACCAGCCCGACTTGGCACTGGTGCCACCTCTGGTCTGGGAACCATCCTGCGTATCGTGGATTCTAAGGAGCCAGCTGGCCACTCCCAGCCACAGGCCCCCAAACACAAACAACTGCGCTTTTCCCTGGAAAACAAAACTCACCTGCCAACTTTTTGATGGCAGATTGAAGGAGCCACTTGGTACTATCAAACCAGCCCAACTTGGCACTGGTGCCACCATGGGTCTGGTCACCATCCTGCCTATCGTAGCTTTTCAGGAGGCAGCCGGTCACTCCCAGCCATAGGCCCCCAGACACAAAGCTCTGCCCGTTTCCCTGGCAAACAAAAGTAAGCTACCCCGCTTCTGGATGGCAGATTGCAGGAGTCACTTTGCACCATCAAACCAGCCCGACTTGGCACTGGTGCCACCTCTGGTCTGGGACCCATCCTGCGTATCGTGGATTCTAAGGAGACAGCTGGCCACTCCCAGCCACAGGCCCCCAAACACAAACAACGGCGCTTTTCCCTGGAAAACAAAACTCGTTGCCAACTTTTTGATGGAAGATTGCAGGAGCCACTTTGTACTATCAAACTACCCCAACTTGGCAACAAGTGGTTCCTCCAATCTGACATCCAGAAGCTGGGAAGCTTACTTTTCTTTGCCAGGGAAACGGACCGTTGTTTGTGTTTGGAGGCGTATGGCGGGGAGTGGCCGACTGGCTCCTTAAAATCCACGATACGCAGGATGGTTCCCAGACCAGAGGTGGCACCACTGCCAAGACGGGCTAGTTTGATGGTGCAAAGTGGCTCCTGCAATCTGCCATCCAGAAGCGGGGTAGCTTACTTTTGTTTGCCAGGGAAACGGGCCGAGCTTTTTGTCTGGGGCCCTATGGCTGCGAGTGACCGGCTGGCTCCTGAAAAGCTACGATAGGCAGGATGGTGACCAGACCCATGGTGGCACCAGTGCCAAGTTGGGCTGATTTGATAAAACCAAGTGGCTCCTGCAATCTGCCATCAAAAAGTTGGCAGGAGAGTTTTGTTTTCCAGGGAAAAGCGCCGTTGTTTGTGTTTGGGGGCCTGTGGCTGGGAGTGGCCGGCTGGCTCCTTAGAAACCACGATACGCAGCATGGTATCCAGACCCAAGGTGGCACCAGTGCCAAGTCGGGCTGGTTTGATAGTAAAAAGTGGTTCCTGCAATCTGCCATCCAGAAGCGGGGCAGCTTACTTTTGTTTGCCAGGGAAACGGGCCGAGGTTTTTGTCTGGGGGCCTATGGCTGGGAGTGACCGGCTGGCTCCTGAAAAGCTACGATAGGCAGGATGGTGACCAGACCCATGGTGGCACCAGTCCCAAGTTGGGCTGATTTGATAGTACCAAGTGGCTCCTGCAATCTGTCGTCAAAATTTGGCAGGCGAGTTTTGTTTTCCAGGGAAAAGCGCCGTTGTTTGTGTTTGGGGGCCTGTGGCTGGGAGTGGCCGGCTGGCTCCTTAGAATCCACGATACGCAGGATGGTTCCCAGACCCAAGGTGGCACCAGTGCCAAGTTGGGCTAGTATGATGGTGCAAAGTGGCTCCTGCAATCTGCCATCCAGAAGCGGGGCAGATTACTTTTGTTTGCCAGGGAAAAGGGCCGAGGTTTGTGTCTCGGGGCCTATGGCTGGGAGTGACCGGCTGGCTCCTGAAAAGCTACGATAGGCAGGATGGTGACCAGACCCATGGTGGCACCAGTGCCAAGTTGGGCTGGTTTGATAGTACCAAGTGGCTCCTGCAATCTGCCATCAAAATGTCGGCAGGCGAGTTTTGTTTTCCAGGGAAAAGCGCCGTTGTTTGTGTTTGGGGGCCTGTGGCTGGGAGTGGCCGGCTGGCTCCTTAGAATCCACGCTACGCAGGATGGTTCCCAGACCTGAGGTGGCACCAGTGCCAAGTCGGGCTGGTTTGATAGTACCAAGTGCGTCCTACAATCTGCCATCCAGAAGCGGGGCAGCTTACTTTTGTTTGCCAGGGAAACGGGCCGAGCTTTTTGTCTGGGGGCCTATGGCTGGGAGTGAGCGGCTGGCTCCTGAAAAGCTACGATAGGCAGAATGGTGAGCAGACCCATGGTGGCACAAGTGCCAAGTTGGGCTGGTTTGATAGCACCAAGTGGCTCCTGCAATCTGCCATCAAAATGTTGGCAGGCGAGTTTTGTTTTCCAGGGAAAAGCGCCGTTGTTTGTGTTTGGGTGCCTATGTCTGGGAGTGGCCGGCTGGCTCCTTAGAATCCACGATACGCAGGATGGTTCCCAGACCAGAGGTGGCACCAGTGCCAAGTCGGGCTGGTTTGATAGTACCGAGTGCGTCCTACAATCTGCCATCCAGAAGCGGGACAGCTTGCTTTTGTTTGCCAGGGAAACGGGTCGAGATTTGTGTCTGGGGGCCTATGGCTGGGAGTGACCGGCTAGGTCCTGAAAAGCTAAGGTAGGCAGGATGGTGACCAGACCCATGGTGGCACCAGTGCCAAGTTGGGCTGGTTTGATAGTACCAAGTGGCTCCTGCAATCTGCCATCAAAACGTTGGCAGGCGAGTTTTGTTTTCCAGGGAAAAGCGCCGTTGTTTGTGTTTGGGGGCCTTTGGCTGGGAGTGGCCGGCTGGCTCCTTAGAATCCACGATACGCAGGATGGTTCCCAGACCAGAGGTGGCACCAGTGCCAAGTCGGGCTGGTTTTATAGTACCAAGTGGTTCCTGCAATCTGCCATCCAGAAGCGGGGCAGCTTACTTTTGTTTGCCAGGGAAACGGGCCGAGGTTTTGGTCTGGGAGCCTATGGCTGGGAGTGACCGGCTGGCTCCTGAAAAGCTACGATAGGCAGGATGGTGACCAGACCCATGGTGGCACCAGTGCCAAGTTGGGCTGATTTGATAGTAGCAAGTGGCTCCTGCAATCTGCCATCAAAAAGTTGTCAGGCGAGTTTTGTTTTCCAGGGAAAAGCGCCGTTGTTTGTGTTTGGGGGCCTGTGGCTGGGAGTGGCCGGCTGGCTCCTTAGAATCCACGATACACAGCATGGTTCCCAGACCAGAGGTGGCTCCAGTTCCAAGTCGGGCTATTTGATGGTGAAAAGTGGTTCCTGCAATCTGCCATCCAGAAGCGGGGCAGCTTACTTTGGTTTGCCAGGGAAAAGGGCAGAGCATTGTGTCTGGGCGCCTATGGCTGGGAGTGACCGGCTGGCTCCTGAAAAGCTACGATAAGCAGGATGGTGACCAGACCCATGGTGGCACCAGTGCCAAGTTGGGCTGATTTGATAGTACCAAGTGGCTCCTGCAATCTGCCATCAAAAAGTTGGCAGGCGAGTTTTGTTTTCCAGGGAAAAGCGCTGTGGTTTGTGTTTGGGGGCCTGTGGCTGGGAGTGGCCGGCTGGATCCTTATAATCCACGATACGCAGCATGGATCTCAGACCCAAGGTGGCACCAGTGCCAAGTTGGGCTGGTTTGATAGTACCAAGTGGCTCCTGGCAATCTGCCATCAAAAAGTTGGCAGACGAGTTTTGTTTTCCAGGGAAAAGCGCCGTTGTTTTTGTTTGGGGGCCTGTGGCTGGGAGTGGACGGATGGCTAATTAGAATCCACGATACGCAGGATGGTGACCAGACCCATGGTGGCACCAGTGCCAAGTCGGGCTGGTTTGATAGTACCAAGTGGCTCCTGGAATCTGCCATCCAGAAGCGGGATAACTTACTTTTGTTTGTCAGGGAAACGGGCCGAGGTTTTTGTCTGGGGGCCTATGGCTGGGAGTGACCGGCTGGCTCCTGAAAAGCTACGATAGGCAGGATGGTGACCAGACCCATGGTGGCACCAGTCTCAAGTTGGGCTGATTTGATAGTACCAAGTGGCTCCTGCAATCTGCCGTCAAAATTTGGCAGGCGAGTTTTGTTTTCCAGGGAAAAGCGCCGTTGTTTGTGTTTGGGGGCCTGTGGGTGGGAGTGGCCGGCTGGCTCCTTAGAATCCACGATACGCAGGATGGTTCCCAGACCTGAGGTGGCACCAGTGCCAAGTCGGGCTGGTTTGATAGTACTAAATAGCTCCTGCAATCTGCCATGCAGAAGCGGGGCAGCTTACTTTTGTTTGCCAGGGAAACAGGCCGAGGTTTTTGTCTGGGGGCCTATGGCTGCGAGTGACCGTCTGGCTCCTGAAAAGCTACGATAGGCAGGATGGTGACCAGACCCATGGTGGCACCAGTGCCAAGTTGAGCTGGTTTGATAGTACCAAGTGGCTCCTGCAATCTGCCATCAAAAAGTTGGCAGGCGAGTTTTGTTTTCCAGGGAAAAGCGCCGTTGTTTGTGTTTGGGTGCCTATGGCTGGGAGTGGCCGACTGGCTCCTTAGAATCCACGATACGCACCATAGTTCCCAGACCAGAGGTGGCACCAGTGCCAAGTCGGGCTGGTTTGATAGTACCAAGTGCGTCCTACAATCTGCCATCCAGAAGCGGGGCAGCTTACTTTTGTTTGCCAGGGAAACGGGCCGAGCTTTGTGTCTGGGGGCCTATGGCTGGGAGTGACCGGCTGGCTCCTGAAAAGCTACGATAGGCAGGATGGTGACCAGACCCATGGTGGCACCAGTGCCAAGTTGGGCTGATTTGATAGCAGCAAGTGGCTCCTGCAATCTGCCATCAAAATGTCGGCAGGCGGGTTTGTTTTCCAGGGAAAAGCGCTGTGGTTTGTGTTTGGGGGCCTGTGGCTGGGAGTGACCGGCTGGCTCCTTAGAATCCACGATACGCAGGATGGTTCCCAGACCCAAGGTGGCACCAGTGCCAAGTTGGGCTGGTTTGATAGTACCAAGTGGCTCCTGCAATCTGCCATCCAGAAGCGGGGAAGCTTACTTTTGTTTGCCAGGGAAACGGGCCGAGATTTGTGTCTGGGGGCCTATGGCTGGGAGTGACCGGCTGGCTCCTGAAAAGCTAAGATAGGCAGGATGGTGACCAGACCCATGGTGGCACCAGTGTCAAGTTGGGCTGGTTTGATAGTACCAAGTGGCTCCTGCAATCTGCCATCAAAAATTTGGCAGGCGAGTTTTGTTTTCCAGGCAAAAGCGCCGTTGTTTTTGTTTGGGGGCCTGTGGCTGGGAGTGGCCGGCTGGCTCCTTAGAATCCACGATACGCAGCATGGTTCCCAGACCAGAGGTGGCACCAGTGCCAAGTCGGGCTGGTTTTATAGTACCAAGTTGTTCCTGCAATCTGCCATCCAGAAGCGGGGCAGCTTACTTTGGTTTGCCAGGGAAAAGGGCAGAGCATTGTGTCTGGGCGCCTATGGCTGGGAGTGACCGGCTGGCTCCTGAAAAGCTACGATAAGCAGGATGGTGACCAGACCCATGGTGGCACCAGTGCCAAGTTGGGCTGATTTGATAGTACCAAGTGGCTCCTGCAATCTGCCATCAAAAAGTTGGCCGGCGAATTTTGTTTTCCAGGGAAAAGCGCTGTGGTTTTTGTTTGGGGGCCTGTGGCTGGGAGTGGCCAGCTGGCTCCTTATAATCCACGATACGCAGCATGGTTCCCAGACCACAGGTGGCACCAGTGCCAAGTTGGGCTGGTTTGATAGTACCAAGTGGCTCTGGCAATCTGCCATCAAAAAGTTGGCAGACGAGTTTTGTTTTCCAGGGAAAAGCGCCGTTGGTTTTGTTTGGGGGCCTGTGGCTGGGAGTGGACGGATGGCAAATTAGAATCCACGATAGGCAGGATGGTGACCAGACCCATGGTGGCACCAGTGCCAAGTCGGGCTGGTTTGATAGTACCAAGTGGCTCCTGGAATCTGCCATCCAGAAGCGGGATAACTTACTTTTGTTTGTCAGGGAAACGGGCCGAGGTTTGTGTCTGGGGGCCTATGGCTGGGAGTGACCGACTGGCTCCTGAAAAGCTACGATAGGCAGGATGGTGACCAGACCCATGGTGGCACCAGTGCCAAGTTGGTCTGATTTGATAAAACCAAGTGGCTCCTGCAATCTCCCATCAAAATGTTGGCAGGAGAATTTTGTTTCCCAGGGAAAAGCGCCGTTGTTTGTGTTTGGGGGCCTGTGGCTGGGAGTGGCCGGCTGGCTCCTTAGAATCCACGATACGCAGCATGGTATCCAGACCCAAGGTGGCACCAGTGCCAAGTTTTGCTGGTTTGATAGTACCAAGTGGTTCCTGCAATCTGCCATCCAGAAGCAGGGCAGCTTACTTTTGTATGCCATGGAAACGGGCCGAGGTTTTTGTCTGGGGGCCTATGGCTGGGAGTGGCCGGCTGGCTCCTGAAAAGCTACGATAGGCAGGATGGTGACCAGACCCATGGTGGCACCAGTCCCAAGTTGGGCTGATTTGATAGTACCAAGTGGCTCCTGCAATCTGCCATCAAAATTTCGCAGGCGATTTTTGTTTTCCAGGGAAAAGCGCCGTTGTTTGTGTTTGGGGGCCTGTGGCTGGGAGTGGCCGGCTGGCTCCTTAGAATCCACGATACGCAGGATGGTTCCCAGACCTGAGGTGGCACCAGTGCCAAGTCGGGCTCGTTTGATAGTACTAAATAACTCCTATAATCTGCCATGCAGAAGCGGGGCAGCTTACTTTTGTTTGCCAGGGAAACGGGCCGAGCTTTGTGTCTGGGGGCCTATGGCTGGGAGTGACCGGCTGGCTCCTGAAAAGCTACGATAGGCAGGATGGTGACCAGACCCATGGTGGCACCAGTGCCAAGTTGGGCTGATTTGATAGTAGCAAGTGGCTCCTGCAATCTGCCATCAAAATGTCGGCAGGCGGGTTTTGTTTTCCAGGGAAAAGCGCTGTGGTTTCTGTTTGGGGGCCTGTGGCTGGGAGTGACCGGCTGGCTCCTTAGAATCCACGATACGCAGGATGGTTCCCAGACCCAAGGTGGCACCAGTGCCAAGTTGGGCTGGTTTGATAGTACCAAGTGCGTCCTGCAATCTGCCATCCAGAAGCGGGGTAGCTTACTTTTGTTTGCCAGGGAAACGGGCCGAGGTTTGTGTCTCGGGGCTATGGCTGGGAGTGACCGGCTGGCTCCTGAAAAGCTACGATAGGCAGGATGGTGACCAGACCCATGGTGGCACCAGTGCCAAGTTGGGCTGGTTTGATAGTACCAAGTGGCTCCTGCAATCTGCCATCAAAAAGTTGGCAGGCGAGTTTGTTATCCAGGGAAATGCGCCGTTGTTTTTGTTTGGGGGCCTGTGGCTGGGAGTGGCCGGCTGGCTGCTTAGAATCCACGATACGCAGCATGGTTCCCAGACCAGAGGTGGCACCAGTGCCAAGTCGGGCTGGTTTGATGGTGAAAAGTGGCTCCTGCAATCTGCCATCCAGTAGCGGAATAACTTACTTTTGTTTGCCAGGGAAACGGTCCGAGCTTTTTGTCTGGGGGCCTATGGCTGGGAGTGACCGGCTGGCTCCTGAAAAGCTACGATAGGCAGGATGGTGACCAGACCCATGGTGGCACCAGTGTCAAGTTGGGCTGGTTTGATAGTACCCAGTGGCTCCGGCAATCTGCCATCAAAATTTGGCAGGCGAGTTTTGTTTTCCAGGGAAAAGCGCCGTTGTTTTTGTTTGGGGGCCTGTGGCTGGGAGTGGACGGATGGCTAATTAGAATCCACGATACGCAGGATGGTTCCCAGACCAGAGGTGGCACCAGTGCCAAGTCGGGCTGGTTTGATGGTGCAAAGTGGCTCCTGCAATGTGCCATCCAGAAGCGGGGTAGCTTATTTTTCTTTGCCAGGGAAACGGGCCGAGGTTTGTGTCTGGGGGCCTATGGCTTGGAGTGACCGGCTGGCTCCTGAAAAGCTACGATAGGCAGGATGGTGACCAGACCCATGGTGGCACCAGTGCCAAGTTGGGCTGGTTTGATAGTACCAAGTGGCTCCTGCAATCTGCCATCAAAATGTTGGCAGGCGAGTTTTGTTTTCCAGGGAAAAGCGCCGTTGTTTGTGTTTGGGGGCCTGTGGCTGGGAGTGGCCGGCTGGCTGCTTAGAATCCACGATACGCAGGATGGTTCCCAGACCAGAGGTGGCACCAGTGCCAAGTCGGGCTGGTTTGATAATACCTAGTGGATCCTGCAATCTGCCATCCAGAAGCGGGACAGCTTACTTTTGTTTGCCAGGGAAACGGGCCGAGCTTTGTGTCACGGGGCCTATGGCTGGGAGTGACCGTCTAGGTACTGAAAAGCTACGATAGGCAGGATGGTGACCAGACCCATGGTGGCACCAGTGCCAAGTTGGGCTGGTTTGATAGTACCAAGTGGCTCCTGCAATCTGCCATCAAAAAGTTGGCAGGCGAGTTTTGTTTTCCAGGGAAAAGCGCCGTTGTTTGTGTTTGGAGGCCTGTGGCTGGGAGTGGCCGGCTTGCTAATTGGAATCCACGATACACAGCATGGTTCCCAGACCAGAGGTGGCACCAGTGCCAAGTTGGGCTGGTTTGATGGTGCAAAGTGGCTCCTGCAATCTGCCATCCAGAAGCGGGGCAGCTTACTTTTGTTTGCCAGGGAAACGGGCCGAGGTTTTTCTCTGGGGGCCTATGGCTGGGAGTGACCGGCTGGCGCCTGAGCACCTACGATAGGCAGGATGGTGACCAGACCCATGGTGGCACCAGTGCCAAGATGGGCTGATTTGATAGTAGCAAGTGGCTCCTGCAATCTGCCATCAAAATGTTGGCAGGCGAGTTTTGTTTTCCAGGGAAAAGCGCCGTTGTTTGTGTTTGGGGGCCTGTGGCTGGGAGTGGACGGATGGCTCCTTAGAATGAACGATACGCAGCATGGTTCCCAGACCAGAGGTGGCACCAGTGCCAAGTCGGGATGGTTTGATAGTACCAAGTGGCTCCGGAAATCTGCCATCCAGAAGCGGGGCAGCTTACTTTTGTTTGCCAAGGAAACGGGCCGAGCTTTGTGTCTGGGCGCCTATGGCTGGGAGTGACCTGCTAGGTCCTGAAAAGCTACGATAGGCAGGATGGTGACCAGACCCATGGTGGCACCAGTGCCAAGTTGGGCTGATTTGACAGTACCAAGTGGCTCCTGCAATCTGCCATCTAAAAGTTGGCAGGCGAGTTTTGTTTTCCAGGGAAAAGCGCCGTTGTTTGTGTCTGGGGGCCTGTGGCTGGAGTGGCCGGCTGGCTCCTTAGAATGAACGATACGCAGGATGGTTCCCAGACCTGAGGTGGCACCAGTGCCAAGTCGGGCTAGTTTGATGGTGCAAAGTGGCTCCTGCAATCTGCCATCCAGAAGCGGGGCAGCTTACTTTTGTTTGCCAGGGAAACGGGCCAAAGTTTTTCTCTGGGGGCCTATGGCAGGGAGGGACCGGCTGGCTCCTGAAAAGCTACGATAGGCAGGATGGTGACCAGACCCATGGTGGCACCAGTGCCAAGTTGGGCTGATTTGATAGCAGCAAGTGGCTCCTGCAATCTGCCATCAAAATGTCGGCAGGCGGGTTTGTTTTCCAGGGAAAAGCGCTGTGGTTTGTGTTTGGGGGCCTGTGGCTGGGAGTGACCGGCTGGCTCCTTAGAATCCACGATACGCAGGATGGTTCCCAGACCCAAGGTGGCACCAGTGCCAAGTTGGGCTGGTTTGATAGTACCAAGTGGCTCCTGCAATCTGCCATCCAGAAGCGGGGAAGCTTACTTTTGTTTGCCAGGGAAACGGGCCGAGATTTGTGTCTGGGGGCCTATGGCTGGGAGTGACCGGCTGGCTCCTGAAAAGCTAAGATAGGCAGGATGGTGACCAGACCCATGGTGGCACCAGTGTCAAGTTGGGCTGGTTTGATAGTACCAAGTGGCTCCTGCAATCTGCCATCAAAAATTTGGCAGGCGAGTTTTGTTTTCCAGGCAAAAGCGCCGTTGTTTTTGTTTGGGGGCCTGTGGCTGGGAGTGGCCGGCTGGCTCCTTAGAATCCACGATACGCAGCATGGTTCCCAGACCAGAGGTGGCACCAGTGCCAAGTCGGGCTGGTTTTATAGTACCAAGTTGTTCCTGCAATCTGCCATCCAGAAGCGGGGCAGCTTACTTTGGTTTGCCAGGGAAAAGGGCAGAGCATTGTGTCTGGGCGCCTATGGCTGGGAGTGACCGGCTAGGTCCTGAAAAGCTACGATAGGCAGGATGGTGACCAGATCCATGGTGGCACCAGTGCCAAGTTGGGCTGGTTTGATAGTACCAAGTGGCTCCTGCAATCTGCCATCAAAAAGTTGGCAGGCGAGTTTTGTTTTCCAGGGAAAAGCGCCGTTGTTTGTGTTTGGGGGCCTGTGGCTGGGAGTGGACGGATGGCTCCTTAGAACCACGATACGCAGGATGGTTCCCAGACCAGAGGTGGCACCAGTGCCAAGTCGGGCTGGTTTGATAGTACCAAGTTGTTCCTGCAATCTGCCATCCAGAAGCGGGGCAGCTTACTTTTGTATGCCAGGGAAACGGGCCGAGGTTTTTGTCTGGGGGCCTATAGCTGGGAGTGACCGTCTGGCTCCTGAAAAGCTACGATAGGCAGGATGGTGACCAAACGCATGGTGGCACCAGTGCCAAGTTGGGCTGATTTGATAGTACCAAGTGGCTCCTGCAATCTGCCATCAAAATGTCGGCAGGCGAGTTTTGTTTTCCAGGGAAAAGCGCCGTTGTTTGTGTTTGGGGGCCTGTGGCTGGGAGTGGCCGGCTGGCTGCTAGGAATCCACGATACGCAGGATGGTTCCCAGACCAGAGGTGGCACCAGTGCCAAGTCGGGCTGGTTTGATACTACCAAGTGCGTCCTGCAATCTGCCATCCAGAAGCGGGGCAGCTTACTTTTGTTTGCCAGGGAAACGGGCCGAGGTTTGTGTCTGGGGGCCTATGGCTGCGAGTGACCGGCTGGCTCCTGAAAAGCTACGATAGGCAGGATGGTGACCAGACCCATGGTGGCACCAGTGCCAAGTTGGGCTGGTTTGATAGTACCAAGTGGCTCCTGCAATCTGCCATCAAAAAGTTGGCAGGCGAGTTTTGTTTTCCAGGGAAAAGCGCCGTTGTTTGTGTTTGGGGGCCTGTGTCTGGGAGTGGACGGATGGCTCCTTAGAATCCACGATACGCAGCATGGTTCCCAGACCAGAGGTGGCACCAGTGCCAAGTCGGGCTAGTTTGATGGTGCAAAGTGGTTCCTGCAATCTGCCATCCAGAAGCGGGGTAGCTTACTTTTGTTTGCCAGGGAAACGGGCCGAGGTTTGTGTCTGGGGGCCTATGGCTGGGAGTGACCGCCTGGCTCCTGAAAAGCTACGATAGGCAGGATGGTGACCAGACCCATGGTGGCACCAGTGCCAAGTTGGGCTGATTTGATAGTACCAAGTGGCTCCTGCAATCTGCCATGAAAAAGTTGGCAGGCGAGTTTTGTTTTCCAGGGAAAAGCGCCGTTGTTTCTGTTTGGGGGCCTGTGGCTGGGAGTGGCCGGCTGGCTCCTTAGAATCCACGATACGCGGCATGGTTCCCAGACCAGAGGTGGCACCAGTGCCAAGTTGGGCTGGTTTGATAGTACCAAGTGGCTCCTGCAATCTGCCATCCAGAAGCGGGGCAGCTTACTTTTGTTTGCCAGGGATACGGGCCGAGGTTTGTGTCTCAGGGCCTATGGCTGGGAGTGACCACCTGGCTCCTGAAAAGCTACGATAGGCAGGATGGTGACCAGACCCATGGTGGCACCAGTGCCAAGTTGGGCTGGTTTGATAGTACCAAGTGGCTCCTGCAATCTGCCATCAAAATTTGGCAGGCGAGTTTGTTATCCAGGGAAAAGCGCCGTTGTTTGTGTTTGGGGGCCTGTGGCAGGGAGTGGCCGGCTGGCTCCTTAGAATCCACGATACGCAGGATGGTTCCCAGACCAGAGGTGGCACCAGTGCCAAGTTGGGCTGGTTTGATGGTGAAAAGTGGCTCCTGCAATCTGCCATCCAGAAGCGGGATAACTTACTTTTGTTTGCCAGGGAAACGGGCCGAGGTTTTTGTCTGGGGGCCTATGGCTGGGAGTGACCGGCTGGCTCCTGAAAAGCTACGATAGGCAGGATGGTGACCAGACCCATGGTGGCACCAGTGCCAAGTCGGGCTGGTTTGATAGTACTAAATAGCTCCTGCAATCTGCCATGCAGAAGCGGGGCAGCTTACTTTTGTTTGCCAGGGAAACGGGCCGAGGTTTTTGTCTGGGGGCCTATGGCTTGGAGTGACCGGCTGGCTCCTGAAAAGCTACGATAGGCAGGATGGTGAGCAGACCCATGGTGGCACCAGTGCCAAGTTGAGCTGGTTTGATAGTACCAAGTGGCTCCTGCAATCTGCCATCAAAAAGTTGGCAGGCGAGTTTTGTTTTCCAGGGAAAAGCGCCGTTGTTTGTGTTTGGGTGCCTATGGCTGGGAGTGGCCGGCTGGCTCCTTAGAATCCACGATACGCACCATAGTTCCCAGACCAGAGGTGGCACCAGTGCCAAGTCGGGCTGGTTTGATAGTACCAAGTGCGTCCTACAATCTGCCATCCAGAAGCGGGGCAGCTTACTTTTGTTTGCCAGGGAAACGGGCCGAGCTTTGTGTCTGGGGGCCTATGACTGGGAGTGACCGGCTGGCTCCTGAAGAGCTACGATAGGCAGGATGGTGACCAGACCCATGGTGGCACCAGTGCCAAGTTGGGCTGATTTGATAGCAGCAAGTGGCTCCTGCAATCTGCCATCAAAATGTCGGCAGGCGGGTTTGTTTTCCAGGGAAAAGCGCTGTGGTTTGTGTTTGGGGGCCTGTGGCTGGGAGTGACCGGCTGGCTCCTTAGAATCCACGATACGCAGGATGGTTCCCAGACCCAAGGTGGCACAAGTGCCAAGTTGGGCTGGTTTGATAGTACCAAGTGGCTCCTGCAATCTGCCATCCAGAAGCGGGGCAGCTTACTTTTGTTTGCCAGGGAAACGGGCCGAGCTTTGTGTCTGGGGGCCTATGGCTGGGAGTGACCGGCTGGCTCCTGAAAAGCTAAGATAGGCAGGATGGTGACCAGACCCATGGTGGCACCAGTTTCAAGTTGGGCTGGTTTGATAGTACCAAGTGTCTCCTGCAATCTGCCATCAAAATTTTGGCAGGCGAGTTTTGTTTTCCAGGGAAAAGCGCCGTTGATTTTTTTTGGGGGCCTGTGGCTGGGAGTGGCCGGCTGGCTCCTTAGAATCCACGATACGCAGCATGGTTCCCAGACCAGAGGTGGCACCAGTGCCAAGTCGGGCTGGTTTTATAGTACCAAGTGGTTCCTGCAATCTGCCATCCAGAAGCGGGGCAGCTTACTTTGGTTTGCCAGGGAAAAGGGCAGAGCATTGTGTCTGGGCGCCTATGCCTGGGAGTGACCGGCTGGCTCCTGAAAAGCTACGATAAGCAGGATGGTGACCAGACCCATGGTGGCACCAGTGCCAAGTTGGGCTGATTTGATAGTACCAAGTGGCTCCTGCAATCTGCCATCAAAAAGTTGGCCGGCGAATTTTGTTTTCCAGGGAAAAGCGCTGTGGTTTGTGTTTGGGGGCCTGTGGCTGGGAGTGGCCGGCTGGCTCCTTATAATCCACGATACGCAGCATGGTTCCCAGACCCAAGGTGGCACCAGTGCCAAGTTGGGCTGGTTTGATAGTACCAAGTGGCTCCTGCAATCTGCCATCAAAAAGTTGGCAGACGAGTTTTGTTTTCCAGGGAAAAGCGCCGTTGTTTTTGTTTGGGGGCCTGTGGCTGGGAGTGGACAGATGGCTAATTAGAATCCACGATAGGCAGGATGGTGACCAGACCCATGGTGGCACCAGTGCCAAGTCGGGCTGGTTTGATAGTACCAAGTGGCTCCTGCAATCTGCCATCAAAAAGTTGGCAGGCGAGTTTTGTTTTCCAGGGAAAAGCGCCGTTGTTTCTGTTTGGGGGCCTGTGGCTGGGAGTGGCCGGCTGGCTCCTTAGAATCCACGATACGCGGCATGGTTCCCAGACCAGAGGTGGCACCAGTGCCAAGTTGGGCTGGTTTGATAGTACCAAGTGGCTCCTGCAATCTGCCATCCAGAAGCGGGGTAGCTTACTTTTGTTTGCCAGGGATACGGGCCGAGGTTTGTGTCTCAGGGCCTATGGCTGGGAGTGACCGCCTGGCTCCTGAAAAGCTACGATAGGCAGGATGGTGACCAGACCCATGGTGGCACCAGTGCCAAGTTGGGCTGGTTTGATAGTACCAAGTGGCTCCTGCAATCTGCCATCAAAAAGTTGGCAGGCGAGTTTGTTATCCAGGGAAAAGCGCCGTTGTTTGTGTTTGGGGGCCTGTGGCAGGGAGTGGCCGGCTGGCTCCTTAGAATCCACGATACGCAGGATGGTTCCCAGACCAGAGGTGGCACCAGTGCCAAGTTGGGCTGGTTTGATGGTGAAAAGTGGCTCCTGCAATCTGCCATCCAGAAGCGGGATAACTTACTTTTGTTTGCCAGGGAAACGGGCCGAGGTTTTTGTCTGGGGGCCTATGGCTGGGAGTGACCGGCTGGCTCCTGAAAAGCTACGATAGGCAGGATGGTGACCAGACCCATGGTGGCACCAGTGCCAAGTCGGGCTGGTTTGATAGTACTAAATAGCTCCTGCAATCTGCCATGCAGAAGCGGGGCAGCTTACTTTTGTTTGCCAGGGAAACGGGCCGAGGTTTTTGTCTGGGGGCCTATGGCTGCGAGTGACCGTCTGGCTCCTGAAAAGCTACGATAGGCAGGATGGTGAGCAGACCCATGGTGGCACCAGTGCCAAGTTGAGCTGGTTTGATAGTACCAAGTGGCTCCTGCAATCTGCCATCAAAAAGTTGGCAGGCGAGTTTTGTTTTCCAGGGAAAAGCGCCGTTGTTTGTGTTTGGGTGCCTATGGCTGGGAGTGGCCGGCTGGCTCCTTAGAATTCACGATACGCACCATGGTTCCCAGACCAGAGGTGGCACCAGTGCCAAGTCGGGCTGGTTTGATAGTACCAAGTGCGTCCTACAATCTGCCATCCAGAAGCGGGGCAGCTTACTTTTGTTTGCCAGGGAAACGGGCCGAGGTTTGTGTCTGGGGGCCTATGACTGGGAGTGACCGGCTGGCTCCTGAAAAGCTACGATAGGCAGGATGGTGACCAGACCCATGGTGGCACCAGTGCCAAGTTGGGCTGATTTGATAGTAGCAAGTGGCTCCTGCAATCTGCCATCAAAATGTCGGCAGGCGGGTTTTGTTTTCCAGGGAAAAGCGCTGTGGTTTGTGTTTGGGGGCCTGTGGCTGGGAGTGGCCGGCTGGCTCCTTAGAATCCACGATACGCAGGATGGTTCCCAGACCCAAGGTGGCACCAGTGCCAAGTTGGGCTGGTTTGATAGTACCAAGTGGCTCCTGCAATCTGCCATCCAGAAGCGGGGCAGCTTACTTTTGTTTGCCAGGGAAACGGGCCGAGGTTTGTGTCTGGGGGCCTATGGCTGGGAGTGACCGGCTGGCTCCTGAAGAGCTAAGATAGGCAGGATGGTGACCAGACCCATGGTGGCACCAGTGCCAAGTTGGGCTGATTTGATAGTACCAAGTGGCTCCTGCAATCTGCCATCAAAATGTTGGCAGGCGAGTTTTGTTTTCCAGGGAAAAGCGCCGTTGATTTGTTTGGGGGCCTGTGGCTGGGAGTGGCCGGCTGGCTCCTTAGAATCCACGATACGCAGCATGGTTCCCAGACCAGAGGTGGCACCAGTGCCAAGTTGGGCTGGTTTGATAGTACCAAGTGCGTCCTACAATCTGCCATCCAGAAGCGGGGTAGCTTACTTTTGTTTGCCAGGGAAAGGGGCCGAGGTTTGTGTCTCGGGGCCTATGGCTGGGAGTGACCGGCTGGCTCCTGAAAAGCTACGATAGGCAGGATGGTGACCAGACCCATGGTGGCACCAGTGCCAAGTTGGGCTGGTTTGATAGTACCAAGTGGCTCCTGCAATCTGCCATCAAAAAGTTGGCAGACGAGTTTTGTTTTCCAGGGAAAAGCGCCGTTGTTTTTGTTTGGGGGCCTGTGGCTGGGAGTGGACAGATGGCTAATTAGAATCCACGATAGGCAGGATGGTGACCAGACCCATGGTGGCACCAGTGCCAAGTCGGGCTGGTTTGATAGTACCAAGTGGCTCCTGCAATCTGCCATCAAAAAGTTGGCAGGCGAGTTTTGTTTTCCAGGGAAAAGCGCCGTTGTTTCTGTTTGGGGGCCTGTGGCTGGGAGTGGCCGGCTGGCTCCTTAGAATCCACGATACGCGGCATGGTTCCCAGACCAGAGGTGGCACCAGTGCCAAGTTGGGCTGGTTTGATAGTACCAAGTGGCTCCTGCAATCTGCCATCCAGAAGCGGGGTAGCTTACTTTTGTTTGCCAGGGATACGGGCCGAGGTTTGTGTCTCAGGGCCTATGGCTGGGAGTGACCGCCTGGCTCCTGAAAAGCTACGATAGGCAGGATGGTGACCAGACCCATGGTGGCACCAGTGCCAAGTTGGGCTGGTTTGATAGTACCAAGTGGCTCCTGCAATCTGCCATCAAAAAGTTGGCAGGCGAGTTTGTTATCCAGGGAAAAGCGCCGTTGTTTGTGTTTGGGGGCCTGTGGCAGGGAGTGGCCGGCTGGCTCCTTAGAATCCACGATACGCAGGATGGTTCCCAGACCAGAGGTGGCACCAGTGCCAAGTTGGGCTGGTTTGATGGTGAAAAGTGGCTCCTGCAATCTGCCATCCAGAAGCGGGATAACTTACTTTTGTTTGCCAGGGAAACGGGCCGAGGTTTTTGTCTGGGGGCCTATGGCTGGGAGTGACCGGCTGGCTCCTGAAAAGCTACGATAGGCAGGATGGTGACCAGACCCATGGTGGCACCAGTGCCAAGTCGGGCTGGTTTGATAGTACTAAATAGCTCCTGCAATCTGCCATGCAGAAGCGGGGCAGCTTACTTTTGTTTGCCAGGGAAACGGGCCGAGGTTTTTGTCTGGGGGCCTATGGCTGCGAGTGACCGTCTGGCTCCTGAAAAGCTACGATAGGCAGGATGGTGAGCAGACCCATGGTGGCACCAGTGCCAAGTTGAGCTGGTTTGATAGTACCAAGTGGCTCCTGCAATCTGCCATCAAAAAGTTGGCAGGCGAGTTTTGTTTTCCAGGGAAAAGCGCCGTTGTTTGTGTTTGGGTGCCTATGGCTGGGAGTGGCCGGCTGGCTCCTTAGAATTCACGATACGCACCATGGTTCCCAGACCAGAGGTGGCACCAGTGCCAAGTCGGGCTGGTTTGATAGTACCAAGTGCGTCCTACAATCTGCCATCCAGAAGCGGGGCAGCTTACTTTTGTTTGCCAGGGAAACGGGCCGAGGTTTGTGTCTGGGGGCCTATGACTGGGAGTGACCGGCTGGCTCCTGAAAAGCTACGATAGGCAGGATGGTGACCAGACCCATGGTGGCACCAGTGCCAAGTTGGGCTGATTTGATAGTAGCAAGTGGCTCCTGCAATCTGCCATCAAAATGTCGGCAGGCGGGTTTTGTTTTCCAGGGAAAAGCGCTGTGGTTTGTGTTTGGGGGCCTGTGGCTGGGAGTGGCCGGCTGGCTCCTTAGAATCCACGATACGCAGGATGGTTCCCAGACCCAAGGTGGCACCAGTGCCAAGTTGGGCTGGTTTGATAGTACCAAGTGGCTCCTGCAATCTGCCATCCAGAAGCGGGGCAGCTTACTTTTGTTTGCCAGGGAAACGGGCCGAGGTTTGTGTCTGGGGGCCTATGGCTGGGAGTGACCGGCTGGCTCCTGAAGAGCTAAGATAGGCAGGATGGTGACCAGACCCATGGTGGCACCAGTGCCAAGTTGGGCTGATTTGATAGTACCAAGTGGCTCCTGCAATCTGCCATCAAAATGTTGGCAGGCGAGTTTTGTTTTCCAGGGAAAAGCGCCGTTGATTTGTTTGGGGGCCTGTGGCTGGGAGTGGCCGGCTGGCTCCTTAGAATCCACGATACGCAGCATGGTTCCCAGACCAGAGGTGGCACCAGTGCCAAGTTGGGCTGGTTTGATAGTACCAAGTGCGTCCTGCAATCTGCCATCCAGAAGCGGGGTAGCTTACTTTTGTTTGCCAGGGAAAGGGGCCGAGGTTTGTGTCTCGGGGCCTATGGCTGGGAGTGACCGGCTGGCTCCTGAAAAGCTACGATTGGCAGGATGGTGACCAGACCCATGGTGGCACCAGTGCCAAGTTGGGCTGGTTTGATAGTACCAAGTGGCTCCTGCAATCTGCCATCAAAAAGTTGGCAGGCGAGTTTGTTATCCAGGGAAATGCGCCGTTGTTTGTGTTTGGGGGCCTGTGGCTGGGAGTGGCCGGCTGGCTCCTTAGAATCCACGATACGCAGCATGGTTCCCAGACCAGAGGTGGCACCAGTGCCAAGTCGGGCTGGTTTGATAATACCTAGTGGATCCTGCAATCTGCCATCCAGAAGCGGGACAGCTTACTTTTGTTTGCCAGGGAAACGGGCCGCGCTTTGTGTCACGGGGCCTATGGCTGGGAGTGACCGTCTAGGTCCTGAAAAGCTACGATAGGCAGGATGGTGACCAGACCCATGGTGGCACCAGTGCCAAGTTGGGCTGGTTTGATAGTACCAAGTGGCTCCTGCAATCTGCCATCAAAAAGTTGGCAGGCGAGTTATGTTTTCCAGGGGAAAGCGCCGTTGTTTGTGTTTGGAGGCCTGTGGCTGGGAGTGGCCGGCTTGCTAATTGGAATCCACGATACACAGCATGGTTCCCAGACCAGAGGTGGCACCAGTGCCAAGTTGGGCTGGTTTGATGGTGTAAAGTGGCTCCTGCAATCTGCCATCCAGAAGCGGGGCAGCTTACTTTTGTTTGCCAGGGAAACGGGCCGAGGTTTTTCTCTGGGGGCCTATGGCTGGGAGTGACCGGCTGGCGCCTTAACACCTACGATAGGCAGGATGGTGACCAGACCCATGGTGGCACCAGTGCCAAGATGGGCTGATTTGATAGTAGCAAGTGGCTCCTGCAATCTGCCATCAAAATGTTGGCAGGCGAGTTTTGTTTTCCAGGGAAAAGCGCCGTTGTTTGTGTTTGGGGGCCTGTGGCTGGGAGTGGACGGATGGCTCCTTAGAATCCACGATACGCAGCATGGTTCCCAGACCAGAGGTGGCACCAGTGCCAAGTCGGGCTGGTTTGATAGTACCAAGTGGCTCCGGAAATCTGCCATCCAGAAGCGGGGCAGCTTACTTTTGTTTGCCAGGGAAACGGGCCGAGCTTTGTGTCTGGGCGCCTATGGCTGGGAGTGACCTGCTAGGTCCTGAAAAGCTACGATAGGCAGGATGGTGACCAGACCCATGGTGGCACCAGTGCCAAGTTGGGCTGATTTGACAGTACCAAGTGGCTCCTGCAATCTGCCATCTAAAAGTTGGCAGGCGAGTTTTGTTTTCCAGGGAAAAGCGCCGTTGTTTGTGTCTGGGGGCCTGTGGCTGGAGTGGCCGGCTGGCTCGTTAGAATGAACGATACGCAGGATGGTTCCCAGACCTGAGGTGGCACCAGTGCCAAGTCGGGCTAGTTTGATGGTGCAAAGTGGCTCCTGCAATCTGCCATCCAGAAGCGGGGTAGCTTACTTTTGTTTGCCAGGGAAACGGGCCGAGGTTTTTCTCTGGGGGCCTATGGCAGGGAGGGACCGGCTGGCTCCTGAAAAGCTACGATAGGCAGGATGGTGACCAGACCCATGGTGGCACCAGTGCCAAGTTGGGCTGATTTGATAGTAGCAAGTGGCTCCTGCAATCTGCCATCAAAATATTGGCAGGCGAGTTTTGTTTTCCAGGGAAAAGCGCCGTTGTTTGTGTTTGGGGGCCTGTGGCTGGGAGTGACCGGCTGGCTCCTTAGAATCCACGATACGCAGAATGGTTCCCAGACCCAAGGTGGCACCAGTGCCAAGTTTTGCTGGTTTGATAGTACCAAGTGGTTCCTGCAATCTGCCATCCAGAAGCGGGGCAGCTTACTTTGTTTGCCAGGGAAACGGGCCGAGCTTTTTGTCTGGGCGCCTATGGCTTGGAGTGACCGGCTAGGCCCTGAAAAGCTACGATAGGCAGGATGGTGACCAGATCCATGGTGGCACCAGTGCCAAGTTGGGCTGGTTTGATAGTACCAAGTGGCTCCTGCAATCTGCCATCAAAATGTTGGCAGGCGAGTTTTGTTTTCCAGGGAAAAGCGCCGTTGTTTGTGTTTGGGGGCCTGTGGCTGGGAGTGGCCGGCTGGCTCCTTAGAATCCACGATACGCAGGATGGTTCCCAGACCAGAGGTGGCACCAGTGCCAAGTCGGGCTGGTTTGATAGTACCAAGTTGTTCCTGCAATCTGCCATCCAGAAGCGGGGCAGCTTACTTTTGCATGCCAGGGAAACGGGCCGAGGTTTTTGTCTGGGGGCCTATAGCTGGGAGTGACCGTCTGGCTCCTGAAAAGCTACGATAGGCAGGATGGTGACCAGACCCATGGTGGCACCAGTGCCAAGTTGGGCTGATTTGATAGTACCAAGTGGCTCCTGCAATCAGCCATGAAAAAGTTGGCAGGCGAGTTTTGTTTTCCAGGGAAAAGCGCCATTGTTTCTGTTTGGGGGCCTGTGGCTGGGAGTGGCCGGCTGGCTCCTTAGAATCCACGATACGCGGCATGGTTCCCAGACCAGAGGTGGCACCAGTGCCAAGTTGGGCTGGTTTGATAGTACCAAGTGCGTCCTGCAATCTGCCATCCAGAAGCGGGGCAGCTTACTTTTGTTTGCCAGGGATACGGGCCGAGGTTTGTGTCTCAGGGCCTATGGCTGGGAGTGACCGCCTGGCTCCTGAAAAGCTACGATAGGCAGGATGGTGACCAGACCCATGGTGGCACCAGTGCCAAGTTGGGCTGGTTTGATAGTACCAAGTGGCTCCTGCAATCTGCCATCAAAAAGTTGGCAGGCGAGTTTGTTATCCAGGGAAAAGCGCCGTTGTTTGTGTTTGGGGGCCTGTGGCAGGGAGTGGCCGGCTGGCTCCTTAGAATCCACGATACGCAGGATGGTTCCCAGACCAGAGGTGGCACCAGTGCCAAGTTGGGCTGGTTTGATGGTGAAAAGTGGCTCCTGCAATCTGCCATCCAGAAGCGGGATAACTTACTTTTGTTTGCCAGGGAAACGGGCCGAGGTTTTTGTCTGGGGGCCTATGGCTGGGAGTGGCCAGATGGCTAATTAGAATCTACGATACGCAGCATGGTTCCCAGACCTGAGGTGGCACCAGTGCCAAGTCGGGCTGGTTTGATACTATCAAGTGCGTCCTGCAATCTGCCATCCAGAAGCGGGGTAGCTTACTTTTGTTTGCCAGGGAAACGGGCCGAGTTTTGTGTCTGGGGGCCTATGGCTGCGAGTGACCGGCTGGCTCCTGAAAAGCTACGATAGGCAGGATGGTGACCAGACCCATGGTGGCACCAGTGCCAAGTTGGTCTGATTTGATAGTACCAAGTGGCTCCTGCAATCTGCCATCAAAAAGTTGGCAGGCGAGTTTTGTTTTCCAGGGAAAAGCGCCGTTGTTTGTGTCTGGGGGCCTGTGGCTTGGAGTGGCCGGCTGGCTCGTTAGAATGAACGATACGCAGGATGGTTCCCAGACCTGAGGTGGCACCAGTGCCAAGTCGGGCTAGTTTGATGGTGCAAAGTGGCTCCTGCAATCTGCCATCCAGAAGCGGGGTAGCTTACTTTTGTTTGCCAGGGAAACGGGCCGAGGTTTTTCTCTGGGGGCCTATGGCAGGGAGGGACCGGCTGGCTCCTGAAAAGCTACGATAGGCAGGATGGTGACCAGATCCATGGTGGCACCAGTGCCAAGTTGGGCTGGTTTGATAGTAGCAAGTGGCTCCTGCAATCTGCCATCAAAAAGTTGGCAGGCGAGTTTTGTTTTCCAGGGAAAAGCGCTGTGGTTTGTGTTTGGGGGCCTGTGGCTGGGAGTGGCCGGCTGGCTCCTTAGAATCCACGATACGCAGGATGGTTCCCAGACCAGAGGTGGCACCAGTGCCAAGTCGGGCTGGTTTGATGGTGAAAAGTGGCTCCTGCAATCTGCCATCCAGAAGCGGGATAACTTACTTTTGTTTGGCAGGGAAACGGGCCAAGTTTTTTGTCTGGGGGCCTATGGCTGGGAGTGACCGGCTGGCTCCTGAAAAGCTACGATAGGCAGGATGGTGACCAGACCCATGGTGGCACCAGTGTCAAGTTGGGCTGGTTTGATAGTACCAAGTGGCTCCGGCAATCTGCCATCAAAATTTGGCAGGCGAGGTTTGTTTTCCAGGGAAAAGCGCCGTTGTTTTTGTTTGGGGGCCTGTGGGTGGGAGTGGCCAGATGGCTAATTAGAATCCATGATACGCAGCATGGTTCCCAGACCAGAGGTGGCACCAGTGCCAAGTTGGGCTGGTTTGATAGTACCAAGTGCGTCCTGCAATCTGCCATCCAGAAGCGGGGTAGCTTACTTTTGTTTGCCAGGGAAACGGGCCGAGGTTTGTGTCTGGGGGCCTATGGCTGGGAGTGACCGGCTGGCTCCTGAAAAGCTACGATAGGCAGGATGGTGACCAGACCCATGGTGGCACCAGTGCCAAGTTGGGCTGGTTTGATAGTACCAAGTGGCTCCTGCAATCTGCCATCAAAAAGTTGGCAGGCGAGTTTGTTATCCAGGGAAATGCGCCATTGTTTTTGTTTGAGGGCCTGTGGCTGGGAGTGGCCGGCTGGCTCCTTAGAATCCACGATACGCAGCATGGTTCCCAGACCAGAGGTGGCACCAGTGCCAAGTCAGGCTGGTTTGATGGTGAAAAGTGGCTCCTGCAATCTGCCATCCAGTAGCGGAATAACTTACTTTTGTTTGCCAGGGAAACAGTCCGAGCTTTTTGTCTGGGGGCCTATGGCTGGGAGTGACCGGCTGGCTCCTGAAAAGCTACGATAGGCAGGATGGTGACCAGACCCATGGTGGCACCAGTGTCAAGTTGGGCTGGTTTGATAGTACCCAGTGGCTCCGGCAATCTGCCATCAAAATTTGGCAGGCGAGTTTTGTTTTCCAGGGAAAAGCGCCGTTGTTTTTGTTTGGGGGCCTGTGGCTGGGTGTGGACGGATGGCTAATTAGAATCCACGATACGCAGGATGGTTCCCAGACCAGAGGTGGCACCAGTGCCAAGTCGGGCTGGTTTGATGGTGCAAAGTGGCTCCTGCAATGTGCCATCCAAAAGCGGGGTAGCTTATTTTTCTTTGCCAGGGAAACGGGCCGAGGTTTTTGTCTGGGGGCCTATGGCTTGGAGGGACCGGCTGGCTCCTGAAAAGCTACGATAGGCAGGATGGTGACCAGACCCATGGTGGCACCAGTGCCAAGTTGGGCTGGTTTGATAGTACCAAGTGGCTCCTGCAATCTGCCATCAAAATGTTGGCAGGCGAGTTTTGTTTTCCAGGGAAAAGCGCCGTTGTTTGTGTTTGGGGGCCTGTGGCTGGGAGTGGCCGGCTGGCTGCTTAGAATCCACGATACGCAGGATGGTTCCCAGACCAGAGGTGGCACCAGTGCCAAGTCATGCTGGTTTGATAATACCTAGTGGATCCTGCAATCTGCCATCCAGAAGCGGGACAGCTTACTTTTGTTTGCCAGGGAAACGGGCCGCGCTTTGTGTCACGGGGCCTATGGCTGGGAGTGACCGTCTAGGTCCTGAAAAGCTACGATAGGCAGGATGGTGACCAGACCCATGGTGGCACCAGTGCCAAGTTGGGCTGGTTTGATAGTACCAAGTGGCTCCTGCAATCTGCCATCAAAAAGTTGGCAGGCGAGTTTTGTTTTCCAGGGAAAAGCGCCGTTGTTTGTGTTTGGAGGCCTGTGGCTGGGAGTGGCCGGCTTGCTAATTGGAATCCACGATACACAGCATGGTTCCCAGACCAGAGGTGGCACCAGTGCCAAGTTGGGCTGGTTTGATGGTGCAAAGTGGCTCCTGCAATCTGCCATCCAGAAGCGGGGCAGCTTACTTTTGTTTGCCAGGGAAACGGGCCGAGGTTTTTCTCTGGGGGCCTATGGCTGGGAGTGACCGGCTGGCGCCTGAACACCTACGATAGGCAGGATGGTGACCAGACCCATGGTGGCACCAGTGCCAAGATGGGCTGATTTGATAGTAGCAAGTGGCTCCTGCAATCTGCCATCAAAATGTTGGCAGGCGAGTTTTGTTTTCCAGGGAAAAGTGCCGTTGTTTGTGTTTGGGGGCCTGTGGCTGGGAGTGGACGGCTGGCTCCTTAGAATCCACGATACGCAGCATGGTTCCCAGACCAGAGGTGGCACCAGTGCCAAGTCGGGCTGGTTTGATAGTACCAAGTGGCTCCGGAAATCTGCCATCCAGAAGCGGGGCAGCTTACTTTTGTTTGCCAGGGAAACGGGCCGAGCTTTGTGTCTGGGCGCCTATGGCTGGGAGTGACCTGCTAGGTCCTGAAAAGCTACGATAGGCACGATGGTGACCAGACCCATGGTGGCACCAGTGCCAAGTTGGGCTGATTTGACAGTACCAAGTGGCTCCTGCAATCTGCCATCTAAAAGTTGGCAGGCGAGTTTTGTTTTCCAGGGAAAAGCGCCGTTGTTTGTGTCTGGGGGCCTGTGGCTGGAGTGGCCGGCTGGCTCCTTACAATGAACGATACGCAGGATGGTTCCCAGACCAGAGGTGGCACCAGTGCCAAGTCGGGCTAGTTTGATGGTGCAAAGTGGCTCCTGCAATCTGCCATCCAGAAGCGGGGTAGCTTACTTTTGTTTGCCAGGGAAACGGGCCGAGGTTTTTCTCTGGGGGCCTATGGCAGGGAGGGACCGGCTGGCTCCTGAAAAGCTACGATAGGCAGGATGGTGACCAGACCCATGGTGGCACCAGTGCCAAGTTGGGCTGATTTGATAGTAGCAAGTGGCTCCTGCAATCTGCCATCAAAATATTGGCAGGCGAGTTTTGTTTTCCAGGGAAAAGCGCCGTTGATTGTGTTTGGGGGCCTGTGGCTGGGAGTGACCGGCTGGCTCCTTAGAATCCACGATACGCAGGATGGTTCCCAGACCCAAGGTGGCACCAGTGCCAAGTCGGGCTGGTTTGATAGTACCAAGTGGTTCCTGCAATCTGCCATCCAGAAGCGGGGCAGCTTACTTTGTTTGCCAGGGAAACGGGCCGAGCTTTTTGTCTGGGCGCCTATGGCTTGGAGTGACCGGCTAGGTCCTGAAAAGCTACGATAGGCAGGATGGTGACCAGATCCATGGTGGCACCAGTGCCAAGTTGGGCTGGTTTGATAGTACCAAGTGGCTCCTGCAATCTGCCATCAAAATGTTGGCAGGCGAGTTTTGTTTTCCAGGGAAAAGCGCCGTTGTTTGTGTTTGGGGGCCTGTGGCTGGGAGTGGCCGGCTGCCTCCTTAGAATCCACGATACGCAGGATGGTTCCCAGACCAGAGGTGGCACCAGTGCCAAGTCGGGCTGGTTTGATAGTACCAAGTTGTTCCTGCAATCTGCCATCCAGAAGCGGGGCAGCTTACTTTTGTATGCCAGGGAAACGGGCCGAGGTTTTTGTCTGGGGGCCTATAGCTGGGAGTGACCGTCTGGCTCCTGAAAAGCTACGATAGGCAGGATGGTGACCAAACGCATGGTGGCACCAGTGCCAAGTTGGGCTGATTTGATAGTACCAAGTGGCTCCTGCAATCTGCCATCAAAATGTTGGCAGGCGAGTTTTGTTTTCCAGGGAAAAGCGCCGTTGTTTGTGTTTGGGGGCCTGTGGCTGGGAGTGGCCGGCTGGCTGCTTAGAATCCACGATACGCAGGATGGTTCCCAGACCAGAGGTGGCACCAGTGCCAAGTCGGGCTGGTTTGATACTACCAAGTGCGTCCTGCAATCTGCCATCCAGAAGCGGGGCAGCTTACTTTTGTTTGCCAGGGAAACGGGCCGAGGTTTGTGTCTGGGGGCCTATGGCTGGGAGTGACCGGCTGGCTCCTGAAAAGCTACGATAGGCAGGATGGTGACCAGACCCATGGTGGCACCAGTGCCAAGTTGGGCTGGTTTGATAGTACCAAGTGGCTCCTGCAATCTGCCATCAAAAAGTTGGCAGGCGAGTTTTGTTTTCCAGGGAAAAGCGCCGTTGTTTGTGTTTGGGGGCCTGTGTCTGGGAGTGGACGGATGGCTCCTTAGAATCCACGATACACAGCATGGTTCCCAGACCAGAGGTGGCACCAGTGCCAAGTCGGGCTAGTTTGATGGTGCAAAGTGGTTCCTGCAATCTGCCATCCAGAAGCGGGGTAGCTTACTTTTGTTTGCCAGGGAAACGGGCCGAGGTTTTTGTCTGGGGGCCTATGGCTGGGAGTGACCGGCTGGCTCCTGAAAAGCTACGATAGGCAGGATGGTGACCAGACCCATGGTGGCACCAGTGCCAAGTTGGGCTGATTTGATAGTACCAAGTGGCTCCTGCAATAAGCCATGAAAATGTTGGCAGGCGAGTTTTGTTTTCCAGGGAAAAGCGCCGTTGTTTCTGTTTGGGGGCCTGTGGCTGGGAGTGACCGGCTGGCTCCTTAGAATCCACGATACGCGGCATGGTTCCCAGACCAGAGGTGGCACCAGTGCCAAGTTGGGCTGGTTTGATAGTACCAAGTGCGTCCTGCAATCTGCCATCCAGAAGCGGGGCAGCTTACTTTTGTTTGCCAGGGATACGGGCCGAGGTTTGTGTCTCAGGGCCTATGGCTGGGAGTGACCGCCTGGCTCCTGAAAAGCTACGATAGGCAGGATGGTGACCAGACCCATGGTGGCACCAGTGCCAAGTTGGGCTGGTTTGATAGTACCAAGTGGCTCCTGCAATCTGCCATCAAAAAGTTGGCAGGCGAGTTTGTTATCCAGGGAAAAGCGCCGTTGTTTGTGTTTGGGGGCCTGTGGCAGGGAGTGGCCGGCTGGCTCCTTAGAATCCACGATACGCAGGATGGTTCCCAGACCAGAGGTGGCACCAGTGCCAAGTTGGGCTGGTTTGATGGTGAAAAGTGGCTCCTGCAATCTGCCCTCCAGAAGCGGGATAACTTACTTTTGTTTGCCAGGGAAACGGGCCGAGGTTTTTGTCTGGGGGCCTATGGCTGGGAGTGGCCAGATGGCTAATTAGAATCCACGATACGCAGCATGGTTCCCAGACCTGAGGTGGCACCAGTGCCAAGTCGGGCTGGTTTGATACTATCAAGTGCGTCCTGCAATCTGCCATCCAGAAGCGGGGTAGCTTACTTTTTTTTGCCAGGGAAACGGGCCGAGTTTTGTGTCTGGGTGCCTATGGCTGCGAGTGACCGGCTGGCTCCTGAAAAGCTACGATAGGCAGGATGGTGACCAGACCCATGGTGGCACCAGTGCCAAGTTGGTCTGATTTGATAGTACCAAGTGGCTCCTGCAATCTGCCATCAAAAAGTTGGCAGGCGAGTTTTGTTTTCCAGGGAAAAGCGCCGTTGTTTGTGTCTGGGGGCCTGTGGCTGGGAGTGGCCGGCTGGCTCCTTACAATGAACGATACGCAGGATGGTTCCCAGACCTGAGGTGGCACCAGGGCCAAGTCGGGCTAGTTTGATGGTGCAAAGTGGCTCCTGCAATCTGCCATCCAGAAGCGGGGTAGCTTACTTTTGTTTGCCAGGGAAACGGGCCGAGGTTTTTCTCTGGGGGCCTATGGCAGGGAGGGACCGGCTGGCTCCTGAAAAGCTACGATAGGCAGGATGGTGACCAGACCCATGGTGGCACCAGTGCCAAGTTGGGCTGATTTGATAGTAGCAAGTGGCTCCTGCAATCTGCCATCAAAATGTTGGCAGGCGAGTTTTGTTTTCCAGGGAAAAGCGCCGTTGTTTGTGTCTGGGGGCCTGTGGCTGGGAGTGACCGGCTGGCTCCTTAGAATCCACGATACGCAGGATGGTTCCCAGACCAGAGGTGGCACCAGTGCCAAGTCGGGCTGGTTTGATGGTGAAAAGTGGCTCCTGCAATCTGCCATCCAGAAGCGGGATAACTTACTTTTGTTTGCCAGGGAAACGGGCCAAGGTTTTTGTCTGGGGGCCTATGGCTGGGAGTGACCGGCTGGCTCCTGAAAAGCTACGATAGGCAGGATGGTGACCAGACCCATGGTGGCACCAGTGTCAAGTTGGGCTGGTTTGATAGTACCAAGTGGCTCCGGCAATCTGCCATCAAAATTTGGCAGGCGAGGTTTGTTTTCCAGGGAAAAGCGCCGTTGTTTTTGTTTGGGGGCCTGTGGCTGGGAGTGGCCGGCTGGCTCCTTAGAATCCACGATACGCAGGATGGTTCCCAGACCAGAGGTGGCACCAGTGCCAAGTCGGGCTGGTTTGATGGTGAAAAGTGGCTCCTGCAATCTGCCATCCAGAAGCGGGATAACTTACTTTTGTTTGCCAGGGAAACGGGCCGAGCTTTTTGTCTGGGGGCCTATGGCTGGGAGTGACCGGCTGGCTCCTGAAAAGCTACGATAGGCAGGATGGTGACCAGACCCATGGTGGCACCAGTGCCAAGTTGGGCTGGTTTGATAGTACCAAGTGGCTCCTGCAATCTGCCATCAAAATGTTGGCAGGCGAGTTTTGTTTTCCAGGGAAAAGTGCCGTTGTTTCTGTTTGGGGGCCTGTGGGTGGGAGTGACCGGCTGGCTCCTTAGAATCCACGATACGCAGGATGGTTCCCAGACCAGAGGTCGCACCAGTGCCAAGTCGGGCCAGTTTGATGGTGCAAAGTGGCTCCTGCAATCTGCCATCCAGAAGCGGGGTAGCTTACTTTTGTTTGCCAGGGAAACGGGCCGAGGTTTTTCTCTGGGGGCCTATGGCAGGGAGGGACCGGCTGGCTCCTGAAAAGCTACGATAGGCAGGATGGTGACCAGACCCATGGTGGCACCAGTGCCAAGTTGGGCTGATTTGATAGTAGCAAGTGGCTCCTGCAATCTGCCATCAAAATGTTGGCAGGCGAGTTTTGTTTTCCAGGGAAAAGCGCCGTTGTTTGTGTTTGGTGGCCTGTGGCTGGGAGTGACCGGCTGGCTCCTTAGAATCCGCGATACGCAGGATGGTTCCCAGACCCAAGGTGGCACCAGTGCCAAGTTGGGCTGGTTTGATAGTACCAAGTGGTTCCTGCAATCTGCCATCCAGAAGCGGGGCAGCTTACTTTTGTTTGCCAGGGAAACGGGCCGAGGTTTTTCTCTGGGGGCCTATGGCTTGGAGTGACCGGCTAGGTCCTGAAAAGCTACGATAGGCAGGATGGTGACCAGATCCATGGTGGCACCAGTGTCAAGTTGGGCTGGTTTGATAGTACCAAGTGGCTCCGGCAATCTGCCATCAAAATTTGGCAGGCGAGGTTTGTTTTCCAGGGAAAAGCGCCGTTGTTTTTGTTTGGGGGCCTGTGGGTGGGAGTGGCCAGATGGCTAATTAGAATCCATGATACGCAGCATGGTTCCCAGACCTGAGGTGGCACCAGTGCCAAGTCGGGCTGGTTTGATACTATCAAGTGCGTCCTGCAATCTGCCATCCAGAAGCGGGGTAGCTTACTTTTGTTTGCCAGGGAAACGGGCCGAGGTTTGTGTCTGGGGGCCTATGGCTGGGAGTGACCGGCTGGCTCCTGAAAAGCTACGATAGGCAGGATGGTGACCAGACCCATGGTGGCACCAGTGCCAAGTTGGGCTGGTTTGATAGTACCAAGTGGCTCCTGCAATCTGCCATCAAAAAATTGGCAGGCGAGTTTTGTTTTCCAGGGAAAAGCGCCGTTGTTTTTGTTTGGGGGCCTGTGGCTGGGAGTGGCCGGCTGGCTCCTTAGAATCCACGATACGCAGGATGGTTCCCAGACCAGAGGTGGCACCAGTGCCAAGTCGGGCTAGTTTGATGGTGCAAAGTGGCTCCTGCAATCTGCCATCCAGAAGCGGGGCAGCTTACTTTTGTTTGCCAGGGAAACGGGCCGAGTATTGTTTCTGGGGGCCTACGGCTGCGAGTGACCGGCTGGCTCCTGAAAAGCTACGATAGGCAGGATGGTGACCAGACCCATGGTGGCACCAGTGCCAAGTTGGGCTGATTTGATAGTACCAAGTGGCTCCTGCAATCTGCCATCAAAAAGTTGGCAGGCGAGTTTTGTTTTCCAGGGAAAAGCGCCGTTGTTTGTGTTTGGGGGCCTGTGGCTGGGAGCGGACGGATGGCTCCTTAGAACCACGATACGCAGGATGGTTCCCAGACCAGAGGTGGCACCAGTGCCAAGTCGGGCTGGTTTGATAGTACCAAGTGGTTCCTGCAATCTGCCATCCAGAAGCGGGGCAGCTTACTTTTGTATGCCAGGGAAACGGGCCGAGGTTTGTGTCTGGGGGCCTATGGCTGGGAGTGACCGGCTGGCTCCTGAAAAGCTACGATAGGCAGGATGGTGACCAGACCCATGGTGGCACCAGTGCCAAGTTGGGCTGATTTGATAGTACCAAGTGGCTCCTGCAATCTGCCATCAAAAAGTTGTCAGGCGAGTTTTGTTTTCCAGGGAAAAGCGCCGTTGTTTGTGTTTGGGGGCCTGTGGCTGGGAGTGGACGGCTGGCTCCTTAGAATCCACGATACGCAGGATGGTTCCCAGACCAGAGGTGGCACCAGTGCCAAGTTGGGCTGGTTTGATAGTACCAAGTGCGTCCTGCAATCTGCCATCCAGAAGCGGGGCAGCTTACTTTTGTTTGCCAGGGAAACGGGCCGAGGTTTGTGTCTCAGGGCCTATGGCTGGGAGTGACCGGCTGGCTCCTGAAAAGCTACGATAGGCAGGATGGTGACCAGACCCATGGTGGCACCAGTGCCAAGTTGGGCTGGTTTGATAGTACCAAGTGGCTCCTGCAATCTGCCATCAAAAAGTTGGCAGGCGAGTTTGTTTTCCAGGGAAAAGCGCCGTTGTTTGTGTTTGGGGGCCTGTGGGTGGGAGTGACGGGCTGGCTCCTTAGAATCCACGATACGCAGGATGGTTCCCAGACCAGAGGTCGCACCAGTGCCAAGTCGGGCCAGTTTGATGGTGCAAAGTGGCTCCTGCAATCTGCCATCCAGAAGCGGGGTAGCTTACTTTTGTTTGCCAGGGAAACGGGCCGAGTTTTGTGTCTGGGGGCCTATGGCTGGGAGTGACCGGCTGGCTCCTGAAAAGCTACGATAGGCAGGATGGTGACCAGACCCATGGTGGCACCAGTGCCAAGTTGGGCTGATTTGATAGTACCAAGTGGCTCCTGCAATCTGCCATCAAAATGTTGGCAGGCGAGTTTTGTTTTCCAGGGAAAAGCGCCGTTGTTTGTGTCTGGGGGCCTGTGGCTGGGAGTGGCCGGCTGGCTCCTTACAATGAACGATACGCAGGATGGTTCCCAGACCTGAGGTGGCACCAGTGCCAAGTCGGGCTAGTTTGATGGTGCAAAGTGGCTCCTGCAATCTGCCATCCAGAAGCGGGGTAGCTTACTTTTGTTTGCCAGGGAAACGGGCCGAGGTTTTTCTCTGGGGGCCTATGGCAGGGAGTGACCGGCTGGCTCCTGAAAAGCTACGATAGGCAGGATGGTGACCCGACCCATGGTGGCACCAGTGCCAAGTTGGGCTGATTTGATAGTAGCAAGTGGCTCCTGCAATCTGCCATCTAAATGTTGGCAGGCGAGTTTTGTTTTCCAGGGAAAAGCGCCGTTGTTTGTGTTTGGTGGCCTGTGGCTGGGAGTGACCGGCTGGCTCCTAAGAATCCACGATACGCAGGATGGTTCCCAGACCCAAGGTGGCACCAGTGCCAAGTTGGGCTGGTTTGATACTACCAAGTGGTTCCTGCAATCTGCCATCCAGAAGCGGGGCAGCTTACTTTTGTTTGCCAGGGAAACGGGCCGAGGTTTTTCTCTGGGGGCCTATGGCTTGGAGTGACCGGCTAGGTCCTGAAAAGCTACGATAGGCAGGATGGTGACCAGATCCATGGTGGCACCAGTGCCAAGTTAGGCTGGTTTGATAGTACCAAGTGGCTCCTGCAATCTGCCATCAAAATGTTGGCAGGCGAGTTTTGTTTTCCAGGGAAAAGCGCCGTTGTTTGTGTTTGGGGGCCTGTGGCTGGGAGTGGCCGGCTGGCTCCTTAGAATCCACGATACGCAGGATGGTTCCCAGACCTGAGGTGGCACCAGTGCCAAGTCGGGCTGGTTTGATGGTGAAAAGTGGCTCCTGCAATCTGCAATCCAGAAGCGGGATAACTTACTTTTGTTTGCCAGGGAAACGGGCCAAGGTTTTTGTCTGGGGGCCTATGGCTGGGAGTGACCGGCTGGCTCCTGAAAAGCTACGATAGGCAGGATGGTGACCAGACCCATGGTGGCACCAGTGTCAAGTTGGGCTGGTTTGATAGTACCAAGTGGCTCCGGCAATCTGCCATCAAAATTTGGCCGGCGAGGTTTGTTTTCCAGGGAAAAGCGCCGTTGTTTTTGTTTGGGGGCCTGTGGGTGGGAGTGGCCAGATGGCTAATTAGAATCCACGATACGCAGCATGGTTCCCAGACCTGAGGTGGCACCAGTGCCAAGTCGGGCTGGTTTGATACTATCAAGTGCGTCCTGCAATCTGCCATCCAGAAGCGGGGTAGCTTACTTTTGTTTGCCAGGGAAACGGGCCGAGGTTTGTGTCTGGGGGCCTATGGCTGCGAGTGACCGGCTGGCTCCTGAAAAGCTACGATAGGCAGGATGGTGACCAGACCCATGGTGGCACCAGTGCCAAGTTGGGCTGGTTTGATAGTACCAAGTGGCTCCTGCAATCTGCCATCAAAAAATTGGCAGGCGAGTTTTGTTTTCCAGGGAAAAGCGCCGTTGTTTATGTTTGGGGGCCTGTGGGTGGGAGTGGCCCGCTGGCTCCTTAGAATCCACGATACACAGCATGGTTCCCAGACCAGAGGTGGCACCAGTGCCAAGTCGGGCTAGTTTGATGGTGCAAAGTGGCTCCTGCAATCTGCCATCCAGAAGCGGGGCAGCTTACTTTTGTTTGCCAGGGAAACGGGCCGAGTATTGTTTCTGGGGGCCTATGGCTGCGAGTGACCGGCTGGCTCCTGAAAAGCTACGATAGGCAGGATGGTGACCAGACCCATGGTGGCACCAGTGCCAAGTAGGGCTGGTTTGATAGTACCAAGTGGCTCCTGCAATCTGCCATCAAAAAGTTGGCAGGCGAGTTTTGTTATCCAGGGAAAAGCGCCGTTGTTTGTGTTTGGGGGCCTGTGGCTGGGAGTGGACGGATGGCTCCTTAGAACCACGATACGCAGGATGGTTCCCAGACCAGAGGTGGCACCAGTGCCAAGTCGGGCTGGTTTGATAGTACCAAGTGGTTCCTGCAATCTGCCATCCAGAAGCGGGGCAGCTTACTTTTGTATGCCAGGGAAACGGGCCGAGGTTTTTGTCTGGGGGCCTATAGCTGGGAGTGACCGGCTGGCTCCTGAAAAGCTACGATAGGCAGGATGGTGACCAAACGCATGGTGGCACCAGTGCCAAGTTGGGCTGATTTGATAGTACCAAGTGGCTCCTGCAATCTGCCATCAAAATGTTGGCAGGCGAGTTTTGTTTTCCAGGGAAAAGCGCCGTTGTTTGTGTTTGGGGGCCTGTGGCTGGGAGTGGCCGGCTGGCTGCTTAGAATCCACCATACGCAGGATGGTTCCCAGACCCAAGGTGGCACCAGTGCCAAGTCGGGCTGGTTTGATAGTACCAAGTGGCTCCTGCAATCTGCCATCCAGAAGCGGTGCAGTTGAGTTTTGTTTGCCAGAGAAAAGGGCCGTGGGTTGTGTTTGGGGGCATATGGCTGGGAGTGGCCGGCTGTCTCATTAAAAAGATCGATACGCAGGATGGTTCCCAGACCCAAGGTGGCACCAGTGCCAAGTCGGGCTGTTTTTATAGTACCAAGTGCGTCCTGCAATTTGCCATCCAGAAGAGGGGCAGTGGAGTTTTGTTTGCCAGAGAATAGCGCCGTTGTTTGTGTTTGGGGGCTTGTGGCTGGGAGTGGCCGACTGGCGCCTTAGAATCTGTGTTACGCAGCATGGTTCCCAGACCAGAGGTGGCACCAGTGCCAAGTTGGGCTGGTTTGATAGTACCAAGTGGCTCCTGCAATCTGCCATCCAGAAGCGGGGCAGCTTACTTTTGTTTGCCAGGGAAACGGGCCGAGGTTTGTGTCTGGGGGCCTATGGCTGGGAGTGACCGGCTGGCTCCTGAAAAGCTACGATAGGCAGGATGGTGACCAGACCCATGGTGGCACCAGTGCCAAGTTGGGCTGATTTGATAGTACCAAGTGGCTCCTGCAATCTGCCATGAAAAAGTTGGCAGGCGAGTTTTGTTTTCCAGGGAAAAGCGCCGTTGTTTGTATTTGGGCGCCTGTGGCTGGGAGTGGCCGGCTGGCTCCTTAGAATCCACGATACGCGGCATGGTTCCCAGACCAGAGGTGGCACCAGTGCCAAGTTGGGGTGGTTTGATAGTACCAAGTGCGTCCTGCAATCTGCCATCCAGAAGCGGGGCAGCTTACTTTTGTTTGCCAGGGAAACGGGCCGAGGTTTGTGTCTCAGGGCCTATGGCTGGGAGTGACCGCCTGGCTCCTGAAAAGCTACGATAGGCAGGATGGTGACCAGACCCATGGTGGCACCAGTGCCAAGTTGGGCTGGTTTGATAGTACCAAGTGGCTCCTGCAATCTGCCATCAAAAATTTGGCAGGCGAGTTTGTTATCCAGGGAAAAGCGCCGTTGTTTGTGTTTGGGGGCCTGTGGCTGGGAGTGGCCGGCTGGCTCCTTAGAATCCACGATACGCAGGATGGTTCCCAGACCAGAGGTGGCACCAGTGCCAAGTCGGGCTAGTTTGATGGTGAAAAGTGGCTCCTGCAATCTGCCATCAAAATTTGGCAGGCGAGGTTTGTTTTCCAGGGAAAAGCGCCGTTGTTTTTGTTTGGGGGCCTGTGGGTGGGAGTGGCCAGATGGCTAATTAGAATCCACGATACGCAGCATGGTTCCCAGACCTGAGGTGGCACCAGTGCCAAGTCGGGCTGGTTTGATACTATCAAGTGCGTCCTGCAATCTGCCATCCAGAAGCGGGGTAGCTTACTTTTGTTTGCCAGGGAAACGGGCCGAGGTTTGTGTCTGGGGGCCTATGGCTGGGAGTGACCGGCTAGGTCCTGAAAAGCTACGATAGGCAGGATGGTGACCAGACCCATGGTGGCACCAGTGCCAAGTTGGGCTGGTTTGATAGTACCAAGTGGCTCCTGCAATCTGCCATCAAAAAATTGGCAGGCGAGTTTTGTTTTCCAGGGAAAAGCGCAGTTGTTTTTGTTTGCGGGCCTGTGGGTGGGAGTGGCCGGCTGGCTCCTTAGAATCCACGATACGCAGGATGGTTCCCAGACCAGAGGTGGCACCAGTGCCAAGTCGGGCTAGTTTGATGGTGCAAAGTGGCTCCTGCAATCTGCCATCCAGAAGCGGGGCAGCTTACTTTTGTTTGCCAGGGAAACGGGCCGAGTATTGTTTCTGGGGGCCTATGGCTGCGAGTGACCGGCTGGCTCCTGAAAAGCTACGATAGGCAGGATGGTGACCAGACCCATGGTGGCACCAGTGCCAAGTTGGGCTGATTTGATAGTACCAAGTGGCTCCTGCAATCTGCCATCAAAAAGTGGGCAGGCGAGTTTTGTTTTCCAGGGAAAAGCGCCGTTGTTTGTGTTTGGGGGCCTGTGGCTGGGAGTGGACGGATGGCTCCTTAGAACCACGATACGCAGGATGGTTCCCAGACCAGAGGTGGCACCAGTGCCAAGTCGGGCTGGTTTGATAATACCAAGTGGTTCCTGCAATCTGCCATCCAGAAGCGGGGCAGCTTACTTTTGTTTGCCAGGGAAACGGGCCGAGGTTTGTGTCTGGGGGCCTATGGCTGGGAGTGACCGCCTGGCTCCTGAAAAGCTACGATAGGCAGGATGGTGACCAGACCCATGGTGACACCAGTGCCAAGTTGGGCTGATTTGATAGTACCAAGTGGCTCCTGCAATCTGCCATCAAAATGTTGGCAGGCGAGTTTTGTTTTCCAGGGAAAAGCGCCGTTGTTTGTATTTGGGGGCCAGTGGCTGGGAGTGGCCGGCTGGCTCCTTAGAATCCACGATACGCAGGATGGTTCCCAGACCAGAGGTGGCACCAGTGCCAAGTCGGGCTGGTTTGATGGTGAAAAGTGGCTCCTGCAATCTGCCATCCAGAAGCGGGATAGCTTACTTTTGTTTGCCAGGGAAACGGGCCGAGCTTTTTGTCTGGGGGCCTATGGCTGGGAGTGACCGGCTGGCTCCTGAAAAGCTACGATAGGCAGGATGGTGACCAGACCCATGGTGGCACCAGTGCCAAGTTGGGCTGGTTTGATAGTACCAAGTGGCTCCTGGAATCTGCCATCAAAAAGTTGGCAGGCGAGTTTGTTATCCAGGGAAAAGCGCCGTTGTTTGTGTTTGGGGGCCTGTGGCTGGGAGTGGCCGGCTGGCTCCTTAGAATCCACGATACGCAGGATGGTTCCCAGACCAGAGGTGGCACCAGTGCCAAGTCGGGCTGGTTTGATGGTGAAAAGTGGCTCCTGCAATCTGCCATCCAGAAGCGGGATAACTTACTTTTGTTTGCCAGGGAAACGGGCCGAGCTTTTTGTCTGGGGGCCTATGGCTGGGAGTGACCGGCTGGCTCCTGAAAAGCTACGATAGGCAGGATGGTGACCAGACCCATGGTGGCACCAGTGCCAAGTTGGGCTGATTTGATAGTACCAAGTGGCTCCTGCAATCTGCCATCCAGAATCGGGGGTGCTTACTTTTGTTTGCCAGGGAAACGGGCCGAGGTTTGTGTCTGGGGGCCTATGGCTGGGAGTGACCGGCTGGCTCCTGAAAAGCTACGATAGGCAGGATGGTGACCCGACCCATGGTGGCACCAGTGCCAAGTTGGGCTGATTTGATAGTAGCAAGTGGCTCCTGCAATCTGCCATCTAAATTTTGGCAGGCGAGTTTTGTTTTCCAGGGAAAAGCGCCGTTGTTTGTGTTTGGTGGCCTGTGGCTGGGAGTGACCGGCTGGCTCCTAAGAATCCACGATACGCAGGATGGTTCCCAGACCCAAGGTGGCACCAGTGCCAAGTTGGGCTGGTTTGATACTACCAAGTGGTTCCTGCAATCTGCCATCCAGAAGCGGGGCAGCTTACTTTTGTTTGCCAGGGAAACGGGCCGAGGTTTTTCTCTGGGGGCCTATGGCTTGGAGTGACCGGCTAGGTCCTGAAAAGCTACGATAGGCAGGATGGTGACCAGATCCATGGTGGCACCAGTGCCAAGTTAGGCTGGTTTGATAGTACCAAGTGGCTCCTGCAATCTGCCATCAAAATGTTGGCAGGCGAGTTTTGTTTTCCAGGGAAAAGCGCCGTTGTTTGTGTTTGGGGGCCTGTGGCTGGGAGTGGCCGGCTGGCTCCTTAGAATCCACGATACGCAGGATGGTTCCCAGACCTGAGGTGGCACCAGTGCCAAGTCGGGCTGGTTTGATGGTGAAAAGTGGCTCCTGCAATCTGCAATCCAGAAGCGGGATAACTTACTTTTGTTTGCCAGGGAAACGGGCCAAGGTTTTTGTCTGGGGGCCTATGGCTGGGAGTGACCGGCTGGCTCCTGAAAAGCTACGATAGGCAGGATGGTGACCAGACCCATGGTGGCACCAGTGTCAAGTTGGGCTGGTTTGATAGTACCAAGTGGCTCCGGCAATCTGCCATCAAAATTTGGCCGGCGAGGTTTGTTTTCCAGGGAAAAGCGCCGTTGTTTTTGTTTGGGGGCCTGTGGGTGGGAGTGGCCAGATGGCTAATTAGAATCCACGATACGCAGCATGGTTCCCAGACCTGAGGTGGCACCAGTGCCAAGTCGGGCTGGTTTGATACTATCAAGTGCGTCCTGCAATCTGCCATCCAGAAGCGGGGTAGCTTACTTTTGTTTGCCAGGGAAACGGGCCGAGGTTTGTGTCTGGGGGCCTATGGCTGCGAGTGACCGGCTGGCTCCTGAAAAGCTACGATAGGCAGGATGGTGACCAGACCCATGGTGGCACCAGTGCCAAGTTGGGCTGGTTTGATAGTACCAAGTGGCTCCTGCAATCTGCCATCAAAAAATTGGCAGGCGAGTTTTGTTTTCCAGGGAAAAGCGCCGTTGTTTATGTTTGGGGGCCTGTGGGTGGGAGTGGCCGGCTGGCTCCTTAGAATCCACGATACACAGCATGGTTCCCAGACCAGAGGTGGCACCAGTGCCAAGTCGGGCTAGTTTGATGGTGCAAAGTGGCTCCTGCAATCTGCCATCCAGAAGCGGGGCAGCTTACTTTTGTTTGCCAGGGAAACGGGCCGAGTATTGTTTCTGGGGGCCTATGGCTGCGAGTGACCGGCTGGCTCCTGAAAAGCTACGATAGGCAGGATGGTGACCAGACCCATGGTGGCACCAGTGCCAAGTAGGGCTGGTTTGATAGTACCAAGTGGCTCCTGCAATCTGCCATCAAAAAGTTGGCAGGCGAGTTTTGTTATCCAGGGAAAAGCGCCGTTGTTTGTGTTTGGGGGCCTGTGGCTGGGAGTGGACGGATGGCTCCTTAGAACCACGATACGCAGGATGGTTCCCAGACCAGAGGTGGCACCAGTGCCAAGTCGGGCTGGTTTGATAGTACCAAGTGGTTCCTGCAATCTGCCATCCAGAAGCGGGGCAGCTTACTTTTGTATGCCAGGGAAACGGGCCGAGGTTTTTGTCTGGGGGCCTATAGCTGGGAGTGACCGGCTGGCTCCTGAAAAGCTACGATAGGCAGGATGGTGACCAAACGCATGGTGGCACCAGTGCCAAGTTGGGCTGATTTGATAGTACCAAGTGGCTCCTGCAATCTGCCATCAAAATGTTGGCAGGCGAGTTTTGTTTGCCAGGGAAAAGCGCCGTTGTTTGTGTTTGGGGGCCTGTGGCTGGGAGTGGCCGGCTGGCTGCTTAGAATCCACCATACGCAGGATGGTTCCCAGACCCAAGGTGGCACCAGTGCCAAGTCGGGCTGGTTTGATAGTACCAAGTGGCTCCTGCAATCTGCCATCCAGAAGCGGTGCAGTTGAGTTTTGTTTGCCAGAGAAAAGGGCCGTGGGTTGTGTTTGGGGGCATATGGCTGGGAGTGGCCGGCTGTCTCATTAAAAAGATCGATACGCAGGATGGTTCCCAGACCCAAGGTGGCACCAGTGCCAAGTCGGGCTGTTTTTATAGTACCAAGTGCGTCCTGCAATTTGCCATCCAGAAGAGGGGCAGTGGAGTTTTGTTTGCCAGAGAATAGCGCCGTTGTTTGTGTTTGGGGGCTTGTGGCTGGGAGTGGCCGACTGGCGCCTTAGAATCTGTGTTACGCAGCATGGTTCCCAGACCAGAGGTGGCACCAGTGCCAAGTTGGGCTGGTTTGATAGTACCAAGTGGCTCCTGCAATCTGCCATCCAGAAGCGGGGCAGCTTACTTTTGTTTGCCAGGGAAACGGGCCGAGGTTTGTGTCTGGGGGCCTATGGCTGGGAGTGACCGGCTGGCTCCTGAAAAGCTACGATAGGCAGGATGGTGACCAGACCCATGGTGGCACCAGTGCCAAGTTGGGCTGATTTGATAGTACCAAGTGGCTCCTGCAATCTGCCATGAAAAAGTTGGCAGGCGAGTTTTGTTTTCCAGGGAAAAGCGCCGTTGTTTGTATTTGGGCGCCTGTGGCTGGGAGTGGCCGGCTGGCTCCTTAGAATCCACGATACGCGGCATGGTTCCCAGACCAGAGGTGGCACCAGTGCCAAGTTGGGGTGGTTTGATAGTACCAAGTGCGTCCTGCAATCTGCCATCCAGAAGCGGGGCAGCTTACTTTTGTTTGCCAGGGAAACGGGCCGAGGTTTGTGTCTCAGGGCCTATGGCTGGGAGTGACCGCCTGGCTCCTGAAAAGCTACGATAGGCAGGATGGTGACCAGACCCATGGTGGCACCAGTGCCAAGTTGGGCTGGTTTGATAGTACCAAGTGGCTCCTGCAATCTGCCATCAAAAAGTTGGCAGGCGAGTTTGTTATCCAGGGAAAAGCGCCGTTGTTTGTGTTTGGGGGCCTGTGGCTGGGAGTGGCCGGCTGGCTCCTTAGAATCCACGATACGCAGGATGGTTCCCAGACCAGAGGTGGCACCAGTGCCAAGTCGGGCTAGTTTGATGGTGAAAAGTGGCTCCTGCAATCTGCCATCAAAATTTGGCAGGCGAGGTTTGTTTTCCAGGGAAAAGCGCCGTTGTTTTTGTTTGGGGGCCTGTGGGTGGGAGTGGCCAGATGGCTAATTAGAATCCACGATACGCAGCATGGTTCCCAGACCTGAGGTGGCACCAGTGCCAAGTCGGGCTGGTTTGATACTATCAAGTGCGTCCTGCAATCTGCCATCCAGAAGCGGGGTAGCTTACTTTTGTTTGCCAGGGAAACGGGCCGAGGTTTGTGTCTGGGGGCCTATGGCTGGGAGTGACCGGCTAGGTCCTGAAAAGCTACGATAGGCAGGATGGTGACCAGACCCATGGTGGCACCAGTGCCAAGTTGGGCTGGTTTGATAGTACCAAGTGGCTCCTGCAATCTGCCATCAAAAAATTGGCAGGCGAGTTTTGTTTTCCAGGGAAAAGCGCCGTTGTTTTTGTTTGCGGGCCTGTGGGTGGGAGTGGCCGGCTGGCTCCTTAGAATCCACGATACGCAGGATGGTTCCCAGACCAGAGGTGGCACCAGTGCCAAGTCGGGCTAGTTTGATGGTGCAAAGTGGCTCCTGCAATCTGCCATCCAGAAGCGGGGCAGCTTACTTTTGTTTGCCAGGGAAACGGGCCGAGTATTGTTTCTGGGGGCCTATGGCTGCGAGTGACCGGCTGGCTCCTGAAAAGCTACGATAGGCAGGATGGTGACCAGACCCATGGTGGCACCAGTGCCAAGTTGGGCTGATTTGATAGTACCAAGTGGCTCCTGCAATCTGCCATCTAAAAGTGGGCAGGCGAGTTTTGTTTTCCAGGGAAAAGCGCCGTTGTTTGTGTTTGGGGGCCTGTGGCTGGGAGTGGACGGATGGCTCCTTAGAACCACGATACGCAGGATGGTTCCCAGACCAGAGGTGGCACCAGTGCCAAGTCGGGCTGGTTTGATAATACCAAGTGGTTCCTGCAATCTGCCATCCAGAAGCGGGGCAGCTTACTTTTGTTTGCCAGGGAAACGGGCCGAGGTTTGTGTCTGGGGGCCTATGGCTGGGAGTGACCGCCTGGCTCCTGAAAAGCTACGATAGGCAGGATGGTGACCAGACCCATGGTGACACCAGTGCCAAGTTGGGCTGATTTGATAGTACCAAGTGGCTCCTGCAATCTGCCATCAAAATGTTGGCAGGCGAGTTTTGTTTTCCAGGGAAAAGCGCCGTTGTTTGTGTTTGGGGGCCAGTGGCTGGGAGTGGCCGGCTGGCTCCTTAGAATCCACGATACGCAGGATGGTTCCCAGACCAGAGGTGGCACCAGTGCCAAGTCGGGCTGGTTTGATGGTGAAAAGTGGCTCCTGCAATCTGCCATCCAGAAGCGGGATAACTTACTTTTGTTTGCCAGGGAAACGGGCCGAGCTTTTTGTCTGGGGGCCTATGGCTGGGAGTGACCGGCTGGCTCCTGAAAAGCTACGATAGGCAGGATGGTGACCAGACCCATGGTGGCACCAGTGCCAAGTTGGGCTGGTTTGATAGTACCAAGTGGCTCCTGCAATCTGCCATCAAAAAGTTGGCAGGCGAGTTTGTTATCCAGGGAAAAGCGCCGTTGTTTGTGTTTGGGGGCCTGTGGCTGGGAGTGGCCGGCTGGCTCCTTAGAATCCACGATACGCAGGATGGTTCCCAGACCAGAGGTGGCACCAGTGCCAAGTCGGGCTGGTTTGATGGTGAAAAGTGGCTCCTGCAATCTGCCATCCAGAAGCGGGATAACTTACTTTTGTTTGCCAGGGAAACGGGCCGAGCTTTTTGTCTGGGGGCCTATGGCTGGGAGTGACCGGCTGGCTCCTGAAAAGCTACGATAGGCAGGATGGTGACCAGACCCATGGTGGCACCAGTGCCAAGTTGGGCTGATTTGATAGTACCAAGTGGCTCCTGCAATCTGCCATCCAGAATCGGGGGTGCTTACTTTTGTTTGCCAGGGAAACGGGCCGAGGTTTGTGTCTGGGGGCCTATGGCTGGGAGTGACCGGCTGGCTCCTGAAAAGCTACGATCGGCAGGATGGTGACCAGACCCATGGTGGCACCAGTGCCAAGTTGGGCTGATTTGATAGTACCAAGTGGCTCCTGCTATCTGCCATCAAAAAGTTGGCAGGCGAGTTTTGTTTTCCAGGGAAAAGAGCCGTTGTTTCTGTTTGGGGGCCTGTGGCTGGGAGTGGCCGGCTGGCTCCTTAGAATCCACGATACGCAGGATGGTTCCCAGACCAGAGGTGGCACCAGTGCCAAGTTGGGCTGGTTTGATAGTACCAAGTGCGTCCTGCAATCTACCATCCAGAAGCGGGGCAGCTTACTTTTGTTTGCCAGGGAAACGGGCCGAGGTTTGTGTCTCAGGGCCTATGGCTGGGAGTGACCGGCTGGCTCCTGAAAAGCTACGATAGGCAGGATGGTGACCAGATCCATGGTGGCACCAGTGCCAAGTTGGGCTGGTTTGATAGTACCAAGTGGCTCCTGCAATCTGCCATCAAAAAGTTGGCAGGCGAGTTTGTTATCCAGGGAAAAGCGCCGTTGTTTGTGTTTGGGGGCCTGTGGCAGGGAGTGGCCGGCTGGCTCCTTAGAATCCACGATACGCAGGATGGTTCCCAGACCAGAGGTGGCACCAGTGCCAAGTCGGGCTAGTTTGATGGTGCAAAGTGGCTCCTGCAATCTGCCATCCAGAAGCGGGGCAGCTTACTTTTGTTTGCCAGGGAAACGGGCCGAGTATTGTTTCTGGGGGCCTATGGCTGCGAGTGACCGGCTGGCTCCTGAAAAGCTACGATAGGCAGGATGGTGACCAGACCCATGGTGGCACCAGTGCCAAGTTGGGCTGATTTGATAGTACCAAGTGGCTCCTGCAATCTGCCATCTAAAAGTGGGCAGGCGAGTTTTGTTTTCCAGGGAAAAGCGCCGTTGTTTGTGTTTGGGGGCCTGTGGCTGGAGTGGCCGGCGGGCTCCTTACAATGAACGATACGCAGGATGGTTCCCAGAGCTGAGGTGGCACCAGTGCCAAGTCGGGCTAGTTTGATGGTGCAAAGTGGCTCCTGCAATCTGCCATCCAGAAGCGGGGTAGCTTACTTTTGTTTGCCAGGGAAACGGGCCGAGTTTTGTGTCTGGGGGCATATGGCTGCGAGTGACCGGCTGGCTCCTGAAAAGCTACGATAGGCAGGATGGTGACCAGACCCATGGTGGCACCAGTGCCAAGTTGGGCTGATTTGATAGTAGCAAGTGGCTCCTGCAATCTGCCATCAAAAAGTTGGCAGGCGAGTTTTGTTTTCCAGGGAAAAGCGCCGTTGTTTGTGTCTGGGGGCCTGTGGCTGGAGTGGCCGGCTGGCTCCTTACAATGAACGATACGCAGGATGGTTCCCAGAGCTGAGGTGGCACCAGTGCCACGTCGGGGTAGTTTGATGGTGCAAAGTGGCTCCTGCAATCTGCCATCCAGAAGCGGGGTAGCTTACTTTTGTTTGCCAGGGAAACGGGCCGAAATATTTGTCTAGGGGCCTCTGGCTGGGGGTGGCTGGCTGGCTCCTGAAAAGCTACGATCGGCGGGATGGTGACCAGACCCATGGTGACACCAGTGGCAAGTTGGGCTGGTTTGATAGTACCAAGTGGCTCCTGCAATCTGCCATCAAAAAGTTGTCAGGCGAGTTTTGTTTTCCAGGGAAAAGCGCCGTTGTTTGTATTTGGGGGCCTGTGGCTGGGAGTGGCCGGCTGGCTCCTTTGAACCCACGATACGCAGGATGGTTCCCAGACCCAAGGTGGCACCAGTGCCAAGTCGGGCTGGTTTGATACTACCAAGTGCGTCCTGCAATCTGCCATCCAGAAGCGGGGCAGCTTAATTTTGTTTGCCAGGGAAACGGGCCGTGGGTTTTTTTTGGGGGCCTATGGCTGAGAGTGGCCGGCTGGCTCCTGAAAATCCACGCTAGGCAGCATGCTTCCCAGATGCAAGGTGGCACCAGTGCCAAGTCGGGCTGGTTTGATGGTGCAAAGTGGCTCCTGCAATCTGCCATCCAGAAGCGGGGCAGCTGATTTTTGTTTGCCAGAGAAAAATTCCGTGGATTGTTTTTGGGGGCATATTGCTGGGAGTGGCCGGCTGGCTCCTTAAAATGCTCGATACGCATGATGGTTCCCAGGTCCAAGGTGTCACCACTACCAAGTCGGCCTGCGGTTTTAGTATCAAGTTCATCCTGCAATTTGCCATCCAGAAGAGGGGCAGTTGAGTTTTGTTTGCCAGGGAAACGGGCCGAGGTTTCTGTTTGGGGACATATGGCTGAGAGTGGCCGGCTGGCCCCTGAATATCCACGATACACAGCATGGTTCCCAGATCCAAGGTGGCACCAGTGCCAAGTTGGGCTGGTTTGATAGTCCCAAGTGTCTCCTGCAATCTGCCATCCAGAAGCGGGGCAGCTTACTTTTTTTTGCCAGAGAAATAGGCCTAGGATTTTGTCTGGGGGCCTGTGGCTAGGAGTGGCCGGCTGGCTCCTAAGAATCCACGATACGCAGGATGTTTCCCAGACCCAAGGTGGCACCAGTGCCAAGTCGGGCTGGTTTGATAGTACCAAGTGGCTCCTGCAAACTCCATCAAAAAGTTGGCAGGCGTGTTTTGTTTTCCGGGGAACAGCGCCGTTGATTTTGTTTGGGGGCCTGTGGCTGGGAGTGGCCGGCTGGCTCCTTAGAATCCACGATACGCAGGATGGTTCCCAGACCCAAGGTGGCACCAGTGCCAAGTCGGGCTGGTTTGATTACACCAAGTGGCTCCTGCAATCTGCCATCCAGAAGTGAGGCAGCTAAGTTTTGTTTGCCAGAAAAAAGGGCCGTGGTTTTTGTTGGGGGCCTGTGGCTGGGAGTGGCCGGCTGGCTCCTTAGAATCCACCATACGCAGGATGGTTCCCAGACCCAAGGTGGCACCAGTGCCAAGTCGGGCTGGTTTGATAGTACCAAGTGGCTCCTGCAATCTGCCATCCGGAAGCGGTGCAGTTGAGTTTTGTTTGCCATAGAAAAGGGCCGTGGGTTGTGTTTGGGGGCATATGGCTGGGAGTGGCCGGCTGTCTCATTAAAAAGATCGATACGCAGGATGGTTCCCAGACCCAAGGTGGCACCAGTGCCAAGTCGGGCTGTTTTTATAGTACCAAGTGCGTCCTGCAATTTGCCATCCAGAAGAGGGGCAGTGGAGTTTTGTTTGCCAGAGAATAGCGCCGTTGTTTGTGTTTGGGGGCTTGTGGCTGGGAGTGGCCGACTGGCGCCTTAGAATCTGTGTTACGCAGCATGGTTCCCAGACCAGAGGTGGCACCAGTGCCAAGTTGGGCTGGTTTGATAGTACCAAGTGGCTCCTGCAATCTGCCATCCAGAAGCGGGGCAGCTTACTTTTGTTTGCCAGGGAAACGGGCCGAGGTTTGTGACTGGGGACCTATGGCTGGGAGTGACCGGCTGGCTCCTGAAAAGCTACGATAGGCAGGATGGTGACCAGACCCATGGTGGCACCAGTGCCAAGTTGGGCTGGTTTGATAGTACCAAGTGGCTCCTGCAATCTGCCATCAAAAAGTTGTCAGGCGAGTTTTGTTTTCCAGGGAAAAGCGCCGTTGTTTGTATTTGGGGGCCTGTGGCTGGGAGTGGCCGGCTGGCTCCTTTGAACCCACAATACGCAGGATGGTTCCCAGACCCAAGGTGGCACCAGTGCCAAGTCGGGCTGGTTTGATACTACCAAGTGCGTCCTGCAATCTGCCATCCAGAAGCGGGGCAGCTTAATTTTGTTTGCCAGGGAAACGGGCCGTGGGTTTTGTTTGGGGGCCTATGGCTGAGAGTGGCCGGCTGGCTCCTGAAAATCCACGCTAGGCAGCATGGTTCCCAGATGCAAGGTGGCACCAGTGCCAAGTCGGGCTGGTTTGATGGTGCAAAGTGGCTCCTGCAATCTGCCATCCAGAAGCGGGGCAGCTGATTTTTGTTTGCCAGAGAAAAATTCCGTGGATTGTTTTTGGGGGCATATTGCTGGGAGTGGCCGGCTGGCTCCTTAAAATGCTCGATACGCATGATGGTTCCCAGGTCCAAGGTGTCACCACTACCAAGTCGGCCTGCGGTTTTAGTATCAAGTTCATCCTGCAATTTGCCATCCAGAAGAGGGGCAGTTGAGTTTTGTTTGCCAGAGAAACGGGCCGAGGTTTCTGTTTGGGGACATATGGCTGAGAGTGGCCGGCTGGCCCCTGAATATCCACGATACACAGCATGGTTCCCAGATCCAAGGTGGCACCAGTGCCAAGTTGGGCTGGTTTGATAGTACCAAGTGTCTCCTGCAATCTGCCATCCAGAAGCGGGGCAGCTTACTTTTGTTTGCCAGAGAAATAGGCCTAGGTTTTTGTCTGGGGGCCTGTGGCTAGGAGTGGCCGGCTGGCTCCTAAGAATCCACGATACGCAGGATGTTTCCCAGACCCAAGGTGGCACCAGTGCCAAGTCGGGCTGGTTTGATAGTACCAAGTGGCTCCTGCAAACTCCATCAAAAAGTTGGCAGGCGTGTTTTGTTTTCCAGGGAACAGCGCCGTTGATTTTGTTTGGGGGCCTGTGGCTGGGAGTGGCCGGCTGGCTCCTTAGAATCCACGATACGCAGGATGGTTCCCAGACCCAAGGTGGCACCAGTGCCAAGTCGGGCTGGTTTGATTACACCAAGTGGCTCCTGCAATCTGCCATCCAGAAGTGAGGCAGCTAAGTTTTGTTTGCCAGAAAAAAGGGCCGTGGTTTTTGTTGGGGGCCTGTGGCTGGGAGTGGCCGGCTGGCTCCTTAGAATCCACCATACGCAGGATGGTTCCCAGACCCAAGGTGGCACCAGTGCCAAGTCGGGCTGGTTTGATAGTCCCAAGTGGCTCCTGCAAACTGCCATCCAGAAGCGGGGCAGCTGAGTTTTGTTTGCCAGGGAAATGGGCTGTTGTTTGTGTTTGGGGGCCTGTGGCTGGGAGTGTTCGGCTGGTTCCTGAATATGTACGATACGCAGGATTGTTCCCAGACCCAAGGTGGCACCAGTGCCAAGTCGGGCTGGTTTGATGGTGCAAAGTGGCTCCTGCAATCTGCCATCCAGACGCGGGGCAGCGGATTTTTGTTTCCATGAGAAATGGTCCGTGGTTTGTTTTTGGGGGTATATGGCTGGGCCTGGCCGGCTGGCTCCTTAAAAAGCTCGATATGCAGGATGGTTCCCTGACACAAGGTGGCACCAGTGCCACGTCGGGCGGTTTTCGTAGTACAAAGTGCGTCCTAAAATTTGCCATCCAGAAGAGGGGCAGTTGAGTTTTGTTTGCCAGAGAAAAGGTCCGTGGTTTGTTTTTGGGGGCATATGGCTGAGAGTGGCTGGCTGGCCCCTGAAAATCCACGATACACAGGATGGTTCCCAGATCCAAGGTGGCACCTGTGCCAAGTCGGGCTGATTTGATAGTACTAAGTAGCTCCTGCAATCTGCCATCCAGAAGCGGGACAGCTTACTTTTGTTTGCCAGGGAAACGGGCCGAGGTTTGTGTTTGGGGGCCTATGGCTGAGAGTGACCGGCTGGCTCCTGAAAAGCTACAATAGGCAGGATGGTGACCAGACCCATGGTGGCACCAGTGCCAAGTTGGGCTGGTTTGATAGTACCAAGTGGTTCCTGCAATCTGCCATCCAGAAGCAGGGCAGCTGAGTTTTGTTTGCCAGAGAAAAGGGCCTTGGTTTGTGTTTGGGGGCATATGGCTGGGTGTGGCCAGCTGGCTCCTTAAAATGCACGATATGCAACATGGCTCCCAGACCCAAGGTGGCACCAGTGCCAAGTTGGGCTGGTTTGATAGTACCAAGTGGCTCCTGCAATCTTCCATGATCACGTGGAGAAATACTTTCTGGTTTCAGCCTCATGCTCTTTCTTCTCTCCCTCAACTTCTCTATCACCTCTCATCTGGTTCACATGCGCTGTCTTCAAGGTCCACAGGCTACTTTTCACAGAATCTTCTGGCCTGATGAAGTAAGAATGATGAATAGAACAGAGCTGGGATCTATTTTCCAGTTTGGATAAAATGCATTCTGCACACAAATCCAAGGAGAACGTGCTGCCCCAATGCCCAGAAAATCTTTCACTCCTGCTAGTGTTCTACGTCAACCGCAACTTAGTCTGAAAGAAAAGCTTTTTCTCTGAGAGCATCTGAGAGGTTTGCATGAAGCACTGATATCTGACATATGCAATTTTGAATAGGAGAGGAAAAAGAAAATGGCAAGGAGTTTTTAATTTTAGTGGTTTCAATTTTAATTTCCGTGCACTTTTTCAAAACTTGTCAGCTCAAATGCCCATCAACATCTTTTAGTCATCTGTAAGTCAGTATTCATATAAAATGTGCTTCAAATCCAAAGAATTTCAAATTTGCACTCCAAGCTTCTATGCCTAGATTTATGATTTCCTACACATATTAGATGAAAGGAAGGCCTTTTTTACTGTGGGAGTGCTGGAACACTGGAACAGGTTGCCCAGAGAAGTTGTGGGTGTCCCATCCCTGAAAGTATTCAAGGTCACCTTGGACGGGGCTTGGAGCAGCAACAAAGGAGAAGCTTGATGGTAGAGAAACAAAGTCGGACTATAGAAGAAACTCGGATTGAAGTATAGGATCAAGTTTTCTCTCAGCTCTTGGGGTAAATTCAAAGTTGTACAAAATGACATTTATCTGTGCTATTCACTACTGTAACAGAAAGTTTCATGAAAACTGTACAGAAGATAGTAAATTTTAAAAGAGATAAGAATTACAGCATAAAATCCATGGGATAGGTTACAACATGAGACACTCTCTAAGAGAAAATCTCTTTGTTTCAGCACTTCATCGGGGTAAGATTTCATGAAGTGCCAAAGAAGGCGGCAAAATATCATTCGGGACATTATTTACTGGAATTCAGCCTGGCCATTAGTAGGAACTGCCTTTGAACATATCATGTAGATATACCACACACGCTTTCCCTTCACTGAAAAATTACTGTTTACAACAAATAAGCAATTGACGATCAAAATTGATTGAAAGCATCTTAAACATGTCAAGTATTTCATTGTAGATGATCTGTGATCCAAATGCTTCTTCCACCTTCGAGAGGGACAGAAGAATTCTTCCATATCATGATGGTTTAAAATTGTATCAACCAATGTTTTCTGCTGAAAAGATATCATCTATTTTTTTCTATTTTTGGAAGAAAATATTCCTAGACATACAACAGGTGAGAACTAAGTAATTTTAAAGAAACAAATGAAATGAAAATATTCTGTAAATAGAATGAAATGAAAAGCTGTGTTTTAAATAGGAGCTAAATATTAAACAGAATTTTTGTACCAGGCATTTGAATTACTGCACCAGCTCTTTTGCCCATCAAGAGAGGCATTTAGCATTTCAGTCTTTTCCAAGGTGTTCATGATCTGCTATGCTGATCTCTGTGTGTGCCTAGGTGTGTGTGGAGGGGGGGGCATATGAAGGGGAGTGTGTATGTTTGCTTTACAATTGTTGTGGCAGATTCATGCCTCAGCTCCACATTTTGTTTTAAAAAGGTCACACCGAGTGGATATGAAGTTTACTATCAACAAGAGATCGATTCCCAAATCATCCATTTGACTCTCCCTTATAAATCATGTGCTTTGTTGCATATTTTATCAAATATACTTTCAAGCCAGATGGAGGAAGGAGGATGTGGGAATCCCTCCACCATCTTGCAACTTTTATGTAAGTAGGTTTTCAAGAAAATCATCATTTCTCTTTTAAATATGTCTGGAACAGGCATGATGGTAGTGTCAACCTGTTGGAGTTTTTGTTGCTGGAAGAAGTTGTACAAAAGGATTGGTTTTTACATTGACCAGTTACTGAATCAAGCGCAGGAATACATTGGAAATTTAGCTGGGGGTTCCTTTTCCCAGCAGACTACTTCTAGAACGAGCTTGTACACTGAAGCTGACTCTTTTGCTCTCTTTTTGTTTCTTTCCTATTTTCTTGGCTTCTTTGCCACTATCTAGACAATTTTGGAACTTTGTTCCCAACTAAAATGGTTTCAATAGTCTGATTGTGATCATACATTTTTACAAGGAATTTTTAAAATCTTTCCTCGAGTCCAGAAAGTCAAGGACTTAGATCTTTTTCTTCCCTTATCAATATTGCCATGAAATTGATAAATAAAGACCAACTCTTTATTTTTGTTTTTAACCCACGTAGATAATTCCCATCCATTAATCCATTTTGTGGACCAATAGCTGCCATTCTGATGGAAGCTGTCACTTCTTAACAATAGGCATTCTGTGACTATGTTGACTGCACTTTGGGTGAAGATCCTAACTGGTCTTAGATATACATAGGGAGAAATTTGCTCAGCCAGTGTCAGTCTTAAGCATGCGTATCAGAAGATCTTTCTAGAGCTGGGAATTTTCCCATGAAAGGGATTCAGTTAGGGAAGAGACACTTGTGCCAGAGTTTTACATTCTTCTTGAACACTGCTTAAGGAACTTAGATGCCATGTCCATTTGGATCTCTGTCTGCACAGAACTTTGTCATGCCAGCGCTTTGAAATGCATCTTGAAGAGAATTCACTAGCACAGAATGAAAGAGAGTGGAAGGGGTTGGTGGGGCTAACCAGGCCCAACCCCCCTGCCTAAACCAGGATACCTAGAGCCTCTTGCCCAGGATTCTATCTGGGTGTACTTTTAATGTCTTCAAAGATCCAGGCTCCACAATCTTTCTGGGCAGTCTGTGCCGTGGTTCAGTCACCCTGACAGTAAAGAAACATTTACTGATGTTCAAAGGCAATCTCCTGTATTTCAGTGTGTGCCCACTGCCTCTTGTCTTTTCCCTCAGCATCACTGAAAAGACACTGATTCCCTCCCCTTTGCACTATTGCTTCCATATGTATGTGTGATGCCATGTAGAGGTATGTCAAAAACCTCCCTGAAGCCCAGGCAGATAATATTCCCTTCATCTACCAGTCAAGTTGATTCATCAGAGGAGTTTAAAGTGATGTTCAGCATGAAATTCCCCTGAAAAATCATGCTAACTACATTATTTGGTCATCTGTCATGTGCCTGGCAAGGATTTCCAGGAAGAGCTGCTTCATCAACTTCCTGGGGATAAAAAAGAGGCTGGCTGGTTTGTACTATGGCGAGTCCTCTTAATTGCCTTTTTTGAAGATGGGTGTCATTTGCTAACATCCACTCTTTAGCTCCTCTTCTCATCTACACCTCGGCAAAAAGCTTTTCCACTATGTCTGGCTAGGAAAAACTGTGCCAGCACAGAAAACATCTCCCATCGTGTTCTAGAAGTTGCACGGATGTCTGCCAAGTGTTTGGCAGGAAGAAAAGAAAAGTTGTCCAAAACAGCTTCCAATCGAATGTTCCTGTGATTGGAAAAGTCAGGAGAGTGCAAAGGTACTGTTTTCTATCAGTTGGCAAGGTGCGCACACAATCCCAGTGTTGTACAGCTTGCTTCTTCACCTTCCCGAAGCTGCCGCTCTCGCCGGCTGCCGGAGCCCAAGAAGCGGCTTCTTCGCGCAAAGACGATTGTGCCGCTCACAGTGCTCTCCTTAGCGCGGCTTCTGCCGAAAGACGCCCGGCAGCGGCTCTTACCTCCGGAGAGCATCCTACCTTCGTCTTTAGCTCCTCTTCTCATCTACACCTCGGCAAAAAGCTTTTCCACTATGTCTGGCTAGGAAAAACTGTGCCAGCACAGAAAACATCTCCCATCGTGTTCTAGAAGTTGCACGGATGTCTGCCAAGTGTTTGGCAGGAAGAAAAGAAAAGTTGTCCAAAACAGCTTCCAATCGAATGTTCCTGTGATTGGAAAAGTCAGGAGAGTGCAAAGGTACTGTTTTCTATCAGTTGGCAAGGTGCGCACACAATCCCAGTGTTGTACAGCTTGCTTCTTCACCTTCCCGAAGCTGCCGCTCTCGCCGGCTGCCGGAGCCCAAGAAGCGGCTTCTTCGCGCAAAGACGATTGTGCCGCTCACAGTGCTCTCCTTAGCGCGGCTTCTGCTGAAAGACGCCCGGCAGCGGCTCTTACCTCCGGAGAGCATCCTACCTTCGTCTTTCGCGTCTTTTGTAGTCTACATCTTAGCAAAAAGCTTTTCCACTATGTCTGGCTAGGAAAAACTGTGCCAGCACAGAAAACATCTCCCATCGTGTTCTAGAAGTTGCACGGATGTCTGCCAAGTGTTTGGCAGGAAGAAAAGAAAAGTTGTCCAAAACAGCTTCCAATCGAATGTTCCTGTGATTGGAAAAGTCAGGAGAGTGCAAAGGTACTGTTTTCTATCAGTTGGCAAGGTGCGCACACAATCCCAGTGTTGTACAGCTTGCTTCTTCACCTTCCCGAAGCTGCCGCTCTCGCCGGCTGCCGGAGCCCAAGAAGCGGCTTCTTCGCGCAAAGACGATTGTGCCGCTCACAGTGCTCTCCTTAGCGCGGCTTCTGCCGAAAGACGCCCGGCAGCGGCTCTTACCTCCGGAGAGCATCCTACCTTCGTCTTTCGCGTCTTATGTAGTCTACACCTCGGCAAAAAGCTTTTCCACTATGTCTGGCTAGGAAAAACTGTGCCAGCACAGAAAACATCTCCCATCGTGTTCTAGAAGTTGCACGGATGTCTGCCAAGTGTTTGGCAGGAAGAAAAGAAAAGTTGTCCAAAACAGCTTCCAATCGAATGTTCCTGTGATTGGAAAAGTCAGGAGAGTGCAAAGGTACTGTTTTCTATCAGTTGGCAAGGTGCGCACACAATCCCAGTGTTGTACAGCTTGCTTCTTCACCTTCCCGAAGCTGCCGCTCTCGCCGGCTGCCGGAGCCCAAGAAGCGGCTTCTTCGCGCAAAGACGATTGTGCCGCTCACAGTGCTCTCCTTAGCGCGGCTCCTGCCGAAAGACGCCCGGCAGCGGCTCTTACCTCCGGAGAGCATCCTACCTTCGTCTTTCGCGTCTTTTGTAGTCTACATCTTAGCAAAACGCTTTTCCACTAGGTCTGGCTAGGAAAAACTGTGCCAGCACAGAAAACATCTCCCATCGTGTTCTAGAAGTTGCACGGATGTCTGCCAAGTGTTTGGCAGGAAGAAAAGAAAAGTTGTCCAAAACAGCTTCCAATCGAATGTTCCTGTGATTGGAAAAGTCAGGAGAGTGCAAAGGTACTGTTTTCTATCAGTTGGCAAGGTGCGCACACAATCCCAGTGTTGTACAGCTTGCTTCTTCACCTTCCCGAAGCTGCCGCTCTCGCCGGCTGCCGGAGCCCAAGAAGCGGCTTCTTCGCGCAAAGACGATTGTGCCGCTCACAGTGCTCTCCTTAGCGCGGCTTCTGCCGAAAGACGCCCGGCAGCGGCTCTTACCTCCGGAGAGCATCCTACCTTCGTCTTTCGCGTCTTTTGTAGTCTACATCTTAGCAAAACGCTTTTCCACTATGTCTGGCTAGGAAAAACTGTGCCAGCACAGAAAACATCTCCCATCGTGTTCTAGAAGTTGCACGGATGTCTGCCAAGTGTTTGGCAGGAAGAAAAGAAAAGTTGTCCAAAACAGCTTCCAATCGAATGTTCCTGTGATTGGAAAAGTCAGGAGAGTGCAAAGGTACTGTTTTCTATCAGTTGGCAAGGTGCGCACACAATCCCAGTGTTGTACAGCTTGCTTCTTCACCTTCCCGAAGCTGCCGCTGTCGCCGGCTGCCGGAGCCCAAGAAGCGGCTTCTTCGCGCAAAGACGATTGTGCCGCTCACAGTGCTCCCCTTAGCGCGGCTTCTGCCGAAAGACGCCCGGCAGCGGCTCTTACCTCCTGAGAGTGGCAGCTTCGGGAAGGTGAAGAAGCAAGCTGTACAACACTGGGATTGTGTGCGCACCTTGCCAACTGATAGAAAACAGTACCTTTGCACTCTCCTGACTTTTCCAATCACAGGAACATTCGATTGGAAGCTGTTTTGGACAACTTTTCTTTTCTTCCTGCCAAACACTTGGCAGACATCCGTGCAACTTCTAGAACACGATGGGAGATGTTTTCTGTGCTGGCACAGTTTTTCCTAGCCAGACATAGTGGAAAAGCGTTTTGCTAAGATGTAGACTACAAAAGACGCGAAAGACGAAGGTAGGATGCTCTCCGGAGGTAAGAGCCGCTGCCGGGCGTCTTTCGGCAGAAGCCGCGCTAAGGAGAGCACTGTGAGCGGCACAATCGTCTTTGCGCGAAGAAGCCGCTTCTTGGGCTCCGGCAGCCGGCGAGAGCGGCAGCTTCGGGAAGGTGAAGAAGCAAGCTGTACAACACTGGGATTGTGTGCGCACCTTGCCAACTGATAGAAAACAGTACCTTTGCACTCTCCTGACTTTTCCAATCACAGGAACATTCGATTGGAAGCTGTTTTGGACAACTTTTCTTTTCTTCCTGCCAAACACTTGGCAGACATCCGTGCAACTTCTAGAACACGATGGGAGATGTTTTCTGTGCTGGCACAGTTTTTCCTAGCCAGACATAGTGGAAAAGCGTTTTGCTAAGATGTAGACTACAAAAGACGCGAAAGACGAAGGTAGGATGCTCTCCGGAGGTAAGAGCCGCTGCCGGGCGTCTTTCGGCAGAAGCCGCGCTAAGGAGAGCACTGTGAGCGGCACAATCGTCTTTGCGCGAAGAAGCCGCTTCTTGGGCTCCGGCAGCCGGCGAGAGCGGCAGCTTCGGGAAGGTGAAGAAGCAAGCTGTACAACACTGGGATTGTGTGCGCACCTTGCCAACTGATAGAAAACAGTACCTTTGCACTCTCCTGACTTTTCCAATCACAGGAACATTCGATTGGAAGCTGTTTTGAACAACTTTTCTTTTCTTCCTGCCAAACACTTGGCAGACATCCGTGCAACTTCTAGAACACGATGGGAGATGTTTTCTGTGCTGGCACAGTTTTTCCTAGCCAGACATAGTGGAAAAGCGTTTTGCTAAGATGTAGACTACAAAAGACGCGAAAGACGAAGGTAGGATGCTCTCCGGAGGTAAGAGCCGCTGCCGGGCGTCTTTCGGCAGAAGCCGCGCTAAGGAGAGCCCTGTGAGCGGCACAATCGTCTTTGCGCGAAGAAGCCGCTTCTTGGGCTCCGGCAGCCGGCGAGAGCGGCAGCTTCGGGAAGGTGAAGAAGCAAGCTGTACAACACTGGGATTGTGTGCGCACCTTGCCAACTGATAGAAAACAGTACCTTTGCACTCTCCTGACTTTTCCAATCACAGGAACATTCGATTGGAAGCTGTTTTGGACAACTTTTCTTTTCTTCCTGCCAAACACTTGGCAGACATCCGTGCAACTTCTAGAACACGATGGGAGATGTTTTCTGTGCTGGCACAGTTTTTCCTAGCCAGACATAGTGGAAAAGCTTTTTGCCGAGGTGTAGACTACATAAGACGCGAAAGACGAAGGTAGGATGCTCTCCGGAGGTAAGAGCCGCTGCCGGGCGTCTTTCGGCAGAAGCCGCGCTAAGGAGAGCACTGTGAGCGGCACAATCGTCTTTGCGCGAAGAAGCCGCTTCTTGGGCTCCGGCAGCCGGCGAGAGCGGCAGCTTCGGGAAGGTGAAGAAGCAAGCTGTACAACACTGGGATTGTGTGCGCACCTTGCCAACTGATAGAAAACAGTACCTTTGCACTCTCCTGACTTTTCCAATCACAGGAACATTCGATTGGAAGCTGTTTTGGACAACTTTTCTTTTCTTCCTGCCAAACACTTGGCAGACATCCGTGCAACTTCTAGAACACGATGGGAGATGTTTTCTGTGCTGGCACAGTTTTTCCTAGCCAGACATAGTGGAAAAGCGTTTTGCTAAGATGTAGACTACAAAAGACGCGAAAGACGAAGGTAGGATGCTCTCCGGAGGTAAGAGCCGCTGCCGGGCGTCTTTCGGCAGAAGCCGCGCTAAGGAGAGCACTGTGAGCGGCACAATCGTCTTTGCGCGAAGAAGCCGCTTCTTGGGCTCCGGCAGCCGGCGAGAGCGGCAGCTTCGGGAAGGTGAAGAAGCAAGCTGTACAACACTGGGATTGTGTGCGCACCTTGCCAACTGATAGAAAACAGTACCTTTGCACTCTCCTGACTTTTCCAATCACAGGAACATTCGATTGGAAGCTGTTTTGGACAACTTTTCTTTTCTTCCTGCCAAACACTTGGCAGACATCCGTGCAACTTCTAGAACACGATGGGAGATGTTTTCTGTGCTGGCACAGTTTTTCCTAGCCAGACATAGTGGAAAAGCGTTTTGCTAAGATGTAGACTACAAAAGACGCGAAAGACGAAGGTAGGATGCTCTCCGGAGGTAAGAGCCGCTGCCGGGCGTCTTTCGGCAGAAGCCGCGCTAAGGAGAGCACTGTGAGCGGCACAATCGTCTTTGCGCGAAGAAGCCGCTTCTTGGGCTCCGGCAGCCGGCGAGAGCGGCAGCTTCGGGAAGGTGAAGAAGCAAGCTGTACAACACTGGGATTGTGTGCGCACCTTGCCAACTGATAGAAAACAGTACCTTTGCACTCTCCTGACTTTTCCAATCACAGGAACATTCGATTGGAAGCTGTTTTGGACAACTTTTCTTTTCTTCCTGCCAAACACTTGGCAGACATCCGTGCAACTTCTAGAACACGATGGGAGATGTTTTCTGTGCTGGCACAGTTTTTCCTAGCCAGACATAGTGGAAAAGCGTTTTGCCGAGGTGTAGACTACAAAAGACGCGAAAGACGAAGGTAGGATGCTCTCCGGAGGTAAGAGCCGCTGCCGGGCGTCTTTCGGCAGAAGCCGCGCTAAGGAGAGCCCTGTGAGCGGCACAATCGTCTTTGCGCGAAGAAGCCGCTTCTTGGGCTCCGGCAGCCGGCGAGAGCGGCAGCTTCGGGAAGGTGAAGAAGCAAGCTGTACAACACTGGGATTGTGTGCGCACCTTGCCAACTGATAGAAAACAGTACCTTTGCACTCTCCTGACTTTTCCAATCACAGGAACATTCGATTGGAAGCTGTTTTGGACAACTTTTCTTTTCTTCCTGCCAAACACTTGGCAGACATCCGTGCAACTTCTAGAACACGATGGGAGATGTTTTCTGTGCTGGCACAGTTTTTCCTAGCCAGACATAGTGGAAAAGCTTTTTGCCGAGGTGTAGACTACATAAGACGCGAAAGACGAAGGTAGGATGCTCTCCGGAGGTAAGAGCCGCTGCCGGGCGTCTTTCGGCAGAAGCCGCGCTAAGGAGAGCACTGTGAGCGGCACAATCGTCTTTGCGCGAAGAAGCCGCTTCTTGGGCTCCGGCAGCCGGCGAGAGCGGCAGCTTCGGGAAGGTGAAGAAGCAAGCTGTACAACACTGGGATTGTGTGCGCACCTTGCCAACTGATAGAAAACAGTACCTTTGCACTCTCCTGACTTTTCCAATCACAGGAACATTCGATTGGAAGCTGTTTTGGACAACTTTTCTTTTCTTCCTGCCAAACACTTGGCAGACATCCGTGCAACTTCTAGAACACGATGGGAGATGTTTTCTGTGCTGGCACAGTTTTTCCTAGCCAGACATAGTGGAAAAGCGTTTTGCTAAGATGTAGACTACAAAAGACGCGAAAGACGAAGGTAGGATGCTCTCCGGAGGTAAGAGCCGCTGCCGGGCGTCTTTCGGCAGAAGCCGCGCTAAGGAGAGCACTGTGAGCGGCACAATCGTCTTTGCGCGAAGAAGCCGCTTCTTGGGCTCCGGCAGCCGGCGAGAGCGGCAGCTTCGGGAAGGTGAAGAAGCAAGCTGTACAACACTGGGATTGTGTGCGCACCTTGCCAACTGATAGAAAACAGTACCTTTGCACTCTCCTGACTTTTCCAATCACAGGAACATTCGATTGGAAGCTGTTTTGGACAACTTTTCTTTTCTTCCTGCCAAACACTTGGCAGACATCCGTGCAACTTCTAGAACACGATGGGAGATGTTTTCTGTGCTGGCACAGTTTTTCCTAGCCAGACATAGTGGAAAAGCGTTTTGCTAAGATGTAGACTACAAAAGACGCGAAAGACGAAGGTAGGATGCTCTCCGGAGGTAAGAGCCGCTGCCGGGCGTCTTTCGGCAGAAGCCGCGCTAAGGAGAGCACTGTGAGCGGCACAATCGTCTTTGCGCGAAGAAGCCGCTTCTTGGGCTCCGGCAGCCGGCGAGAGCGGCAGCTTCGGGAAGGTGAAGAAGCAAGCTGTACAACACTGGGATTGTGTGCGCACCTTGCCAACTGATAGAAAACAGTACCTTTGCACTCTCCTGACTTTTCCAATCACAGGAACATTCGATTGGAAGCTGTTTTGGACAACTTTTCTTTTCTTCCTGCCAAACACTTGGCAGACATCCGTGCAACTTCTAGAACACGATGGGAGATGTTTTCTGTGCTGGCACAGTTTTTCCTAGCCAGACATAGTGGAAAAGCTTTTTGCCGAGGTGTAGATGAGAAGAGGAGCTAAAGACGAAGGTAGGATGCTCTCCGGAGGTAAGAGCCGCTGCCGGGCGTCTTTCGGCAGAAGCCGCGCTAAGGAGAGCACTGTGAGCGGCACAATCGTCTTTGCGCGAAGAAGCCGCTTCTTGGGCTCCGGCAGCCGGCGAGAGCGGCAGCTTCGGGAAGGTGAAGAAGCAAGCTGTACAACACTGGGATTGTGTGCGCACCTTGCCAACTGATAGAAAACAGTACCTTTGCACTCTCCTGACTTTTCCAATCACAGGAACATTCGATTGGAAGCTGTTTTGGACAACTTTTCTTTTCTTCCTGCCAAACACTTGGCAGACATCCGTGCAACTTCTAGAACACGATGGGAGATGTTTTCTGTGCTGGCACAGTTTTTCCTAGCCAGACATAGTGGAAAAGCTTTTTGCCGAGGTGTAGATGAGAAGAGGAGCTAAAGAGTGGATGTTAGCAAATGACACCCATCTTCAAAAAAGGCAATTAAGAGGACTCGCCATAGTACAAACCAGCCAGCCTCTTTTTTATCCCCAGGAAGTTGATGAAGCAGCTCTTCCTGGAAATCCTTGCCAGGCACATGACAGATGACCAAATAATGTAGTTAGCATGATTTTTCAGGGGAATTTCATGCTGAACATCACTTTAAACTCCTCTGATGAATCAACTTGACTGGTAGATGAAGGGAATATTATCTGCCTGGGCTTCAGGGAGGTTTTTGACATACCTCTACATGGCATCACACATACATATGGAAGCAATAGTGCAAAGGGGAGGGAATCAGTGTCTTTTCAGTGATGCTGAGGGAAAAGACAAGAGGCAGTGGGCACACACTGAAATACAGGAGATTGCCTTTGAACATCAGTAAATGTTTCTTTACTGTCAGGGTGACTGAACCACGGCACAGACTGCCCAGAAAGATTGTGGAGCCTGGATCTTTGAAGACATTAAAAGTACACCCAGATAGAATCCTGGGCAAGAGGCTCTAGGTATCCTGGTTTAGGCAGGGGGGTTGGGCCTGGTTAGCCCCACCAACCCCTTCCACTCTCTTTCATTCTGTGCTAGTGAATTCTCTTCAAGATGCATTTCAAAGCGCTGGCATGACAAAGTTCTGTGCAGACAGAGATCCAAATGGACATGGCATCTAAGTTCCTTAAGCAGTGTTCAAGAAGAATGTAAAACTCTGGCACAAGTGTCTCTTCCCTAACTGAATCCCTTTCATGGGAAAATTCCCAGCTCTAGAAAGATCTTCTGATACGCATGCTTAAGACTGACACTGGCTGAGCAAATTTCTCCCTATGTATATCTAAGACCAGTTAGGATCTTCACCCAAAGTGCAGTCAACATAGTCACAGAATGCCTATTGTTAAGAAGTGACAGCTTCCATCAGAATGGCAGCTATTGGTCCACAAAATGGATTAATGGATGGGAATTATCTACGTGGGTTAAAAACAAAAATAAAGAGTTGGTCTTTATTTATCAATTTCATGGCAATATTGATAAGGGAAGAAAAAGATCTAAGTCCTTGACTTTCTGGACTCGAGGAAAGATTTTAAAAATTCCTTGTAAAAATGTATGATCACAATCAGACTATTGAAACCATTTTAGTTGGGAACAAAGTTCCAAAATTGTCTAGATAGTGGCAAAGAAGCCAAGAAAATAGGAAAGAAACAAAAAGAGAGCAAAAGAGTCAGCTTCAGTGTACAAGCTCGTTCTAGAAGTAGTCTGCTGGGAAAAGGAACCCCCAGCTAAATTTCCAATGTATTCCTGCGCTTGATTCAGTAACTGGTCAATGTAAAAACCAATCCTTTTGTACAACTTCTTCCAGCAACAAAAACTCCAACAGGTTGACACTACCATCATGCCTGTTCCAGACATATTTAAAAGAGAAATGATGATTTTCTTGAAAACCTACTTACATAAAAGTTGCAAGATGGTGGAGGGATTCCCACATCCTCCTTCCTCCATCTGGCTTGAAAGTATATTTGATAAAATATGCAACAAAGCACATGATTTATAAGGGAGAGTCAAATGGATGATTTGGGAATCGATCTCTTGTTGATAGTAAACTTCATATCCACTCGGTGTGACCTTTTTAAAACAAAATGTGGAGCTGAGGCATGAATCTGCCACAACAATTGTAAAGCAAACATACACACTCCCCTTCATATGCCCCCCCCTCCACACACACCTAGGCACACACAGAGATCAGCATAGCAGATCATGAACACCTTGGAAAAGACTGAAATGCTAAATGCCTCTCTTGATGGGCAAAAGAGCTGGTGCAGTAATTCAAATGCCTGGTACAAAAATTCTGTTTAATATTTAGCTCCTATTTAAAACACAGCTTTTCATTTCATTCTATTTACAGAATATTTTCATTTCATTTGTTTCTTTAAAATTACTTAGTTCTCACCTGTTGTATGTCTAGGAATATTTTCTTCCAAAAATAGAAAAAAATAGATGATATCTTTTCAGCAGAAAACATTGGTTGATACAATTTTAAACCATCATGATATGGAAGAATTCTTCTGTCCCTCTCGAAGGTGGAAGAAGCATTTGGATCACAGATCATCTACAATGAAATACTTGACATGTTTAAGATGCTTTCAATCAATTTTGATCGTCAATTGCTTATTTGTTGTAAACAGTAATTTTTCAGTGAAGGGAAAGCGTGTGTGGTATATCTACATGATATGTTCAAAGGCAGTTCCTACTAATGGCCAGGCTGAATTCCAGTAAATAATGTCCCGAATGATATTTTGCCGCCTTCTTTGGCACTTCATGAAATCTTACCCCGATGAAGTGCTGAAACACAGAGATTTTCTCTTAGAGAGTGTCTCATGTTGTAACCTATCCCATGGATTTTATGCTGTAATTCTTATCTCTTTTAAAATTTACTATCTTCTGTACAGTTTTCATGAAACTTTCTGTTACAGTAGTGAATAGCACAGATAAATGTCATTTTGTACAACTTTGAATTTACCCCAAGAGCTGAGAGAAAACTTGATCCTATACTTCAATCCGAGTTTCTTCTATAGTCCAACTTTGTTTCTCTACCATCAAGCTTCTCCTTTGTTGCTGCTCCAAGCCCCGTCCAAGGTGACCTTGAATACTTTCAGGGATGGGACACCCACAACTTCTCTGGGCAACCTGTTCCAGTGTTCCAGCACTCCCACAGTAAAAAAGGCCTTCCTTTCATCTAATATGTGTAGGAAATCATAAATCTAGGCATAGAAGCTTGGAGTGCAAATTTGAAATTCTTTGGATTTGAAGCACATTTTATATGAATACTGACTTACAGATGACTAAAAGATGTTGATGGGCATTTGAGCTGACAAGTTTTGAAAAAGTGCACGGAAATTAAAATTGAAACCACTAAAATTAAAAACTCCTTGCCATTTTCTTTTTCCTCTCCTATTCAAAATTGCATATGTCAGATATCAGTGCTTCATGCAAACCTCTCAGATGCTCTCAGAGAAAAAGCTTTTCTTTCAGACTAAGTTGCGGTTGACGTAGAACACTAGCAGGAGTGAAAGATTTTCTGGGCATCGGGGCAGCACGTTCTCCTTGGATTTGTGTGCAGAATGCATTTTATCCAAACTGGAAAATAGATCCCAGCTCTGTTCTATTCATCATTCTTACTTCATCAGGCCAGAAGATTCTGTGAAAAGTAGCCTGTGGACCTTGAAGACAGCGCATGTGAACCAGATGAGAGGTGATAGAGAAGTTGAGGGAGAGAAGAAAGAGCATGAGGCTGAAACCAGAAAGTATTTCTCCACGTGATCATGGAAGATTGCAGGAGCCACTTGGTACTATCAAACCAGCCCAACTTGGCACTGGTGCCACCTTGGGTCTGGGAGCCATGTTGCATATCGTGCATTTTAAGGAGCCAGCTGGCCACACCCAGCCATATGCCCCCAAACACAAACCAAGGCCCTTTTCTCTGGCAAACAAAACTCAGCTGCCCTGCTTCTGGATGGCAGATTGCAGGAACCACTTGGTACTATCAAACCAGCCCAATTTGGCACTGGTGCCACCATGGGTCTGGTCACCATCCTGCCTATTGTAGCTTTTCAGGAGCCAGCCGGTCACTCTCAGCCATAGGCCCCCAAACACAAACCTCGGCCCGTTTCCCTGGCAAACAAAAGTAAGCTGCCCCGCTTCTGGATGGCAGATTGCAGGAGCCACTTTGCACCATCAAACCAGCCCGACTTGGCACTGGTGCCACCTTGGGTCTGGGAACAATCCTGCGTATCGTACATATTCAGGAACCAGCCGAACACTCCCAGCCACAGGCCCCCAAACACAAACAACGGCCCATTTCCCTGGCAAACAAAACTCAGCTGCCCCGCTTCTGGATGGCAGTTTGCAGGAGCCACTTGGGACTATCAAACCAGCCCGACTTGGCACTGGTGCCACCTTGGGTCTGGGAACCATCCTGCGTATGGTGGATTCTAAGGAGCCAGCCGGCCACTCCCAGCCACAGGCCCCCAACAAAAACCACGGCCCTTTTTTCTGGCAAACAAAACTTAGCTGCCTCACTTCTGGATGGCAGATTGCAGGAGCCACTTGGTGTAATCAAACCAGCCCGACTTGGCACTGGTGCCACCTTGGGTCTGGGAACCATCCTGCGTATCGTGGATTCTAAGGAGCCAGCCGGCCACTCCCAGCCACAGGCCCCCAAACAAAATCAACGGCGCTGTTCCCTGGAAAACAAAACACGCTTGCCAACTTTTTGATGGAGTTTGCAGGAGCCACTTGGTACTATCAAACCAGCCCGACTTGGCACTGGTGCCACCTTGGGTCTGGGAAACATCCTGCGTATCGTGGATTCTTAGGAGCCAGCCGGCCACTCCTAGCCACAGGCCCCCAGACAAAAACCTAGGCCTATTTCTCTGGCAAACAAAAGTAAGCTGCCCCGCTTCTGGATGGCAGATTGCAGGAGACACTTGGTACTATCAAACCAGCCCAACTTGGCACTGGTGCCACCTTGGATCTGGGAACCATGCTGTGTATCGTGGATATTCAGGGGCCAGCCGGCCACTCTCAGCCATATGTCCCCAAACAGAAACCTCGGCCCGTTTCTCTGGCAAACAAAACTCAACTGCCCCTCTTCTGGATGGCAAATTGCAGGATGAACTTGATACTAAAACCGCAGGCCGACTTGGTAGTGGTGACACCTTGGACCTGGGAACCATCATGCGTATCGAGCATTTTAAGGAGCCAGCCGGCCACTCCCAGCAATATGCCCCCAAAAACAATCCACGGAATTTTTCTCTGGCAAACAAAAATCAGCTGCCCCGCTCCTGGATGGCAGATTGCAGGAGCCACTTTGCACCATCAAACCAGCCCGACTTGGCACTGGTGCCACCTTGCATCTGGGAACCATGCTGCCTAGCGTGGATTTTCAGGAGCCAGCCGGCCACTCTCAGCCATAGGCCCCCAAACAAAACCCACGGCCCGTTTCCCTGGCAAACAAAATTAAGCTGCCCCGCTTCTGGATGGCAGATTGCAGGACGCACTTGGTAGTATCAAACCAGCCCGACTTGGCACTGGTGCCACCTTGGGTCTGGGAACCATCCTGCGTATGGTGGGTTCAAAGGAGCCAGCCGGCCACTCCCAGCCACAGGCCCCCAAATACAAACAACGGCGCTTTTCCCTGGAAAACAAAACTCGCCTGACAACTTTTTGATGGCAGATTGCAGGAGCCACTTGGTACTATCAAACCAGCCCAACTTGGCACTGGTGCCACCATGGGTCTGGTCACCATCCTGCCTATCGTAGCTTTTCAGGAGCCAGCCGGTCACTCCCAGCCATAGGTCCCCAGTCACAAACCTCGGCCCGTTTCCCTGGCAAACAAAAGTAAGCTGCCCCGCTTCTGGATGGCAGATTGCAGGAGCCACTTGGTACTATCAAACCAGCCCAACTTGGCACTGGTGCCACCTCTGGTCTGGGAACCATGCTGCGTAACACAGATTCTACGGCGCCAGTCGGCCACTCCCAGCCACAAGCCCCCAAACACAAACAACGGCGCTATTCTCTGGCAAACAAAACTCCACTGCCCCTCTTCTGGATGGCAAATTGCAGGACGCACTTGGTACTATAAAAACAGCCCGACTTGGCACTGGTGCCACCTTGGGTCTGGGAACCATCCTGCGTATTGATCTTTTTAATGAGACAGCCGGCCACTCCCAGCCATATGCCCCCAAACACAACCCACGGCCCTTTTCTCTGGCAAACAAAACTCAACTGCACCGCTTCTGGATGGCAGATTGCAGGAGCCACTTGGTACTATGAAACCAGCCCTACTTGGCACTGGTGCCACCTTGGGTCTGGGAACCATGCTGCCTAGCGTGGATTTTAAGGAGCCAGCCGGCTACTCCCAGCCACAGGCCCCCAACAAAAACCACGGCCCTTTTTTCTGGCAAACAAAACTTAGCTGCCTCACTTCTGGATGGCAGATTGCAGGAGCCACTTGGTGTAATCAAACCAGCCCGACTTGGCACTGGTGCCACCTTGGGTCTGGGAACCATCCTGCGTATCGTGGATTCTAAGGAGCCAGCCGGCCACTCCCAGCCACAGGTCCCCAAACAAAATCAACGGCGCTGTTCCCTGGAAAACAAAACACGTCTGCCAACATTTTGATGGAGTTTGCAGGAGCCACTTGGTACTATCAAACCAGCCCGACTTGGCACTGGTGCCACCTTGGGTCTGGGAAACATCCTGCGTATCGTGGATTCTAAGGAGCCAGCCGGCCACTCCTAGCCACAGGCCCCCAGACAAAAACCTAGGCCTATTTCTCTGGCAAACAAAAGTAAGCTGCCCCGCTTCTGGATGGCAGATTGCAGGAGACACTTGGGACTATCAAACCAGCCCAACTTGGCACTGGTGCCACCTTGGATCTGGGAACCATGCTGTGTATCGTGGATATTCAGGGGCCACCCGGCCACTCTCAGCCATATGTCCCCAAACAGAAACCTCGGCCCGTTTCTCTGGCAAACAAAACTCAACTGCCCCTCTTCTGGATGGCAAATTGCAGGATGAACTTGATACTAAAACCGCAGGCCGACTTGGTAGTGGTGACACCTTGGGCCTGGGAACCATCATGCGTATCGAGCATTTTAAGGAGCCAGCCGGCCACTCCCAGCAATATGCCCCCAAAAACAATCCACGGAATTTTTCTCTGGCAAACAAAAATCAGCTGCCCCGCTTCTGGATGGCAGATTGCAGGAGCCACTTTGCACCATCAAACCAGCCCGACTTGGCACTGGTGCCACCTTGCATCTGGGAACCATGCTGCCTAGCGTGGATTTTCAGGAGCCAGCCGGCCACTCTCAGCCATAGGCCCCCATACAAAACCCACGGCCCGTTTCCCTGGCAAACAAAATTAAGCTGCCCCGCTTCTGGATGGCAGATTGCAGGACGCACTTGGTAGTATCAAACCAGCCCGACTTGGCACTGGTGCCACCTTGGGTCTGGGAACCATCCTGCGCATCATGGATTTTCAGGAGCCAGCCGTCCACTGCCAGCCACAGGCCCCGAAACACAAACAACAGCCTTTTTCTCTGGCAAACAAAATTCAGCTGCCCCGCTTCTGGATGGCAGATTGCAGGAACCACTTGTTACTAACAAACCAGCCCGACTTGGCACTGGTGCCACCTTGGGTCTGGGAACCATCCTGCGTATCGTGGATTCTAAGGAGCCAGCTGGCCACTCCAGCCACAGGCGCCCAAAACACACACAACGGTGCTTTTCCCTGGAAAACAAAACTCGCCTGCCAAACATTTGATGGCAGATTGCAGGAGCCACTTGGTACTATCAAACCAGCCCAACTTGGCACTGGTGCCACCATGGGTCTGGTCACCATCCTGCCTATCGTAGCTTTTCAGGTGCCAGCCAGCCACCCCCAGCCAGAGCCCCCTAGATAAATATTTCGGCCCGTTTCCCTGGCAAACAAAAGTAAGCTACCCCGCTTCTGGATGGCAGATTGCAGGAGCCACTTTGCACCATCAAACCAGCCAAACTTGGCACTGGTGCCACCTCTGGTCTGGGAACCATCCTGCGTATCGTGGGTTCTAAGGAGCCAGCTGGCCACTCCCAGCCACAGGCCCCCAAACACAAACAACGGCGCTTTTCCCTGGAAAACAAAACTCGCCTGCCAACTTTTTGATGGCAGATTGCCGGAGCCACTTGGTACTATCAAACCAGCCCAACTTGGCACTGGTGCCACCATGGGTCTGGTCACCATCCTGCCTATCGTAGCTTTTCAGGAGCCAGCCGGTCATACCCAGCCATAGGCCCCCAGACACAAACCTCGGCCCGTTTCCCTGGCAAACAAAAGTAAGCTGCCCCGCTTCTGCATGGCAGATTGCAGGAGCTATTTAGTACTATCAAACCAGCCCGACTTGGCACTGGTGACACCTCTGGTCTGGGAACCATCCTGCCTATCGTGGATTTTCAGGGGCCAGCCGGCCACTCTCAGCCATATGCCCCCAAAAACAAACCACGGCCCTTTTCTCTGGCAAACAAAACTCAACTGCCCCTCTTCTGGATGGCAAATTTTAGGACGCACTTTGTACTACGAAAACCGCCCGACGTGGCACTGGTGCCACCTTGTGTCAGGGAACCATCCTGCATATCGAGCTTTTTAAGGAGCCAGCCGGCCACGCCCAGCCATATACCCCCAAAAACAAACCACGGACCATTTCTCATGGAAACAAAAATCCGCTGCCCCGCGTCTGGATGGCAGATTGCAGGAGCCACTTTGCACCATCAAACCAGCCCGACTTGGCACTGGTGCCACCTTGGGTCTGGGAACAATCCTGCATATCGTGGATTCTAAGGAGCCAGCCGGCCACTCCCAGCCACAGGCCCCCAAACACAAACAACGGCGCTTTTCCCTGGAAAACAAAACTCGCCTGCCAACATTTTGATGGCAGATTGCAGGAGCCACTTGGTACTATCAAATCATCCCAACTTGGCACTGGTGCCACTATGGTTCTGGGAACCATCCTGCCTATTGTAGCTTTTCAGGAGCCAGCCGGTCACTCCCAGCCATAGGCCCCCAGACACAAACCTCGGACCGTTTCCCTGGCAAACAAAATTAAGCTGCCCCGATTCTGGATGGCAGATTGCAGGAGCCACTTGGTAGTGTCAAACCAGCCCGACTTGGCACTGGTGCCACCTTGGGTCTGGGAACCATCCTGCGTATCGTGGATTCTAAGCAGCCACCCGGCCACTCTGAGCCACAGGCGCCCAAACACAAACAACGGCGCTTTTCCCTGGAAAACAAAACTCGCCTGCCAACATTTTGATGGCAGATTGCAGGAGCCACTTGGTGCTATCAAACCAGCCCAACTTGGCACTGGTGCCACCATGGGTCTGGTCACCATCCTGCCTATCGTAGCTTTTCAGGAGCCAGCCGGTCACTCCCAGCCATAGACCCCCAGACACAAACCTCGGCCCGTTTCCCTGGAAAACAAAAGTAAGCTGCCCCGATTCTGGATGGCAGATTGCAGGAGCCACTTGGTACTATCAAATCAGCCCAACTTGGCACTGGTGCCACCATGGGTCTGGTAAACATCCTGCCTATCATAGCTTTTCAGGAGCCAGCCGGTCACTCCCTGCCATAGGCCCCCAGACACAAACCTCGGCCCGTTTCCCTGGCAAACAAAAGTAAACTGCCCCGCTTTTGGATGGCAGATTGCAGGATGCATTTGGTACTATCAAACCTGCCCGACTTGGCCCTCGTGCCACCTTGGCTCTGGGAACCATGCTGCGTAACGTAGATTCTACGAGGACAGGCGGCCACTCCCAGCCACAGGCCTCTAAACAAAAACAACGGCGCTTTTCCCTGGAAAACAAAACTCGCCTGCCAAATTTTTGATGGCAGATTGCAGGAGCCACTTGGTACTATCAAACCAGCCCAACTTGGCACTGGTGCCACCATGGGTCTGGTCACCATCCTGCCTATCGTAGCTTTTCAGGAGCCAGCCGGTCACTCCCAGCCATAGGCCCCCAGACAAATATCTCGGCCCGTTTCCCTGGCAAACAAAAGTAAGCTGCCCCGCTTCTGGATGGCAGATTACAGCAGCCACATGGTACTATCAAACCAGGCCAACATGGCACTGGTGCCACCTTGGCTCTGGGAACCATCCTGCCTATCGTGGATTTTCAGGGGCCAGCCGGCCACTCTCAGCCATATGCCCCCAAACACATACCCCGGCCCTTTGCTCTGGCAAACAAAACTCAACTGCCCCTCTTCTGGATGGCAAATTGCAAGACGCACTTGGTACTACGAAAACAGCCCGACTTGGCAGTGATGCCACCTTGGGTCAGGGAACAATCCTGCGTATCGATCTTTTTAAGGAGCCAGCCGGCCACGTCGAGCCATATACCCCCAAAAAATAACCACGGAACTTTTCTCCAGCAAACAAAAATCCGCTGCCCCGCGTCTGAATGGCAGATTTCAGGAGCTATTTAGTATTATCAAACCAGCCCGACTTGGCACTGGTGCCACCATGAGTCTGGTAACCATCCTGCCTATCGTAGCTTTTCAGTAGCCAGCCGGTCACTCCCAGCCATTGGCCCCCAGACACAAACCTCGGCCCGTTTCCCTGGCAAACAAAAGTAAGCTGACCCGCTTCTGGATGGCAGATTGCAGGAGCCACTTGGTACTATCAAACCAGCCCAACTTGGCACTGGTGCCACCTTGGCTCTGGGAACCATCCTGCGTATCCTGGGTTCAAAGGAGGCAGCCGGCCACTCCCAGCCACAGGCCTCTAAACAAGAACAACGGCGCTTTTCCCTGGAAAACAAAAGTCGCCTGACAACTTTTTGATGGCAGATTGCAGGAGCCACTTGGTACTATCAAACCAGCCCAACTTGGCACTGGTGCCACCATGGGTCTGGTCACCATCCTGCCTATCGTAGCTTTTCAGGAGCCAGCCGCTCACTCCCAGCCATAGGCCCCCAGACAAATATCTCGGCCCGTTTCCCTGGCAAACAAAAGTAAGCAGCCCCGCTTCTGGATGGCAGATTGCAGGAGCCACATGGTACTATCAAACCAGGCCAACATGGCACTGGTGCAACCTCTGGTCTGGGAACCATCCTGCGTATCGTGGATTCTAAGGAGCCAGCTGGCCACTCCCAGCCACAGGCCCCCAAACACAAACAACGGTGCTTTTCCCTGGAAAACAAAACTCACCTGCCAACTTTTTGATGGCAGATTGCAGGAGCCACTTGGTACTATCAAACCAGCCCAACTTGGCACTGGTGCCACCATGGGTCTGGTCACCATCCTGCCTATCGTAGCTTTTCAGGAGCCAGCCGGTCACTCCCAGCCATAGGCCCCCAGACACAAAGCTCTACCCGTTTCCCTGGCAAACAAAAGTAAGCTACCCCGCTTCTGGATGGCAGATTGCAGGAGTCACTTTGCACCATCAAACCAGCCCGACTTGGCACTGGTGCCACCTCTGGTCTGGGACCCATCCTGCGTATCGTGGATTCTAAGGAGACAGCTGGCCACTCCCAGCCACAGGCCCCCAAACAAAAACAACGGCGCTTTTCCCTGGAAAACAAAACTCGCTTGCCAACTTTTTGATGGCAGATTGCAGGAGCCACTTGGTACTATCAAACCACCCCAACTTGGCAAGAAGTGGTTCCTGCAATCTGACATCCAGAAGCGGGGCAGCTTACTTTTGTTTGCCAGGGAAATGGACCGTTGTTTGTGTTTGGAGGCATATGGCTGGGAGTGGCCGACTGGCTCCTTAAAATCCACGATACGCAGCATGGTTCCCAGACCAGAGGTGGCACCAGTGCCAAGTCGGGCTGGTTTGATAGTACAAAGTGGCTCCTGCAATCTGCCATCCAGAAGCGGGGCAGCTTACTTTTGTTTGCCAGGGAAACGGGCCGGGCTTTCTGTCTCGGGGCCTATGGCAGGGAGTGACCGGCTGGCTCCTGAAAAGCTACGATAGGCAGGATGGTGACCAGACCCATGGTGGCACCAGTGCCAAGTTGGGCTGGTTTGATAGTACCAAGTGGCTCCTGCAATCTGCCATCAAAAAGTTGGCAGGCGAGTTTTGTTTTCCAGGGAAAAACGCCATTGTTTGTGTTTGGGGACCTGTGGTTGGGAGTGCCCGGCTGGCTCCTTAGAAACCACGATACGCAGCATGGTTACCAGACAAGAGGTGCCACCAGTGCCAAGTTGTGCTGGTTTGATACTACCAAGTGGTTCCTGCAATCTGCCATCCAGAAGCGGGGCAGCTTACTTTTGTTTGCCACGGAAACGGGCCGTTGTTTGTGTTTGGGGGCCTGTGGCTGGGAGTGGCCGACTGGCTCCTTAGAATCCACGATACGCAGGATGGGTCCCAGACCAGAGGTGGCACCAGTGCCAAGTCGGACTGGTTTGATAGTCCCAAGTGGCTCCTGCAAACTGCCATCCAGAAGCGGGGCAGCTTACTTTTGTTTGCCAGGGAAACGGGCCGAGGTTTGTGACTGGGGACCTATGGCTGGGAGTGACCGGCTGGCTCCTGAAAAGTTACGATAGGCAGGATTGTGACCAGACCCATGGTGGCACCAGTGCCAAGTTGGGCTGGTTTGATAGTACCAAGTGGCTCCTGTAATCTGCCATCAAATAGTTGGTAGGCGAGTTTTGTTTTCCAGGGAAAAGCACCGTTGTTTTTGTTTGGGGGCCTGTGGTAGGGAGTGGCCGGCTGGCTAATTAGAATCCACGATACGCAGGATGGTTCCCAGACCAGAGGTGGCACCAGTGCCAAGTCGGGCTAGTTTGATGGTGCAAAGTGGCTCCTGCAATCTGCCATCCTGAAGCGGGGTAGCTTACTTTTGTTTGCCAGGGAAACGGGCCGAGCTTTTTGTCTGGGGGCCTATGGCTGAGAGTGACCGGCTGGCTCCTGAAAAGCTACGATAGGCAGGATGGTGACCAGACCCATGGTGGCACCAGTCCCAAGTTGGGCTGATTTGATAGTACCAAGTGGCTCCTGCAATCTGCCGTCAAAATTTGGCAGGCGAGTTTTTATTTTCCAGGGAAAAGCGCCGTTGTTTGTGTTTGGGGGCCTGTGGCTGGGAGTGGCCGGCTGGCTGCTTAGAATCCACGATACGCAGGATGGTTCCCAGACCCAAGGTGTCACCAGTGCCAAGTCGGGCTAGTATGATGGTGCAAAGTGGCTCCTGCAATCTGCCATCCAGAAGCGGGGCAGCTTACTTTTGTTTGCCAGGGAAACGGTCCGAGCTTTGTGTCTCGGGGCCTATGGCTGGGAGTGACCGGCTGGCTCCTGAAAAGCTACGATAGGCAGGATGGTGACCAGACCCATGGTGGCACCAGTGCCAAGTTGGGCTGGTTTGATAGTACCAAGTGGCTCCTGCAATCTGCCATCAAAATGTCGGCAGGCGAGTTTTGTTTTCCAGGGAAAAGCGCCGTTGTTTGTGTTTGGGGGCCTGTGGCTGGGAGTGGCCGGCTGGCTCCTTAGAATCCACGATACGCAGGATGGTTCCCAGACCTGAGGTGGCACCAGTGCCAAGTCGGGCTGGTTTTATAGTACCAAGTGCATCCTGCAATCTGCCATCCAGAAGCGGGGCAGCTTACTTTTGTTTGCCAGGGAAACGGGCCGAGCTTTGTGTCAGGGGGCCTATGGCTGGGAGTGACCGGCTGGCTACTGAAAAGCTACGATAGGCAGGATGGTGACCAGACCCATGGTGGCACCAGTGCCATGTTCGCCTGATTTCATAGTACCAAGTGGCTCCTGCAATCTGCCATCAAAAAGTCGGCAGGCGAGTTTTGTTTTCCAGGGAAAAGTGCTGTTGTTTGTGTCTGCGGGCCTGTGGCTGGAGTGGCCGGCTGGCTCCTTAGAATCCACGATACGCAGCATGGTTCCCAGAACCAAGGTGGCACCAGTGCCAAGTTGGGCTGGTTTGATAGTACCAAGTGGTTCCTGCAATCTGCCATCAAAAAGATGGCAGGCGAGTTTTGTTTTCCAGGGAAAAGCGTCGTTGTTTGTGTTTGGGGGCCTGTGGCTGGGCGTGGCCGGCAGGCTCCTTAGAATCCACGATACACAGCATGGTTCCCAGACCCAAGGTGGCACCAGTCCCAAGTTGGGCTGGTTTGATAGTACCAAGTGGTTCCTGCAATCTGCCATCCAGAAGCGGGGCAGCTTACTTTTGTATGCCAGGGAAACGGGCCGAGGTTTGTGTCTGGGGGCCTATGGCTGGGAGTGACCGGCTGGCTCCTGAAAGGCTACGATAGGCAGGATGGTGACCAGACCCATGGTGGCACCAGTGCCAAGTTGGGCTGGTTTGATAGTACCAAGTGGCTCCTGCAATCTGCCATCAAAAAGTTGGCAGGCGAGTTTTGTTTTCCAGGGAAAAGCGCCGTTGTTTGTGTTTGGGGGCCTGTGGCTGGGAGTGGCCGGCTGGCTAATTAGAATCCACGACAGGCAGGATGGTTCCCAGACCAGAGGTGACACCAGTGCCAAGTCGGGCTAGTTTGATGGTGAAAAGCGGCTCCTGCAATCTGCCATCCAGAAGCGGGTTAACTTACTTTTGTTTGCCTGGGAAAAGGGCCGAGGTTTGTGTCTGGGGGCCTATGGCTGGGAGTGACCGGCTGTCTCCTGAAAAGCTACGATAGGCAGGATGGTGACCAGACCCATGGTGGCACCAGTGCCAAGTTGGGCTGGTTTGATAGTACCAAGTGGCTCCTGCAATCTGCCATCAAAAAGTTGGCAGGCGAGTTTGTTATCCAGGGAAAAGCGCCGTTGTTTTTGTTTGGGGGCCTGTGGTTGGGAGTGCCCGGCTGGCTCCTTAGAAACCACGATACGCAGCATGGTTACCAGACAAGAGGTGCCACCAGTGCCAAGTTGTGCTGGTTTGATACTACCAAGTGGTTCCTGCAATCTGCCATCCAGAAGCGGGGCAGCTTACTTTTGTTTGCCACGGAAACGGGCCGTTGTTTGTGTTTGGGGGCCTGTGGCTGGGAGTGGCCGACTGGCTCCTTAGAATCCACGATACGCAGGATGGGTCCCAGACCAGAGGTGGCACCAGTGCCAAGTCGGACTGGTTTGATAGTCCCAAGTGGCTCCTGCAAACTGCCATCCAGAAGCGGGGCAGCTTACTTTTGTTTGCCAGGGAAACGGGCCGAGGTTTGTGACTGGGGACCTATGGCTGGGAGTGACCGGCTGGCTCCTGAAAAGTTACGATAGGCAGGATTGTGACCAGACCCATGGTGGCACCAGTGCCAAGTTGGGCTGGTTTGATAGTACCAAGTGGCTCCTGTAATCTGCCATCAAATAGTTGGTAGGCGAGTTTTGTTTTCCAGGGAAAAGCGCCGTTGTTTTTGTTTGGGGGCCTGTGGTAGGGAGTGGCCGGCTGGCTAATTAGAATCCACGATACGCAGGATGGTTCCCAGACCAGAGGTGGCACCAGTGCCAAGTCGGGCTAGTTTGATGGTGCAAAGTGGCTCCTGCAATCTGCCATCCTGAAGCGGGGTAGCTTACTTTTGTTTGCCAGGGAAACGGGCCGAGCTTTTTGTCTGGGGGCCTATGGCGGGGAGTGACCGGCTGGCTCCTGAAAAGCTAAGATAGGCAGGATGGTGACCAGACCCATGGTGGCACCAGTGCCAAGTTGGGCTGATTTGATAAAACCAAGTGGCTCCTGCAATCTGCCATCAAAAAGTTGGCAGGAGAGTTTGTTTTCCAGGGAAAAGCGCCGTTGTTTGTGTTTGGGGGCCTGTGGCTGGGAGTGGCCGGCTGGCTCCTTAGAATCCACGATACGCAGCATGGTATCCAGACCCAAGGTGGCACCAGTGCCAAGTTTTGCTGGTTTGATAGTACCAAGTGGTTCCTGCAATCTGCCATCCAGAAGCAGGGCAGCTTACTTTTGTTTGCCAGGGAAACGGGCCGTGGTTTTTGTCTGGGGGCCTATGGCTGAGAGTGACCGGCTGGCTCCTGAAAAGCTACGATAGGCAGGATGGTGACCAGACCCATGGTGGCACCAGTCCCAAGTTGGGCTGATTTGATAGTACCAAGTGGCTCCTGCAATCTGCCGTCAAAATTTGGCAGGCGAGTTTTTATTTTCCAGGGAAAAGCGCCGTTGTTTGTGTTTGGGGGCCTGTGGCTGGGAGTGGCCGGCTGGCTGCTTAGAATCCACGATACGCAGGATGGTTCCCAGACCCAAGGTGGCACCAGTGCCAAGTCGGGCTAGTATGATGGTGCAAAGTGGCTCCTGCAATCTGCCATCCAGAAGCGGGGCAGCTTACTTTTGTTTGCCAGGGAAACGGTCCGAGCTTTGTGTCTGGGGGCCTATGGCTGGGAGTGACCGGCTGGCTCCTGAAAAGCTACGATAGGCAGGATGGTGACCAGACCCATGGTGGCACCAGTGCCAAGTTGGGCTGGTTTGATAGTACCAAGTGGCTCCTGCAATCTGCCATCAAAATGTCGGCAGGCGAGTTTTGTTTTCCAGGGAAAAGCGCCGTTGTTAGTGTTTGGGGGCCTGTGGCTGGGAGTGGCCGGCTGGCTCCTTAGAATCCACGATACGCAGGATGGTTCCCAGACCAGAGGTGGCACCAGTGCCAAGTCGGGCTGGTTTTATAGTACCAAGTGCATCCTGCAATCTGCCATCCAGAAGCGGGGCAGCTTACTTTTGTTTGCCAGGGAAACGGGCCGAGCTTTGTGTCAGGGGCCCTATGGCTGGTAGTGACCGGCTGGCTACTGAAAAGCTACGATAGGCAGGATGGTGACCAGACCCATGGTGGCACCAGTGCCATGTTCGGCTGATTTCATAGTACCAAGTGGCTCCTGCAATCTGCCATCAAAAAGTCGGCAGGCGAGTTTTGTTTTCCAGGGAAAAGTGCTGTTGTTTGTGTCTGCGGGCCTGTGGCTGGAGTGGCCGGCTGGCTCCTTAGAATCCACGATACGCAGCATGGTTCCCAGAACCAAGGTGGCACCAGTGCCAAGTTGGGCTGGTTTGATAGTACCAAGTGGTTCCTGCAATCTGCCATCAAAAAGATGGCAGGCGAGTTTTGTTTTCCAGGGAAAAGCGTCGTTGTTTGTGTTTGGGGGCCTGTGGCTGGGCGTGGCCGGCAGGCTCCTTAGAATCCACGATACACAGCATGGTTCCCAGACCCAAGGTGGCACCAGTCCCAAGTTGGGCTGGTTTGATAGTACCAAGCGGCTCCTGCAATCTGCCATCCAGAAGCGGGGCAGCTTACTTTTGTTTGCCAGGGAAACGGGCCGAGGTTTGTGTCTGGGGGCCTATGGCTGGGAGTGACCGGCTGTCTCCTGAAAAGCTACGATAGGCAGGATGGTGACCAGACCCATGGTGGCACCAGTGCCAAGTTGGGCTGGTTTGATAGTACCAAGTGGCTCCTGCAATCTGCCATCAAAAAGTTGGCAGGCGAGTTTGTTATCCAGGGAAAAGCGCCGTTGTTTTTGTTTGGGGGCCTGTGGCTGGGAGTGGCCGGATGGCTAATTAGAATCCACGATACGCAGCATGGTTCCCAGACCTGAGGTGGCACCAGTGCCAAGTTGGGCTGGTTTGATACTACCAAGTGCGTCCTGCAATCTGCCATCCAGAAGCGGGGCAGCTTACTTTTGTTTGCCAGGGAAACGGGCCGAGGTTTTGTCTGGGGGCCTATGGCAGGGAGTGACCGGCTGGCTCCTGAAAAACTACGATAGGCAGGATGGTGACCAGACCCATGGTGGCACCAGTGGCAAGTTGGGCTGGTTTGATAGTACCAAGTGGCTCCTGCAATCTGCCATCAAAATGTTGGCAGGCAAGTTTTGTTTTCCAGGGAAAAGCGCCGTTGTTTGTGTTTGGGGGCCTGTGGCTGGGAGTGGCCGGCTGGCTCCTTAGAATCCAAAATACGCAGGATGGTTCCCAGACCTGAGGTGGCACCAGTGCCAAGTTGGGCTGGTTTGATTGTAGCAAATGGTTCCTGCAATCTACCATCCAGAAGGGGGGCAGCTTACTTTTGTTTGCCAGGGAAACGGGCCGAGGTTTGTGTCTGGGGGCCTATGGCTGGGAGTGACCGGCTGGCTCCTGAAAAGCTACGATAGGCAGGATGGTGACCAGACCCATGGTGGCACCAGTGCCATGTTCGGCTGATTTCATAGTACCAAGTGGCTCCTGCAATCTGCCATCCAGACGCGGGGCAGAGGATTTTTGCTTGCTGGAGAAAAGTTCCGTGGGTTTTTTTTGGGGGTATATGGCTGGACGTTGCCGGCTGACTCCTTAAAAACATCGATACGCAGGATGGTTCCCTGACCCAAGGTGGCATCACTGCCAAGTCGGGCTGTTTTCGTAGTACCAGGTGGCTCCTGCAATTTGCCATCCAGAAGAGGGGCAGTTGAGTTTTGTTTACCAGAGAAAAGGGCCGTGGTTTGTGTTTTGGGGCATATGGCTGAGAGTGGCCGGCTGGCGCCTGAAAATCCACGATAGGCAGGATGGTTCCCAGAGCCAAGGTGGCACCAGTGCCATGTTGGCCTGGTTTGATAGTACCATGTGGCTCCTGCAATCTGCCATCCAGAAGCGGGGCAGCTTACTTTTGTTTGCCAGGGAAACGGGCCGAGGTATTTGTCTGGGGGCCTATGGCTGGGAGTGACCGGCTGGCTCCTGAAAAGCTACGATAGGCAGGATGGTGACCAGACCCATGGTGGCACCAGTGCCAAGTTGGGCTGGTTTGATAGTACCAAGTGGCTCCTGCAATCTGCCATCAAAATGTTGGCAGGCGAGTATTGTTTTCCAGGGTAACGCGCCGTTGTTTTTGTTTAGAGGCCTGTGGCTGGGAGTGTCCGCCGGTCCTCTTAGAATCTAGGTTACGCAGCATGGTTCCCAGAGCCAAGGTGGCACCAGTGCCAAGTCGGGCTGGTTTGATAGTAGCAAGTGGTTCCTGCAATCTGCCATCCAGAAGAGGGGCAGCTTACTTTTGTTTGCCAGGGAAACGGGCCGAGGTATTTCTCTGGGGGCCTATGGCTGGGAGTGACCGGCCGGCTCCTGAAAAGCTAAGATAGGCAGGATGTTTACCAGACCCATGATGGCACCAGTGCCAAGTTGGGCTAATTTGATACTACCAAGTGGCTCCTGCAATCTGCCATCCAGAAGCGGGGCAGCTTACTTTTGTTTGCCAGGGAAACGGGCCGACGTTTGTGTCTGGGGGTTTATGGCTGGGAGTGACCGGCTGGCTCCTGAAAAGCTACGATAGGCAGGATGGTGAGCAGACCCATGGTGGCACCAGTGCCAAGTTGGGCTGGTTTGATAGTACCAAGTGGCTCCTGCAATCTGCCATCAAAATGTTGGCAGGCGAGTTTTGTTTTCCAGGGAAAAGCGCCGTTGTTTGTGTTTGGGCGCCTGTGGCACGGAGTGGCCGGGTGGCTGCTTAGAATCCACGATACGCAGGATGGTTCCCAGACCCAAGGTGGCACCAGTGCCAAGTCGGGCTGTTTTGACACTACCAAGTGGCTCCTGCAATCTGCCATCCAGAATCGGGGCAGCTTAATTTTGTGTGCCAGGGAAACGGTCCGAGGTTTGTGATGGGGGCCTATGGCTGGGAGAGACCGTCTGGCTCCTGAAATGGTACAATTGGCAGGATGGTTCCCAGACCCATAGTGGCACCAGTGCCAAGTTGGGATGATTTGATAGTACCAAGTGGCTCCTGCAATCTGCCATCAAAAAGCTGGCAGGCGAGTTTTGTTTTCCAGGGAAAAGCGCCGTTGTTTGTATTTGGGGGCCTGTGGCTGGGAGTGGCCGCCTGGCGCCTTAGAATCTACGTTACGCAGCATGGTTCCCAGACCCAAAGTGGCACGAGTGTCAAGTTGGGCTGGTTTGTTAGTACCAAGTGGCTCCTGCAATCTGCCATCCAGAAGCGGGGTAGCTTACTTTTGTTTGCCAGGGAAACGGGCAGAGCTTTCTGTCTGGGGGCCTATGGTTGGGAGTAACCGGCTGGCTCCTGAAAAGCTAAGATAGGCAGGATGGTTCCCAGATCCAAGATGGCACCAGTGCCAAGTCGGGGTGGTTTGATGGTGCAACGTGGCTCCTGCAATCTGCCATCCTGACGCGGGGCAGCGGATTTTTGTTTCCAAGAGAAATGGTCCGTGGTTTGTTTTTGGGGCTATATGGCTGGGCGTGGCCTGCTGGCTCCTTAAAAAGCTACGATAGGCAGGATGGTTCCCTGACCCAAGGTGGCACCAGTGCCAAGTCGGGCGGTTTTCGTAGTACAAAGTGCGTCCTAAAATTTGCCATCCAGAAGAGGGGCAGTTGAGTTTTGTTTACCAGAGAAAAGGGCCGTGGTTTGTTTTTGGGGGCATATGGCTGATAGTGGCCGTCTGGCGCCTGAAAATCCACGATAGGCAGGATGGTTCCCAGACCAGAGGTGGCACCAGTGCCAAGTCGGGCTGGTTTGATAGTACTAAATAGCACCTGCAATCTGCCATGCAGAAGCGGGGCAGCTTACTTTTGTTTGCCAGGGAAACGGGCCGAGGTTTGTGTCTGGGGGCCTATGGCTGGGAGTGACCGGCTGGCTCCTGAAAAGCTACGATAGGCAGGATGGTGACCAGACCCATGGTGGCACCAGTGCCAAGTTGGGCTGGTTTGATAGTACCAAGTGGCTCCTGCAATCTGCCATCAAAAAGTTGGCAGGCCAGTTTTGTTTTCCAGGGAAAAGCGCCGTTGTTTGTGTTTGGGGGACTGTTGGTGGGAGTGGCCGGCTGGCTCCTTAGAACACACGATACGCAGGATGGTTCCCAGACCCAAGGTGGCACCAGTGCCACGTCGGGCTGGTTTGATGGTGAAAAGTGGCTCCTGCAATCTGCCATCCTGAAGCGGGGTAGCTTACTTTTGTGTGCCAGGGAAACGGGCCGAGGTTTATGACTGGGGGCCTAGGGCTAGGAGTGACCGGCTGGCTCCTGAAAAGCAACAATAGGCAGGATGGTTCCCAGACCCAAGGTGGCACCAGTGCCAAGTTGGGCTGGTTTGATGGTACCAACTGGCTCCTGCAATCTGCCATCTAAAAGTTGTCAGGCGAGTTTTGTTTTCCAGGGAAAAGCGCCGTTGATTTTGTTTGGAGGACTGTGGCTGGCAGTGGCTGCCTGTCTTCTTAGAATCCGGGTTACACAGCATGGTTCCCAGAGCCAAGGTGGCACCAGTGCCAAGTTGGGCTGGTTTGATGGTGCAAAGTGGCTCCTGCAATCTGCCATCCAGAAGTGCGGTAGCTTACTTTTGTGTGCCAGGGAAACAGGCCGAGGTTTGTGTCTGGGGGCCTATGGCTGGGAGTGACCGGCTGGCTCCTGAAAAGCTACGATAGGCAGGATGGTGACCAGACCCATGGTGGCACCAGTGCCAAGTTGGGCTGGTTTGATAGTACCAAGTGGCTCCTGCAATCTGCCATCAAAAAGTTGGCAGGCGAGTTTTGTTTTCCAGGGAAAAGCGCCGTTGTGTGTGTTTTGGGGCCTGTGGCTGGGAGTGGCCAGCTGGCTCCTTAGAATCCACGATACGCAGGATGGTTCCCAGACCCAAGGTGGCACCAGTGCCAAGTCGGGCTGGTTTGTTAGTACCAAGTGGTTCCTGCAATCTGCCATCCAGAAGCGGGGCAGCTGAATTTTGTTTGCCAGAGAAAAAGGCTGTTGTTTGTGTTTCGGGGCCTGTGGCTGGCAGTGGACGGCTGGCTCCTGAAAATCCATGATACGCAGCATGGTTCCCAGACCCAAGGTGGCACCAGTGCCAAGTAGGGCTGGTTTCATAGTACCCAGTGGCTCCTGCAATCTGCCATCCAGAAGAGGGGCAGTTGAGTTTTGTTTTCCAGAGAAAAGGGCCGTGGTTTGTGTTTGGGGCCTATGGCTGAGAGTGACCGGCTGGCTCCTGAAAAGCTACGATAGGCAGGATGGTGACCAGACCCATGGTGGCACCAGTGCCAAGTCGGGCTGGTTTGATAATACTAAATAGCTCCTGCAATCTGCCATCCAGACGCGGGGCAGCGGATTTTTGCTTGCTGGAGAAAAGTTCCGTGGGTTTTTTTTGGGGGTATATGGCTGGACGTTGCCGGCTGACTCCTTAAAAACATCGATACGCAGGATGGTTCCCTGACTCAAGGTGGCATCACTGCCAAGTCGGGCTGTTTTCGTAGTACCAAGTGCGTCCTGCAATTTGCCATCCAGAAGAGGGGCAGTTGAGTTTTGTTTACCAGAGAAAAGGGCCGTGGTTTGTGTTTGGGGGCATATGGCTGAGAGTGGCCGGCTGGCGCCTGAAAATCCACGATAGGCAGGATGGTTCCCAGAGCCAAGGTGGCACCAGTGCCATGTTGGCCTGGTTTGATAGTACCATGTGGCTCCTGCAATCTGCCATCCAGAAGCGGGGCAGCTTACATTTGTTTGCCAGGGAAACGGGCCGAGGTATTTGTCTGGGGGCCTATGGCTGGGAGTGACTGCCTGGCTCCTGAAAAGCTACGATAGGCAGGATGGTTCCCAGATCCAAGATGGCACCAGTGCCAAGTCGGGGTGGTTTGATGGTGCAAAGTGGCTCCTGCAATCTGCCATCCTGACGCGGGGCAGCGGATTTTTGTTTCCAAGAGAAATGGTCCGTGGTTTGTTTTTGGGGCTATATGGCTGGGCGTGGCCTGCTGGCTCCTTAAAAAGCTACGATAGGCAGGATGGTTCCCTGACCCAAGGTGGCACTAGTGCCAAGTCGGGCGGTATTCGTAGTACAAAGTGCGTCCTAAAATTTGCCATCCAGAAGAGGGGCAATTGAGTTTTGTTTACCAGAGAAAAGGGCCGTGGTTTGTTTTTGGGGGCATATGGCTGATAGTGGCCGTCTGGCCCCTGAAAATCCACGATAGGCAGGATGGTTCCCAGACCAGAGGTGGCACCAGTGCCAAGTCGGGCTGGTTTGATAGTACTAAATAGCACCTGCAATCTGCCATGCAGAAGCGGGGCAGCTTACTTTTGTTTGCCAGGGAAACGGGCCGAGGTTTGTGTCTGGGGGCCTATGGCTGGGAGTGACCGCCTGGCTCCTGAAAAGCTACGATAGGCAGGATGGTTACCAGACCCATGGTGGCACCAGTGCCAAGTTGGGCTGGTTTGATAGTACCAAGTGGCTCCGGCAATCTGTCATCAAAAAGTTGGCAGGCCAGTTTTGTTTTCCAGGGAAAAGCGCCGTTGTTTGTGTTTGGGGGACTGTGGGTGGGAGTGGCCGCCTGGCTCCTTAGAACACACGATACGCAGGATGGTTCCCAGACCCAAGGTGGCACCAGTGCCACGTCGGGCTGGTTTGATGGTGAAAAGTGGCTCCTGCAATCTGCCATCCTGAAGCGGGGTAGCTTACATTTGTGTGCCAGGGAAACGGGCCGAGGTTTATGACTGGGGGCCTAGGGCTAGAAGTGACCGGCTGGCTCCTGAAAAGCAACAATAGGCAGGATGGTTCCCAGACCCAAGGTGGCACCAGTGCCAAGTTGGGCTGGTTTGATGGTACCAACTGGCTCCTGCAATCTGCCATCTAAAAGTTGTCAGGCGAGTTTTGTTTTCCAGGGAAAAGCGCCGTTGATTTTGTTTGGAGGCCTGTGGCTGGCAGTGGCTGCCTGTCGTCTTAGAATCCGGGTTACGCAGCATGGTTCCCAGAGCCAAGGTGGCACCAGTGTCAAGTTGGGCTGGTTTGATGGTGCAAAGTGGCTCCTGCAATCTGCCATCCAGAAGCGGGGCAGCTTACTTTTGTTTGCCAGGGAAACGGGCCGAGGTATTTGTCTGGGGACCTATGGCTGGGAGTGACCGGCTGGCTCCTGAAAAGCTACGATAGGCAGGATGGTTCCCTGACCCAAGGTGGCACCAGTGCCAAGTCGGGCGGTTTTCGTAGTACAAAGTGCGTCCTAAAATTTGCCATCCAGAAGAGGGGCAGTTGAGTTTTGTTTACCAGAGAAAAGGGCCGTGGTTTGTTTTTGGGGGCATATTGGTGATAGTGGCCGTCTGGCCCCTGAAAATCCACGATAGGCAGGATGGTTCCCAGACCAGAGGTGGCACCAGTGCCAAGTCGGGCTGGTTTGATAGTACTAAATAGCACCTGCAATCTGCCATGCAGAAGCGGGGCAGCTTACTTTTGTTTGCCAGGGAAACGGGCCGAGGTTTGTGTCTGGGGGCCTATGGCTGGGAGTGACCGCCTGGCTCCTGAAAAGCTACGATAGGCAGGATGGTGACCAGACCCATGGTGGCACCAGTGCCAAGTTGGGCTGGTTTGATAGTACCAAGTGGCTCCTGCAATCTGCCATCAAAAAGTTGGCAGGCCAGTTTTGTTTTCCAGGGAAAAGCGCCGTTGTTTGTGTTTGGGGGACTGTGGCTGGGAGTGGCCGGCTGGCTCCTTAGAACACACGATACGCAGGATGGTTCCCAGACCCAAGGTGGCACCAGTGCCACGTCGGGCTGGTTTGATGGTGCAAAGTGGCTCCTGCAATCTGCCATCCTGAAGCGGGGCAGCTTAATTTTGTGTGCCAGGGAAACGGTCCGAGGTTTGTGATGGGGGCCTATGGCTGGGAGAGACCGGCTGGCTCCTGAAATGGTACAATTGGCAGGATGGTTCCCAGACCCATAGTGGCACCAGTGCCAAGTTGGGATGATTTGATAGTACCAAGTGGCTCCTGCAATCTGCCATCAAAAAGCTGGCAGGCGAGTTTTGTTTTCCAGGGAAAAGCGCCGTTGTTTGTATTTGGGGGCCTGTGGCTGGGAGTGGCCGCCTGGCGCCTTAGAATCTACGTTACGCAGCATGGTTCCCAGACCCAAAGTGGCACGAGTGTCAAGTTGGGCTGGTTTGTTAGTACCAAGTGGCTCCTGCAATCTGCCATCCAGAAGCGGGGTAGCTTACTTTTGTTTGCCAGGGAAACGGGCAGAGCTTTCTGTCTGGGGGCCTATGGTTGGGAGTAACCGGCTGGCTCCTGAAAAGCTAAGATAGGCAGGATGGTTCCCAGATCCAAGATGGCACCAGTGCCAAGTCGGGGTGGTTTGATGGTGCAACGTGGCTCCTGCAATCTGCCATCCTGACGCGGGGCAGCGGATTTTTGTTTCCAAGAGAAATGGTCCGTGGTTTGTTTTTGGGGCTATATGGCTGGGCGTGGCCTGCTGGCTCCTTAAAAAGCTACGATAGGCAGGATGGTTCCCTGACCCAAGGTGGCACCAGTGCCAAGTCGGGCGGTTTTCGTAGTACAAAGTGCGTCCTAAAATTTGCCATCCAGAAGAGGGGCAGTTGAGTTTTGTTTACCAGAGAAAAGGGCCGTGGTTTGTTTTTGGGGGCATATGGCTGATAGTGGCCGTCTGGCGCCTGAAAATCCACGATAGGCAGGATGGTTCCCAGACCAGAGGTGGCACCAGTGCCAAGTCGGGCTGGTTTGATAGTACTAAATAGCACCTGCAATCTGCCATGCAGAAGCGGGGCAGCTTACTTTTGTTTGCCAGGGAAACGGGCCGAGGTTTGTGTCTGGGGGCCTATGGCTGGGAGTGACCGGCTGGCTCCTGAAAAGCTACGATAGGCAGGATGGTGACCAGACCCATGGTGGCACCAGTGCCAAGTTGGGCTGGTTTGATAGTACCAAGTGGCTCCTGCAATCTGCCATCAAAAAGTTGGCAGGCCAGTTTTGTTTTCCAGGGAAAAGCGCCGTTGTTTGTGTTTGGGGGACTGTTGGTGGGAGTGGCCGGCTGGCTCCTTAGAACACACGATACGCAGGATGGTTCCCAGACCCAAGGTGGCACCAGTGCCACGTCGGGCTGGTTTGATGGTGAAAAGTGGCTCCTGCAATCTGCCATCCTGAAGCGGGGTAGCTTACTTTTGTGTGCCAGGGAAACGGGCCGAGGTTTATGACTGGGGGCCTAGGGCTAGGAGTGACCGGCTGGCTCCTGAAAAGCAACAATAGGCAGGATGGTTCCCAGACCCAAGGTGGCACCAGTGCCAAGTTGGGCTGGTTTGATGGTACCAACTGGCTCCTGCAATCTGCCATCTAAAAGTTGTCAGGCGAGTTTTGTTTTCCAGGGAAAAGCGCCGTTGATTTTGTTTGGAGGACTGTGGCTGGCAGTGGCTGCCTGTCTTCTTAGAATCCGGGTTACACAGCATGGTTCCCAGAGCCAAGGTGGCACCAGTGCCAAGTTGGGCTGGTTTGATGGTGCAAAGTGGCTCCTGCAATCTGCCATCCAGAAGTGCGGTAGCTTACTTTTGTGTGCCAGGGAAACAGGCCGAGGTTTGTGTCTGGGGGCCTATGGCTGGGAGTGACCGGCTGGCTCCTGAAAAGCTACGATAGGCAGGATGGTGACCAGACCCATGGTGGCACCAGTGCCAAGTTGGGCTGGTTTGATAGTACCAAGTGGCTCCTGCAATCTGCCATCAAAAAGTTGGCAGGCGAGTTTTGTTTTCCAGGGAAAAGCGCCGTTGTGTGTGTTTTGGGGCCTGTGGCTGGGAGTGGCCGGCTGGCTCCTTAGAATCCACCATACGCAGGATGGTTCCCAGACCCAAGGTGGCACCAGTGCCAAGTCGGGCTGGTTTGTTAGTACCAAGTGGTTCCTGCAATCTGCCATCCAGAAGCGGGGCAGCTGAATTTTGTTTGCCAGAGAAAAAGGCTGTTGTTTGTGTTTCGGGGCCTGTGGCTGGCAGTGGACGGCTGGCTCCTGAAAATCCATGATACGCAGCATGGTTCCCAGACCCAAGGTGGCACCAGTGCCAAGTAGGGCTGGTTTCATAGTACCCAGTGTCTCCTGCAATCTGCCATCCAGAAGAGGGGCAGTTGAGTTTTGTTTTCCAGAGAAAAGGGCCGTGGTTTGTGTTTGGGGCCTATGGCTGAGAGTGACCGGCTGGCTCCTGAAAAGCTACGATAGGCAGGATGGTGACCAGACCCATGGTGGCACCAGTGCCAAGTCGGGCTGGTTTGATAATACTAAATAGCTCCTGCAATCTGCCATCCAGACGCGGGGCAGCGGATTTTTGCTTGCTGGAGAAAAGTTCCGTGGGTTTTTTTTGGGGGTATATGGCTGGACGTTGCCGGCTGACTCCTTAAAAACATCGATACGCAGGATGGTTCCCTGACTCAAGGTGGCATCACTGCCAAGTCGGGCTGTTTTCGTAGTACCAAGTGCGTCCTGCAATTTGCCATCCAGAAGAGGGGCAGTTGAGTTTTGTTTACCAGAGAAAAGGGCCGTGGTTTGTGTTTGGGGGCATATGGCTGAGAGTGGCCGGCTGGCGCCTGAAAATCCACGATAGGCAGGATGGTTCCCAGAGCCAAGGTGGCACCAGTGCCATGTTGGCCTGGTTTGATAGTACCATGTGGCTCCTGCAATCTGCCATCCAGAAGCGGGGCAGCTTACATTTGTTTGCCAGGGAAACGGGCCGAGGTATTTGTCTGGGGGCCTATGGCTGGGAGTGACTGCCTGGCTCCTGAAAAGCTACGATAGGCAGGATGGTTCCCAGATCCAAGATGGCACCAGTGCCAAGTCGGGGTGGTTTGATGGTGCAAAGTGGCTCCTGCAATCTGCCATCCTGACGCGGGGCAGCGGATTTTTGTTTCCAAGAGAAATGGTCCGTGGTTTGTTTTTGGGGCTATATGGCTGGGCGTGGCCTGCTGGCTCCTTAAAAAGCTACGATAGGCAGGATGGTTCCCTGACCCAAGGTGGCACTAGTGCCAAGTCGGGCGGTATTCGTAGTACAAAGTGCGTCCTAAAATTTGCCATCCAGAAGAGGGGCAATTGAGTTTTGTTTACCAGAGAAAAGGGCCGTGGTTTGTTTTTGGGGGCATATGGCTGATAGTGGCCGTCTGGCCCCTGAAAATCCACGATAGGCAGGATGGTTCCCAGACCAGAGGTGGCACCAGTGCCAAGTCGGGCTGGTTTGATAGTACTAAATAGCACCTGCAATCTGCCATGCAGAAGCGGGGCAGCTTACTTTTGTTTGCCAGGGAAACGGGCCGAGGTTTGTGTCTGGGGGCCTATGGCTGGGAGTGACCGCCTGGCTCCTGAAAAGCTACGATAGGCAGGATGGTTACCAGACCCAAGGTGGCACCAGTGCCAAGTTGGGCTGGTTTGATAGTACCAAGTGGCTCCGGCAATCTGTCATCAAAAAGTTGGCAGGCCAGTTTTGTTTTCCAGGGAAAAGCGCCGTTGTTTGTGTTTGGGGGACTGTGGGTGGGAGTGGCCGGCTGGCTCCTTAGAACACACGATACGCAGGATGGTTCCCAGACCCAAGGTGGCACCAGTGCCACGTCGGGCTGGTTTGATGGTGAAAAGTGGCTCCTGCAATCTGCCATCCTGAAGCGGGGTAGCTTACATTTGTGTGCCAGGGAAACGGGCCGAGGTTTATGACTGGGGGCCTAGGGCTAGAAGTGACCGGCTGGCTCCTGAAAAGCAACAATAGGCAGGATGGTTCCCAGACCCAAGGTGGCACCAGTGCCAAGTTGGGCTGGTTTGATGGTACCAACTGGCTCCTGCAATCTGCCATCTAAAAGTTGTCAGGCGAGTTTTGTTTTCCAGGGAAAAGCGCCGTTGAATTTGTTTGGAGGCCTGTGGCTGGCAGTGGCTGCCTGTCGTCTTAGAATCCGGGTTACGCAGCATGGTTCCCAGAGCCAAGGTGGCACCAGTGTCAAGTTGGGCTGGTTTGATGGTGCAAAGTGGCTCCTGCAATCTGCCATCCAGAAGCGGGGCAGCTTACTTTTGTTTGCCAGGGAAACGGGCCGAGGTATTTGTCTGGGGACCTATGGCTGGGAGTGACCGGCTGGCTCCTGAAAAGCTACGATAGGCAGGATGGTTCCCTGACCCAAGGTGGCACCAGTGCCAAGTCGGGCGGTTTTCGTAGTACAAAGTGCGTCCTAAAATTTGCCATCCAGAAGAGGGGCAGTTGAGTTTTGTTTACCAGAGAAAAGGGCCGTGGTTTGTTTTTGGGGGCATATTGGTGATAGTGGCCGTCTGGCCCCTGAAAATCCACGATAGGCAGGATGGTTCCCAGACCAGAGGTGGCACCAGTGCCAAGTCGGGCTGGTTTGATAGTACTAAATAGCACCTGCAATCTGCCATGCAGAAGCGGGGCAGCTTACTTTTGTTTGCCAGGGAAACGGGCCGAGGTTTGTGTCTGGGGGCCTATGGCTGGGAGTGACCGCCTGGCTCCTGAAAAGCTACGATAGGCAGGATGGTGACCAGACCCATGGTGGCACCAGTGCCAAGTTGGGCTGGTTTGATAGTACCAAGTGGCTCCTGCAATCTGCCATCAAAAAGTTGGCAGGCCAGTTTTGTTTTCCAGGGAAAAGCGCCGTTGTTTGTGTTTGGGGGACTGTGGCTGGGAGTGGCCGGCTGGCTCCTTAGAACACACGATACGCAGGATGGTTCCCAGACCCAAGGTGGCACCAGTGCCACGTCGGGCTGGTTTGATGGTGCAAAGTGGCTCCTGCAATCTGCCATCCTGAAGCGGGGTAGCTTACATTTGGGTGCCAGGGAAACGGGCCGAGGTTTATGACTGGGGGCCTAGGGCTAGAAGTGACCGGCTGGCTCCTGAAAAGCAACATTAGGCAGGAGGATTCCCAGACCCAAGGTGGCACCAGTGCCAAGTTGGGCTGGTTTGATGGTACCAACTGGCTCCTGCAATCTGCCATCTAAAAGTTTTCAGGCGAGTTTTGTTTTCCAGGGAAAAGCGCCGTTGATTTATTTGGAGGCCTGTGGCTGGCAGTGGCTGCCTGTCGTCTTAGAATCCGGGTTACGCAGCATGGTTCCCAGAGCCAAGGTGGCACCAGTGTCAAGTTGGGCTGGTTTGATAGTACTAAGTGGCTCCTGCAATCTGCCATCCAGAAGCGGGGCAGCTTACTTTTGTTTGCCAGGGAAACGGGCCGAGGTATTTGTCTGGGGACCTATGGCTGGGAGTGACCGGCTGGCTCCTGAAAAGCTACGATAGGCAGGATGGTTCCCTGACCCAAGGTGGCACCAGTGCCAAGTCGGGCGGTTTTCGTAGTACAAAGTGCGTCCTAAAATTTGCCATCCAGAAGAGGGGCAGGTGAGTTTTGTTTACCAGAGAAAAGGGCCGGGGTTTGTTTTTGGGGGCATATGGCTGATAGTGGCCGTCTGGCGCCTGAAAATCCACGATAGGCAGGATGGTTCCCAGACCAGAGGTGGCACCAGTGCCAAGTCGGGCTGGTTTGATAGTACTAAATAGCACCTGCAATCTGCCATGCAGAAGCGGGGCAGCTTACTTTTGTTTGCCAGGGAAACGGGCCGAGGTTTGTGTCTGGGGGCCTATGGCTGGGAGTGACCGGCTGGCTCCTGAAAAGCTACGATAGGCAGGATGGTGACCAGACCCATGGTGGCACCAGTGCCAAGTTGGGCTGGTTTGATAGTACCAAGTGGCTCCTGCAATCTGCCATCAAAAAGTTGGCAGGCCAGTTTTGTTTTCCAGGGAAAAGCGCCGTTGTTTGTGTTTGGGGGACTGTGGCTGGGAGTGGCCGGCTGGCTCCTTAGAACACACGATACGCAGGATGGTTCCCAGACCCAAGGTGGCACCAGTGCCACGTCGGGCTGGTTTGATGGTGAAAAGTGGCTCCTGCAATCTGCCATCCTGAAGCGGGGTAGCTTACATTTGTGTGCCAGGGAAACGGGCCGAGGTTTATGACTGGGGGCTTAGGGCTAGAAGTGACCGGCTGGCTCCTGAAAAGCAACAATAGGCAGGATGGTTCCCAGACCCAAGGTGGCACCAGTGCCAAGTTGGGCTGGTTTGATGGTACCAACTGGCTCCTGCAATCTGCCATCTAAAAGTTGTCAGGCGAGTTTTGTTTTCCAGGGAAAAGCGCCGTTGATTTTGTTTGGAGGCCTCTGGCTGGCAGTGGCTGCCTGTCGTCTTAGAATCCGGGTTACGCAGCATGGTTCCCAGACCCAAGGTGGCACCAGTGTCAAGTTGGGCTGGTTTGATTGTACGAAGTGGCTCCTGCAATCTGCCATCCAGAAGCGGGGCAGCTTACTTTTGTTTGCCAGGGAAATGGGCCGAGGTTTTTCTCAGGGGACCTATGGCTGGGAGTGACCGGCTGGCTCCTGAAAAGCTACGATAGGCAGGATGGTGACCAGACCCATGGTGGCACCAGTGCCAAGTTGGGCTGGTTTGATAGTACCAAGTTGCTCCTGCAATCTGCCATCAAAAAGTTGGCAGGTCAGTTTTGTTTTCCAGGGAAAAGCGCCGTTGTTTGTGTTTGGGGGACTGTGGCTGGGAGTGGCCGGCTGGCTCCTTAGAACACAGGATACGCAGGATGGTTCCCAGACCCAAGGTGGCACCAGTGCCAAGTCGGGCTGGTTTGATAGCACCAAGTGGCTCCTGCAATCTGCCATCCAGAAGCGGGGCAGCTTACTTTTGTTTTCCAGGGAAACGGACCGAGGTTTGTGTCTGGGGGCCTATGGCTGGGAGTGACCGGCTGGCTCCTGAAAAGCTACGATAGGCAGGATGGTGACCAGACCCATGGTGGCACCAGTGCCAAGTTGGGCTGGTTTGATAGTACCAAGTGGCTCCTGCAATCTGCCATCAAAAAGTTGGCAGGCGAGTTTTGTTTTCCAGGGAAAAGCGCCGTTGTGTGTATTTTGGGGCCTGTGGCTGGGAGTGGCCAGCTGGCTCCTTAGAATCCACGATACGCAGGATGGTTCCCAGACCCAAGGTGGCACCAGTGCCAAGTCGGGCTGGTTTGTTAGTACCAAGTGGTTCCTGCAATCTGCCATCCAGAAGCGGGGCAGCTGAATTTTGTTTGCCAGAGAAAAAGGCTGTTGTTTGTGTTTCGGGGCCTGTGGCTGGCAGTGGACGGCTGGCTCCTGAAAATCCATGATACGCAGCATGGTTCCCAGACCCAAGGTGGCACCAGTGCCAAGTAGGACTAGTTTCATAGTACCCAGTGGCTCCTGCAATCTGCCATCCAGAAGAGGGGCAGTTGAGTTTTGTTTTCCAGAGAAAAGGGCCGTGGTTTGTGTTTGGGGCCTATGGCTGAGAGTGACCGGCTGGCCCCTGAAAATCCACGATAGGAAGGATGGTTCCCAGATCCAAGGTGGCAGCAGTGCCATGTTGTGCTGGTGTGATAGTCCCAAGTGGCTCCTGCAATCTGCCATCCAGAAGTGGGGCAGCTGAATTTTGTTTGCCAGAGAAAAAGGCTGTGGTTTTTGTTTGGGGGCCTATGGCTGGGAGTGGCCGGCTGGCTCCTGAAAATCCATGATACGCAGCATGGTTCCCAGACCCAAGGTGGCACCAGTGCCAAGTGGGGCTGGTTTCACAGTGTCAAGTGCCTCCTGCAATCTCCCATCCAGAAGCGGGGCAGCTGAGTTTTGTTTGCCTGTGAAACGGGCCGTTGTTTTTGATTGGGGTCTGTGGCCGAGAATGTTCAGCTGGCTCCTGACAATCCACAATATGCAGGATGGTTCCCAGACCCAAGGTGGCACCAGTGCCAAGTCTTGCTGGTTTGATAGTACCAAGTGGCTCCTGCAATCTGCCATCCAGAAGCGGTGCAGCTGAGTTTTGTTTGCCAGAGGAAAGGGCCGTGGGTTGTGTTTGGGGGCATATGGCTGGGAGTGGCCGGCTGTCTCATTAAAAAGATCGATACGCAGGATGGTTCCCAGACCCAAGGTGGCACCAGTGCCAAGTCGGGCTGTTTTTATAGTACCAAGTGCGTCCTGCAATTTGCCATCCAGAAGAGGGGCAGTTGAGTTTTGTTTGCCAGAGAAAAGCGCCGTTGTTTGTGTTTGGGGGCTTGTGGCTGGGAGTGGCCGACTGGCGCCTTAGAATCTGCGATACGCAGCATGGTTCCCAGACCCAAGGTGGAACCAGTTCCAAGTTGGGCTGGTTTGATAGTACCAAGTGGCTCCTGCAATCTGCCATCCAGAAGCGGGGCAGCTTACTTTTGTTTGCCAGGGAAACGGGCCGAGGTTTGTGTTTGGGGGCCTATGGCTGGGAGTGACCGGCTGGCTCCTGGAAAGCTACAATAGGCAGGATGGTGACCAGACCCATGGTGGCACCAGTGCCAAGTTGGGCTGGTTTGATAGTACCAAGTTGCTCCTGCAATCTGCCATCAAAAAGTTGGCAGGCGAGTTTTGTTTTCCAGGGAAAAGCGCCGTTGTTTGTGTTTGGGGGCCTGTGGCTGGGAGTGGCCGGCTGGCTCCTTAGAATCCACGATACGCAGGATGGTTCCCAGACCCAAGGTGGCACCAGTGCCAAGTCGGGCTGGTTTGATACTACCAAGTGGTTCCTGCAATCTGCCATCCAGAAGCAGGGCAGCTTACTTTGTTTGCCAGGGAAACGGGCCGTGGGTTTTGTTTGGGGGCATATAGCTGAGAGTGGCCCGCTGGCCCCTGAAAATCCACGCTAGGCAGCATGGTTCCCAGATGCAAGGTGGCACCAGTGCCAAGTCGGGCTGGTTTGATGGTGCAAAGTGGCTCCTGCAATCTGCCATCCAGAAGCGGGGCAGCTGATTTTTGTTTGCCAGAGAAAAATTCCGTGGATTGTTTTTGGGGGCATATTGCTGGGAGTGGCCGGCTGGCTCCTTAAAATGCTCGATACGCATGATGGTTCCCAGGCCCAAGGTGTCACCACTACCAAGTCGGCCTGCGGTTTTAGTATCAAGTTCACCCTGCAATTTGCCATCCAGAAGAGGGGCAGTTGAGTTTTGTTTGCCAGAGAAACGGGCCGAGGTTTCTGTTTGGGGACATATGGCTGAGAGTGGCCGGGTGGCCCCTGAAAATCCACGATACACAACATGGTTCCCAGATCCAAGGTGGCACCAGTGCCAAGTTGGGCTGGTTTGATAGTCCCAAGTGTCTCCTGCAATCTGCCATCCAGAAGCGGGGCAGCTTACTTTTGTTTGCCAGAGAAATAGGCCTAGGTTTTTGTTTGGGGGCCTGTGGCTAGGAGTGGCCTGCTGGCTCCTAAGAATCCACGATACGCAGGATGTTTACCAGACCCATGGTGGCACCAGTGCCAAGTTGGGCTGGTTTGATAGTACCAAGTGGCTCCTGCAAACTCCATCAAAAATTTGGCAGGCGTGTTTTGTTTTCCAGGGAACAGCGCCGTTGATTTTGTTTGGGGGCCTGTGGCTGGGAGTGGCCGGCTGGCTCCTTAGAATCCACGATACGCAGGATGGTTCCCAGACCCAAGGTGACACCAGTGCCAAGTCGGGCTGGTTTGATTACACCAAGTGGCTCCTGCAATCTGCCATCCATAAGTGAGGCAGCTAAGTTTTGTTTGCCAGAAAAAAGGGCCGTGGTTTTTGTTGGGGGCCTGTGGCTAAGAGTAGCCGGCTGGCTCCTTAAAATCCACGAGAGGCAGGATGGTTCCCAGACCCAAGGTGGTACCAGTGCCAAGTCGGGCTGGTTTGATAGCACCAAGTGGCTCCTGCAATCTGCCATCCAGAAGCGGGGCAGCTTACTTTTGTTTGCCAGGGAAACGGGCCGAGGTATTTGTCTGGGGACCTATGGCTGGGAGTGACCGGCTGGCTCCTGAAAAGCTACGATAGGCAGGATGGTGACCAGACCCATGGTGGCACCAGTGCCAAGTTGGGCTGGTTTGATAGTACCAAGTTGCTCCTGCAATCTGCCATCAAAAAGTTGGCAGGTCAGTTTTGTTTTCCAGGGAAAAGCGCCGTTGTTTTTGTTTGGGGGACTGTGGCTGGGAGTGGCCGGCTGGCTCCTTAGAACACAGGATACGCAGGATGGTTCCCAGACCCAAGGTGGCACCAGTGCCAAGTTGGGCTGGTTTGATAGCACCAAGTGGCTCCTGCAATCTGCCATCCAGAAGCGGGGCAGCTTACTTTTGTTTTCCAGGGAAACGGACCGAGGTTTTTTTCTGGGGGCCTATGGCTGGGAGTGACCGGCTGGCTCCTGAAAAGCTACGATAGGCAGGATGGTGACCAGACCCATGGTGGCACCAGTGCCAAGTTGGGCTGGTTTGATAGTACCAAGTGGCTCCTGCAATCTGCCATCAAAAAGTTGGCAGACGAGTTTTGTTTTCCAGGGAAAAGCGCCGTTGTGTGTATTTTTGGGCCTGTGGCTGGGAGTGGCCAGCTGGCTCCTTAGAATCCACGATACGCAGGATGGTTCCCAGACCCAAGGTGGCACCAGTGCCAAGTCGGGCTGGTTTGTTAGTACCAAGTGGTTCCTGCAATCTGCCATCCAGAAGCGGGGCAGCTGAATTTTGTTTGCCAGAGAAAAAGGCTGTTGTTTGTGTTTCGGGGCCTGTGGCTGGCAGTGGACGGCTGGCTCCTGAAAATCCATGATACGCAGCATGGTTCCCAGACCCAAGGTGGCACCAGTGCCAAGTAGGACTAGTTTCATAGTACCCAGTGGCTCCTGCAATCTGCCATCCAGAAGAGGGGCAGTTGAGTTTTGTTTTCCAGAGAAAAGGGCCGTGGTTTGTGTTTGGGGCCTATGGCTGAGAGTGACCGGCTGGCCCCTGAAAATCCACGATAGGAAGGATGGTTCCCATATCCAAGGTGGCACCAGTGCCATGTTGTGCTGGTGTGATAGTCCCAAGTGGCTCCTGCAATCTGCCATCCAGAAGTGGGGCAGCTGAATTTTGTTTGCCAGAGAAAAAGGCTGTGGTTTTTGTTTGGGGGCCTATGGCTGGGAGTGGCCGGCTGGCTCCTGAAAATCCATGATACGCAGCATGGTTCCCAGACCCAAGGTGGCACCAGTGCCAAGTGGGGCTGGTTTCACAGTGTCAAGTGCCTCCTGCAATCTCCCATCCAGAAGCGGGGCAGCTGAGTTTTGTTTGCCTGTGAAACGGGCCGTTGTTTTTGATTGGGGTCTGTGGCCGAGAATGTTCAGCTGGCTCCTGACAATCCACAATATGCAGGATGGTTCCCAGACCCAAGGTGGCACCAGTTCCAAGTTGGGCTGGTTTGATAGTACCAAGTGGCTCCTGCAATCTGCCATCCAGAAGCCGGGCAGCTTACTTTTGTTTGCCAGGGAAACGGGCCGAGGTTTGTGTTTGGGGCCTATGGCTGAGAGTGACCTGCCGGCCCCTGAAAATCCACGATAGGAAGGATGATTCCCAGATCCAAGGTGGCACCAGTGCCATGTTGTGCTGGTGTGATAGTCCCAAGTGGCTCCTGCAATCTGCCATCCAGAAGCGGGGCAGCTGAATTTTGTTTGCCAGAGAAAAAGGCTGTGGTTTTTGTTTGGGGGCCTATGGCTGGGAGTGGCCGGCTGGCTCCTGAAAATCCATGATACGCAGCATGGTTCCCAGACCCAAGGTGGCACCAGTGCCAAGTGGGGCGGTTTTCACAGTGTCAAGTGCCTCCTGCAATCTCCCATCCAGAAGCGGGGCAGCTGAGTTTTGTTTGCCCGTGAAACGGGCCGTTGTTTTTGATTGGGGTCTGTGGCCGAGAGTGTCCAGCTGGCTCCTGACAATCCACAATACGCAGGATGGTTCCCAGACCCAAGGTGGCACCAGTGCCAAGTCGTGCTGGTTTGATAGTACCAAGTGGTTCCTGCAATTTGCCATCCAGAAGAGGGGCAGTTGAGTTTTGTTTGCCAGAGAAAAGCGCCGTTGTTTGTGTTTGGGGTCTTGTGGCTGGGAGTGGCCGACTGGCGCCTTAGAATCTGCGATACGCAGCATGGTTCCCAGACCCAAGGTGGCACCAGTGCCAAGTCGGGCTGGTTTGATAGCACCAAGTGGCTCCTCCAATCTGCCATCCAGAAGCGGGGCAGCTTACTTTTGTTTGCCAGGGAAACGGGCCGAGGTTTGTGACTGGGGGCCTATGGCTGGGAGTGACCGGCTGGCTCCTGGAAAGCTACAATAGGCAGGATGGTTACCAGACCCATGGTGGCACCAGTGCCAAGTTGGGCTGGTTTGATAGTACCAAGTTTCTCCTGCAATCTGCCATCAAAAAGTTGGCAGGCGAGTTTTGTTTTCCAGGGAAAAGCGCCGTTGTTTGTATTTGGGGGCCTGTGGCTGGGAGTGGCCGGCTGGCTCCTTAGAATCCACGATACGCAGGATGGTTCCCAGACCCAAGGTGGCACCAGTGCCAAGTCGGGCTGGTTTGATACTACCAAGTGCGTCCTGCAATCTGCCATGCAGAAGCGGGGCAGCTTACTTTTGTTTGCCAGGGAAACGGGCCGTGGGTTTTGTTTGGGGGCATATAGCTGAGAGTGACCGGCTGGCCCCTGAAAATCCACGCTAGGCAGCATGGTTCCAGGATGCAAGGTGGCACCAGTGCCAAGTCGGGCTGGTTTGATGGGTCAAAGTGGCTCCTGCAATCTGCCATCCAGAAGCGGGGCAGCTGATTTTTGTTTGCCAGAGAAAAATTCCGTGGATTGTTTTTGGGGGCATATTGCTGGGAGTGGCCGGCTGGCTCCTTAAAATGCTCGATACGCATGATGGTTCCCAGGCCCAAGGTGTCACCACTACCAAGTCGGCCTGCGGTTTTAGTATCAAGTTCATCTTGCAATTTGCCATCCAGAAGAGGGGCAGTTGAGTTTTGTTTGCCAGAGAAACGGGCCGAGGTTTCTGTTTGGGGGCATATGGCTGAGAGTGGCCGGCTGGCCCCTGAAAATCCACGATACACAACATGGTTCCCAGATCCAAGGTGGCACCAGTGCCAAGTTGGGCTGGTTTGATAGTCCCAAGTGTCTCCTGCAATCTGCCATCCAGAAGCGGGGCAGCTTACTTTTGTTTGCCAGAGAAATAGGCCTAGGTTTTTGTTTGAGGGCCTGTGGCTAGGAGTGGCCGGCTGGCTCCTAAGAATCCACGATACGCAGGATGTTTACCAGACCCATGGTGGCACCAGTGCCAAGTTGGGCTGGTTTGATAGTACCAAGTGGCTCCTGCAAACTCCATCAAAAAGTTGGCAGGCGTGTTTTGTTTTCCAGGGAACAGCGCCGTTGATTTTGTTTGGGGGCCTGTGGCTGGGAGTGGCCGGCTGGCTCCTTAGAATCCACGATACGCAGGATGGTTCCCAGAACCAAGGTGGCACCAGTGCCAAGTCGGGCTGGTTTGATTACACCAAGTGACTCCTGCAATCTGCCATCCAGAAGTGAGGCAGCTAAGTTTTGTTTGCGAGAAAAAAGGGCCGTGGTTTTTGTTGGGGGCCTGTGGCTGGGAGTAGCCGGCTGGCTCCTTAAAATCCACAATAGGCAGGATGGTTCCCAGACCAGAGGTGGCACCAGTGCCAAGTCGGGCTGGTTTGATAGTACCAAGTGGCTCCTGCAATCTGCCATCCAGAAGCGGGGCAGCTGAGTTTTGTTTGCCAGAGAAAAAGGCTGTGGTTTTTGTTTGGGGGCCTGTGGCTGGGAGTGGCCGGCTGGCTCCTGAAAATCCACGATACGCAGCATGGTTCCCAGACCCAAGGTGGCACCAGTAGAAAGTGGGGCTCGTTTGACAGTGTCAAGTGCCTCCTGCAATCTCCCATCCAGAAGCGGGGCAGCTGAGTTTTTTTTGCCAGGGAAACGGACCTTTGTTTTTGATTGGGGTCTGTGGCCGAGAGTGGTCGGCTGTCTCCTGACAATCCACAATACGCAGGGTGGTTCCCAGACCAAAGGTGGCACCAGTGCCAAGTCGGGCTGGTTTGATAGTACCAAGTGTCTCCTGCACTCTGCCATCCAGAAGCGGGGCAGCTGAGTTTTGTTTGCCAGAGAAAAGGGCCGTGGGTTGTGTTTGGGGGCATATGGCTGGGAGTGGCCCCCTGGCTCCTTAAAATGCACGATACGCCGCATGGTAACCAGACGCAAGGTGGCACCAGTGCCAAGTCGGGCTGTTTTTGTAGTACCCAGTGGCTCCTGCAATTTGCCATCCAGAAGCGGGGCAGCTAAATTTTGTTTGCTAGAGAAAAGGGCTGTGGTTTGTGTTTGGGGGCCTATGGCCGAGAGTGGTAGGCTGGCCCCTGAAAATCAACGATAGGCAGGATGGTTCCCAGATCCAAGGTGGCACCAGTGCCAAGTAAGGCTGGTTGTATGGTTCAAAGTGACTCCTGCAATCTGCCATCCAGAAGCGGGACAGCTGAGTTTTTTTTGCCAGAGAAAAGGTCCGTGGTTTCTTTTTGGGGCATACGGCTGGGAATTGCCGGCTGGCTCCTTAAAATGCTCGATACGCAGGATGGTTCCCAGAGCCAAGGTGGCACCACTGCCAAGTCGGGCTCTTTTTGTAGTACCAAGTGCGTCCTGCAATTTGCCATCCAGAAGAGGGGCAGTTGAGTTTTGTTTGCCAGAGAAAAGGGCCGAGGTTTGTGTTTGGGAGCATATGGCTGGGAATGACCGGCTGGCCCCTGAAAATCCACGATACGCCGGATGGTTCCCAGATCCAAGATGGTACCATTACCAAGTCAGGCTGCTTTGATAGTCCCAAGTGGCTCCTGCAAACTGCCACACCAGAAGCGGGGCAGCTGAGTTTTGTTTGCCAGGGAAATGGGCCGTTGTTTGTGTTTGGGGGCCTGTGGCTGGGAGTGTTCGGCTGGTTCCTGAATATGTACGATACGCAGGATTGTTCCCAGATCCAAGGTGGCAGCAGTGCCATGTTGTGCTGGTGTGATAGTCCCAAGTGGCTCCTGCAATCTGCCATCCAGAAGTGGGGCAGCTGATTTTTGTTTGCCAGAGAAAAGGTCCGTGGTTTGTGTTTGGGGGCATATGGCTGAGAGTGGCCGGCTGGCCCCTGAAAATCCACGATACACAGGATGGTTCCCAGATCCAAGGTGGCACCTGTGCCAAGTCGGGCTGATTTGATAGTACTGAGTAGCTCCTGCAATCTGCCATCCAGAAGCGGGGCAGCTTACTTTCGTTTGCCAGGGAAACGGGCCGAGGTTTCTGTTTGGGGGCCTATGGCTGGGAGTGACCGGCTGGCTCCTGAAAAGCTACAATAGGCAGGATGGTTCCCAGAGCCAAGGTGGCACCAGTGCCAAGTTGGGCTGGTTTGATAGTACCAAGTGGCTCCTGCAATCTGCCATCCAGAAGCAGGGCAGCTGAGTTTTGTTTGCCAGAGAAAAGGGCTTGGTTTGTGTTTGGGGGCATATGGCTGTGTGTGGCCAGCTGGCTCCTTAAAATGCACGATATGCAACATGGCTCCCAGACCCATAGTGGCACCAGTGCCAAGTCGGGCTGGTTTGATAGTATCAAGTGGCTCCTGCAATCTTCCATGATCACGTGGAGAAATACTTTCTGGTTTCAGCCATATGCTCTTTCTTCTCTCCCTCAACTTCTCTATCACCTCTCATCTGGTTCACATGCGCTGTCTTCAAGGTCCACAGGCTACTTTTCACAGAATCTTCTGGCCTGATGAAGTAAGAATGATGAATAGAACAGAGCTGGGATCTATTTTCCAGTTTGGATAAAATGCATTCTGCACACAAATCCAAGGAGAACGTGCTGCCCCAATGCCCAGAAAATCTTTCACTCCTGCTAGTGTTCTACGTCAACCGCAACTTAGTCTGAAAGAAAAGCTTTTTCTCTGAGAGCATCTGAGAGGTTTGCATGAAGCACTGATATCTGACATATGCAATTTTGAATAGGAGAGGAAAAAGAAAATGGCAAGGAGTTTTTAATTTTAGTGGTTTCAATTTTAATTTCCGTGCACTTTTTCAAAACTTGTCAGCTCAAATGCCCATCAACATCTTTTAGTCATCTGTAAGTCAGTATTCATATAAAATGTGCTTCAAATCCAAAGAATTTCAAATTTGCACTCCAAGCTTCTATGCCTAGATTTATGATTTCCTACACATATTAGATGAAAGGAAGGCCTTTTTTACTGTGGGAGTGCTGGAACACTGGAACAGGTTGCCCAGAGAAGTTGTGGGTGTCCCATCCCTGAAAGTATTCAAGGTCACCTTGGACGGGGCTTGGAGCAGCAACAAAGGAGAAGCTTGATGGTAGAGAAACAAAGTTGGACTATAGAAGAAACTCGGATTGAAGTATAGGATCAAGTTTTCTCTCAGCTCTTGGGGTAAATTCAAAGTTGTACAAAATGACATTTATCTGTGCTATTCACTACTGTAACAGAAAGTTTCATGAAAACTGTACAGAAGATAGTAAATTTTAAAAGAGATAAGAATTACAGCATAAAATCCATGGGATAGGTTACAACATGAGACACTCTCTAAGAGAAAATCTCTGTGTTTCAGCACTTCATCGGGGTAAGATTTCATGAAGTGCCAAAGAAGGCGGCAAAATATCATTCGGGACATTATTTACTGGAATTCAGCCTGGCCATTAGTAGGAACTGCCTTTGAACATATCATGTAGATATACCACACACGCTTTCCCTTCACTGAAAAATTACTGTTTACAACAAATAAGCAATTGACGATCAAAATTGATTGAAAGCATCTTAAACATGTCAAGTATTTCATTGTAGATGATCTGTGATCCAAATGCTTCTTCCACCTTCGAGAGGGACAGAAGAATTCTTCCATATCATGATGGTTTAAAATTGTATCAACCAATGTTTTCTGCTGAAAAGATATCATCTATTTTTTTCTATTTTTGGAAGAAAATATTCCTAGACATACAACAGGTGAGAACTAAGTAATTTTAAAGAAACAAATGAAATGAAAATATTCTGTAAATAGAATGAAATGAAAAGCTGTGTTTTAAATAGGAGCTAAATATTAAACAGAATTTTTGTACCAGGCATTTGAATTACTGCACCAGCTCTTTTGCCCATCAAGAGAGGCATTTAGCATTTCAGTCTTTTCCAAGGTGTTCATGATCTGCTATGCTGATCTCTGTGTGTGCCTAGGTGTGTGTGGAGGGGGGGGCATATGAAGGGGAGTGTGTATGTTTGCTTTACAATTGTAGTGGCAGATTCATGCCTCAGCTCCACATTTTGTTTTAAAAAGGTCACACCGAGTGGATATGAAGTTTACTATCAACAAGAGATCGATTCCCAAATCATCCATTTGACTCTCCCTTATAAATCATGTGCTTTGTTGCATATTTTATCAAATATACTTTCAAGCCAGATGGAGGAAGGAGGATGTGGGAATCCCTCCACCATCTTGCAACTTTTATGTAAGTAGGTTTTCAAGAAAATCATCATTTCTCTTTTAAATATGTCTGGAACAGGCATGATGGTAGTGTCAACCTGTTGGAGTTTTTGTTGCTGGAAGAAGTTGTACAAAAGGATTGGTTTTTACATTGACCAGTTACTGAATCAAGCGCAGGAATACATTGGAAATTTAGCTGGGGGTTCCTTTTCCCAGCAGACTACTTCTAGAACGAGCTTGTACACTGAAGCTGACTCTTTTGCTCTCTTTTTGTTTCTTTCCTATTTTCTTGGCTTCTTTGCCACTATCTAGACAATTTTGGAACTTTGTTCCCAACTAAAATGGTTTCAATAGTCTGATTGTGATCATACATTTTTACAAGGAATTTTTAAAATCTTTCCTCGAGTCCAGAAAGTCAAGGACTTAGATCTTTTTCTTCCCTTATCAATATTGCCATGAAATTGATAAATAAAGACCAACTCTTTATTTTTGTTTTTAACCCACGTAGATAATTCCCATCCATTAATCCATTTTGTGGACCAATAGCTGCCATTCTGATGGAAGCTGTCACTTCTTAACAATAGGCATTCTGTGACTATGTTGACTGCACTTTGGGTGAAGATCCTAACTGGTCTTAGATATACATAGGGAGAAATTTGCTCAGCCAGTGTCAGTCTTAAGCATGCGTATCAGAAGATCTTTCTAGAGCTGGGAATTTTCCCATGAAAGGGATTCAGTTAGGGAAGAGACACTTGTGCCAGAGTTTTACATTCTTCTTGAACACTGCTTAAGGAACTTAGATGCCATGTCCATTTGGATCTCTGTCTGCACAGAACTTTGTCATGCCAGTGCTTTGAAATGCATCTTGAAGAGAATTCACTAGCACAGAATGAAAGAGAGTGGAAGGGGTTGGTGGGGCTAACCAGGCCCAACCCCCCTGCCTAAACCAGGATACCTAGAGCCTCTTGCCCAGGATTCTATCTGGGTGTACTTTTAATGTCTTCAAAGATCCAGGCTCCACAATCTTTCTGGGCAGTCTGTGCCGTGGTTCAGTCACCCTGACAGTAAAGAAACATTTACTGATGTTCAAAGGCAATCTCCTGTATTTCAGTGTGTGCCCACTGCCTCTTGTCTTTTCCCTCAGCATCACTGAAAAGACACTGATTCCCTCCCCTTTGCACTATTGCTTCCATATGTATGTGTGATGCCATGTAGAGGTATGTCAAAAACCTCCCTGAAGCCCAGGCAGATAATATTCCCTTCATCTACCAGTCAAGTTGATTCATCAGAGGAGTTTAAAGTGATGTTCAGCATGAAATTCCCCTGAAAAATCATGCTAACTACATTATTTGGTCATCTGTCATGTGCCTGGCAAGGATTTCCAGGAAGAGCTGCTTCATCAACTTCCTGGGGATAAAAAAGAGGCTGGCTGGTTTGTACTATGGCGAGTCCTCTTAATTGCCTTTTTTGAAGATGGGTGTCATTTGCTAACATCCACTCTTTAGCCTCTGTTGTCGTCTACATCTTAGCAAAACGCTTTTCCACTATGTCTGGCTAGGAAAAACTGTGCCAGCACAGAAAACATCTCCCATCGTGTTCTAGAAGTTGCACGGATGTCTGCCAAGTGTTTGGCAGGAAGAAAAGAAAAGTTGTCCAAAACAGCTTCCAATCGAATGTTCCTGTGATTGGAAAAGTCAGGAGAGTGCAAAGGTACTGTTTTCTATCAGTTGGCAAGGTGCGCACACAATCCCAGTGTTGTACAGCTTGCTTCTTCACCTTCCCGAAGCTGCCGCTCTCGCCGGCTGCCGGAGCCCAAGAAGCGGCTTCTTCGCGCAAAGACGATTGTGCCGCTCACAGGGCTCTCCTTAGCGCGGCTTCTGCCGAAAGACGCCCGGCAGCGGCTCTTACCTCCGGAGAGCATCCTACCTTCGTCTTTAGCTCCTCTTCTCATCTACACCTCGGCAAAAAGCTTTTCCACTATGTCTGGCTAGGAAAAACTGTGCCAGCACAGAAAACATCTCCCATCGTGTTCTAGAAGTTGCACGGATGTCTGCCAAGTGTTTGGCAGGAAGAAAAGAAAAGTTGTCCAAAACAGCTTCCAATCGAATGTTCCTGTGATTGGAAAAGTCAGGAGAGTGCAAAGGTACTGTTTTCTATCAGTTGGCAAGGTGCGCACACAATCCCAGTGTTGTACAGCTTGCTTCTTCACCTTCCCGAAGCTGCCGCTCTCGCCGGCTGCCGGAGCCCAAGAAGCGGCTTCTTCGCGCAAAGACGATTGTGCCGCTCACAGGGCTCTCCTTAGCGCGGCTTCTGCCGAAAGACGCCCGGCAGCGGCTCTTACCTCCGGAGAGCATCCTACCTTCGTCTTTCGCGTCTTTTGTAGTCTACATCTTAGCAAAACGCTTTTCCACTATGTCTGGCTAGGAAAAACTGTGCCAGCACAGAAAACATCTCCCATCGTGTTCTAGAAGTTGCACGGATGTCTGCCAAGTGTTTGGCAGGAAGAAAAGAAAAGTTGTCCAAAACAGCTTCCAATCGAATGTTCCTGTGATTGGAAAAGTCAGGAGAGTGCAAAGGTACTGTTTTCTATCAGTTGGCAAGGTGCGCACACAATCCCAGTGTTGTACAGCTTGCTTCTTCACCTTCCCGAAGCTGCCGCTCTCGCCGGCTGCCGGAGCCCAAGAAGCGGCTTCTTCGCGCAAAGACGATTGTGCCGCTCACAGTGCTCTCCTTAGCGCGGCTTCTGCCGAAAGACGCCCGGCAGCGGCTCTTACCTCCGGAGAGCATCCTACCTTCGTCTTTCGCGTCTTTTGTAGTCTACATCTTAGCAAAACGCTTTTCCACTATGTCTGGCTAGGAAAAACTGTGCCAGCACAGAAAACATCTCCCATCGTGTTCTAGAAGTTGCACGGATGTCTGCCAAGTGTTTGGCAGGAAGAAAAGAAAAGTTGTCCAAAACAGCTTCCAATCGAATGTTCCTGTGATTGGAAAAGTCAGGAGAGTGCAAAGGTACTGTTTTCTATCAGTTGGCAAGGTGCGCACACAATCCCAGTGTTGTACAGCTTGCTTCTTCACCTTCCCGAAGCTGCCGCTCTCGCCGGCTGCCGGAGCCCAAGAAGCGGCTTCTTCGCGCAAAGACGATTGTGCCGCTCACAGTGCTCTCCTTAGCGCGGCTTCTGCCGAAAGACGCCCGGCAGCGGCTCTTACCTCCGGAGAGCATCCTACCTTCGTCTTTCGCGTCTTTTGTAGTCTACATCTTAGCAAAACGCTTTTCCACTATGTCTGGCTAGGAAAAACTGTGCCAGCACAGAAAACATCTCCCATCGTGTTCTAGAAGTTGCACGGATGTCTGCCAAGTGTTTGGCAGGAAGAAAAGAAAAGTTGTCCAAAACAGCTTCCAATCGAATGTTCCTGTGATTGGAAAAGTCAGGAGAGTGCAAAGGTACTGTTTTCTATCAGTTGGCAAGGTGCGCACACAATCCCAGTGTTGTACAGCTTGCTTCTTCACCTTCCCGAAGCTGCCGCTCTCGCCGGCTGCCGGAGCCCAAGAAGCGGCTTCTTCGCGCAAAGACGATTGTGCCGCTCACAGGGCTCTCCTTAGCGCGGCTTCTGCCGAAAGACGCCCGGCAGCGGCTCTTACCTCCGGAGAGCATCCTACCTTCGTCTTTCGCGTCTTTTGTAGTCTACACCTCGGCAAAACGCTTTTCCACTATGTCTGGCTAGGAAAAACTGTGCCAGCACAGAAAACATCTCCCATCGTGTTCTAGAAGTTGCACGGATGTCTGCCAAGTGTTTGGCAGGAAGAAAAGAAAAGTTGTTCAAAACAGCTTCCAATCGAATGTTCCTGTGATTGGAAAAGTCAGGAGAGTGCAAAGGTACTGTTTTCTATCAGTTGGCAAGGTGCGCACACAATCCCAGTGTTGTACAGCTTGCTTCTTCACCTTCCCGAAGCTGCCGCTCTCGCCGGCTGCCGGAGCCCAAGAAGCGGCTTCTTCGCGCAAAGACGATTGTGCCGCTCACAGTGCTCTCCTTAGCGCGGCTTCTGCCGAAAGACGCCCGGCAGCGGCTCTTACCTCCGGAGAGCATCCTACCTTCGTCTTTCGCGTCTTTTGTAGTCTACATCTTAGCAAAACGCTTTTCCACTATGTCTGGCTAGGAAAAACTGTGCCAGCACAGAAAACATCTCCCATCGTGTTCTAGAAGTTGCACGGATGTCTGCCAAGTGTTTGGCAGGAAGAAAAGAAAAGTTGTCCAAAACAGCTTCCAATCGAATGTTCCTGTGATTGGAAAAGTCAGGAGAGTGCAAAGGTACTGTTTTCTATCAGTTGGCAAGGTGCGCACACAATCCCAGTGTTGTACAGCTTGCTTCTTCACCTTCCCGAAGCTGCCGCTCTCGCCGGCTGCCGGAGCCCAAGAAGCGGCTTCTTCTCGCAAAGACGATTGTGCCGCTCACAGTGCTCTCCTTAGCGCGGCTTCTGCCGAAAGACGCCCGGCAGCGGCTCTTACCTCCGGAGAGCATCCTACCTTCGTCTTTCGCGTCTTATGTAGTCTACATCTTAGCAAAACGCTTTTCCACTATGTCTGGCTAGGAAAAACCGTGCCAGCCCAGAAAACATCTCCCATCATTTTCTAGAAGTTGCAGATATGTCTGCCAAGTGTTTGGGAGGAAGAAAAGAAAAGTTGTCCAAAACAGCTTCCAATCGAATGTTCCTGTGATTGGAAAAGTCAGGAGAGTGCAAAGGTACTGTTTTCTATCAGTTGGCAAGGTGCGCACACAATCCCAGTGTTGTACAGCTTGCTTCTTCACCTTCCCGAAGCTGCCACTCTCAGGAGGTAAGAGCCGCTGCCGGGCGTCTTTCGGCAGAAGCCGCGCTAAGGAGAGCACTGTGAGCGGCACAATCGTCTTTGCGCGAAGAAGCCGCTTCTTGGGCTCCGGCAGCCGGCGAGAGCGGCAGCTTCGGGAAGGTGAAGAAGCAAGCTGTACAACACTGGGATTGTGTGCGCACCTTGCCAACTGATAGAAAACAGTACCTTTGCACTCTCCTGACTTTTCCAATCACAGGAACATTCGATTGGAAGCTGTTTTGGACAACTTTTCTTTTCTTCCTGCCAAACACTTGGCAGACATCCGTGCAACTTCTAGAACACGATGGGAGATGTTTTCTGTGCTGGCACAGTTTTTCCTAGCCAGACATAGTGGAAAAGCGTTTTGCCGAGGTGTAGATGAGAAGAGGAGCTAAAGACGAAGGTAGGATGCTCTCCGGAGGTAAGAGCCGCTGCCGGGCGTCTTTCGGCAGAAGCCGCGCTAAGGAGAGCACTGTGAGCGGCACAATCGTCTTTGCGCGAAGCCGCTTCTTGGGCTCCGGCAGCCGGCGAGAGCGGCAGCTTCGGGAAGGTGAAGAAGCAAGCTGTACAACACTGGGATTGTGTGCGCACCTTGCCAACTGATAGAAAACAGTACCTTTGCACTCTCCTGACTTTTCCAATCACAGGAACATTCGATTGGAAGCTGTTTTGGACAACTTTTCTTTTCTTCCTGCCAAACACTTGGCAGACATCCGTGCAACTTCTAGAACACGATGGGAGATGTTTTCTGTGCTGGCACAGTTTTTCCTAGCCAGACATAGTGGAAAAGCTTTTTGCCGAGGTGTAGATGAGAAGAGGAGCTAAAGAGTGGATGTTAGCAAATGACACCCATCTTCAAAAAAGGCAATTAAGAGGACTCGCCATAGTACAAACCAGCCAGCCTCTTTTTTATCCCCAGGAAGTTGATGAAGCAGCTCTTCCTGGAAATCCTTGCCAGGCACATGACAGATGACCAAATAATGTAGTTAGCATGATTTTTCAGGGGAATTTCATGCTGAACATCACTTTAAACTCCTCTGATGAATCAACTTGACTGGTAGATGAAGGGAATATTATCTGCCTGGGCTTCAGGGAGGTTTTTGACATACCTCTACATGGCATCACACATACATATGGAAGCAATAGTGCAAAGGGGAGGGAATCAGTGTCTTTTCAGTGATGCTGAGGGAAAAGACAAGAGGCAGTGGGCACACACTGAAATACAGGAGATTGCCTTTGAACATCAGTAAATGTTTCTTTACTGTCAGGGTGACTGAACCACGGCACAGACTGCCCAGAAAGATTGTGGAGCCTGGATCTTTGAAGACATTAAAAGTACACCCAGATAGAATCCTGGGCAAGAGGCTCTAGGTATCCTGGTTTAGGCAGGGGGGTTGGGCCTGGTTAGCCCCACCAACCCCTTCCACTCTCTTTCATTCTGTGCTAGTGAATTCTCTTCAAGATGCATTTCAAAGCGCTGGCATGACAAAGTTCTGTGCAGACAGAGATCCAAATGGACATGGCATCTAAGTTCCTTAAGCAGTGTTCAAGAAGAATGTAAAACTCTGGCACAAGTGTCTCTTCCCTAACTGAATCCCTTTCATGGGAAAATTCCCAGCTCTAGAAAGATCTTCTGATACGCATGCTTAAGACTGACACTGGCTGAGCAAATTTCTCCCTATGTATATCTAAGACCAGTTAGGATCTTCACCCAAAGTGCAGTCAACATAGTCACAGAATGCCTATTGTTAAGAAGTGACAGCTTCCATCAGAATGGCAGCTATTGGTCCACAAAATGGATTAATGGATGAGAATTATCTACGTGGGTTAAAAACAAAAATAAAGAGTTGGTCTTTATTTATCAATTTCATGGCAATATTGATAAGGGAAGAAAAAGATCTAAGTCCTTGACTTTCTGGACTCGAGGAAAGATTTTAAAAATTCCTTGTAAAAATGTATGATCACAATCAGACTATTGAAACCATTTTAGTTGGGAACAAAGTTCCAAAATTGTCTAGATAGTGGCAAAGAAGCCAAGAAAATAGGAAAGAAACAAAAAGAGAGCAAAAGAGTCAGCTTCAGTGTACAAGCTCGTTCTAGAAGTAGTCTGCTGGGAAAAGGAACCCCCAGCTAAATTTCCAATGTATTCCTGCGCTTGATTCAGTAACTGGTCAATGTAAAAACCAATCCTTTTGTACAACTTCTTCCAGCAACAAAAACTCCAACAGGTTGACACTACCATCATACCTGTTCCAGACATATTTAAAAGAGAAATGATGATTTTCTTGAAAACCTACTTACATAAAAGTTGCAAGATGGTGGAGGGATTCCCACATCCTCCTTCCTCCATCTGGCTTGAAAGTATATTTGATAAAATATGCAACAAAGCACATGATTTATAAGGGAGAGTCAAATGGATGATTTGGGAATCGATCTCTTGTTGATAGTAAACTTCATATCCACTCGGTGTGACCTTTTTAAAACAAAATGTGGAGCTGAGGCATGAATCTGCCACAACAATTGTAAAGCAAACATACACACTCCCCTTCATATGCCCCCCCCTCCACACACACCTAGGCACACACAGAGATCAGCATAGCAGATCATGAACACCTTGGAAAAGACTGAAATGCTAAATGCCTCTCTTGATGGGCAAAAGAGCTGGTGCAGTAATTCAAATGCCTGGTACAAAAATTCTGTTTAATATTTAGCTCCTATTTAAAACACAGCTTTTCATTTCATTCTATTTACAGAATATTTTCATTTCATTTGTTTCTTTAAAATTACTTAGTTCTCACCTGTTGTATGTCTAGGAATATTTTCTTCCAAAAATAGAAAAAAATAGATGATATCTTTTCAGCAGAAAACATTGGTTGATACAATTTTAAACCATCATGATATGGAAGAATTCTTCTGTCCCTCTCGAAGGTGGAAGAAGCATTTGGATCACAGATCATCTACAATGAAATACTTGACATGTTTAAGATGCTTTCAATCAATTTTGATCGTCAATTGCTTATTTGTTGTAAACAGTAATTTTTCAGTGAAGGGAAAGTGTGTGTGGTATATCTACATGATATGTTCAAAGGCAGTTCCTACTAATGGCCAGGCTGAATTCCAGTAAATAATGTCCCGAATGATATTTTGCCGCCTTCTTTGGCACTTCATGAAATCTTACCCCGATGAAGTGCTGAAACAAAGAGATTTTCTCTTAGAGAGTGTCTCATGTTGTAACCTATCCCATGGATTTTATGCTGTAATTCTTATCTCTTTTAAAATTTACTATCTTCTGTACAGTTTTCATGAAACTTTCTGTTACAGTAGTGAATAGCACAGATAAATGTCATTTTGTACAACTTTGAATTTACCCCAAGAGCTGAGAGAAAACTTGATCCTATACTTCAATCCGAGTTTCTTCTATAGTCCAACTTTGTTTCTCTACCATCAAGCTTCTCCTTTGTTGCTGCTCCAAGCCCCGTCCAAGGTGACCTTGAATACTTTCAGGGATGGGACACCCACAACTTCTCTGGGCAACCTGTTCCAGTGTTCCAGCACTCCCACAGTAAAAAAGGCCTTCCTTTCATCTAATATGTGTAGGAAATCATAAATCTAGGCATAGAAGCTTGGAGTGCAAATTTGAAATTCTTTGGATTTGAAGCACATTTTATATGAATACTGACTTACAGATGACTAAAAGATGTTGATGGGCATTTGAGCTGACAAGTTTTGAAAAAGTGCACGGAAATTAAAATTGAAACCACTAAAATTAAAAACTCCTTGCCATTTTCTTTTTCCTCTCCTATTCAAAATTGCATATGTCAGATATCAGTGCTTCATGCAAACCTCTCAGATGCTCTCAGAGAAAAAGCTTTTCTTTCAGACTAAGTTGCGGTTGACGTAGAACACTAGCAGGAGTGAAAGATTTTCTGGGCATTGGGGCAGCACGTTCTCCTTGGATTTGTGTGCAGAATGCATTTTATCCAAACTGGAAAATAGATCCCAGCTCTGTTCTATTCATCATTCTTACTTCATCAGGCCAGAAGATTCTGTGAAAAGTAGCCTGTGGACCTTGAAGACAGCGCATGTGAACCAGATGAGAGGTGATAGAGAAGTTGAGGGAGAGAAGAAAGAGCATGAGGCTGAAACCAGAAAGTATTTCTCCACGTGATCATGGAAGATTGCAGGAGCCACTTGGTACTATCAAACCAGCCCAACTTGGCACTGGTGCCACCTTGGGTCTGGGAGCCATGTTGCATATCGTGCATTTTAAGGAGCCAGCTGGCCACACCCAGCCATATGCCCCCAAACACAAACCAAGGCCCTTTTCTCTGGCAAACAAAACTCAGCTGCCCTGCTTCTGGATGGCAGATTGCAGGAACCACTTGGTACTATCAAACCAGCCCAACTTGGCACTGGTGCCACCATGGGTCTGGTCACCATCCTGCCTATTGTAGCTTTTCAGGAGCCAGCCGGTCACTCTCAGCCATAGGCCCCCAAACACAAACCTCGGCCCGTTTCCCTGGCAAACAAAAGTAAGCTGTCCCGCTTCTGGATGGCAGATTGCAGGAGCTACTTAGTACTATCAAATCAGCCCGACTTGGCACAGGTGCCACCTTGCATCTGGGAACCATCCTGTGTATCGTGGATTTTCAGGGGCCAGCCAGCCACTCTCAGCCATATGCCCCCAAAAACAAACCACGGACCTTTTCTCTGGCAAACAAAACTCAACTGCCCCTCTTCTGGATGGCAAATTTTAGGACGCACTTTGTACTACGAAAACCGCCCGACGTGGCACTGGTGCCACCTTGTGTCAGGGAACCATCCTGCATATCGAGCTTTTTAAGGAGCCAGCCGGCCAGGCCCAGCCATATACCCCCAAAAACAAACCACGGACCATTTCTCATGGAAACAAAAATCCGCTGCCCCGCGTCTGGATGGCAGATTGCAGGAGCCACTTTGCACCATCAAACCAGCCCGACTTGGCACTGGTGCCACCTTGGGTCTGGGAACAATCCTGCGTATCGTACATATTCAGGAACCAGCCGAACACTCCCAGCCACAGGCCCCCAAACACAAACAACGGCCCATTTCCCTGGCAAACAAAACTCAGCTACCCCGCTTCTGGATGGCAGTTTGCAGGAGCCACTTGGGACTATCAAACCAGCCCGACTTGGCACTGGTGCCACCTTGGGTCTGGGAACCATCCTGCGTATGGTGGATTCTAAGGAGCCAGCCGGCCACTCCCAGCCACAGGCCCCCAACAAAAACCACGGCCCTTTTTTCTGGCAAACAAAACTTAGCTGCCTCACTTCTGGATGGCAGATTGCAGGAGCCACTTGGTGTAATCAAACCAGCCCAACTTGGCACTGGTGCCACCTTGGGTCTGGGAACCATCCTGCGTATCGTGGATTCTAAGGAGCCAGCCGGCCACTCCCAGCCACAGGCCCCCAAACAAAATCAACGGCGCTGTTCCCTGGAAAACAAAACACACCTGCCAACTTTTTGATGGAGTTTGCAGGAGCCACTTGGTACTATCAAACCAGCCCGACTTGGCACTGGTGCCACCTTGGGTCTGGGAAACATCCTGCGTATCGTGGATTCTTAGGAGCCAGCCGGCCACTCCTAGCCACAGGCCCCCTGACAAAAACCTAGGCCTATTTCTCTGGCAAACAAAAGTAAGCTGCCCCGCTTCTGGATGGCAGATTGCAGGAGACACTTGGTACTATCAAACCAGCCCAACTTGGCACTGGTGCCACCTTGGATCTGGGAACCATGCTGTGTATCGTGGATATTCAGGGGCCAGCCGGCCACTCTCAGCCATATGTCCCCAAACAGAAACCTCGGCCCGTTTCTCTGGCAAACAAAACTCAACTGCCCCTCTTCTGGATGGCAAATTGCAGGATGAACTTGATACTAAAACCGCAGGCCGACTTGGTAGTGGTGACACCTTGGACCTGGGAACCATCATGCGTATCGAGCATTTTAAGGAGCCAGCCGGCCACTCCCAGCAATATGCCCCCAAAAACAATCCACGGAATTTTTCTCTGGCAAACAAAAATCAGCTGCCCCGCTTCTGGATGGCAGATTGCAGGAGCCACTTTGCACCATCAAACCAGCCCGACTTGGCACTGGTGCCACCTTGCATCTGGGAAGCATGCTGCCTAGCGTGGATTTTCAGGAGCCAGCCGGCCACTCTCAGCCATAGGCCCCCAAACAAAACCCACGGCCCGTTTCCCTGGCAAACAAAATTAAGCTGCCCCGCTTCTGGATGGCAGATTGCAGGACGCACTTGGTAGTATCAAACCAGCCCGACTTGGCACTGGTGCCACCTTGGGTCTGGGAACCATCCTGCGTATCGTGGGTTCAAAGGAGCCAGCCGGCCACTCCCAGCCACAGGCCCCCAAATACAAACAACGGCGCTTTTCCCTGGAAAACAAAACTCGCCTGACAACTTTTTGATGGCAGATTGCAGGAGCCACTTGGTACTATCAAACCAGCCCGACTTGGCACTGGTGCCACCATGGGTCTGGTCACCATCCTGCCTATCGTAGCTTTTCAGGAGCCAGCCAGCCACCCCCAGCCAGAGGCCCCTAGACAAATATTTCGGCCCGTTTCCCTGGCAAACAAAAGTAAGCTACCCCGCTTCTGGATGGCAGATTGCAGGAGCCACTTTGCACCATCAAACTAGCCCGACTTGGCACTGGTGCCACCTCAGCTCTGGGAACCATGCTGCGTATCGTGGATTCTAATTAGCCATCTGGCCACTCCCACCCACAGGCCCCCAAACAAAAACAACGGCGCTTTTCCCTGGAAAACAAAACTCGCCTGCCAACTTTTTGATGGCAGATTGCAGGAGCCACTTGCTACTATCAAATCAGCCCAACTTGGCACTGGTGCCACCATGGGTCTGGTCACCATCCTGCCTATCGTAGCTTTTCAGGAGCCAGCCGGTCACTCGCAGCCATAGGCCCCCAGACACAAAACTCGGCCCGTTTCCCTGGCAAACAAAAGTAAGCTACCCCGCTTCTGGATGGCAGATTGCAGGAGCCACTTTGCACCATCAAACTAGCCCGACTTGGCACTGGTGCCACCTCTGGTCTGGGAACCATCCTGCGTATCGTGGATTCTAAGGAGCCAGCCGGTCACTCCCACCCACAGGCCCCCAAACAAAAACAACGGCACTTTTCCCTGGAAAACAAAACTCGCCTGCCAACTTTTTGATGGCAGATTGCAGGAGCCACTTGGTACTATCAAACCAGCCCAACTTGGCACTGGTGCCACCATGGGTCTGCTCACCATCCTGCCTATCGTAGCTTTTCAGGAGCCATCCGGTCACTCCCAGCTATAGGCCCCCAGACAAAAACCTCGGCCCGTTTCCCTGGCAAACAAAAGTAAGTCATCCCGCTTCTGGATGGCAGATTGCAGGAGCCACTTTTCACCATCAAACCAGCCCTACTTGGCACTGGTGCCACCTCTGGTCTGGGAACCATCCTGCGTATCATGGATTCTAAGGAGCCAGCCGGCCACTCCCAGCCACAGGCCCCCAAACACAAACAACGGCGCTTTTCCCTGGATAACAAACTCGCCTGCCAACTTTTTGATGGCAGATTGCAGGAGCCACTTGGTACTATCAAACCAGCCCAACTTGGCACTGGTGCCACCATGGGTCTGGTCACCATCCTGCCTATCGTAGCTTTTCAGGAGCCAGCCGGTCACTCCCAGCCATAGGCCCTGAGACACAAACCTCGGCCCGTTTCCCTGGCAAACAAAAGTAAGCTGCCCCGCTTCTGGATGGTAGATTGCAGGACGCACTTGGTACTATCAAACCAGCCCAACTTGGCACTGGTGCCACCTCTGGTCTGGGAACCATCCTGCGTATCGTGGATTCTAAGGAGCCAGCCGGCCACTCCCAGCCACAGGCCCCCAAACACAAACAACGGCGCTTTTCCCTGGAAAACAAAACTCGCCTGCCAACTTTTTGATGGCAGATTGCAGGAGCCACTTGGTACTATCAAATCAGCCCAACTTGGCACTGGTGCCACCATGGGTCTGGTCACCATCCTGCCTATCGTAGCTTTTCAGGAGCCAGCCGGTCACTCCCAGCCATAGGCCCCCAGACACAAACCTCGGCCCGTTTCCCTGGCAAACAAAAGTAAGCTGCCCCGCTTCTGGATGGCAGATTGCAGGAACCACTTTGCACCATCAAACTAGCCCGACTTGGCACTGGTGCCACCTCTGGTCTGGGAACCATGCTGTGTATCGTGGATTCTAAGGAGCCATCCGTCCACTCCCAGCCACAGGCCCCCAAACACAAACAACGGCGCTTTTCCCTGGATAACAAAACTCGCCTGCCAACTTTTTGATGGCTGATTGCAGGAGCCACTTGGTACTATCAAACCAGCCCAACTTGGCACTGGTGCCACCATGGGTCTGGTCACCATCCTGCCTATCGTAGCTTTTCAGGAGCCAGCCGGTCACTCCCAGCCATAGGCCCCCAGACACAAACCTCGGCCCGTTTCCCTGGCAAACAAAAGTAAGCTGCCCCGCTTCTGGATGGCAGATTGCAGGACGCACTTGGTAGTATCAAACCAGCCCGACGTGGCACTGGTGCCACCTCTGGTCTGGGAACCATCCTGCGTATCGTGGATTCTAAGCAGCCAGCCGGCCACTCCCAGCCACAGGCCCCCAAACACAAACAACGGCGCTTTTCCCTGGAAAACAACACTCGCCTGCCAACATTTTGATGGCAGATTGCAGGAGCCACTTGGTACTATCAAATCAGCCCAACTTGGCACTGGTGCCACCATGCGTTTGGTCACCATCCTGCCTATCGTAGCTTTTCAGGAGCCAGACGGTCACTCCCAGCCATAGGCCCCCAGACAAAAACCTCGGCCCGTTTCCCTGGCATACAAAAGTAAGCTGCCCCGCTTCTGGATGGCAGATTGCAGGAACCACTTGGTACTATCAAACCAGCCCGACTTGGCACTGGTGCCACCTCTGGTCTGGGAACCATCCTGCGTATCGTGGTTCTAAGGAGCCATCCGTCCACTCCCAGCCACAGGCCCCCAAACACAAACAACGGCGCTTTTCCCTGGAAAACAAAACTCGCCTGCCAACTTTTTGATGGCAGATTGCAGGAGCCACTTGGTACTATCAAATCAGCCCAACTTGGCACTGGTGCCACCATGGGTCTGGTCACCATCCTGCCTATCGTAGCTTTTCAGGAGCCAGCCGGTCACTCCCAGCCATAGGCCCCCAGAAACAATACTCGGCCCGTTTCCCTGGCAAACAAAAGTAAGCTGCCCCGCTTCTGGATGGCAGATTGCAGGAGCCACTTTGCACCATCAAACTAGCCCGACTTGGCACTGGTGCCACCTCTGGTCTGGGAACCATCCTGCGTATCGTGGATTCTAAGGAGCCAGCCGGCCACTCCCACCCACAGGCCTCCAAACAAAAACAACGGCGCTTTTCCCTGGAAAACAAAACTCGCCTGCCAATTTTATGATGGCAGATTGCAGGAGCCACTTGGTACTATCAAACCAGCCCAACTTGGCACTGGTGCCACCATGGGTCTGGTCACCATCCTGCCTATCGTAGCTTTTCAGGAGCCAGCCGGTCACTCGCAGCCATAGGCCCCCAGACACAAACCTCGGCCCGTTTCCCTGGCAAACAAAAGTAAGCTGCCCCGCTTCTGGATGGCAGATTGCAGGACGCACTTGATAGTATCAAACCAGCCCGACTTGGCACTGGTGCCACCTCAGGTCTGGGAACCATGCTGCGTATCGTGGATTCTAATTAGCCATCTGGCCACTCCCACCCACAGGCCCCCAAACAAAAACAACGGCGCTTTTCCCTGGAAAACAAACCTCGCCTGCCAACATTTTGATGGCAGATTGCAGGAGCCACTTGGTACTATCAAACCAGCCCAACTTGACACTGGTGCCACCATGGGTCTGGTCACCATCCTGCCTATCGTAGCTTTTCAGGAGCCAGCCGGTCACTCCCAGCCATAGGCCCCCAGACAAAAACCTTGGCCCGTTTCCCTGGCAAAAAAAAGTAAGTTATCCCGCTTCTGGATGGCAGATTGCAGGAGCCACTTTTCACCAACAAACCAGCCCGACTTGGCACTGGTGCCACCTCTGGTCTGGGAACCATCCTGCGTATCGTGGATTCTAAGGAGCCAGCCGGCCACTCCCAGCCACAGGCCCCCAAACACAAACCACAGCGCTTTTCCCTGGAAAACAAAACTCGCCTGCCAACTTTTTGATGGCAGATTGCAGGAGCCACTTGGTACTATCAAACCAGCCCAACTTGGCACTGGTGCCACCATGGGTCTGGTCACCATCCTGCCTATCGTAGCTTTTCAGGAGCCAGCCGGTCACTCGCAGCCATATGCCCCCAGACACAAAACTCGGCCCGTTTCCCTGGTAAACAAAAGTAAGCTACCCCGCTTCTGGATGGCAGATTGCAGGAGCCACTTTGCACCATCAAACTGGCCCGACTTGGCACTGGTGCCACCTCTGGTCTGGGAACCATCCTGCGTATCGTGGATTCTAAGGAGCCAGCCGGTCACTCCCAGCCACAGGCCCCCAAACACAAACAACGGCACTTTTCCCTGGAAAACAAAACTCGCCTGCCAACTTTTTGATGGCAGATTGCAGGAGCCACTTGGTACTATCAAACCAGCCCAACTTGGCACTGGTGCCACCATGGGTCTGGTCACCATCCTGCCTATCGTAGCTTTTCAGGAGCCAGCCGGTCACTCCCAGCCATAGGCCCCCAGACAAAAACCTCGGCCCGTTTCCCTGGCAAACAAAAGTAAGTTATCCCGCTTCTGGATGGCAGATTGCAGGAGCCACTTTTCACCATCAAACCAGGCCGACTTGGCACTGGTGCCACCTCTGGTCTGGGAACCATCCTGCGTATCGTAGATTCTAAGGAGCCAGCCGGCCACTCCCACCCACAGGCACCCAAACACAAACAACGGCGCTTTTCCCTGGATAACAAACTCGCCTGCCAACTTTTTGATGGCAGATTGCAGGAGCCACTTGGTACTATCAAACCAGCCCAACTTGGCACTGGTGCCACCATGGGTCTGGTCACCATCCTGCCTATCGTAGCTTTTCAGGAGCCAGGCGGTCACTCCCAGCCATAGGCCCTGAGACATAAACCTCGGCCCGTTTCCCTGGCAAACAAAAGTAAGCTGCCCCGCTTCTGGATGGCAGATTGCAGGAACCACTTTGCACCATCAAACTAGCCCGACTTGGCACTGGTGCCACCTCTGGTCTGGGAACCATGCTGTGTATCGTGGATTCTAAGGAGCCATCCGTCCACTCCCAGCCACAGGCCCCCAAACACAAACAACGGCGCTTTTCCCTGGATAACAAAACTCGCCTGCCAACTTTTTGATGGCTGATTGCAGGAGCCACTTGGTACTATCAAACCAGCCCAACTTGGCACTGGTGCCACCATGGGTCTGGTCACCATCCTGCCTATCGTAGCTTTTCAGGAGCCAGCCGGTCACTCCCAGCCATAGGCCCCCAGACACAAACCTCGGCCCGTTTCCCTGGCAAACAAAAGTAAGCTGCCCCGCTTCTGGATGGCAGATTGCAGGACGCACTTGGTAGTATCAAACCAGCCCGACGTGGCACTGGTGCCACCTCTGGTCTGGAAACCATCCTGCGTATCGTGGATTCTAAGCAGCCAGCCGGCCACTCCCAGCCACAGGCCCCCAAACACAAACAACGGCGCTTTTCCCTGGAAAACAACACTCGCCTGCCAACATTTTGATGGCAGATTGCAGGAGCCACTTGGTACTATCAAATCAGCCCAACTTGGCACTGGTGCCACCATGCGTTTGGTCACCATCCTGCCTATCGTAGCTTTTCAGGAGCCAGACGGTCACTCCCAGCCATAGGCCCCCAGACAAAAACCTCGGCCCGTTTCCCTGGCATACAAAAGTAAGCTGCCCCGCTTCTGGATGGCAGATTGCAGGAACCACTTGGTACTATCAAACCAGCCCGACTTGGCACTGGTGCCACCTCTGGTCTGGGAACCATCCTGCGTATCGTGGTTCTAAGGAGCCATCCGTCCACTCCCAGCCACAGGCCCCCAAACACAAACAACGGCGCTTTTCCCTGGAAAACAAAACTCGCCTGCCAACTTTTTGATGGCAGATTGCAGGAGCCACTTGGTACTATCAAATCAGCCCAACTTGGCACTGGTGCCACCATGGGTCTGGTCACCATCCTGCCTATCGTAGCTTTTCAGGAGCCAGCCGGTCACTCCCAGCCATAGGCCCCCAGAAACAATACTCGGCCCGTTTCCCTGGCAAACAAAAGTAAGCTGCCCCGCTTCTGGATGGCAGATTGCAGGAGCCACTTTGCACCATCAAACTAGCCCGACTTGGCACTGGTGCCACCTCTGGTCTGGGAACCATCCTGCGTATCGTGGATTCTAAGGAGCCAGCCGGCCACTCCCACCCACAGGCCTCCAAACAAAAACAACGGCGCTTTTCCCTGGAAAACAAAACTCGCCTGCCAATTTTATGATGGCAGATTGCAGGAGCCACTTGGTACTATCAAACCAGCCCAACTTGGCACTGGTGCCACCATGGGTCTGGTCACCATCCTGCCTATCGTAGCTTTTCAGGAGCCAGCCGGTCACTCGCAGCCATAGGCCCCCAGACACAAACCTCGGCCCGTTTCCCTGGCAAACAAAAGTAAGCTGCCCCGCTTCTGGATGGCAGATTGCAGGACGCACTTGATAGTATCAAACCAGCCCGACTTGGCACTGGTGCCACCTCAGGTCTGGGAACCATGCTGCGTATCGTGGATTCTAATTAGCCATCTGGCCACTCCCACCCACAGGCCCCCAAACAAAAACAACGGCGCTTTTCCCTGGAAAACAAACCTCGCCTGCCAACATTTTGATGGCAGATTGCAGGAGCCACTTGGTACTATCAAACCAGCCCAACTTGACACTGGTGCCACCATGGGTCTGGTCACCATCCTGCCTATCGTAGCTTTTCAGGAGCCAGCCGGTCACTCCCAGCCATAGGCCCCCAGACAAAAACCTTGGCCCGTTTCCCTGGCAAAAAAAAGTAAGTTATCCCGCTTCTGGATGGCAGATTGCAGGAGCCACTTTTCACCATCAAACCAGCCCGACTTGGCACTGGTGCCACCTCTGGTCTGGGAACCATCCTGCGTATCGTGGATTCTAAGGAGCCAGCCGGCCACTCCCAGCCACAGGCCCCCAAACACAAACCACAGCGCTTTTCCCTGGAAAACAAAACTCGCCTGCCAACTTTTTGATGGCAGATTGCAGGAGCCACTTGGTACTATCAAACCAGCCCAACTTGGCACTGGTGCCACCATGGGTCTGGTCACCATCCTGCCTATCGTAGCTTTTCAGGAGCCAGCCGGTCACTCGCAGCCATATGCCCCCAGACACAAAACTCGGCCCGTTTCCCTGGCAAACAAAAGTAAGCTGCCCCGCTTCTGGATGGCAGATTGCAGGAGCCACTTTGCACCATCAAACTGGCCCGACTTGGCACTGGTGCCACCTCTGGTCTGGGAACCATCCTGCGTATCGTGGATTCTAAGGAGCCAGCCGGTCACTCCCAGCCACAGGCCCCCAAACACAAACAACGGCACTTTTCCCTGGAAAACAAAACTCGCCTGCCAACTTTTTGATGGCAGATTGCAGGAGCCACTTGGTACTATCAAACCAGCCCAACTTGGCACTGGTGCCACCATGGGTCTGGTCACCATCCTGCCTATCGTAGCTTTTCAGGAGCCAGCCGGTCACTCCCAGCCATAGGCCCCCAGACAAAAACCTCGGCCCGTTTCCCTGGTAAACAAAAGTAAGTTATCCCGCTTCTGGATGGCAGATTGCAGGAGCCACTTTTCACCATCAAACCAGGCCGACTTGGCACTGGTGCCACCTCTGGTCTGGGAACCATCCTGCGTATCGTAGATTCTAAGGAGCCAGCCGGCCACTCCCACCCACAGGCACCCAAACACAAACAACGGCGCTTTTCCCTGGATAACAAACTCGCCTGCCAACTTTTTGATGGCAGATTGCAGGAGCCACTTGGTACTATCAAACCAGCCCAACTTGGCACTGGTGCCACCATGGGTCTGGTCACCATCCTGCCTATCGTAGCTTTTCAGGAGCCAGGCGGTCACTCCCAGCCATAGGCCCTGAGACATAAACCTCGGCCCGTTTCCCTGGCAAACAAAAGTAAGCTGCCCCGCTTCTGGATGGCAGATTGCAGGACGCACTTGGTACTATCAAACCAGCCCAACTTGGCACTGGTGCCACCTCTGGTCTGGGAACCATGCCGCGTATCGTGGATTCTAAGGAGCCAGCCGGCCACTCCCAGCCACAGGCCCCCAAACACAAACAACGGCGCTTTTCCCTGGAAAACAAAACTGGCCTGCCAACTTTTTCATGGCAGATTGCAGGAGCCACTTGGTACTATCAAATCAGCCCAACTTGGCACTGGTGCCACCATGGGTCTGGTCACCATCCTGCCTATCGTAGCTTTTCAGGAGCCAGGCGGTCACTCCCAGCCATAGGCCCCCAGACACAAACCTCGGCCCGTTTCCCTGGCAAACAAAAGTAAGCTGCCCCGCTTCTGGATGGCAGATTGCAGGAGCCACTTGGTACTATCAAACCAGCCCAACTTGGCACTGGTGCCACCTCTGGTCTGGGAACCATGCTGCGTAACACAGATTCTAAGGCGCCAGTCGGCCACTCCCAGCCACAAGCCCCCAAACACAAACAACGGCGCTATTCTCTGGCAAACAAAACTCCACTGCCCCTCTTCTGGATGGCAAATTACAGGACGCACTTGGTTCTATAAAAACAGCCCTACTTGGCACTGGTGCCACCTTGGGTCTGGGAACCATCCTGCGTATCGATCTTTTTAATGAGACAGCCGGCCACTCCCAGCCATATGCCCCCAAACACAACCCACGGCCCTTTCCTCTGGCAAACAAAACTCAGCTGCACCGCTTCTGGATGGCAGATTGCAGGAGCCACTTGGTACTATCAAACCAGCCCGACTTGGCACTGGTGCCACCTTGGGTCTGGGAACCATCCTGCGTATTGTGGATTGTCAGGAGCCAGCTGAACATTCTCGGCCACAGACCCCAATCAAAAACAACGGCCCGTTTCACAGGCAAACAAAACTCAGCTGCCCCGCTTCTGGATGGGAGATTGCAGGAGGCACTTGACACTGTGAAACCAGCCCCACTTGGCACTGGTGCCACCTTGGGTCTGGGAACCATGCTGCGTATCATGGATTTTCAGGAGCCAGCCGGCCACTCCCACCCATAGGCCCCCAAACAAAAACCACAGCCTTTTTCTCTGGCAAACAAAATTCAGCTGCCCCACTTCTGGATGGCAGATTGCAGGAGCCACTTGGGACTATCACACCAGCACAACATGGCACTGCTGCCACCTTGGATCTGGGAACCATCCTTCCTATCGTGGATTTTCAGGGGCCAGCCTGTCACTCTCAGCCATAGGCCCCAAACACAAACCACGGCCCTTTTCTCTGGAAAACAAAACTCAACTGCCCCTCTTCTGGATGGCAGATTGCAGGAGCCACTGGGTACTATGAAACTAGCCCTACTTGGCACTGGTGCCACCTTGGGTCTGGGAACCATGCTGCGTATCATGGATTTTCAGGAGCCAGCCGTCCACTGCCAGCCACAGGCCCCGAAACACAAACAACAGCCTTTTTCTCTGGCAAACAAAATTCAGCTGCCCCGCTTCTGGATGGCAGATTGCAGGAACCACTTGGTACTAACAAACCAGCCCGACTTGGCACTGGTGCCACCTTGGGTCTGGGAACCATCCTGCGTATCGTGGATTCTAAGGAGCCAGCTGGCCACTCCCAGCCACAGGCCCCAAAATACACACAACGGCGCTTTTCCCTGGAAAACAAAACTCGCCTGCCAAATTTTGATGGCAGATTGCAGGAGCCACTTGGTACTATCAAACCAGCCCGACTTGGCACTGGTGCCACCATGGGTCTGGTCACCATCCTGCCTATCGTAGCTTTTCAGGAGCCAGCCGGTCACTCCCAGCCATAGGCCCACAGAAAATAACCTCGGTCCGTTTCCCTGGAAAACAAAAGTAAGCTGCCCCGCTTCTGGATGGCAGATTGCAGGAGCCACTTGGTGCTATCAAACCAGCCCGACGTGGCACTGGTGCCACCTCTGGTCTGGGAACCATCCTGCGTATCGTGTGTTCTAAGGAGCCAGCCGGCCACTCCCAGCCACAGTCCCCCAAACAAAAACAACGGCGCTTTTCCCTGGAAAACAAAACTCGCCTGCCAACTTTTTGATGGCAGATTGCAGGAGCCACTTGGTACTATCAAACCAGCCCAACTTGGCACTGGTGCCACCATGGGTCTGGTCACCATCCTGCCTATCGTAGTTTTTCAGGAGCCAGGCGGTCACTCCCAGCCATAGGCCCCCAGACACAAACCTCGGCCCGTTTCCCTGGCAAACAAAAGTAAGCTGCCCCGCTTCTGCATGGCAGATTGCAGGTGCTATTTAGTACTATCAAACCAGCCCGACTTGGCACTGGTGCCACCTCTGGTCTGGGAACCATCCTGCCTATCGTGGATTTTCAGGGGCCAGACGGCCACTATCAGCCATATGCCCCCAAAAACAAACCACGGCCCTTTTCTCTGGTAAACAAAACTCAACTGCCCCTCTTCTGGATGGCAAATTTTTGGACGCACTTTGTACTACGAAAACCGCCCGACTTGGCACTGGTGCCACCTTGGGTCAGGGAACCATCCTGCCTATCGTAGCTTTTCAGGAGCAGGCGGTCACTCCCAGCCATAGGTCCCCAGACAAATACCTCGGCCCGTTTCCCTGGCAAACAAAAGTAAGCTGCCCCGCTTCTGGATGGCAGATTGCAGGAGCCACTTGGTACTATCAAACCAGCCCAACTTGACACTGGTGCCACCTTGGCTCTGGGAACCATGCTGCGTAACCCGGATTCTAAGACGACAGGCAGCCACTGCCAGCCACAGGCCTCCAAACAAAATCAACGGCGCTTTTCCCTGGAAAACAAAACTCGCCTGACAACTTTTAGATGGCAGATTGCAGGAGCCAGTTGGTACCATCAAACCAGCCCAACTTGGCACTGGTGCCACCTTGGGTCTGGGAACCATCCTGCCTATTGTTGCTTTTCAGGAGCCAGCCGGTCACTTCTAACCCTAGGCCCCCAGTCATAAACCTCGGCCCGTTTCCCTGGCACACAAATGTAAGCTACCCCGCTTCAGGATGGCAGATTGCAGGAGCCACTTTTCACCATCAAACCAGCCCGACGTGGCACTGGTTCCACCTTGGGTCTGGGAACCATCCTGCGTATCGTGTGTTCTAAGGAGCCAGCCGGCCACTCCCACCCACAGTCCCCCAAACACAAACAACGGCGCTTTTCCCTGGAAAACAAAACTGGCCTGCCAACTTTTTGATGGCAGATTGCAGGAGCCACTTGGTACTATCAAACCAGCCCAACTTGGCACTGGTGCCACCATGGGTCTGGTCACCATCCTGCCTATCGTAGCTTTTCAGGAGCCAGGCGGTCACTCCCAGCCATAGGCCCCCAGACACAAACCTCGGCCCGTTTCCCTGGCAAACAAAAGTAAGCTGCCCCGCTTCTGCATGGCAGATTGCAGGTGCTATTTAGTACTATCAAACCAGCCCGACTTGGCACTGGTGCCACCTCTGGTCTGGGAACCATCCTGCCTATCGTGGATTTTCAGGGGCCAGACGGCCACTATCAGCCATATGCCCCCAAAAACAAACCACGGACCTTTTCTCTGGTAAACAAAACTCAACTGCCCCTCTTCTGGATGGCAAATTTTAGGACGCACTTTGTACTACGAATACCGCCCGACTTGGCACTGGTGCCACCTTGGGTCAGGGAACCATCCTGCCTATCGTAGCTTTTTAAGGAGCCAGCAGGCCACGCCCAGCCATATAGCCCCAAAAACAAACCACGGACCATTTCTCTTGGAAACAAAAATCCGCTGCCCCGCGTCAGGATGGCAGATTGCAGGAGCCACTTTGCACCATCAAACCACCCCGACTTGGCACTGGTGCCACCTTGGGTCAGGGAACCATCCTGCCTATCGTAGCTTTTTAAGGAGCCAGCAGGCCACGCCCAGCCATATAGCCCCAAAAACAAACCACGGACCATTTCTCTTGGAAACAAAAATCCGCTGCCCCGCGTCAGGATGGCAGATTGCAGGAGCCACTTTGCACCATCAAACCACCCCGACTTGGCACTGGTGCCATCTTGGATCTGGGAACCATCCTGCCTATCGTAGCTTTTCAGGAGCCAGCCGGTTACTCCCAACCATAGGCCCCCAGACAGAAAGCTCTGCCCGTTTCCCTGGCAAACAAAAGTAAGCTACCCCGCTTCTGGATGGCAGATTGCAGGAGCCACTTGGTACTATCAAACCAGCCCAACTTGGCACTGGTGCCACCATGGGTCTGGTCACCATCCTGCCTATCGTAGCTTTTCAGGAGCCAGCCGGTCACTCCCAGCCATAGGCCCCCAGACAAATACCTCGGCCCGTTTCCCTGGCAAACAAATGTAAGCTGCCCCGCTTCTGGATGGCAGATTGCAGGAGCCACATGGTACTATCAAACCAGGCCAACATGGCACTGGTGCCACCTTGGCTCTGGGAACCATCCTGCCTTTCGTGGATTTTCAGGCGCCAGCCGGCCACTCTCAGCCATATGCCCCCAAACACAAACCACGGCCCTTTTCTCTGGTAAACAAAACTCAACTGCCCCTCTTCTGGATGGCAAATTGCAGGACGCACTTGGTACTACGAAAACAGCCCGACTTGGCAGTGATGCCACCTTGGGTCAGGGAACCATCCTGCGTATCGATGTTTTTAAGGAGTCAGCCGGCAACGTCCAGCCATATACCCCCAAAAAAAACCCACGGAACTTTTCTCCAGCAAGCAAAAATCCGCTGCCCCGCGTCTGGATGGCAGATTGCAGGAGCTATTTAGTATTATCAAACCAGCCCGACTTGGCACTGGTGCCACCATGGGTCTGGTCACCATCCTGCCTATCGTAGCTTTTCAGGAGCCAGCCGGTCACTCTCAGCCATAGGCCCCAAACACAAACCACGGCCCTTTTCTCTGGAAAACAAAACTCAACTGCCCCTCTTCTGGATGGCAGATTGCAGGAGCCACTGGGTACTATGAAACCAGCCCAACTTGGCACTGGTGCCACCTTGGGTCTGGGAACCATGCTGCGTATCATGGATTTTCAGGAGCCAGCCGTCCACTGCCAGCCACAGGCCCCGAAACACAAACAACAGCCTTTTTCTCTGGCAAACAAAATTCAGCTGCCCCGCTTCTGGATGGCAGATTGCAGGAACCACTTGGTACTAACAAACCAGCCCGACTTGGCACTGGTGCCACCTTGGGTCTGGGAACCATCCTGCGTATCGTGGATTCTAAGGAGCCAGCTGGCCACTCCCAGCCACAGGCCCCAAAACACACACAACGGCGCTTTTCCCTGGAAAACAAAACTCGTCTGCCAACTTTTTGATGGCAGATTGCAGGAGCCACTTGGTACTATCAAACCAGCCCAACTTGGCACTGGTGCCACCATGGGTCTGGTCACCATCCTGCCTATCGTAGCTTTTCAGGAGCCAGCCGGTCACTCCCAGCCATAGGCCCCCAGACACAAAGCTCGGCCTGTTTCCCTGGCACACAAAAGTAAGCTACCGCACTTCTGGATGGCAGATTGCAGGAGCCACTTTGCACCATCAAACCAGCCCAACTTGGCACTGGTGCCACCTTGGCTCTGGGAACCATGCTGCGTAACCCGGATTCTAAGACGACAGGCAGCCACTGCCAGCCACAGGCCTCCAAACAAAATCAACGGCGCGTTACCCTGGAAAACAAAACTCGCCTGACAACTTTTAGATGGCAGATTGCAGGAGCCAGTTGGTACCATCAAACCAGCCCAACTTGGCACTGGTGCCACCTTGGGTCTGGGAACCATCCTGCCTATTGTTGCTTTTCAGGAGCCAGCCGGTCACTCCTAGCCCTAGGCACCCAGTCATAAACCTCGGCCCGTTTCCCTGGCACACAAAAGTAAGCTACCCCGCTTCAGGATGGCAGATTGCAGGAGCCACTTTTCACCATCAAACCAGCCCGACGTGGCACTGGTGCCACCTTGGGTCTGGGAACCATCCTGCGTATCGCGTGTTCTAAGGAGCCAGCCGGCCACTCCCACCAACAGTCCCCCAAACACAAACAACGGCGCTTTTCCCGGGAAAACAAAACTCGCCTGACAACTTTTTGATGGCAGATTGCAGGAGCCACTTGGTACTATCAAACCAGCCCAACTTGGCACTGGTGCCACCATGGGTCTGGTAACCATCCTGCCTATCGTAGCTTTTCAGGAGCCAGGCGGTCACTCTCAGCCATAGGCCCCCAGACACAAACCTCGGCCCGTTTCCCTGGCAAACAAAAGTAAGCTGCCCCGCTTCTGCATGGCAGATTGCAGGTGCTATTTAGTACTATCAAACCAGCCCGACTTGGCACTGGTGCCACCTCTGGTCTGGGAACCATCCTGCCTATCGTGGATTTTCAGGCGCCAGACGGCCACTATCAGCCATATGCCCCCAAAAAAAAACCACGGCCCTTTTCTCTGGTAAACAAAACTCAACTGCCCCTCTTCTGGATGGCAAATTTTAGGACGCACTTTGTACTACGAAAACCGCCCGACTTGGCACTGGTGCCACCTTGGGTCAGGGAACCATCCTGCCTATCGTAGCTTTTTAAGGAGCCAGCAGGCCACGCCCAGCCATATAGCCCCAAAAACAAACCACGGACCATTTCTCTTGGAAACAAAAATCCGCTGCCCCGCGTCAGGATGGCAGATTGCAGGAGCCACGTTGCACCATCAAACCACCCCGACTTGGCACTGGTGCCATCTTGGATCTGGGAACCATCCTGCCTATCGTAGCTTTTCAGGAGCCAGCCGGTTACTCCCAACCATAGGCCCCCAGACAGAAAGCTCTGCCCGTTTCCCTGGCAAACAAAAGTAAGCTACCCCGCTTCTGGATGGCAGATTGCAGGAGCCACTTGGTACTATCAAACCAGCCCAACTTGACACTGGTGCCACTTTGGGTCTGGGAACCATCCTGCGTAACGTAGATTCTAAGGCGCCAGGCGGCCACTCCCAGCCACAGGCCCCCAAATACAAACAACGGCGCTTTTCCCTGGAAAACAAAACTCGCCTGCCAGCTTTTTGATGGCAGATTGCAGGAGCCACTTGGTACTATCAAATCATCCCAACTTGGCACTGGTGCCACTATGGGTCTGGGAACCATCCTGCCAATTGTACCATTTCAGGAGCCAGCCGGTCACTCCCAGCCATAGGCCCCCATCACAAACCTCGGACCGTTTCCCTGGCAAACAAAATTAAGCTGCCCCGATTCTGGATGGCAGATTGCAGGAGCCACTTGGTAGTGTCAAAACAGCCCGACTTGGCACTGGTGCCACCTTGGGTCTGGGAACCATCCTGCGTATCGTGGATTCTAAGCAGCCACCCGGCCACTCCGTGCCACTGGCGCCCAAACACAAACAACGGCGCTTTTCCCTGGAAAACAAAACTCGCCTGCCAACATTTTGATGGCAGATTGCAGGAGCCACTTGGTACTATCAAACCAGCCCAACTTGGCACTGGTGCCACCATGGGTCTGGTCACCATCCTGCCTATCGTAGCTTTTCAGGAGCCAGCCGGTCACTCCCAGCCATAAACCCCCAGACACAAACGTCGGCCCGTTTCCCTGGAAAACAAAAGTAAGCACCCCCGATTCTGGATGGCAGATTGCAGGAGCCACTTGTTAGTATCAAATTAGCCCAACTTGGCACTGGTGCCATCATGGGTCTGGTAAACATCCTGCCTATCTTAGCTTTTCAGGAGCCGGCCGGTCACTCCCTGCCATAGGCCCCCAGAGAAATACCTCGGCCCGTTTCCCTGGCAAACAAAAGTAAGCTGCCCCTCTTCTGGATGGCAGATTGCAGGAACCACTTGCTACTATCAAACCAGCCCAACTTGGCACTGGTGCCACCTTGGCTCTGGGAACCATGCTGCGTAACGTAGATTCTAAGAGGACAGGCGGACACTCCCAGCCACAGGCCTCTAAACAAAAACAACGGCGCGTTACCCTGGAAAACAAAACTCGCCTGCCAACTTTTTGATGGCAGATTGCAGGAGCCACTTGGTACTATCAAACCAGGCCAACATGGCACTGGTGCCACCTTGGCTCTGGTCACCATCCTGCCTATCGTGGATTTTCAGGCGCCAGCCGGCCACTCTCAGCCATATGCCCCAAAACACAAACCACGGCCCTTTTCTCTGGTAAACAAAACTCAACTGCCCCTCTTCTGGATGGCAAATTGCAGGAGCCACTTGGTACTACGAAAACAGCCCGACTTGGCAGTGATGCCACCTTGGGTCAGGGAACCATCCTGCGTATCGATGTTTTTAAGGAGTCAGCCGGCAACGTCCAGCCATATACCCCCAAAAAAAACCCACGGAACTTTTCTCCAGCAAGCAAAAATCCGCTGCCCCGCGTCTGGATGGCAGATTGCAGGAGCTATTTAGTATTATCAAACCAACCCGACTTGGCACTGGTGCCACCATTGGTCTGGTCACCATCCTGCCTATCGTAGCTTTTCAGGAGCCAGCCGGTCACTCCCAGCCATAGGCCCCCAGACAAAAACCTCGGCCCGTTTCCCTGGCAAACAAAAGTAAGCTGCCCTGCTTCTGGATGGCAGATTGCAGGAACCACTTGGTACTATCAAACCAGCAAAACTTGGCACTGGTGCCACCTTGGGTCTGGGAACCATCCTGCGTATCGTGGATTCTAAGCAGCCAGGCGGCCACTCCCAGCCACAGGCCCCCAAACACAAACAACGGCGCTTTTCCCTGGAAAATAAAAACTCGCCTGCCAAATTTTGACGGCAGATTGCAGGAGCCACTTGGTACTATCAAATCAGCCCAACTTGGGACTGGTGCCACCATGGGTCTGGTCACCATCCTGCCTATCGTAGCTTTTCAGGAGCCAGCCGGTCACTCCCAGCCATAGGCCCCCAGACAAAACCTCGGCCCGTTTCCCTGGCAAACAAAAGTAAGCTGCCCTGCTTCTGGATGGCAGATTGCAGGAACCACTTGGTACTATCAAACCAGCAAAACTTGGCACTGGTGCCACCTTGGGTCTGGATACCATGCTGCGTATCGTGGATTCTAAGGAGCCAGCCGGCCACTCCCAGCCACAGGCCCCCAAACACAAACAACGGCGCTTTTCCCTGGAAAACAAAACTCTCCTGCCAACTTTTTGATGGCAGATTGCAGGAGCCACTTGGTTTTATCAAATCAGCCCAACTTGGCACTGGTGCCACCATGGGTCTGGTCACCATCCTGCCTATCTTATCTTTTCAGGAGCCAGCCGGTCATTCCCCGCCATAGGCCCCCAGACAAAAAGCTCGGCCCGTTTCCCTGGCAAACAAAAGTAAGCTACCCCGCTTCTGGATGGCAGATTGCAGGAGCCACTTTGCACCATCAAACTAGCCCGTCTTGGCACTGGTGCCACCTCTGGTCTGGGAACCATCCTGCGTATCGTGGATTCTAATTAGCCAGCCGGCTACTCCCTACCACAGGCCCCCAAACACAAACATCTGCGCTTTTCCCTGGAAAACAAAACTCGCCTACCAAATATTTGATGGCAGATTACAGGAGCCACTTGGTACTATCAAACCAGCCCAACTTGGCACTGGTGCCACCATGGGTCTGGTCACAATCCTGCCTATCGTAACTTTTCAGGAGCCAGCCGGTCACTCCCAGCCATAGGTCCCCAGTCACAAACCTCGGCCCGTTTCCCTGGCAAACAAAAGTAAGCTGCCCCGCTTCTGGATGGCAGATTGCAGGAGCCACTTGGTACTATCAAACCAGCCCGACTTGGCACTGGTGCCACCTCTGGTCTGGGACCCATCCTGCGTATCGTGGATTCTAAGGAGCCAGTCGGCCACTCCCAGCCACAGGCCCCCAAACGCAAACAACGGCCCGTTTCCGTGGCAAACAAAAGTAAGCTGCCCCGCTTCTGGATGGCAGATTGCAGGAACCACTTGGTAGTATCAAACCAGCACAACTTGGCACTGGTGGCACCTCTTGTCTGGTAACCATGCTGCGTATCGTGGTTTCTAAGGAGCCAGCCGGGCACTCCCAACCACAGGTCCCCAAACACACACAATGGCGCTTTTCCCTGGAAAACAAAACTCGCCTGCCAACTTTTTGATGGCAGATTGCAGGAGCCACTTGGTACTATCAAACCAGCCCAACTTGGCACTGGTGCCACCATGGGTCTGGTCACCATCCTGCCTATCGTAGCTTTTCAGGAGCCAGGCGGTCACTCCCTGCAATAGGCCCCGAGACAGAAAGCCCGGCCCGTTTCCCTGGCAAACAAAAGTAAGCTGCCCCGCTTCTGGATGGCAGATTGCAGGAGCCACTTTGTACTATCAAACCAGCCCGACTTGGCACTGGTGCCACCTTGGGTCTGGGAACCATCCTGCCTATCGTGGATTTTAAGGAGCCAGTCGGCCACTCCCAGCCATACGCCTCCAAACACAAACAACGGTCCATTTCCCTGGCAAACAAAAGTAAGCTGCCCCGCTTCTGGATGTCAGATTGCAGGAACCACTTGTTGCCAAGTTGGGGTGGTTTGATAGTACCAAGTGGCTCCTGCAATCTGCCATCAAAAAGTTGGCAAGCGAGTTTTGTTTTCCAGGGAAAAGCGCCGTTGTTTGTGTTTGGGGGCCTGTGGCTGGGAGTGGCCAGCTGTCTCCTTAGAATCCAAGATACGCAGGATGGGTCCCAGACCAGAGGTGGCACCAGTGCCAAGTCGGGCTGATTTGATGGTGCAAAGTGACTCCTGCAATCTGCCATCCAGAAGCGGGGTAGCTTACTTTTGTTTGCCAGGGAAACGGGTAGAGCTTTGTGTCTGGGGGCCTATGGCTGGGAGTGACCGGCTGGCTCCTGAAAAGCTACGATAGGCAGGATGGTGACCAGACCCATGGTGGCACCAGTGCCAAGTTGGGCTGGTTTGATAGTACCAAGTGGCTCCTGCAATCTGCCATCAAAATTTGGCAGGTGAGTTTTGTTTTCCAGGGAAAAGCACCGTTGTTTGTGTTTGGGGGCATATGGCTGGGATTGGCCAGCTGGCTCCTTAGAATCCACGATACGCAGGATGGTTCCCAGACCAGAGGTGGCACCAGTGCCATGTTGGCCTGGGTTGATAGTACCATGTGGCTCCTGCAATCTGCCATCCAGAAGCGGGGCTGCTTTCTTTTGTTTGCCAGGGAAACGGGCCGAGATATTTGTCTGGGGGCCTATGGCTGGGAGTGAGCGGCTGGCTCCTGAAAAGCTACGATAGGCAGGATGGTGACCAGACCCATGGTGGCACCAGTGCCAAGTTGGGCTGGTTTGATAGTACCAAGTGGCTCCTGCAATCTGCCATCAAAAAGTTGTCAGGCGACTTTTGTTTTCCAGGGAAAAGCGCCGTTGTTCTTGTTTAGAGGCCTGTGGCTGGGAGTGGCCGGCTGCCTCCTTTGAACCCAGGATACGCAGGATGGTTCCCAGAGCCAAGGTGGCACCAGTGCCAAGTTGGGCTGGTTTGATAGTACCAAGTGGCTCCTGCAATCTGCCATCCAGAAGCGGGGCAGCTTACTTTTGTTTCCCAGGGAAACGGGCCGAGGTTTGTGTCTGGGGGCCTATGGCTGGGAGTGACCGGCTGGCTACTGAAAAGCTACGATAGGCAGGATGGTTACCAGACTCATGGTGGCACCAGTGCCAAGTTGGGCTGGTTTGATAATACTAAATAGCTCCTGAAATCTGCCATTCAGACGCGGGGCAGCGGATTTTTGTTTGCTGGAGAAAAGTTCCGTGGTTTTTTTTGGGGGTATATGGCTGGACGTGGCCGGCTGGCTCCTTAAAAAGATCCATACGCAGGATTGTTCCCTGACCCAAGGTGGCATCACTGCCAAGTCGGGCTGTTTTCGTAGTACCAAGTGGCTCCTGCAATTTGCCATCCAGAAGAGGGGCAGTTGAGTTTTGTTTACCAGAGAAAAGGGCCGTGGTTTGTGTTTGGGGGCATATGGCTGAGAGTGGCCGGCTGGCGCCTGAAAATCCACGATAGGCAGGATGGTTCCCAGAGCCAAGGTGGCACCAGTGCCATGTTGGCCTGGTTTGATAGTACCATGTGGCTGCTGTAATCTGCCATCCAGAAGCGGGGCAGCTTACTTTTGTTTGCCAGGGAAACGGGCCGAGATATTTGTCTGGGGGCCTATGGCTGGGAGTGACCGGCTGGCTCCTGAAAAGCTACGATAGGCAGGATGGTGACCAGACCCATGGTGGCACCAGTACCAAGTTGGGCTGGTTTGATAGTACCAAGTGGCTCCTGCAATCTGCCATCAAAAATTTGGCAGGCGAGTTTTGTTTTCCAGGGAAAAGCGCCGTTGTTTTTGTTTAGAGGCCTGTGGCTGGGAGTGGCCGCCTGTCCTCGTAGAATCTACGTTACGCAGCATGGTTCCCAGAGCCAAGGTGGCACGAGGGCCAAGTCGGGCAGGTTTGATAGTACCAAATGCATCCTGCAATCTGCCATCCAAAAGCGGGGCAGTTTACTTTTGTTTGCCAGGGAAACGGGCCGAGGTTTGTGTCTGGGGGCCTATGGCAGGGAGTGACCGTCTGGCTCCTGAAAAGCTACGATAGGCAGGATGTTTACCAGACCCATGGTGGCACCAGTGCCAAGTTGGGCTGATTTCATAGTACCAAGTGGCTCCTGCAATCTGCCATCCAGAATCGGGGGTGCTTACTTTTGTTTTCCAGGGAAACGGGCCGAGGTTTTTGTCTGGGGGTCTATGGCTGGGAGTGACCGGCTGGCTCCTGAAAAGCTACGATAGGCAGGATGGTGACCAGACCCATGGTGGCACCAGTGCCAAGTTGGGCTGGTTTGATAGCACCAAGTGGCTCCTGCAATCTGCCATCAAAATGTTGGCAGGCGAGTTTTGTTTTCCAGGGAAAAGCGCCGTTGTTTGTGTTTGGGCGCCTGTGGCTCAGAGTGGCCGGGTGGCTGCTTAGAATCCACGATACGCAGGATGGTTCCCAGACCCAAGGTGGCACCAGTGCCAAGTCGGGCTGGTTTGACACTACCAAGTGGCTCCTGCAATCTGCCATCCAGAATCGGGGCAGCTTAATTTTGTTTGCCAGGGAAACGGTCCGAGGTTTGTGTCTGGGGGACTATGGCTGGGAGTGACCGGCTGGCTCCTGAAATGCTACAATAGGCAGGATGGTTCCCAGACCCATAGTGGCACCAGTGCCAAGTTGGGATGATTTGATAGTACCAAGTGGCTCCTGCAATCTGCCATCAAAAAGCTGGCAGGCGAGTTTTGTTTTCCAGGGAAAAGCGCCGTTGTTTGTGTTTGGGGGCCTGTGGCTGGGAGTGGCCGGCTGGCTCCTTAGAATCCACGATATGCAGGATTGTTCCCAGACCCAAGGTGGCACCAGTGCCAAGTCGGGCTGGTTTGATGGTGCAAAGTGGCTCCTGCAATCTGCCATCCAGACGCGGGGCAGCGGATTTTTGTTTCCATGAGAAATGATCCGTGGTTTGTTTTTGGGGGTATGTGGCTGGGCCTGGCCGGCTGGCTCCTTAAAAAGCTCAATATGCAGGATGGTTCCCTGACACAAGGTGGCACCAGTGCCACGTCGGGCGGTTTTCGTAGTACAAAGTGCGTCCTAAAATTTGCCATCCAGAAGAGGGGCAGTTGAGTTTTGTTTGCCAGAGAAAAGGGCCGTGGTTTGTTTTTGGGGGCATATGGTTGAGAGTGGCCGGCTGGCCCCTGAAAATCCACGATAGGCAGGATGGTTCCCAGACCAGAGGTGTCACCAGTGCCAAGTCGGGCTGGTTTGATAGTACTAAATAGCTCCTGCAATCTGCCATGCAGAAGCGGGGCAGCTTACTTTTGTTTGCCAGGGAAACGGGCCGAGGTTTGTGTTTGGGGGCCTATGGCTGGGAGTGACCGGCTGGCTCCTGAAAAGATACGATAGGCAGGATAGTGACCAGACCCATGGTGGCACCAGTGCCAAGTTGGGCTGGTTTGATAGTACCAAGTGGCTCCGGCAATCTCCCATCAAAAATTTGGCAGGCGAGTTTTGTTTTCCAGGGAAAAGCGCCGTTGTTTGTGTTTGGGGGCCTGTGGCTGGGAGTGGCCAGCTGGCTCCTTAGAACCCACGATACGCAGGATGGTTCCCAGACCAGAGGTGGCACCAGTGCCAAGTTGGGCTGGTTTGATGGTGCAAAGTGGCTCCTGCAATCTGCCATCCAGAAGCGGGGTAGCTTACTTTTGTTTGCCAGGGAAACGGGCCGAAATATTTGTCTAGGGGCCTCTGGCTGGGTGTGGCTGGCTGGCACCTGAAAGGCTACGATAGGCAGGATGGTGACCAGACCCATGGTGGCACCAGTGCCAAGTTGGGCTGGTTTGATAGTACCAAGTGGCTCCTGCAATCTGCCATCAAATGTTTGGCAGGCGAGTTTTGTTTTCCAGGGAAAAGCACCGTTGTGTGTGTTTTGGGGCCTGTGGCTGGGAGTGGCCAGCTGGCTCCTTAGAATCCACGATACGCAGGATGGTTCCCAGACCCAAGGTGGCACCAGTGCCAAGTCGGGCTGGTTTGTTAGTACCAAGTGGTTCCTGCAATCTGCCATCCAGAAGCGGGGCAGCTGAATTTTGTTTGCCAGAGAAAAAGGCTGTTGTTTGTGTTTCGGGGCCTGTGGCTGGCAGTGGACGGCTGGCTCCTGAAAATCCATGATACGCAGCATGGTTCCCAGACCCAAGGTGGCACCAGTGCCAAGTCGGGCTGGTTTGATACTACCAAGTGCGTCCTGCAATCTGCCATCCAGAAGCGGGGCAGCTTAATTTTGTTTGCCAGGGAAACGGGCCGTGGGTTTTGTATGGGGGCCTATGGCTGAGAGTGGCCGGCTGGCTCCTGAAAATCCACGCTAGGCAGCATGGTTCCCAGATGCAAGGTGGCACCAGTGCCAAGTCGGGCTGGTTTGATGGTGCAAAGTGGCTCCTGCAATCTGCCATCCAGAAGCGGGGCAGCTGATTTTTGTTTGCCAGAGAAAAATTCCGTGGATTGTTTTTGGGGGCATATTGCTGGGAGTGGCCGGCTGGCTCCTTAAAATGCTCGATACGCATGATGGTTCCCAGGCCCAAGGTGTCACCACTACCAAGTCGGCCTGCGGTTTTAGTATCATGTTCATCCTGCAATTTGCCATCCAGAAGAGGGGCAGTTGAGTTTTGTTTGCCAGAGAAACGGGCCGAGGTTTCTGTTTGGGGACATATGGCTGAGAGTGGCCGGCTGGCCCCTGAATATCCACGATACACAGCATGGTTCCCAGATCCAAGGTGGCACCAGTGCCAAGTTGGGCTGGTTTGATAGTCCCAAGTGTCTCCTGCAATCTGCCATCCAGAAGCGGGGCAGCTTACTTTTGTTTGCCAGAGAAATAGGCCTAGGTTTTTGTCTGGGGGCCTGTGGCTAGGAGTGGCCGGCTGGCTCCTTAGAATCCACGATACGCAGGATGTTTCCCAGACCCAAGGTGGCACCAGTGCCAAGTCGGGCTGGTTTGATAGTACCAAGTGGCTCCTGCAAACTCCATCAAAATGTTGGCAGACGTGTTTTGTTTTCCAGGGAACAGCGCCGTTGATTTTGTTTGGGGACCTGTGGCTGGGAGTGGCCGGCTGGCTCCTTAGAATCCACGATACGCAGGATGGTTCCCAGACCCAAGGTGGCACCAGTGCCAAGTCGGGCTGGTTTGATTACACCAAGTGGCTCCTGCAATCTGCCATCCAGAAGTGAGGCAGCTAAGTTTTGTTTGCCAGAAAAAAGGGCCGTGGTTTTTGTTGGGGGCCTGTGGCTGGGAGTGGCCGGCTGGCTCCTTAGAATCCACCATACGCAGGATGGTTCCCAGACCCAAGGTGGCACCAGTGCCAAGTCGGGCTGGTTTGATAGTACCAAGTGGCTCCTGCAATCTGCCATCCAGAAGCGGTGCAGTTGAGTTTTGTTTGCCAGAGAAAAGGGCCGTGGGTTGTGTTTGGGGGCATATGGCTGGGAGTGGCCGGCTGTCTCATTAAAAAGATCGATACGCAGGATGGTTCCCAGACCCAAGGTGGCACCAGTGCCAAGTCGGGCTGTTTTTATAGTACCAAGTGCGTCCTGCAATTTGCCATCCAGAAGAGGGGCAGTGGAGTTTTGTTTGCCAGAGAATAGCGCCGTTGTTTGTGTTTGGGAGCTTGTGGCTGGGAGTGGCCGACTGGCGCCTTAGAATCTGTGTTACGCAGCATGGTTCCCTGACCAGAGGTGGCACCAGTGCCAAGTTGGGCTGGTTTGATAGTACCAAGTGGCTCCTGCAATCTGCCATCCAGAAGCGGGGCAGCTTACTTTTGTTTGCCAGGGAAACGGGCCGAGGTTTGTGACTGGGGACCTATGGCTGGGAGTGACCGGCTGGCTCCTGAAAAGCTATGATAGGCAGGATGGTGACCAGACCCATGGTGGCACCAGTGCCAAGTTGGGCTGGTTTGATAGTACCAAGTGGCTCCTGCAATCTGCCATCAAAAAGTTGTCAGGCGAGTTTTGTTTTCCAGGGAAAAGCGCCGTTGTTTGTATTTGGGGGCCTGTGGCTGGCAGTGGACGGCTGGCTCCTTTGAACCCACAATACGCAGGATGGTTCCCAGACCCAAGGTGGCACCAGTGCCAAGTCGGGCTGGTTTGATACTACCAAGTGCGTCCTGCAATCTGCCATCCAGAAGCGGGGCAGCTTAATTTTGTTTGCCAGGGAAACGGGCCGTGGGTTTTGTTTGGGGGCCTATGGCTGAGAGTGGCCGGCTGGCTCCTGAAAATCCACGCTAGGCAGCATGGTTCCCAGATGCAAGGTGGCACCAGTGCCAAGTCGGGCTGGTTTGATGGTGCAAAGTGGCTCCTGCAATCTGCCATCCAGAAGCGGGGCAGCTGATTTTTGTTTGCCAGAGAAAAATTCCGTGGATTGTTTTTGGGGGCATATTGCTGGGAGTGGCCGGCTGGCTCCTTAAAATGCTCGATACGCATGATGGTTCCCAGGTCCAAGGTGTCACCACTACCAAGTCGGCCTGCGGTTTTAGTATCAAGTTCATCCTGCAATTTGCCATCCAGAAGAGGGGCAGTTGAGTTTTGTTTGCCAGAGAAACGGGCCGAGGTTTCTGTTTGGGGACATATGGCTGAGAGTGGCCGGCTGGCCCCTGAATATCCACGATACACAGCATGGTTCCCAGATCCAAGGTGGCACCAGTGCCAAGTTGGGCTGGTTTGATAGTACCAAGTGTCTCCTGCAATCTGCCATCCAGAAGCGGGGCAGCTTACTTTTGTTTGCCAGAGAAATAGGCCTAGGTTTTTGTCTGGGGGCCTGTGGCTAGGAGTGGCCGGCTGGCTCCTAAGAATCCACGATACGCAGGATGTTTCCCAGACCCAAGGTGGCACCAGTGCCAAGTCGGGCTGGTTTGATAGTACCAAGTGGCTCCTGCAAACTCCATCAAAAAGTTGGCAGGCGTGTTTTGTTTTCCAGGGAACAGCGCCGTTGTTTGTGTTTGGGGGCCTGTGGCTGGGAGTGGCCGGCTGGCTCCTTAGAATCCACGATACGCAGGATGGTTCCCAGACCCAAGGTGGCACCAGTGCCAAGTCGGGCTGGTTTGATTACACCAAGTGGCTCCTGCAATCTGCCATCCAGAAGTGAGGCAGCTAAGTTTTGTTTGCCAGAAAAAAGGGCCGTGGTTTTTGTTGGGGGCCTGTGGCTGGGAGTGGCCGGCTGGCTCCTTAGAATCCACCATACGCAGGATGGTTCCCAGACCCAAGGTGGCACCAGTGCCAAGTCGGGCTGGTTTGATAGTCCCAAGTGGCTCCTGCAAACTGCCATCCAGAAGCGGGGCAGCTGAGTTTTGTTTGCCAGGGAAATGGGCCGTTGTTTGTGTTTGGGGGCCTGTGGCTGGGAGTGTTCGGCTGGTTCCTGAATATGTACGATACGCAGGATTGTTCCCAGACCCAAGGTGGCACCAGTGCCAAGTCGGGCTGGTTTGATGGTGCAAAGTGGCTCCTGCAATCTGCCATCCTGACGCGGGGCAGCGGGTTTTTGTTTCCATGAGAAATGGTCCGTGGTTTGTTTTTGGGGGTATATGGCTGGGCGTGGCCGGCTGGCTCCTTAAAAAGCTCGATATGCAGGATGGTTCCCTGACACAAGGTGGCACCAGTGCCACGTCGGGCGGTTTTCGTAGTACAAAGTGCGTCCTAAAATTTGCCATCCAGAAGAGGGGCAGTTGAGTTTTGTTTGCCAGAGAAAAGGTCCGTGGTTTGTTTTTGGGGGCATATGGCTGAGAGTGGCTGGCTGGCCCCTGAAAATCCACGATACACAGGATGGTTCCCAGATCCAAGGTGGCACCTGTGCCAAGTCGGGCTGATTTGATAGTACTAAGTAGCTCCTGCAATCTGCCATCCAGAAGCGGGGCAGCTTACTTTTGTTTGCCAGGGAAACGGGCCGAGGTTTGTGTCTGGGGGTCTATGGCTGGGAGTGACCGGCTGGCTCCTGAAAAGCTACGATAGGCAGGATGGTGACCAGACCCATGGTGGCACCAGTGCCAAGTTGGGCTGGTTTGATAGCACCAAGTGGCTCCTGCAATCTGCCATCAAAATGTTGGCAGGCGTGTTTTGTTTTCCAGGGAAAAGCGCCGTTGTTTGTGTTTGGGCGCCTGTGGCTCAGAGTGGCCGGGTGGCTGCTTAGAATCCACGATACGCAGGATGGTTCCCAGACCCAAGGTGGCACCAGTGCCAAGTCGGGCTGGTTTGACACTACCAAGTGGCTCCTGCAATCTGCCATCCAGAATCGGGGCAGCTTAATTTTGTTTGCCAGGGAAACGGTCCGAGGTTTGTGTCTGGGGGACTATGGCTGGGAGTGACCGGCTGGCTCCTGAAATGCTACAATAGGCAGGATGGTTCCCAGACCCATAGTGGCACCAGTGCCAAGTTGGGATGATTTGATAGTACCAAGTGGCTCCTGCAATCTGCCATCAAAAAGCTGGCAGGCGAGTTTTGTTTTCCAGGGAAAAGCGCCGTTGTTTGTGTTTGGGGGCCTGTGGCTGGGAGTGGCCGGCTGGCTCCTTAGAATCCACGATATGCAGGATTGTTCCCAGACCCAAGGTGGCACCAGTGCCAAGTTGGGCTGGTTTGATGGTGCAAAGTGGCTCCTGCAATCTGCCATCCAGACGCGGGGCAGCGGATTTTTGTTTCCATGAGAAATGGTCCGTGGTTTGTTTTTGGGGGTATATGGCTGGGCGTGGCCGGCTGGCTCCTTAAAAAGCTCGATATGCAGGATGGTTCCCTGACACAAGGTGGCACCAGTGCCACGTCGGGCGGTTTTCGTAGTACAAAGTGCGTCCTAAAATTTGCCATCCAGAAGAGGGGCAGTTGAGTTTTGTTTGCCAGAGAAAAGGGCCGTGGTTTGTTTTTGGGGGCATATGGCTGAGAGTGGCCGGCTGGCCCCTGAAAATCCACGATAGGCAGGATGGTTCCCAGACCAGAGGTGTCACCAGTGCCAAGTCGGGCTGGTTTGATAGTACTAAATAGCTCCTGCAATCTGCCATGCAGAAGCGGGGCAGCTTACTTTTGTTTGCCAGGGAAACGGGCCGAGGTTTGTGTTTGGGGGCCTATGGCTGGGAGTGACCGGCTGGCTCCTGAAAAGCTACGATAGGCAGGATGGTGACCAGACCCATGGTGGCACCAGTGCCAAGTTGGGCTGGTTTGATAGTACCAAGTGGCTCCTGCAATCTGCCATCAAAAAGTTGGCAGGCGAGTTTTGTTTTCCAGGGAAAAGCGCCGTTGTTTGTGTTTGGGGGCCTGTGGCTGGGAGTGGCCAGCTGGCTCCTTAGAACCCACGATACGCAGGATGGTTCCCAGACCAGAGGTGGCACCAGTGCCAAGTTGGGCTGGTTTGATGATGCAAAGTGGCTCCTGCAATCTGCAATCCAGAAGCGGGGTAGCTTACTTTTGTTTACCAGGGAAACGGGCCGAAATATTTGTCTAGGGGCCTCTGGCTGGGGGTGGCTGGCTGGCACCTGAAAAGCTACGATAGGCAGGATGGTGACCAGACCCATGGTGGCACCAGTGCCAAGTTGGGCTGGTTTGATAGTACCAAGTGGCTCCTGCAATCTGCCATCAAATGTTTGGCAGGCGAGTTTTGTTTTCCAGGGAAAAGCACCGTTGTGTGTGTTTTGGGGCCTGTGGCTGGGAGTGGCCAGCTGGCTCCTTAGAATCCACGATACGCAGGATGGTTCCCAGACCCAAGGTGGCACCAGTGCCAAGTCGGGCTGGTTTGTTAGTACCAAGTGGTTCCTGCAATCTGCCATCCAGAAGCGGGGCAGCTGAATTTTGTTTGCCAGAGAAAAAGGCTGTTGTTTGTGTTTCGGGGCCTGTGGCTGGCAGTGGACGGCTGGCTCCTGAAAATCCATGATACGCAGCATGGTTCCCAGACCCAAGGTGGCACCAGTGCCAAGTCGGGCTGGTTTGATACTACCAAGTGCGTCCTGCAATCTGCCATCCAGAAGCGGGGCAGCTTAATTTTGTTTGCCAGGGAAACGGGCCGTGGGTTTTGTATGGGGGCCTATGGCTGAGAGTGGCCGGCTGGCTCCTGAAAATCCACGCTAGGCAGCATGGTTCCCAGATGCAAGGTGGCACCAGTGCCAAGTCGGGCTGGTTTGATGGTGCAAAGTGGCTCCTGCAATCTGCCATCCAGAAGCGGGGCAGCTGATTTTTGTTTGCCAGAGAAAAATTCCGTGGATTGTTTTTGGGGGCATATTGCTGGGAGTGGCCGGCTGGCTCCTTAAAATGCTCGATACGCATGATGGTTCCCAGGCCCAAGGTGTCACCACTACCAAGTCGGCCTGCGGTTTTAGTATCAAGTTCATCCTGCAATTTGCCATCCAGAAGAGGGGCAGTTGAGTTTTGTTTGCCAGAGAAACGGGCCGAGGTTTCTGTTTGGGGACATATGGCTGAGAGTGGCCGGGTGGCCCCTGAATATCCACGATACACAGCATGGTTCCCAGATCCAAGGTGGCACCAGTGCCAAGTTGGGCTGGTTTGATAGTCCCAAGTGTCTCCTGCAATCTGCCATCCAGAAGCGGGGCAGCTTACTTTTGTTTGCCAGAGAAATAGGCCTAGGTTTTTGTCTGGGGGCCTGTGGCTAGGAGTGGCCGGCTGGCTCCTTAGAATCCACGATACGCAGGATGTTTCCCAGACCCAAGGTGGCACCAGTGCCAAGTCGGGCTGGTTTGATAGTACCAAGTGGCTCCTGCAAACTCCATCAAAATGTTGGCAGACGTGTTTTGTTTTCCAGGGAACAGCGCCGTTGATTTTGTTTGGGGACCTGTGGCTGGGAGTGGCCGGCTGGCTCCTTAGAATCCACGATACGCAGGATGGTTCCCAGACCCAAGGTGGCACCAGTGCCAAGTCGGGCTGGTTTGATTACACCAAGTGGCTCCTGCAATCTGCCATCCAGAAGTGAGGCAGCTAAGTTTTGTTTGCCAGAAAAAAGGGCCGTGGTTTTTGTTGGGGGCCTGTGGCTGGGAGTGGCCGGCTGGCTCCTTAAAATCCACGATAGGCTGGATGGTTCCCAGACCCAAGGTGGCACCAGTGCCAAGTCGGGCTGGTTTGATAGTACCAAGTGGCTCCTGCAATCTGCCATCCAGAAGCGGTGCAGTTGAGTTTTGTTTGCCAGAGAAAAGGGCCGTGGGTTGTGTTTGGGGGCATATGGCTGGGAGTGGCCGGCTGTCTCATTAAAAAGATCGATACGCAGGATGGTTCCCAGACCCAAGGTGGCACCAGTGCCAAGTCGGGCTGTTTTTATAGTACCAAGTGCGTCCTGCAATTTGCCATCCAGAAGAGGGGCAGTGGAGTTTTGTTTGCCAGAGAATAGCGCCGTTGTTTGTGTTTGGGAGCTTGTGGCTGGGAGTGGCCGACTGGCGCCGTAGAATCTGTGTTACGCAGCATGGTTCCCAGACCAGAGGTGGCACCAGTGCCAAGTTGGGCTGGTTTGATAGTACCAAGTGGCTCCTGCAATCTGCCATCCAGAAGCGGGGCAGCTTACTTTTGTTTGCCAGGGAAACGGGCCGAGGTTTGTGACTGGGGACCTATGGCTGGGAGTGACCGGCTGGCTCCTGAAAAGCTATGATAGGCAGGATGGTGACCAGACCCATGGTGGCACCAGTGCCAAGTTGGGCTGGTTTGATAGTACCAAGTGGCTCCTGCAATCTGCCATCAAAAAGTTGTCAGGCGAGTTTTGTTTTCCAGGGAAAAGCGCCGTTGTTTGTATTTGGGGGCCTGTGGCTGGGAGTGGCCGGCTGGCTCCTTTGAACCCACAATACGCAGGATGGTTCCCAGACCCAAGGTGGCACCAGTGCCAAGTCGGGCTGGTTTGATACTACCAAGTGCGTCCTGCAATCTGCCATCCAGAAGCGGGGCAGCTTAATTTTGTTTGCCAGGGAAACGGGCCGTGGGTTTTGTTTGGGGGCCTATGGCTGAGAGTGGCCGGCTGGCTCCTGAAAATCCACGCTAGGCAGCATGGTTCCCAGATGCAAGGTGGCACCAGTGCCAAGTTGGGCTGGTTTGATAGTACCAAGTGTCTCCTGCAATCTGCCATCCAGAAGCGGGGCAGCTTACTTTTGTTTGCCAGAGAAATAGGCCTAGGTTTTTGTCTGGGGGCCTGTGGCTAGGAGTGGCCGGCTGGCTCCTAAGAATCCACGATACGCAGGATGTTTCCCAGACCCAAGGTGGCACCAGTGCCAAGTCGGGCTGGTTTGATAGTACCAAGTGGCTCCTGCAAACTCCATCAAAAAGTTGGCAGGCGTGTTTTGTTTTCCAGGGAACAGCGCCGTTGTTTGTGTTTGGGGGCCTGTGGCTGGGAGTGGCCGGCTGGCTCCTTAGAATCCACGATACGCAGGATGGTTCCCAGACCCAAGGTGGCACCAGTGCCAAGTCGGGCTGGTTTGATTACACCAAGTGGCTCCTGCAATCTGCCATCCAGAAGTGAGGCAGCTAAGTTTTGTTTGCCAGAAAAAAGGGCCGTGGTTTTTGTTGGGGGCCTGTGGCTGGGAGTGGCCGGCTGGCTCCTTAGAATCCACCATACGCAGGATGGTTCCCAGACCCAAGGTGGCACCAGTGCCAAGTCGGGCTGGTTTGATAGTACCAAGTGGCTCCTGCAAACTCCATCAAAAAGTTGGCAGGCGTGTTTTGTTTTCCAGGGAACAGCGCCGTTGTTTGTGTTTGGGGGCCTGTGGCTGGGAGTGGCCGGCTGGCTCCTTAGAATCCACGATACGCAGGATGGTTCCCAGACCCAAGGTGGCACCAGTGCCAAGTCGGTCTGGTTTGATTACACCAAGTGGCTCCTGCAATCTGCCATCCAGAAGTGAGGCAGCTAAGTTTTGTTTGCCAGAAAAAAGGGCCGTGGTTTTTGTTGGGGGCCTGTGGCTGGGAGTGGCCGGCTGGCTCCTTAGAATCCACCATACGCAGGATGGTTCCCAGACCCAAGGTGGCACCAGTGCCAAGTCGGGCTGGTTTGATAGTCCCAAGTGGCTCCTGCAAACTGCCATCCAGAAGCGGGGCAGCTTAATTTTGTTTGCCAGGGAAATGGGCCGTTGTTTGTATTTGGGGGCCTGTGGCTGGGAGTGTTCGGCTGGTTCCTGAATATGTACGATACGCAGGATTGTTCCCAGACCCAAGGTGGCACCAGTGCCAAGTCGGGCTGGTTTGATGGTGCAAAGTGGCTCCTGCAATCTGCCATCCAGACGCGGGGCAGCTTACTTTTGTTTGCCAGGGAAACGGGCCGAGGTTTGTGTCTGGGGGCCTATGGCTGGGAGTGACCGGCTGGCTCCTGAAAAGCTACGATAGGCAGGATGGTGACCAGACCCATGGTGGCACCAGTGCCAAGTTGGGCTGGTTTGATAGCACCAAGTGGCTCCTGCAATCTGCCATCAAAATGTTGGCAGGCGTGTTTTGTTTTCCAGGGAAAAGCGCCGTTGTTTGTGTTTGGGCGCCTGTGGCTCAGAGTGGCCGGGTGGCTGCTTAGAATCCACGATACGCAGGATGGTTCCCAGACCCAAGGTGGCACCAGTGCCAAGTCGGGCTGGTTTGACACTACCAAGTGGCTCCTGCAATCTGCCATCCAGAATCGGGGCAGCTTAATTTTGTTTGCCAGGGAAACGGTCCGAGGTTTGTGTCTGGGGGACTATGGCTGGGAGTGACCGGCTGGCTCCTGAAATGCTACAATAGGCAGGATGGTTCCCAGACCCATAGTGGCACCAGTGCCAAGTTGGGATGATTTGATAGTACCAAGTGGCTCCTGCAATCTGCCATCAAAAAGCTGGCAGGCGAGTTTTGTTTTCCAGGGAAAAGCGCCGTTGTTTGTGTTTGGGGGCCTGTGGCTGGGAGTGGCCGGCTGGCTCCTTAGAATCCACGATATGCAGGATTGTTCCCAGACCCAAGGTGGCACCAGTGCCAAGTTGGGCTGGTTTGATGGTGCAAAGTGGCTCCTGCAATCTGCCATCCAGACGCGGGGCAGCGGATTTTTGTTTCCATGAGAAATGGTCCGTGGTTTGTTTTTGGGGGTATATGGCTGGGCGTGGCCGGCTGGCTCCTTAAAAAGCTCGATATGCAGGATGGTTCCCTGACACAAGGTGGCACCAGTGCCACGTCGGGCGGTTTTCGTAGTACAAAGTGCGTCCTAAAATTTGCCATCCAGAAGAGGGGCAGTTGAGTTTTGTTTGCCAGAGAAAAGGGCCGTGGTTTGTTTTTGGGGGCATATGGCTGAGAGTGGCCGGCTGGCCCCTGAAAATCCACGATAGGCAGGATGGTTCCCAGACCAGAGGTGTCACCAGTGCCAAGTCGGGCTGGTTTGATAGTACTAAATAGCTCCTGCAATCTGCCATGCAGAAGCGGGGCAGCTTACTTTTGTTTGCCAGGGAAACGGGCCGAGGTTTGTGTTTGGGGGCCTATGGCTGGGAGTGACCGGCTGGCTCCTGAAAAGCTACGATAGGCAGGATGGTGACCAGACCCATGGTGGCACCAGTGCCAAGTTGGGCTGGTTTGATAGTACCAAGTGGCTCCTGCAATCTGCCATCAAAAAGTTGGCAGGCGAGTTTTGTTTTCCAGGGAAAAGCGCCGTTGTTTGTGTTTGGGGGCCTGTGGCTGGGAGTGGCCAGCTGGCTCCTTAGAACCCACGATACGCAGGATGGTTCCCAGACCAGAGGTGGCACCAGTGCCAAGTTGGGCTGGTTTGATGATGCAAAGTGGCTCCTGCAATCTGCAATCCAGAAGCGGGGTAGCTTACTTTTGTTTACCAGGGAAACGGGCCGAAATATTTGTCTAGGGGCCTCTGGCTGGGGGTGGCTGGCTGGCACCTGAAAAGCTACGATAGGCAGGATGGTGACCAGACCCATGGTGGCACCAGTGCCAAGTTGGGCTGGTTTGATAGTACCAAGTGGCTCCTGCAATCTGCCATCAAATGTTTGGCAGGCGAGTTTTGTTTTCCAGGGAAAAGCACCGTTGTGTGTGTTTTGGGGCCTGTGGCTGGGAGTGGCCAGCTGGCTCCTTAGAATCCACGATACGCAGGATGGTTCCCAGACCCAAGGTGGCACCAGTGCCAAGTCGGGCTGGTTTGTTAGTACCAAGTGGTTCCTGCAATCTGCCATCCAGAAGCGGGGCAGCTGAATTTTGTTTGCCAGAGAAAAAGGCTGTTGTTTGTGTTTCGGGGCCTGTGGCTGGCAGTGGACGGCTGGCTCCTGAAAATCCATGATACGCAGCATGGTTCCCAGACCCAAGGTGGCACCAGTGCCAAGTCGGGCTGGTTTGATACTACCAAGTGCGTCCTGCAATCTGCCATCCAGAAGCGGGGCAGCTTAATTTTGTTTGCCAGGGAAACGGGCCGTGGGTTTTGTATGGGGGCCTATGGCTGAGAGTGGCCGGCTGGCTCCTGAAAATCCACGCTAGGCAGCATGGTTCCCAGATGCAAGGTGGCACCAGTGCCAAGTCGGGCTGGTTTGATGGTGCAAAGTGGCTCCTGCAATCTGCCATCCAGAAGCGGGGCAGCTGATTTTTGTTTGCCAGAGAAAAATTCCGTGGATTGTTTTTGGGGGCATATTGCTGGGAGTGGCCGGCTGGCTCCTTAAAATGCTCGATACGCATGATGGTTCCCAGGCCCAAGGTGTCACCACTACCAAGTCGGCCTGCGGTTTTAGTATCAAGTTCATCCTGCAATTTGCCATCCAGAAGAGGGGCAGTTGAGTTTTGTTTGCCAGAGAAACGGGCCGAGGTTTCTGTTTGGGGACATATGGCTGAGAGTGGCCGGGTGGCCCCTGAATATCCACGATACACAGCATGGTTCCCAGATCCAAGGTGGCACCAGTGCCAAGTTGGGCTGGTTTGATAGTCCCAAGTGTCTCCTGCAATCTGCCATCCAGAAGCGGGGCAGCTTACTTTTGTTTGCCAGAGAAATAGGCCTAGGTTTTTGTCTGGGGGCCTGTGGCTAGGAGTGGCCGGCTGGCTCCTTAGAATCCACGATACGCAGGATGTTTCCCAGACCCAAGGTGGCACCAGTGCCAAGTCGGGCTGGTTTGATAGTACCAAGTGGCTCCTGCAAACTCCATCAAAATGTTGGCAGACGTGTTTTGTTTTCCAGGGAACAGCGCCGTTGATTTTGTTTGGGGACCTGTGGCTGGGAGTGGCCGGCTGGCTCCTTAGAATCCACGATACGCAGGATGGTTCCCAGACCCAAGGTGGCACCAGTGCCAAGTCGGGCTGGTTTGATTACACCAAGTGGCTCCTGCAATCTGCCATCCAGAAGTGAGGCAGCTAAGTTTTGTTTGCCAGAAAAAAGGGCCGTGGTTTTTGTTGGGGGCCTGTGGCTGGGAGTGGCCGGCTGGCTCCTTAAAATCCACGATAGGCTGGATGGTTCCCAGACCCAAGGTGGCACCAGTGCCAAGTCGGGCTGGTTTGATAGTACCAAGTGGCTCCTGCAATCTGCCATCCAGAAGCGGTGCAGTTGAGTTTTGTTTGCCAGAGAAAAGGGCCGTGGGTTGTGTTTGGGGGCATATGGCTGGGAGTGGCCGGCTGTCTCATTAAAAAGATCGATACGCAGGATGGTTCCCAGACCCAAGGTGGCACCAGTGCCAAGTCGGGCTGTTTTTATAGTACCAAGTGCGTCCTGCAATTTGCCATCCAGAAGAGGGGCAGTGGAGTTTTGTTTGCCAGAGAATAGCGCCGTTGTTTGTGTTTGGGAGCTTGTGGCTGGGAGTGGCCGACTGGCGCCGTAGAATCTGTGTTACGCAGCATGGTTCCCAGACCAGAGGTGGCACCAGTGCCAAGTTGGGCTGGTTTGATAGTACCAAGTGGCTCCTGCAATCTGCCATCCAGAAGCGGGGCAGCTTACTTTTGTTTGCCAGGGAAACGGGCCGAGGTTTGTGACTGGGGACCTATGGCTGGGAGTGACCGGCTGGCTCCTGAAAAGCTATGATAGGCAGGATGGTGACCAGACCCATGGTGGCACCAGTGCCAAGTTGGGCTGGTTTGATAGTACCAAGTGGCTCCTGCAATCTGCCATCAAAAAGTTGTCAGGCGAGTTTTGTTTTCCAGGGAAAAGCGCCGTTGTTTGTATTTGGGGGCCTGTGGCTGGGAGTGGCCGGCTGGCTCCTTTGAACCCACAATACGCAGGATGGTTCCCAGACCCAAGGTGGCACCAGTGCCAAGTCGGGCTGGTTTGATACTACCAAGTGCGTCCTGCAATCTGCCATCCAGAAGCGGGGCAGCTTAATTTTGTTTGCCAGGGAAACGGGCCGTGGGTTTTGTTTGGGGGCCTATGGCTGAGAGTGGCCGGCTGGCTCCTGAAAATCCACGCTAGGCAGCATGGTTCCCAGATGCAAGGTGGCACCAGTGCCAAGTCGGGCTGGTTTGATGGTGCAAAGTGGCTCCTGCAATCTGCCATCCAGAAGCGGGGCAGCTGATTTTTGTTTGCCAGAGAAAAATTCCGTGGATTGTTTTTGGGGGCATATTGCTGGGAGTGGCCGGCTGGCTCCTTAAAATGCTCGATACGCATGATGGTTCCCAGGCCCAAGGTGTCACCACTACCAAGTCGGCCTGCGGTTTTAGTATCAAGTTCATCCTGCAATTTGCCATCCAGAAGAGGGGCAGTTGAGTTTTGTTTGCCAGAGAAACGGGCCGAGGTTTCTGTTTGGGGACATATGGCTGAGAGTGGCCGGCTGGCCCCTGAATATCCACGATACACAGCATGGTTCCCAGATCCAAGGTGGCACCAGTGCCAAGTTGGGCTGGTTTGATAGTACCAAGTGTCTCCTGCAATCTGCCATCCAGAAGCGGGGCAGCTTACTTTTGTTTGCCAGAGAAATAGTCCTAGGTTTTTGTCTGGGGGCCTGTGGCTAGGAGTGGCCGGCTGGCTCCTAAGAATCCACGATACGCAGGATGTTTCCCAGACCCAAGGTGGCACCAGTGCCAAGTCGGGCTGGTTTGATAGTACCAAGTGGCTCCTGCAAACTCCATCAAAAAGTTGGCAGGCGTGTTTTGTTTTCCAGGGAACAGCGCCGTTGTTTGTGTTTGGGGGCCTGTGGCTGGGAGTGGCCGGCTGGCTCCTTAGAATCCACGATACGCAGGATGGTTCCCAGACCCAAGGTGGCACCAGTGCCAAGTCGGGCTGGTTTGATTACACCAAGTGGCTCCTGCAATCTGCCATCCAGAAGTGAGGCAGCTAAGTTTTGTTTGCCAGAAAAAAGGGCCGTGGTTTTTGTTGGGGGCCTGTGGCTGGGAGTGGCCGGCTGGCTCCTTAGAATCCACCATACGCAGGATGGTTCCCAGACCCAAGGTGGCACCAGTGCCAAGTCGGGCTGGTTTGATAGTCCCAAGTGGCTCCTGCAAACTGCCATCCAGAAGCGGGGCAGCTGAGTTTTGTTTGCCAGGGAAATGGGCCGTTGTTTGTGTTTGGGGGCCTGTGGCTGGGAGTGTTCGGCTGGTTCCTGAATATGTACGATACGCAGGATTGTTCCCAGACCCAAGGTGGCACCAGTGCCAAGTCGGGCTGGTTTGATGGTGCAAAGTGGCTCCTGCAATCTGCCATCCAGACGCGGGGCAGCGGATTTTTTTTTCCATGAGGAATGGTCCGTGGTTTGTTTTTGGGGGTATATGGCTGGGCCTGGCCGGCTGGCTCCTTAAAAAGCTCGATATGCAGGATGGTTCCCTGACACAAGGTGGCACCAGTGCCACAACGGGCGGTTTTCGTAGTACAAAGTGCGTCCTAAAATTTGCCATCCAGAAGAGGGGCAGTTGAGTTTTGTTTGCCAGAGAAAAGGTCCGTGGTTTGTTTTTGGGGGCATATGGCTGAGAGTGGCTGGCTGGCCCCTGAAAATCCACGATACACAGGATGGTTCCCAGATCCAAGGTGGCACCAGTGCCAAGTCGGGCTGATTTGATAGTACTAAGTAGCTCCTGCAATCTGCCATCCAGAAGCGGGGCAGCTTACTTTTGTTTGCCAGGGAAACGGGCCGAGGTTTGTGTTTGGGGGCCTATGGCTGAGAGTGACCGGCTGGCTCCTGAAAAGCTACAATAGGCAGGATGGTGACCAGACCCATGGTGGCACCAGCGCCAAGTTGGGCTGGTTTGATAGTACCAAGTGGTTCCTGCAATCTGCCATCCAGAAGCAGGGCAGCTGAGTTTTGTTTGCCAGAGAAAAGGGCCTTGGTTTGTGTTTGGGGGCATATGGCTGGGTGTGGCCAGCTGGCTCCTTAAAATGCACGATATGCAACATGGCTCCCAGACCCAAGGTGGCACCAGTGCCAAGTTGGGCTGGTTTGATAGTACCAAGTGGCTCCTGCAATCTTCCATGATCACGTGGAGAAATACTTTCTGGTTTCAGCCTCATGCTCTTTCTTCTCTCCCTCAACTTCTCTATCACCTCTCATCTGGTTCACATGCGCTGTCTTCAAGGTCCACAGGCTACTTTTCACAGAATCTTCTGGCCTGATGAAGTAAGAATGATGAATAGAACAGAGCTGGGATCTATTTTCCAGTTTGGATAAAATGCATTCTGCACACAAATCCAAGGAGAACGGGCTGCCCCGATGCCCAGAAAATCTTTCACTCCTGCTAGTGTTCTACGTCAACCGCAACTTAGTCTGAAAGAAAAGCTTTTTCTCTGAGAGCATCTGAGAGGTTTGCATGAAGCACTGATATCTGACATATGCAATTTTGAATAGGAGAGGAAAAAGAAAATGGCAAGGAGTTTTTAATTTTAGTGGTTTCAATTTTAATTTCCGTGCACTTTTTCAAAACTTGTCAGCTCAAATGCCCATCAACATCTTTTAGTCATCTGTAAGTCAGTATTCATATAAAATGTGCTTCAAATCCAAAGAATTTCAAATTTGCACTCCAAGCTTCTATGCCTAGATTTATGATTTCCTACACATATTAGATGAAAGGAAGGCCTTTTTTACTGTGGGAGTGCTGGAACACTGGAACAGGTTGCCCAGAGAAGTTGTGGGTGTCCCATCCCTGAAAGTATTCAAGGTCACCTTGGACGGGGCTTGGAGCAGCAACAAAGGAGAAGCTTGATGGTAGAGAAACAAAGTCGGACTATAGAAGAAACTCGGATTGAAGTATAGGATCAAGTTTTCTCTCAGCTCTTGGGGTAAATTCAAAGTTGTACAAAATGACATTTATCTGTGCTATTCACTACTGTAACAGAAAGTTTCATGAAAACTGTACAGAAGATAGTAAATTTTAAAAGAGATAAGAATTACAGCATAAAATCCATGGGATAGGTTACAACATGAGACACTCTCTAAGAGAAAATCTCTTTGTTTCAGCACTTCATCGGGGTAAGATTTCATGAAGTGCCAAAGAAGGCGGCAAAATATCATTCGGGACATTATTTACTGGAATTCAGCCTGGCCATTAGTAGGAACTGCCTTTGAACATATCATGTAGATATACCACACACACTTTCCCTTCACTGAAAAATTACTGTTTACAACAAATAAGCAATTGACGATCAAAATTGATTGAAAGCATCTTAAACATGTCAAGTATTTCATTGTAGATGATCTGTGATCCAAATGCTTCTTCCACCTTCGAGAGGGACAGAAGAATTCTTCCATATCATGATGGTTTAAAATTGTATCAACCAATGTTTTCTGCTGAAAAGATATCATCTATTTTTTTCTATTTTTGGAAGAAAATATTCCTAGACATACAACAGGTGAGAACTAAGTAATTTTAAAGAAACAAATGAAATGAAAATATTCTGTAAATAGAATGAAATGAAAAGCTGTGTTTTAAATAGGAGCTAAATATTAAACAGAATTTTTGTACCAGGCATTTGAATTACTGCACCAGCTCTTTTGCCCATCAAGAGAGGCATTTAGCATTTCAGTCTTTTCCAAGGTGTTCATGATCTGCTATGCTGATCTCTGTGTGTGCCTAGGTGTGTGTGGAGGGGGGGGCATATGAAGGGGAGTGTGTATGTTTGCTTTACAATTGTTGTGGCAGATTCATGCCTCAGCTCCACATTTTGTTTTAAAAAGGTCACACCGAGTGGATATGAAGTTTACTATCAACAAGAGATCGATTCCCAAATCATCCATTTGACTCTCCCTTATAAATCATGTGCTTTGTTGCATATTTTATCAAATATACTTTCAAGCCAGATGGAGGAAGGAGGATGTGGGAATCCCTCCACCATCTTGCAACTTTTATGTAAGTAGGTTTTCAAGAAAATCATCATTTCTCTTTTAAATATGTCTGGAACAGGCATGATGGTAGTGTCAACCTGTTGGAGTTTTTGTTGCTGGAAGAAGTTGTACAAAAGGATTGGTTTTTACATTGACCAGTTACTGAATCAAGCGCAGGAATACATTGGAAATTTAGCTGGGGGTTCCTTTTCCCAGCAGACTACTTCTAGAACGAGCTTGTACACTGAAGCTGACTCTTTTGCTCTCTTTTTGTTTCTTTCCTATTTTCTTGGCTTCTTTGCCACTATCTAGACAATTTTGGAACTTTGTTCCCAACTAAAATGGTTTCAATAGTCTGATTGTGATCATACATTTTTACAAGGAATTTTTAAAATCTTTCCTCGAGTCCAGAAAGTCAAGGACTTAGATCTTTTTCTTCCCTTATCAATATTGCCATGAAATTGATAAATAAAGACCAACTCTTTATTTTTGTTTTTAACCCACGTAGATAATTCCCATCCATTAATCCATTTTGTGGACCAATAGCTGCCATTCTGATGGAAGCTGTCACTTCTTAACAATAGGCATTCTGTGACTATGTTGACTGCACTTTGGGTGAAGATCCTAACTGGTCTTAGATATACATAGGGAGAAATTTGCTCAGCCAGTGTCAGTCTTAAGCATGCGTATCAGAAGATCTTTCTAGAGCTGGGAATTTTCCCATGAAAGGGATTCAGTTAGGGAAGAGACACTTGTGCCAGAGTTTTACATTCTTCTTGAACACTGCTTAAGGAACTTAGATGCCATGTCCATTTGGATCTCTGTCTGCACAGAACTTTGTCATGCCAGCGCTTTGAAATGCATCTTGAAGAGAATTCACTAGCACAGAATGAAAGAGAGTGGAAGGGGTTGGTGGGGCTAACCAGGCCCAACCCCCCTGCCTAAACCAGGATACCTAGAGCCTCTTGCCCAGGATTCTATCTGGGTGTACTTTTAATGTCTTCAAAGATCCAGGCTCCACAATCTTTCTGGGCAGTCTGTGCCGTGGTTCAGTCACCCTGACAGTAAAGAAACATTTACTGATGTTCAAAGGCAATCTCCTGTATTTCAGTGTGTGCCCACTGCCTCTTGTCTTTTCCCTCAGCATCACTGAAAAGACACTGATTCCCTCCCCTTTGCACTATTGCTTCCATATGTATGTGTGATGCCATGTAGAGGTATGTCAAAAACCTCCCTGAAGCCCAGGCAGATAATATTCCCTTCATCTACCAGTCAAGTTGATTCATCAGAGGAGTTTAAAGTGATGTTCAGCATGAAATTCCCCTGAAAAATCATGCTAACTACATTATTTGGTCATAAGTCATGTGCCTGGCAAGGATTTCCAGGAAGAGCTGCTTCATCAACTTCCTGGGGATAAAAAAGAGGCTGGCTGGTTTGTACTATGGCGAGTCCTCTTAATTGCCTTTTTTGAAGATGGGTGTCATTTGCTAACATCCACTCTTTAGCTCCTCTTCTCATCTACACCTCGGCAAAAAGCTTTTCCACTATGTCTGGCTAGGAAAAACTGTGCCAGCACAGAAAACATCTCCCATCGTGTTCTAGAAGTTGCACGGATGTCTGCCAAGTGTTTGGCAGGAAGAAAAGAAAAGTTGTCCAAAACAGCTTCCAATCGAATGTTCCTGTGATTGGAAAAGTCAGGAGAGTGCAAAGGTACTGTTTTCTATCAGTTGGCAAGGTGCGCACACAATCCCAGTGTTGTACAGCTTGCTTCTTCACCTTCCCGAAGCTGCCGCTCTCGCCGGCTCCCGGAACCGAAGAAGCGGCTTCTTCGCGCAAAGACGATTGTGCCGCTCACAGTGCTCTCCTTAGCGCGGCTTCTGCCGAAAGACGCCCGGCAGCGGCTCTTACCTCCGGAGAGCATCCTACCTTCGTCTTTCGCGTCTTATGTAGTCTACACCTCGGCAAAAAGCTTTTCCACTATGTCTGGCTAGGAAAAACTGTGCCAGCACAGAAAACATCTCCCATCGTGTTCTAGAAGTTGCACGGATGTCTGCCAAGTGTTTGGCAGGAAGAAAAGAAAAGTTGTCCAAAACAGCTTCCAATCGAATGTTCATGTGATTGGAAAAGTCAGGAGAGTGCAAAGGTACTGTTTTCTATCAGTTGGCAAGGTGCGCACACAATCCCAGTGTTGTACAGCTTGCTTCTTCACCTTCCCGAAGCTGCCGCTCTCGCCGGCTGCCGGAGCCCAAGAAGCGGCTTCTTCGCGCAAAGACGATTGTGCCGCTCACAGTGCTCTCCTTAGCGTGGCTTCTGCTGAAAGACGCCCGGCAGCGGCTCTTACCTCCGGAGAGCATCCTACCTTCGTCTTTCGCGTCTTATGTAGTCTACACCTCGGCAAAAAGCTTTTCCACTATGTCTGGCTAGGAAAAACTGTGCCAGCACAGAAAACATCTCCCATCGTGTTCTAGAAGTTGCACGGATGTCTGCCAAGTGTTTGGCAGGAAGAAAAGAAAAGTTGTCCAAAACAGCTTCCAATCGAATGTTCCTGTGATTGGAAAAGTCAGGAGAGTGCAAAGGTACTGTTTTCTATCAGTTGGCAAGGTGCGCACACAATCCCAGTGTTGTACAGCTTGCTTCTTCACCTTCCCGAAGCTGCCGCTCTCGCCGGCTGCCGGAGCCCAAGAAGCGGCTTTTTCGCGCAAAGACGATTGTGCCGCTCACAGTGCTCTCCTTAGCGCGGCTTCTGCCGAAAGACGCCCGGCAGCGGCTCTTACCTCCGGAGAGCATCCTACCTTCGTCTTTCGCGTCTTTTGTAGTCTACATCTTAGCAAAACGCTTTTCCACTATGTCTGGCTAGGAAAAACTGTGCCAGCACAGAAAACATCTCCCATCGTGTTCTAGAAGTTGCACGGATGTCTGCCAAGTGTTTGGCAGGAAGAAAAGAAAAGTTGTCCAAAACAGCTTCCAATCGAATGTTCCTGTGATTGGAAAAGTCAGGAGAGTGCAAAGGTACTGTTTTCTATCAGTTGGCAAGGTGCGCACACAATCCCAGTGTTGTACAGCTTGCTTCTTCACCTTCCCGAAGCTGCCGCTCTCGCCGGCTGCCGGAGCCCAAGAAGCGGCTTCTTCGCGCAAAGACGATTGTGCCGCTCACAGTGCTCTCCTTAGCGCGGCTTCTGCTGAAAGACGCCCGGCAGCGGCTCTTACCTCCGGAGAGCATCCTACCTTCGTCTTTCGCGTCTTATGTAGTCTACACCTCGGCAAAAAGCTTTTCCACTATGTCTGGCTAGGAAAAACTGTGCCAGCACAGAAAACATCTCCCATCGTGTTCTAGAAGTTGCACGGATGTCTGCCAAGTGTTTGGCAGGAAGAAAAGAAAAGTTGTCCAAAACAGCTTCCAATCGAATGTTCCTGTGATTGGAAAAGTCAGGAGAGTGCAAAGGTACTGTTTTCTAACAGTTGGCAAGGTGCGCACACAATCCCAGTGTTGTACAGCTTGCTTCTTCACCTTCCCGAAGCTGCCGCTCTCGCCGGCTCCCGGAACCGAAGAAGCGGCTTCTTCGCGCAAAGACGATTGTGCCGCTCACAGTGCTCCCCTTAGCGCGGCTTCTGCCGAAAGACGCCCGGCAGCGGCTCTTACCTCCTGAGAGTGGCAGCTTCGGGAAGGTGAAGAAGCAAGCTGTACAACACTGGGATTGTGTGCGCACCTTGCCAACTGATAGAAAACAGTACCTTTGCACTCTCCTGACTCTTCCAATCACAGGAACATTCGATTGGAAGCTGTTTTGGACAACTTTTCTTTTCTTCCTGCCAAACACTTGGCAGACATATCTGCAACTTCTAGAAAACGATGGGAGATATTTTCTGGGCTGGCACGGTTTTTCCTAGCCAGACATAGTGGAAAAGCGTTTTGCTAAGATGTAGACTACATAAGACGCGAAAGACGAAGGTAGGATGCTCTCCGGAGTTAAGAGCCGCTGCCGGGCGTCTTTCAGCAGAAGCCGCGCTAAGGAGAGCCCTGTGAGCGGCACAATCGTCTTTGCGCGATGAAGCCGATTCTTCGGTTCCGGGAGCCGGCGAGAGCGGCAGCTTCGGGAAGGTGAAGAAGCAAGCTGTACAACACTGGGATTGTGTGCGCACCTTGCCAACTGATAGAAAACAGTACCTTTGCACTCTCCTGACTTTTCCAATCACAGGAACATTCGATTGGAAGCTGTTTTGGACAACTTTTCTTTTCTTCCTGCCAAACACTTGGCAGACATCCGTGCAACTTCTAGAACACGATGGGAGATGTTTTCTGTGCTGGCACAGTTTTTCCTAGCCAGACATAGTGGAAAAGCTTTTTGCCGAGGTGTAGACTACATAAGACGCGAAAGACGAAGGTAGGATGCTCTCCGGAGGTAAGAGCCGCTGCCGGGCGTCTTTCGGCAGAAGCCGCGCTAAGGAGAGCACTGTGAGCGGCACAATCGTCTTTGCGCGAAGAAGCCGCTTCTTGGGCTCCGGCAGCCGGCGAGAGCGGCAGCTTCGGGAAGGTGAAGAAGCAAGCTGTACAACACTGGGATTGTGTGCGCACCTTGCCAACTGATAGAAAACAGTACCTTTGCACTCTCCTGACTTTTCCAATCACAGGAACATTCGATTGGAAGCTGTTTTGGACAACTTTTCTTTTCTTCCTGCCAAACACTTGGCAGACATCCGTGCAACTTCTAGAACACGATGGGAGATGTTTTCTGTGCTGGCACAGTTTTTCCTAGCCAGACATAGTGGAAAAGCGTTTTGCTAAGATGTAGACTACAAAAGACGCGAAAGACGAGGGTAGGATGCTCTCCGGAGGTAAGAGCCGCTGCCGGGCGTCTTTCGGCAGAAGCCGCGCTAAGGAGAGCACTGTGAGCGGCACAATCGTCTTTGCGCGAAGAAGCCGCTTCTTGGGCTCCGGCAGCCGGCGAGAGCGGCAGCTTCGGGAAGGTGAAGAAGCAAGCTGTACAACACTGGGATTGTGTGCGCACCTTGCCAACTGATAGAAAACAGTACCTTTGCACTCTCCTGACTTTTCCAATCACAGGAACATTCGATTGGAAGCTGTTTTGGACAACTTTTCTTTTCTTCCTGCCAAACACTTGGCAGACATCCGTGCAACTTCTAGAACACGATGGGAGATGTTTTCTGTGCTGGCACAGTTTTTCCTAGCCAGACATAGTGGAAAAGCGTTTTGCTAAGATGTAGACTACAAAAGACGCGAAAGACGAAGGTAGGATGCTCTCCGGAGGTAAGAGCCGCTGCCGGGCGTCTTTCGGCAGAAGCCGCGCTAAGGAGAGCACTGTGAGCGGCACAATCGTCTTTGCGCGAAGAAGCCGCTTCTTGGGCTCCGGCAGCCGGCGAGAGCGGCAGCTTCGGGAAGGTGAAGAAGCAAGCTGTACAACACTGGGATTGTGTGCGCACCTTGCCAACTGATAGAAAACAGTACCTTTGCACTCTCCTGACTTTTCCAATCACAGGAACATTCGATTGGAAGCTGTTTTGGACAACTTTTCTTTTCTTCCTGCCAAACACTTGGCAGACATCCGTGCAACTTCTAGAACACGATGGGAGATGTTTTCTGTGCTGGCACAGTTTTTCCTAGCCAGACCTAGTGGAGAAGCGTTTTGCTAAGATGTAGACTACAAAAGACGCGAAAGACGAAGGTAGGATGCTCTCCGGAGGTAAGAGCCGCTGCCGGGCGTCTTTCGGCAGAAGCTGCGCTAAGGAGAGCACTGTGAGCGGCACAATCGTCTTTGCGCGAAGAAGCCGCTTCTTGGGCTCCGGCAGCCGGCGAGAGCGGCAGCTTCGGGAAGGTGAAGAAGCAAGCTGTACAACACTGGGATTGTGTGCGCACCTTGCCAACTGATAGAAAACAGTACCTTTGCACTCTCCTGACTTTTCCAATCACAGGAACATTCGATTGGAAGCTGTTTTGGACAACTTTTCTTTTCTTCCTGCCAAACACTTGGCAGACATCCGTGCAACTTCTAGAACACGATGGGAGATGTTTTCTGTGCTGGCACAGTTTTTCCTAGCCAGACATAGTGGAAAAGCTTTTTGCCGAGGTGTAGATGAGAAGAGGAGCTAAAGGGTGGATGTTCGCAAATGACACCCATCTTCAAAAAAGGCAATTAAGAGGACTCGCCATAGTACAAACCAGCCAGCCTCTTTTTTATCCCCAGGAAGTTGATGAAGCAGCTCTTCCTGGAAATCCTTGCCAGGCACATGACAGATGACCAAATAATGTAGTTAGCATGATTTTTCAGGGGAATTTCATGCTGAACATCACTTTAAACTCCTCTGATGAATCAACTTGACTGGTAGATGAAGGGAATATTATCTGCCTGGGCTTCAGGGAGGTTTTTGACATACCTCTACATGGCATCACACATACATATGGAAGCAATAGTGCAAAGGGGAGGGAATCAGTGTCTTTTCAGTGATGCTGAGGGAAAAGACAAGAGGCAGTGGGCACACACTGAAATACAGGAGATTGCCTTTGAACATCAGTAAATGTTTCTTTACTGTCAGGGTGACTGAACCACGGCACAGACTGCCCAGAAAGATTGTGGAGCCTGGATCTTTGAAGACATTAAAAGTACACCCAGATAGAATCCTGGGCAAGAGGCTCTAGGTATCCTGGTTTAGGCAGGGGGGTTGGGCCTGGTTAGCCCCACCAACCCCTTCCACTCTCTTTCATTCTGTGCTAGTGAATTCTCTTCAAGATGCATTTCAAAGCACTGGCATGACAAAGTTCTGTGCAGACAGAGATCCAAATGGACATGGCATCTAAGTTCCTTAAGCAGTGTTCAAGAAGAATGTAAAACTCTGGCACAAGTGTCTCTTCCCTAACTGAATCCCTTTCATGGGAAAATTCCCAGCTCTAGAAAGATCTTCTGATACGCATGCTTAAGACTGACACTGGCTGAGCAAATTTCTCCCTATGTATATCTAAGACCAGTTAGGATCTTCACCCAAAGTGCAGTCAACATAGTCACAGAATGCCTATTGTTAAGAAGTGACAGCTTCCATCAGAATGGCAGCTATTGGTCCACAAAATGGATTAATGGATGGGAATTATCTACGTGGGTTAAAAACAAAAATAAAGAGTTGGTCTTTATTTATCAATTTCATGGCAATATTGATAAGGGAAGAAAAAGATCTAAGTCCTTGACTTTCTGGACTCGAGGAAAGATTTTAAAAATTCCTTGTAAAAATGTATGATCACAATCAGACTATTGAAACCATTTTAGTTGGGAACAAAGTTCCAAAATTGTCTAGATAGTGGCAAAGAAGCCAAGAAAATAGGAAAGAAACAAAAAGAGAGCAAAAGAGTCAGCTTCAGTGTACAAGCTCGTTCTAGAAGTAGTCTGCTGGGAAAAGGAACCCCCAGCTAAATTTCCAATGTATTCCTGCGCTTGATTCAGTAACTGGTCAATGTAAAAACCAATCCTTTTGTACAACTTCTTCCAGCAACAAAAACTCCAACAGGTTGACACTACCATCATGCCTGTTCCAGACATATTTAAAAGAGAAATGATGATTTTCTTGAAAACCTACTTACATAAAAGTTGCAAGATGGTGGAGGGATTCCCACATCCTCCTTCCTCCATCTGGCTTGAAAGTATATTTGATAAAATATGCAACAAAGCACATGATTTATAAGGGAGAGTCAAATGGATGATTTGGGAATCGATCTCTTGTTGATAGTAAACTTCATATCCACTCGGTGTGACCTTTTTAAAACAAAATGTGGAGCTGAGGCATGAATCTGCCACAACAATTGTAAAGCAAACATACACACTCCCCTTCATATGCCCCCCCCTCCACACACACCTAGGCACACACAGAGATCAGCATAGCAGATCATGAACACCTTGGAAAAGACTGAAATGCTAAATGCCTCTCTTGATGGGCAAAAGAGCTGGTGCAGTAATTCAAATGCCTGGTACAAAAATTCTGTTTAATATTTAGCTCCTATTTAAAACACAGCTTTTCATTTCATTCTATTTACAGAATATTTTCATTTCATTTGTTTCTTTAAAATTACTTAGTTCTCACCTGTTGTATGTCTAGGAATATTTTCTTCCAAAAATAGAAAAAAATAGATGATATCTTTTCAGCAGAAAACATTGGTTGATACAATTTTAAACCATCATGATATGGAAGAATTCTTCTGTCCCTCTCGAAGGTGGAAGAAGCATTTGGATCACAGATCATCTACAATGAAATACTTGACATGTTTAAGATGCTTTCAATCAATTTTGATCGTCAATTGCTTATTTGTTGTAAACAGTAATTTTTCAGTGAAGGGAAAGTGTGTGTGGTATATCTACATGATATGTTCAAAGGCAGTTCCTACTAATGGCCAGGCTGAATTCCAGTAAATAATGTCCCGAATGATATTTTGCCGCCTTCTTTGGCACTTCATGAAATCTTACCCCGATGAAGTGCTGAAACAAAGAGATTTTCTCTTAGAGAGTGTCTCATGTTGTAACCTATCCCATGGATTTTATGCTGTAATTCTTATCTCTTTTAAAATTTACTATCTTCTGTACAGTTTTCATGAAACTTTCTGTTACAGTAGTGAATAGCACAGATAAATGTCATTTTGTACAACTTTGAATTTACCCCAAGAGCTGAGAGAAAACTTGATCCTATACTTCAATCCGAGTTTCTTCTATAGTCCGACTTTGTTTCTCTACCATCAAGCTTCTCCTTTGTTGCTGCTCCAAGCCCCGTCCAAGGTGACCTTGAATACTTTCAGGGATGGGACACCCACAACTTCTCTGGGCAACCTGTTCCAGTGTTCCAGCACTCCCACAGTAAAAAAGGCCTTCCTTTCATCTAATATGTGTAGGAAATCATAAATCTAGGCATAGAAGCTTGGAGTGCAAATTTGAAATTCTTTGGATTTGAAGCACATTTTATATGAATACTGACTTACAGATGACTAAAAGATGTTGATGGGCATTTGAGCTGACAAGTTTTGAAAAAGTGCACGGAAATTAAAATTGAAACCACTAAAATTAAAAACTCCTTGCCATTTTCTTTTTCCTCTCCTATTCAAAATTGCATATGTCAGATATCAGTGCTTCATGCAAACCTCTCAGATGCTCTCAGAGAAAAAGCTTTTCTTTCAGACTAAGTTGCGGTTGACGTAGAACACTAGCAGGAGTGAAAGATTTTCTGGGCATTGGGGCAGCACGTTCTCCTTGGATTTGTGTGCAGAATGCATTTTATCCAAACTGGAAAATAGATCCCAGCTCTGTTCTATTCATCATTCTTACTTCATCAGGCCAGAAGATTCTGTGAAAAGTAGCCTGTGGACCTTGAAGACAGCGCATGTGAACCAGATGAGAGGTGATAGAGAAGTTGAGGGAGAGAAGAAAGAGCATGAGGCTGAAACCAGAAAGTATTTCTCCACGTGATCATGGAAGATTGCAGGAGCCACTTGGTACTACCAAACCAGCCCACCTTGGCACTATCAAACCAGCCCAACTTGGCACTGGTGCCACCTTGGGTCTGGGAGCCATGTTGCATATCGTGCATTTTAAGGAGCCAGCTGGCCACACCCAGCCATATGCCCCCAAACACAAACCAAGGCCCTTTTCTCTGGCAAACAAAACTCAGCTGCCCTGCTTCTGGATGGCAGATTGCAGGAACCACTTGGTACTATCAAACCAGCCCAACTTGGCACTGGTGCCACCTCTGGTCTGGGAACCATCCTGCCTATTGTAGCTTTTCAGGAGCCAGCCGGTCACTCTCAGCCATAGGCCCCCAAACACAAACCTCGGCCCGTTTCCCTGGCAAACAAAAGTAAGCTCTCCCGCTTCTGGATGGCAGATTGCAGGAGCCACTTTGTACTATCAAACCAGCCCGACTTGGCACTGGTGCCACCTTGGGTCTGGGAAACATCCTGCGTATCGTGGATTCTTAGGAGCCAACCGGCCACTCCTAGCCACAGGCCCCCAGACAAAAACCTAGGCCTATTTCTCTGGCAAACAAAAGTAAGCTGCCCCGCTTCTGGATGGCAGATTGCAGGAGACACTTGGTACTATCAAACCAGCCCAACTTGGCACTGGTGCCACCTTGGATCTGGGAACCATGCTGTGTATCGTGGATATTCAGGGGCCAGCCGGCCACTCTCAGCCATATGTCCCCAAACAGAAACCTCGGCCCTGTTCTCTGGCAAACAAAACTCAACTGCCCCTCTTCTGGATGGCAAATTGCAGGATGAACTTGATACTAAAACCGCAGGCCGACTTGGTAGTGGTGACACCTTGGACCTGGGAACCATCATGCGTATCGAGCATTTTAAGGAGCCAGCCGGCCACTCCCAGCAATATGCCCCCAAAATCAATCCACGGAATTTTTCTCTGGCAAACAAAAATCAGCTGCCCCGCTCCTGGATGGCAGATTGCAGGAGCCACTTTGCACCATCAAACCAGCCCGACTTGGCACTGGTGCCACCTTGCATCTGGGAACCATGCTGCCTAGCGTGGATTTTCAGGAGCCAGCCGGCCACTCTCAGCCATAGGCCCCCAAACAAAACCCACGGCCCGTTTCCCTGGCAAACAAAATTAAGCTGCCCCGCTTCTGGATGGCAGATTGCAGGACGCACTTGGTAGTATCAAACCAGCCCGACTTGGCACTGGTGCCACCTTGGGTCTGGGAACCATCCTGCGTATCGTGGGTTCAAAGGAGCCAGCCGGCCACTCCCAGCCACAGGCCCCCAAATACAAACAACGGCGCTTTTCCCTGGAAAACAAAACTCGCCTGCCAACTTTTTGATGGCAGATTGCAGGAGCCACTTGGTACTATCAAACCAGCCCAACTTGGCACTGGTGCCACCATGGGTCTGGTCACCATCCTGCCTATTGTAGCTTTCCAGGTTCCAGCCGGTCACTCCCAGCCATACGTCCCCAGTCACAAACCTTGGCCCGTTTACCTGGCAAACAAAAGTAAGCTGCCCCGCTTCTGGATGGCAGATTGCAGGAGCCACTTGGTACTATCAAACCAGCCCAACTTGGCACTGGTGCCACCTCTGGTCTGGGAACCATGCTGCGTAAGACAGATTCTAAGGCGCCAGTCGGCCACTCCCAGTCACAAGCCCCCAAACACAAACAACGGCGCTATTCTCTGGCAAACAAAACTCCACTGCCCCTCTTCTGGATGGCAAATTGCAGGACGCACTTGGTACTATAAAAACAGCCCGACTTGGCACTGGTGCCACCTTGGGTCTGGGAACCATCCTGCGTATCGATCTTTTTAATGAGACAGCCGGCCACTCCCAGCCATATGCCCCCAAACACAACCCACGGCCCTTTTCTCTGGCAAACAAAACTCAACTGCAGCGCTTCTGGATGGCAGATTGCAGGAGCCACTTGGTACTATCAAACCAGCCCGACTTGGCACTGGTGCCACCTTGGGTCTGGGAACCATCCAGCCTATCGTGGATTTTAAGGAGCCAGCCGGCTACTCCCAGCCACAGGCCCCCAACAAAAACCACGGCCCTTTTTTCTGGCAAACAAAACTTAGCTGCCTCACTTCTGGATGGCAGATTGCAGGAGCCACTTGGTGTAATCAAACCAGCCCGACTTGGCACTGGTGCCACCTTGGGTCTGGGAACCATCCTGCGTATCGTGGATTCTAAGGAGCCAGCCGGCCACTCCCAGCCACAGGCCCCCAAACAAAATCAACGGCGCTGTTCCCTGGAAAACAAAACACGTCTGCCAACATTTTGATGGAGTTTGCAGGAGCCACTTGGTACTATCAAACCAGCCCGACTTGGCACTGGTGCCACCTTGGGTCTGGGAAACATCCTGCGTATCGTGGATTCTTAGGAGCCAGCCGGCCACTCCTAGCCACAGGCGCCCAGACAAAAACCTAGGCCTATTTCTCTGGCAAACAAAAGTAAGCTGCCCCGCTTCTGGATGGCAGATTGCAGGAGACACTTGGTACTATCAAACCAGCCCAACTTGGCACTGGTGCCACCTTGGATCTGGGAACCATGCTGTGTATCGTGGATATTCAGGGGCCAGCCGGCCACTCTCAGCCATATGTCCCCAAACAGAAACCTCGGCCCGTTTCTCTGGCAAACAAAACTCAACTGCCCCTCTTCTGGATGGCAAATTGCAGGATGAACTTGATACTAAAACCGCAGGCCGACTTGGTAGTGGTGACACTTTGGGCCTGGGAACCATCATGCGTATCGAGCATTTTAAGGAGCCAGCCGGCCACTCCCAGCAATATGCCCCCAAAAACAATCCACGGAATTTTTCTCTGGCAAACAAAAATCGCCTGCCCCGCTTCTGGATGGCAGATTGCAGGAGCCACTTTGCACCATCAAACCAGCCCGACTTGGCACTGGTGCCAGCTTGCATCTGGGAACCATGCTGCCTAGCGTGGATTTTCAGGAGCCAGCCGGCCACTCTCAGCCATAGGCCCCCATACAAAACCGACGGCCCGATTCCCTGGCAAACAAAATTAAGCTGCCCCGCTTCTGGATGGCAGATTGCAGGACGCACTTGGTAGTATCAAACCAGCCCGACTTGGCACTGGTGCCACCTTGGGTCTGGGAACCATCCTGCGTATCGTGGGTTCAAAGGAGCCAGCCGGCCACTCCCAGCCATAGGTCCCAAGTCACAAACCTCGGCCCGTTTCACTGGCAAACAAAAGTAAGCTGCCCCGCTTCTGGATGGCAGATTGCAGGAGCCACTTGGTACTATCAAACCAGCCCAACTTGGCACTGGTGCCACCTCTGGTCTGGGAACCATGCTGCGTAACACAGATTCTAAGGCGCCAGTCGGCCACTCCCAGCCACAAGCCCCCAAACACAAACAACGGCGCTATTCTCTGGCAAACAAAACTCAACTGCCCCTCTTCTGGATGGCAAATTGCAGGACGCACTTGGTACTATAAAAACAGCCCTACTTGGCACTGGTGCCACCTTGGGTCTGGGAACCATCCTGCGTATCGATCTTTTTAATGAGACAGCCGGCCACTCCCAGCCATATGCCCCCAAACACAACCCACGGCGCTTTTCTCTGGCAAACAAAACTCAACTGCACCGCTTCTGGATGGCAGATTGCAGGAGCCACTTGGTACTATCAAACCAGCCCGACTTGGCACTGGTGCCACCTTGGGTCTGGGAAACATCCTGCGTATTGTGGGTTGTCAGGAGCCAGCCGAACACTCTCGGCCACAGACCCCAATCAAAAACAACGGCCCGTTTCACAGGCAAACAAAACTCAGCTGCCCCGCTTCTGGATGGGAGATTGCAGGAGGCACTTGACACTGTGAAACCAGCCCCACTTGGCACTGGTGCCACCTTGGGTCTGGGAACCATGCTGCGTATCATGGATTTTCAGGAGCCAGCCGGCCACTCCCAGCCACAGGCCCCCAAACACAAACCACAGCATTTTTCTCTGGCAAACAAAATTCAGCTGCCCCGCTTCTGGATGGCAGATTGCAGGAGCCACTTGGGACTATCACACCAGCACAACATGGCACTGCTGCCACCTTGGATCTGGGAACCATCCTTCCTATCGTGGATTTTCAGGGGCCAGCCGGTCACTCTCAGCCATAGGCCCCAAACACAAACCACGGCCCTTTTCTCTGGAAAACAAAACTCAACTGCCCCTCTTCCTGATGGGAGATTGCAGGAGCCACTGGGTACTATGAAACCAGCCCTACTTGGCACTGGTGCCACCTTGGGTCTGGGAACCATGCTGCGTAACATGGATTTTCAGGAGCCAGCCGGCCACTGCCAGCCACAGGCCCCGAAACACAAACAACAGCCTTTTTCTCTGGCAAACAAAATTCAGCTGCCCCGCTTCTGGATGGCAGATTGCAGGAACCACTTGGTACTATCAAACCAGCCCGACTTGGCACTGGTGCCACCTTGGGTCTGGGAACCATCCTGCGTATCGTGGATTCTAAGGAGCCAGCTGGCCACTCCCAGCCACAGGCCCCAAAACACACACAACGGTGCTTTTCCCTGGAAAACAAAACTCGCCTGCCAAACATTTGATGGCAGATTGCAGGAGCCACTTCGTTTTATCAAATCAGCCCAACTTGGCACTGGTGCCACCATGGGTCTGGTCACCATCCTGCCTATCGTAGCTTTTCAGGTGCCACCCAGTCACCCCCAGCCAGAGGCCCCTAGACAAATATTTCGGCCCGTTTCCCTGGCAAACAAAAGTAAGCTACCCCGCTTCTGGATGGCAGATTGCAGGAGCCACTTTGCACCATCAAACCAGCCCAACTTGGCACTGGTGCCACCTCTGGTCTGGGAACCATCCTGCGTATCGTGGGTTCTAAGGAGCCAGCTAGCCACTCCCAGCCACAGGCCCCCAAACACAAACAACGGCGCTTTTCCCTGGAAAACAAAACTCGCCTGCCAACTTTTTGATGGCAGATTGCCGGAGCAACTTGGTACTATCAAACCAGCCCAACTTGGCACTGGTGCCACCATGGGTCTGGTCACCATCCTGCCTATCGTAGCTTTTCAGGAGCCAGCCGGTCACTCGCAGCCATAGGCCCCCAGACACAAACCTCGGCCCGTTTCCCTGGGAAACAAAAGTAAGCTGCCCCGCTTCTGCATGGCAGATTGCAGGAGCTATTTAGTACTATCAAACCACCCCGACTTGGCACTGGTGACACCTCTGGTGTGGGAACCATCCTGCTTATTGTGGATTTTCAGGGGCCAGCCGGCCACTATCAGCCATATGCCCCCAAAAACAAACCACGGCCCTTTCCTCTGGCAAACAAAACTCAACTGCCCCTCTTCTGGATGGCAAATTTTAGGACGCACTTTGTACTACGAAAACCGCCCGACGTGGCACTGGTGCCACCTTGTGTCAGGGAACCATCCTGCATATCGAGCTTTTTAAGGAGCCAGCCGGCCACGCCCAGCCATATACCCCCAAAAACAAACCACGGACCATTTCTCATGGAAACAAAAATCCGCTGCCCCGCGTCTGGATGGCAGATTGCAGGAGCCACTTTGCACCATCAAACCAGCCCGACTTGGCACTGGTGCCACCTTGGGTCTGGGAACAATCCTGCATATCGTGGATTCTAAGGAGCCAGCCGGCCACTCCAGCCACAGGCCCCCAAACACAAACAACGGCGCTTTTCCCTGGAAAACAAAACTCGCCTGCCAACTTTTTGATGGCAGATTGCAGGAGCCACTTGGTACTATCAAATCATCCCAACTTGGCACTGGTGCCACTATGGGTCTGGGAACCATCCTGCCTATTGTAGCATTTCAGGAGCCAGCCGGTCACTCCCAGCCATAGGCCCCCAGACACAAACCTCGGACCGTTTCCCTGGCAAACACAATTAAGCTGCCCCGATTCTGGATGGCAGATTGCAGGAGCCACTTGGTAGTGTCAAACCAGCCCGACTTGGCACTGGTGCCACCTTGGGTCTGGGAACCATCCGGCGTATCGTGGATTCTAAGCAGCCACCCGGCCACTCTGAGCCACAGGCGCCCAAACACAAACAACGGCGCTTTTCCCTGGAAAACAAAAATCGCCTGCCAACATTTTGATGGCAGATTGCAGGAGCCACTTGGTGCTATCAAACCAGCCCAACTTGGCACTGGTGCCACCATGGGTCTGGTCACCATCCTGCCTATCGTAGCTTTTCAGGAGCCAGCCGGTCACTCCCAGCCATAGACCCCCAGACACAAACCTCGGCCCGTTTCCCTGGAAAACAAAAGTAAGCTGCCCCGATTCTGGATGGCAGATTGCAGGAGCCACTTGGTACTATCAAATCAGCCCAACTTGGCACTGGTGCCACCATGGGTCTGGTAAACATCCTGCCTATCGTAGCTTTTCAGGAGCCAGACGGTCACTCCCTGCCATAGGCCCCCAGACACAAACCTCGGCCCGTTTCCCTGGCAAACAAAAGTAAACTGCCCCGCTTTTGGATGGCAGATTGCAGGATGCATTTGGTACTATCAAACCTGCCCGACTTGGCCCTGGTGCCACCTTGGCTCTGGGAACCATGCTGCGTAACGTAGATTCTACGAGGACAGGCGGCCACTCCCAGCCACAGGCCTCTAAACAACGGCGCTTTTCCCTGGAAAACAAAACTCGCCTGCCAAATTTTTGATGGCAGATTGCAGGAGCCACTTGGTACTATCAAACCAGCCCAACTTGGTACTGGTTCCACTTTGGGTCTGGTCACCATCCTGCCTATCGTAGCTTTTCAGGAGCCAGCCGGTCACTCCCAGCCATAGGCCCCCAGACAAATATCTCGGCCCGTTTCCCTGGCAAACAAAAGTAAGCTGCCCCTCTTCTGGATGGCAGATTACAGCAGCCACATAGTACTATCAAACCAGGCCAACATGGCACTGGTGCTACCTTGGCTCTGGGAACCATCCTGCCTATCGTGGATTTTCAGGGGCCAGCCGGCCACTCTCAGCCATATGCCCCCAAACACATACCACGGCCCTTTGCTCTGGCAAACAAAACTCAACTGCCCCTCTTCTGGATGGCAAATTGCAGGACGCACTTGGTACTACGAAAACAGCCCGACTTGGCAGTGATGCCACCTTGGGTCAGGGAACAATCCTGCGTATCGATCTTTTTAAGGAGCCAGCCGGCCACGTCCAGCCATATACCCCCAAAAAAAAACCACGGAACTTTTCTCCAGCAAACAAAAATCCGCTGCCCCGCGTCTGAATGGCAGATTTCAGGAGCTATTTAGTATTATCAAACCAGCCCGACTTGGCACTGGTTCCACCATGAGTCTGGTAACCATGCTGCCTATCGTAGCTTTTCAGTAGCCAGCTGGTCACTCCCAGCCATAGGCCCCCAGACAAATACCTCGGCCCGTTTCCCTGGGAAACAAAGGTAAGCTGTCCCGCTTCTGGATGGCAGATTGCAGGATCCACTTGGTACTATCAAACCAGCCCAACTTGGCACTGGTGCCACCTTGGGTCTGGGAACCATCCTGCGTATCCTGGGTTCAAAGGAGGCAGCCGGCCACTCCCAGCCACAGGCCCCCAAACACAAACAACGGCGCTTTTCCCTGGAAAACAAAACTCACCTGCCAACTTTTTGATGGCAGATTGCAGGAGCCACTTGGTACTATCAAACCAGCCCAACTTGGCACTGGTGCCACCATGGGTCTGGTCACCATCCTGCCTATCGTAGCTTTTCAGGAGCCAGGCGGTCACTCCCAGCCATAGGCCCCCAGACACAAAGCTCAGCCCGTTTCCCTGGCAAACAAAAGTAAGCTACCCTGCTTCTGGATGGCAGATTGCAGGAGTCACTTTGCACCATCAAACCAGCCCGACTTGGCACTGGTGCCACCTCTGGTCTGGGACCCATCCTGCGTATCGTGGATTCTAAGGAGACAGCTGGCCACTCCCAGCCACAGGCCCCCAAACACAAACAACGGCGCTTTTCCCTGGAAAACAAAACTCGCTTGCCACCTTTTTGATGGAAGATTGCAGGAGCCACTTGGTACTATCAAAACACCCCAACTTGGCAACAAGTGGTTCCTGCAATTTGACATCCAGAAGCGGGGCAGCTTACTTTTCTTTGCCAGGGAAACGGACCGTTGTTTGTGTTTGGAGGCGTATGGCTGGGAGTGGCCGACTGGCTCCTTAAAATCCACGATACGCAGGATGGTTCCCAGACCAGAGGTGGCACCAGTGCCAAGACGGGCTAGTTTGATGGTGCAAAGTGGCTCCTGCAATCTGCCATCCAGAAGCGGGGTGGCTTACTTTTGTTTGCCAGGGAAACGGGCCGAGCTTTTTGTCTGGGGGCCTATGGCTGGGAGTGACCGGCTGGCTCCTGAAAAGCTACGATAGGCAGGATGGTGACCAGACCCATGGTGGCACCAGTGCCAAGTTGGGCTGATTTGATAAAACCAAGTGGCTCCTGCAATCTGCCATCAAAAAGTTGGCAGGAGAGTTTTGTTTTCCAGGGAAAAGCGCCGTTGTTTGTGTTTGGGGGCCTGTGGCTGGGAGTGGCCGGCTGGCTCCTTAGAATCCACGATACGCAGCATGGTATCCAGACCCAAGGTGGCACCAGTGCCAAGTTTTGCTGGTTTGATAGTACCAAGTGGTTCCTGCAATCTGCCATCCAGAAGCAGGGCAGCTTACTTTTGTTTGCCCGGGAAACGGTCCGAGGTTTTTGTCTGGTGGCCTATGGCTGGGAGTGACCGGCTGGCTCCTGAAAAGCTACGATAGGCAGGATGGTGACCAGACCCATGCTGGCACCATTCCCAAGTTGGGCTGATTTGATAGTACCAAGTGGCTCCTGCAATCTGCCGTCAAAATTTGGCAGGCGAGTTTTGTTTTCCAGGGAAAAGCGCCGTTGTTTGTGTTTGGGGGCCTGTGGCTGGGAGTGGCCGGCTGGCTCCTTAGAATCCACAATACGCAGGATGGTTCCCAGACCCAAGGTGGCACCAGTGCCAAGTCGGGCTAGTATGATGGTGCAAAGTGGCTCCTGCAATCTGCCATCCAGAAGCGGGGCAGATTACTTTTGTTTGCCAGGGAAAAGGGCCGAGCTTTGTGTCTCGGGGCCTATGGCTGGGAGTGACCGGCTGGCTCCTGAAAAGCTACGATAGGCAGGATGGTGACCAGACCCATGGTGGCACCAGTGCCAAGTTGGGCTGGTTTGATAGTACCAAGTGGCTCCTGCAATCTGCCATCAAAATGTCGGCAGGCGAGTTTTGTTTTCCAGGGAAAAGCGCCGTTGTTTGTGTTTGGGGGCCTGTGGGTGGGAGTGGCCGGCTGGCTCCTTAGAATCCACGATACGCAGGATGGTTCCCAGAACTGAGGTGGCACCAGTGCCAAGTCGGGCTGGTTTGATAGTACCGAGTGCGTCCTGCAATCTGCCATCCAGAAGCGGGACAGCTTGCTTTTGTTTGCCAGGGAAACGGGTCGAGATTTGTGTCTGGGGGCCTATGGCTGGGAGTGACCGGCTAGGTCCTGAAAAGCTAAGGTAGGCAGGATGGTGACCAGACCCATGGTGGCACCAGTGCCAAGTTGGGCTGGTTTGATAGTACCAAGTGGCTCCTGCAATCTGCCATCAAAAAGTTGGCAGGCGAGTTTTGTTTTCCAGGGAAAAGCGCCGTTGTTTGTGTTTGGGGGCCTTTGGCTGGGAGTGGCCGGCTGGCTCCTTAGAATCCACGATACGCAGCATGGTTCCCAGACCAGAGGTGGCACCAGTGCCAAGTCGGGCTGGTTTTATAGTACTAAGTGGTTCCTGCAATCTGCCATCCAGAAGCGGGGCAGCTTACTTTTGTTTGCCAGTGAAACGGGCCGAGGTTTTTGTCTGGGAGCCTATGGCTGGGAGTGACCGGCTGGCTCCTGAAAAGCTACGATAGGCAGGATGGTGACCAGACCCATGGTGGCACCAGTGTCAAGTTGGGCTGATTTGATAGTAGCAAGTGGCTCCTGCAATCTGCCATCAAAAAGTTGTCAGGCGAGTTTTGTTTTCCAGGGAAAAGCGCCGTTGTTTGTGTTTGGGGGCCTGTGGCTGGGAGTGGCCGGCTGGCTCCTTAGAATCCACGATACGCAGCATGGTTCCCAGACCAGAGATGGCTCCAGTTCCAAGTCGGGCTATTTGATGGTGAAAAGTGGTTCCTGCAATCTGCCATGCAGAAACGGGGCAGCTTACTTTGGTTTGCCAGGGAAAAGGGCAGAGCATTGTGTCTGGGCGCCTATGGCTGGGAGTGACCGGCTGGCTCCTGAAAAGCTACGATAAGCAGGATGGTGACCAGACCCATGGTGGCACCAGTGCCAAGTTGGGCTGATTTGATAGTACCAAGTGGCTCCTGCAATCTGCCATCAAAAAGTTGGCCGGCGAATTTTGTTTTCCAGGGAAAAGCGCTGTGGTTTGTGTTTGGGGGCCTGTGGCTGGGAGTGGCCGGCGGGATCCTTATAATCCACGATACGCAGCATGGTTCCCAGACCCAAGGTGGCACCAGTGCCAAGTTGGGCTGGTTTGATAGTACCAAGTGGCTCTGGCATTCTGCCATCAAAAAGTTGGCAGACGAGTTTTGTTTTCCAGGGAAAAGCGCCGTTGTTTTTGTTTGGGGGCCTGTGGCTGGGAGTGGACGGATGGCTAATTAGAATCCACGATAGGCAGGATGGTGACCAGACCTGAGGTGGCACCAGTGCCAAGTCGGGCTAGTTTGATGGTGCAAAGTGGCTCCTGCAATCTGCCATCCAGAAGCGGGGTAGCTTACTTTTGTTTGCCAGGGAAACGGGCCGAGGTTTGTGTCTGGGGGCCTATGGCTGGGAGTGACCGGCTGGCTCCTGAAAAGCTACGATAGGCAGGATGGTGACCAGACCCATGGTGGCACCAGTGCCAAGTTGGGCTGATTTGATAGCAGCAAGTGGCTCCTGCAATCTGCCATCAAAAAGTTGGCAGGCGAGTTTTGTTTTCCAGGGAAAAGCGCCGTTGTTTGTGTCTGGGGGCCTGGGGCTGGAGTGGCCGGCTGGATCCTTACAATGAACGATACGCAGGATGGTTCCCAGACCTGAGGTGGCACCAGTGCCAAGTCGGGCTAGTTTGATGGTGCAAAGTGGCTCCTGCAATCTGCCATCCAGAAGCGGGGTAGCTTACTTTTCTTTGCCAGGGAAACGGGCCGAGGTTTTTCTCTGGGGGCCTACGGCAGGGAGGGACCGGCTGGCTCCTGAAAAGCTACGATAGGCAGGATGGTGACCAGACCCATGGTGGCACCAGTCCCAAGTTGGGCTGATTTGATAGTACCAAGTGGCTCCTGCAATCTGCCGTCAAAATTTGGCAGGCGAGTTTTGTTTTCCAGGGAAAAGCGCCGTTGTTTGTGTTTGGGGGCCTGTGCCTGGGAGTGGCCGGCTGGCTCCTTAGAATCCACGATACGCAGGATGGTTCCCAGACCTGAGGTGGCACCAGTGCCAAGTCGGGCTGGTTTGATAGTACTAAATAGTTCCTGCAATCTGCCATCCAGAAGCGGGGCAGCTTACTTTTGTTTGCCAGGGAAACGGGCCGAGGTTTTTGTCTGGGGGCCTATGGCTGCGAGTGACCGTCTGGCTCCTGAAAAGCTACGATAGGCAGGATGGTGAGCAGACCCATGGTGGCACCAGTGCCAAGTTGAGCTGGTTTGATAGTACCAAGTGCGTCCTACAATCTGCCATCAAAAAGTTGGCAGGCGAGTTTTGTTTTCCAGGGAAAAGCGCCGTTGTTTGTGTTTGGGTGCCTATGGCTGGGAGTGGCCGGCTGGCTCCTTAGAATCCACGATACGCACCATAGTTCCCAGACCAGAGGTGGCACCAGTGCCAAGTCGGGCTAGTTTGATAGTACCAAGTGCGTCCTACAATCTGCCATCCAGAAGCGGGGCAGCTTACTTTTGTTTGCCAGGGAAACGGGCCGAGCTTTGTGTCTGGGGGCCTATGGCTGGGAGTGACCGGCTGGCTCCTGAAAAGCTACGATAGGCAGGATGGTGACCAGACCCATGGTGGCACCAGTGCCAAGTTGGGCTGATTTGACAGCAGCAAGTGGCTCCTGCAATCTGCCATCAAAATGTCGGCAGGCGGGTTTGTTTTCCAGGGAAAAGCGCTGTGGTTTGTGTTTGGTGGCCTGTGGCTGGGAGTGACCGGCTGGCTCCTTAGAATCCACGATACGCAGGATGGTTCCCAGACCCAAGGTGGCACCAGTGCCAAGTTTTGCTGGTTTGATAGTACCAAGTGGCTCCTGCAATCTGCCATCCAGAAGCGGGGCAGCTTAGTTTTGTTTGCCAGGGAAACGGGCCGAGCATTGTGTCTGGGGGCCTATGGCTGGGAGTGACCGGCTAGGTCCTGAAAAGCTAAGATAGGCAGGATGGTGACCAGACCCATGGTGGCACCAGTGTCAAGTTGGGCTGGTTTGATAGTACCAAGTGGTTCCTGCAATCTGCCATCCAGAAGCGGGGCAGCTTACTTTGGTTTGCCAGGGAAAAGGGCAGAGCATTGTGTCTGGGCGCCTATGGCTGGGAGTGACCGGCTGGCTCCTGAAAAGCTACGATAAGCAGGATGGTGACCAGACCCATGGTGGCACTAGTGCCAAGTTGGGCTGATTTGATAGTACCAAGTGGCTCCTGCAATCTGCCATCAAAAAGTTGGCCGGCGAATTTTGTTTTCCAGGGAAAAGCGCTGTGGTTTGTGTTTGGGGGCCTGTGGCTGGGAGTGGCCGGCTGGCTCCTTATAATCCACGATACGCAGCATGGTTCCCAGACCCAAGGTGGCACCAGTGCCAAGTTGGGCTGGTTTGATAGTACCAAGTGGCTCTGGCAATCTGCCATCAAAAAGTTGGCAGACGAGTTTTGTTTTCCAGGGAAAAGCGCCGTTGTTTTTTTTTGGGGGCCTGTGGCTGGGAGTGGACGGATGGCTAATTAGAATCCACGATAGGCAGGATGGTGACCAGACCCATGGTGGCACCAGTGCCAAGTTGGTCTGATTTGATAAAACCAAGTGGCTCCTGCAATCTCCCATCAAAAAGTTGACAGGAGAGTTTTGTTTCCCAGGGAAAAGCGCCGTTGTTTGTGTTTGGGGGCCTGTGGCTGGGAGTGGCCGGCTGGCTCCTTAGAATCCACGATACGCAGCATGGTATCCAGACCCAAGGTGGCACCAGTGCCAAGTTTTGCTGGTTTGATAGTACCAAGTGGTTCCTGCAATCTGCCATCCAGAAGCAGGGCAGCTTACTTTTGTATGCCAGGGAAACGGGCCGAGGTTTTTGTCTGGGGGCCTATGGCTGGGAGTGACCGGCTGGCTCCTGAAAAGCTACGATAGGCAGGATGGTGACCAGACCCATGGTGGCACCAGTCCCAAGTTGGGCTGATTTGATAGTACCAAGTGGCTCCTGCAATCTGCCGTCAAAATTTGGCAGGCGAGTTTTGTTTTCCAGGGAAAAGCGCCGTTGTTTGTGTTTGGGGGCCTGTGGCTGGGAGTGGCCGGCTGGCTCCTTAGAATCCACGATACGCAGGATGGTTCCCAGACCCAAGGTGGCACCAGTGCCAAGTCGGGCTGGTTTGATAGTACTAAATAGCTCCTGCAATCTGCCATGCAGAAGCGGGGCAGCTTACTTTTGTTTGCCAGGGAAACGGGCCGAGGTTTTTGTCTGGGGGCCTATGGCTGCGAGTGACCGTCTGGCTCCTGAAAAGCTACGATAGGCAGGATGGTGAGCAGACCCATGGTGGCACCAGTGCCAAGTTGAGCTGGTTTGATAGTACCAAGTGGCTCCTGCAATCTGCCATCAAAAAGTTGGCAGGCGAGTTTTGTTTTCCAGGGAAAAGCGCCGTTGTTTGTGTTTGGGTGCCTATGGCTGGGAGTGGCCGGCTGGCTCCTTAGAATCCACGATACGCACCATAGTTCCCAGACCAGAGGTGGCACCAGTGCCAAGTCGGGCTGGTTTGATAGTACCAAGTGCGTCCTACAATCTGCCATCCAGAAGCGGGGCAGCTTACTTTTGTTTGCCAGGGAAACGGGCCGAGCTTTGTGTCTGGGGGCCTATGACTGGGAGTGACCGGCTGGCTCCTGAAAAGCTACGATAGGCAGGATGGTGACCAGACCCATGGTGGCACCAGTGCCAAGTTGGGCTGATTTGATAGCAGCAAGTGGCTCCTGCAATCTGCCATCAAAATGTCGGCAGGCGGGTTTGTTTTCCAGGGAAAAGCGCTGTGGTTTGTGTTTGGGGGCCTGTGGCTGGGAGTGACCGGCTGGCTCCTTAGAATCCACGATACGCAGGATGGTTCCCAGACCCAAGGTGGCACCAGTGCCAAGTTGGGCTGGTTTGATAGTACCAAGTGGCTCCTGCAATCTGCCATCCAGAAGCGGGACAGCTTACTTTTGTTTGCCAGGGAAACGGGCCGAGGTTTGTGTCTGGGGGCCTATGGCTGGGAGTGACCGGCTGGCTCCTGAAAAGCTAAGATAGGCAGGATGGTGACCAGACCCATGGTGGCACCAGTGTCAAGTTGGGCTGGTTTGATAGTACCAAGTGGCTCCTGCAATCTGCCATCAAAAATTTGGCAGGCGAGTTTTGTTTTCCAGGGAAAAGCGCCGTTGTTTTTGTTTGGGGGCCTGTGGCTGGGAGTGGCCGGCTGGCTCCTTAGAATCCACGATACGCAGCATGGTTCCCAGACCAGAGGTGGCACCAGTGCCAAGTCGGGCTGGTTTTATAGTACCAAGTGCGTCCTGCAATCTGCCATCCAGAAGCGGGGCAGCTTACTTTGGTTTGCCAGGGAAAAGGGCAGAGCATTGTGTCTGGGCGCCTATGGCTGGGAGTGACCGGCTGGCTCCTGAAAAGCTACGATAAGCAGGATGGTGACCAGACCCATGGTGGCACTAGTGCCAAGTTGGGCTGATTTGATAGTACCAAGTGGCTCCTGCAATCTGCCATCAAAAAGTTGGCCGGCGAATTTTGTTTTCCAGGGAAAAGCGCTGTGGTTTGTGTTTGGGGGCCTGTGGCTGGGAGTGGCCGGCTGGCTCCTTATAATCCACGATACGCAGCATGGTTCCCAGACCCAAGGTGGCACCAGTGCCAAGTTGGGCTGGTTTGATAGTACCCAGTGGCTCTGGCAATCTGCCATCAAAAAGTTGGCAGACGAGTTTTGTTTTCCAGGGAAAAGCGCCGTTGTTTTTGTTTGGGGGCCTGTGGCTAGGAGTGGACGGATGGCTAATTAGAATCCACGATAGGCAGGATGGTGACCAGACCCATGGTGGCACCAGTGCCAAGTCGGGCTGGTTTGATAGTACCAAGTGGCTCCGGCAATCTGCCATCCAGAAGCGGGATAACTTACTTTTGTTTGTCAGGGAAACGGGCCGAGGTTTGTGTCTGGGGGCCTATGGCTGGGAGTGACCGGCTGGCTCCTGAAAAGCTACGATAGGCAGGATGGTGACCAGACCCATGGTGGCACCAGTGCCAAGTTGGTCTGATTTGATAGTACCAAGTGGCTCCTGCAATCTCCCATCAAAAAGTTGGCAGGAGAGTTTTGTTTCCCAGGGAAAAGCGCCGTTGTTTGTGTTTGGGGGCCTGTGGCTGGGAGTGGCCGGCTGGCTCCTTAGAATCCACGATACGCAGCATGGTATCCAGACCCAAGGTGGCACCAGTGCCAAGTTTTGCTGGTTTGATAGTACCAAGTGGTTCCTGCAATCTGCCATCCAGAAGCAGGGCAGCTTACTTTTGTATGCCAGGGAAACGGGCCGAGGTTTTTGTCTGGGGGCCTATGGCTGGGAGTGACCGGCTGGCTCCTGAAAAGCTACGATAGGCAGGATGGTGACCAGACCCATGGTGGCACCAGTCCCAAGTTGGGCTGATTTGATAGTACCAAGTGGCTCCTGCAATCTGCCGTCAAAATTTGGCAGGCGAGTTTTGTTTTCCAGGGAAAAGCGCCGTTGTTTGTGTTTGGGCGCCTGTGGCTGGGAGTGGCCGGCTGGCTCCTTAGAATCCACGATACGCAGGATGGTTCCCAGACCTGAGGTGGCACCAGTGCCAAGTCGGGCTGGTTTGATAGTACTAAATAGCTCCTGCAATCTGCCATGCAGAAGCGGGGCAGCTTACTTTTGTTTGCCAGGGAAACGGGCCGAGGTTTGTGTCTGGGGGCCTATGGCTGCGAGTGACCGTCTGGCTCCTGAAAAGCTACGATAGGCAGGATGGTGAGCAGACCCATGGTGGCACCAGTGCCAAGTTGAGCTGGTTTGATAGTACCAAGTGGCTCCTGCAATCTGCCATCAAAAAGTTGGCAGGCGAGTTTTGTTTTCCAGGGAAAAGCGCCGTTGTTTGTGTTTGGGTGCCTATGGCTGGGAGTGGCCGGCTGGCTCCTTAGAATTCACGATACGCACCATGGTTCCCAGACCAGAGGTGGCACCAGTGCCAAGTCGGGCTGGTTTGATAGTACCAAGTGCGTCCTACAATCTGCCATCCAGAAGCGGGGCAGCTTACTTTGGTTTGCCAGGGAAACGGGCCGAGCTTTGTGTCTGGGGGCATATGGCTGGGAGTGACCGGCTGGCTCCTGAAAAGCTACGATAGGCAGGATGGTGACCAGACCCATGGTGGCACCAGTGCCAAGTTGGGCTGATTTGATAGTAGCAAGTGGCTCCTGCAATCTGCCATCAAAATGTCGGCAGGCGGGTTTTGTTTTCCAGGGAAAAGCGCTGTGGTTTGTGTTTGGGGGCCTGTGGCTGGGAGTGACCGGCTGGCTCCTTAGAATCCACGATACGCAGGATGGTTCCCAGACCCAAGGTGGCACCAGTGCCAAGTTGGGCTGGTTTGATAGTACCAAGTGGCTCCTGCAATCTGCCATCCAGAAGCGGGGCAGCTTACTTTTGTTTGCCAGGGAAACGGGCCGAGGTTTGTGTCTGGGGGCCTATGGCTGGGAGTGACCGGCTGGCTCCTGAAAAGCTAAGATAGGCAGGATGGTGACCAGACCCATGGTGGCACCAGTGCCAAGTTGGGCTGATTTGATAGTACCAAGTGGCTCCTGCAATCTGCCATCAAAATGTTGGCAGGCGAGTTTTGTTTTCCAGGGAAAAGCGCCGTTGTTTTTGTTTGGGGGCCTGTGGCTGGGAGTGGCCGGCTGGCTCCTTAGAATCCACGATACGCAGCATGGTTCCCAGACCAGAGGTGGCACCAGTGCCAAGTTGGGCTGGTTTGATGGTACCAAGTGCGTCCTGCAATCTGCCATCCAGAAGCGGGGTAGCTTACTTTTGTTTGCCAGGGAAACGGGCCGAGGTTTGTGTCTGGGGGCCTATGGCTGGGAGTGACCGGCTGGCTCCTGAAAAGCTACGATAGGCAGGATGGTGACCAGACCCATGGTGGCACCAGTGCCAAGTTGGTCTGATTTGATAGTACCAAGTGGCTCCTGCAATCTCCCATCAAAAAGTTGGCAGGAGAGTTTTGTTTCCCAGGGAAAAGCGCCGTTGTTTGTGTTTGGGGGCCTGTGGCTGGGAGTGGCCGGCTGGCTCCTTAGAATCCACGATACGCAGCATGGTATCCAGACCCAAGGTGGCACCAGTGCCAAGTTTTGCTGGTTTGATAGTACCAAGTGGTTCCTGCAATCTGCCATCCAGAAGCAGGGCAGCTTACTTTTGTATGCCAGGGAAACGGGCCGAGGTTTTTGTCTGGGGGCCTATGGCTGGGAGTGACCGGCTGGCTCCTGAAAAGCTACGATAGGCAGGATGGTGACCAGACCCATGGTGGCACCAGTCCCAAGTTGGGCTGATTTGATAGTACCAAGTGGCTCCTGCAATCTGCCGTCAAAATTTGGCAGGCGAGTTTTGTTTTCCAGGGAAAAGCGCCGTTGTTTGTGTTTGGGCGCCTGTGGCTGGGAGTGGCCGGCTGGCTCCTTAGAATCCACGATACGCAGGATGGTTCCCAGACCTGAGGTGGCACCAGTGCCAAGTCGGGCTGGTTTGATAGTACTAAATAGCTCCTGCAATCTGCCATGCAGAAGCGGGGCAGCTTACTTTTGTTTGCCAGGGAAACGGGCCGAGGTTTGTGTCTGGGGGCCTATGGCTGCGAGTGACCGTCTGGCTCCTGAAAAGCTACGATAGGCAGGATGGTGAGCAGACCCATGGTGGCACCAGTGCCAAGTTGAGCTGGTTTGATAGTACCAAGTGGCTCCTGCAATCTGCCATCAAAAAGTTGGCAGGCGAGTTTTGTTTTCCAGGGAAAAGCGCCGTTGTTTGTGTTTGGGTGCCTATGGCTGGGAGTGGCCGGCTGGCTCCTTAGAATTCACGATACGCACCATGGTTCCCAGACCAGAGGTGGCACCAGTGCCAAGTCGGGCTGGTTTGATAGTACCAAGTGCGTCCTACAATCTGCCATCCAGAAGCGGGGCAGCTTACTTTGGTTTGCCAGGGAAACGGGCCGAGCTTTGTGTCTGGGGGCATATGGCTGGGAGTGACCGGCTGGCTCCTGAAAAGCTACGATAGGCAGGATGGTGACCAGACCCATGGTGGCACCAGTGCCAAGTTGGGCTGATTTGATAGTAGCAAGTGGCTCCTGCAATCTGCCATCAAAATGTCGGCAGGCGGGTTTTGTTTTCCAGGGAAAAGCGCTGTGGTTTGTGTTTGGGGGCCTGTGGCTGGGAGTGACCGGCTGGCTCCTTAGAATCCACGATACGCAGGATGGTTCCCAGACCCAAGGTGGCACCAGTGCCAAGTTGGGCTGGTTTGATAGTACCAAGTGGCTCTTGCAATCTGCCATCCAGAAGCGGGGCAGCTTACTTTTGTTTGCCAGGGAAACGGGCCGAGGTTTGTGTCTGGGGGCCTATGGCTGGGAGTGACCGGCTGGCTCCTGAAAAGCTAAGATAGGCAGGATGGTGACCAGACCCATGGTGGCACCAGTGCCAAGTTGGGCTGATTTGATAGTACCAAGTGGCTCCTGCAATCTGCCATCAAAATGTTGGCAGGCGAGTTTTGTTTTCCAGGGAAAAGCGCCGTTGTTTTTGTTTGGGGGCCTGTGGCTGGGAGTGGCCGGCTGGCTCCTTAGAATCCACGATACGCAGGATGGTTCCCAGACCAGAGGTGGCACCAGTGCCAAGTTGGGCTGGTTTGATGGTACCAAGTGCGTCCTGCAATCTGCCATCCAGAAGCGGGGTAGCTTACTTTTGTTTGCCAGGGAAACGGGCCGAGGTTTGTGTCTCGGGGCCTATGGCTGGGAGTGACCGGCTGGCTCCTGAAAAGCTACTATAGGCAGGATGGTGACCAGACCCATGGTGGCACCAGTGCCAAGTTGGGCTGGTTTGATAGTACCAAGTGGCTCCTGCAATCTGCCATCAAAAAGTTGGCAGGCGAGTTTGTTATCCAGGGAAATGCGCCGTTGTTTGTGTTTGGGGGCCTGTGGCTGGGAGTGGCCGGCTGGCTCCTTAGAATCCACGATACGCAGCATGGTTCCCAGACCAGAGGTGGCACCCCTGCCAAGTCGGGCTGGTTTGATGGTGAAAAGTGGCTCCTGCAATCTGCCATCCAGTAGCGGAATAACTTACTTTTGTTTGCCAGGGAAACGGTCCGAGCTTTTTGTCTGGGGGCCTATGGCTGGGAGTGACCGGCTGGCTCCTGAAAAGCTACGATAGGCAGGATGGTGACCAGACCCATGGTGGCACCAGTGTCAAGTTGGGCTGGTTTGATAGTACCCAGTGGCTCCGGCAATCTGCCATCAAAATTTGGCAGGCGAGTTTTGTTTTCCAGGGAAAAGCGCCGTTGATTTTGTTTGGGGGCCTGTGGCTGGGAGTGGACGGATGGCTAATTAGAATCCACGATACGCAGGATGGTTCCCAGACCAGAGGTGGCACCAGTGCCAAGTCGGGCTGGTTTGATGGTGCAAAGTGGCTCCTGCAATGTGCCATCCAGAAGCGGGGTAGCTTATTTTTCTTTGCCAGGGAAACGGGCCGAGGATTTTGTCTGGGGGCCTATGGCTTGGAGTGACCGGCTGGCTCCTGAAAAGCTACGATAGGCAGGATGGTGACCAGACCCATGGTGGCACCAGTGCCAAGTTGGGCTGGTTTGATAGTACCAAGTGGCTCCTGCAATCTGCCATCAAAATGTTGGCAGGCGAGTTTTGTTTTCCAGGGAAAAGCGCCGTTGTTTGTGTTTGGGGGCCTGTGGCTGGGAGTGGCCGGCTGGCTGCTTAGAATCCACGATACGCAGGATGGTTCCCAGACCAGAGGTGGCACCAGTGCCAAGTCGGGCTGGTTTGATAATACCTAGTGGATCCTGCAATCTGCCATCCAGAAGCGGGACAGCTTACTTTTGTTTGCCAGGGAAACGGGCCGAGCTTTGTGTCACGGGGCCTATGGCTGGGAGTGACCGTCTAGGTCCTGAAAAGCTACGATAGGCAGGATGGTGACCAGACCCATGGTGGCACCAGTGCCAAGTTGGGCTGGTTTGATAGTACCAAGTGGCTCCTGCAATCTGCCATCAAAAAGTTGGCAGGCGAGTTTTGTTTTCCAGGGAAAAGCGCCGTTGTTTGTGTTTGGAGGCCTGTGGCTGGGAGTGGCCGGCTTGCTAATTGGAATCCACGATACACAGCATGGTTCCCAGACCAGAGGTGGCACCAGTGCCAAGTTGGGCTGGTTTGATGGTGCAAAGTGGCTCCTGCAATCTGCCATCCAGAAGCGGGGCAGCTTACTTTTGTTTGCCAGGGAAACGGGCCGAGGTTTTTCTCTGGGGGCCTATGGCTGGGAGTGACCGGCTGGCGCCTGAACACCTACGATAGGCAGGATGGTGACCAGACCCATGGTGGCACCAGTGCCAAGATGGGCTGATTTGATAGTAGCAAGCGGCTCCTGCAATCTGCCATCAAAATGTTGGCAGGCGAGTTTTGTTTTCCAGGGAAAAGCGCCGTTGTTTGTGTTTGGGGGCCTGTGGCTGGGAGTGGACGGATGGCTCCTTAGAATCCACGATACGCAGCATGGTTCCCAGACCAGAGGTGGCACCAGTGCCAAGTCGGGCTGGTTTGATAGTACCAAGTGGCTCCGGAAATCTGCCATCCAGAAGCGGGGAGCTTACTTTTGTTTGCCAGGGAAACGGGCCGAGCTTTGTGTCTGGGCGCCTATGGCTGGGAGTGACCTGCTAGGTCCTGAAAAGCTACGATAGGCAGGATGGTGACCAGACCCATGGTGGCACCAGTGCCAAGTTGGGCTGATTTGACAGTACCAAGTGGCTCCTGCAATCTGCCATCTAAAAGTTGGCAGGCGAGTTTTGTTTTCCAGGGAAAAGCGCCGTTGTTTGTGTCTGGGGGCCTGTGGCTGGAGTGGCCGGCTGGCTCCTTAGAATGAACGATACGCAGCATGGTTCCCAGACCTGAGGTGGCACCAGTGCCAAGTCGGGCTAGATTGATGGTGCAAAGTGGCTCCTGCAATCTGCCATCCAGAAGCGGGGTAGCTTACTTTTGTTTGCCAGGGAAACGGGCCGAGGTTTTTGTCTGGGGGCCTATGGCAGGGAGGGACCGGCTGGCTCCTGAAAAGCTACGATAGGCAGGATGGTGACCAGACCCATGGTGGCACCAGTGCCAAGTTGGTCTGATTTGATAGTAGCAAGTGGCTCCTGCAATCTGCCATCAAAATATTGGCAGGCGAGTTTTGTTTTCCAGGGAAAAGCGCCGTTGTTTGTGTTTGGGGGCCTGTGGCTGGGAGTGACCGGCTGGCTCCTTAGAATCCACGATACGCAGGATGGTTCCCAGACCCAAGGTGGCACCAGTGCCAAGTCGGGCTGGTTTGATAGTACCAAGTGGTTCCTGCAATCTGCCATCCAGAAGCGGGGCAGCTTACTTTGTTTGCCAGGGAAACGGGCCGAGCTTTTTGTCTGGGCGCCTATGGCTTGGAGTGACCGGCTAGGTCCTGAAAAGCTACGATAGGCAGGATGGTGACCAGATCCATGGTGGCACCAGTGCCAAGTTGGGCTGGTTTGATAGTACCAAGTGGCTCCTGCAATCTGCCATCAAAATGTTGGCAGGCGAGTTTTGTTTTCCAGGGAAAAGCGCCGTTGTTTGTGTTTGGGGGCCTGTGGCTGGGAGTGGACGGATGGCTCCTTAGAACCACGATACGCAGGATGGTTCCCAGACCAGAGGTGGCACCAGTGCCAAGTCGGGCTGGTTTGATAGTACCAAGTTGTTCCTGCAATCTGCCATCCAGAAGCGGGGCAGCTTACTTTTTTATGCCAGGGAAACGGGCCGAGGTTTTTGTCTGGGGGCCTATAGCTGGGAGTGACCGTCTGGCTCCTGAAAAGCTACGATAGGCAGGATGGTGACCAAACGCATGGTGGCACCAGTGCCAAGTTGGGCTGATTTGATAGTACCAAGTGGCTCCTGCAATCTGCCATCAAAATGTTGGCAGGTGAGTTTTGTTTTCCAGGGAAAAGCGCCGTTGTTTGTGTTTGGGGGCCTGTGGCTGGGAGTGGCCGGCTGGCTCCTTAGAATCCACGATACGCAGGATGGTTCCCAGACCAGAGGTGGCACCAGTGCCAAGTCGGGCTGGTTTGATACTACCAAGTGCGTCCTGCAATCTGCCATCCAGAAGCGGGGCAGCTTACTTTTGTTTGCCAGGGAAACGGGGCGAGGTTTGTGTCTGGGGGCCTATGGCTGCGAGTGACCGGCTGGCTCCTGAAAAGCTACGATAGGCAGGATGGTGACCAGACCCATGGTGGCACCAGTGCCAAGTTGGGCTGGTTTGATAGTACCAAGTGGCTCCTGCAATCTGCCATCAAAAAGTTGGCAGGCGAGTTTTGTTTTCCAGGGAAAAGCGCCGTTGTTTGTGTTTGGGGGCCTGTGTCTGGGAGTGGACGGATGGCTCCTTAGAATCCACGATACGCAGCATGGTTCCCAGACCAGAGGTGGCACCAGTGCCAAGTCGGGCTAGTTTGATGGTGCAAAGTGGCTCCTGCAATCTGCCATCCAGAAGCGGGGTAGCTTACTTTTGTTTGCCAGGGAAACGGGCCGAGGTTTGTGTCTGGGGGCCTATGGCTGGGAGTGACCGGCTGGCTCCTGAAAAGCTACGATAGGCAGGATGGTGACCAGACCCATGGTGGCACCAGTGCCAAGTTGGGCTGATTTGATAGTACCAAGTGGCTCCTGCAATCTGCCATGAAAAAGTTGGCAGGCGAGTTTTGTTTTCCAGGGAAAAGCGCCGTTGATTCTGTTTGGGGGCCTGTGGCTGGGAGTGGCCAGCTGGCTCCTTAGAATCCACGATACGCGGCATGGTTCCCAGACCAGAGGTGGCACCAGTGCCAAGTTGGGCTGGTTTGATAGTACCAAGTGCGTCCTGCAATCTGCCATCCAGAAGCGGGGCAGCTTACTTTTGTTTGCCAGGGATACGGGCCGAGGTTTGTGTCTCAGGGCCTATGGCTGGGAGTGACCGCCTGGCTCCTGAAAAGCTACGATAGGCAGGATGGTGACCAGACCCATGGTGGCACCAGTGCCAAGTTGGGCTGGTTTGATAGTACCAAGTGGCTCCTGCAATCTGCCATCAAAAAGTTGGCAGGCGAGTTTGTTATCCAGGGAAAAGCGCCGTTGTTTGTGTTTGGGGGCCTGTGGCAGGGAGTGGCCGGCTGGCTCCTTAGAATCCACGATACGCAGCATGGTTCCCAGACCAGAGGTGGCACCAGTGCCAAGTCGGGCTGGTTTGATGGTGAAAAGTGGCTCCTGCAATCTGCCATCCAGAAGCGGGATAACTTACTTTTGTTTGCCAGGGAAACGGGCCGAGATTTTTGTCTGGGGGCCTATGGCTGGGAGTGACCGGCTGGCTCCTGAAAAGCTAAGATAGGCAGGATGGTGACCAGACCCATGGTGGCACCAGTGCCAAGTTGGGCTGGTTTGATAGTAACAAGTGGCTCCTGCAATCTGCCATCAAAATGTTGGCAGGCGAGTTTTGTTTTCCAGGGAAAAGCGCCGTTGTTTGTGTTTGGGGGCCTGTGGGTGGGAGTGACCGGCTGGCTCCTTAGAATCCACGATACGCAGCATGGTTCCCAGACCAGAGGTGGCACCAGTGCCAAGTCGGGCTGGTTTTATAGTACCAAGTGGTTCCTGCAATCTGCCATCCAGAAGCGGGGCAGCTTACTTTGGTTTGCCAGGGAAAAGGGCAGAGCATTGTGTCTGGGCGCCTATGGCTGGGAGTGACCGGCTGGCTCCTGAAAAGCTACGATAAGCAGGATGGTGACCAGACCCATGGTGGCACTAGTGCCAAGTTGGGCTGATTTGATAGTACCAAGTGGCTCCTGCAATCTGCCATCAAAAAGTTGGCCGGCGAATTTTGTTTTCCAGGGAAAAGCGCTGTGGTTTGTGTTTGGGGGCCTGTGGCTGGGAGTGGCCGGCTGGCTCCTTATAATCCACGATACGCAGCATGGTTCCCAGACCCAAGGTGGCACCAGTGCCAAGTTGGGCTGGTTTGATAGTACCCAGTGGCTCTGGCAATCTGCCATCCAAAAGTTGGCAGACGAGTTTTGTTTTCCAGGGAAAAGCGCCGTTGTTTTTTTTTGGGGGCCTGTGGCTGGGAGTGGACGGATGGCTAATTAGAATCCACGATAGGCAGGATGGTGACCAGACCCATGGTGGCACCAGTGCCAAGTTGGTCTGATTTGATAAAACCAAGTGGCTCCTGCAATCTCCCATCAAAAAGTTGGCAGGAGAGTTTTGTTTCCCAGGGAAAAGCGCCGTTGTTTGTGTTTGGGGGCCTGTGGCTGGGAGTGGCCGGCTGGCTCCTTAGAATCCACGATACGCAGCATGGTATCCAGACCCAAGGTGGCACCAGTGCCAAGTTTTGCTGGTTTGATAGTACCAAGTGGTTCCTGCAATCTGCCATCCAGAAGCAGGGCAGCTTACTTTTGTATGCCAGGGAAACGGGCCGAGGTTTTTGTCTGGGGGCCTATGGCTGGGAGTGACCGGCTGGCTCCTGAAAAGCTACGATAGGCAGGATGGTGACCAGACCCATGGTGGCACCAGTCCCAAGTTGGGCTGATTTGATAGTACCAAGTGGCTCCTGCAATCTGCCGTCAAAATTTGGCAGGCGAGTTTTGTTTTCCAGGGAAAAGCGCCGTTGTTTGTGTTTGGGGGCCTGTGGCTGGGAGTGGCCGGCTGGCTCCTTAGAATCCACGATACGCAGGATGGTTCCCAGACCTGAGGTGGCACCAGTGCCAAGTCGGGCTGGTTTGATAGTACCAAGTGCGTCCTACAATCTGCCATCCAGAAGCGGGGCAGCTTACTTTTGTTTGCCAGGGAAACGGGCCGAGCTTTGTGTCTGGGGGCCTATGACTGGGAGTGAACGGCTTGCTCCTGAAAAGCTACGATAGGCAGGATGGTGACCAGACCCATGGTGGCACCAGTGCCAAGTTGGGCTGATTTGATAGCAGCAAGTGGCTCCTGCAATCTGCCATCAAAATGTCGGCAGGCGGGTTTGTTTTCCAGGGAAAAGCGCTGTGGTTTGTGTTTGGGGGCCTGTGGCTGGGAGTGACCGGCTGGCTCCTTAGAATCCACGATACGCAGGATGGTTCCCAGACCCAAGGTGGCACCAGTGCCAAGTTGGGCTGGTTTGATAGTACCAAGTGGCTCCTGCAATCTGCCATCCAGAAGCGGGGCAGCTTACTTTTGTTTGCCAGGGAAACGGGCCGAGGTTTTTGTCTGGGGGCCTATAGCTGGGAGTGACCGTTTGGCTCCTGAAAAGCTACGATAGGCAGGATGGTGACCAAACGCATGGTGGCACCAGTCCCAAGTTGGGCTGATTTGATAGTACCAAGTGGCTCCTGCAATCTGCCGTCAAAATTTGGCAGGCGAGTTTTGTTTTCCAGGGAAAAGTGCCGTTGTTTGTGTTTGGGCGCCTGTGGCTGGGAGTGGCCGGCTGGCTCCTTAGAATCCACGATACGCAGGATGGTTCCCAGACCTGAGGTGGCACCAGTGCCAAGTCGGGCTGGTTTGATAGTACTAAATAGCTCCTGCAATCTGCCATGCAGAAGCGGGGCAGCTTACTTTTGTTTGCCAGGGAAACGGGCCGAGGTTTGTGTCTGGGGGCCTATGGCTGCGAGTGACCGTCTGGCTCCTGAAAAGCTACGATAGGCAGGATGGTGAGCAGACCCATGGTGGCACCAGTGCCAAGTTGAGCTGGTTTGATAGTACCAAGTGGCTCCTGCAATCTGCCATCAAAAAGTTGGCAGGCGAGTTTTGTTTTCCAGGGAAAAGCGCCGTTGTTTGTGTTTGGGTGCCTATGGCTGGGAGTGGCCGGCTGGCTCCTTAGAATTCACGATACGCACCATGGTTCCCAGACCAGAGGTGGCACCAGTGCCAAGTCGGGCTGGTTTGATAGTACCAAGTGCGTCCTACAATCTGCCATCCAGAAGCGGGGCAGCTTACTTTTGTTTGCCAGGGAAAAGGACCGAGCTTTGTGTCTGGGGGCCTATGGCTGGGAGTGACCGGCTGGCTCCTGAAAAGCTACGATAGGCAGGATGGTGACCAGACCCATGGTGGCACCAGTGCCAAGTTGGGCTGATTTGATAGTAGCAAGTGGCTCCTGAAATCTGCCATCAAAATGTCGGCAGGCGGGTTTTGTTTTCCAGGGAAAAGCGCCGTTGTTTGTGTTTGGGGGCCTGTGGCTGGGAGTGACCGGCTGGCTCCTTAGAATCCACGATACGCAGGATGGTTCCCAGACCCAAGGTGGCACCAGTGCCAAGTTGGGCTGGTTTGATAGTACCAAGTGGCTCCTGCAATCTGCCATCCAGAAGCGGGGCAGCTTACTTTTGTTTGCCAGGGAAACGGGCCGAGGTTTGTGTCTGGGGGCCTATGGCTGGGAGTGACCGGCTGGCTCCTGAAAAGCTAAGATAGGCAGGATGGTGACCAGACCCATGGTGGCACCAGTGCCAAGTTGGGCTGATTTGATAAAACCAAGTGGCTCCTGCAATCTGCCATCAAAAAGTTGGCAGGCGAGTTTTGTTTTCCAGGGAAAAGCGCCGTTGTTTTTGTTTGGGGGCCTGTGGCTGGGAGTGGCCGGCTGGCTCCTTAGAATCCACGATACGCAGGATGGTTCCCAGACCAGAGGTGGCACCAGTGCCAAGTTGGGCTGGTTTGATAGTACCAAGTGCGTCCTGCAATCTGCCATCCAGAAGCGGGGTAGCTTACTTTTGTTTGCCAGGGAAACGGGCCGAGTTTTGTGTCTGGGGGCCTATGGCTGCGAGTGACCGGCTGGCTCCTGAAAAGCTACGATAGGCAGGATGGTGACCAGACCCATGGTGGCACCAGTGCCAAGTTGGGCTGGCTTGATAGTACCAAGTGGCTCCTGCAATCTGCCATCAAAAAGTTGGCAGGCGAGTTTGTTATCCAGGGAAATGCGCCGTTGTTTTTGTTTGGGGGCCTGTGGCTGGGAGTGGCCGGCTGGCTCCTTAGAATCCACGATACGCAGCATGGTTCCCAGACCAGAGGTGGCACCAGTGCCAAGTCGGGCTGGTTTGATGGTGAAAAGTGGCTCCTGCAATCTGCCATCCAGTAGCGGAATAACTTACTTTTGTTTGCCAGGGAAACGGTCCGAGCTTTTTGTCTGGGGGCCTATGGCTGGGAGTGACCGGCTGGCTCCTGAAAAGCTACGATAGGCAGGATGATGACCAGACCCATGGTGGCACCAGTGTCAAGTTGGGCTGGTTTGATAGTACCCACTGGCTCCGGCAATCTGCCATCAAAATTTGGCAGGCGAGTTTTGTTTTCCAGGGAAAAGCGCCGTTGATTTTGTTTGGGGGCCTGTGGCTGGGAGTGGACGGATGGCTAATTAGAATCCACGATACGCAGGATGGTTCCCAGACCAGAGGTGGCACCAGTGCCAAGTCGGGCTGGTTTGATGGTGCAAAGTGGCTCCTGCAATGTGCCATCCAGAAGCGGGGTAGCTTATTTTTCTTTGCCAGGGAAACGGGCCGAGGTTTTTGTCTGGGGGCCTATGGCTTGGAGTGACCGGCTGGCTCCTGAAAAGCTACGATAGGCAGGATGGTGACCAGACCCATGGTGGCACCAGTGCCAAGTTGGGCTGATTTGACAGTACCAAGTGGCTCCTGCAATCTGCCATCTAAAAGTTGGCAGGCGAGTTTTGTTTTCCAGGGAAAAGCGCCGTTGTTTGTGTCTGGGGGCTTGTGGCTGGAGTGGCCGTCTGGCTCCTTAGAATGAACGATACGCAGGATGGTTCCCAGACCTGAGGTGGCACCAGTGCCAAGTCGGGCTAGTTTGATGGTGCAAAGTGGCTCTTGCAATCTGCCATCCAGAAGCGGGGTAGCTTACTTTTGTTTGCCAGGGAAACGGGCCGAGGTTTTTCTCTGGGGGCCTATGGCTGTGAGTGACCGGCTGGCTCCTGAAAAGCTACGATAGGCAGGATGGTGACCAGACCCATGGTGGCACCAGTGCCAAGTTGGGCTGATTTGATAGTAGCAAGTGGCTCCTGCAATCTGCCATCAAAATATTGGCAGGCGAGTTTTGTTTTCCAGGGAAAAGCGCCGTTGTTTGTGTTTGGGGGCCTGTGGCTGGGAGTGACCGGCTGGCTCCTTAGAATCCACGATACGCAGGATGGTTCCCAGACCCAAGGTGGCACCAGTGCCAAGTCGGGCTGGTTTGATAGTACCAAGTGGTTCCTGCAATCTGCCATCCAGAAGCGGGGCAGCTTACTTTGTTTGCCAGGGAAACGGGCCGAGCTTTTTGTCTGGGCGCCTATGGCTTGGAGTGACCGGCTAGGTCCTGAAAAGCTACGATAGGCAGGATGGTGACCAGATCCATGGTGGCACCAGTGCCAAGTTGGGCTGGTTTGATAGTACCAAGTGGCTCCTGCAATCTGCCATCAAAATGTTGGCAGGCGAGTTTTGTTTTCCAGGGAAAAGCGCCGTTGTTTGTGTTTGGGGGCCTGTGGCTGGGAGTGGACGGATGGCTCCTTAGAACCACGATACGCAGGATGGTTCCCAGACCAGAGGTGGCACCAGTGCCAAGTCGGGCTGGTTTGATAGTACCAAGTTGTTCCTGCAATCTGCCATCCAGAAGCGGGGCAGCTTACTTTTGTATGCCAGGGAAACGGGCCGAGGTTTTTGTCTGGGGGCCTATAGCTGGGAGTGACCGTCTGGCTCCTGAAAAGCTACGATAGGCAGGATGGTGACCAAACGCATGGTGGCACCAGTGCCAAGTTGGGCTGATTTGATAGTACCAAGTGGCTCCTGCAATCTGCCATCAAAATGTTGGCAGGCGAGTTTTGTTTTCCAGGGAAAAGCGCCGTTGTTTGTGTTTGGGGGCCTGTGGCTGGGAGTGGCCGGCTGGCTCCTTAGAATCCACGATACGCAGGATGGTTCCCAGACCAGAGGTGGCACCAGTGCCAAGTCGGGCTGGTTTGATACTACCAAGTGCGTCCTGCAATCTGCCATCCAGAAGCGGGGCAGCTTACTTTTGTTTTCCAGGGAAACGGGGCGAGGTTTGTGTCTGGGGGCCTATGGCTGCGAGTGACCGGCTGGCTCCTGAAAAGCTACGATAGGCAGGATGGTGACCAGACCCATGGTGGCACCAGTGCCAAGTTGGGCTGGTTTGATAGTACCAAGTGGCTCCTGCAATCTGCCATCCAAAAGTTGGCAGGCCAGTTTTGCTTTCCAGGGAAAAGCGCCGTTGTTTGTGTTTGGGGGCCTGTGTCTGGGAGTGGACGGATGGCTCCTTAGAATCCACGATACGCAGCATGGTTCCCAGACCAGAGGTGGCACCAGTGCCAAGTCGGGCTAGTTTGATGGTGCAAAGTGGCTCCTGCAATCTGCCATCCAGAAGCGGGGTAGCTTACTTTTGTTTGCCAGGGAAACGGGCCGAGGTTTGTGTCTGGGGGCCTATGGCTGGGAGTGACCGGCTGGCTCCTGAAAAGCTACGATAGGCAGGATGGTGACCAGACCTATGGTGGCACCAGTGCCAAGTTGGGCTGATTTGATAGTACCAAGTGGCTCCTGCAATCTGCCATCAAAAAGTTGGCAGGCGAGTTTGTTATCCAGGGAAAAGCGCCGTTGTTTGTGTTTGGGGGCCTGTGGCAGGGAGTGGCCGGCTGGCTCCTTAGAATCCACGATACGCAGGATGGTTCCCAGACCAGAGGTGGCACCAGTGCCAAGTCGGGCTGGTTTGATGGTGAAAAGTGGCTCCTGCAATCTGCCATCCAGAAGCGGGATAACTTACTTTTGTTTGCCAGGGAAACGGGCCGAGGTTTTTGTCTGGGGGCCTATGGCTGGGAGTGACCGGCTGGCTCCTGAAAAGCTACGATAGGCAGGATGGTGACCAGACCCATGGTGGCACCAGTGCCAAGTTGGGCTGGTTTGATAGTACCAAGTGGCTCCTGCAATCTGCCATCAAAATGTTGGCAGGCGAGTTTTGTTTTCCAGGGACAAGTGCCATTGTTTGTGTTTGGGGGCCTGTGGGTGGGAGTGACCGGCTGGCTCCTTAGAATCCACGATACGCAGGATGGTTCCCAGACCAGAGGTCGCACCAGTGCCAAGTCGGGCCAGTTTGATGGTGCAAAGTGGCTCCTGCAATCTGCCATCCTGAAGCGGGGTAGCTTACTTTTGTTTGCCAGGGAAACGGGCCGAGTTTTGTGTCTGGGGGCCTATGGCTGCGAGTGACCGGCTGGCTCCTGAAAAGCTACGATAGGCAGGATGGTGACCAGACCCATGGTGGCACCAGTGCCAAGTTGAGCTGGTTTGATAGTATCAAGTGGCTCCTGCAATCTGCCATCAAAAAGTTGGCAGGCGAGTTTTGTTTTCCAGGGAAAAGCGCCGTTGTTTGTGTTTGGGTGCCTATGGCTGGGAGTGGCCGGCTGGCTCCTTAGAATCCACGATACGCACCATAGTTCCCAGACCAGAGGTGGCACCAGTGCCAAGTCGGGCTGGTTTGATAGTACCAAGTGCGTCCTACAATCTGCCATCCAGAAGCGGGGCAGCTTACTTTTGTTTGCCAGGGAAACGGGCCGAGCTTTGTGTCTGGGGGCCTATGACTGGGAGTGAACGGCTGGCTCCTGAAAAGCTACGATAGGCAGGATGGTGACCAGACCCATGGTGGCACCAGTGCCAAGTTGGGCTGATTTGATAGCAGCAAGTGGCTCCTGCAATCTGCCATCAAAATGTCGGCAGGCGAGTTTTGTTTTCCAGGGAAAAGCGCTGTGGTTTGTGTTTCGGGGCCTGTGGCTGGGAGTGAACGGCTGGCTCCTTAGAATCCACGATACGCAGGATGGTTCCCAGACCCAAGGTGGCACCAGTGCCAAGTTGGGCTGGTTTGATAGTACCAAGTGGCTCCTGCAATCTGCCATCCAGAAGCGGGGCAGCTTACTTTTGTTTGCCAGGGAAACGGGCCGAGCTTTGTGTCTGGGGGCCTATGGCTGGGAGTGACCGGCTGGCTCCTGAAAAGCTAAGATAGGCAGGATGGTGACCAGACCCATGGTGGCACCAGTGTCAAGTTGGGCTGGTTTATAGTACCAAGTGCGTCCTGCAATCTGCCATCCAGAAGCGGGGCAGCTTACTTTGGTTTGCCAGGGAAAAGGGCAGAGCATTGTGTCTGGGCGCCTATGGCTGGGAGTGACCGGCTGGCTCCTGAAAAGCTACGATAAGCAGGATGGTGACCAGACCCATGGTGGCACTAGTGCCAAGTTGGGCTGATTTGATAGTACCAAGTGGCTCCTGCAATCTGCCATCAAAAAGTTGGCCGGCGAATTTTGTTTTCCAGGGAAAAGCGCTGTGGTTTGTGTTTGGGGGCCTGAGGCTGGGAGTGGCCGGCTGGCTCCTTATAATCCACGATACGCAGCATGGTTCCCAGACCCAAGGTGGCACCAGTGCCAAGTTGGGCTGGTTTGATAGTACCAAGTGGCTCTGGCAATCTGCCATCAAAAAGTTGGCAGACGAGTTTTGTTTTCCAGGGAAAAGCGCCGTTGTTTTTGTTTGGGGGCCTGTGGCTAGGAGTGGACGGATGGCTAATTAGAATCCACGATAGGCAGGATGGTGACCAGACCCATGGTGGCACCAGTGCCAAGTCGGGCTGGTTTGATAGTACCAAGTGGCTCCGGCAATCTGCCATCCAGAAGCGGGATAACTTACTTTTGTTTGTCAGGGAAACGGGCCGAGGTTTGTGTCTGGGGGCCTATGGCTGGGAGTGACCGGCTGGCTCCTGAAAAGCTACGATAGGCAGGATGGTGACCAGACCCATGGTGGCACCAGTGCCAAGTTGGTCTGATTTGATAGTACCAAGTGGCTCCTGCAATCTCCCATCAAAATGTTGGCAGGAGAGTTTGGTTTCCCAGGGAAAAGCGCCGTTGTTTGTGTTTGGGGGCCTGTGGCTGGGAGTGGCCGGCTGGCTCCTTAGAATCCACGATACGCAGCATGGTATCCAGACCCAAGGTGGCACCAGTGACAAGTTTTGCCGGTTTGATAGTACCAAGTGGTTCCTGCAATCTGCCATCCAGAAGCAGGGCAGCTTACTTTTGTATGCCAGGGAAACGGGCCGAGGTTTTTGTCTGGGGGCCTATGGCAGGGAGTGACCGGCTGGCTCCTGAAAAGCTACGATAGGCAGGATGGTGACCAGACCCATGGTGGCATCAGTCCCAAGTTGGGCTGATTTGATAGTACCAAGTGGCTCCTGCAATCTGCCGTCAAAATTTGGCAGGCGAGTTTTGTTTTCCAGGGAAAAGCGCCGTTGTTTGTGTTTGGGCGCCTGTGGATGGGAGTGGCCGGCTGGCTCCTTAGAATCCACGATACGCAGGATGGTTCCCAGACCTGAGGTGGCACCAGTGCCAAGTCGGGCTGGTTTGATAGTACTAAATAGCTCCTGCAATCTGCCATGCAGAAGCGGGGCAGCTTACTTTTGTTTGCCAGGGTAACGGGCCGAGGTTTGTGTCTGGGGGCCTATGGCTGCGAGTGACCGTCTGGCTCCTGAAAAGCTACGATAGGCAGGATGGTGAGCAGACCCATGGTGGCACCAGTGCCAAGTTGAGCTGGTTTGATAGTACCAAGTGGCTCCTGCAATCTGCCATCAAAAAGTTGGCAGGCGAGTTTTGTTTTCCAGGGAAAAGCGCCGTTGTTTGTGTTTGGGTGCCTATGGCTGGGAGTGGCCGGCTGGCTCCTTAGAATTCACGATACGCACCATGGTTCCCAGACCAGAGGTGGCACCAGTGCCAAGTCGGGCTGGTTTGATAGTACCAAGTGCGTCCTACAATCTGCCATCCAGAAGCGGGGCAGCTTACTTTTGTTTGCCAGGGAAACGGGCCGAGCTTTGTGTCTGGGGGCCTATGGCTGCGAGCGACCGGCTGGCTCCTGAAAAGCTACGATAGGCAGGATGGTGACCAGACCCATGGTGGCACCAGTGCCAAGTTGGGCTGATTTGATAGTAGCAAGTGGCTCCTGCAATCTGCCATGAAAATGTCGGCAGGCGGGTTTTGTTTTCCAGGGAAAAGCGCTGTGGTTTGTGTTTGGGGGCCTGTGGCTGGGAGTGACCGGCTGGCTCCTTAGAATCCACGATACGCAGGATGGTTCCCAGACCTGAGGTGGCACCAGTGCCAAGTTGGGCTGGTTTGATAGTACCAAGTGGTTCCTGCAATCTGCCATCCAGAAGCGGGGCAGCTTACTTTTGTTTGCCAGGGAAACGGGCCGAGGTTTTTCTCTGGGGGCCTATGGCTGGGAGTGACCGGCTGGCTCCTGAAAAGCTAAGATAGGCAGGATGGTGACCAGACCCATGGTGGCACCAGTGCCAAGTTGGGCTGATTTGATAGTACCAAGTGGCTCCTGCAATCTGCCATCAAAATGTTGGCAGGCGAGTTTTGTTTTCCAGGGAAAAGCGCCGTTGTTTTTGTTTGGGGGCCTGTGGCTGGGAGTGGCCGGCTGGCTCCTTAGAATCCACGATACGCACCATAGTTCCCAGACCAGAGGTGGCACCAGTGCCAAGTTGGGCTGGTTTGATAGTACCAAGTGCGTCCTGCAATCTGCCATCCAGAAGCGGGGTAGCTTACTTTTGTTTGCCAGGGAAACGGGCCGAGGTTTGTGTCTCGGGGCCTATGGCTGGGAGTGACCGGCTGGCTCCTGAAAAGCTACGATAGGCAGGATGGTGACCAGACCCATGGTGGCACCAGTGCCAAGTTGGGCTGGTTTGATAGTACCAAGTGGCTCCTGCAATCTGCCATCAAAAAGTTGGCAGGCGAGTTTGTTATCCAGGGAAATGCGCCGTTGTTTGTGTTTGGGGGCCTGTGGCTGGGAGTGGCCGGCTGGCTGCTTAGAATCCACGATACGCAGGATGGTTCCCAGACCAGAGGTGGCACCAGTGCCAAGTCGGGCTGGTTTGATGGTGAAAAGTGGCTCCTGCAATCTGCCATCCAGTAGCGGAATAACTTACTTTTGTTTGCCAGGGAAACGGTCCGAGCTTTTTGTCTGGGGGCCTATGGCTGGGAGTGACCGGCTGGCTCCTGAAAAGCTACGATAGGCAGGATGGTGACCAGACCCATGGTGGCACCAGTGTCAAGTTGGGCTGATTTGATAGTACCCAGTGGCTCCGGCAATCTGCCATCAAAATTTGGCAGGCGAGTTTTGTTTTCCAGGGAAAAGCGCCGTTGATTTTGTTTGGGGGCCTGTGGCTGGGAGTGGACGGATGGCTAATTAGAATCCACGATACGCAGGATGGTTCCCAGACCAGAGGTGGCACCAGTGCCAAGTCGGGCTGGTTTGATGGTGCAAAGTGGCTCCTGCAATGTGCCATCCAGAAGCGGGGTAGCTTATTTTTCTTTGCCAGGGAAACGGGCCGAGGTTTTTGTCTGGGGGCCTATGGCTTGGAGTGACCGGCTGGCTCCTGAAAAGCTACGATAGGCAGGATGGTGACCAGACCCATGGTGGCACCAGTGCCAAGTTGGGCTGGTTTGATAGTACCAAGTGGCTCCTGCAATCTGCCATCAAAATGTTGGCAGGCGAGTTTTGTTTTCCAGGGAAAAGCGCCGTTGTTTTTGTTTGGGGGCCTGTGGCTGGGAGTGGACGGCTGGCTGCTTAGAATCCACGATACGCAGCATGGTTCCCAGACCAGAGGTGGCACCAGTGCCAAGTCGGGCTGGTTTGGTAATACCTAGTGGATCCTGCAATCTGCCATCCAGAAGCGGGACAGCTTACTTTTGTTTGCCAGGGAAACGGGCCGAGCTTTGTGTCACGGGGCCTATGGCTGGGAGTGACCGTCTAGGTCCTGAAAAGCTACGATAGGCAGGATGGTGACCAGACCCATGGTGGCACCAGTGCCAAGTTGGGCTGGTTTGATAGTACCAAGTGGCTCCTGCAATCTGCCATCAAAAAGTTGGCAGGCGAGTTTTGTTTTCCAGGGAAAAGCGCCGTTGTTTGTGTTTGGAGGCCTGTGGCTGGGAGTGGCCGGCTTGCTAATTGGAATCCACGATACACAGCATGGTTCCCAGACCAGAGGTGGCACCAGTGCCAAGTTGGGCTGGTTTGATTGTGCAAAGTGGCTCCTGCAATCTGCCATCCAGAAGCGGGGCAGCTTACTTTTGTTTGCCAGGGAAACGGGCCGAGGTTTTTCTCTGGGGGCCTATGGCTGGGAGTGACCGGCTGGCGCCTGTACACCTACCATAGGCAGGATGGTGACCAGACCCATGGTGGCACCAGTGCCAAGATGGGCTGATTTGATAGTAGCAAGCGGCTCCTGCAATCTGCCATCAAAATGTTGGCAGGCGAGTTTTGTTTTCCAGGGAAAAGCGCCGTTGTTTGTGTTTGGGGGCCTGTGGCTGGGAGTGGACGGATGGCTCCTTAGAATCCACGATACGCAGCATGGTTCCCAGACCAGAGGTGGCACCAGTGCCAAGTTGGGCTGGTTTGATAGTACCAAGTGGCTCCGGAAATCTGCCATCCAGAAGCGGGGCAGCTTACTTTTGTTTGCCAGGGAAACGGGCCGAGCTTTGTGTCTGGGCGCCTATGGCTGGGAGTGACCGTCTAGGTCCTGAAAAGCTACGATAGGCAGGATGGTGACCAGACCCATGGTGGCACCAGTGCCAAGTTGGGCTGATTTGACAGTACCAAGTGGCTCCTGCAATCTGCCATCTAAAAGTTGGCAGGCGAGTTTTGTTTTCCAGGGAAAAGCGCCGTTGTTTGTGTCTGGGGGCCTGTGGCTGGAGTGGCCGGCTGGCTCCTTAGAATGAACGATACGCAGGATGGTTCCCAGACCTGAGGTGGCACCAGTGCCAAGTCGGGCTAGTTTGATGGTGCAAAGTGGCTCCTGCAATCTGCCATCCAGAAGCGGGGTAGCTTACTTTTGTTTGCCAGGGAAACTGGCCGAGGTTTTTCTCTGGGGGCCTATGGCTGTGAGTGACCGGCTGGCTCCTGAAAAGCTACGATAGGCAGGATGGTGACCAGACCCATGGTGGCACCAGTGCCAAGTTGGGCTGATTTGATAGTAGCAAGTGGCTCCTGCAATCTGCCATCAAAATATTGGCAGGCGAGTTTTGTTTTCCAGGGAAAAGCGCCGTTGTTTGTGTTTGGGGGCCTGTGGCTGGGAGTGACCGGCTGGCTCCTTAGAATCCACGATACGCAGGATGGTTCCCAGACCCAAGGTGGCACCAGTGCCAAGTCGGGCTGGTTTGATAGTACCAAGTGGTTCCTGCAATCTGCCATCCAGAAGCGGGGCAGCTTACTTTGTTTGCCAGGGAAACGGGCCGAGCTTTTTGTCTGGGCGCCTATGGCTTGGAGTGACCGGCTAGGTCCTGAAAAGCTACGATAGGCAGGATGGTGACCAGATCCATGGTGGCACCAGTGCCAAGTTGGGCTGGTTTGATAGTACCAAGTGGCTCCTGCAATCTGCCATCAAAATGTTGGCAGGCGAGTTTTGTTTTCCAGGGAAAAGCGCCGTTGTTTGTGTTTGGGGGCCTGTGGCTGGGAGTGGACGGATGGCTCCTTAGAACCACGATACGCAGGATGGTTCCCAGACCAGAGGTGGCACCAGTGCCAAGTCGGGCTGGTTTGATAGTACCAAGTTGTTCCTGCAATCTGCCATGCAGAAGCGGGGCAGCTTACTTTTGTATGCCAGGGAAACGGGCCGAGGTTTTTGTCTGGGGGCCTATAGCTGGGAGTGACCGTCTGGCTCCTGAAAAGCTACGATAGGCAGGATGGTGACCAAACGCATGGTGGCACCAGTGCCAAGTTGGGCTGATTTGATAGTACCAAGTGGCTCCTGCAATCTGCCATCAAAATGTTGGCAGGCGAGTTTTGTTTTCCAGGGAAAAGCGCTGTGGTTTGTGTTTGGGGGCCTGTGGCTGGGAGTGGCCGGCTGGCTCCTTAGAATCCACGATACGCAGGATGGTTCCCAGACCAGAGGTGGCACCAGTGCCAAGTCAGGCTGGTTTGATACTACCAAGTGCGTCCTGCAATCTGCCATCCAGAAGCGGGGCAGCTTACTTTTGTTTGCCAGGGAAACGGGGCGAGGTTTGTGTCTGGGGGCCTATGGCTGCGAGTGACCGGCTGGCTCCTGAAAAGCTACGATAGGCAGGATGGTGACCAGACCCATGGTGGCACCAGTGCCAAGTTGGGCTGGTTTGATAGTACCAAGTGGCTCCTGCAATCTGCCATCAAAAAGTTGGCAGGCCAGTTTTGTTTTCCAGGGAAAAGCGCCGTTGTTTGTGTTTGGGGGCCTGTGTCTGGGAGTGGATGGATGGCTCCTTAGAATCCACGATACGCAGCATGGTTCCCAGACCAGAGGTGGCACCAGTGCCAAGTCGGGCTGGTTTGATGGTGCAAAGTGGCTCCTGCAATCTGCCATCCAGAAGCGGGGTAGCTTACTTTTGTTTGCCAGGGAAACGGGCCGAGGTTTGTGTCTGGGGGCCTATGGCTGGGAGTGACCGGCTGGCTCCTGAAAAGCTACGATAGGCAGGATGGTGACCAGACCCATGGTGGCACCAGTGCCAAGTTGGGCTGATTTGATAGTACCAAGTGTCTCCTGCAATCTGCCATGAAAATGTTGGCAGGCGAGTTTTGTTTTCCAGGGAAAAGCGCCGTTGTTTCTGTTTGGGGGCCTGTGGGGGGGAGTGGCCGGCTGGCTCCTTAGAATCCACGATACGCGGCATGGTTCCCAGACCAGAGGTGGCACCAGTGCCAAGTTGGGCTGGTTTGATAGTACCAAGTGCGTCCTGCAATCTGCCATCCAGAAGCGGGGCAGCTTACTTTTGTTTGCCAGGGATACGGGCCGAGGTTTGTGTCTCAGGGCCTATGGCTGGGAGTGACCGCCTGGCTCCTGAAAAGCTACGATAGGCAGGATGGTGACCAGACCCATGGTGGCACCAGTGCCAAGTTGGGCTGGTTTGATAGTACCAAGTGGCTCCTGCAATCTGCCATCAAAAAGTTGGCAGGCGAGTTTGTTATCCAGGGAAAAGCGCCGTTGTTTGTGTTTGGGGGCCTGTGGCAGGGAGTGGCCGGCTGGCTCCTTAGAATCCACGATACGCAGGATGGTTCCCAGACCAGAGGTGGCACCAGTGCCAAGTCGGGCTGGTTTGATGGTGAAAAGTGGCTCCTGCAATCTGCCATCCAGAAGCGGGATAACTTACTTTTGTTTGCCAGGGAAACGGGCCGAGGTTTTTGTCTGGGGGCCTATGGCTGGGAGTGACCGGCTGGCTCCTGAAAAGCTACGATAGGCAGGATGGTGACCAGACCCATGGTGGCACCAGTGCCAAGTTGGGCTGGTTTGATAGTACCAAGTGGCTCCTGCAATCTGCCATCAAAATGTTGGCAGGCGAGTTTTGTTTTCCAGGGAAAAGTGCCGTTGTTTGTGTTTGGGGGCCTGTGGGTGGGAGTGACCGGCTGGCTCCTTAGAATCCACGATACGCAGGATGGTTCCCAGACCAGAGGTCGCACCAGTGCCAAGTCGGGCCAGTTTGATGGTGCAAAGTGGCTCCTGCAATCTGCCATCCAGAAGCGGGGTAGCTTACTTTTGTTTGCCAGGGAAACGGGCCGAGTTTTGTGTCTGGGGGCCTATGGCTGCGAGTGACCGGCTGGCTCCTGAAAAGCTACGATAGGCAGGATGGTGACCAGACCCACGGTGGCACCAGTGCCAAGTTGGGCTGATTTGATAGTACCAAGTGGCTCCTGCAATCTGCCATCAAAAAGTTGGCAGGCGAGTTTTGTTTTCCAGGGAAAAGCGCCGTTGTTTGTGTCTGGGGGCCTGTGGCTGGGAGTGGCCGGCTGGCTCCTTACAATGAACGATACGCAGGATGGTTCCCAGAGCTGAGGTGGCACCAGTGCCAAGTCGGGCTAGTTTGATGGTGCAAAGTGGCTCCTGCAATCTGCCATCCAGAAGCGGGGTAGCTTACTTTTGTTTGCCAGGGAAACGGGCCGAGGTTTTTCTCTGGGGGCCTATGGCAGGGAGGGACCGGCTGGCTCCTGAAAAGCTACGATAGGCAGGATGGTGACCAGACCCATGGTGGCACCAGTGCCAAGTTGGGCTGATTTGATAGTAGCAAGTGGCTCCTGCAATCTGCCATCAAAATGTTGGCAGGCGAGTTTTGTTTTCCAGGGAAAAGCGCCGTTGTTTGTGTTTGGTGGCCTGTGGCTGGGAGTGACCGGCTGGCTCCTTAGAATCCACGATACGCAGGATGGTTCCCAGACCCAAGGTGGCACCAGTGCCAAGTTGGGCTGGTTTGATAGTACCAAGTGGTTCCTGCAATCTGCCATCCAGAAGCGGGGCAGCTTTCTTTTGTTTGCCAGGGAAACGGGCCGAGGTTTTTCTCTGGGGGCCTATGGCTTGGAGTGACCGTCTGGCTCCTGAAAAGCTACGATAGGCAGGATGGTGACCAGATCCATGGTGGCACCAGTGCCAAGTTGGGCTGGTTTGATAGTACCAAGTGGCTCCTGCAATCTGCCATCAAAAAGTTGGCAGGCGAGTTTTGTTTTCCAGGGAAAAGCGCTGTGGTTTGTGTTTGGGGGCCTGTGGCTGGGAGTGGCCGGCTGGCTCCTTAGAATCCACGATACGCAGGATGGTTCCCAGACCAGAGGTGGCACCAGTGCCAAGTCGGGCTGGTTTGATGGTGAAAAGTGGCTCCTGCAATCTGCCATCCAGAAGCGGGATAACTTACTTTTGTTTGCCAGGGAAACGGGCCGAGGTTTGTGTCTGGGGGCCTATGGCTGGGAGTGACCGGCTGGCTCCTGAAAAGCTACGATAGGCAGGATGGTGACCAGACCCATGGTGGCACCAGTGCCAAGTTGGGCTGGTTTGATAGTACCAAGTGGCTCCTGCAATCTGCCATCAAACAATTGGCAGGCGAGTTTTGTTTTCCAGGGAAAAGCGCCGTTGTTTTTGTTTGGGGGCCTGTGGGGGGGAGTGGCCGGCTGGCTCCTTAGAATCCACGATACGCAGGATGGTTCCCAGACCTGAGGTGGCACCAGTGCCAAGTCGGGCTAGTTTGATGGTGCAAAGTGGCTCCTGCAATCTGCCATCCAGAAGCGGGGCAGCTTACTTTTGTTTGCCAGGGAAACGGGCCGAGTATTGTTTCTGGGGGCCTATGGCTGTGAGTGACCGGCTGGCTCCTGAAAAGCTACGATAGGCAGGATGGTGACCAGACCCATGGTGGCACCAGTGCCAAGTTGGGCTGATTTGATAGTACCAAGTGGCTCCTGCAATCTGCCATCAAAAAGTTGGCAGGCGAGTTTTGTTTTCCAGGGAAAAGCGCCGTTGTTTGTGTTTGGGGGCCTGTGGCTGGGAGTGGACGGATGGCTCCTTAGAACCACGATACGCAGGATGGTTCCCAGACCAGAGGTGGCACCAGTGCCAAGTCGGGCTGGTTTGATACTACGAAGTGGTTGCTGCAATCTGCCATCCAGAAGCGGGGCAGCTTACTTTTGTTTGCCAGGGAAACGGGCCGAGGTTTGTGTCTGGGGGCCTATGGCTGGGAGTGACCGCCTGGCTCCTGAAAAGCTACGATAGGCAGGATGGTAACCAGACCCATGGTGGCACCAGTGCCAAGTTGGGCTGGTTTGATAGTACCAAGTGGCTCCTCCAATCTGCCATCAAAAAGTTGGCAGGCGAGTTTGTTATCCAGGGAAAAGCGCCGTTGTTTGTGTTTGGGGGCCTGTGGCTGGGAGTGGCCGGCTGGCTCCTTAGAATCCACGATACGCAGGATGGTTCCCAGACCAGAGGTGGCACCAGTGCCAAGTCGGGCTGGTTTGATGGTGAAAAGTGGCTCCTGCAATCTGCCATCCAGAAGCGGGATAACTTACTTTTGTTTGCCAGGGAAACGGGCCGAGCTTTTTGTCTGGGGGCCTATGGCTGGGAGTGACCGGCTGGCTCCTGAAAAGCTATGATAGGCAGGATGGTGACCAGACCCATGGTGGCACCAGTGCCAAGTTGGGCTGATTTGATAGTACCAAGTGGCTCCTGCAATCTGCCATCAAAAAGTTGGCAGGCGAGTTTTGTTTTCCAGGGAAAAGCGCCGTTGTTTGTGTCTGGGGGCCGGTGGCTGGGAGTGGCCGGCTGGCTCCTTACAATGAACGATACGCAGGATGGTTCCCAGACCTGAGGTGGCACCGGTGCCATGTCGGGCTAATTTGATGGTGCAAAGTGGCTCCTGCAATCTGCCATCCAGAAGCGGGGCAGCTTACTTTTGTTTGCCAGGGAAACGGGCCGAGGTTTTTCTCTGGGGGCCTATGGCAGGGAGGGACCGGCTGGCTCCTGAAAAGCTACGATAGGCAGGATGGTGACCAGACCCATGGTGGCACCAGTGCCAAGTTGGGCTGATTTGATAGTAGCAAGTGGCTCCTGCAATCTGCCATCAAAATGTTGGCAGGCGAGTTTTGTTTTCCAGGGAAAAGCGCCGTTGTTTGTGTTTGGTGGCCTGTGGCTGGGAGTGACCGGCTGGCTCCTTAGAATCCACGATACGCAGGATGGTTCCCAGACCTGAGGTGGCACCAGTGCCAAGTTGGGCTGGTTTGATGGTGCAAAGTGGTTCCTGCAATCTGCCATCCAGAAGCGGGGCAGCTTACTTTTGTTTGCCAGGGAAACGGGCCGAGGTTTGTGTCTGGGGGCCTATGGCTGGGAGTGACCGCCTGGCTCCTGAAAAGCTACGATAGGCAGGATGGTAACCAGACCCATGGTGGCACCAGTGCCAAGTTGGGCTGGTTTGATAGTACCAAGTGGCTCCTGCAATCTGCCATCAAAAAGTTGGCAGGCGAGTTTTGTTTTCCAGGGAAAAGCGCTGTGGTTTGTGTTTGGGGGCCTGTGGCTGGGAGTGGCCGGCTGGCTCCTTAGAATCCACGATACGCAGGATGGTTCCCAGACCAGAGGTGGCACCAGTGCCAAGTCGGGCTGGTTTGATGGTGAAAAGTGGCTCCTGCAATCTGCCATCCAGAAGCGGGATAACTTACTTTTGTTTGCCAGGGAAACGGGCCAGGGTTTTTGTCTGGGGGCCTATGGCTGGGAGTGACCGGCTGGCTCCTGAAAAGCTACGATAGGCAGGATGGTGACCAGACCCATGGTGGCACCAGTGTCAAGTTGGGCTGGTTTGATAGTACCAAGTGGCTCCGGCAATCTGCCATCAAAATTTGGCAGGCGAGGTTTGTTTTCCAGGGAAAAGCGCCGTTGTTTTTGTTTGGGGGCCTGTGGGTGGGAGTGGCCAGATGGCTAATTAGAATCCACGATACGCAGCATGGTTCCCAGACCTGAGGTGGCACCAGTGCCAAGTCGGGCTGGTTTGATACTATCAAGTGCGTCCTGCAATCTGCCATCCAGAAGCGGGATAGCTTACTTTTGTTTGCCAGGGAAACGGGCCGAGGTTTGTGTCTGGGGGCCTATGGCTGGGAGTGACCGGCTGGCTCCTGAAAAGCTACGATAGGCAGGATGGTGACCAGACCCATGGTGGCACCAGTGCCAAGTTGGGCTGGTTTGATAGTACCAAGTGGCTCCTGCAATCTGCCATCAAAAAATTGGCAGGCGAGTTTTGTTTTCCAGGGAAAAGCGCCGTTGTTTTTGTTTGGGGGCCTGTGGGTGGGAGTGGCCGGCTGGCTCCTTAGAATCCACGATACGCAGGATGGTTCCCAGACCAGAGGTGGCACCAGTGCCAAGTCGGGCTAGTTTGATGGTGCAAAGTGGCTCCTGCAATCTGCCATCCAGAAGCGGGGCAGCTTACTTTTGTTTGCCAGGGAAACGGGCCGAGTATTGTTTCTGGGGGCCTACGGCTGCGAGTGACCGGCTGGCTCCTGAAAAGCTACGATAGGCAGGATGGTGACCAGACCCATGGTGGCACCAGTGCCAAGTTGGGCTGATTTGATAGTACCAAGTGGCTCCTGCAATCTGCCATCAAAAATTTGGCAGGCGAGTTTTGTTTTCCAGGGAAAAGCGCCGTTGTTTGTGTTTGGGGGCCTGTGGCTGGGAGTGGACGGATGGCTCCTTAGAACCACGATACGCAGGATGGTTCCCAGACCAGAGGTGGCACCAGTGCCAAGTCGGGCTGGTTTGATAGTACCAAGTGGTTCCTGCAATCTGCCATCCAGAAGCGGGGCAGCTTACTTTTGTATGCCAGGGAAACGGGCCGAGGTTTTTGTCTGGGGGCCTATAGCTGGGAGTGACCGGCTGGCTCCTGAAAAGCTACGATAGGCAGGATGGTGACCAAACGCATGGTGGCACCAGTGCCAAGTTGGGCTGATTTGATAGTACCAAGTGGCTCCTGCAATCTGCCATCAAAATGTTGGCAGGCGAGTTTTGTTTTCCAGGGAAAAGCGCCGTTGTTTGTGTTTGGGGGCCTGTGGCTGGGAGTGGCCGGCTGGCTGCTTAGAATCCACGATACGCAGGATGGTTCCCAGACCAGAGGTGGCACCAGTGCCAAGTCGGGCTGGTTTGATACTACCAAGTGCGTCCTGCAATCTGCCATCCAGAAGCGGGGCAGCTTACTTTTGTTTGCCAGGGAAACGGGCCGAGGTTTTTCTCTGGGGGCCTATGGCTTGGAGTGACCGGCTAGGTCCTGAAAAGCTACGATAGGCAGGATGGTGACCAGATCCATGGTGGCACCAGTGCCAAGTTGGGCTGGTTTGATAGTACCAAGTGGCTCCTGCAATCTGCCATCAAAAAGTTGGCAGGCGAGTTTTGTTTTCCAGGGAAAAGCGCTGTGGTTTTTGTTTGGGGGCCTGTGGCTGGGAGTGGACGGATGGCTCCTTAGAATCCACGATACGCAGGATGGTTCCCAGACCAGAGGTGGCACCAGTGCCAAGTCGGGCTGGTTTGATGGTGAAAAGTGGCTCCTGCAATCTGCCATCCAGAAGCGGGATAACTTACTTTTGTTTGCCAGGGAAACGGGCCGAGGTTTGTGTCTGGGGGCCTATGGCTGGGAGTGACCGGCTGGCTCCTGAAAAGCTACGATAGGCAGGATGGTGACCAGACCCATGGTGGCACCAGTGCCAAGTTGGGCTGGTTTGATAGTACCAAGTGGCTCCTGCAATCTGCCATCAAACAATTGGCAGGCGAGTTTTGTTTTCCAGGGAAAAGCGCCGTTGTTTTTGTTTGGGGGCCTGTGGGGGGGAGTGGCCGGCTGGCTCCTTAGAATCCACGATACGCAGGATGGTTCCCAGAGCTGAGGTGGCACCAGTGCCAAGTCGGGCTAGTTTGATGGTGCAAAGTGGCTCCTGCAATCTGCCCTCCAGAAGCGGGGCAGCTTACTTTTGTTTGCCAGGGAAACGGGCCGAGTATTGTTTCTGGGGGCCTATGGCTGTGAGTGACCGGCTGGCTCCTGAAAAGCTACGATAGGCAGGATGGTGACCAGACCCATGGTGGCACCAGTGCCAAGTTGGGCTGATTTGATAGTACCAAGTGGCTCCTGCAATCTGCCATCAAAAAGTTGGCAGGCGAGTTTTGTTTTCCAGGGAAAAGCGCCGTTGTTTGTGTTTGGGGGCCTGTGGCTGGGAGTGGACGGATGGCTCCTTAGAACCACGATACGCAGGATGGTTCCCAGACCAGAGGTGGCACCAGTGCCAAGTCGGGCTGGTTTGATACTACGAAGTGGTTCCTGCAATCTGCCATCCAGAAGCGGGGCAGCTTACTTTTGTTTGCCAGGGAAACGGGCCGAGGTTTGTGTCTCAGGGCCTATGGCTGGGAGTGACCGCCTGGCTCCTGAAAAGCTACGATAGGCAGGATGGTAACCAGACCCATGGTGGCACCAGTGCCAAGTTGGGCTGGTTTGATAGTACCAAGTGGCTCCTCCAATCTGCCATCAAAAAGTTGGCAGGCGAGTTTGTTATCCAGGGAAAAGCGCCGTTGTTTGTGTTTGGGGGCCTGTGGCTGGGAGTGGCCGGCTGGCTGCTTAGAATCCACGATACGCAGGATGGTTCCCAGACCAGAGGTGGCACCAGTGCCAAGTCGGGCTGGTTTGATGGTGAAAAGTGGCTCCTGCAATCTGCCATCCAGAAGCGGGATAACTTACTTTTGTTTGCCAGGGAAACGGGCCGAGGTTTTTGTCTGGGGGCCTATGGCTGGGAGTGACCGGCTGGCTCCTGAAAAGCTATGATAGGCAGGATGGTGACCAGACCCATGGTGGCACCAGTGCCAAGTTGGGCTGATTTGATAGTACCAAGTGGCTCCTGCAATCTGCCATCAAAAAGTTGGCAGGCGAGTTTTGTTTTCCAGGGAAAAGCGCCGTTGTTTGTGTCTGGGGGCCGGTGGCTGGGAGTGGCCGGCTGGCTCCTTACAATGAACGATACGCAGGATGGTTCCCAGACCTGAGGTGGCACCAGTGCCAAGTCGGGCTAGTTTGATGGTGCAAAGTGGCTCCTGCAATCTGCCATCCAGAAGCGGGGCAGCTTACTTTTGTTTGCCAGGGAAACGGGCCGAGGTTTTTCTCTGGGGGCCTATGGCAGGGAGGGACCGGCTGGCTCCTGAAAAGCTACGATAGGCAGGATGGTGACCAGACCCATGGTGGCACCAGTGCCAAGTTGGGCTGATTTGATAGTAGCAAGTGGCTCCTGCAATCTGCCATCAAAATGTTGGCAGGCGAGTTTTGTTTTCCAGGGAAAAGCGCCGTTGTTTGTGTTTGGTGGCCTGTGGCTGGGAGTGACCGGCTGGCTCCTTAGAATCCACGATACGCAGGATGGTTCCCAGACCTGAGGTGGCACCAGTGCCAAGTTGGGCTGGTTTGATAGTACCAAGTGGCTCCTGCAATCTGCCATCCAGAAGCGGGGCAGCTTACTTTTGTTTGCCAGGGAAACGGGCCGAGGTTTTTCTCTGGGGGCCTATGGCTTGGAGTGACCGGCTAGGTCCTGAAAAGCTACGATAGGCAGGATGGTGACCAGATCCATGGTGGCACCAGTGCCAAGTTGGGCTGGTTTGATAGTACCAAGTGGCTCCTGCAATCTGCCATCAAAAAGTTGGCAGGCGAGTTTTGTTTTCCAGGGAAAAGCGCTGTGGTTTGTGTTTGGGGGCCTGTGGCTGGGAGTGGCCGGCTGGCTCCTTAGAATCCACGATACGCAGGATGGTTCCCAGACCAGAGGTGGCACCAGTGCCAAGTCGGGCTGGTTTGATGGTGAAAAGTGGCTCCTGCAATCTGCCATCCAGAAGCGGGATAACTTACTTTTGTTTGCCAGGGAAACGGGCCAGGGTTTTTGTCTGGGGGCCTATGGCTGGGAGTGACCGGCTGGCTCCTGAAAAGCTACGATAGGCAGGATGGTGACCAGACCCATGGTGGCACCAGTGTCAAGTTGGGCTGGTTTGATAGTACCAAGTGGCTCCGGCAATCTGCCATCAAAATTTGGCAGGCGAGGTTTGTTTTCCAGGGAAAAGCGCCGTTGTTTTTGTTTGGGGGCCTGTGGGTGGGAGTGGCCAGATGGCTAATTAGAATCCACGATACGCAGCATGGTTCCCAGACCTGAGGTGGCACCAGTGCCAAGTCGGGCTGGTTTGATACTATCAAGTGCGTCCTGCAATCTGCCATCCAGAAGCGGGGTAGCTTACTTTTGTTTGCCAGGGAAACGGGCCGAGGTTTGTGTCTGGGGGCCTATGGCTGGGAGTGACCGGCTGGCTCCTGAAAAGCTACGATAGGCAGGATGGTGACCAGACCCATGGTGGCACCAGTGCCAAGTTGGGCTGGTTTGATAGTACCAAGTGGCTCCTGCAATCTGCCATCAAAAAATTGGCAGGCGAGTTTTGTTTTCCAGGGAAAAGCGCCGTTGTTTTTGTTTGGGGGCCTGTGGGTGGGAGTGGCCGGCTGGCTCCTTAGAATCCACGATACGCAGGATGGTTCCCAGACCAGAGGTGGCACCAGTGCCAAGTCGGGCTAGTTTGATGGTGCAAAGTGGCTCCTGCAATCTGCCATCCAGAAGCGGGGCAGCTTACTTTTGTTTGCCAGGGAAACGGGCCGAGTATTGTTTCTGGGGGCCTACGGCTGCGAGTGACCGGCTGGCTCCTGAAAAGCTACGATAGGCAGGATGGTGACCAGACCCATGGTGGCACCAGTGCCAAGTTGGGCTGATTTGATAGTACCAAGTGGCTCCTGCAATCTGCCATCAAAAATTTGGCAGGCGAGTTTTGTTTTCCAGGGAAAAGCGCTGTGGTTTGTGTTTGGGGGCCTGTGGCTGGGAGTGGACGGATGGCTCCTTAGAACCACGATACGCAGGATGGTTCCCAGACCAGAGGTGGCACCAGTGCCAAGTCGGGCTGGTTTGATACTACCAAGTGCGTCCTGCAATCTGCCATCCAGAAGCGGGGCAGCTTACTTTTGTTTGCCAGGGAAACGGGCCGAGGTTTGTGTCTGGGGGCCTATGGCTGGGAGTGACCGGCTGGCTCCTGAAAAGCTACGATAGGCAGGATGGTGACCAGACCCATGGTGGCACCAGTGCCAAGTTGGGCTGGTTTGATAGTACCAAGTGGCTCCTGCAATCTGCCATCAAAATGTTGGCAGGCGAGTTTTGTTTTCCAGGGAAAAGCGCCGTTGTTTGTGTTTGGGGGCCTGTGGCTGGGAGTGGATGGATGGCTCCTTAGAATCCACGATACACAGCATGGTTCCCAGACCAGAGGTGGCACCAGTGACAAGTCGGGCTAGTTTGATGGTGCAAAGTGGTTCCTGCAATCTGCCATCCAGAAGCGGGGCAGCTTACTTTTGTTTGCCAGGGAAACGGGCCGAGGTTTGTGTCTGGGGGCCTATGGCTGGGAGTGACCGGCTGGCTCCTGAAAAGCTACGATAGGCAGGATGGTGACCAGACCCATGGTGGCACCAGTGCCAAGTTGGGCTGATTTGATAGTACCAAGTGGCTCCTGCAATCTGCCATCAAAAAGTTGTCAGGCGAGTTTTGGTTTCCAGGGAAAAGCGCCGTTGTTTGTGTTTGGGGGCCTGTGGCTGGGAGTGGACGGCTGGCTCCTTAGAATCCACGATACGCAGGATGGTTCCCAGACCAGAGGTGGCACCAGTGCCAAGTTGGGCTGGTTTGATAGTACCAAGTGCGTCCTGCAATCTACCATCCAGAAGCGGGGCAGCTTACTTTTGTTTGCCAGGGAAACGGGCCGAGGTTTGTGTCTCAGGGCCTATGGCTGGGAGTGACCGGCTGGCTCCTGAAAAGCTACGATAGGCAGGATGGTGACCAGACCCATGGTGGCACCAGTGCCAAGTTGGGCTGGTTTGATAGTACCAAGTGGCTCCTGCAATCTGCCATCAAAAAGTTGGCAGGCGAGTTTGTTATCCAGGGAAAAGCGCTGTTGTTTGTGTTTGGGGGCCTCTGGCTGGGAGTGGCCGGCTGGCTCCTTAGAATCCATGATACGCAGGATGGTTCCCAGACCAGAGGTGGCACCAGTGCCAAGTCGGGCTGGTTTGATGGTGAAAAGTGGCTCCTGCAATCTGCCATCCAGAAGCGGGATGACTTACTTTTGTTTGCCAGGGAAACGGGCCGAGGTTTTTCTCTGGGGGCCTATGGCTGGGAGTGACCGGCTGGCTCCTGAAAAGCTACGATAGGCAGGATGGTGACCAGACCCATGGTGGCACCAGTGCCAAGTTGGGCTGGTTTGATAGTACCAAGTGGCTCCTGCAATCTGCCATCAAAATGTTGGCAGGCGAGTTTTGTTTTCCAGGGAAAAGTGCCGTTGTTTGTGTTTGGGGGCCTGTGGGTGGGAGTGACCGGCTGGCTCCTTAGAATCCACGATACGCAGGATGGTTCCCAGACCAGAGGTCGCACCAGTGCCAAGTCGGGCCAGTTTGATGGTGCAAAGTGGCTCCTGCAATCTGCCATCCAGAAGCGGGGTAGCTTACTTTTGTTTGCCAGGGAAACGGGCCGAGTTTTGTGTCTGGGGTCCTATGGCTGCGAGTGACCGGCTGGCTCCTGAAAAGCTACGATAGGCAGGATGGTGACCAGACCCATGGTGGCACCAGTGCCAAGTTGGGCTGATTTGATAGTACCAAGTGGCTCCTGCAATCTGCCATCAAAATGTTGGCAGGCGAGTTTTGTTTTCCAGGGAAAAGCGCCGTTGTTTGTGTCTGGGGGCCTGTGGCTGGGAGTGGCCGGCTGGCTCCTTTACAATGAACGATACGCAGGATGGTTCCCAGACCTGAGGTGGCACCAGTGCCAAGTCGGGCTAGTTTGATGGTGCAAAGTGGCTCCTGCAATCTGCCATCCAGAAGCGGGGTAGCTTACTTTTGTTTGCCAGGGAAACGGGCCGAGGTTTTTCTCTGGGGGCCTATGGCAGGGAGTGACCGGCTGGCTCCTGAAAAGCTACGATAGGCAGGATGGTGACCAGACCCATGGTGGCACCAGTGCCAAGTTGGGCTGATTTGATAGTAGCAAGTGGCTCCTGCAATCTGCCATCTAAATGTTGGCAGGCGAGTTTTGTTTTCCAGGGTAAAGCGCCGTTGTTTGTGTTTGGTGGCCTGTGGCTGGGAGTGACCGGCTGGCTCCTTAGAACACAGGATACGCAGGATGGTTCCCAGACCCAAGGTGGCACCAGTGCCAAGTTGGGCTGGTTTGATAGTACCAAGTGGTTCCTGCAATCTGCCATCCAGAAGCGGGGCAGCTTACTTTTGTTTGCCAGGGAAACGGGCCGAGGTTTTTCTCTGGGGGCCTATGGCTTGGAGTGACCGGCTAGGTCCTGAAAAGCTACGATAGGCAGGATGGTGACCAGATCCATGGTGGCACCAGTGCCAAGTTGGGCTGGTTTGATAGTACCAAGTGGCTCCTGCAATCTGCCATCAAAATTTTGGCAGGCGAGTTTTGTTTTCCAGGGAAAAGCGCCGTTGTTTGTGTCTGGGGGCCTGTGGCTGGGAGTGGCCGGCTGGCTCCTTAGAATCCACGATACGCAGGATGGTTCCCAGACCAGAGGTGGCACCAGTGCCAAGTCGGGCTGGTTTGATGGTGAAAAGTGGCTCCTGCAATCTGCCATCCAGAAGCGGGATAACTTACTTTTGTTTGCCAGGGAAACGGGCCAGGGTTTTTGTCTGGGGGCCTATGGCTGGGAGTGACCGGCTGGCTCCTGAAAAGCTACGATAGGCAGGATGGTGACCAGACCCATGGTGGCACCAGTGTCAAGTTGGGCTGGTTTGATAGTACCAAGTGGCTCCGGCAATCTGCCATCAAAATTTGGCAGGCGAGGTTTGTTTTCCAGGGAAAAGCGCCGTTGTTTTTGTTTGGGGGCCTGTGGGTGGGAGTGGCCAGATGGCTAATTAGAATCCACGATACGCAGCATGGTTCCCAGACCTGAGGTGGCACCAGTGCCAAGTCGGGCTGGTTTGATACTATCAAGTGCGTCCTGCAATCTGCCATCCAGAAGCGGGGTAGCTTACTTTTGTTTGCCAGGGAAACGGGCCGAGGTTTGTGTCTGGGGGCCTATGGCTGGGAGTGACCGGCTGGCTCCTGAAAAGCTACGATAGGCAGGATGGTGACCAGACCCATGGTGGCACCAGTGCCAAGTTGGGCTGGTTTGATAGTACCAAGTGGCTCCTGCAATCTGCCATCAAAAAATTGGCAGGCGAGTTTTGTTTTCCAGGGAAAAGCGCCGTTGTTTTTGTTTGGGGGCCTGTGGGTGGGAGTGGCCGGCTGGCTCCTTAGAATCCACGATACGCAGGATGGTTCCCAGACCAGAGGTGGCACCAGTGCCAAGTCGGGCTAGTTTGATGGTGCAAAGTGGCTCCTGCAATCTGCCATCCAGAAGCGGGGCAGCTTACTTTTGTTTGCCAGGGAAACGGGCCGAGTATTGTTTCTGGGGGCCTACGGCTGCGAGTGACCGGCTGGCTCCTGAAAAGCTACGATAGGCAGGATGGTGACCAGACCCATGGTGGCACCAGTGCCAAGTTGGGCTGATTTGATAGTACCAAGTGGCTCCTGCAATCTGCCATCAAAAATTTGGCAGGCGAGTTTTGTTTTCCAGGGAAAAGCGCCGTTGTTTGTGTTTGGGGGCCTGTGGCTGGGAGTGGACGGATGGCTCCTTAGAACCACGATACGCAGGATGGTTCCCAGACCAGAGGTGGCACCAGTGCCAAGTCGGGCTGGTTTGATACTACCAAGTGCGTCCTGCAATCTGCCATCCAGAAGCGGGGCAGCTTACTTTTGTTTGCCAGGGAAACGGGCCGAGGTTTGTGTCTGGGGGCCTATGGCTGGGAGTGACCGGCTGGCTCCTGAAAAGCTACGATAGGCAGGATGGTGACCAGACCCATGGTGGCACCAGTGCCAAGTTGGGCTGGTTTGATAGTACCAAGTGGCTCCTGCAATCTGCCATCAAAATGTTGGCAGGCGAGTTTTGTTTTCCAGGGAAAAGCGCCGTTGTTTGTGTTTGGGGGCCTGTGGCTGGGAGTGGATGGATGGCTCCTTAGAATCCACGATACACAGCATGGTTCCCAGACCAGAGGTGGCACCAGTGACAAGTCGGGCTAGTTTGATGGTGCAAAGTGGTTCCTGCAATCTGCCATCCAGAAGCGGGGCAGCTTACTTTTGTTTGCCAGGGAAACGGGCCGAGGTTTGTGTCTGGGGGCCTATGGCTGGGAGTGACCGCCTGGCTCCTGAAAAGCTACGATAGGCAGGATGGTGACCAGACCCATGGTGGCACCAGTGCCAAGTTGGGCTGATTTGATAGTACCAAGTGGCTCCTGCAATCTGCCATCAAAAAGTTGTCAGGCGAGTTTTGGTTTCCAGGGAAAAGCGCCGTTGTTTGTGTTTGGGGGCCTGTGGCTGGGAGTGGACGGCTGGCTCCTTAGAATCCACGATACGCAGGATGGTTCCCAGACCAGAGGTGGCACCAGTGCCAAGTTGGGCTGGTTTGATAGTACCAAGTGCGTCCTGCAATCTACCATCCAGAAGCGGGGCAGCTTACTTTTGTTTGCCAGGGAAACGGGCCGAGGTTTGTGTCTGGGGGCCTATGGCTGGGAGTGACCGGCTGGCTCCTGAAAAGCTACGATAGGCAGGATGGTGACCAGACCCATGGTGGCACCAGTGCCAAGTTGGGCTGGTTTGATAGTACCAAGTGGCTCCTGCAATCTGCCATCAAAAAGTTGGCAGGCGAGTTTGTTATCCAGGGAAAAGCGCCGTTGTTTGTGTTTGGGGGCCTCTGGCTGGGAGTGGCCGGCTGGCTCCTTAGAATCCATGATACGCAGGATGGTTCCCAGACCAGAGGTGGCACCAGTGCCAAGTCGGGCTGGTTTGATGGTGAAAAGTGGCTCCTGCAATCTGCCATCCAGAAGCGGGATGACTTACTTTTGTTTGCCAGGGAAACGGGCCGAGGTTTTTGTCTGGGGGCCTATGGCTGGGAGTGACCGGCTGGCTCCTGAAAAGCTACGATAGGCAGGATGGTGACCAGACCCATGGTGGCACCAGTGCCAAGTTGGGCTGGTTTGATAGTACCAAGTGGCTCCTGCAATCTGCCATCAAAATGTTGGCAGGCGAGTTTTGTTTTCCAGGGAAAAGTGCCGTTGTTTGTGTTTGGGAGCCTGTGGGTGGGAGTGACCGGCTGGCTCCTTAGAATCCACGATACGCAGGATGGTTCCCAGACCAGAGGTCGCACCAGTGCCAAGTCGGGCCAGTTTGATGGTGCAAAGTGGCTCCTGCAATCTGCCATCCAGAAGCGGGGTAGCTTACTTTTGTTTGCCAGGGAAACGGGCCGAGTTTTGTGTCTGGGGTCCTATGGCTGCGAGTGACCGGCTGGCTCCTGAAAAGCTACGATAGGCAGGATGGTGACCAGACCCATGGTGGCACCAGTGCCAAGTTGGGCTGATTTGATAGTACCAAGTGGCTCCTGCAATCTGCCATCAAAATGTTGGCAGGCGAGTTTTGTTTTCCAGGGAAAAGCGCCGTTGTTTGTGTCTGGGGGCCTGTGGCTGGGAGTGGCCGGCTGGCTCCTTTACAATGAACGATACGCAGGATGGTTCCCAGACCTGAGGTGGCACCAGTGCCAAGTCAGGCTAGTTTGATGGTGCAAAGTGGCTCCTGCAATCTGCCATCCAGAAGCGGGGTAGCTTACTTTTGTTTGCCAGGGAAACGGGCCGAGGTTTTTCTCAGGGGGCCTATGGCAGGGAGTGACCGGCTGGCTCCTGAAAAGCTACGATAGGCAGGATGGTGACCAGACCCATGGTGGCACCAGTGCCAAGTTGGGCTGATTTGATAGTAGCAAGTGGCTCCTGCAATCTGCCATCTAAATGTTGGCAGGCGAGTTTTGTTTTCCAGGGTAAAGCGCCGTTGTTTGTGTTTGGTGGCCTGTGGCTGGGAGTGACCGGCTGGCTCCTTAGAATCCACGATACGCAGGATGGTTCCCAGACCCAAGGTGGCACCAGTGCCAAGTTGGGCTGGTTTGATAGTACCAAGTGGTTCCTGCAATCTGCCATCCAGAAGCGGGGCAGCTTACTTTTGTTTGCCAGGGAAACGGGCCGAGGTTTTTCTCTGGGGGCCTATGGCTTGGAGTGACCGGCTAGGTCCTGAAAAGCTACGATAGGCAGGATGGTGACCAGATCCATGGTGGCACCAGTGCCAAGTTGGGCTGGTTTGATAGTACCAAGTGGCTCCTGCAATCTGCCATCAAAATTTTGGCAGGCGAGTTTTGTTTTCCAGGGAAAAGCGCCGTTGTTTGTGTCTGGGGGCCTGTGGCTGGGAGTGGCCGGCTGGCTCCTTAGAATCCACGATACGCAGGATGGTTCCCAGACCAGAGGTGGCACCAGTGCCAAGTCGGGATAGTTTGATGGTGAAAAGTGGCTCCTGCAATCTGCCATCCAGAAGCGGGATAACTTACTTTTGTTTGCCAGGGAAACGGGCCAAGGTTTTTGTCTGGGGGCCTATGGCTGGGAGTGACCGGCTGGCTCCTGAAAAGCTACGATAGGCAGGATGGTGACCAGACCCATGGTGGCACCAGTGCCAAGTTGGGCTGATTTGATAGTACCAAGTGGCTCCTGCAATCTGCCATCAAAAAGTTGGCAGGCGAGTTTTGTTTTCCAGGGAAAAGCGCCGTTGTTTGTGTTTGGGGGCCTGTGGCTGGGAGTGGACGGATGGCTCCTTAGAACCACGATACGCAGGATGGTTCCCAGACCAGAGGTGGCACCAGTGCCAAGTCGGGCTGGTTTGATAGTACCAAGTGTCTCCTGCAATCTGCCATCCAGAAGCGGGGCAGCTTACTTTTGTATGCCAGGGAAACGGGCCGAGGTTTTTGTCTGGGGGCCTATAGCTGGGAGTGACCGTCTGGCTCCTGAAAAGCTACGATAGGCAGGATGGTGACCAAACGCATGGTGGCACCAGTGCCAAGTTGGGCTGATTTGATAGTACCAAGTGGCTCCTGCAATCTGCCATCAAAATGTTGGCAGGCGAGTTTTGTTTTCCAGGGAAAAGCGCCGTTGTTTGTGTTTGGGGGCCTGTGGCTGGGAGTGGCCGGCTGGCTGCTTAGAATCCACGATACGCAGGATGGTTCCCAGACCAGAGGTGGCACCAGTGCCAAGTCGGGCTGGTTTGATACTACCAAGTGCGTCCTGCAATCTGCCATCCAGAAGCGGGGCAGCTTACTTTTGTTTGCCAGGGAAACGGGCCGAGGTTTGTGTCTGGGGGCCTATGGCTGGGAGTGACCGGCTGGCTCCTGAAAAGCTACGATAGGCAGGATGGTGACCAGACCCATGGTGGCACCAGTGCCAAGTTGGGCTGGTTTGATAGTACCAAGTGGCTCCTGCAATCTGCCATCTAAAAGTTGGCAGGCGAGTTTTGTTTTCCAGGGAAAAGCGCCGTTGTTTGTGTTTGGGGGCCTGTGGCTGGGAGTGGACGGATGGCTCCTTAGAATCCACGATACACAGCATGGTTCCCAGACCAGAGGTGGCACCAGTGCCAAGTCGGGCTAGTTTGATGGTGCAAAGTGGTTCCTGCAATCTGCCATCCAGAAGCGGGGCAGCTTACTTTTGTTTGCCAGGGAAACGGGCCGAGGTTTGTGTCTGGGGGCCTATGGCTGGGAGTGACCGGCTGGCTCCTGAAAAGCTACGATAGGCAGGATGTTTACCAGACCCATGGTGGCACCAGTGCCAAGTTGGGCTGATTTGATAGTACCAAGTGGCTCCTGCAATCTGCCATCTAAATGTTGGCAGGCGAGTTTTGTTTTCCAGGGAAAAGCGCCGTTGTTTGTGTTTGGGGGCCTGTGGCTGGGAGTGGACGGCTGGCTCCTTAGAATCCACGATACGCAGGATGGTTCCCAGACCAGAGGTGGCACCAGTGCCAAGTTGGGCTGGTTTGATAGTACCAAGTGCGTCCTGCAATCTGCCATCCAGAAGCGGGGCAGCTTACTTTTGTTTGCCAGGGAAACGGGCCGAGGTTTGTGTCTCAGGGCCTATGGCTTGGAGTGACCGGCTGGCTCCTGAAAAGCTACGATAGGCAGGATGGTGACCAGACCCATGGTGGCACCAGTGCCAAGTTGGGCTGGTTTGATAGTACCAAGTGGCTCCTGCAATCTGCCATCAAAAAGTTGGCAGGCGAGTTTGTTATCCAGGGAAAAGCGTCGTTGTTTGTGTTTGGAGGCCTCTGGCTGGGAGTGGCCGGCTGGCTCCTTAGAATCCATGATACGCAGGATGGTTCCCAGACCAGAGGTGGCACCAGTGCCAAGTCGGGCTGGTTTGATGGTGAAAAGTGGCTCCTGCAATCTGCCATCCAGAAGCGGGATAACTTACTTTTGTTTGCCAGGGAAACGGGCCGAGGTTTTTGTCTGGGGGCCTATGGCTGGGAGTGACCGGCTGGCTCCTGAAAAGCTACGATAGGCAGGATGGTGACCAGACCCATGGTGGCACCAGTGCCAAGTTGGGCTGGTTTGATAGTACCAAGTGGCTCCTGCAATCTGCCATCAAAAAGTTGGCAGGCGAGTTTTGTTTTCCAGGGAAAAGTGCCGTTGTTTGTGTTTGGGGGCCTGTGGGTGGGAGTGACCGGCTGGCTCCTTAGAATCCACGATACGCAGGATGGTTCCCAGACCAGAGGTGGCACCAGTGCCAAGTCGGGCTAGTTTGATGGTGCAAAGTGGCTCCTGCAATCTGCCATCCAGAAGCGGGGTAGCTTACTTTTGTTTGCCAGGGAAACGGGCCGAGTTTTGTGTCTGGGGGCCTATGGCTGCGAGTGACCGGCTGGCTCCTGAAAAGCTACGATAGGCAGGATGGTGACCAGACCCATGGTGGCACCAGTGCCAAGTTGGGCTGATTTGATAGTAGCAAGTGGCTCCTGCAATCTGCCATCAAAAAGTTGGCAGGCGAGTTTTGTTTTCCAGGGAAAAGCGCCGTTGTTTGTGTCTGGGGGCCTGTGGCTGGAGTGGCCGGCTGGCTCCTTACAATGAACGATACGCAGGATGGTTCCCAGAGCTGAGGTGGCACCAGTGCCAAGTCGGGCTAGTTTGATGGTGCAAAGTGGCTCCTGCAATCTGCCATCCAGAAGCGGGGTAGCTTACTTTTGTTTGCCAGGGAAACGGGCCGAAATATTTGTCTAGGGGCCTCTGGCTGGGGGTGGCTGGCTGGCTCCTGAAAAGCTACGATAGGCAGGATGGTGACCAGACCCATGGTGGCACCAGTGCCAAGTTGGGCTGGTTTGATAGTACCAAGTGGCTCCTGCAATCTGCCATCAAAAAGTTGTCAGGCGAGTTTTGTTTTCCAGGGAAAAGCGCCGTTGTTTGTATTTGGGGGCCTGTGGCTGGGAGTGGCCGGCTGGCTCCTTTGAACCCACGATACGCAGGATGGTTCCCAGACCCAAGGTGGCACCAGTGCCAAGTCGGGCTGGTTTGATACTACCAAGTGCGTCCTGCAATCTGCCATCCAGAAGCGGGGCAGCTTAATTTTGTTTGCCAGGGAAACGGGCCGTGGGTTTTGTTTGGGCGCCTATGGCTGAGAGTGGCCGGCTGGCTCCTGAAAATCCACGCTAGGCAGCATGGTTCCCAGATGCAAGGTGGCACCAGTGCCAAGTCGGGCTGGTTTGATGGTGCAAAGTGGCTCCTGCAATCTGCCATCCAGAAGCGGGGCAGCTGATTTTTGTTTGCCAGAGAAAAATTCCGTGGATTGTTTTTGGGGGCATATTGCTGGGAGTGGCCGGCTGGCTCCTTAAAATGCTCGATACGCATGATGGTTCCCAGGTCCAAGGTGTCACCACTACCAAGTCGGCCTGCGGTTTTAGTATCAAGTTCATCCTGCAATTTGCCATCCAGAAGAGGGGCAGTTGAGTTTTGTTTGCCAGAGAAACGGGCCGAGGTTTCTGTTTGGGGACATATGGCTGAGAGTGGCCGGCTGGCCCCTGAATATCCACGATACACAGCATGGTTCCCAGATCCAAGGTGGCACCAGTGCCAAGTTGGGCTGGTTTGATAGTACCAAGTGTCTCCTGCAATCTGCCATCCAGAAGCGGGGCAGCTTACTTTTGTTTGCCAGAGAAATAGGCCTAGGTTTTTGTCTGGGGGCCTGTGGCTAGGAGTGGCCGGCTGGCTCCTAAGAATCCACGATAGGCAGGATGTTTCCCAGACCCAAGGTGGCACCAGTGCCAAGTCGGGCTGGTTTGATAGTACCAAGTGGCTCCTGCAAACTCCATCAAAAAGTTGGCAGGCGTGTTTTGTTTTCCAGGGAACAGCGCCGTTGATTTTGTTTGGGGGCCTGTGGCTGGGAGTGGCCGGCTGGCTCCTTAGAATCCACGATACGCAGGATGGTTCCCAGACCCAAGGTGGCACCAGTGCCAAGTCGGGCTGGTTTGATTACACCAAGTGGCTCCTGCAATCTGCCATCCAGAAGTGAGGCAGCTTACTTTTGTTTGCCAGGGAAAGGGCCGTGGTTTTTGTTGGGGGCCTGTGGCTGGGAGTGGCCGGCTGGCTCCTTAGAATCCACCATACGCAGGATGGTTCCCAGACCCAAGGTGGCACCAGTGCCAAGTCGGGCTGGTTTGATAGTACCAAGTGGCTCCTGCAATCTGCCATCCAGAAGCGGTGCAGTTGAGTTTTGTTTGCCAGAGAAAAGGGCCGTGGGTTGTGTTTGGGGGCATATGGCTGGGAGTGGCCGGCTGTCTCATTAAAAAGATCGATACGCAGGATGGTTCCCAGACCCAAGGTGGCACCAGTGCCAAGTCGGGCTGTTTTTATAGTACCAAGTGCGTCCTGCAATTTGCCATACAGAAGAGGGGCAGTGGAGTTTTGTTTGCCAGAGAATAGCGCCGTTGTTTGTGTTTGGGGGCTTGTGGCTGGGAGTGGCCGACTGGCGCCTTAGAATCTGTGTTACGCAGGATGGTTCCCAGACCAGAGGTGGCACCAGTGCCAAGTTGGGCTGGTTTGATAGTACCAAGTGGCTCCTGCAATCTGCCATCCAGAAGCGGGGCAGCTTACTTTTGTTTGCCAGGGAAACGGGCCGAGGTTTGTGTCTGGGGGCCTATGGCTGGGAGTGACCGGCTGGCTCCTGAAAAGCTACGATAGGCAGGATGGTGACCAGACCCATGGTGGCACCAGTGCCAAGTTGGGCTGATTTGATAGTACCAAGTGGCTCCTGCAATCTGCCATGAAAATGTTGGCAGGCGAGTTTTGTTTTCCAGGGAAAAGCGCCGTTGTTTTTATTTGGGGGCCTGTGGTTGGGAGTGGACGGCTGGCTCCTTAGAATCCACGATACGCGGCATGGTTCCCAGACCAGAGGTGGCACCAGTGCCAAGTTGGGCTGGTTTGATAGTACCAAGTGCGTCCTGCAATCTGCCATCCAGAAGCGGGGCAGCTTACTTTTGTTTGCCAGGGAAACGGGCCGAGGTTTGTGTCTGGGGGCCTATGGCTGGGAGTGACCGCCTCGCTCCTGAAAAGCTACGATAGGCAGGATGGTGACCAGACCCATGGTGGCACCAGTGCCAAGTTGGGCTGGTTTGATAGTACCAAGTGGCTCCTGCAATCTGCCATCAAAAAGTTGGCAGGCGAGTTTGTTATCCAGGGAAAAGCGCCGTTGTTTGTGTTTGGGGGCCTGTGGCTGGGAGTGGCCGGCTGGCTCCTTAGAATCCACGATACGCAGGATGGTTCCCAGACCAGAGGTGGCACCAGTGCCAAGTCGGGCTGGTTTGATGGTGAAAAGTGGCTCCTGCAATCTGCCATCCAGAAGCGGGATAACTTACTTTTGTTTGCCAGGGAAACGGGCCGAGGTTTTTGTCTGGGGGCCTATGGCTGGGAGTGACCGGCTGGCTCCTGAAAAGCTACGATAGGCAGGATGGTGACCAGACCCATGGTGGCACCAGTGCCAAGTTGGGCTGGTTTGATAGTACCAAGTGGCTCCTGCAATCTGCCATCAAAATGTTGGCAGGCGAGTTTTGTTTTCCAGGGAAAAGTGCCGTTGTTTGTGTTTGGGGGCCTGTGGGTGGGAGTGACCGGCTGGCTCCTTAGAATCCACGATACGCAGGATGGTTCCCAGACCAGAGGTCGCACCAGTGCCAAGTCGGGCCAGTTTGATGGTGCAAAGTGGCTCCTGCAATCTGCCATCCAGAAGCGGGGTAGCTTACTTTTGTTTGCCAGGGAAACGGGCCGAGGTTTGTGTCTGGGGGCCTATGGCTGCGAGTGACCGGCTGGCTCCTGAAAAGCTACGATAGGCAGGATGGTGACCAGACCCATGGTGGTACCAGTGCCAAGTTGGGCTGATTTGATAGTACCAAGTGGCTCCTGCAATCTGCCATCAAAAAGTTGGCAGGCGAGTTTTTATTTTCCAGGGAAAAGCGCCGTTGTTTGTGTCTGGGGGCCTGTGGCTGGGAGTGGCCGGCTGGCTCCTTACAATGAACGATACGCAGGATGGTTCCCAGACCTGAGGTGGCACCAGTGCCAAGTCGGGCTAGTTTGATGGTGCAAAGTGGCTCCTGCAATCTGCCATCCAGAAGCGGGGTAGCTTACTTTTGTTTGCCAGGGAAACGGGCCGAGGTTTTTCTCTGGGGGCCTATGGCAGGGAGGGACCGGCTGGCTCCTGAAAAGCTACGATAGGCAGGATGGTGACCAGACCCATGGTGGCACCAGTGCCAAGTTGGGCTGGTTTGATAGTACCAAGTGGTTCCTGCAATCTGCCATCCAGAAGCGGGGCAGCTTACTTTTGTTTGCCAGGGAAACGGGCCGAGGTTTTTCTCTGGGGGCCTATGGCTTGGAGTGACCGGCTAGGTCCTGAAAAGCTACGATAGGCAGGATGGTGACCAGATCCATGGTGGCACCAGTGCCAAGTTGGGCTGGTTTGATAGTACCAAGTGGCTCCTGCAATCTGCCATCAAAAAGTTGGCAGGCGAGTTTTGTTTTCCAGGGAAAAGCGCTGTGGTTTGTGTTTGGGGGCCTGTGGCTGGGAGTGGCCGGCTGGCTCCTTAGAATCCACGATACGCAGGATGGTTCCCAGACCAGAGGTGGCACCAGTGCCAAGTCGGGCTGGTTTGATGGTGAAAAGTGGCTCCTGCAATCTGCCATCCAGAAGCGGGATAACTTACTTTTGTTTGCCAGGGAAACGGGCCAAGGTTTTTGTCTGGGGGCCTATGGCTGGGAGTGACCTGCTGGCTCCTGAAAAGCTACGATAGGCAGGATGGTGACCAGACCCATGGTGGCACCAGTGTCAAGTTGGGCTGGTTTGATAGTACCAAGTGGCTCCGGCAATCTGCCATCAAAATTTGGCAGGCGAGGTTTGTTTTCCAGGGAAAAGCGCCGTTGTTTTTGTTTGGGGGCCTGTGGGTGGGAGTGGCCAGATGGCTAATTAGAATCCACGATACGCAGCATGGTTCCCAGACCTGAGGTGGCACCAGTGCCAAGTCGGGCTGGTTTGATACTATCAAGTGCGTCCTGCAATCTGCCATCCAGAAGCGGGGTAGCTTACTTTTGTTTGCCAGGGAAACGGGCCGAGGTTTGTGTCTGGGGGCCTATGGCTGGGAGTGACCGGCTGGCTCCTGAAAAGCTACGATAGGCAGGATGGTGACCAGACCCATGGTGGCACCAGTGCCAAGTTGGGCTGGTTTGATAGTACCAAGTGGCTCCTGCAATCTGCCATCAAAAAATTGGCAGGCGAGTTTTGTTTTCCAGGGAAAAGCGCCGTTGTTTTTGTTTGGGGGCCTGTGGGTGGGAGTGACCGGCTGGCTCCTTAGAATCCACGATACGCAGGATGGTTCCCAGACCAGAGGTGGCACCAGTGCCAAGTCGGGCTAGTTTGATGGTGCAAAGTGGCTCCTGCAAACTCCATCAAAAAGTTGGCAGGCGTGTTTTGTTTTCCAGGGAACAGCGCCGTTGATTTTGTTTGGGGGCCTGTGGCTGGGAGTGGCCGGCTGGCTCCTTAGAATCCACGATACGCAGGATGGTTCCCAGACCCAAGGTGGCACCAGTGCCAAGTCGGGCTGGTTTGATTACACCAAGTGGCTCCTGCAATCTGCCATCCAGAAGTGAGGCAGCTTACTTTTGTTTGCCAGGGAAAGGGCCGTGGTTTTTGTTGGGGGCCTGTGGTTGGGAGGTGCCGGCTGGCTCCTTAGAATCCACCATACGCAGGATGGTTCCCAGACCCAAGGTGGCACCAGTGCCAAGTCGGGCTGGTTTGATAGTACCAAGTGGCTCCTGCAATCTGCCATCCAGAAGCGGTGCAGTTGAGTTTTGTTTGCCAGAGAAAAGGGCCGTGGGTTGTGTTTGGGGGCATATGGCTGGGAGTGGCCGGCTGTCTCATTAAAAAGATCGATACGCAGGATGGTTCCCAGACCCAAGGTGGCACCAGTGCCAAGTCGGGCTGTTTTTATAGTACCAAGTGCGTCCTGCAATTTGCCATACAGAAGAGGGGCAGTGGAGTTTTGTTTGCCAGAGAATAGCGCCGTTGTTTGTGTTTGGGGGCTTGTGGCTGGGAGTGGCCGACTGGCGCCTTAGAATCTGTGTTACGCAGGATGGTTCCCAGACCAGAGGTGGCACCAGTGCCAAGTTGGGCTGGTTTGATAGTACCAAGTGGCTCCTGCAATCTGCCATCCAGAAGCGGGGCAGCTTACTTTTGTTTGCCAGGGAAACGGGCCGAGGTTTGTGTCTGGGGGCCTATGGCTGGGAGTGACCGGCTGGCTCCTGAAAAGCTACGATAGGCAGGATGGTGACCAGACCCATGGTGGCACCAGTGCCAAGTTGGGCTGATTTGATAGTACCAAGTGGCTCCTGCAATCTGCCATGAAAAAGTTGGCAGGCGAGTTTTGTTTTCCAGGGAAAAGCGCCGTTGTTTTTATTTGGGGGCCTGTGGTTGGGAGTGGACGGCTGGCTCCTTAGAATCCACGATACGCGGCATGGTTCCCAGACCAGAGGTGGCACCAGTGCCAAGTTGGGCTGGTTTGATAGTACCAAGTGCGTCCTGCAATCTGCCATCCAGAAGCGGGGCAGCTTACTTTTGTTTGCCAGGGAAACGGGCCGAGGTTTGTGTCTGGGGGCCTATGGCTGGGAGTGACCGCCTCGCTCCTGAAAAGCTACGATAGGCAGGATGGTGACCAGACCCATGGTGGCACCAGTGCCAAGTTGGGCTGGTTTGATAGTACCAAGTGGCTCCTGCAATCTGCCATCAAAAAGTTGGCAGGCGAGTTTGTTATCCAGGGAAAAGCGCCGTTGTTTGTGTTTGGGGGCCTGTGGCTGGGAGTGGCCGGCTGGCTCCTTAGAATCCACGATACGCAGGATGGTTCCCAGACCAGAGGTGGCACCAGTGCCAAGTCGGGCTGGTTTGATGGTGAAAAGTGGCTCCTGCAATCTGCCATCCAGAAGCGGGATAACTTACTTTTGTTTGCCAGGGAAACGGGCCGAGGTTTTTGTCTGGGGGCCTATGGCTGGGAGTGACCGGCTGGCTCCTGAAAAGCTACGATAGGCAGGATGGTGACCAGACCCATGGTGGCACCAGTGCCAAGTTGGGCTGGTTTGATAGTACCAAGTGGCTCCTGCAATCTGCCATCAAAATGTTGGCAGGCGAGTTTTGTTTTCCAGGGAAAAGTGCCGTTGTTTGTGTTTGGGGGCCTGTGGGTGGGAGTGACCGGCTGGCTCCTTAGAATCCACGATACGCAGGATGGTTCCCAGACCAGAGGTCGCACCAGTGCCAAGTCAGGCCAGTTTGATGGTGCAAAGTGGCTCCTGCAATCTGCCATCCAGAAGCGGGGTAGCTTACTTTTGTTTGCCAGGGAAACGGGCCGAGGTTTGTGTCTGGGGGCCTATGGCTGCGAGTGACTGGCTGGCTCCTGAAAAGCTACGATAGGCAGGATGGTGACCAGACCCATGGTGGTACCAGTGCCAAGTTGGGCTGATTTGATAGTACCAAGTGGCTCCTGCAATCTGCCATCAAAAAGTTGGCAGGCGAGTTTTTATTTTCCAGGGAAAAGCGCCGTTGTTTGTGTCTGGGGGCCTGTGGCTGGGAGTGGCCGGCTGGCTCCTTACAATGAACGATACGCAGGATGGTTCCCAGACCTGAGGTGGCACCAGTGCCAAGTCGGGCTAGTTTGATGGTGCAAAGTGGCTCCTGCAATCTGCCATCCAGAAGCGGGGTAGCTTACTTTTGTTTGCCAGGGAAACGGGCCGAGGTTTTTCTCTGGGGGCCTATGGCAGGGAGGGACCGGCTGGCTCCTGAAAAGCTACGATAGGCAGGATGGTGACCAGACCCATGGTGGCACCAGTGCCAAGTTGGGCTGGTTTGATAGTACCAAGTGGTTCCTGCAATCTGCCATCCAGAAGCGGGGCAGCTTACTTTTGTTTGCCAGGGAAACGGGCCGAGGTTTTTCTCTGGGGGCCTATGGCTTGGAGTGACCGGCTAGGTCCTGAAAAGCTACGATAGGCAGGATGGTGACCAGATCCATGGTGGCACCAGTGCCAAGTTGGGCTGGTTTGATAGTACCAAGTGGCTCCTGCAATCTGCCATCAAAAAGTTGGCAGGCGAGTTTTGTTTTCCAGGGAAAAGCGCTGTGGTTTGTGTTTGGGGGCCTGTGGCTGGGAGTGGCCGGCTGGCTCCTTAGAATCCACGATACGCAGGATGGTTCCCAGACCAGAGGTGGCACCAGTGCCAAGTCGGGCTGGTTTGATGGTGAAAAGTGGCTCCTGCAATCTGCCATCCAGAAGCGGGATAACTTACTTTTGTTTGCCAGGGAAACGGGCCAAGGTTTTTGTCTGGGGGCCTATGGCTGGGAGTGACCTGCTGGCTCCTGAAAAGCTACGATAGGCAGGATGGTGACCAGACCCATGGTGGCACCAGTGTCAAGTTGGGCTGGTTTGATAGTACCAAGTGGCTCCGGCAATCTGCCATCAAAATTTGGCAGGCGAGGTTTGTTTTCCAGGGAAAAGCGCCGTTGTTTTTGTTTGGGGGCCTGTGGGTGGGAGTGGCCAGATGGCTAATTAGAATCCACGATACGCAGCATGGTTCCCAGACCTGAGGTGGCACCAGTGCCAAGTCGGGCTGGTTTGATACTATCAAGTGCGTCCTGCAATCTGCCATCCAGAAGCGGGGTAGCTTACTTTTGTTTGCCAGGGAAACGGGCCGAGGTTTGTGTCTGGGGGCCTATGGCTGGGAGTGACCGGCTGGCTCCTGAAAAGCTACGATAGGCAGGATGGTGACCAGACCCATGGTGGCACCAGTGCCAAGTTGGGCTGGTTTGATAGTACCAAGTGGCTCCTGCAATCTGCCATCAAAAAATTGGCAGGCGAGTTTTGTTTTCCAGGGAAAAGCGCCGTTGTTTTTGTTTGGGGGCCTGTGGGTGGGAGTGACCGGCTGGCTCCTTAGAATCCACGATACGCAGGATGGTTCCCAGACCAGAGGTGGCACCAGTGCCAAGTCGGGCTAGTTTGATGGTGCAAAGTGGCTCCTGCAATTTGCCATCCAGAAGCGGGGCAGCTTACTTTTGTTTGCCAGGGAAACGGGCCGAGTATTGTTTCTGGGGGCCTATGGCTGCGAGTGACCGGCTGGCTCCTGAAAAGCTACGATAGGCAGGATGGTGACCAGACCCATGGTGGCACCAGTGCCAAGTTGGGCTGGTTTGATAGTACCAAGTGGCTCCTGCAATCTGCCATCAAAAAGTTGGCAGGCGAGTTTTGTTTTCCAGGGAAAAGCGCCGTTGTTTTTGTTTGGGGGCCTGTGGCTGGGAGTGGACGGATGGCTCCTTAGAACCACGATACGCAGGATGGTTCCCAGACCAGAGGTGGCACCAGTGCCAAGTCGGGCTGGTTTGATACTACCAAGTGGTTCCTGCAATCTGCCATCCAGAAGCGGGGCAGCTTACTTTTGTTTGCCAGGGAAACGGGCCGAGGTTTGTGTCTGGGGGCCTATGGCTGGGAGTGACCGCCTGGCTCCTGAAAAGCTACGATAGGCAGGATGGTGACCAGACCCATGGTGGCACCAGTGCCAAGTTGGGCTGGTTTGATAGTACCAAGTGGCTCCTGCAATCTGCCATCAAAAAGTTGGCAGGCGAGTTTGTTATCCAGGGAAAAGCGCCGTTGTTTGTGTTTGGGGGCCAGTGGCTGGGAGTGGCCGGCTGGCTCCTTAGAATCCACGATACGCAGGATGGTTCCCAGACCAGAGGTGGCACCAGTGCCAAGTCGGGCTGGTTTGATGGTGAAAAGTGGCTCCTGCAATCTGCCATCCAGAAGCGGGATAACTTACTTTTGTTTGCCAGGGAAACGGGCCGAGCTTTTTGTCTGGGGGCCTATGGCTGGGAGTGACCGGCTGGCTCCTGAAAAGCTACGATAGGCAGGATGGTGACCAGACCCATGGTGGCACCAGTGCCAAGTTGGGCTGGTTTGATAGTACCAAGTGGCTCCTGCAATCTGCCATCAAAATGTTGGCAGGCGAGTTTTGTTTTCCAGGGAAAAGTGCCGTTGTTTGTGTTTGGGGGCCTGTGGGTGGGAGTGACCGGCTGGCTCCTTAGAATCCACGATACGCAGGATGGTTCCCAGACCAGAGGTCGCACCAGTGCCAAGTCGGGCCAGTTTGATGGCGCAAAGTGGCTCCTGCAATCTGCCATCCAGAAGCGGGGTAGCTTACTTTTGTTTGCCAGGGAAACGGGCCGAGTTTTGTGTCTGGGGGCCTATGGCTGCGAGTGACCGGCTGGCTCCTGAAAAGCTACGATAGGCAGGATGGTGACCAGACCCATGGTGGCACCAGTGCCAAGTTGGGCTGGTTTGATAGTACCAAGTGGCTCCTGCAATCTGCCATCAAAAAGTTGGCAGGCGAGTTTTGTTTTCCAGGGAAAAGCGCCGTTGTTTGTGTTTGGGGGCCTGTGGCTGGGAGTGGACGGATGGCTCCTTAGAACCACGATACGCAGGATGGTTCCCAGACCAGAGGTGGCACCAGTGCCAAGTCGGGCTGGTTTGATAGTACCAAGTGCGTCCTGGAATCTGCCATCCAGAAGCGGGGCAGCTTACTTTTGTATGCCAGGGAAACGGGCCGAGGTTTTTGTCTGGGGGCCTATAGCTGGGAGTGACCGTCTGGCTCCTGAAAAGCTACGATAGGCAGGATGGTGACCAAACGCATGGTGGCACCAGTGCCAAGTTGGGCTGATTTGATAGTACCAAGTGGCTCCTGCAATCTGCCATCAAAATGTTGGCAGGCGAGTTTTGTTTTCCAGGGAAAAGCGCCGTTGTTTGTGTTTGGGGGCCTGTGGCTGGGAGTGGCCGGCTGGCTCCTTAGAATCCACGATACGCAGGATGGTTCCCAGACCAGAGGTGGCACCAGTGCCAAATCGGGCTGGTTTGATACTACCAAGTGCGTCCTGCAATCTGCCATCCAGAAGCGGGGCAGCTTACTTTTGTTTGCCAGGGAAACGGGCCGAGGTTTGTGTCTGGGGGCCTATGGCTGGGAGTGACCGGCTGGCTCCTGAAAAGCTACGATAGGCAGGATGGTGACCAGACCCATGGTGGCACCAGTGCCAAGTTGGGCTGGTTTGATAGTACCAAGTGGCTCCTGCAATCTGCCATCAAAAAGTTGGCAGGCGAGTTTTGTTTTCCAGGGAAAAGCGCCGTTGTTTGTGTTTGGGGGCCTGTGGCTGGGAGTGGCCGGCTGGCTCCTTAGAATCCACGATACGCAGGATGGTTCCCAGACCAGAGGTGGCACCAGTGCCAAGTTGGGCTGGTTTGATAGTACCAAGTGCGTCCTGCAATCTACCATCCAGAAGCGGGGCAGCTTACTTTTGTTTGCCAGGGAAACGGGCCGAGGTTTGTGTCTCAGGGCCTATGGCTGGGAGTTACCGGCTGGCTCCTGAAAACCTACGATAGGCAGGGTGGTGACCAGACCCATGGTGGCACCAGTGCCAAGTTGGGCTGATTTGATAGTACCAAGTGGCTCCTGCAATCTGCCATCAAAAAGTTGGCAGGCGAGTTTGTTATCCAGGGAAAAGCGCCGTTGTTTGTGTTTGGGGGCCTGTGGCTGGGAGTGGCCGGCTGGCTCCTTAGAATCCATGATACGCAGGATGGTTCCCAGACCAGAGGTGGCACCAGTGCCAAGTCGGGCTGGTTTGATGGTGAAAAGTGGCTCCTGCAATCTGCCATCCAGAAGCGGGATGACTTACTTTTGTTTGCCAGGGAAACGGGCCGAGGTTTTTGTCTGGGGGCCTATGGCTGGGAGTGACCGGCTGGCTCCTGAAAAGCTACGATAGGCAGGATGGTGACCAGACCCATGGTGGCACCAGTGCCAAGTTGGGCTGGTTTGATAGTACCAAGTGGCTCCTGCAATCTGCCATCAAAAAGTTGGCAGGCGAGTTTTGTTTTCCAGGGAAAAGTGCCGTTGTTTGTGTTTGGGGGCCTGTGGGTGGGAGTGACCGGCTGGCTCCTTAGAATCCACGATACGCAGGATGGTTCCCAGAGCTGAGGTGGCACCAGTGCCAAGTCGGGCTAGTTTGATGGTGCAAAGTGGCTCCTGCAATCTGCCATCCAGAAGCGGGGTAGCTTACTTTTGTTTGCCAGGGAAACGGGCCGAGGTTTTTCTCTGGGGGCCTATGGCAGGGAGGGACCGGCTGGCTCCTGAAAAGCTACGATAGGCAGGATGGTGACCAGACCCATGGTGGCACCAGTGCCAAGTTGGGCTGGTTTGATAGTACCAAGTGGTTCCTGCAATCTGCCATCCAGAAGCGGGGCAGCTTACTTTTGTTTGCCAGGGAAACGGGCCGAGGTTTTTCTCTGGGGGCCTATGGCTTGGAGTGACCGGCTAGGTCCTGAAAAGCTACGATAGGCAGGATGGTGACCAGATCCATGGTGGCACCAGTGCCAACTTGGGCTGGTTTGATAGTACCAAGTGGCTCCTGCAATCTGCCATCAAAAAGTTGGCAGGCGAGTTTTGTTTTCCAGGGAAAAGCGCTGTGGTTTGTGTTTGGGGGCCTGTGGCTGGGAGTGGCCGGCTGGCTCCTTAGAATCCACGATACGCAGGATGGTTCCCAGACCAGAGGTGGCACCAGTGCCAAGTCGGGCTGGTTTGATGGTGAAAAGTGGCTCCTGCAATCTGCCATCCAGAAGCGGGATAACTTACTTTTGTTTGCCAGGGAAACGGGCCAAGGTTTTTGTCTGGGGGCCTATGGCTGGGAGTGACCTGCTGGCTCCTGAAAAGCTACGATAGGCAGGATGGTGACCAGACCCATGGTGGCACCAGTGTCAAGTTGGGCTGGTTTGATAGTACCAAGTGGCTCCGGCAATCTGCCATCAAAATTTGGCAGGCGAGGTTTGTTTTCCAGGGAAAAGCGCCGTTGTTTTTGTTTGGGGGCCTGTGGGTGGGAGTGGCCAGATGGCTAATTAGAATCCACGATACGCAGCATGGTTCCCAGACCTGAGGTGGCACCAGTGCCAAGTCGGGCTGGTTTGATACTATCAAGTGCGTCCTGCAATCTGCCATCCAGAAGCGGGGTAGCTTACTTTTGTTTGCCAGGGAAACGGGCCGAGGTTTGTGTCTGGGGGCCTATGGCTGGGAGTGACCGGCTGGCTCCTGAAAAGCTACGATAGGCAGGATGGTGACCAGACCCATGGTGGCACCAGTGCCAAGTTGGGCTGGTTTGATAGTACCAAGTGGCTCCTGCAATCTGCCATCAAAAAATTGGCAGGCGAGTTTTGTTTTCCAGGGAAAAGCGCCGTTGTTTTTGTTTGGGGGCCTGTGGGTGGGAGTGACCGGCTGGCTCCTTAGAATCCACGATACGCAGGATGGTTCCCAGACCAGAGGTGGCACCAGTGCCAAGTCGGGCTAGTTTGATGGTGCAAAGTGGCTCCTGCAATCTGCCATCCAGAAGCGGGGCAGCTTATTTTTGTTTGCCAGGGAAACGGGCCGAGTATTGTTTCTGGGGGCCTATGGCTGCGAGTGACCGGCTGGCTCCTGAAAAGCTACGATAGGCAGGATGGTGACCAGACCCATGGTGGCACCAGTGCCAAGTTGGGCTGATTTGATAGTACCAAGTGGCTCCTGCAATCTGCCATCAAAAAGTTGGCAGGCGAGTTTTGTTTTCCAGGGAAAAGCGCCGTTGTTTTTGTTTGGGGGCCTGTGGCTGGGAGTGGACGGATGGCTCCTTAGAACCACGATACGCAGGATGGTTCCCAGACCAGAGGTGGCACCAGTGCCAAGTCGGGCTGGTTTGATACTACCAAGTGGTTCCTGCAATCTGCCATCCAGAAGCGGGGCAGCTTACTTTTGTTTGCCAGGGAAACGGGCCGAGGTTTGTGTCTGGGGGCCTATGGCTGGGAGTGACCGCCTGGCTCCTGAAAAGCTACGATAGGCAGGATGGTGACCAGACCCATGGTGGCACCAGTGCCAAGTTGGGCTGGTTTGATAGTACCAAGTGGCTCCTGCAATCTGCCATCAAAATGTTGGCAGGCGAGTTTGTTATCCAGGGAAAAGCGCCGTTGTTTGTGTTTGGGGGCCAGTGGCTGGGAGTGGCCGGCTGGCTCCTTAGAATCCACGATACGCAGGATGGTTCCCAGACCAGAGGTGGCACCAGTGCCAAGTCGGGCTGGTTTGATGGTGAAAAGTGGCTCCTGCAATCTGCCATCCAGAAGCGGGATAACTTACTTTTGTTTGCCAGGGAAACGGGCCGAGCTTTTTGTCTGGGGGCCTATGGCTGGGAGTGACCGGCTGGCTCCTGAAAAGCTACGATAGGCAGGATGGTGACCAGACCCATGGTGGCACCAGTGCCAAGTTGGGCTGGTTTGATAGTACCAAGTGGCTCCTGCAATCTGCCATCAAAATGTTGGCAGGCGAGTTTTGTTTTCCAGGGAAAAGTGCCGTTGTTTGTGTTTGGGGGCCTGTGGGTGGGAGTGACCGGCTGGCTCCTTAGAATCCACGATACGCAGGATGGTTCCCAGACCAGAGGTCGCACCAGTGCCAAGTCGGGCCAGTTTGATGGTGCAAAGTGGCTCCTGCAATCTGCCATCCAGAAGCGGGGTAGCTTACTTTTGTTTGCCAGGGAAACGGGCCGAGTTTTGTGTCTGGGGGCCTATGGCTGCGAGTGACCGGCTGGCTCCTGAAAAGCTACGATAGGCAGGATGGTGACCAGACCCATGGTGGCACCAGTGCCAAGTTGGGCTGGTTTGATAGTACCAAGTGGCTCCTGCAATCTGCCATCAAAAAGTTGGCAGGCGAGTTTTGTTTTCCAGGGAAAAGCGCCGTTGTTTGTGTTTGGGGGCCTGTGGCTGGGAGTGGACGGATGGCTCCTTAGAACCACGATACGCAGGATGGTTCCCAGACCAGAGGTGGCACCAGTGCCAAGTCGGGCTGGTTTGATAGTACCAAGTGGTTCCTGCAATCTGCCATCCAGAAGCGGGGCAGCTTACTTTTGTATGCCAGGGAAACGGGCCGAGGTTTTTGTCTGGGGGCCTATAGCTGGGAGTGACCGTCTGGCTCCTGAAAAGCTACGATAGGCAGGATGGTGACCAAACGCATGGTGGCACCAGTGCCAAGTTGGGCTGATTTGATAGTACCAAGTGGCTCCTGCAATCTGCCATCAAAATGTTGGCAGGCGAGTTTTGTTTTCCAGGGAAAAGCGCCGTTGTTTGTGTTTGGGGGCCTGTGGCTGGGAGTGGCCGGCTGGCTCCTTAGAATCCACGATACGCAGGATGGTTCCCAGACCAGAGGTGGCACCAGTGCCAAATCGGGCTGGTTTGATACTACCAAGTGCGTCCTGCAATCTGCCATCCAGAAGCGGGGCAGCTTACTTTTGTTTGCCAGGGAAACGGGCCGAGGTTTGTGTCTGGGGGCCTATGGCTGGGAGTGACCGGCTGGCTCCTGAAAAGCTACGATAGGCAGGATGGTGACCAGACCCATGGTGGCACCAGTGCCAAGTTGGGCTGGTTTGATAGTACCAAGTGGCTCCTGCAATCTGCCATCAAAAAGTTGGCAGGCGAGTTTTGTTTTCCAGGGAAAAGCGCCGTTGTTTGTGTTTGGGGGCCTGTGGCTGGGAGTGGCCGGCTGGCTCCTTAGAATCCACGATACGCAGGATGGTTCCCAGACCAGAGGTGGCACCAGTGCCAAGTTGGGCTGGTTTGATAGTACCAAGTGCGTCCTGCAATCTACCATCCAGAAGCGGGGCAGCTTACTTTTGTTTGCCAGGGAAACGGGCCGAGGTTTGTGTCTCAGGGCCTATGGCTGGGAGTTACCGGCTGGCTCCTGAAAACCTACGATAGGCAGGGTGGTGACCAGACCCATGGTGGCACCAGTGCCAAGTTGGGCTGATTTGATAGTACCAAGTGGCTCCTGCAATCTGCCATCAAAAAGTTGGCAGGCGAGTTTGTTATCCAGGGAAAAGCGCCGTTGTTTGTGTTTGGGGGCCTGTGGCTGGGAGTGGCCGGCTGGCTCCTTAGAATCCATGATACGCAGGATGGTTCCCAGACCAGAGGTGGCACCAGTGCCAAGTCGGGCTGGTTTGATGGTGAAAAGTGGCTCCTGCAATCTGCCATCCAGAAGCGGGATAACTTACTTTTGTTTGCCAGGGAAACGGGCCGAGGTTTTTGTCTGGGGGCCTATGGCTGGGAGTGACCGGCTGGCTCCTGAAAAGCTACGATAGGCAGGATGGTGACCAGACCCATGGTGGCACCAGTGCCAAGTTGGGCTGGTTTGATAGTACCAAGTGGCTCCTGCAATCTGCCATCAAAAAGTTGGCAGGCGAGTTTTGTTTTCCAGGGAAAAGTGCCGTTGTTTGTGTTTGGGGGCCTGTGGGTGGGAGTGACCGGCTGGCTCCTTAGAATCCACGATACGCAGGATGGTTCCCAGAGCTGAGGTGGCACCAGTGCCAAGTCGGGCTAGTTTGATGGTGCAAAGTGGCTCCTGCAATCTGCCATCCAGAAGCGGGGTAGCTTACTTTTGTTTGCCAGGGAAACGGGCCGAGTTTTCTGTCTGGGGGCCTATGGCTGCGAGTGACCGGCTGGCTCCTGAAAAGCTACGATAGGCAGGATGGTGACCAGACCCATGGTGGCACCAGTGCCAAGTTGGGCTGGTTTGATAGTACCAAGTGGCTCCTGCAATCTGCCATCAAAAAGTTGTCAGGCGAGTTTTGTTTTCCAGGGAAAAGCGCCGTTGTTTGTATTTGGGGGCCTGTGGCTGGGAGTGGCCGGCTGGCTCCTTTGAACCCACGATACGCAGGATGGTTCCCAGACCCAAGGTGGCACCAGTGCCAAGTCGGGCTGGTTTGATACTACCAAGTGCGTCCTGCAATCTGCCATCCAGAAGCGGGGCAGCTTAATTTTGTTTGCCAGGGAAACGGGCCGTGGGTTTTGTTTGGGGGCCTATGGCTGAGAGTGGCCGGCTGGCTCCTGAAAATCCACGCTAGGCAGCATGGTTCCCAGATGCAAGGTGGCACCAGTGCCAAGTCGGGCTGGTTTGATGGTGCAAAGTGGCTCCTGCAATCTGCCATCCAGAAGCGGGGCAGCTGATTTTTGTTTGCCAGAGAAAAATTCCGTGGATTGTTTTTGGGGGCATATTGCTGGGAGTGGCCGGCTGGCTCCTTAAAATGCTCGATACGCATGATGGTTCCCAGGTCCAAGGTGTCACCACTACCAAGTCGGCCTGCGGTTTTAGTATCAAGTTCATCCTGCAATTTGCCATCCAGAAGAGGGGCAGTTGAGTTTTGTTTGCCAGAGAAACGGGCCGAGGTTTCTGTTTGGGGACATATGGCTGAGAGTGGCCGGCTGGCCCCTGAATATCCACGATACACAGCATGGTTCCCAGATCCAAGGTGGCACCAGTGCCAAGTTGGGCTGGTTTGATAGTACCAAGTGTCTCCTGCAATCTGCCATCCAGAAGCGGGGCAGCTTACTTTTGTTTGCCAGAGAAATAGGCCTAGGTTTTTGTCTGGGGGCCTGTGGCTAGGAGTGGCCGGCTGGCTCCTAAGAATCCACGATACGCAGGATGTTTCCCAGACCCAAGGTGGCACCAGTGCCAAGTCGGGCTGGTTTGATAGTACCAAGTGGCTCCTGCAAACTCCATCAAAAAGTTGGCAGGCGTGTTTTGTTTTCCGGGGAACAGCGCCGTTGATTTTGTTTGGGGGCCTGTGGCTGGGAGTGGCCGGCTGGCTCCTTAGAATCCACGATACGCAGGATGGTTCCCAGACCCAAGGTGGCACCAGTGCCAAGTCGGGCTGGTTTGATTACACCAAGTGGCTCCTGCAATCTGCCATCCAGAAGTGAGGCAGCTTACTTTTGTTTGCCAGGGAAAGGGCCGTGGTTTTTGTTGGGGGCCTGTGGTTGGGAGGGGCCGGCTGGCTCCTTAGAATCCACCATACGCAGGATGGTTCCCAGACCCAAGGTGGCACCAGTGCCAAGTCGGGCTGGTTTGATAGTACCAAGTGGCTCCTGCAATCTGCCATCCAGAAGCGGTGCAGTTGAGTTTTGTTTGCCAGAGAAAAGGGCCGTGGGTTGTGTTTGGGGGCATATGGCTGGGAGTGGCCGGCTGTCTCATTAAAAAGATCGATACGCAGGATGGTTCCCAGACCCAAGGTGGCACCAGTGCCAAGTCGGGCTGTTTTTATAGTACCAAGTGCGTCCTGCAATTTGCCATACAGAAGAGGGGCAGTGGAGTTTTGTTTGCCAGAGAATAGCGCCGTTGTTTGTGTTTGGGGGCTTGTGGCTGGGAGTGGCCGACTGGCGCCTTAGAATCTGTGTTACGCAGGATGGTTCCCAGACCAGAGGTGGCACCAGTGCCAAGTTGGGCTGGTTTGATAGTACCAAGTGGCTCCTGCAATCTGCCATCCAGAAGCGGGGCAGCTTACTTTTGTTTGCCAGGGAAACGGGCCGAGGTTTGTGTCTGGGGGCCTATGGCTGGGAGTGACCGGCTGGCTCCTGAAAAGCTACGATAGGCAGGATGGTGACCAGACCCATGGTGGCACCAGTGCCAAGTTGGGCTGATTTGATAGTACCAAGTGGCTCCTGCAATCTGCCATGAAAAAGTTGGCAGGCGAGTTTTGTTTTCCAGGGAAAAGCGCCGTTGTTTTTATTTGGGGGCCTGTGGTTGGGAGTGGACGGCTGGCTCCTTAGAATCCACGATACGCGGCATGGTTCCCAGACCAGAGGTGGCACCAGTGCCAAGTTGGGCTGGTTTGATAGTACCAAGTGCGTCCTGCAATCTGCCATCCAGAAGCGGGGCAGCTTACTTTTGTTTGCCAGGGAAACGGGCCGAGGTTTGTGTCTGGGGGCCTATGGCTGGGAGTGACCGCCTCGCTCCTGAAAAGCTACGATAGGCAGGATGGTGACCAGACCCATGGTGGCACCAGTGCCAAGTTGGGCTGGTTTGATAGTACCAAGTGGCTCCTGCAATCTGCCATCAAAAAGTTGGCAGGCGAGTTTGTTATCCAGGGAAAAGCGCCGTTGTTTGTGTTTGGGGGCCTGTGGCTGGGAGTGGCCGGCTGGCTCCTTAGAATCCACGATACGCAGGATGGTTCCCAGACCAGAGGTGGCACCAGTGCCAAGTCGGGCTGGTTTGATGGTGAAAAGTGGCTCCTGCAATCTGCCATCCAGAAGCGGGATAACTTACTTTTGTTTGCCAGGGAAACGGGCCGAGGTTTTTGTCTGGGGGCCTATGGCTGGGAGTGACCGGCTGGCTCCTGAAAAGCTACGATAGGCAGGATGGTGACCAGACCCATGGTGGCACCAGTGCCAAGTTGGGCTGGTTTGATAGTACCAAGTGGCTCCTGCAATCTGCCATCAAAATGTTGGCAGGCGAGTTTTGTTTTCCAGGGAAAAGTGCCGTTGTTTGTGTTTGGGGGCCTGTGGGTGGGAGTGACCGGCTGGCTCCTTAGAATCCACGATACGCAGGATGGTTCCCAGACCAGAGGTGGCACCAGTGCCAAGTCGGGCCAGTTTGATGGTGCAAAGTGGCTCCTGCAATCTGCCATCCAGAAGCGGGGTAGCTTACTTTTGTTTGCCAGGGAAACGGGCCGAGGTTTGTGTCTGGGGGCCTATGGCTGCGAGTGACCGGCTGGCTCCTGAAAAGCTACGATAGGCAGGATGGTGACCAGACCCAAGGTGGTACCAGTGCCAAGTTGGGCTGATTTGATAGTACCAAGTGGCTCCTGCAATCTGCCATCAAAAAGTTGGCAGGCTAGTTTTTATTTTCCAGGGAAAAGCGCCGTTGTTTGTGTCTGGGGGCCTGTGGCTGGGAGTGGCCGGCTGGCTCCTTACAATGAACGATACGCAGGATGGTTCCCAGACCTGAGGTGGCACCAGTGCCAAGTCGGGCTAGTTTGATGGTGCAAAGTGGCTCCTGCAATCTGCCATCCAGAAGCGGGGTAGCTTACTTTTGTTTGCCAGGGAAACGGGCCGAGGTTTTTCTCTGGGGGCCTATGGCAGGGAGGGACCGGCTGGCTCCTGAAAAGCTACGATAGGCAGGATGGTGACCAGACCCATGGTGGCACCAGTGCCAAGTTGGGCTGGTTTGATAGTACCAAGTGGTTCCTGCAATCTGCCATCCAGAAGCGGGGCAGCTTACTTTTGTTTGCCAGGGAAACGGGCCGAGGTTTTTCTCTGGGGGCCTATGGCTTGGAGTGACCGGCTAGGTCCTGAAAAGCTACGATAGGCAGGATGGTGACCAGATCCATGGTGGCACCAGTGCCAAGTTGGGCTGGTTTGATAGTACCAAGTGGCTCCTGCAATCTGCCATCAAAAAGTTGGCAGGCGAGTTTTGTTTTCCAGGGAAAAGCGCTGTGGTTTGTGTTTGGGGGCCTGTGGCTGGGAGTGGCCGGCTGGCTCCTTAGAATCCACGATACGCAGGATGGTTCCCAGACCAGAGGTGGCACCAGTGCCAAGTCGGGCTGGTTTGATGGTGAAAAGTGGCTCCTGCAATCTGCCATCCAGAAGCGGGATAACTTACTTTTGTTTGCCAGGGAAACGGGCCAAGGTTTTTGTCTGGGGGCCTATGGCTGGGAGTGACCTGCTGGCTCCTGAAAAGCTACGATAGGCAGGATGGTGACCAGACCCATGGTGGCACCAGTGTCAAGTTGGGCTGGTTTGATAGTACCAAGTGGCTCCGGCAATCTGCCATCAAAATTTGGCAGGCGAGGTTTGTTTTCCAGGGAAAAGCGCCGTTGTTTTTGTTTGGGGGCCTGTGGGTGGGAGTGGCCAGATGGCTAATTAGAATCCACGATACGCAGCATGGTTCCCAGACCTGAGGTGGCACCAGTGCCAAGTCGGGCTGGTTTGATACTATCAAGTGCGTCCTGCAATCTGCCATCCAGAAGCGGGGTAGCTTACTTTTGTTTGCCAGGGAAACGGGCCGAGGTTTGTGTCTGGGGGCCTATGGCTGGGAGTGACCGGCTGGCTCCTGAAAAGCTACGATAGGCAGGATGGTGACCAGACCCATGGTGGCACCAGTGCCAAGTTGGGCTGGTTTGATAGTACCAAGTGGCTCCTGCAATCTGCCATCAAAAAATTGGCAGGCGAGTTTTGTTTTCCAGGGAAAAGCGCCGTTGTTTTTGTTTGGGGGCCTGTGGGTGGGAGTGACCGGCTGGCTCCTTAGAATCCACGATACGCAGGATGGTTCCCAGACCAGAGGTGGCACCAGTGCCAAGTCGGGCTAGTTTGATGGTGCAAAGTGGCTCCTGCAATTTGCCATCCAGAAGCGGGGCAGCTTACTTTTGTTTGCCAGGGAAACGGGCCGAGTATTGTTTCTGGGGGCCTATGGCTGCGAGTGACCGGCTGGCTCCTGAAAAGCTACGATAGGCAGGATGGTGACCAGACCCATGGTGGCACCAGTGCCAAGTTGGGCTGATTTGATAGTACCAAGTGGCTCCTGCAATCTGCCATCAAAAAGTTGGCAGGCGAGTTTTGTTTTCCAGGGAAAAGCGCCGTTGTTTTTGTTTGGGGGCCTGTGGCTGGGAGTGGACGGATGGCTCCTTAGAACCACGATACGCAGGATGGTTCCCAGACCAGAGGTGGCACCAGTGCCAAGTCGGGCTGGTTTGATACTACCAAGTGGTTCCTGCAATCTGCCATCCAGAAGCGGGGCAGCTTACTTTTGTTTGCCAGGGAAACGGGCCGAGGTTTGTGTCTGGGGGCCTATGGCTGGGAGTGACCGCCTGGCTCCTGAAAAGCTACGATAGGCAGGATGGTGACCAGACCCATGGTGGCACCAGTGCCAAGTTGGGCTGGTTTGATAGTACCAAGTGGCTCCTGCAATCTGCCATCAAAAAGTTGGCAGGCGAGTTTGTTATCCAGGGAAAAGCGCCGTTGTTTGTGTTTGGGGGCCAGTGGCTGGGAGTGGCCGGCTGGCTCCTTAGAATCCACGATACGCAGGATGGTTCCCAGACCAGAGGTGGCACCAGTGCCAAGTCGGGCTGGTTTGATGGTGAAAAGTGGCTCCTGCAATCTGCCATCCAGAAGCGGGATAACTTACTTTTGTTTGCCAGGGAAACGGGCCGAGCTTTTTGTCTGGGGGCCTATGGCTGGGAGTGACCGGCTGGCTCCTGAAAAGCTACGATAGGCAGGATGGTGACCAGACCCATGGTGGCACCAGTGCCAAGTTGGGCTGGTTTGATAGTACCAAGTGGCTCCTGCAATCTGCCATCAAAATGTTGGCAGGCGAGTTTTGTTTTCCAGGGAAAAGTGCCGTTGTTTGTGTTTGGGGGCCTGTGGGTGGGAGTGACCGGCTGGCTCCTTAGAATCCACGATACGCAGGATGGTTCCCAGACCAGAGGTCGCACCAGTGCCAAGTCGGGCCAGTTTGATGGCGCAAAGTGGCTCCTGCAATCTGCCATCCAGAAGCGGGGTAGCTTACTTTTGTTTGCCAGGGAAACGGGCCGAGTTTTGTGTCTGGGGGCCTATGGCTGCGAGTGACCGGCTGGCTCCTGAAAAGCTACGATAGGCAGGATGGTGACCAGACCCATGGTGGCACCAGTGCCAAGTTGGGCTGGTTTGATAGTACCAAGTGGCTCCTGCAATCTGCCATCAAAAAGTTGGCAGGCGAGTTTTGTTTTCCAGGGAAAAGCGCCGTTGTTTGTGTTTGGGGGCCTGTGGCTGGGAGTGGACGGATGGCTCCTTAGAACCACGATACGCAGGATGGTTCCCAGACCAGAGGTGGCACCAGTGCCAAGTCGGGCTGGTTTGATAGTACCAAGTGCGTCCTGCAATCTGCCATCCAGAAGCGGGGCAGCTTACTTTTGTATGCCAGGGAAACGGGCCGAGGTTTTTGTCTGGGGGCCTATAGCTGGGAGTGACCGTCTGGCTCCTGAAAAGCTACGATAGGCAGGATGGTGACCAAACGCATGGTGGCACCAGTGCCAAGTTGGGCTGATTTGATAGTACCAAGTGGCTCCTGCAATCTGCCATCAAAATGTTGGCAGGCGAGTTTTGTTTTCCAGGGAAAAGCGCCGTTGTTTGTGTTTGGGGGCCTGTGGCTGGGAGTGGCCGGCTGGCTCCTTAGAATCCACGATACGCAGGATGGTTCCCAGACCAGAGGTGGCACCAGTGCCAAATCGGGCTGGTTTGATACTACCAAGTGCGTCCTGCAATCTGCCATCCAGAAGCGGGGCAGCTTACTTTTGTTTGCCAGGGAAACGGGCCGAGGTTTGTGTCTGGGGGCCTATGGCTGGGAGTGACCGGCTGGCTCCTGAAAAGCTACGATAGGCAGGATGGTGACCAGACCCATGGTGGCACCAGTGCCAAGTTGGGCTGGTTTGATAGTACCAAGTGGCTCCTGCAATCTGCCATCAAAATGTTGGCAGGCGAGTTTTGTTTTCCAGGGAAAAGCGCCGTTGTTTGTGTTTGGGGGCCTGTGGCTGGGAGTGGCCGGCTGGCTCCTTAGAATCCACGATACGCAGGATGGTTCCCAGACCAGAGGTGGCACCAGTGCCAAGTTGGGCTGGTTTGATAGTACCAAGTGCGTCCTGCAATCTACCATCCAGAAGCGGGGCAGCTTACTTTTGTTTGCCAGGGAAACGGGCCGAGGTTTGTGTCTCAGGGCCTATGGCTGGGAGTTACCGGCTGGCTCCTGAAAACCTACGATAGGCAGGGTGGTGACCAGACCCATGGTGGCACCAGTGCCAAGTTGGGCTGATTTGATAGTACCAAGTGGCTCCTGCAATCTGCCATCAAAAAGTTGGCAGGCGAGTTTGTTATCCAGGGAAAAGCGCCGTTGTTTGTGTTTGGGGGCCTGTGGCTGGGAGTGGCCGGCTGGCTCCTTAGAATCCATGATACGCAGGATGGTTCCCAGACCAGAGGTGGCACCAGTGCCAAGTCGGGCTGGTTTGATGGTGAAAAGTGGCTCCTGCAATCTGCCATCCAGAAGCGGGATGACTTACTTTTGTTTGCCAGGGAAACGGGCCGAGGTTTTTGTCTGGGGGCCTATGGCTGGGAGTGACCGGCTGGCTCCTGAAAAGCTACGATAGGCAGGATGGTGACCAGACCCATGGTGGCACCAGTGCCAAGTTGGGCTGGTTTGATAGTACCAAGTGGCTCCTGCAATCTGCCATCAAAAAGTTGGCAGGCGAGTTTTGTTTTCCAGGGAAAAGTGCCGTTGTTTGTGTTTGGGGGCCTGTGGGTGGGAGTGACCGGCTGGCTCCTTAGAATCCACGATACGCAGGATGGTTCCCAGAGCTGAGGTGGCACCAGTGCCAAGTCGGGCTAGTTTGATGGTGCAAAGTGGCTCCTGCAATCTGCCATCCAGAAGCGGGGTAGCTTACTTTTGTTTGCCAGGGAAACGGGCCGAGGTTTTTCTCTGGGGGCCTATGGCAGGGAGGGACCGGCTGGCTCCTGAAAAGCTACGATAGGCAGGATGGTGACCAGACCCATGGTGGCACCAGTGCCAAGTTGGGCTGGTTTGATAGTACCAAGTGGTTCCTGCAATCTGCCATCCAGAAGCGGGGCAGCTTACTTTTGTTTGCCAGGGAAACGGGCCGAGGTTTTTCTCTGGGGGCCTATGGCTTGGAGTGACCGGCTAGGTCCTGAAAAGCTACGATAGGCAGGATGGTGACCAGATCCATGGTGGCACCAGTGCCAACTTGGGCTGGTTTGATAGTACCAAGTGGCTCCTGCAATCTGCCATCAAAAAGTTGGCAGGCGAGTTTTGTTTTCCAGGGAAAAGCGCTGTGGTTTGTGTTTGGGGGCCTGTGGCTGGGAGTGGCCGGCTGGCTCCTTAGAATCCACGATACGCAGGATGGTTCCCAGACCAGAGGTGGCACCAGTGCCAAGTCGGGCTGGTTTGATGGTGAAAAGTGGCTCCTGCAATCTGCCATCCAGAAGCGGGATAACTTACTTTTGTTTGCCAGGGAAACGGGCCAAGGTTTTTGTCTGGGGGCCTATGGCTGGGAGTGACCTGCTGGCTCCTGAAAAGCTACGATAGGCAGGATGGTGACCAGACCCATGGTGGCACCAGTGTCAAGTTGGGCTGGTTTGATAGTACCAAGTGGCTCCGGCAATCTGCCATCAAAATTTGGCAGGCGAGGTTTGTTTTCCAGGGAAAAGCGCCGTTGTTTTTGTTTGGGGGCCTGTGGGTGGGAGTGGCCAGATGGCTAATTAGAATCCACGATACGCAGCATGGTTCCCAGACCTGAGGTGGCACCAGTGCCAAGTCGGGCTGGTTTGATACTATCAAGTGCGTCCTGCAATCTGCCATCCAGAAGCGGGGTAGCTTACTTTTGTTTGCCAGGGAAACGGGCCGAGGTTTGTGTCTGGGGGCCTATGGCTGGGAGTGACCGGCTGGCTCCTGAAAAGCTACGATAGGCAGGATGGTGACCAGACCCATGGTGGCACCAGTGCCAAGTTGGGCTGGTTTGATAGTACCAAGTGGCTCCTGCAATCTGCCATCAAAAAATTGGCAGGCGAGTTTTGTTTTCCAGGGAAAAGCGCCGTTGTTTTTGTTTGGGGGCCTGTGGGTGGGAGTGACCGGCTGGCTCCTTAGAATCCACGATACGCAGGATGGTTCCCAGACCAGAGGTGGCACCAGTGCCAAGTCGGGCTAGTTTGATGGTGCAAAGTGGCTCCTGCAATCTGCCATCCAGAAGCGGGGCAGCTTATTTTTGTTTGCCAGGGAAACGGGCCGAGTATTGTTTCTGGGGGCCTATGGCTGCGAGTGACCGGCTGGCTCCTGAAAAGCTACGATAGGCAGGATGGTGACCAGACCCATGGTGGCACCAGTGCCAAGTTGGGCTGATTTGATAGTACCAAGTGGCTCCTGCAATCTGCCATCAAAAAGTTGGCAGGCGAGTTTTGTTTTCCAGGGAAAAGCGCCGTTGTTTTTGTTTGGGGGCCTGTGGCTGGGAGTGGACGGATGGCTCCTTAGAACCACGATACGCAGGATGGTTCCCAGACCAGAGGTGGCACCAGTGCCAAGTCGGGCTGGTTTGATACTACCAAGTGGTTCCTGCAATCTGCCATCCAGAAGCGGGGCAGCTTACTTTTGTTTGCCAGGGAAACGGGCCGAGGTTTGTGTCTGGGGGCCTATGGCTGGGAGTGACCGCCTGGCTCCTGAAAAGCTACGATAGGCAGGATGGTGACCAGACCCATGGTGGCACCAGTGCCAAGTTGGGCTGGTTTGATAGTACCAAGTGGCTCCTGCAATCTGCCATCAAAATGTTGGCAGGCGAGTTTGTTATCCAGGGAAAAGCGCCGTTGTTTGTGTTTGGGGGCCAGTGGCTGGGAGTGGCCGGCTGGCTCCTTAGAATCCACGATACGCAGGATGGTTCCCAGACCAGAGGTGGCACCAGTGCCAAGTCGGGCTGGTTTGATGGTGAAAAGTGGCTCCTGCAATCTGCCATCCAGAAGCGGGATAACTTACTTTTGTTTGCCAGGGAAACGGGCCGAGCTTTTTGTCTGGGGGCCTATGGCTGGGAGTGACCGGCTGGCTCCTGAAAAGCTACGATAGGCAGGATGGTGACCAGACCCATGGTGGCACCAGTGCCAAGTTGGGCTGGTTTGATAGTACCAAGTGGCTCCTGCAATCTGCCATCAAAATGTTGGCAGGCGAGTTTTGTTTTCCAGGGAAAAGTGCCGTTGTTTGTGTTTGGGGGCCTGTGGGTGGGAGTGACCGGCTGGCTCCTTAGAATCCACGATACGCAGGATGGTTCCCAGACCAGAGGTCGCACCAGTGCCAAGTCGGGCCAGTTTGATGGTGCAAAGTGGCTCCTGCAATCTGCCATCCAGAAGCGGGGTAGCTTACTTTTGTTTGCCAGGGAAACGGGCCGAGTTTTGTGTCTGGGGGCCTATGGCTGCGAGTGACCGGCTGGCTCCTGAAAAGCTACGATAGGCAGGATGGTGACCAGACCCATGGTGGCACCAGTGCCAAGTTGGGCTGGTTTGATAGTACCAAGTGGCTCCTGCAATCTGCCATCAAAAAGTTGGCAGGCGAGTTTTGTTTTCCAGGGAAAAGCGCCGTTGTTTGTGTTTGGGGGCCTGTGGCTGGGAGTGGACGGATGGCTCCTTAGAACCACGATACGCAGGATGGTTCCCAGACCAGAGGTGGCACCAGTGCCAAGTCGGGCTGGTTTGATAGTACCAAGTGGTTCCTGCAATCTGCCATCCAGAAGCGGGGCAGCTTACTTTTGTATGCCAGGGAAACGGGCCGAGGTTTTTGTCTGGGGGCCTATAGCTGGGAGTGACCGTCTGGCTCCTGAAAAGCTACGATAGGCAGGATGGTGACCAAACGCATGGTGGCACCAGTGCCAAGTTGGGCTGATTTGATAGTACCAAGTGGCTCCTGCAATCTGCCATCAAAATGTTGGCAGGCGAGTTTTGTTTTCCAGGGAAAAGCGCCGTTGTTTGTGTTTGGGGGCCTGTGGCTGGGAGTGGCCGGCTGGCTCCTTAGAATCCACGATACGCAGGATGGTTCCCAGACCAGAGGTGGCACCAGTGCCAAATCGGGCTGATTTGATACTACCAAGTGCGTCCTGCAATCTGCCATCCAGAAGCGGGGCAGCTTACTTTTGTTTGCCAGGGAAACGGGCCGAGGTTTGTGTCTGGGGGCCTATGGCTGGGAGTGACCGGCTGGCTCCTGAAAAGCTACGATAGGCAGGATGGTGACCAGACCCATGGTGGCACCAGTGCCAAGTTGGGCTGGTTTGATAGTACCAAGTGGCTCCTGCAATCTGCCATCAAAAAGTTGGCAGGCGAGTTTTGTTTTCCAGGGAAAAGCGCCGTTGTTTGTGTTTGGGGGCCTGTGGCTGGGAGTGGCCGGCTGGCTCCTTAGAATCCACGATACGCAGGATGGTTCCCAGACCAGAGGTGGCACCAGTGCCAAGTTGGGCTGGTTTGATAGTACCAAGTGCGTCCTGCAATCTACCATCCAGAAGCGGGGCAGCTTACTTTTGTTTGCCAGGGAAACGGGCCGAGGTTTGTGTCTCAGGGCCTATGGCTGGGAGTTACCGGCTGGCTCCTGAAAACCTACGATAGGCAGGGTGGTGACCAGACCCATGGTGGCACCAGTGCCAAGTTGGGCTGATTTGATAGTACCAAGTGGCTCCTGCAATCTGCCATCAAAAAGTTGGCAGGCGAGTTTGTTATCCAGGGAAAAGCGCCGTTGTTTGTGTTTGGGGGCCTGTGGCTGGGAGTGGCCGGCTGGCTCCTTAGAATCCATGATACGCAGGATGGTTCCCAGACCAGAGGTGGCACCAGTGCCAAGTCGGGCTGGTTTGATGGTGAAAAGTGGCTCCTGCAATCTGCCATCCAGAAGCGGGATAACTTACTTTTGTTTGCCAGGGAAACGGGCCGAGGTTTTTGTCTGGGGGCCTATGGCTGGGAGTGACCGGCTGGCTCCTGAAAAGCTACGATAGGCAGGATGGTGACCAGACCCATGGTGGCACCAGTGCCAAGTTGGGCTGGTTTGATAGTACCAAGTGGCTCCTGCAATCTGCCATCAAAAAGTTGGCAGGCGAGTTTTGTTTTCCAGGGAAAAGTGCCGTTGTTTGTGTTTGGGGGCCTGTGGGTGGGAGTGACCGGCTGGCTCCTTAGAATCCACGATACGCAGGATGGTTCCCAGAGCTGAGGTGGCACCAGTGCCAAGTCGGGCTAGTTTGATGGTGCAAAGTGGCTCCTGCAATCTGCCATCCAGAAGCGGGGTAGCTTTCTTTTGTTTGCCAGGGAAACGGGCCGAGGTTTGTGTCTGGGGGCCTATGGCTGCGAGTGACCGGCTGGCTCCTGAAAAGCTACGATAGGCAGGATGGTGACCAGACCCATGGTGGCACCAGTGCCAAGTTGGGCTGGTTTGATAGTACCAAGTGGCTCCTGCAATCTGCCATCAAAAAGTTGTCAGGCGAGTTTTGTTTTCCAGGGAAAAGCGCCGTTGTTTGTATTTGGGGGCCTGTGGCTGGGAGTGGCCGGCTGGCTCCTTTGAACCCACGATACGCAGGATGGTTCCCAGACCCAAGGTGGCACCAGTGCCAAGTCGGGCTGGTTTGATACTACCAAGTGCGTCCTGCAATCTGCCATCCAGAAGCGGGGCAGCTTAATTTTGTTTGCCAGGGAAACGGGCCGTGGGTTTTGTTTGGGGGCCTATGGCTGAGAGTGGCCGGCTGGCTCCTGAAAATCCACGCTAGGCAGCATGGTTCCCAGATGCAAGGTGGCACCAGTGCCAAGTCGGGCTGGTTTGATGGTGCAAAGTGGCTCCTGCAATCTGCCATCCAGAAGCGGGGCAGCTGATTTTTGTTTGCCAGAGAAAAATTCCGTGGATTGTTTTTGGGGGCATATTGCTGGGAGTGGCCGGCTGGCTCCTTAAAATGCTCGATACGCATGATGGTTCCCAGGTCCAAGGTGTCACCACTACCAAGTCGGCCTGCGGTTTTAGTATCAAGTTCATCCTGCAATTTGCCATCCAGAAGAGGGGCAGTTGAGTTTTGTTTGCCAGAGAAACGGGCCGAGGTTTCTGTTTGGGGACATATGGCTGAGAGTGGCCGGCTGGCCCCTGAATATCCACGATACACAGCATGGTTCCCAGATCCAAGGTGGCACCAGTGCCAAGTTGGGCTGGTTTGATAGTACCAAGTGTCTCCTGCAATCTGCCATCCAGAAGCGGGGCAGCTTACTTTTGTTTGCCAGAGAAATAGGCCTAGGTTTTTGTCTGGGGGCCTGTGGCTAGGAGTGGCCGGCTGGCTCCTAAGAATCCACGATACGCAGGATGTTTCCCAGACCCAAGGTGGCACCAGTGCCAAGTCGGGCTGGTTTGATAGTACCAAGTGGCTCCTGCAAACTCCATCAAAAAGTTGGCAGGCGTGTTTTGTTTTCCGGGGAACAGCGCCGTTGATTTTGTTTGGGGGCCTGTGGCTGGGAGTGGCCGGCTGGCTCCTTAGAATCCACCATACGCAGGATGGTTCCCAGACCCAAGGTGGCACCAGTGCCAAGTCGGGCTGGTTTGATAGTACCAAGTGGCTCCTGCAATCTGCCATCCAGAAGCGGTGCAGTTGAGTTTTGTTTGCCAGAGAAAAGGGCCGTGGGTTGTGTTTGGGGGCATATGGCTGGGAGTGGCCGGCTGTCTCATTAAAAAGATCGATACACAGGATGGTTCCCAGACCCAAGGTGGCACCAGTGCCAAGTCGGGCTGTTTTTATAGTACCAAGTGCGTCCTGCAATTTGCCATCCAGAAGAGGGGCAGTGGAGTTTTGTTTGCCAGAGAATAGCGCCGTTGTTTGTGTTTGGGGGCTTGTGGCTGGGAGTGGCCGACTGGCGCCTTAGAATCTGTGTTACGCAGCATGGTTCCCAGACCAGAGGTGGCACCAGTGCCAAGTTGGGCTGGTTTGATAGTACCAAGTGGCTCCTGCAATCTGCCATCCAGAAGCGGGGCAGCTTACTTTTGTTTGCCAGGGAAACGGGCCGAGGTTTGTGACTGGGGACCTATGGCTGGGAGTGACCGGCTGGCTCCTGAAAAGCTACGATAGGCAGGATGGTGACCAGACCCATGGTGGCACCAGTGCCAAGTTGGGCTGGTTTGATAGTACCAAGTGGCTCCTGCAATCTGCCATCAAAAAGTTGTCAGGCGAGTTTTGTTTTCCAGGGAAAAGCGCCGTTGTTTGTATTTGGGGGCCTGTGGCTGGGAGTGGCCGGCTGGCTCCTTTGAACCCACAATACGCAGGATGGTTCCCAGACCCAAGGTGGCACCAGTGCCAAGTCGGGCTGGTTTGATACTACCAAGTGCGTCCTGCAATCTGCCATCCAGAAGCGGGGCAGCTTAATTTTGTTTGCCAGGGAAACGGGCCGTGGGTTTTGTTTGGGGGCCTATGGCTGAGAGTGGCCGGCTGGCTCCTGAAAATCCACGCTAGGCAGCATGGTTCCCAGATGCAAGGTGGCACCAGTGCCAAGTCGGGCTGGTTTGATGGTGCAAAGTGGCTCCTGCAATCTGCCATCCAGAAGCGGGGCAGCTGATTTTTGTTTGCCAGAGAAAAATTCCGTGGATTGTTTTTGGGGGCATATTGCTGGGAGTGGCCGGCTGGCTCCTTAAAATGCTCGATACGCATGATGCTTCCCAGGTCCAAGGTGTCACCACTACCAAGTCGGCCTGCGGTTTTAGTATCAAGTTCATCCTGCAATTTGCCATCCAGAAGAGGGGCAGTTGAGTTTTGTTTGCCAGAGAAACGGGCCGAGGTTTCTGTTTGGGGACATATGGCTGAGAGTGGCCGGCTGGCCCCTGAATATCCACGATACACAGCATGGTTCCCAGATCCAAGGTGGCACCAGTGCCAAGTTGGGCTGGTTTGATAGTACCAAGTGTCTCCTGCAATCTGCCATCCAGAAGCGGGGCAGCTTACTTTTGTTTGCCAGAGAAATAGGCCTAGGTTTTTGTCTGGGGGCCTGTGGCTAGGAGTGGCCGGCTGGCTCCTAAGAATCCACGATACGCAGGATGTTTCCCAGACCCAAGGTGGCACCAGTGCCAAGTCGGGCTGGTTTGATAGTACCAAGTGGCTCCTGCAAACTCCATCAAAAAGTTGGCAGGCGTGTTTTGTTTTCCAGGGAACAGCGCCGTTGATTTTGTTTGGGGGCCTGTGGCTGGGAGTGGCCGGCCGGCTCCTTAGAATCCACGATACGCAGGATGGTTCCCAGACCCAAGGTGGCACCAGTGCCAAGTCGGGCTGGTTTGATTACACCAAGTGGCTCCTGCAATCTGCCATCCAGAAGTGAGGCAGCTAAGTTTTGTTTGCCAGAAAAAAGGGCCGTGGTTTTTGTTGGGGGCCTGTGGCTGGGAGTGGCCGGCTGGCTCCTTAGAATCCACCATACGCAGGATGGTTCCCAGACCCAAGGTGGCACCAGTGCCAAGTCGGGCTGCTTTGATAGTCCCAAGTGGCTCCTGCAAACTGCCATCCGGAAGCGGGGCAGCTGAGTTTTGTTTGCCAGGGAAATGGGCCGTTGTTTGTGTTTGGGGGCCTGTGGCTGGGAGTGTTCGGCTGGTTCCTGAATATGTACGATACGCAGGATTGTTCCCAGACCCAAGGTGGCACGAGTGCCAAGTCGGGCTGGTTTGATGGTGTAAAGTGGCTCCTGCAATCTGCCATCCAGACGCGGGGCAGCGGATTTTTGTTTCCATGAGAAATGGTCCGTGGTTTGTTTTTGGGGGTATATGGCTGGGCCTGGCCGGCTGGCTCCTTAAAAAGCTCGATATGCAGGATGGTTCCCTGACACAAGGTGGCACCAGTGCCACGTCGGGCGGTTTTCGTAGTACAAAGTGCGTCCTAAAATTTGCCATCCAGAAGAGGGGCAGTTGAGTTTTGTTTGCCAGAGAAAAGGTCCGTGGTTTGTTTTTGGGGGCATATGGCTGAGAGTGGCCGGCTGGCTCCTGAAAATCCACGCTAGGCAGCATGGTTCCCAGATGCAAGGTGGCACCAGTGCCAAGTCGGGCTGGTTTGATGGTGCAAAGTGGCTCCTGCAATCTGCCATCCAGAAGCGGGGCAGCTGATTTTTGTTTGCCAGAGAAAAATTCCGTGGATTGTTTTTGGGGGCATATTGCTGGGAGTGGCCGGCTGGCTCCTTAAAATGCTCGATACGCATGATGGTTCCCAGGTCCAAGGTGTCACCACTACCAAGTCGGCCTGCGGTTTTAGTATCAAGTTCATCCTGCAATTTGCCATCCAGAAGAGGGGCAGTTGAGTTTTGTTTGCCAGAGAAACGGGCCGAGGTTTCTGTTTGGGGACATATGGCTGAGAGTGGCCGGCTGGCCCCTGAATATCCACGATACACAGCATGGTTCCCAGATCCAAGGTGGCACCAGTGCCAAGTTGGGCTGGTTTGATAGTACCAAGTGTCTCCTGCAATCTGCCATCCAGAAGCGGGGCAGCTTACTTTTGTTTGCCAGAGAAATAGGCCTAGGTTTTTGTCTGGGGGCCTGTGGCTAGGAGTGGCCGGCTGGCTCCTAAGAATCCACGATACGCAGGATGTTTCCCAGACCCAAGGTGGCACCAGTGCCAAGTCGGGCTGGTTTGATAGTACCAAGTGGCTCCTGCAAACTCCATCAAAAAGTTGGCAGGCGTGTTTTGTTTTCCGGGGAACAGCGCCGTTGATTTTGTTTGGGGGCCTGTGGCTGGGAGTGGCCGGCTGGCTCCTTAGAATCCACGATACGCAGGATGGTTCCCAGACCAGAGGTGGCACCAGTGCCAAGTCGGGCTGGTTTGATTACACCAAGTGGCTCCTGCAATCTGCCATCCAGAAGTGAGGCAGCTAAGTTTTGTTTGCCAGAAAAAAGGGCCGTGGTTTTTGTTGGGGGCCTGTGGCTGGGAGTGGCCGGCTGGCTCCTTAGAATCCACCATACGCAGGATGGTTCCCAGACCCAAGGTGGCACCAGTGCCAAGTCGGGCTGGTTTGATAGTACCAAGTGGCTCCTGCAATCTGCCATCCAGAAGCGGTGCAGTTGAGTTTTGTTTGCCAGAGAAAAGGGCCGTGGGTTGTGTTTGGGGGCATATGGCTGGGAGTGGCCGGCTGTCTCATTAAAAAGATCGATACACAGGATGGTTCCCAGACCCAAGGTGGCACCAGTGCCAAGTCGGGCTGTTTTTATAGTACCAAGTGCGTCCTGCAATTTGCCATCCAGAAGAGGGGCAGTGGAGTTTTGTTTGCCAGAGAATAGCGCCGTTGTTTGTGTTTGGGGGCTTGTGGCTGGGAGTGGCCGACTGGCGCCTTAGAATCTGTGTTACGCAGCATGGTTCCCAGACCAGAGGTGGCACCAGTGCCAAGTTGGGCTGGTTTGATAGTACCAAGTGGCTCCTGCAATCTGCCATCCAGAAGCGGGGCAGCTTACTTTTGTTTGCCAGGGAAACGGGCCGAGGTTTGTGACTGGGGACCTATGGCTGGGAGTGACCGGCTGGCTCCTGAAAAGCTACGATAGGCAGGATGGTGACCAGACCCATGGTGGCACCAGTGCCAAGTTGGGCTGGTTTGATAGTACCAAGTGGCTCCTGCAATCTGCCATCAAAAAGTTGTCAGGCGAGTTTTGTTTTCCAGGGAAAAGCGCCGTTGTTTGTATTTGGGGGCCTGTGGCTGGGAGTGGCCGGCTGGCTCCTTTGAACCCACAATACGCAGGATGGTTCCCAGACCCAAGGTGGCACCAGTGCCAAGTCGGGCTGGTTTGATACTACCAAGTGCGTCCTGCAATCTGCCATCCAGAAGCGGGGCAGCTTAATTTTGTTTGCCAGGGAAACGGGCCGTGGGTTTTGTTTGGGGGCCTATGGCTGAGAGTGGCCGGCTGGCTCCTGAAAATCCACGCTAGGCAGCATGGTTCCCAGATGCAAGGTGGCACCAGTGCCAAGTCGGGCTGGTTTGATGGTGCAAAGTGGCTCCTGCAATCTGCCATCCAGAAGCGGGGCAGCTGATTTTTGTTTGCCAGAGAAAAATTCCGTGGATTGTTTTTGGGGGCATATTGCTGGGAGTGGCCGGCTGGCTCCTTAAAATGCTCGATACGCATGATGGTTCCCAGGTCCAAGGTGTCACCACTACCAAGTCGGCCTGCGGTTTTAGTATCAAGTTCATCCTGCAATTTGCCATCCAGAAGAGGGGCAGTTGAGTTTTGTTTGCCAGAGAAACGGGCCGAGGTTTCTGTTTGGGGACATATGGCTGAGAGTGGCCGGCTGGCCCCTGAATATCCACGATACACAGCATGGTTCCCAGATCCAAGGTGGCACCAGTGCCAAGTTGGGCTGGTTTGATAGTACCAAGTGTCTCCTGCAATCTGCCATCCAGAAGCGGGGCAGCTTACTTTTGTTTGCCAGAGAAATAGGCCTAGGTTTTTGTCTGGGGGCCTGTGGCTAGGAGTGGCCGGCTGGCTCCTAAGAATCCACGATACGCAGGATGTTTCCCAGACCCAAGGTGGCACCAGTGCCAAGTCGGGCTGGTTTGATAGTACCAAGTGGCTCCTGCAAACTCCATCAAAAAGTTGGCAGGCGTGTTTTGTTTTCCAGGGAACAGCGCCGTTGATTTTGTTTGGGGGCCTGTGGCTGGGAGTGGCCGGCCGGCTCCTTAGAATCCACGATACGCAGGATGGTTCCCAGACCCAAGGTGGCACCAGTGCCAAGTCGGGCTGGTTTGATTACACCAAGTGGCTCCTGCAATCTGCCATCCAGAAGTGAGGCAGCTAAGTTTTGTTTGCCAGAAAAAAGGGCCGTGGTTTTTGTTGGGGGCCTGTGGCTGGGAGTGGCCGGCTGGCTCCTTAGAATCCACCATACGCAGGATGGTTCCCAGACCCAAGGTGGCACCAGTGCCAAGTCGGGCTGGTTTGATAGTCCCAAGTGGCTCCTGCAAACTGCCATCCGGAAGCGGGGCAGCTGAGTTTTGTTTGCCAGGGAAATGGGCCGTTGTTTGTGTTTGGGGGCCTGTGGCTGGGAGTGTTCGGCTGGTTCCTGAATATGTACGATACGCAGGATTGTTCCCAGACCCAAGGTGGCACGAGTGCCAAGTCGGGCTGGTTTGATGGTGTAAAGTGGCTCCTGCAATCTGCCATCCAGACGCGGGGCAGCGGATTTTTGTTTCCATGAGAAATGGTCCGTGGTTTGTTTTTGGGGGTATATGGCTGGGCCTGGCCGGCTGGCTCCTTAAAAAGCTCGATATGCAGGATGGTTCCCTGACACAAGGTGGCACCAGTGCCACGTCGGGCGGTTTTCGTAGTACAAAGTGCGTCCTAAAATTTGCCATCCAGAAGAGGGGCAGTTGAGTTTTGTTTGCCAGAGAAAAGGTCCGTGGTTTGTTTTTGGGGGCATATGGCTGAGAGTGGCCGGCTGGCTCCTGAAAATCCACGCTAGGCAGCATGGTTCCCAGATGCAAGGTGGCACCAGTGCCAAGTCGGGCTGGTTTGATGGTGCAAAGTGGCTCCTGCAATCTGCCATCCAGAAGCGGGGCAGCTGATTTTTGTTTGCCAGAGAAAAATTCCGTGGATTGTTTTTGGGGGCATATTGCTGGGAGTGGCCGGCTGGCTCCTTAAAATGCTCGATACGCATGATGGTTCCCAGGTCCAAGGTGTCACCACTACCAAGTCGGCCTGCGGTTTTAGTATCAAGTTCATCCTGCAATTTGCCATCCAGAAGAGGGGCAGTTGAGTTTTGTTTGCCAGAGAAACGGGCCGAGGTTTCTGTTTGGGGACATATGGCTGAGAGTGGCCGGCTGGCCCCTGAATATCCACGATACACAGCATGGTTCCCAGATCCAAGGTGGCACCAGTGCCAAGTTGGGCTGGTTTGATAGTACCAAGTGTCTCCTGCAATCTGCCATCCAGAAGCGGGGCAGCTTACTTTTGTTTGCCAGAGAAATAGGCCTAGGTTTTTGTCTGGGGGCCTGTGGCTAGGAGTGGCCGGCTGGCTCCTAAGAATCCACGATACGCAGGATGTTTCCCAGACCCAAGGTGGCACCAGTGCCAAGTCGGGCTGGTTTGATAGTACCAAGTGGCTCCTGCAAACTCCATCAAAAAGTTGGCAGGCGTGTTTTGTTTTCCGGGGAACAGCGCCGTTGATTTTGTTTGGGGGCCTGTGGCTGGGAGTGGCCGGCTGGCTCCTTAGAATCCACGATACGCAGGATGGTTCCCAGACCCAAGGTGGCACCAGTGCCAAGTCGGGCTGGTTTGATTACACCAAGTGGCTCCTGCAATCTGCCATCCAGAAGTGAGGCAGCTAAGTTTTGTTTGCCAGAAAAAAGGGCCGTGGTTTTTGTTGGGGGCCTGTGGCTGGGAGTGGCCGGCTGGCTCCTTAGAATCCACCATACGCAGGATGGTTCCCAGACCCAAGGTGGCACCAGTGCCAAGTCGGGCTGGTTTGATAGTACCAAGTGGCTCCTGCAATCTGCCATCCAGAAGCGGTGCAGTTGAGTTTTGTTTGCCAGAGAAAAGGGCCGTGGGTTGTGTTTGGGGGCATATGGCTGGGAGTGGCCGGCTGTCTCATTAAAAAGATCGATACACAGGATGGTTCCCAGACCCAAGGTGGCACCAGTGCCAAGTCGGGCTGTTTTTATAGTACCAAGTGCGTCCTGCAATTTGCCATCCAGAAGAGGGGCAGTGGAGTTTTGTTTGCCAGAGAATAGCGCCGTTGTTTGTGTTTGGGGGCTTGTGGCTGGGAGTGGCCGACTGGCGCCTTAGAATCTGTGTTACGCAGCATGGTTCCCAGACCAGAGGTGGCACCAGTGCCAAGTTGGGCTGGTTTGATAGTACCAAGTGGCTCCTGCAATCTGCCATCCAGAAGCGGGGCAGCTTACTTTTGTTTGCCAGGGAAACGGGCCGAGGTTTGTGACTGGGGACCTATGGCTGGGAGTGACCGGCTGGCTCCTGAAAAGCTACGATAGGCAGGATGGTGACCAGACCCATGGTGGCACCAGTGCCAAGTTGGGCTGGTTTGATAGTACCAAGTGGCTCCTGCAATCTGCCATCAAAAAGTTGTCAGGCGAGTTTTGTTTTCCAGGGAAAAGCGCCGTTGTTTTTGTATTTGGGGGCCTGTGGCTGGGAGTGGCCGGCTGGCTCCTTTGAACCCACAATACGCAGGATGGTTCCCAGACCCAAGGTGGCACCAGTGCCAAGTCGGGCTGGTTTGATACTACCAAGTGCGTCCTGCAATCTGCCATCCAGAAGCGGGGCAGCTTAATTTTGTTTGCCAGGGAAACGGGCCGTGGGTTTTGTTTGGGGGCCTATGGCTGAGAGTGGCCGGCTGGCTCCTGAAAATCCACGCTAGGCAGCATGGTTCCCAGATGCAAGGTGGCACCAGTGCCAAGTCGGGCTGGTTTGATGGTGCAAAGTGGCTCCTGCAATCTGCCATCCAGAAGCGGGGCAGCTGATTTTTGTTTGCCAGAGAAAAATTCCGTGGATTGTTTTTGGGGGCATATTGCTGGGAGTGGCCGGATGGCTCCTTAAAATGCTCGATACGCATGATGGTTCCCAGGTCCAAGGTGTCACCACTACCAAGTCGGCCTGCGGTTTTAGTATCAAGTTCATCCTGCAATTTGCCATCCAGAAGAGGGGCAGTTGAGTTTTGTTTGCCAGAGAAACGGGCCGAGGTTTCTGTTTGGGGACATATGGCTGAGAGTGGCCGGCTGGCCCCTGAATATCCACGATACACAGCATGGTTCCCAGATCCAAGGTGGCACCAGTGCCAAGTTGGGCTGGTTTGATAGTACCAAGTGTCTCCTGCAATCTGCCATCCAGAAGCGGGGCAGCTTACTTTTGTTTGCCAGAGAAATAGGCCTAGGTTTTTGTCTGGGGGCCTGTGGCTAGGAGTGGCCGGCTGGCTCCTAAGAATCCACGATACGCAGGATGTTTCCCAGACCCAAGGTGGCACCAGTGCCAAGTCGGGCTGGTTTGATAGTACCAAGTGGCTCCTGCAAACTCCATCAAAAAGTTGGCAGGCGTGTTTTGTTTTCCAGGGAACAGCGCCGTTGATTTTGTTTGGGGGCCTGTGGCTGGGAGTGGCCGGCTGGCTCCTTAGAATCCACGATACGCAGGATGGTTCCCAGACCCAAGGTGGCACCAGTGCCAAGTTGGGCTGGTTTGATTACACCAAGTGGCTCCTGCAATCTGCCATCCAGAAGTGAGGCAGCTAAGTTTTGTTTGCCAGAAAAAAGGGCCGTGGTTTTTGTTGGGGGCCTGTGGCTGGGAGTGGCCGGCTGGCTCCTTAGAATCCACCATACGCAGGATGGTTCCCAGACCCAAGGTGGCACCAGTGCCAAGTCGGGCTGGTTTGATAGTCCCAAGTGGCTCCTGCAAACTGCCATCCAGAAGCGGGGCAGCTGAGTTTTGTTTGCCAGGGAAATGGGCCGTTGTTTGTGTTTGGGGGCCTGTGGCTGGGAGTGTTCGGCTGGTTCCTGAATATGTACGATACGCAGGATTGTTCCCAGACCCAAGGTGGCACCAGTGCCATGTCGGGCTGGTTTGATGGTGCAAAGTGGCTCCTGCAATCTGCCATCCAGACGCGGGGCAGCGGATTTTTGTTTCCATGAGAAATGGTCCGTGGTTTGTTTTTGGGGGTATATGGCTGGGCCTGGCCGGCTGGCTCCTTAAAAAGCTCGATATGCAGGATGGTTCCCTGACACAAGGTGGCACCAGTGCCACGTCGGGCGGTTTTCGTAGTACAAAGTGCGTCCTAAAATTTGCCATCCAGAAGAGGGGCAGTTGAGTTTTGTTTACCAGAGAAAAGGGCCGTGGTTTGTTTTTGGGGGCATATGGCTGAGAGTGGCTGGCTGGCCCCTGAAAATCCACGATACACAGGATGGTTCCCAGATCCAAGGTGGCACCTGTGCCAAGTCGGGCTGATTTGATAGTACTAAGTAGCTCCTGCAATCTGCCATCCAGAAGCGGGACAGCTTACTTTTGTTTGCCAGGGAAACGGGCCGAGGTTTGTGTTTGGGGGCCTATGGCTGAGAGTGACCGGCTGGCTCCTGAAAAGCTACAATAGGCAGGATGGTGACCAGACCCATGGTGGCACCAGTGCCAAGTTGGGCTGGTTTGATAGTACCAAGTGGCTCCTGCAATCTGCCATCCAGAAGCAGGGCAGCTGAGTTTTGTTTTCCAGAGAAAAGGGCCTTGGTTTGTGTTTGGGGGCATATGGCTGGGTGTGGCCAGCTGGCTCCTTAAAATGCACGATATGCAACATGGCTCCCAGACCCAAGGTGGCACCAGTGCCAAGTCGGGCTGGTTTGATAGTACCAAGTGGCTCCTGCAATCTTCCATGATCACGTGGAGAAATACTTTCTGGTTTCAGCCTCATGCTCTTTCTTCTCTCCCTCAACTTCTCTATCACCTCTCATCTGGTTCACATGCGCTGTCTTCAAGGTCCACAGGCTACTTTTCACAGAATCTTCTGGCCTGATGAAGTAAGAATGATGAATAGAACAGAGCTGGGATCTATTTTCCAGTTTGGATAAAATGCATTCTGCACACAAATCCAAGGAGAACGTGCTGCCCCAATGCCCAGAAAATCTTTCACTCCTGCTAGTGTTCTACGTCAACCGCAACTTAGTCTGAAAGAAAAGCTTTTTCTCTGAGAGCATCTGAGAGGTTTGCATGAAGCACTGATATCTGACATATGCAATTTTGAATAGGAGAGGAAAAAGAAAATGGCAAGGAGTTTTTAATTTTAGTGGTTTCAATTTTAATTTCCGTGCACTTTTTCAAAACTTGTCAGCTCAAATGCCCATCAACATCTTTTAGTCATCTGTAAGTCAGTATTCATATAAAATGTGCTTCAAATCCAAAGAATTTCAAATTTGCACTCCAAGCTTCTATGCCTAGATTTATGATTTCCTACACATATTAGATGAAAGGAAGGCCTTTTTTACTGTGGGAGTGCTGGAACACTGGAACAGGTTGCCCAGAGAAGTTGTGGGTGTCCCATCCCTGAAAGTATTCAAGGTCACCTTGGACGGGGCTTGGAGCAGCAACAAAGGAGAAGCTTGATGGTAGAGAAACAAAGTTGGACTATAGAAGAAACTCGGATTGAAGTATAGGATCAAGTTTTCTCTCAGCTCTTGGGGTAAATTCAAAGTTGTACAAAATGACATTTATCTGTGCTATTCACTACTGTAACAGAAAGTTTCATGAAAACTGTACAGAAGATAGTAAATTTTAAAAGAGATAAGAATTACAGCATAAAATCCATGGGATAGGTTACAACATGAGACACTCTCTAAGAGAAAATCTCTGTGTTTCAGCACTTCATCGGGGTAAGATTTCATGAAGTGCCAAAGAAGGCGGCAAAATATCATTCGGGACATTATTTACTGGAATTCAGCCTGGCCATTAGTAGGAACTGCCTTTGAACATATCATGTAGATATACCACACACGCTTTCCCTTCACTGAAAAATTACTGTTTACAACAAATAAGCAATTGACGATCAAAATTGATTGAAAGCATCTTAAACATGTCAAGTATTTCATTGTAGATGATCTGTGATCCAAATGCTTCTTCCACCTTCGAGAGGGACAGAAGAATTCTTCCATATCATGATGGTTTAAAATTGTATCAACCAATGTTTTCTGCTGAAAAGATATCATCTATTTTTTTCTATTTTTGGAAGAAAATATTCCTAGACATACAACAGGTGAGAACTAAGTAATTTTAAAGAAACAAATGAAATGAAAATATTCTGTAAATAGAATGAAATGAAAAGCTGTGTTTTAAATAGGAGCTAAATATTAAACAGAATTTTTGTACCAGGCATTTGAATTACTGCACCAGCTCTTTTGCCCATCAAGAGAGGCATTTAGCATTTCAGTCTTTTCCAAGGTGTTCATGATCTGCTATGCTGATCTCTGTGTGTGCCTAGGTGTGTGTGGAGGGGGGGGCATATGAAGGGGAGTGTGTATGTTTGCTTTACAATTGTTGTGGCAGATTCATGCCTCAGCTCCACATTTTGTTTTAAAAAGGTCACACCGAGTGGATATGAAGTTTACTATCAACAAGAGATCGATTCCCAAATCATCCATTTGACTCTCCCTTATAAATCATGTGCTTTGTTGCATATTTTATCAAATATACTTTCAAGCCAGATGGAGGAAGGAGGATGTGGGAATCCCTCCACCATCTTGCAACTTTTATGTAAGTAGGTTTTCAAGAAAATCATCATTTCTCTTTTAAATATGTCTGGAACAGGCATGATGGTAGTGTCAACCTGTTGGAGTTTTTGTTGCTGGAAGAAGTTGTACAAAAGGATTGGTTTTTACATTGACCAGTTACTGAATCAAGCGCAGGAATACATTGGAAATTTAGCTGGGGGTTCCTTTTCCCAGCAGACTACTTCTAGAACGAGCTTGTACACTGAAGCTGACTCTTTTGCTCTCTTTTTGTTTCTTTCCTATTTTCTTGGCTTCTTTGCCACTATCTAGACAATTTTGGAACTTTGTTCCCAACTAAAATGGTTTCAATAGTCTGATTGTGATCATACATTTTTACAAGGAATTTTTAAAATCTTTCCTCGAGTCCAGAAAGTCAAGGACTTAGATCTTTTTCTTCCCTTATCAATATTGCCATGAAATTGATAAATAAAGACCAACTCTTTATTTTTGTTTTTAACCCACGTAGATAATTCCCATCCATTAATCCATTTTGTGGACCAATAGCTGCCATTCTGATGGAAGCTGTCACTTCTTAACAATAGGCATTCTGTGACTATGTTGACTGCACTTTGGGTGAAGATCCTAACTGGTCTTAGATATACATAGGGAGAAATTTGCTCAGCCAGTGTCAGTCTTAAGCATGCGTATCAGAAGATCTTTCTAGAGCTGGGAATTTTCCCATGAAAGGGATTCAGTTAGGGAAGAGACACTTGTGCCAGAGTTTTACATTCTTCTTGAACACTGCTTAAGGAACTTAGATGCCATGTCCATTTGGATCTCTGTCTGCACAGAACTTTGTCATGCCAGCGCTTTGAAATGCATCTTGAAGAGAATTCACTAGCACAGAATGAAAGAGAGTGGAAGGGGTTGGTGGGGCTAACCAGGCCCAACCCCCCTGCCTAAACCAGGATACCTAGAGCCTCTTGCCCAGGATTCTATCTGGGTGTACTTTTAATGTCTTCAAAGATCCAGGCTCCACAATCTTTCTGGGCAGTCTGTGCCGTGGTTCAGTCACCCTGACAGTAAAGAAACATTTACTGATGTTCAAAGGCAATCTCCTGTATTTCAGTGTGTGCCCACTGCCTCTTGTCTTTTCCCTCAGCATCACTGAAAAGACACTGATTCCCTCCCCTTTGCACTATTGCTTCCATATGTATGTGTGATGCCATGTAGAGGTATGTCAAAAACCTCCCTGAAGCCCAGGCAGATAATATTCCCTTCATCTACCAGTCAAGTTGATTCATCAGAGGAGTTTAAAGTGATGTTCAGCATGAAATTCCCCTGAAAAATCATGCTAACTACATTATTTGGTCATCTGTCATGTGCCTGGCAAGGATTTCCAGGAAGAGCTGCTTCATCAACTTCCTGGGGATAAAAAAGAGGCTGGCTGGTTTGTACTAGGGCGAGTCCTCTTAATTGCCTTTTTTGAAGATGGGTGTCATTTGCTAACATCCACTCTTTAGCTCCTCTTCTCATCTACACCTCGGCAAAAAGCTTTTCCACTATGTCTGGCTAGGAAAAACTGTGCCAGCACAGAAAACATCTCCCATCGTGTTCTAGAAGTTGCACGGATGTCTGCCAAGTGTTTGGCAGGAAGAAAAGTTGTCCAAAACAGCTTCCAATCGAATGTTCCTGTGATTGGAAAAGTCAGGAGAGTGCAAAGGTACTGTTTTCTATCAGTTGGCAAGGTGCGCACACAATCCCAGTGTTGTACAGCTTGCTTCTTCACCTTCCCGAAGCTGCCGCTCTCGCCGGCTGCCGGAGCCCAAGAAGCGGCTTCTTCGCGCAAAGACGATTGTGCCGCTCACAGTGCTCTCCTTAGCGCGGCTTCTGCCGAAAGACGCCCGGCAGCGGCTCTTACCTCCGGAGAGCATCCTACCTTCGTCTTTCGCGTCTTATGTAGTCTACACCTCGGCAAAAAGCTTTTCCACTATGTCTGGCTAGGAAAAACTGTGCCAGCACAGAAAACATCTCCCATCGTGTTCTAGAAGTTGCACGGATGTCTGCCAAGTGTTTGGCAGGAAGAAAAGAAAAGTTGTCCAAAACAGCTTCCAATCGAATGTTCCTGTGATTGGAAAAGTCAGGAGAGTGCAAAGGTACTGTTTTCTATCAGTTGGCAAGGTGCGCACACAATCCCAGTGTTGTACAGCTTGCTTCTTCACCTTCCCGAAGCTGCCGCTCTCGCCGGCTCCCGGAACCGAAGAAGCGGCTTCTTCGCGCAAAGACGATTGTGCCGCTCACAGTGCTCTCCTTAGCGCGGCTTCTGCCGAAAGACGCCCGGCAGCGGCTCTTACCTCCGGAGAGCATCCTACCTTCGTCTTTCGCGTCTTTTGTAGTCTACATCTTAGCAAAACGCTTTTCCACTATGTCTGGCTAGGAAAAACTGTGCCAGCACAGAAAACATCTCCCATCGTGTTCTAGAAGTTGCACGGATGTCTGCCAAGTGTTTGGCAGGAAGAAAAGAAAAGTTGTCCAAAACAGCTTCCAATCGAATGTTCCTGTGATTGGAAAAGTCAGGAGAGTGCAAAGGTACTGTTTTCTATCAGTTGGCAAGGTGCGCACACAATCCCAGTGTTGTACAGCTTGCTTCTTCACCTTCCCGAAGCTGCCGCTCTCGCCGGCTGCCGGAGCCCAAGAAGCGGCTTCTTCGCGCAAAGACGATTGTGCCGCTCACAGTGCTCTCCTTAGCGCGGCTTCTGCCGAAAGACGCCCGGCAGCGGCTCTTACCTCCGGAGAGCATCCTACCTTCGTCTTTCGCGTCTTTTGTAGTCTACATCTTAGCAAAACGCTTTTCCACTATGTCTGGCTAGGAAAAACTGTGCCAGCACAGAAAACATCTCCCATCGTGTTCTAGAAGTTGCACGGATGTCTGCCAAGTGTTTGGCAGGAAGAAAAGAAAAGTTGTCCAAAACAGCTTCCAATCGAATGTTCCTGTGATTGGAAAAGTCAGGAGAGTGCAAAGGTACTGTTTTCTATCAGTTGGCAAGGTGCGCACACAATCCCAGTGTTGTACAGCTTGCTTCTTCACCTTCCCGAAGCTGCCGCTCTCGCCGGCTGCCGGAGCCCAAGAAGCGGCTTCTTCGCGCAAAGACGATTGTGCCGCTCACAGTGCTCCCCTTAGCGCGGCTTCTGCCGAAAGACGCCCGGCAGCGGCTCTTACCTCCTGAGAGTGGCAGCTTCTGGAAGGTGAAGAAGCAAGCTGTACAACACTGGGATTGTGTGCGCACCTTGCCAACTGATAGAAAACAGTACCTTTGCACTCTCCTGACTTTTCCAATCACAGGAACATTCGATTGGAAGCTGTTTTGGACAACTTTTCTTTTCTTCCTCCCAAACACTTGGCAGACATCCGTGCAACTTCTAGAAAACGATGGGAGATGTTTTCTGTGCTGGCACGGTTTTTCTTAGCCAGACATAGTGGAAAAGCGTTTTGCTAAGATGTAGACTACATAAGACGCGAAAGACGAAGGTAGGATGCTCTCCGGAGTTAAGAGCCGCTGCCGGGCGTCTTTCGGCAGAAGCCGCGCTAAGGAGAGCCCTGTGAGCGGCACAATCGTCTTTGCGCGAAGAAGCCGCTTCTTCGGTTCCGGGAGCCGGCGAGAGCGGCAGCTTCGGGAAGGTGAAGAAGCAAGCTGTACAACACTGGGATTGTGTGCGCACCTTGCCAACTGATAGAAAACAGTACCTTTGCACTCTCCTGACTTTTCCAATCACAGGAACATTCGATTGGAAGCTGTTTTGGACAACTTTTCTTTTCTTCCTGCCAAACACTTGGCAGACATCCGTGCAACTTCTAGAACACGATGGGAGATGTTTTCTGTGCTGGCACAGTTTTTCCTAGCCAGACATAGTGGAAAAGCGTTTTGCTAAGATGTAGACTACAAAAGACGCGAAAGACGAAGGTAGGATGCTCTCCGGAGGTAAGAGCCGCTGCCGGGCGTCTTTCGGCAGAAGCCGCGCTAAGGAGAGCCCTGTGAGCGGCACAATCGTCTTTGCGCGAAGAAGCCGCTTCTTCGGTTCCGGCAGCCGGCGAGAGCGGCAGCTTCGGGAAGGTGAAGAAGCAAGCTGTACAACACTGGGATTGTGTGCGCACCTTGCCAACTGATAGAAAACAGTACCTTTGCACTCTCCTGACTTTTCCAATCACAGGAACATTCGATTGGAAGCTGTTTTGAACAACTTTTCTTTTCTTCCTGCCAAACACTTGGCAGACATCCGTGCAACTTCTAGAACACGATGGGAGATGTTTTCTGTGCTGGCACAGTTTTTCCTAGCCAGACATAGTGGAAAAGCGTTTTGCTAAGATGTAGACTACAAAAGACGCGAAAGACGAAGGTAGGATGCTCTCCGGAGGTAAGAGCCGCTGCCGGGCGTCTTTCGGCAGAAGCCGCGCTAAGGAGAGCACTGTGAGCGGCACAATCGTCTTTGCGCGAAGAAGCCGCTTCTTGGGCTCCGGCAGCCGGCGAGAGCGGCAGCTTCGGGAAGGTGAAGAAGCAAGCTGTACAACACTGGGATTGTGTGCGCACCTTGCCAACTGATAGAAAACAGTACCTTTGCACTCTCCTGACTTTTCCAATCACATGAACATTCGATTGGAAGCTGTTTTGAACAACTTTTCTTTTCTTCCTGCCAAACACTTGGCAGACATCCGTGCAACTTCTAGAACACGATGGGAGATGTTTTCTGTGCTGGCACAGTTTTTCCTAGCCAGACATAGTGGAAAAGCGTTTTGCCGAGGTGTAGACTACAAAAGACGCGAAAGACGAAGGTAGGATGCTCTCCGGAGGTAAGAGCCGCTGCCGGGCGTCTTTCGGCAGAAGCCGCGCTAAGGAGAGCCCTGTGAGCGGCACAATCGTCTTTGCGCGAAGAAGCCGCTTCTTGGGCTCCGGCAGCCGGCGAGAGCGGCAGCTTCGGGAAGGTGAAGAAGCAAGCTGTACAACACTGGGATTGTGTGCGCACCTTGCCAACTGATAGAAAACAGTACCTTTGCACTCTCCTGACTTTTCCAATCACAGGAACATTCGATTGGAAGCTGTTTTGGACAACTTTTCTTTTCTTCCTGCCAAACACTTGGCAGACATCCGTGCAACTTCTAGAACACGATGGGAGATGTTTTCTGTGCTGGCACAGTTTTTCCTAGCCAGACATAGTGGAAAAGCGTTTTGCTAAGATGTAGACTACAAAAGACGCGAAAGACGAAGGTAGGATGCTCTCCGGAGGTAAGAGCCGCTGCCGGGCGTCTTTCGGCAGAAGCCGCGCTAAGGAGAGCACTGTGAGCGGCACAATCGTCTTTGCGCGAAGAAGCCGCTTCTTGGGCTCCGGCAGCCGGCGAGAGCGGCAGCTTCGGGAAGGTGAAGAAGCAAGCTGTACAACACTGGGATTGTGTGCGCACCTTGCCAACTGATAGAAAACAGTACCTTTGCACTCTCCTGACTTTTCCAATCACAGGAACATTCGATTGGAAGCTGTTTTGGACAACTTTTCTTTTCTTCCTGCCAAACACTTGGCAGACATCCGTGCAACTTCTAGAACACGATGGGAGATGTTTTCTGTGCTGGCACAGTTTTTCCTAGCCAGACCTAGTGGAAAAGCGTTTTGCTAAGATGTAGACTACAAAAGACGCGAAAGACGAAGGTAGGATGCTCTCCGGAGGTAAGAGCCGCTGCCGGGCGTCTTTCGGCAGAAGCCGCGCTAAGGAGAGCACTGTGAGCGGCACAATCGTCTTTGCGCGAAGAAGCCGCTTCTTGGGCTCCGGCAGCCGGCGAGAGCGGCAGCTTCGGGAAGGTGAAGAAGCAAGCTGTACAACACTGGGATTGTGTGCGCACCTTGCCAACTGATAGAAAACAGTACCTTTGCACTCTCCTGACTTTTCCAATCACAGGAACATTCGATTGGAAGCTGTTTTGGACAACTTTTCTTTTCTTCCTGCCAAACACTTGGCAGACATCCGTGCAACTTCTAGAACACGATGGGAGATGTTTTCTGTGCTGGCACAGTTTTTCCTAGCCAGACATAGTGGAAAAGCGTTTTGCTAAGATGTAGACTACAAAAGACGCGAAAGACGAAGGTAGGATGCTCTCCGGAGGTAAGAGCCGCTGCCGGGCGTCTTTCGGCAGAAGCCGCGCTAAGGAGAGCACTGTGAGCGGCACAATCGTCTTTGCGCGAAGAAGCCGCTTCTTGGGCTCCGGCAGCCGGCGAGAGCGGCAGCTTCGGGAAGGTGAAGAAGCAAGCTGTACAACACTGGGATTGTGTGCGCACCTTGCCAACTGATAGAAAACAGTACCTTTGCACTCTCCTGACTTTTCCAATCACAGGAACATTCGATTGGAAGCTGTTTTGGACAACTTTTCTTTTCTTCCTGCCAAACACTTGGCAGACATCCGTGCAACTTCTAGAACACGATGGGAGATGTTTTCTGTGCTGGCACAGTTTTTCCTAGCCAGACATAGTGGAAAAGCGTTTTGCTAAGATGTAGACTACAAAAGACGCGAAAGACGAAGGTAGGATGCTCTCCGGAGGTAAGAGCCGCTGCCGGGCGTCTTTCGGCAGAAGCCGCGCTAAGGAGAGCACTGTGAGCGGCACAATCGTCTTTGCGCGAAGAAGCCGCTTCTTGGGCTCCGGCAGCCGGCGAGAGCGGCAGCTTCGGGAAGGTGAAGAAGCAAGCTGTACAACACTGGGATTGTGTGCGCACCTTGCCAACTGATAGAAAACAGTACCTTTGCACTCTCCTGACTTTTCCAATCACAGGAACATTCGATTGGAAGCTGTTTTGGACAACTTTTCTTTTCTTCCTGCCAAACACTTGGCAGACATCCGTGCAACTTCTAGAACACGATGGGAGATGTTTTCTGTGCTGGCACAGTTTTTCCTAGCCAGACATAGTGGAAAAGCTTTTTGCCGAGGTGTAGATGAGAAGAGGAGCTAAAGACGAAGGTAGGATGCTCTCCGGAGGTAAGAGCCGCTGCCGGGCGTCTTTCGGCAGAAGCCGCGCTAAGGAGAGCACTGTGAGCGGCACAATCGTCTTTGCGCGAAGAAGCCGCTTCTTGGGCTCCGGCAGCCGGCGAGAGCGGCAGCTTCGGGAAGGTGAAGAAGCAAGCTGTACAACACTGGGATTGTGTGCGCACCTTGCCAACTGATAGAAAACAGTACCTTTGCACTCTCCTGACTTTTCCAATCACAGGAACATTCGATTGGAAGCTGTTTTGGACAACTTTTCTTTTCTTCCTGCCAAACACTTGGCAGACATCCGTGCAACTTCTAGAACACGATGGGAGATGTTTTCTGTGCTGGCACAGTTTTTCCTAGCCAGACATAGTGGAAAAGCTTTTTGCCGAGGTGTAGATGAGAAGAGGAGCTAAAGAGTGGATGTTAGCAAATGACACCCATCTTCAAAAAAGGCAATTAAGAGGACTCGCCCTAGTACAAACCAGCCAGCCTCTTTTTTATCCCCAGGAAGTTGATGAAGCAGCTCTTCCTGGAAATCCTTGCCAGGCACATGACAGATGACCAAATAATGTAGTTAGCATGATTTTTCAGGGGAATTTCATGCTGAACATCACTTTAAACTCCTCTGATGAATCAACTTGACTGGTAGATGAAGGGAATATTATCTGCCTGGGCTTCAGGGAGGTTTTTGACATACCTCTACATGGCATCACACATACATATGGAAGCAATAGTGCAAAGGGGAGGGAATCAGTGTCTTTTCAGTGATGCTGAGGGAAAAGACAAGAGGCAGTGGGCACACACTGAAATACAGGAGATTGCCTTTGAACATCAGTAAATGTTTCTTTACTGTCAGGGTGACTGAACCACGGCACAGACTGCCCAGAAAGATTGTGGAGCCTGGATCTTTGAAGACATTAAAAGTACACCCAGATAGAATCCTGGGCAAGAGGCTCTAGGTATCCTGGTTTAGGCAGGGGGGTTGGGCCTGGTTAGCCCCACCAACCCCTTCCACTCTCTTTCATTCTGTGCTAGTGAATTCTCTTCAAGATGCATTTCAAAGCGCTGGCATGACAAAGTTCTGTGCAGACAGAGATCCAAATGGACATGGCATCTAAGTTCCTTAAGCAGTGTTCAAGAAGAATGTAAAACTCTGGCACAAGTGTCTCTTCCCTAACTGAATCCCTTTCATGGGAAAATTCCCAGCTCTAGAAAGATCTTCTGATACGCATGCTTAAGACTGACACTGGCTGAGCAAATTTCTCCCTATGTATATCTAAGACCAGTTAGGATCTTCACCCAAAGTGCAGTCAACATAGTCACAGAATGCCTATTGTTAAGAAGTGACAGCTTCCATCAGAATGGCAGCTATTGGTCCACAAAATGGATTAATGGATGGGAATTATCTACGTGGGTTAAAAACAAAAATAAAGAGTTGGTCTTTATTTATCAATTTCATGGCAATATTGATAAGGGAAGAAAAAGATCTAAGTCCTTGACTTTCTGGACTCGAGGAAAGATTTTAAAAATTCCTTGTAAAAATGTATGATCACAATCAGACTATTGAAACCATTTTAGTTGGGAACAAAGTTCCAAAATTGTCTAGATAGTGGCAAAGAAGCCAAGAAAATAGGAAAGAAACAAAAAGAGAGCAAAAGAGTCAGCTTCAGTGTACAAGCTCGTTCTAGAAGTAGTCTGCTGGGAAAAGGAACCCCCAGCTAAATTTCCAATGTATTCCTGCGCTTGATTCAGTAACTGGTCAATGTAAAAACCAATCCTTTTGTACAACTTCTTCCAGCAACAAAAACTCCAACAGGTTGACACTACCATCATGCCTGTTCCAGACATATTTAAAAGAGAAATGATGATTTTCTTGAAAACCTACTTACATAAAAGTTGCAAGATGGTGGAGGGATTCCCACATCCTCCTTCCTCCATCTGGCTTGAAAGTATATTTGATAAAATATGCAACAAAGCACATGATTTATAAGGGAGAGTCAAATGGATGATTTGGGAATCGATCTCTTGTTGATAGTAAACTTCATATCCACTCGGTGTGACCTTTTTAAAACAAAATGTGGAGCTGAGGCATGAATCTGCCACAACAATTGTAAAGCAAACATACACACTCCCCTTCATATGCCCCCCCCTCCACACACACCTAGGCACACACAGAGATCAGCATAGCAGATCATGAACACCTTGGAAAAGACTGAAATGCTAAATGCCTCTCTTGATGGGCAAAAGAGCTGGTGCAGTAATTCAAATGCCTGGTACAAAAATTCTGTTTAATATTTAGCTCCTATTTAAAACACAGCTTTTCATTTCATTCTATTTACAGAATATTTTCATTTCATTTGTTTCTTTAAAATTACTTAGTTCTCACCTGTTGTATGTCTAGGAATATTTTCTTCCAAAAATAGAAAAAAATAGATGATATCTTTTCAGCAGAAAACATTGGTTGATACAATTTTAAACCATCATGATATGGAAGAATTCTTCTGTCCCTCTCGAAGGTGGAAGAAGCATTTGGATCACAGATCATCTACAATGAAATACTTGACATGTTTAAGATGCTTTCAATCAATTTTGATCGTCAATTGCTTATTTGTTGTAAACAGTAATTTTTCAGTGAAGGGAAAGCGTGTGTGGTATATCTACATGATATGTTCAAAGGCAGTTCCTACTAATGGCCAGGCTGAATTCCAGTAAATAATGTCCCGAATGATATTTTGCCGCCTTCTTTGGCACTTCATGAAATCTTACCCCGATGAAGTGCTGAAACACAGAGATTTTCTCTTAGAGAGTGTCTCATGTTGTAACCTATCCCATGGATTTTATGCTGTAATTCTTATCTCTTTTAAAATTTACTATCTTCTGTACAGTTTTCATGAAACTTTCTGTTACAGTAGTGAATAGCACAGATAAATGTCATTTTGTACAACTTTGAATTTACCCCAAGAGCTGAGAGAAAACTTGATCCTATACATCAATCCGAGTTTCTTCTATAGTCCAACTTTGTTTCTCTACCATCAAGCTTCTCCTTTGTTGCTGCTCCAAGCCCCGTCCAAGGTGACCTTGAATACTTTCAGGGATGGGACACCCACAACTTCTCTGGGCAACCTGTTCCAGTGTTCCAGCACTCCCACAGTAAAAAAGGCCTTCCTTTCATCTAATATGTGTAGGAAATCATAAATCTAGGCATAGAAGCTTGGAGTGCAAATTTGAAATTCTTTGGATTTGAAGCACATTTTATATGAATACTGACTTACAGATGACTAAAAGATGTTGATGGGCATTTGAGCTGACAAGTTTTGAAAAAGTGCACGGAAATTAAAATTGAAACCACTAAAATTAAAAACTCCTTGCCATTTTCTTTTTCCTCTCCTATTCAAAATTGCATATGTCAGATATCAGTGCTTCATGCAAACCTCTCAGATGCTCTCAGAGAAAAAGCTTTTCTTTCAGACTAAGTTGCGGTTGACGTAGAACACTAGCAGGAGTGAAAGATTTTCTGGGCATCGGGGCAGCCCGTTCTCCTTGGATTTGTGTGCAGAATGCATTTTATCCAAACTGGAAAATAGATCCCAGCTCTGTTCTATTCATCATTCTTACTTCATCAGGCCAGAAGATTCTGTGAAAAGTAGCCTGTGGACCTTGAAGACAGCGCATGTGAACCAGATGAGAGGTGATAGAGAAGTTGAGGGAGAGAAGAAAGAGCATGAGGCTGAAACCAGAAAGTATTTCTCCACGTGATCATGGAAGATTGCAGGAGCCACTTGGTACTATCAAACCAGCCCAACTTGGCACTGGTGCCACCTTGGGTCTGGGAGCCATGTTGCATATCGTGCATTTTAAGGAGCCAGCTGGCCACACCCAGCCATATGCCCCCAAACACAAACCAAGGCCCTTTTCTCTGGCAAACAAAACTCAGCTGCCCTGCTTCTGGATGGCAGATTGCAGGAACCACTTGGTACTATCAAACCAGCCCAACTTGGCACTGGTGCCACCATGGGTCTGGTCACCATCCTGCCTATTGTAGCTTTTCAGGAGCCAGCCGGTCACTCTCAGCCATAGGCCCCCAAACACAAACCTCGGCCCGTTTCCCTGGCAAACAAAAGTAAGCTGCCCCGCTTCTGGATGGCAGATTGCAGGAGCTACTTAGTACTATCAAATCAGCCCGACTTGGCACAGGTGCCACCTTGGATCTGGGAACCATCCTGTGTATCGTGGATTTTCAGCGGCCAGCCGGCCACTATCAGCCATATGCCCCCAAAAACAAACCACGGACCTTTTCTCTGGCAAACAAAACTCAACTGCCCCTCTTCTGGATGGCAAATTTTAGGACGCACTTTGTACTACGAAAACCGCCCGACGTGGCACTGGTGCCACCTTGTGTCAGGGAACCATCCTGCATATCGAGCTTTTTAAGGAGCCAGCCGGCCAGGCCCAGCCATATACCCCCAAAAACAAACCACGGACCATTTCTCATGGAAACAAAAATCCGCTGCCCCGCGTCTGGATGGCAGATTGCAGGAGCCACTTTGCACCATCAAACCAGCCCGACTTGGCACTGGTGCCACCTTGGGTCTGGGAACAATCCTGCGTATCGTACATATTCAGGAACCAGCCGAACACTCCCAGCCACAGGCCCCCAAACACAAACAACGGCCCATTTCCCTGGCAAACAAAACTCAGCTGCCCCGCTTCTGGATGGCAGTTTGCAGGAGCCACTTGGGACTATCAAACCAGCCCGACTTGGCACTGGTGCCACCTTGGGTCTGGGAACCATCCTGCGTATGGTGGATTCTAAGGAGCCAGCCGGCCACTCCCAGCCACAGGCCCCCAACAAAAACCACGGCCCTTTTTTCTGGCAAACAAAACTTAGCTGCCTCACTTCTGGATGGCAGATTGCAGGAGCCACTTGGTGTAATCAAACCAGCCCGACTTGGCACTGGTGCCACCTTGGGTCTGGGAACCATCCTGCGTATCGTGGATTCTAAGGAGCCAGCCGGCCACTCCCAGCCACAGGCCCCCAAACAAAATCAACGGCGCTGTTCCCTGGAAAACAAAACACGCCTGCCAACTTTTTGATGGAGTTTGCAGGAGCCACTTGGTACTATCAAACCAGCCCGACTTGGCACTGGTGCCACCTTGGGTCTGGGAAACATCCTGCGTATCGTGGATTCTTAGGAGCCAGCCGGCCACTCCTAGCCACAGGCCCCCAGACAAAAACCTAGGCCTATTTCTCTGGCAAACAAAAGTAAGCTGCCCTGCTTCTGGATGGCAGATTGCAGGAGACACTTGGTACTATCAAACCAGCCCAACTTGGCACTGGTGCCACCTTGGATCTGGGAACCATGCTGTGTATCGTGGATATTCAGGGGCCAGCCGGCCACTCTCAGCCATATGTCCCCAAACAGAAACCTCGGCCCGTTTCTCTGGCAAACAAAACTCAACTGCCCCTCTTCTGGATGGCAAATTGCAGGATGAACTTGATACTAAAACCGCAGGCCGACTTGGTAGTGGTGACACCTTGGACCTGGGAACCATCATGCGTATCGAGCATTTTAAGGAGCCATCCGGCCACTCCCAGCAATATGCCCCCAAAAACAATCCACGGAATTTTTCTCTGGCAAACAAAAATCAGCTGCCCCGCTTCTGGATGGCAGATTGCAGGAGCCACTTTGCACCATCAAACCAGCCCGACTTGGCACTGGTGCCACCTTGCATCTGGGAACCATGCTGCCTAGCGTGGATTTTCAGGAGCCAGCCGGCCACTCTCAGCCATAGGCCCCCAAACAAAACCCACGGCCCGTTTCCCTGGCAAACAAAATTAAGCTGCCCCGCTTCTGGATGGCAGATTGCAGGACGCACTTGGTAGTATCAAACCAGCCCGACTTGGCACTGGTGCCACCTTGGGTCTGGGAACCATCCTGCGTATTGTGGGTTCAAAGGAGCCAGCCGGCCACTCCCAGCCACAGGCCCCCAAATACAAACAACGGCGCTTTTCCCTGGAAAACAAAACTCGCCTGACAACTTTTTGATGGCAGATTGCAGGAGCCACTTGGTACTATCAAACCAGCCCAACTTGGCACTGGTGCCACCATGGGTCTGGTCACCATCCTGCCTATCGTAGCTTTTCAGGAGCCAGCCGGTCACTCCCAGCCATAGGTCCCCAGTCACAAACCTCGGCCCGTTTCCCTGGCAAACAAAAGTAAGCTGCCCCGCTTCTGGATGGCAGATTGCAGGAGCCACTTGGTACTATCAAACCAGCCCAACTTGGCACTGGTGCCACCTCTGGTCTGGGAACCATGCTGCGTAACACAGATTCTACGGCGCCAGTCGGCCACTCCCAGCCACAAGCTCCCAAACACAAACAACGGCGCTATTCTCTGGCAAACAAAACTCCACTGCCCCTCTTCTGGATGGCAAATTGCAGGACGCACTTGGTACTATAAAAACAGCCCGACTTGGCACTGGTGCCACCTTGGGTCTGGGAACCATCCTGCGTATCGATCTTTTTAATGAGACAGCCGGCCACTCCCAGCCATATGCCCCCAAACACAACCCACGGCCCTTTTCTCTGGCAAACAAAACTCAACTGCACCGCTTCTGGATGGCAGATTGCAGGAGCCACTTGGTACTATCAAACCAGCCCGACTTGGCACTGGTGCCACCTTGGGTCTGGGAACCATCCTGCGTATGGTGGATTCTAAGGAGCCAGCCGGCCACTCCCAGCCACAGGCCCCCAACAAAAACCACGGCCCTTTTTTCTGGCAAACAAAACTTAGCTGCCTCACTTCTGGATGGCAGATTGCAGGAGCCACTTGGTGTAATCAAACCAGCCCGACTTGGCACTGGTGCCACCTTGGGTCTGGGAACCATCCTGCGTATCGTGGATTCTAAGGAGCCAGCCGGCCACTCCCAGCCACAGGCCCCCAAACAAAATCAACGACGCTGTTCCCCGGAAAACAAAACACGCCTGCCAACTTTTTGATGGAGTTTGCAGGAGCCACTTGGTACTATCAAACCAGCCCGACTTGGCACTGGTGCCACCTTGGGTCTGGGAAACATCCTGCGTATCGTGGATTCTTAGGAGCCAGCCGGCCACTCCTAGCCACAGGCCCCCAGACAAAAACCTAGGCCTATTTCTCTGGCAAACAAAAGTAAGCTGCCCCGCTTCTGGATGGCAGATTGCAGGTGACACTTGGTACTATCAAACCAGCCCAACTTGGCACTGGTGCCACCTTGGATCTGGGAACCATGCTGTGTATCGTGGATATTCAGGGGCCAGCCGGCCACTCTCAGCCATATGTCCCCAAACAGAAACCTCGGCCCGTTTCTCTGGCAAACAAAACTCAACTGCCCCTCTTCTGGATGGCAAATTGCAGGATGAACTTGATACTAAAACCGCAGGCCGACTTGGTAGTGGTGACACCTTGGACCTGGGAACCATCATGCGTATCGAGCATTTTAAGGAGCCAGCCGGCCACTCCCAGCAATATGCCCCCAAAAACAATCCACGGAATTTTTCTCTGGCAAACAAAAATCAGCTGCCCCGCTTCTGGATGGCAGATTGCAGGAGCCACTTTGCACCATCAAACCAGCCCGACTTGGCACTGGTGCCACCTTGCATCTGGGAACCATGCTGCCTAGCGTGGATTTTCAGGAGCCAGCCGGCCACTCTCAGCCATAGGCCCCCAAACAAAACCCACGGCCCGTTTCCCTGGCAAACAAAATTAAGCTGCCCCGCTTCTGGATGGCAGATTGCAGGACGCACTTGGTAGTATCAAACCAGCCCGACTTGGCACTGGTGCCACCTTGGGTCTGGGAACCATCCTGCGTATCATGGATTTTCAGGAGCCAGCCGTCCACTGCCAGCCACTGGCCCCGAAACACAAACAACAGCCTTTTTCTCTGGCAAACAAAATTCAGCTGCCCCGCTTCTGGATGGCAGATTGCAGGAACCACTTGGTACTAACAAACCAGCCCGACTTGGCACTGGTGCCACCTTGGGTCTGGGAACCATCCTGCGTATCGTGGATTCTAAGGAGCCAGCTGGCCACTCCCTGCCACAGGCGCCCAAAACACACACAACGGCGCTTTTCCCTGGAAAACAAAACTCGCCTGCCAAACATTTGATGGCAGATTGCAGGAGCCACTTGGTACTATAAAACCAGCCCAACTTGGCACTGGTGCCACCATGGGTCTGGTCACCATCCTGCCTATCGTAGCTTTTCAGGTGCCAGCCAGCCACCCCCAGCCAGAGGCCCCTAGACAAATATTTCGGCCCGTTTCCCTGGCAAACAAAAGTAAGCTACCCCGCTTCTGGATGGCAGATTGCAGGAGCCACTTTGCACCATCAAACCAGCCCAACTTGGCACTGGTGCCACCTCTGGTCTGGGAACCATCCTGCGTATCGTGGGATCTAAGGAGCCAGCTGGCCACTCCCAGCCACAGGCCACCAGACACAAACAACGGCGCTTTTCCCTGGAAAACAAAACTCGCCTGCCAACTTTTTGATGGCAGATTGCCGGAGCCACTTGGTACTATCAAACCAGCCCAACTTGGCACTGGTGCCACCATGGGTCTGGTCACCATCCTGCCTATCGTAGCTTTTCAGGAGCCAGCCGGTCACTCCCAGCCATAGGCCCCCAGACACAAACCTCGGCCCGTTTCCCTGGCAAACAAAAGTAAGCTGCCCCGCTTCTGCATGGCAGATTGCAGGAGCTATTTAGTACTATCAAACCAGCCCGACTTGGCACTGGTGACACCTCTGGTCTGGGAACCATCCTGCCTATCGTGGATTTTCAGGGGCCAGCCGGCCACTCTCAGCCATATGCCCCCAAAAACAAACCACGGCCCTTTTCTCTGGCAAACAAAACTCAACTGCCCCTCTTCTGGATGGCAAATTTTAGGACGCACTTTGTACTACGAAAACCGCCCGACGTGGCACTGGTGCCACCTTGTGTCAGGGAACCATCCTGCATATCGAGCTTTTTAAGGAGCCAGCCGGCCACGCCCAGCCATATACCCCCAAAAACAAACCACGGACCATTTCTCATGGAAACAAAAATCCGCTGCCCCGCGTCTGGATGGCAGATTGCAGGAGCCACTTTGCACCATCAAACCAGCCCGACTTGGCACTGGTGCCACCTTGGGTCTGGGAACAATCCTGCATATCGTGGATTCTAAGGAGCCAGCCGGCCACTCCCAGCCACAGGCCCCCGAACACAAACAACGGCGCTTTTCCCTGGAAAACAAAACTCGCCTGCCAGCTTTTTGATGGCAGATTGCAGGAGCCACTTGGTACTATCAAATCATCCCAACTTGGCACTGGTGCCACTATGGGTCTGGGAACCATCCTGCCTATTGCAGCTTTTCAGGAGCCAGCCGGTCACTCCCAGCCATAGGCCCCCAGACACAAACCTCGGACCGTTTCCCTGGCAAACAAAATTAAGCTGCCCCGATTCTGGATGGCAGATTGCAGGAGCCACTTGGTAGTGTCAAACCAGCCCGACTTGGCACTGGTGCCACCTTGGGTCTGGGAACCATGCTGCGTATCGTGGATTCTAAGCAGCCACCCGGCCACTCTGAGCCACAGGCGCCCAAACACAAACAATGGCGCTTTTCCCTGGAAAAAAAAACTCGCCTGCCAACATTTTGATGGCAGATTGCAGGAGCCACTTGGTGCTATCAAACCAGCCCAACTTGGCACTGGTGCCACCATGGGTCTGGTCACCATCCTGCCTATCGTAGCTTTTCAGGAGCCAGCCGGTCACTCCCAGCCATAGACCCCCAGACACAAACCTCGGCCCGTTTCCCTGGAAAACAAAAGTAAGCTGCCCCGATTCTGGATGGCAGATTGCAGGAGCCACTTGGTACTATCAAATCAGCCCAACTTGGCACTGGTGCCACCATGGGTCTGGTAAACATCCTGCCTATCGTAGCTTTTCAGGAGCCAGCCGGTCACTTCGTGCCATAGGCCCCCAGACACAAACCTCGGCCCGTATCCCTGGCAAACAAAAGTAAACTGCCACGCTTTTGGATGGCAGATTGCAGGATGCATTTGGTACTATCAAACCTGCCCGACTTGGCCCTCGTGCCACCTTGGCTCTGGGAACCATCCTGCCTATCGTGGATTTTCAGGCGCCAGCCGGCCACTCTCAGCCATATGCCCCCAAACACATACCACGGCCCTTTGCTCTGGCAAACAAAACTCAACTGCCCCTCTTCTGGATGGCAAATTGCAGGACGCACTTGGTACTACGAAAACAGCCCGACTTGGCAGTAATGCCACCTTGGGTCAGGGAACAATCCTGCGTATCGATCTTTTTAAGGAGCCAGCCGGCCACGTCCAGCCATATACCCCCAAAAAAAAACCACGGAACTTTTCTCCAGCAAAGAAAAATCCGCTGCCCCGCGTCTGAATGGCAGATTTCAGGAGCTATTTAGTATTATCAAACCAGACCGACTTGGCACTGGTGCCACCATGAGTCTGGTAAGCATCCTGCCTATCGTAGCTTTTCAGTAGCCAGCCGGTCACTCCCAGCCATAGGCCCCCAGACACAAACCTCGGCCCGTTTCCCTGGGAAACAAAAGTAAGCTGACCCGCTTCTGGATGGCAGATTGCAGGAGCCACTTGGTACTATCAAACCAGCCCGACTTGGCACTGGTGCCACCTTGGCTCTGGGAACCATCCTGCGTATCCTGGGTTCAAAGGAGGCAGCCGGCCACTCCCAGCCACAGGCCTCTAAACAAGAACAACGGCGCTTTTCCCTGGATAACAAAAGTCGCCTGACAACTTTTTGATGGCAGATTGCAGGAGCCACTTGGTACTATCAAACCAGCCCAACTTGGCACTGGTGCCACCATGGGTCTGGTCACCATCCTGCCTATCGTAGCTTTTCAGGAGCCAGCCGCTCACTCCCAGCCATAGGCCCCCAGACAAATATCTCGGCCCGTTTCCCTGGCAAACAAAAGTAAGCAGCCCCGCTTCTGCATGGCAGATTGCAGGAGCCACATGGTACTATCAAACCAGGCCAACATGGCACTGGTGCCACCTCTGGTCTGGGAACCATCCTGCGTATCGTGGATTCTAAGGAGCCAGCTGGCCACTCCCAGCCACAGGCCCCCAAACAGAAACAACGGTGCTTTTCCCTGGAAAACAAAACTCACCTGCCAAGTTTTTGATGGCAGATTGCAGGAGCCACTTGGTACTATCAAACCAGCCCAACTTGGCAACAAGTGGTTCCTGCAATCTGACATCCAGAAGCGGGGCAGCTTACTTTTGTTTGCCAGGGAAATGGACCGTTGTTTGTGTTTGGAGGCATATGGCTGGGAGTGGCCGACTGGCTCCTTAAAATCCACGATACGCAGCATGGTTCCCAGACCAGAGGTGGCACCAGTGCCAAGTCGGGCTGGTTTGATAGTACAAAGTGGCTCCTGCAATCTGCCATCCAGAAGCGGGGCAGCTTACTTTTGTTTGCCAGGGAAACGGGCCGGGCTTTCTGTCTCGGGGCCTATGGCAGGGAGTGACCGGCTGGCTCCTGAAAAGCTACGATAGGCAGGATGGTGACCAGACCCATGGTGGCACCAGTGCCAAGTTGGGCTGGTTTGATAGTACCAAGTGGCTCCTGCAATCTGCCATCAAAAAGTTGGCAGGCGAGTTTTGTTTTCCAGGGAAAAGCGCCATTGTTTGTGTTTGGGGACCTGTGGTTGGGAGTGCCCGGCTGGCTCCTTAGAAACCACGATACGCAGCATGGTTACCAGACAAGAGGTGCCACCAGTGCCAAGTTGTGCTGGTTTGATACTACCAAGTGCGTCCTGCAATCTGCCATCCAGAAGCGGGGCAGCTTACTTTTGTTTGCCACGGAAACGGGCCGTTGTTTGTGTTTGGGGGCCTGTGGCTGGGAGTGGCCGACTGGCTCCTTAGAATCCACGATACGCAGGATGGGTCCCAGACCAGAAGTGGCACCAGTGCCAAGTCGGACTGGTTTGATAGTACCAAGTGGCTCCTGCAATCTGCCATCCAGAAGCGGGGCAGCTTACTTTTGTTTGCCAGGGAAACGGGCCGAGGTTTGTGACTGGGGACATATGGCTGGGAGTGAGCGGCTGGCTCCTGAAAAGTTACGATAGGCAGGATTGTGACCAGACCCATGGTGGCACCAGTGCCAAGTTGGGCTGGTTTGATAGTACCAAGTGGCTCCTGTAATCTGCCATCAAATAGTTGGTAGGCGAGTTTTGTTTTCCAGGGAAAAGCGCCGTTGTTTTTGTTTGGGGGCCTGTGGCTGGGAGTGGCCGGCTGGCTCCTTAGAATCCACGATACGCAGGATGGTTCCCAGACCTGAGGTGGCACCAGTGCCAAGTCGGGCTGGTTTTATAGTACCAAGTGCGTCCTGCAATCTGCCATCCAGAAGCGGGGCAGCTTACTTTTGTTTGCCAGGGAAACGGGCCGAGCTTTGTGTCAGGGGGCCTATGGCTGGGAGAGACCGGCTGGCTCCTGAAAAGTTACGATAGGCAGGATGGTGACCAGACCCATGGTGGCACCAGTGCTATGTTCGGCTGATTTCATAGTACCAAGTGGCTCCTGCAATCTGCCATCAAAAAGTCGGCAGGCGAGTTTTGTTTTCCAGGGAAAAGCGCCGTTGTTTGTGTCTGCGGGCCTGTGGCTGGAGTGGCCGGCTGGCTCCTTAGAATCCACGATACGCAGCATGGTTCCCAGACCCAAGGTGGCACCAGTGCCAAGTTGGGCTGGTTTGATAGTACAGGGTGGTTCCTGCAATCTGCCATCAAAAAGATGGCAGGCGAGTTTTGTTTTCCAGGGAAAAGCGTCGTTGTTTGTGTTTGGGGGCCTGTGGCTGGGAGTGGCCGGCTGGCTCCTTAGAATCCACGATACACAGCATGGTTCCCAGACCCAAGGTGGCACCAGTCCCAAGTTGGGCTGGTTTGATAGTACCAAGTGGTTCCTGCAATCTGCCATCCAGAAGCGGGGCAGCTTACTTTTGTTTGCCAGGGAAACGGGCCGAGGTTTGTGTCTGGGGGCCTATGGCTGGGAGTGACCGGCTGGCTCCTGAAAGGCTACGATAGGCAGGATGGTGACCAGACCCATGGTGGCAGCAGTGCCAAGTTGGGCTGGTTTGATAGTACCAAGTGGCTCCTGCAATCTGCCATCAAAAACTTGGCAGGCCAGTTTTGTTTCCCAGGGAAAAGCGCCGTTGTTTGTGTTTGGGGGCCTGTGGCTGGGAGTGGCCGGCTGGCTAATTAGAATCCACGACAGGCAGGATGGTTCCCAGACCAGAGGTGACACCAGTGCCAAGTCGGGCTAGTTTGATGGTGAAAAGTGGCTCCTGCAATCTGCCATCCAGAAGCGGGTTAACTTACTTTTGTTTGCCAGGGAAAAGGGCCGAGGTTTTTGTCTGGGGGCCTATGGCTGGGAGTGACCGGCTGTCTCCTGAAAAGCTACGATAGGCAGGATGGTGACCAGACCCATGGTGGCACCAGTGCCAAGTTGGGCTGGTTTGATAGTACCAAGTGGCTCCTGCAATCTGCCATCAAAAAGTTGGCAGGCGAGTTTGTTATCCAGGGAAAAGCGCCGTTGTTTTTGTTTGGGGGCCTGTGGCTGGGAGTGGCCGGATGGCTAATTAGAATCCACGATACGCAGCATGGTTCCCAGACCAGAGGTGGCACCAGTTCCAAGTTGGGCTGGTTTGATACTACCAAGTGCGTCCTGCAATCTGCCATCCAGAAGCAGGGCAGCTTACTTTTGTTTGCCAGGGAAACGGGCCGAGGTTTTGTCTGGGGGCCTATGGCAGGGAGTGACCGGCTGGCTCCTGAAAAACTACGATAGGCAGGATGGTGACCAGACCCATGGTGGCACCAGTGCCAAGTTGGGCTGGTTTGATAGTACCAAGTGGCTCCTGCAATCTGCCATCAAAATGTTGGCAGGCAAGTTTTGTTTTCCAGGGAAAAGCGCCGTTGTTTTTGTTTGGGGGCCTGTGGCTGGGAGTGGCCGGCTGGCTCCTTAGAATCCACAATACGCAGCATGGTTCCCAGACCCAAGGTGGCACCAGTGCCAAGTTGGGCTGGTTTGATTGTAGCAAATGGTTCCTGCAATCTACCATCCAGAAGCGGGGCAGCTTACTTTTGTTTGCCAGGGAAACGGGCCGAGGTTTGTGTCTGGGGGCCTATGGCTGGGAGTGACCGGCTGGCTCCTGAAAAGCTACGATAGGCAGGATGGTGACCAGACCCATGGTGGCACCAGTGCCATGTTCGGCTGATTTCATATTACCAAGTGACTCCTGCAATCTGCCATCAAAAAGCTGGCAGGCGAGTTTTGTTTTCCAGGGAAAAGCGCCGTTGTTTTTGTTTGGGGGCCTGTGGCTGGGAGTGGCCGGCTGGCTCCTTAGGATCCAGGATACCCAGGATGGTTCCCAGACCAGAGGTGGCACCAGTACCAAGTCGGGCTGGTTTGATAATAACAAGTGGATCCTGCAATCTGCCATCCAGAAGCGGGGCAGCTTACTTTTGTTTGCCAGGGAAACGGGCCGAGCTTTGTGTCTGGGGGCCTATGGCTGGGAGTGACCGGCTGGCTCCTGAAAAGCTACGATAGGCAGGATGGTGACCAGACCCATGGTGGCACCAGTGCCAAGTCGGGCTGGTTTGATAGTACCAAGTGGCTCCTGCAATCTGCCATCCAGACGCGGGGCAGCGGATTTTTGCTTGCTGGAGAAAAGTTCCGTGGGTTTTTTTTGGGGGTATATGGCTGGACGTTGCCGGCTGACTCCTTAAAAACATCGATACGCAGGATGGTTCCCTGACCCAAGGTGGCATCACTGCCAAGTCGGGCTGTTTTCGTAGTACCAAGTGGCTCCTGCAATTTGCCATCCAGAAGAGGGGCAGTTGAGTTTTGTTTACCAGAGAAAAGGGCCGTGGTTTGTGTTTTGGGGCATATGGCTGAGAGTGGCCGGCTGGCGCCTGAAAATCCACGATAGGCAGGATGGTTCCCAGAGCCAAGGTGGCACCAGTGCCATGTTGGCCTGGTTTGATAGTACCATGTGGCTCCTGCAATCTGCCATCCAGAAGCGGGGCAGCTTACTTTTGTTTGCCAGGGAAACGGGCCGAGATATTTGTCTGGGGGCCTATGGCTGGGAGTGACCGGCTGGCTCCTGAAAAGCTACGATAGGCAGGATGGTGACCAGACCCATGGTGGCACCAGTGCCAAGTTGGGCTGGTTTGATAGTACCAAGTGGCTCCTGCAATCTGCCATCAAAAAGTTGGCAGGCGAGTTTTGTTTTCCAGGGTAACGCGCCGTTGTTTTTGTTTAGAGGCCTGTGGCTGGGAGTGTCCGCCTGTCCTCTTAGAATCTACGTTACGCAGCATGGTTCCCAGAGCCAAGGTGGCACCAGTGCCAAGTTGGGCTGGTTTGATAGTAGCAAGTGGTTCCTGCAATCTGCCATCCAGAAGAGGGGCAGCTTACTTTTGTTTGCCAGGGAAACGGGCCGAGGTATTTCTCTGGGGGCCTATGGCAGGGAGTGACCGGCCGGCTCCTGAAAAGCTAAGATAGGCAGGATGTTTACCAGACCCATGATGGCACCAGTGCCAAGTTGGGCTAATTTGATACTACCAAGTGGCTCCTGCAATCTGCCATCCAGAATCGGGGGTGCTTATTTTGTTTTCCAGGGAAACGGGCCGAGGTTTGTGTCTGGGGGTTTATGGCTGGGAGTGACCGGCTGGCTCCTGAAAAGCTACGATAGGCAGGATGGTGACCAGACCCATGGTGGCACCAGTGCCAAGTTGGGCTGGTTTGATAGTACCAAGTGGCTCCTGCAATCTGCCATCAAAATGTTGGCAGGCGAGTTTTGTTTTCCAGGGAAAACCGCCGTTGTTTGTGTTTGGGCGCCTGTGGCACGGAGTGGCCGGGTGGCTGCTTAGAATCCACGATACGCAGGATGGTTCCCAGACCCAAGGTGGCACCAGTGCCAAGTCGGGCTGTTTTGACACTACCAAGTGGCTCCTGCAATCTGCCATCCAGAATCGGGGCAGCTTAATTTTGTTTGCCAGGGAAACGGTCCGAGGTTTGTGATGGGGGCCTATGGCTGGGAGTGACCGGCTGGCTCCTGAAATGGTACAATTGGCAGGATGGTTCCCAGACCCATAGTGGCACCAGTGCCAAGTTGGGATGATTTGATAGTACCAAGTGGCTCCTGCAATCTGCCATCAAAAAGCTGGCAGGCGAGTTTTGTTTTCCAGGGAAAAGCGCCGTTGTTTGTATTTGGGGGCCTGTGGCTGGGAGTGGCCGCCTGGCGCCTTAGAATCTACGTTACGCAGCATGGTTCCCAGACCCAAAGTGGCACCAGTGTCAAGTTGGGCTGGTTTGATAGTACCAAGTGGCTCCTGCAATCTGCCATCCAGAAGCGGGGTAGCTTACTTTTGTTTGCCAGGGAAACGGGCAGAGCTTTCTGTCTGGGGGCCTATGGTTGGGAGTAACCGGCTGGCTCCTGAAAAGCTACGATAGGCAGGATGGTTCCCAGATCCAAGATGGCACCAGTGCCAAGTCGGGGTGGTTTGATGGTGCAACGTGGCTCCTGCAATCTGCCATCCTGACGCGGGGCAGCGGATTTTTGTTTCCAAGAGAAATGGTCCGTGGTTTGTTTTTGGGGCTATATGGCTGGGCGTGGCCTGCTGGCTCCTTAAAAAGCTACGATAGGCAGGATGGTTCCCTGACCCAAGGTGGCACCAGTGCCAAGTCGGGCGGTTTTCGTAGTACAAAGTGCGTCCTAAAATTTGCCATCCTGAAGAGGGGCAGTTGAGTTTTGTTTACCAGAGAAAAGGGCCGTGGTTTGTTTTTGGGGGCATATGGCTGATAGTGGCCGTCTGGCGCCTGAAAATCCACGATAGGCAGGATGGTTCCCAGACCAGAGGTGGCACCAGTGCCAAGTCGGGCTGGTTTGATAGTACTAAATAGCACCTGCAATCTGCCATGCAGAAGCGGGGCAGCTTACTTTTGTTTGCCAGGGAAACGGGCCGAGGTTTGTGTCTGGGGGCCTATGGCTGGGAGTGACCGCCTGGCTCCTGAAAAGCTACGATAGGCAGGATGGTGACCAGACCCATGGTGGCACCAGTGCCAAGTTGGGCTGGTTTGATAGTACCAAGTGGCTCCTGCAATCTGCCATCAAAAAGTTGTCAGGCGAGTTTTGTTTTCCAGGGAAAAGCGCCGTTGTTTGTGTTTGGGGGACTGTTGGTGGGAGTGGCCGGCTGGCTCCTTAGAACACAGGATACGCAGGATGGTTCCCAGACCCAAGGTGGCACCAGTGCCACGTCGGGCTGGTTTGATGGTGAAAAGTGGCTCCTGCAATCTGCCATCCTGAAGCGGGGTAGCTTACATTTGTGTGCCAGGGAAACGGGCCGAGGTTTATGACTGGGGGCCTAGGGCTAGAAGTGACCGGCTGGCTCCTGAAAAACAACAATAGGCAGGATGGTTCCCAGACCCAAGGTGGCACCAGTGCCAAGTTGGGCTGGTTTGATGGTACCAACTGGCTCCTGCAATCTGCCATCTAAAAGTTGTCAGGCGAGTTTTGTTTTCCAGGGAAAAGCGCCGTTGATTTTGTTTGGAGGCCTGTGGCTGGCAGTGGCTGCCTGTCGTCTTAGAATCCGGGTTACGGAGCATGGTTCCCAGAGCCAAGGTGGCACCAGTGTCAAGTTGGGCTGGTTTGATAGTACCAAGTGGCTCCTGCAATCTGCCATCCAGAAGCGGGGCAGCTTACTTTTGTTTGCCAGGGAAACGGGCCGAGGTATTTGTCTGGGGACCTATGGCTGGGAGTGACCGGCTGGCTCCTGAAAAGCTACGATAGGCAGGATGGTGACCAGACCCATGGTGGCACCAGTGCCAAGTTGGGCTGGTTTGATAGTACCAAGTTGCTCCTGCAATCTGCCATCAAAAAGTTGGCAGGTCAGTTTTGTTTTCCAGGGAAAAGCGCCGTTGTTTGTGTTTGGGGGACTGTGGCTGGGAGTGGCCGGCTGGCTCCTTAGAACACAGGATACACAGGATGGTTCCCAGACCCAAGGTGGCACCAGTGCCAAGTCGGGCTGGTTTGATAGCACCAAGTGGCTCCTGCAATCTGCCATCCAGAAGCGGGGCAGCTTACTTTTGTTTTCCAGGGAAACGGACCGAGGTTTTTTTCTGGGGGCCTATGGCTGGGAGTGACCGGCTGGCTCCTGAAAAGCTACGATAGGCAGGATGGTGACCAGACCCATGGTGGCACCAGTGCCAAGTTGGCCTGGTTTGATAGTACCAAGTGGCTCCTGCAATCTGCCATCAAAAAGTTGTCAGGCGAGTTTTGTTTTCCAGGGAAAAGCGCCGTTGTTTGTGTTTGGGGGACTGTTGGTGGGAGTGGCCGGCTGGCTCCTTAGAATCCACGATACGCAGGATGGTTCCCAGACCCAAGGTGGCACCAGTGCCACGTCGGGCTGGTTTGATGGTGAAAAGTGGCTCCTGCAATCTGCCATCCTGAAGCGGGGTAGCTTACTTTTGTGTGCCAGGGAAACGGGCCGAGGTTTATGACTGGGGGCCTAGGGCTAGGAGTGACCGGCTGGCTCCTGAAAAGCAACAATAGGCAGGATGGTTCCCAGACCCAAGGTGGCACCAGTGCCAAGTTGGGCTGGTTTGATGGTACCAACTGGCTCCTGCAATCTGCCATCTAAAAGTTGTCAGGCGAGTTTTGTTTTCCAGGGAAAAGCGCCGTTGATTTTGTTTGGAGGCCTGTGGCTGGCAGTGGCTGCCTGTCGTCTTAGAATCCGGGTTAAACAGCATGGTTCCCAGAGCCAAGGTGGCACCAGTGCCAAGTTGGGCTGGTTTGATGGTGCAAAGTGGCTCCTGCAATCTGCCATCCAGAAGTGCGGTAGCTTACTTTTGTGTGCCAGGGAAACAGGCCGAGGTTTGTGTCTGGGGGCCTATGGCTGGGAGTGACCGGCTGGCTCCTGAAAAGCTACGATAGGCAGGATGGTGACCAGACCCATGGTGGCACCAGTGCCAAGTTGGGCTGGTTTGATAGTACCAAGTGGCTCCTGCAATCTGCCATCAAAAAGTTGGCAGGCGAGTTTTGTTTTCCAGGGAAAAGCGCCGTTGTGTGTGTTTTGGGGCCTGTGGCTGGGAGTGGCCAGCTGGCTCCTTAGAATCCACGATACGCAGGATGGTTCCCAGACCCAAGGTGGCACCAGTGCCAAGTCGGGCTGGTTTGTTAGTACCAAGTGGTTCCTGCAATCTGCCATCCAGAAGCGGGGCAGCTGAATTTTGTTTGCCAGAGAAAAAGGCTGTTGTTTGTGTTTCGGGGCCTGTGGCTGGCAGTGGACGGCTGGCTCCTGAAAATCCATGATACGCAGCATGGTTCCCAGACCCAAGGTGGCACCAGTGCCAAGTAGGGCTGGTTTCATAGTACCCAGTGGCTCCTGCAATCTGCCATCCAGAAGAGGGGCAGTTGAGTTTTGTTTTCCAGAGAAAAGGGCCGTGGTTTGTGTTTGGGGCCTATGGCTGAGAGTGACCGGCTGGCTCCTGAAAAGCTACGATAGGCAGGATGGTGACCAGACCCATGGTGGCACCAGTGCCAAGTCGGGCTGGTTTGATAATACTAAATAGCTCCTGCAATCTGCCATCCAGACGCGGGGCAGCGGATTTTTGCTTGCTGGAGAAAAGTTCCGTGGGTTTTTTTTGGGGGTATATGGCTGGACGTTGCCGGCTGACTCCTTAAAAACATCGATACGCAGGATGGTTCCCTGACCCAAGGTGGCATCACTGCCAAGTCGGGCTGTTTTCGTAGTACCAAGTGCGTCCTGCAATTTGCCATCCAGAAGAGGGGCAGTTGAGTTTTGTTTACCAGAGAAAAGGGCCGTGGTTTGTGTTTGGGGGCATATGGCTGAGAGTGGCCGGCTGGCGCCTGAAAATCCACGATAGGCAGGATGGTTCCCAGAGCCAAGGTGGCACCAGTGCCATGTTGGCCTGGTTTGATAGTACCATGTGGCTCCTGCAATCTGCCATCCAGAAGCGGGGCAGCTTACATTTGTTTGCCAGGGAAACGGGCCGAGGTATTTGTCTGGGGGCCTATGGCTGGGAGTGACCGCCTGGCTCCTGAAAAGCTACGATAGGCAGGATGGTGACCAGACCCATGGTGGCACCAGTACCAAGTTGGGCTGGTTTGATAGTACCAAGTGGCTCCTGCAATCTGCCATCCAGAAGCGGGGTAGCTTACTTTTGTTTGCCAGGGAAACGGGCAGAGCTTTCTGTCTGGGGGCCTATGGTTGGGAGTAACCGGCTGGCTCCTGAAAAGCTACGATAGGCAGGATGGTTCCCAGATCCAAGATGGCACCAGTGCCAAGTCGGGGTGGTTTGATGGTGCAAAGTGGCTCCTGCAATCTGCCATCCTGACGCGGGGCAGCGGATTTTTGTTTCCAAGAGAAATGATCCGTGGTTTGTTTTTGGGGCTATATGGCTGGGCGTGGCCTGCTGGCTCCTTAAAAAGCTACGATAGGCAGGATGGTTCCCTGACCCAAGGTGGCACCAGTGCCAAGTCGGGCGGTATTCGTAGTACAAAGTGCGTCCTAAAATTTCCCATCCAGAAGAGGGGCAGTTGAGTTTTGTTTACCAGAGAAAAGGGCCGTGGTTTGTTTTTGGGGGCATATGGCTGATAGTGGCCGTCTGGCCCCTGAAAATCCACGATAGGCAGGATGGTTCCCAGACCAGAGGTGGCACCAGTGCCAAGTCGGGCTGGTTTGATAGTACTAAATAGCACCTGCAATCTGCCATGCAGAAGCGGGGCAGCTTACTTTTGTTTGCCAGGGAAACGGGCCGAGGTTTGTGTCTGGGGGCCTATGGCTGGGAGTGACCGCCTGGCTCCTGAAAAGCTACGATAGGCAGGATGGTTACCAGACCCATGGTGGCACCAGTGCCAAGTTGGGCTGGTTTGATAGTACCAAGTGGCTCCGGCAATCTGCCATCAAAAAGTTGGCAGGCCAGTTTTGTTTTCCAGGGAAAAGCGCCGTTGTTTGTGTTTGGGGGACTGTGGGTGGGAGTGGCCGGCTGGCTCCTTAGAACACACGATACGCAGGATGGTTCCCAGACCCAAGGTGGCACCAGTGCCACGTCGGGCTGGTTTGATGGTGAAAAGTGGCTCCTGCAATCTGCCATCCTGAAGCGGGGTAGCTTACATTTGTGTGCCAGGGAAACGGGCCGAGGTTTATGACTGGGGGCCTAGGGCTAGAAGTGACCGGCTGGCTCCTGAATAGCAACAATAGGCAGGATGGCTCCCAGACCCAAGGTGGCACCAGTGCCAAGTTGGGCTGGTTTGATGGTACCAACTGGCTCCTGCAATCTGCCATCTAAAAGTTGTCAGGCGAGTTTTGTTTTCCAGGGAAAAGCGCCGTTGATTTTGTTTGGAGGCCTGTGGCTGGCAGTGGCTGCCTGTCGTCTTAGAATCCGGGTTACGCAGCATGGTTCCCAGAGCCAAGGTGGCACCAGTGTCAAGTTGGGCTGGTTTGATAGTACCAAGTGGCTCCTGCAATCTGCCATCCAGAAGCGGGGCAGCTTACTTTTGTTTGCCAGGGAAACGGGCCGAGGTATTTGTCTGGGGACCTATGGCTGGGAGTGACCGGCTGGCTCCTGAAAAGCTACGATAGGCAGGATGGTTCCCTGACCCAAGGTGGCACCAGTGCCAAGTCGGGCGGTTTTCGTAGTACAAAGTGCGTCCTGCAATTTGCCATCCAGAAGAGGGGCAGTTGAGTTTTGTTTACCAGAGAAAAGGGCCGTGGTTTGTTTTTGGGGGCATATGGCTGATAGTGGCCGTCTGGCGCCTGAAAATCCACGATAGGCAGGATGGTTCCCAGACCAGAGGTGGCACCAGTGCCAAGTCGGGCTGGTTTGATAGTACTAAATAGCACCTGCAATCTGCCATGCAGAAGCGGGGCAGCTTACTTTTGTTTGCCAGGGAAACGGGCCGAGGTTTGTGTCTGGGGGCCTATGGCTGGGAGTGACCGGCTGGCTCCTGAAAAGCTACGATAGGCAGGATGGTGACCAGACCCATGGTGGCACCAGTGCCAAGTTGGGCTGGTTTGATAGTACCAAGTGGCTCCTGCAATCTGCCATCAAAAAGTTGGCAGGCCAGTTTTGTTTTCCAGGGAAAAGCGCCGTTGTTTGTGTTTGGGGGACTGTGGGTGGGAGTGGCCGGCTGGCTCCTTAGAACACAGGATACGCAGGATGGTTCCCAGACCCAAGGTGGCACCAGTGCCACGTCGGGCTGGTTTGATGGTGAAAAGTGGCTCCTGCAATCTGCCATCCTGAAGCGGGGTAGCTTACATTTGTGTGCCAGGGAAACGGGCCGAGGTTTATGACTGGGGGCCTAGGGCTAGAAGTGACCGGCTGGCTCCTGAAAAGCAACAATAGGCAGGATGGTTCCCAGACCCAAGGTGGCACCAGTGCCAAGTTGGGCTGGTTTGATGGTACCAACTGGCTCCTGCAATCTGCCATCTAAAAGTTGTCAGGCGAGTTTTGTTTTCCAGGGAAAAGCGCCGTTGATTTTGTTTGGAGGCCTGTGGCTGGCAGTGGCTGCCTGTCGTCTTAGAATCCGGGTTACGCAGCATGGTTCCCAGAGCCAAGGTGGCACCAGTGTCAAGTTGGGCTGGTTTGATTGTACCAAGTGGCTCCTGCAATCTGCCATCCAGAAGCGGGGCAGCTTACTTTTGTTTGCCAGGGAAACGGGCCGAGGTATTTGTCTGGGGACCTATGGCTGGGAGTGACCGGCTGGCTCCTGAAAAGCTACGATAGGCAGGATGGTGACCAGACCCATGGTGGCACCAGTGCCAAGTTGGGCTGGTTTGATAGTACCAAGTGGCTCCTGCAATCTGCCATCAAAAAGTTGGCAGGCGAGTTTTGTTTTCCAGGGAAAAGCGCCGTTGTGTGTGTTTTGGGGCCTGTGGCTGGGAGTGGCCAGCTGGCTCCTTAGAATCCACGATACGCAGGATGGTTCCCAGACCCAAGGTGGCACCAGTGCCAAGTCGGGCTGGTTTGTTAGTACCAAGTGGTTCCTGCAATCTGCCATCCAGAAGCGGGGCAGCTGAATTTTGTTTGCCAGAGAAAAAGGCTGTTGTTTGTGTTTCGGGGCCTGTGGCTGGCAGTGGACGGCTGGCTCCTGAAAATCCATGATACGCAGCATGGTTCCCAGACCCAAGGTGGCACCAGTGCCAAGTAGGGCTGGTTTCATAGTACCCAGTGGCTCCTGCAATCTGCCATCCAGAAGAGGGGCAGTTGAGTTTTGTTTTCCAGAGAAAAGGGCCGTGGTTTGTGTTTGGGGCCTATGGCTGAGAGTGACCGGCTGGCTCCTGAAAAGCTACGATAGGCAGGATGGTGACCAGACCCATGGTGGCACCAGTGCCAAGTCGGGCTGGTTTGATAATACTAAATAGCTCCTGCAATCTGCCATCCAGACGCGGGGCAGCGGATTTTTGCTTGCTGGAGAAAAGTTCCGTGGGTTTTTTTTGGGGGTATATGGCTGGACGTTGCCGGCTGACTCCTTAAAAACATCGATACGCAGGATGGTTCCCTGACCCAAGGTGGCATCACTGCCAAGTCGGGCTGTTTTCGTAGTACCAAGTGCGTCCTGCAATTTGCCATCCAGAAGAGGGGCAGTTGAGTTTTGTTTACCAGAGAAAAGGGCCGTGGTTTGTGTTTGGGGGCATATGGCTGAGAGTGGCCGGCTGGCGCCTGAAAATCCACGATAGGCAGGATGGTTCCCAGAGCCAAGGTGGCACCAGTGCCATGTTGGCCTGGTTTGATAGTACCATGTGGCTCCTGCAATCTGCCATCCAGAAGCGGGGCAGCTTACATTTGTTTGCCAGGGAAACGGGCCGAGGTATTTGTCTGGGGGCCTATGGCTGGGAGTGACCGCCTGGCTCCTGAAAAGCTACGATAGGCAGGATGGTGACCAGACCCATGGTGGCACCAGTACCAAGTTGGGCTGGTTTGATAGTACCAAGTGGCTCCTGCAATCTGCCATCCAGAAGCGGGGTAGCTTACTTTTGTTTGCCAGGGAAACGGGCAGAGCTTTCTGTCTGGGGGCCTATGGTTGGGAGTAACCGGCTGGCTCCTGAAAAGCTACGATAGGCAGGATGGTTCCCAGATCCAAGATGGCACCAGTGCCAAGTCGGGGTGGTTTGATGGTGCAAAGTGGCTCCTGCAATCTGCCATCCTGACGCGGGGCAGCGGATTTTTGTTTCCAAGAGAAATGATCCGTGGTTTGTTTTTGGGGCTATATGGCTGGGCGTGGCCTGCTGGCTCCTTAAAAAGCTACGATAGGCAGGATGGTTCCCTGACCCAAGGTGGCACCAGTGCCAAGTCGGGCGGTATTCGTAGTACAAAGTGCGTCCTAAAATTTGCCATCCAGAAGAGGGGCAGTTGAGTTTTGTTTACCAGAGAAAAGGGCCGTGGTTTGTTTTTGGGGGCATATGGCTGATAGTGGCCGTCTGGCCCCTGAAAATCCACGATAGGCAGGATGGTTCCCAGACCAGAGGTGGCACCAGTGCCAAGTCGGGCTGGTTTGATAGTACTAAATAGCACCTGCAATCTGCCATGCAGAAGCGGGGCAGCTTACTTTTGTTTGCCAGGGAAACGGGCCGAGGTTTGTGTCTGGGGGCCTATGGCTGGGAGTGACCGCCTGGCTCCTGAAAAGCTACGATAGGCAGGATGGTTACCAGACCCATGGTGGCACCAGTGCCAAGTTGGGCTGGTTTGATAGTACCAAGTGGCTCCGGCAATCTGCCATCAAAAAGTTGGCAGGCCAGTTTTGTTTTCCAGGGAAAAGCGCCGTTGTTTGTGTTTGGGGGACTGTGGGTGGGAGTGGCCGGCTGGCTCCTTAGAACACACGATACGCAGGATGGTTCCCAGACCCAAGGTGGCACCAGTGCCACGTCGGGCTGGTTTGATGGTGAAAAGTGGCTCCTGCAATCTGCCATCCTGAAGCGGGGTAGCTTACATTTGTGTGCCAGGGAAACGGGCCGAGGTTTATGACTGGGGGCCTAGGGCTAGAAGTGACCGGCTGGCTCCTGAATAGCAACAATAGGCAGGATGGCTCCCAGACCCAAGGTGGCACCAGTGCCAAGTTGGGCTGGTTTGATGGTACCAACTGGCTCCTGCAATCTGCCATCTAAAAGTTGTCAGGCGAGTTTTGTTTTCCAGGGAAAAGCGCCGTTGATTTTGTTTGGAGGCCTGTGGCTGGCAGTGGCTGCCTGTCGTCTTAGAATCCGGGTTACGCAGCATGGTTCCCAGAGCCAATGTGGCACCAGTGTCAAGTTGGGCTGGTTTGATAGTACCAAGTGGCTCCTGCAATCTGCCATCCAGAAGCGGGGCAGCTTACTTTTGTTTGCCAGGGAAACGGGCCGAGGTATTTGTCTGGGGACCTATGGCTGGGAGTGACCGGCTGGCTCCTGAAAAGCTACGATAGGCAGGATGGTTCCCTGACCCAAGGTGGCACCAGTGCCAAGTCGGGCGGTTTTCGTAGTACAAAGTGCGTCCTGCAATTTGCCATCCAGAAGAGGGGCAGTTGAGTTTTGTTTACCAGAGAAAAGGGCCGTGGTTTGTTTTTGGGGGCATATGGCTGATAGTGGCCGTCTGGCGCCTGAAAATCCACGATAGGCAGGATGGTTCCCAGACCAGAGGTGGCACCAGTGCCAAGTCGGGCTGGTTTGATAGTACTAAATAGCACCTGCAATCTGCCATGCAGAAGCGGGGCAGCTTACTTTTGTTTGCCAGGGAAACGGGCCGAGGTTTGTGTCTGGGGGCCTATGGCTGGGAGTGACCGGCTGGCTCCTGAAAAGCTACGATAGGCAGGATGGTGACCAGACCCATGGTGGCACCAGTGCCAAGTTGGGCTGGTTTGATAGTACCAAGTGGCTCCTGCAATCTGCCATCAAAAAGTTGGCAGGCCAGTTTTGTTTTCCAGGGAAAAGCGCCGTTGTTTGTGTTTGGGGGACTGTGGGTGGGAGTGGCCGGCTGGCTCCTTAGAACACAGGATACGCAGGATGGTTCCCAGACCCAAGGTGGCACCAGTGCCACGTCGGGCTGGTTTGATGGTGAAAAGTGGCTCCTGCAATCTGCCATCCTGAAGCGGGGTAGCTTACATTTGTGTGCCAGGGAAACGGGCCGAGGTTTATGACTGGGGGCCTAGGGCTAGAAGTGACCGGCTGGCTCCTGAAAAGCAACAATAGGCAGGATGGTTCCCAGACCCAAGGTGGCACCAGTGCCAAGTTGGGCTGGTTTGATGGTACCAACTGGCTCCTGCAATCTGCCATCTAAAAGTTGTCAGGCGAGTTTTGTTTTCCAGGGAAAAGCGCCGTTGATTTTGTTTGGAGGCCTGTGGCTGGCAGTGGCTGCCTGTCGTCTTAGAATCCGGGTTACGCAGCATGGTTCCCAGAGCCAAGGTGGCACCAGTGTCAAGTTGGGCTGGTTTGATTGTACCAAGTGGCTCCTGCAATCTGCCATCCAGAAGCGGGGCAGCTTACTTTTGTTTGCCAGGGAAACGGGCCGAGGTATTTGTCTGGGGACCTATGGCTGGGAGTGACCGGCTGGCTCCTGAAAAGCTACGATAGGCAGGATGGTGACCAGACCCATGGTGGCACCAGTGCCAAGTTGGGCTGGTTTGATAGTACCAAGTTGCTCCTGCTATCTGCCATCAAAAAGTTGGCAGGTCAGTTTTGTTTTCCAGGGAAAAGCGCCGTTGTTTGTGTTTGGGGGACTGTGGCTGGGAGTGGCCGGCTGGCTCCTTAGAACACAGGATACGCAGGATGGTTCCCAGACCCAAGGTGGCACCAGTGCCAAGTCGGGCTGGTTTGATAGCACCAAGTGGCTCCTGCAATCTGCCATCCAGAAGCGGGGCAGCTTACTTTTGTTTGCCAGGGAAACGGGCCGAGGTTTTTTTCTGGGGGCCTATGGCTGGGAGTGACCGCCTGGCTCCTGAAAAGCTACGATAGGCAGGATGGTGACCAGACCCATGGTGGCACCAGTGCCAAGTTGGGCTGGTTTGATAGTACCAAGTGGCTCCTGCAATCTGCCATCAAAAAGTTGGCAGGCGAGTTTTGTTTTCCAGGGAAAAGCGCCGTTGTGTGTATTTTGGGGCCTGTGGCTGGGAGTGGCCAGCTGGCTCCTTAGAATCCACGATACGCAGGATGGTTCCCAGACCCAAGGTGGCACCAGTGCCAAGTCGGGCTGGTTTGTTAGTACCAAGTGGTTCCTGCAATCTGCCATCCAGAAGCGGGGCAGCTGAATTTTGTTTGCCAGAGAAAAAGGCTGTTGTTTGTGTTTCGGGGCCTGTGGCTGGCAGTGGACGGCTGGCTCCTGAAAATCCATGATACGCAGCATGGTTCCCAGACCCAAGGTGGCACCAGTGCCAAGTAGGACTAGTTTCATAGTACCCAGTGGCTCCTGCAATCTGCCATCCAGAAGAGGGGCAGTTGAGTTTTGTTTTCCAGAGAAAAGGGCCGTGGTTTGTGTTTGGGGCCTATGGCTGAGAGTGACCGGCTGGCCCCTGAAAATCCACGATAGGAAGGATGGTTCCCAGATCCAAGGTGGCAGCAGTGCCATGTTGTGCTGGTGTGATAGTCCCAAGTGGCTCCTGCAATCTGCCATCCAGAAGTGGGGCAGCTGAATTTTGTTTGCCAGAGAAAAAGGCTGTGGTTTTTGTTTGGGGGCCTATGGCTGGGAGTGGCCGGCTGGCTCCTGAAAATCCATGATACGCAGCATGGTTCCCAGACCCAAGGTGGCACCAGTGCCAAGTGGGGCTGGTTTCACAGTGTCAAGTGCCTCCTGCAATCTCCCATCCAGAAGCGGGGCAGCTGAGTTTTGTTTGCCTGTGAAACGGGCCGTTGTTTTTGATTGGGGTCTGTGGCCGAGAATGTTCAGCTGGCTCCTGACAATCCACAATATGCAGGATGGTTCCCAGACCCAAGGTGGCACCAGTGCGAAGTCTTGCTGGTTTGATAGTACCAAGTGGCTCCTGCAATCTGCCATCCAGAAGCGGTGCAGCTGAGTTTTGTTTGCCAGAGGAAAGGGCCGTGGGTTGTGTTTGGGGGCATATGGCTGGGAGTGGCCGGCTGTCTCATTAAAAAGATCGATACGCAGGATGGTTCCCAGACCCAAGGTGGCACCAGTGCCAAGTCGGGCTGTTTTTATAGTACCAAGTGCGTCCTGCAATTTGCCATCCAGAAGAGGGGCAGTTGAGTTTTGTTTGCCAGAGAAAAACGCCGTTGTTTGTGTTTGGGGGCTTGTGGCTGGGAGTGGCCGACTGGCGCCTTAGAATCTGCGATACGCAGCATGGTTCCCAGACCCAAGGTGGCACCAGTTCCAAGTTGGGCTGGTTTGATAGTACCAAGTGGCTCCTGCAATCTGCCATCCAGAAGCGGGGCAGCTTACTTTTGTTTGCCAGGGAAACGGGCCGAGGTTTGTGTTTGGGGGCCTATGGCTGGGAGTGACCGGCTGGCTCCTGGAAAGCTACAATAGGCAGGATGGTGACCAGACCCATGGTGGCACCAGTGCCAAGTTGGGCTGGTTTGATAGTACCAAGTTGCTCCTGCAATCTGCCATCAAAAAGTTGGCAGGCGAGTTTTGTTTTCCAGGGAAAAGCGCCGTTGTTTGTGTTTGGGGGCCTGTGGCTGGGAGTGGCCGGCTGGCTCCTTAGAATCCACGATACGCAGGATGGTTCCCAGACCCAAGGTGGCACCAGTGCCAAGTCGGGCTGGTTTGATACTACCAAGTGGTTCCTGCAATCTGCCATCCAGAAGCAGGGCAGCTTACTTTTGTTTGCCAGGGAAACGGGCCGTGGGTTTTGTTTGGGGGCATATAGCTGAGAGTGGCCCGCTGGCCCCTGAAAATCCACGCTAGGCAGCATGGTTCCCAGATGCAAGGTGGCACCAGTGCCAAGTCGGGCTGGTTTGATGGTGCAAAGTGGCTCCTGCAATCTGCCATCCAGAAGCGGGGCAGCTGATTTTTGTTTGCCAGAGAAAAATTCCGTGGATTGTTTTTGGGGGCATATTGCTGGGAGTGGCCGGCTGGCTCCTTAAAATGCTCGATACGCATGATGGTTCCCAGGCCCAAGGTGTCACCACTACCAAGTCGGCCTGCGGTTTTAGTATCAAGTTCACCCTGCAATTTGCCGTCCAGAAGAGGGGCAGTTGAGTTTTGTTTGCCAGAGAAACGGGCCGAGGTTTCTGTTTGGGGACATATGGCTGAGAGTGGCCGGCTGGCCCCTGAAAATCCACGATACACAACATGGTTCCCAGATCCAAGGTGGCACCAGTGCCAAGTTGGGCTGGTTTGATAGTACCAAGTGTCTCCTGCAATCTGCCATCCAGAAGCGGGGCAGCTTACTTTTGTTTGCCAGAGAAATAGGCCTAGGTTTTTGTTTGGGGGCCTGTGGCTAGGAGTGGCCTGCTGGCTCCTAAGAATCCACGATACGCAGGATGTTTACCAGACCCATGGTGGCACCAGTGCCAAGTTGGGCTGGTTTGATAGTACCAAGTGGCTCCTGCAAACTCCATCAAAAAGTTGGCAGGCGTGTTTTGTTTTCCAGGGAACAGCGCCGTTGATTTTGTTTGGGGGCCTGTGGCTGGGAGTGGCCGGCTGGCTCCTTAGAATCCACGATACGCAGGATGGTTCCCAGACCCAAGGTGACACCAGTGCCAAGTCGGGCTGGTTTGATTACACCAAGTGGCTCCTGCAATCTGCCATCCATAAGTGAGGCAGCTAAGTTTTGTTTGCCAGAAAAAAGGGCCGTGGTTTTTGTTGTGGGCCTGTGGCTGGGAGTAGCCGGCTGGCTCCTTAAAATCCACGATAGGCAGGATGGTCCCCAGACCCAAGGTGGTACCAGTGCCAAGTCGGGCTGGTTTGATAGCACAAAGTGGCTCCTGCAATCTGCCATCCAGAAGCGGGGCAGCTTACTTTTGTTTGCCAGGGAAACGGGCCGAGGTATTTGTCTGGGGACCTATGGCTGGGAGTGACCGGCTGGCTCCTGAAAAGCTACGATAGGCAGGATGGTGACCAGACCCATGGTGGCACCAGTGCCAAGTTGGGCTGGTTTGATAGTACCAAGTTGCTCCTGCAATCTGCCATCAAAAAGTTGGCAGGCGAGTTTTGTTTTCCAGGGAAAAGCGCCGTTGTTTGTGTTTGGGGGGCTGTGGCTGGGAGTGGCCGGCTGGCTCCTTAGAACACAGGATACGCAGGATGGTTCCCAGACCCAAGGTGGCACCAGTGCCAAGTCGGGCTGGTTTGATAGCACCAAGTGGCTCCTGCAATCTGCCATCCAGAAGCGGGGCAGCTTACTTTTGTTTTCCAGGGAAACGGACCGAGGTTTTTTTCTGGGGGCCTATGGCTGGGAGTGACCGGCTGGCTCCTGAAAAGCTACGATAGGCAGGATGGTGACCAGACCCATGGTGGCACCAGTGCCAAGTTGGGCTGGTTTGATAGTACCAAGTGGCTCCTGCAATCTGCCATCAAAAAGTTGGCAGGCGAGTTTTGTTTTCCAGGGAAAAGCGCCGTTGTGTGTATTTTGTGGCCTGTGGCTGGGAGTGGCCGGCTGGCTCCTTAGAACACAGGATACGCAGGATGGTTCCCAGACCCAAGGTGGCACCAGTGCCAAGTCGGGCTGGTTTGTTAGTACCAAGTGGTTCCTGCAATCTGCCATCCAGAAGCGGGGCAGCTGAATTTTGTTTGCCAGAGAAAAAGGCTGTTGTTTGTGTTTCGGGGCCTGTGGCTGGCAGTGGACGGCTGGCTCCTGAAAATCCATGATACGCAGCATGGTTCCCAGACCCAAGGTGGCACCAGTGCCAAGTAGGACTAGTTTCATATTACCCAGTGGCTCCTGCAATCTGCCATCCAGAAGAGGGACAGTTGAGTTTTGTTTTCCAGAGAAAAGGGCCGTGGTTTGTGTTTGGGGCCTATGGCTGAGAGTGACCGGCTGGCCCCTGAAAATCCACGATAGGAAGGATGGTTCCCATATCCAAGGTGGCACCAGTGCCATGTTGTGCTGGTGTGATAGTCCCAAGTGGCTCCTGCAATCTGCCATCCAGAAGTGGGGCAGCTGAATTTTGTTTGCCAGAGAAAAAGGCTGTGGTTGTTGTTTGGGGGCCTATGGCTGGGAGTGGCCGGCTGGCTCCTGAAAATCCATGATACGCAGCATGGTTCCCAGACCCAAGGTGGCACCAGTGCCAAGTGGGGCTGGTTTCACAGTGTCAAGTGCCTCCTGCAATCTCCCATCCAGAAGCGGGGCAGCTGAGTTTTGTTTGCCTGTGAAACGGGCCGTTGTTTTTGATTGGGGTCTGTGGCCGAGAATGTTCAGCTGGCTCCTGACAATCCACAATATGCAGGATGGTTCCCAGACCCAAGGTGGCACCAGTGCCAAGTCTTGCTGGTTTGATAGTACCAAGTGGCTCCTGCAATCTGCCATCCAGAAGCGGTGCAGCTGAGTTTTGTTTGCCAGAGGAAAGGGCCGTGGGTTGTGTTTGGGGGCATATGGCTGGGAGTGGCCGGCTGTCTCATTAAAAAGATCGATACGCAGGATGGTTCCCAGACCCAAGGTGGCACCAGTGCCAAGTCGGGCTGTTTTTATAGTACCAAGTGCGTCCTGCAATTTGCCATCCAGAAGAGGGGCAGTTGAGTTTTGTTTGCCAGAGAAAAGCGCCGTTGTTTGTGTTTGGGGGCTTGTGGCTGGGAGTGGCCGACTGGCGCCTTAGAATCTGCGATACGCAGCATGGTTCCCAGACCCAAGGTGGCACCAGTTCCAAGTTGGGCTGGTTTGATAGTACCAAGTGGCTCCTGCAATCTGCCATCCAGAAGCGGGGCAGCTTACTTTTGTTTGCCAGGGAAACGGGCCGAGGTTTGTGTTTGGGGGCCTATGGCTGGGAGTGACCGGCTGGCTCCTGGAAAGCTACAATAGGCAGGATGGTGACCAGACCCATGGTGGCACCAGTGCCAAGTTGGGCTGGTTTGATAGTACCAAGTTGCTCCTGCAATCTGCCATCAAAAAGTTGGCAGGCGAGTTTTGTTTTCCAGGGAAAAGCGCCGTTGTTTGTGTTTGGGGGCCTGTGGCTGGGAGTGGCCGGCTGGCTCCTTAGAATCCACGATACGCAGGATGGTTCCCAGACCCAAGGTGGCACCAGTGCCAAGTCGGGCTGGTTTGATACTACCAAGTGGTTCCTGCAATCTGCCATCCAGAAGCAGGGCAGCTTACTTTTGTTTGCCAGGGAAACGGGCCGTGGGTTTTGTTTGGGGGCATATAGCTGAGAGTGGCCCGCTGGCCCCTGAAAATCCACGCTAGGCAGCATGGTTCCCAGATGCAAGGTGGCACCAGTGCCAAGTCGGGCTGGTTTGATGGTGCAAAGTGGCTCCTGCAATCTGCCATCCAGAAGCGGGGCAGCTGATTTTTGTTTGCCAGAGAAAAATTCCGTGGATTGTTTTTGGGGGCATATTGCTGGGAGTGGCCGGCTGGCTCCTTAAAATGCTCGATACGCATGATGGTTCCCAGGCCCAAGGTGTCACCACTACCAAGTCGGCCTGCGGTTTTAGTATCAAGTTCACCCTGCAATTTGCCGTCCAGAAGAGGGGCAGTTGAGTTTTGTTTGCCAGAGAAACGGGCCGAGGTTTCTGTTTGGGGACATATGGCTGAGAGTGGCCGGCTGGCCCCTGAAAATCCACGATACACAACATGGTTCCCAGATCCAAGGTGGCACCAGTGCCAAGTTGGGCTGGTTTGATAGTCCCAAGTGTCTCCTGCAATCTGCCATCCAGAAGCGGGGCAGCTTACTTTTGTTTGCCAGAGAAATAGGCCTAGGTTTTGGTTTGGGGGCCTGTGGCTAGGAGTGGCCTGCTGGCTCCTAAGAATCCACGATACGCAGGATGTTTACCAGACCCATGGTGGCACCAGTGCCAAGTTGGGCTGGTTTGATAGTACCAAGTGGCTCCTGCAAACTCCATCAAAAAGTTGGCAGGCGTGTTTTGTTTTCCAGGGAACAGCGCCGTTGATTTTGTTTGGGGGCCTGTGGCTGGGAGTGGCCGGCTGGCTCCTTAGAATCCACGATACGCAGGATGGTTCCCAGACCCAAGGTGACACCAGTGCCAAGTCGGGCTGGTTTGATTACACCAAGTGGCTCCTGCAATCTGCCATCCATAAGTGAGGCAGCTAAGTTTTGTTTGCCAGAAAAAAGGGCCGTGGTTTTTGTTGGGGGCCTGTGGCTGGGAGTAGCCGGCTGGCTCCTTAAAATCCACGATAGGCAGGATGGTCCCCAGACCTAAGGTGACACCAGTGCCAAGTCGGGCTGGTTTGATAGCACCAAGTGGCTCCTGCAATCTGCCATCCAGAAGCGGGGCAGCTTACTTTTGTTTGCCAGGGAATCGGGCCGAGCTTTGTGTCTCGGGGCCTATGGCTGGGAGTGACCGGCTGGCTCCTGAAAAGCTACGATAGGCAGGATGGTGACCAGACCCATGGTGGCACCAGTGCCAAGTTGGGCTGGTTTGATAGTACCAAGTGGCTCCTGCAATCTGCCATCAAAAAGTTGGCAGGCGAGTTTTGTTTTCCAGGGAAAAGCGCCGTTGTTTGTGTTTGGGGGACTGTGGCTGGGAGTGGCCGGCTGGCTCCTTAGAACACAGGATACGCAGGATGGTTCCCAGACCCAAGGTGGCACCAGTGCCAAGTCGGGCTGGTTTGTTAGTACCAAGTGCTTCCTGCAATCTGCCATCCAGAAGTGGGGCAGCTGAATTTTGTTTGCCAGAGAAAAAGGCTGTTGTTTGTGTTTCGGGGCCTGTGGCTGGCAGTGGACGGCTGGCTCCTGAAAATCCATGATACGCAGCATGGTTCCCAGACCCAAGGTGGCACCAGTGCCAAGTGGGGCTGGTTTCACAGTGTCAAGTGCCTCCTGCAATCTCCCATCCAGAAGCGGGGCAGCTGAGTTTTGTTTGCCTGTGAAACGGGCCGTTGTTTTTGATTGGGGTCTGTGGCCGAGAATGTTCAGCTGGCTCCTGACAATCCACAATATGCAGGATGGTTCCCAGACCCAAGGTGGCACCAGTGCCAAGTCTTGCTGGTTTGATAGTACCAAGTGGCTCCTGCAATCTGCCATCCAGAAGCGGTGCAGCTGAGTTTTGTTTGCCAGAGGAAAGGGCCGTGGGTTGTGTTTGGGGGCATATGGCTGGGAGTGGCCGGCTGTCTCATTAAAAAGATCGATACGCAGGATGGTTCCCAGACCCAAGGTGGCACCAGTGCCAAGTCGGGCTGTTTTTATAGTACCAAGTGCGTCCTGCAATTTGCCATCCAGAAGAGGGGCAGTTGAGTTTTGTTTGCCAGAGAAAAACGCCGTTGTTTGTGTTTGGGGGCTTGTGGCTGGGAGTGGCCGACTGGCGCCTTAGAATCTGCGATACGCAGCATGGTTCCCAGACCCAAGGTGGCACCAGTTCCAAGTTGGGCTGGTTTGATAGTACCAAGTGGCTCCTGCAATCTGCCATCCAGAAGCGGGGCAGCTTACTTTTGTTTGCCAGGGAAACGGGCCGAGTTTTGTGTTTGGGGGCCTATGGCTGGGAGTGACCGGCTGGCTCCTGGAAAGCTACAATAGGCAGGATGGTGACCAGACCCATGGTGGCACCAGTGCCAAGTTGGGCTGGTTTGATAGTACCAAGTTGCTCCTGCAATCTGCCATCAAAAAGTTGGCAGGCGAGTTTTGTTTTCCAGGGAAAAGCGCCGTTGTTTGTGTTTGGGGGCCTGTGGCTGGGAGTGGCCGGCTGGCTCCTTAGAATCCACGATACGCAGGATGGTTCCCAGACCCAAGGTGGCACCAGTGCCAAGTCGGGCTGGTTTGATACTACCAAGTGGTTCCTGCAATCTGCCATCCAGAAGCAGGGCAGCTTACTTTTGTTTGCCAGGGAAACGGGCCGTGGGTTTTGTTTGGGGGCATATAGCTGAGAGTGGCCCGCTGGCCCCTGAAAATCCACGCTAGGCAGCATGGTTCCCAGATGCAAGGTGGCACCAGTGCCAAGTCGGGCTGGTTTGATGGTGCAAAGTGGCTCCTGCAATCTGCCATCCAGAAGCGGGGCAGCTGATTTTTGTTTGCCAGAGAAAAATTCCGTGGATTGTTTTTGGGGGCATATTGCTGGGAGTGGCCGGCTGGCTCCTTAAAATGCTCGATACGCATGATGGTTCCCAGGCCCAAGGTGTCACCACTACCAAGTCGGCCTGCGGTTTTAGTATCAAGTTCACCCTGCAATTTGCCGTCCAGAAGAGGGGCAGTTGAGTTTTGTTTGCCAGAGAAACGGGCCGAGGTTTCTGTTTGGGGACATATGGCTGAGAGTGGCCGGCTGGCCCCTGAAAATCCACGATACACAACATGGTTCCCAGATCCAAGGTGGCACCAGTGCCAAGTTGGGCTGGTTTGATAGTCCCAAGTGTCTCCTGCAATCTGCCATCCAGAAGCGGGGCAGCTTACTTTTGTTTGCCAGAGAAATAGGCCTAGGTTTTTGTTTGGGGGCCTGTGGCTAGGAGTGGCCTGCTGGCTCCTAAGAATCCACGATACGCAGGATGTTTACCAGACCAGAGGTGGCACCAGTGCCAAGTTGGGCTGGTTTGATAGTACCAAGTGGCTCCTGCAAACTCCATCAAAAAGTTGGCAGGCGTGTTTTGTTTTCCAGGGAACAGCGCCGTTGATTTTGTTTGGGGGCCTGTGGCTGGGAGTGGCCGGCTGCCTCCTTTGAACCCAGGATACGCAGGATGGTTCCCAGAGCCAAGGTGGCACCAGTGCCAAGTTGTGCTGGTTTGATACTACCAAGTGCGTCCTGCAATCTGCCATCCAGAAGCGGGGCAGCTTACTTTTGTTTGCCACGGAAACGGGCCGTTGTTTGTGTTTGGGGGCCTGTGGCTGGGAGTGGCCGACTGGCTCCTTAGAATCCACGATACGCAGGATGGGTCCCAGACCAGAAGTGGCACCAGTGCCAAGTCGGACTGGTTTGATAGTACCAAGTGGCTCCTGCAATCTGCCATCCAGAAGCGGGGCAGCTTACTTTTGTTTGCCAGGGAAACGGGCCGAGGTTTGTGACTGGGGACATATGGCTGGGAGTGAGCGGCTGGCTCCTGAAAAGTTACGATAGGCAGGATTGTGACCAGACCCATGGTGGCACCAGTGCCAAGTTGGGCTGGTTTGATAGTACCAAGTGGCTCCTGTAATCTGCCATCAAATAGTTGGTAGGCGAGTTTTGTTTTCCAGGGAAAAGCGCCGTTGTTTTTGTTTGGGGGCCTGTGGCTGGGAGTGGCCGGCTGGCTCCTTAGAATCCACGATACGCAGGATGGTTCCCAGACCTGAGGTGGCACCAGTGCCAAGTCGGGCTGGTTTTATAGTACCAAGTGCGTCCTGCAATCTGCCATCCAGAAGCGGGGCAGCTTACTTTTGTTTGCCAGGGAAACGGGCCGAGCTTTGTGTCAGGGGGCCTATGGCTGGGAGAGACCGGCTGGCTCCTGAAAAGCTACGATAGGCAGGATGGTGACCAGACCCATGGTGGCACCAGTGCTATGTTCGGCTGATTTCATAGTACCAAGTGGCTCCTGCAATCTGCCATCAAAAAGTCGGCAGGCGAGTTTTGTTTTCCAGGGAAAAGCGCCGTTGTTTGTGTCTGCGGGCCTGTGGCTGGAGTGGCCGGCTGGCTCCTTAGAATCCACGATACGCAGCATGGTTCCCAGACCCAAGGTGGCACCAGTGCCAAGTTGGGCTGGTTTGATAGTACAGGGTGGTTCCTGCAATCTGCCATCAAAAAGATGGCAGGCGAGTTTTGTTTTCCAGGGAAAAGCGTCGTTGTTTGTGTTTGGGGGCCTGTGGCTGGGAGTGGCCGGCTGGCTCCTTAGAATCCACGATACACAGCATGGTTCCCAGACCCAAGGTGGCACCAGTCCCAAGTTGGGCTGGTTTGATAGTACCAAGTGGTTCCTGCAATCTGCCATCCAGAAGCGGGGCAGCTTACTTTTGTTTGCCAGGGAAACGGGCCGAGGTTTGTGTCTGGGGGCCTATGGCTGGGAGTGACCGGCTGGCTCCTGAAAGGCTACGATAGGCAGGATGGTGACCAGACCCATGGTGGCAGCAGTGCCAAGTTGGGCTGGTTTGATAGTACCAAGTGGCTCCTGCAATCTGCCATCAAAAACTTGGCAGGCCAGTTTTGTTTCCCAGGGAAAAGCGCCGTTGTTTGTGTTTGGGGGCCTGTGGCTGGGAGTGGCCGGCTGGCTAATTAGAATCCACGACAGGCAGGATGGTTCCCAGACCAGAGGTGACACCAGTGCCAAGTCGGGCTAGTTTGATGGTGAAAAGTGGCTCCTGCAATCTGCCATCCAGAAGCGGGTTAACTTACTTTTGTTTGCCAGGGAAAAGGGCCGAGGTTTTTGTCTGGGGGCCTATGGCTGGGAGTGACCGGCTGTCTCCTGAAAAGCTACGATAGGCAGGATGGTGACCAGACCCATGGTGGCACCAGTGCCAAGTTGGGCTGGTTTGATAGTACCAAGTGGCTCCTGCAATCTGCCATCAAAAAGTTGGCAGGCGAGTTTGTTATCCAGGGAAAAGCGCCGTTGTTTTTGTTTGGGGGCCTGTGGCTGGGAGTGGCCGGATGGCTAATTAGAATCCACGATACGCAGCATGGTTCCCAGACCAGAGGTGGCACCAGTTCCAAGTTGGGCTGGTTTGATACTACCAAGTGCGTCCTGCAATCTGCCATCCAGAAGCAGGGCAGCTTACTTTTGTTTGCCAGGGAAACGGGCCGAGGTTTTGTCTGGGGGCCTATGGCAGGGAGTGACCGGCTGGCTCCTGAAAAACTACGATAGGCAGGATGGTGACCAGACCCATGGTGGCACCAGTGCCAAGTTGGGCTGGTTTGATAGTACCAAGTGGCTCCTGCAATCTGCCATCAAAATGTTGGCAGGCAAGTTTTGTTTTCCAGGGAAAAGCGCCGTTGTTTTTGTTTGGGGGCCTGTGGCTGGGAGTGGCCGGCTGGCTCCTTAGAATCCACAATACGCAGCATGGTTCCCAGACCCAAGGTGGCACCAGTGCCAAGTTGGGCTGGTTTGATTGTAGCAAATGGTTCCTGCAATCTACCATCCAGAAGCGGGGCAGCTTACTTTTGTTTGCCAGGGAAACGGGCCGAGGTTTGTGTCTGGGGGCCTATGGCTGGGAGTGACCGGCTGGCTCCTGAAAAGCTACGATAGGCAGGATGGTGACCAGACCCATGGTGGCACCAGTGCCATGTTCGGCTGATTTCATATTACCAAGTGACTCCTGCAATCTGCCATCAAAAAGCTGGCAGGCGAGTTTTGTTTTCCAGGGAAAAGCGCCGTTGTTTTTGTTTGGGGGCCTGTGGCTGGGAGTGGCCGGCTGGCTCCTTAGGATCCAGGATACCCAGGATGATTCCCAGACCAGAGGTGGCACCAGTACCAAGTCGGGCTGGTTTGATAATAACAAGTGGATCCTGCAATCTGCCATCCAGAAGCGGGGCAGCTTACTTTTGTTTGCCAGGGAAACGGGCCGAGCTTTGTGTCTGGGGGCCTATGGCTGGGAGTGACCGGCTGGCTCCTGAAAAGCTACGATAGGCAGGATGGTGACCAGACCCATGGTGGCACCAGTGCCAAGTCGGGCTGGTTTGATAGTACCAAGTGGCTCCTGCAATCTGCCATCCAGACGCGGGGCAGCGGATTTTTGCTTGCTGGAGAAAAGTTCCGTGGGTTTTTTTTGGGGGTATATGGCTGGACGTTGCCGGCTGACTCCTTAAAAACATCGATACGCAGGATGGTTCCCTGACCCAAGGTGGCATCACTGCCAAGTCGGGCTGTTTTCGTAGTACCAAGTGGCTCCTGCAATTTGCCATCCAGAAGAGGGGCAGTTGAGTTTTGTTTACCAGAGAAAAGGGCCGTGGTTTGTGTTTTGGGGCATATGGCTGAGAGTGGCCGGCTGGCGCCTGAAAATCCACGATAGGCAGGATGGTTCCCAGAGCCAAGGTGGCACCAGTGCCATGTTGGCCTGGTTTGATAGTACCATGTGGCTCCTGCAATCTGCCATCCAGAAGCGGGGCAGCTTACTTTTGTTTGCCAGGGAAACGGGCCGAGATATTTGTCTGGGGGCCTATGGCTGGGAGTGACCGGCTGGCTCCTGAAAAGCTACGATAGGCAGGATGGTGACCAGACCCATGGTGGCACCAGTGCCAAGTTGGGCTGGTTTGATAGTACCAAGTGGCTCCTGCAATCTGCCATCAAAAATTTGGCAGGCGAGTTTTGTTTTCCAGGGTAACGCGCCGTTGTTTTTGTTTAGAGGCCTGTGGCTGGGAGTGTCCGCCTGTCCTCTTAGAATCTACGTTACGCAGCATGGTTCCCAGAGCCAAGGTGGCACCAGTGCCAAGTTGGGCTGGTTTGATAGTAGCAAGTGGTTCCTGCAATCTGCCATCCAGAAGAGGGGCAGCTTACTTTTGTTTGCCAGGGAAACGGGCCGAGGTATTTCTCTGGGGGCCTATGGCAGGGAGTGACCGGCCGGCTCCTGAAAAGCTAAGATAGGCAGGATGTTTACCAGACCCATGATGGCACCAGTGCCAAGTTGGGCTAATTTGATACTACCAAGTGGCTCCTGCAATCTGCCATCCAGAATCGGGGGTGCTTATTTTGTTTTCCAGGGAAACGGGCCGAGGTTTGTGTCTGGGGGTTTATGGCTGGGAGTGACCGGCTGGCTCCTGAAAAGCTACGATAGGCAGGATGGTGACCAGACCCATGGTGGCACCAGTGCCAAGTTGGGCTGGTTTGATAGTACCAAGTGGCTCCTGCAATCTGCCATCAAAATGTTGGCAGGCGAGTTTTGTTTTCCAGGGAAAAGCGCCGTTGTTTGTGTTTGGGCGCCTGTGGCACGGAGTGGCCGGGTGGCTGCTTAGAATCCACGATACGCAGGATGGTTCCCAGACCCAAGGTGGCACCAGTGCCAAGTCGGGCTGTTTTGACACTACCAAGTGGCTCCTGCAATCTGCCATCCAGAATCGGGGCAGCTTAATTTTGTTTGCCAGGGAAACGGTCCGAGGTTTGTGATGGGGGCCTATGGCTGGGAGTGACCGGCTGGCTCCTGAAATGGTACAATTGGCAGGATGGTTCCCAGACCCATAGTGGCACCAGTGCCAAGTTGGGATGATTTGATAGTACCAAGTGGCTCCTGCAATCTGCCATCAAAAAGCTGGCAGGCGAGTTTTGTTTTCCAGGGAAAAGCGCCGTTGTTTGTATTTGGGGGCCTGTGGCTGGGAGTGGCCGCCTGGCGCCTTAGAATCTACGTTACGCAGCATGGTTCCCAGACCCAAAGTGGCACCAGTGTCAAGTTGGGCTGGTTTGATAGTACCAAGTGGCTCCTGCAATCTGCCATCCAGAAGCAGGGTAGCTTACTTTTGTTTGCCAGGGAAACGGGCAGAGCTTTCTGTCTGGGGGCCTATGGTTGGGAGTAACCGGCTGGCTCCTGAAAAGCTACGATAGGCAGGATGGTTCCCAGATCCAAGATGGCACCAGTGCCAAGTCGGGGTGGTTTGATGGTGCAACGTGGCTCCTGCAATCTGCCATCCTGACGCGGGGCAGCGGATTTTTGTTTCCAAGAGAAATGGTCCGTGGTTTGTTTTTGGGGCTATATGGCTGGGCGTGGCCTGCTGGCTCCTTAAAAAGCTACGATAGGCAGGATGGTTCCCTGACCCAAGGTGGCACCAGTGCCAAGTCGGGCGGTTTTCGTAGTACAAAGTGCGTCCTAAAATTTGCCATCCTGAAGAGGGGCAGTTGAGTTTTGTTTACCAGAGAAAAGGGCCGTGGTTTGTTTTTGGGGGCATATGGCTGATAGTGGCCGTCTGGCGCCTGAAAATCCACGATAGGCAGGATGGTTCCCAGACCAGAGGTGGCACCAGTGCCAAGTCGGGCTGGTTTGATAGTACTAAATAGCACCTGCAATCTGCCATGCAGAAGCGGGGCAGCTTACTTTTGTTTGCCAGGGAAACGGGCCGAGGTTTGTGTCTGGGGGCCTATGGCTGGGAGTGACCGCCTGGCTCCTGAAAAGCTACGATAGGCAGGATGGTGACCAGACCCATGGTGGCACCAGTGCCAAGTTGGGCTGGTTTGATAGTACCAAGTGGCTCCTGCAATCTGCCATCAAAAAGTTGTCAGGCGAGTTTTGTTTTCCAGGGAAAAGCGCCGTTGTTTGTGTTTGGGGGACTGTTGGTGGGAGTGGCCGGCTGGCTCCTTAGAACACAGGATACGCAGGATGGTTCCCAGACCCAAGGTGGCACCAGTGCCACGTCGGGCTGGTTTGATGGTGAAAAGTGGCTCCTGCAATCTGCCATCCTGAAGCGGGGTAGCTTACATTTGTGTGCCAGGGAAACGGGCCGAGGTTTATGACTGGGGGCCTAGGGCTAGAAGTGACCGGCTGGCTCCTGAAAAGCAACAATAGGCAGGATGGTTCCCAGACCCAAGGTGGCACCAGTGCCAAGTTGGGCTGGTTTGATGGTACCAACTGGCTCCTGCAATCTGCCATCTAAAAGTTGTCAGGCGAGTTTTGTTTTCCAGGGAAAAGCGCCGTTGATTTTGTTTGGAGGCCTGTGGCTGGCAGTGGCTGCCTGTCGTCTTAGAATCCGGGTTACGGAGCATGGTTCCCAGAGCCAAGGTGGCACCAGTGTCAAGTTGGGCTGGTTTGATAGTACCAAGTGGCTCCTGCAATCTGCCATCCAGAAGCGGGGCAGCTTACTTTTGTTTGCCAGGGAAACGGGCCGAGGTATTTGTCTGGGGACCTATGGCTGGGAGTGACCGGCTGGCTCCTGAAAAGCTACGATAGGCAGGATGGTGACCAGACCCATGGTGGCACCAGTGCCAAGTTGGGCTGGTTTGATAGTACCAAGTTGCTCCTGCAATCTGCCATCAAAAAGTTGGCAGGTCAGTTTTGTTTTCCAGGGAAAAGCGCCGTTGTTTGTGTTTGGGGGACTGTGGCTGGGAGTGGCCGGCTGGCTCCTTAGAACACAGGATACACAGGATGGTTCCCAGACCCAAGGTGGCACCAGTGCCAAGTCGGGCTGGTTTGATAGCACCAAGTGGCTCCTGCAATCTGCCATCCAGAAGCGGGGCAGCTTACTTTTGTTTTCCAGGGAAACGGACCGAGGTTTTTTTCTGGGGGCCTATGGCTGGGAGTGACCGGCTGGCTCCTGAAAAGCTACGATAGGCAGGATGGTGACCAGACCCATGGTGGCACCAGTGCCAAGTTGGCCTGGTTTGATAGTACCAAGTGGCTCCTGCAATCTGCCATCAAAAAGTTGTCAGGCGAGTTTTGTTTTCCAGGGAAAAGCGCCGTTGTTTGTGTTTGGGGGACTGTTGGTGGGAGTGGCCGGCTGGCTCCTTAGAATCCACGATACGCAGGATGGTTCCCAGACCCAAGGTGGCACCAGTGCCACGTCGGGCTGGTTTGATGGTGAAAAGTGGCTCCTGCAATCTGCCATCCTGAAGCGGGGTAGCTTACTTTTGTGTGCCAGGGAAACGGGCCGAGGTTTATGACTGGGGGCCTAGGGCTAGGAGTGACCGGCTGGCTCCTGAAAAGCAACAATAGGCAGGATGGTTCCCAGACCCAAGGTGGCACCAGTGCCAAGTTGGGCTGGTTTGATGGTACCAACTGGCTCCTGCAATCTGCCATCTAAAAGTTGTCAGGCGAGTTTTGTTTTCCAGGGAAAAGCGCCGTTGATTTTGTTTGGAGGCCTGTGGCTGGCAGTGGCTGCCTGTCGTCTTAGAATCCGGGTTAAACAGCATGGTTCCCAGAGCCAAGGTGGCACCAGTGCCAAGTTGGGCTGGTTTGATGGTGCAAAGTGGCTCCTGCAATCTGCCATCCAGAAGTGCGGTAGCTTACTTTTGTGTGCCAGGGAAACAGGCCGAGGTTTGTGTCTGGGGGCCTATGGCTGGGAGTGACCGGCTGGCTCCTGAAAAGCTACGATAGGCAGGATGGTGACCAGACCCATGGTGGCACCAGTGCCAAGTTGGGCTGGTTTGATAGTACCAAGTGGCTCCTGCAATCTGCCATCAAAAAGTTGGCAGGCGAGTTTTGTTTTCCAGGGAAAAGCGCCGTTGTGTGTGTTTTGGGGCCTGTGGCTGGGAGTGGCCAGCTGGCTCCTTAGAATCCACGATACGCAGGATGGTTCCCAGACCCAAGGTGGCACCAGTGCCAAGTCGGGCTGGTTTGTTAGTACCAAGTGGTTCCTGCAATCTGCCATCCAGAAGCGGGGCAGCTGAATTTTGTTTGCCAGAGAAAAAGGCTGTTGTTTGTGTTTCGGGGCCTGTGGCTGGCAGTGGACGGCTGGCTCCTGAAAATCCATGATACGCAGCATGGTTCCCAGACCCAAGGTGGCACCAGTGCCAAGTAGGGCTGGTTTCATAGTACCCAGTGGCTCCTGCAATCTGCCATCCAGAAGAGGGGCAGTTGAGTTTTGTTTTCCAGAGAAAAGGGCCGTGGTTTGTGTTTGGGGCCTATGGCTGAGAGTGACCGGCTGGCTCCTGAAAAGCTACGATAGGCAGGATGGTGACCAGACCCATGGTGGCACCAGTGCCAAGTCGGGCTGGTTTGATAATACTAAATAGCTCCTGCAATCTGCCATCCAGACGCGGGGCAGCGGATTTTTGCTTGCTGGAGAAAAGTTCCGTGGGTTTTTTTTGGGGGTATATGGCTGGACGTTGCCGGCTGACTCCTTAAAAACATCGATACGCAGGATGGTTCCCTGACCCAAGGTGGCATCACTGCCAAGTCGGGCTGTTTTCGTAGTACCAAGTGCGTCCTGCAATTTGCCATCCAGAAGAGGGGCAGTTGAGTTTTGTTTACCAGAGAAAAGGGCCGTGGTTTGTGTTTGGGGGCATATGGCTGAGAGTGGCCGGCTGGCGCCTGAAAATCCACGATAGGCAGGATGGTTCCCAGAGCCAAGGTGGCACCAGTGCCATGTTGGCCTGGTTTGATAGTACCATGTGGCTCCTGCAATCTGCCATCCAGAAGCGGGGCAGCTTACATTTGTTTGCCAGGGAAACGGGCCGAGGTATTTGTCTGGGGGCCTATGGCTGGGAGTGACCGCCTGGCTCCTGAAAAGCTACGATAGGCAGGATGGTGACCAGACCCATGGTGGCACCAGTACCAAGTTGGGCTGGTTTGATAGTACCAAGTGGCTCCTGCAATCTGCCATCCAGAAGCGGGGTAGCTTACTTTTGTTTGCCAGGGAAACGGGCAGAGCTTTCTGTCTGGGGGCCTATGGTTGGGAGTAACCGGCTGGCTCCTGAAAAGCTACGATAGGCAGGATGGTTCCCAGATCCAAGATGGCACCAGTGCCAAGTCGGGGTGGTTTGATGGTGCAAAGTGGCTCCTGCAATCTGCCATCCTGACGCGGGGCAGCGGATTTTTGTTTCCAAGAGAAATGATCCGTGGTTTGTTTTTGGGGCTATATGGCTGGGCGTGGCCTGCTGGCTCCTTAAAAAGCTACGATAGGCAGGATGGTTCCCTGACCCAAGGTGGCACCAGTGCCAAGTCGGGCGGTATTCGTAGTACAAAGTGCGTCCTAAAATTTGCCATCCAGAAGAGGGGCAGTTGAGTTTTGTTTACCAGAGAAAAGGGCCGTGGTTTGTTTTTGGGGGCATATGGCTGATAGTGGCCGTCTGGCCCCTGAAAATCCACGATAGGCAGGATGGTTCCCAGACCAGAGGTGGCACCAGTGCCAAGTCGGGCTGGTTTGATAGTACTAAATAGCACCTGCAATCTGCCATGCAGAAGCGGGGCAGCTTACTTTTGTTTGCCAGGGAAACGGGCCGAGGTTTGTGTCTGGGGGCCTATGGCTGGGAGTGACCGCCTGGCTCCTGAAAAGCTACGATAGGCAGGATGGTTACCAGACCCATGGTGGCACCAGTGCCAAGTTGGGCTGGTTTGATAGTACCAAGTGGCTCCGGCAATCTGCCATCAAAAAGTTGGCAGGCCAGTTTTGTTTTCCAGGGAAAAGCGCCGTTGTTTGTGTTTGGGGGACTGTGGGTGGGAGTGGCCGGCTGGCTCCTTAGAACACACGATACGCAGGATGGTTCCCAGACCCAAGGTGGCACCAGTGCCACGTCGGGCTGGTTTGATGGTGAAAAGTGGCTCCTGCAATCTGCCATCCTGAAGCGGGGTAGCTTACATTTGTGTGCCAGGGAAACGGGCCGAGGTTTATGACTGGGGGCCTAGGGCTAGAAGTGACCGGCTGGCTCCTGAATAGCAACAATAGGCAGGATGGCTCCCAGACCCAAGGTGGCACCAGTGCCAAGTTGGGCTGGTTTGATGGTACCAACTGGCTCCTGCAATCTGCCATCTAAAAGTTGTCAGGCGAGTTTTGTTTTCCAGGGAAAAGCGCCGTTGATTTTGTTTGGAGGCCTGTGGCTGGCAGTGGCTGCCTGTCGTCTTAGAATCCGGGTTACGCAGCATGGTTCCCAGAGCCAAGGTGGCACCAGTGTCAAGTTGGGCTGGTTTGATAGTACCAAGTGGCTCCTGCAATCTGCCATCCAGAAGCGGGGCAGCTTACTTTTGTTTGCCAGGGAAACGGGCCGAGGTATTTGTCTGGGGACCTATGGCTGGGAGTGACCGGCTGGCTCCTGAAAAGCTACGATAGGCAGGATGGTTCCCTGACCCAAGGTGGCACCAGTGCCAAGTCGGGCGGTTTTCGTAGTACAAAGTGCGTCCTAAAATTTGCCATCCAGAAGAGGGGCAGTTGAGTTTTGTTTACCAGAGAAAAGGGCCGTGGTTTGTTTTTGGGGGCATATGGCTGATAGTGGCCGTCTGGCGCCTGAAAATCCACGATAGGCAGGATGGTTCCCAGACCAGAGGTGGCACCAGTGCCAAGTCGGGCTGGTTTGATAGTACTAAATAGCACCTGCAATCTGCCATGCAGAAGCGGGGCAGCTTACTTTTGTTTGCCAGGGAAACGGGCCGAGGTTTGTGTCTGGGGGCCTATGGCTGGGAGTGACCGCCTGGCTCCTGAAAAGCTACGATAGGCAGGATGGTGACCAGACCCATGGTGGCACCAGTGCCAAGTTGGGCTGGTTTGATAGTACCAAGTGGCTCCTGCAATCTGCCATCAAAAAGTTGGCAGGCCAGTTTTGTTTTCCAGGGAAAAGCGCCGTTGTTTGTGTTTGGGGGACTGTGGGTGGGAGTGGCCGGCTGGCTCCTTAGAACACAGGATACGCAGGATGGTTCCCAGACCCAAGGTGGCACCAGTGCCACGTCGGGCTGGTTTGATGGTGAAAAGTGGCTCCTGCAATCTGCCATCCTGAAGCGGGGTAGCTTACATTTGTGTGCCAGGGAAACGGGCCGAGGTTTATGACTGGGGGCCTAGGGCTAGAAGTGACCGGCTGGCTCCTGAAAAGCAACAATAGGCAGGATGGTTCCCAGACCCAAGGTGGCACCAGTGCCAAGTTGGGCTGGTTTGATGGTACCAACTGGCTCCTGCAATCTGCCATCTAAAAGTTGTCAGGCGAGTTTTGTTTTCCAGGGAAAAGCGCCGTTGATTTTGTTTGGAGGCCTGTGGCTGGCAGTGGCTGCCTGTCGTCTTAGAATCCGGGTTACGCAGCATGGTTCCCAGAGCCAAGGTGGCACCAGTGTCAAGTTGGGCTGGTTTGATTGTACCAAGTGGCTCCTGCAATCTGCCATCCAGAAGCGGGGCAGCTTACTTTTGTTTGCCAGGGAAACGGGCCGAGGTATTTGTCTGGGGACCTATGGCTGGGAGTGACCGGCTGGCTCCTGAAAAGCTACGATAGGCAGGATGGTGACCAGACCCATGGTGGCACCAGTGCCAAGTTGGGCTGGTTTGATAGTACCAAGTTGCTCCTGCTATCTGCCATCAAAAAGTTGGCAGGTCAGTTTTGTTTTCCAGGGAAAAGCGCCGTTGTTTGTGTTTGGGGGACTGTGGCTGGGAGTGGCCGGCTGGCTCCTTAGAACACAGGATACGCAGGATGGTTCCCAGACCCAAGGTGGCACCAGTGCCAAGTCGGGCTGGTTTGATAGCACCAAGTGGCTCCTGCAATCTGCCATCCAGAAGCGGGGCAGCTTACTTTTGTTTGCCAGGGAAACGGGCCGAGGTTTTTTTCTGGGGGCCTATGGCTGGGAGTGACCGCCTGGCTCCTGAAAAGCTACGATAGGCAGGATGGTGACCAGACCCATGGTGGCACCAGTGCCAAGTTGGGCTGGTTTGATAGTACCAAGTGGCTCCTGCAATCTGCCATCAAAAAGTTGGCAGGCGAGTTTTGTTTTCCAGGGAAAAGCGCCGTTGTGTGTATTTTGGGGCCTGTGGCTGGGAGTGGCCAGCTGGCTCCTTAGAATCCACGATACGCAGGATGGTTCCCAGACCCAAGGTGGCACCAGTGCCAAGTCGGGCTGGTTTGTTAGTACCAAGTGGTTCCTGCAATCTGCCATCCAGAAGCGGGGCAGCTGAATTTTGTTTGCCAGAGAAAAAGGCTGTTGTTTGTGTTTCGGGGCCTGTGGCTGGCAGTGGACGGCTGGCTCCTGAAAATCCATGATACGCAGCATGGTTCCCAGACCCAAGGTGGCACCAGTGCCAAGTAGGACTAGTTTCATAGTACCCAGTGGCTCCTGCAATCTGCCATCCAGAAGAGGGGCAGTTGAGTTTTGTTTTCCAGAGAAAAGGGCCGTGGTTTGTGTTTGGGGCCTATGGCTGAGAGTGACCGGCTGGCCCCTGAAAATCCACGATAGGAAGGATGGTTCCCAGATCCAAGGTGGCAGCAGTGCCATGTTGTGCTGGTGTGATAGTCCCAAGTGGCTCCTGCAATCTGCCATCCAGAAGTGGGGCAGCTGAATTTTGTTTGCCAGAGAAAAAGGCTGTGGTTTTTGTTTGGGGGCCTATGGCTGGGAGTGGCCGGCTGGCTCCTGAAAATCCATGATACGCAGCATGGTTCCCAGACCCAAGGTGGCACCAGTGCCAAGTGGGGCTGGTTTCACAGTGTCAAGTGCCTCCTGCAATCTCCCATCCAGAAGCGGGGCAGCTGAGTTTTGTTTGCCTGTGAAACGGGCCGTTGTTTTTGATTGGGGTCTGTGGCCGAGAATGTTCAGCTGGCTCCTGACAATCCACAATATGCAGGATGGTTCCCAGACCCAAGGTGGCACCAGTGCCAAGTCTTGCTGGTTTGATAGTACCAAGTGGCTCCTGCAATCTGCCATCCAGAAGCGGTGCAGCTGAGTTTTGTTTGCCAGAGGAAAGGGCCGTGGGTTGTGTTTGGGGGCATATGGCTGGGAGTGGCCGGCTGTCTCATTAAAAAGATCGATACGCAGGATGGTTCCCAGACCCAAGGTGGCACCAGTGCCAAGTCGGGCTGTTTTTATAGTACCAAGTGCGTCCTGCAATTTGCCATCCAGAAGAGGGGCAGTTGAGTTTTGTTTGCCAGAGAAAAACGCCGTTGTTTGTGTTTGGGGGCTTGTGGCTGGGAGTGGCCGACTGGCGCCTTAGAATCTGCGATACGCAGCATGGTTCCCAGACCCAAGGTGGCACCAGTTCCAAGTTGGGCTGGTTTGATAGTACCAAGTGGCTCCTGCAATCTGCCATCCAGAAGCGGGGCAGCTTACTTTTGTTTGCCAGGGAAACGGGCCGAGGTTTGTGTTTGGGGGCCTATGGCTGGGAGTGACCGGCTGGCTCCTGGAAAGCTACAATAGGCAGGATGGTGACCAGACCCATGGTGGCACCAGTGCCAAGTTGGGCTGGTTTGATAGTACCAAGTTGCTCCTGCAATCTGCCATCAAAAAGTTGGCAGGCGAGTTTTGTTTTCCAGGGAAAAGCGCCGTTGTTTGTGTTTGGGGGCCTGTGGCTGGGAGTGGCCGGCTGGCTCCTTAGAATCCACGATACGCAGGATGGTTCCCAGACCCAAGGTGGCACCAGTGCCAAGTCGGGCTGGTTTGATACTACCAAGTGGTTCCTGCAATCTGCCATCCAGAAGCAGGGCAGCTTACTTTTGTTTGCCAGGGAAACGGGCCGTGGGTTTTGTTTGGGGGCATATAGCTGAGAGTGGCCCGCTGGCCCCTGAAAATCCACGCTAGGCAGCATGGTTCCCAGATGCAAGGTGGCATCAGTGCCAAGTCGGGCTGGTTTGATGGTGCAAAGTGGCTCCTGCAATCTGCCATCCAGAAGCGGGGCAGCTGATTTTTGTTTGCCAGAGAAAAATTCCGTGGATTGTTTTTGGGGGCATATTGCTGGGAGTGGCCGGCTGGCTCCTTAAAATGCTCGATACGCATGATGGTTCCCAGGCCCAAGGTGTCACCACTACCAAGTCGGCCTGCGGTTTTAGTATCAAGTTCACCCTGCAATTTGCCGTCCAGAAGAGGGGCAGTTGAGTTTTGTTTGCCAGAGAAACGGGCCGAGGTTTCTGTTTGGGGACATATGGCTGAGAGTGGCCGGCTGGCCCCTGAAAATCCACGATACACAACATGGTTCCCAGATCCAAGGTGGCACCAGTGCCAAGTTGGGCTGGTTTGATAGTACCAAGTGTCTCCTGCAATCTGCCATCCAGAAGCGGGGCAGCTTACTTTTGTTTGCCAGAGAAATAGGCCTAGGTTTTTGTTTGGGGGCCTGTGGCTAGGAGTGGCCTGCTGGCTCCTAAGAATCCACGATACGCAGGATGTTTACCAGACCCATGGTGGCACCAGTGCCAAGTTGGGCTGGTTTGATAGTACCAAGTGGCTCCTGCAAACTCCATCAAAAAGTTGGCAGGCGTGTTTTGTTTTCCAGGGAACAGCGCCGTTGATTTTGTTTGGGGGCCTGTGGCTGGGAGTGGCCGGCTGGCTCCTTAGAATCCACGATACGCAGGATGGTTCCCAGACCCAAGGTGACACCAGTGCCAAGTCGGGCTGGTTTGATTACACCAAGTGGCTCCTGCAATCTGCCATCCATAAGTGAGGCAGCTAAGTTTTGTTTGCCAGAAAAAAGGGCCGTGGTTTTTGTTGTGGGCCTGTGGCTGGGAGTAGCCGGCTGGCTCCTTAAAATCCACGATAGGCAGGATGGTCCCCAGACCCAAGGTGGTACCAGTGCCAAGTCGGGCTGGTTTGATAGCACAAAGTGGCTCCTGCAATCTGCCATCCAGAAGCGGGGCAGCTTACTTTTGTTTGCCAGGGAAACGGGCCGAGGTATTTGTCTGGGGACCTATGGCTGGGAGTGACCGGCTGGCTCCTGAAAAGCTACGATAGGCAGGATGGTGACCAGACCCATGGTGGCACCAGTGCCAAGTTGGGCTGGTTTGATAGTACCAAGTTGCTCCTGCAATCTGCCATCAAAAAGTTGGCAGGCGAGTTTTGTTTTCCAGGGAAAAGCGCCGTTGTTTGTGTTTGGGGGGCTGTGGCTGGGAGTGGCCGGCTGGCTCCTTAGAACACAGGATACGCAGGATGGTTCCCAGACCCAAGGTGGCACCAGTGCCAAGTCGGGCTGGTTTGATAGCACAAAGTGGCTCCTGCAATCTGCCATCCAGAAGCGGGGCAGCTTACTTTTGTTTTCCAGGGAAACGGACCGAGGTTTTTTTCTGGGGGCCTATGGCTGGGAGTGACTGGCTGGCTCCTGAAAAGCTACGATAGGCAGGATGGTGACCAGACCCATGGTGGCACCAGTGCCAAGTTGGGCTGGTTTGATAGTACCAAGTGGCTCCTGCAATCTGCCATCAAAAAGTTGGCAGGCGAGTTTTGTTTTCCAGGGAAAAGCGCCGTTGTGTGTATTTTGTGGCCTGTGGCTGGGAGTGGCCGGCTGGCTCCTTAGAACACAGGATACGCAGGATGGTTCCCAGACCCAAGGTGGCACCAGTGCCAAGTCGGGCTGGTTTGTTAGTACCAAGTGGTTCCTGCAATCTGCCATCCAGAAGCGGGGCAGCTGAATTTTGTTTGCCAGAGAAAAAGGCTGTTGTTTGTGTTTCGGGGCCTGTGGCTGGCAGTGGACGGCTGGCTCCTGAAAATCCATGATACGCAGCATGGTTCCCAGACCCAAGGTGGCACCAGTGCCAAGTAGGACTAGTTTCATATTACCCAGTGGCTCCTGCAATCTGCCATCCAGAAGAGGGACAGTTGAGTTTTGTTTTCCAGAGAAAAGGGCCGTGGTTTGTGTTTGGGGCCTATGGCTGAGAGTGACCGGCTGGCCCCTGAAAATCCACGATAGGAAGGATGGTTCCCATATCCAAGGTGGCACCAGTGCCATGTTGTGCTGGTGTGATAGTCCCAAGTGGCTCCTGCAATCTGCCATCCAGAAGTGGGGCAGCTGAATTTTGTTTGCCAGAGAAAAAGGCTGTGGTTGTTGTTTGGGGGCCTATGGCTGGGAGTGGCCGGCTGGCTCCTGAAAATCCATGATACGCAGCATGGTTCCCAGACCCAAGGTGGCACCAGTGCCAAGTGGGGCTGGTTTCACAGTGTCAAGTGCCTCCTGCAATCTCCCATCCAGAAGCGGGGCAGCTGAGTTTTGTTTGCCTGTGAAACGGGCCGTTGTTTTTGATTGGGGTCTGTGGCCGAGAATGTTCAGCTGGCTCCTGACAATCCACAATATGCAGGATGGTTCCCAGACCCAAGGTGGCACCAGTGCCAAGTCTTGCTGGTTTGATAGTACCAAGTGGCTCCTGCAATCTGCCATCCAGAAGCGGTGCAGCTGAGTTTTGTTTGCCAGAGGAAAGGGCCGTGGGTTGTGTTTGGGGGCATATGGCTGGGAGTGGCCGGCTGTCTCATTAAAAAGATCGATACGCAGGATGGTTCCCAGACCCAAGGTGGCACCAGTGCCAAGTCGGGCTGTTTTTATAGTACCAAGTGCGTCCTGCAATTTGCCATCCAGAAGAGGGGCAGTTGAGTTTTGTTTGCCAGAGAAAAGCGCCGTTGTTTGTGTTTGGGGGCTTGTGGCTGGGAGTGGCCGACTGGCGCCTTAGAATCTGCGATACGCAGCATGGTTCCCAGACCCAAGGTGGCACCAGTTCCAAGTTGGGCTGGTTTGATAGTACCAAGTGGCTCCTGCAATCTGCCATCCAGAAGCGGGGCAGCTTACTTTTGTTTGCCAGGGAAACGGGCCGAGGTTTGTGTTTGGGGGCCTATGGCTGGGAGTGACCGGCTGGCTCCTGGAAAGCTACAATAGGCAGGATGGTGACCAGACCCATGGTGGCACCAGTGCCAAGTTGGGCTGGTTTGATAGTACCAAGTTGCTCCTGCAATCTGCCATCAAAAAGTTGGCAGGCGAGTTTTGTTTTCCAGGGAAAAGCGCCGTTGTTTGTGTTTGGGGGCCTGTGGCTGGGAGTGGCCGGCTGGCTCCTTAGAATCCACGATACGCAGGATGGTTCCCAGACCCAAGGTGGCACCAGTGCCAAGTCGGGCTGGTTTGATACTACCAAGTGGTTCCTGCAATCTGCCATCCAGAAGCAGGGCAGCTTACTTTTGTTTGCCAGGGAAACGGGCCGTGGGTTTTGTTTGGGGGCATATAGCTGAGAGTGGCCCGCTGGCCCCTGAAAATCCACGCTAGGCAGCATGGTTCCCAGATGCAAGGTGGCACCAGTGCCAAGTCGGGCTGGTTTGATGGTGCAAAGTGGCTCCTGCAATCTGCCATCCAGAAGCGGGGCAGCTGATTTTTGTTTGCCAGAGAAAAATTCCGTGGATTGTTTTTGGGGGCATATTGCTGGGAGTGGCCGGCTGGCTCCTTAAAATGCTCGATACGCATGATGGTTCCCAGGCCCAAGGTGTCACCACTACCAAGTCGGCCTGCGGTTTTAGTATCAAGTTCACCCTGCAATTTGCCGTCCAGAAGAGGGGCAGTTGAGTTTTGTTTGCCAGAGAAACGGGCCGAGGTTTCTGTTTGGGGACATATGGCTGAGAGTGGCCGGCTGGCCCCTGAAAATCCACGATACACAACATGGTTCCCAGATCCAAGGTGGCACCAGTGCCAAGTTGGGCTGGTTTGATAGTCCCAAGTGTCTCCTGCAATCTGCCATCCAGAAGCGGGGCAGCTTACTTTTGTTTGCCAGAGAAATAGGCCTAGGTTTTGGTTTGGGGGCCTGTGGCTAGGAGTGGCCTGCTGGCTCCTAAGAATCCACGATACGCAGGATGTTTACCAGACCCATGGTGGCACCAGTGCCAAGTTGGGCTGGTTTGATAGTACCAAGTGGCTCCTGCAAACTCCATCAAAAAGTTGGCAGGCGTGTTTTGTTTTCCAGGGAACAGCGCCGTTGATTTTGTTTGGGGGCCTGTGGCTGGGAGTGGCCGGCTGGCTCCTTAGAATCCACGATACGCAGGATGGTTCCCAGACCCAAGGTGACACCAGTGCCAAGTCGGGCTGGTTTGATTACACCAAGTGGCTCCTGCAATCTGCCATCCATAAGTGAGGCAGCTAAGTTTTGTTTGCCAGAAAAAAGGGCCGTGGTTTTTGTTGGGGGCCTGTGGCTGGGAGTAGCCGGCTGGCTCCTTAAAATCCACGATAGGCAGGATGGTCCCCAGACCCAAGGTGACACCAGTGCCAAGTCGGGCTGGTTTGATAGCACCAAGTGGCTCCTGCAATCTGCCATCCAGAAGCGGGGCAGCTTACTTTTGTTTGCCAGGGAATCGGGCCGAGCTTTGTGTCTCGGGGCCTATGGCTGGGAGTGACCGGCTGGCTCCTGAAAAGCTACGATAGGCAGGATGGTGACCAGACCCATGGTGGCACCAGTGCCAAGTTGGGCTGGTTTGATAGTACCAAGTGGCTCCTGCAATCTGCCATCAAAAAGTTGGCAGGCGAGTTTTGTTTTCCAGGGAAAAGCGCCGTTGTTTGTGTTTGGGGGACTGTGGCTGGGAGTGGCCGGCTGGCTCCTTAGAACACAGGATACGCAGGATGGTTCCCAGACCCAAGGTGGCACCAGTGCCAAGTCGGGCTGGTTTGTTAGTACCAAGTGCTTCCTGCAATCTGCCATCCAGAAGCGGGGCAGCTGAATTTTGTTTGCCAGAGAAAAAGGCTGTTGTTTGTGTTTCGGGGCCTGTGGCTGGCAGTGGACGGCTGGCTCCTGAAAATCCATGATACGCAGCATGGTTCCCAGACCCAAGGTGGCACCAGTGCCAAGTGGGGCTGGTTTCACAGTGTCAAGTGCCTCCTGCAATCTCCCATCCAGAAGCGGGGCAGCTGAGTTTTGTTTGCCTGTGAAACGGGCCGTTGTTTTTGATTGGGGTCTGTGGCCGAGAATGTTCAGCTGGCTCCTGACAATCCACAATATGCAGGATGGTTCCCAGACCCAAGGTGGCACCAGTGCCAAGTCTTGCTGGTTTGATAGTACCAAGTGGCTCCTGCAATCTGCCATCCAGAAGCGGTGCAGCTGAGTTTTGTTTGCCAGAGGAAAGGGCCGTGGGTTGTGTTTGGGGGCATATGGCTGGGAGTGGCCGGCTGTCTCATTAAAAAGATCGATACGCAGGATGGTTCCCAGACCCAAGGTGGCACCAGTGCCAAGTCGGGCTGTTTTTATAGTACCAAGTGCGTCCTGCAATTTGCCATCCAGAAGAGGGGCAGTTGAGTTTTGTTTGCCAGAGAAAAACGCCGTTGTTTGTGTTTGGGGGCTTGTGGCTGGGAGTGGCCGACTGGCGCCTTAGAATCTGCGATACGCAGCATGGTTCCCAGACCCAAGGTGGCACCAGTTCCAAGTTGGGCTGGTTTGATAGTACCAAGTGGCTCCTGCAATCTGCCATCCAGAAGCGGGGCAGCTTACTTTTGTTTGCCAGGGAAACGGGCCGAGGTTTGTGTTTGGGGGCCTATGGCTGGGAGTGACCGGCTGGCTCCTGGAAAGCTACAATAGGCAGGATGGTGACCAGACCCATGGTGGCACCAGTGCCAAGTTGGGCTGGTTTGATAGTACCAAGTTGCTCCTGCAATCTGCCATCAAAAAGTTGGCAGGCGAGTTTTGTTTTCCAGGGAAAAGCGCCGTTGTTTGTGTTTGGGGGCCTGTGGCTGGGAGTGGCCGGCTGGCTCCTTAGAATCCACGATACGCAGGATGGTTCCCAGACCCAAGGTGGCACCAGTGCCAAGTCGGGCTGGTTTGATACTACCAAGTGGTTCCTGCAATCTGCCATCCAGAAGCAGGGCAGCTTACTTTTGTTTGCCAGGGAAACGGGCCGTGGGTTTTGTTTGGGGGCATATAGCTGAGAGTGGCCCGCTGGCCCCTGAAAATCCACGCTAGGCAGCATGGTTCCCAGATGCAAGGTGGCACCAGTGCCAAGTCGGGCTGGTTTGATGGTGCAAAGTGGCTCCTGCAATCTGCCATCCAGAAGCGGGGCAGCTGATTTTTGTTTGCCAGAGAAAAATTCCGTGGATTGTTTTTGGGGGCATATTGCTGGGAGTGGCCGGCTGGCTCCTTAAAATGCTCGATACGCATGATGGTTCCCAGGCCCAAGGTGTCACCACTACCAAGTCGGCCTGCGGTTTTAGTATCAAGTTCACCCTGCAATTTGCCGTCCAGAAGAGGGGCAGTTGAGTTTTGTTTGCCAGAGAAACGGGCCGAGGTTTCTGTTTGGGGACATATGGCTGAGAGTGGCCGGCTGGCCCCTGAAAATCCACGATACACAACATGGTTCCCAGATCCAAGGTGGCACCAGTGCCAAGTTGGGCTGGTTTGATAGTCCCAAGTGTCTCCTGCAATCTGCCATCCAGAAGCGGGGCAGCTTACTTTTGTTTGCCAGAGAAATAGGCCTAGGTTTTTGTTTGGGGGCCTGTGGCTAGGAGTGGCCTGCTGGCTCCTAAGAATCCACGATACGCAGGATGTTTACCAGACCAGAGGTGGCACCAGTGCCAAGTTGGGCTGGTTTGATAGTACCAAGTGGCTCCTGCAAACTCCATCAAAAAGTTGGCAGGCGTGTTTTGTTTTCCAGGGAACAGCGCCGTTGATTTTGTTTGGGGGCCTGTGGCTGGGAGTGGCCGGCTGGCTCCTTAGAATCCACGATACGCAGGATGGTTCCCAGACCCAAGGTGACACCAGTGCCAAGTCGGGCTGGTTTGATTACACCAAGTGGCTCCTGCAATCTGCCATCCATAAGTGAGGCAGCTAAGTTTTGTTTGCCAGAAAAAAGGGCCGTGGTTTTTGTTGCGGGCCTGTGGCTGGGAGTAGCCGGCTGGCTCCTTAAAATCCACGATAGGCAGGATGGTCCCCAGACCCAAGGTGGTACCAGTGCCAAGTCGGGCTGGTTTGATAGCACAAAGTGGCTCCTGCAATCTGCCATCCAGAAGCGGGGCAGCTTACTTTTGTTTGCCAGGGAAACGGGCCGAGGTATTTGTCTGGGGACCTATGGCTGGGAGTGACCGGCTGGCTCCTGAAAAGCTACGATAGGCAGGATGGTGACCAGACCCATGGTGGCACCAGTGCCAAGTTGGGCTGGTTTGATAGTACCAAGTTGCTCCTGCAATCTGCCATCAAAAAGTTGGCAGGCGAGTTTTGTTTTCCAGGGAAAAGCGCCGTTGTTTGTGTTTGGGGGGCTGTGGCTGGGAGTGGCCGGCTGGCTCCTTAGAACACAGGATACGCAGGATGGTTCCCAGACCCAAGGTGGCACCAGTGCCAAGTCGGGCTGGTTTGATAGCACCAAGTGGCTCCTGCAATCTGCCATCCAGAAGCGGGGCAGCTTACTTTTGTTTTCCAGGGAAACGGACCGAGGTTTTTTTCTGGGGGCCTATGGCTGGGAGTGACCGGCTGGCTCCTGAAAAGCTACGATAGGCAGGATGGTGACCAGACCCATGGTGGCACCAGTGCCAAGTTGGGCTGGTTTGATAGTACCAAGTGGCTCCTGCAATCTGCCATCAAAAAGTTGGCAGGCGAGTTTTGTTTTCCAGGGAAAAGCGCCGTTGTGTGTATTTTGTGGCCTGTGGCTGGGAGTGGCCGGCTGGCTCCTTAGAACACAGGATACGCAGGATGGTTCCCAGACCCAAGGTGGCACCAGTGCCAAGTCGGGCTGGTTTGTTAGTACCAAGTGGTTCCTGCAATCTGCCATCCAGAAGCGGGGCAGCTGAATTTTGTTTGCCAGAGAAAAAGGCTGTTGTTTGTGTTTCGGGGCCTGTGGCTGGCAGTGGACGGCTGGCTCCTGAAAATCCATGATACGCAGCATGGTTCCCAGACCCAAGGTGGCACCAGTGCCAAGTAGGACTAGTTTCATATTACCCAGTGGCTCCTGCAATCTGCCATCCAGAAGAGGGACAGTTGAGTTTTGTTTTCCAGAGAAAAGGGCCGTGGTTTGTGTTTGGGGCCTATGGCTGAGAGTGACCGGCTGGCCCCTGAAAATCCACGATAGGAAGGATGGTTCCCATATCCAAGGTGGCACCAGTGCCATGTTGTGCTGGTGTGATAGTCCCAAGTGGCTCCTGCAATCTGCCATCCAGAAGTGGGGCAGCTGAATTTTGTTTGCCAGAGAAAAAGGCTGTGGTTGTTGTTTGGGGGCCTATGGCTGGGAGTGGCCGGCTGGCTCCTGAAAATCCATGATACGCAGCATGGTTCCCAGACCCAAGGTGGCACCAGTGCCAAGTGGGGCTGGTTTCACAGTGTCAAGTGCCTCCTGCAATCTCCCATCCAGAAGCGGGGCAGCTGAGTTTTGTTTGCCTGTGAAACGGGCCGTTGTTTTTGATTGGGGTCTGTGGCCGAGAATGTTCAGCTGGCTCCTGACAATCCACAATATGCAGGATGGTTCCCAGACCCAAGGTGGCACCAGTGCCAAGTCTTGCTGGTTTGATAGTACCAAGTGGCTCCTGCAATCTGCCATCCAGAAGCGGTGCAGCTGAGTTTTGTTTGCCAGAGGAAAGGGCCGTGGGTTGTGTTTGGGGGCATATGGCTGGGAGTGGCCGGCTGTCTCATTAAAAAGATCGATACGCAGGATGGTTCCCAGACCCAAGGTGGCACCAGTGCCAAGTCGGGCTGTTTTTATAGTACCAAGTGCGTCCTGCAATTTGCCATCCAGAAGAGGGGCAGTTGAGTTTTGTTTGCCAGAGAAAAGCGCCGTTGTTTGTGTTTGGGGGCTTGTGGCTGGGAGTGGCCGACTGGCGCCTTAGAATCTGCGATACGCAGCATGGTTCCCAGACCCAAGGTGGCACCAGTTCCAAGTTGGGCTGGTTTGATAGTACCAAGTGGCTCCTGCAATCTGCCATCCAGAAGCGGGGCAGCTTACTTTTGTTTGCCAGGGAAACGGGCCGAGGTTTGTGTTTGGGGGCCTATGGCTGGGAGTGACCGGCTGGCTCCTGGAAAGCTACAATAGGCAGGATGGTGACCAGACCCATGGTGGCACCAGTGCCAAGTTGGGCTGGTTTGATAGTACCAAGTTGCTCCTGCAATCTGCCATCAAAAAGTTGGCAGGCGAGTTTTGTTTTCCAGGGAAAAGCGCCGTTGTTTGTGTTTGGGGGCCTGTGGCTGGGAGTGGCCGGCTGGCTCCTTAGAATCCACGATACGCAGGATGGTTCCCAGACCCAAGGTGGCACCAGTGCCAAGTCGGGCTGGTTTGATACTACCAAGTGGTTCCTGCAATCTGCCATCCAGAAGCAGGGCAGCTTACTTTTGTTTGCCAGGGAAACGGGCCGTGGGTTTTGTTTGGGGGCATATAGCTGAGAGTGGCCCGCTGGCCCCTGAAAATCCACGCTAGGCAGCATGGTTCCCAGATGCAAGGTGGCACCAGTGCCAAGTCGGGCTGGTTTGATGGTGCAAAGTGGCTCCTGCAATCTGCCATCCAGAAGCGGGGCAGCTGATTTTTGTTTGCCAGAGAAAAATTCCGTGGATTGTTTTTGGGGGCATATTGCTGGGAGTGGCCGGCTGGCTCCTTAAAATGCTCGATACGCATGATGGTTCCCAGGCCCAAGGTGTCACCACTACCAAGTCGGCCTGCAGTTTTAGTATCAAGTTCACCCTGCAATTTGCCGTCCAGAAGAGGGGCAGTTGAGTTTTGTTTGCCAGAGAAACGGGCCGAGGTTTCTGTTTGGGGACATATGGCTGAGAGTGGCCGGCTGGCCCCTGAAAATCCACGATACACAACATGGTTCCCAGATCCAAGGTGGCACCAGTGCCAAGTTGGGCTGGTTTGATAGTCCCAAGTGTCTCCTGCAATCTGCCATCCAGAAGCGGGGCAGCTTACTTTTGTTTGCCAGAGAAATAGGCCTAGGTTTTGGTTTGGGGGCCTGTGGCTAGGAGTGGCCTGCTGGCTCCTAAGAATCCACGATACGCAGGATGTTTACCAGACCCATGGTGGCACCAGTGCCAAGTTGGGCTGGTTTGATAGTACCAAGTGGCTCCTGCAAACTCCATCAAAAAGTTGGCAGGCGTGTTTTGTTTTCCAGGGAACAGCGCCGTTGATTTTGTTTGGGGGCCTGTGGCTGGGAGTGGCCGGCTGGCTCCTTAGAATCCACGATACGCAGGATGGTTCCCAGACCCAAGGTGACACCAGTGCCAAGTCGGGCTGGTTTGATTACACCAAGTGGCTCCTGCAATCTGCCATCCATAAGTGAGGCAGCTAAGTTTTGTTTGCCAGAAAAAAGGGCCGTGGTTTTTGTTGGGGGCCTGTGGCTGGGAGTAGCCGGCTGGCTCCTTAAAATCCACGATAGGCAGGATGGTCCCCAGACCCAAGGTGACACCAGTGCCAAGTCGGGCTGGTTTGATAGCACCAAGTGGCTCCTGCAATCTGCCATCCAGAAGCGGGGCAGCTTACTTTTGTTTGCCAGGGAATCGGGCCGAGCTTTGTGTCTCGGGGCCTATGGCTGGGAGTGACCGGCTGGCTCCTGAAAAGCTACGATAGGCAGGATGGTGACCAGACCCATGGTGGCACCAGTGCCAAGTTGGGCTGGTTTGATAGTACCAAGTGGCTCCTGCAATCTGCCATCAAAAAGTTGGCAGGCGAGTTTTGTTTTCCAGGGAAAAGCGCCGTTGTTTGTGTTTGGGGGACTGTGGCTGGGAGTGGCCGGCTGGCTCCTTAGAACACAGGATACGCAGGATGGTTCCCAGACCCAAGGTTGCACCAGTGCCAAGTCGGGCTGGTTTGTTAGTACCAAGTGCTTCCTGCAATCTGCCATCCAGAAGCGGGGCAGCTGAATTTTGTTTGCCAGAGAAAAAGGCTGTTGTTTGTGTTTCGGGGCCTGTGGCTGGCAGTGGACGGCTGGCTCCTGAAAATCCATGATACGCAGCATGGTTCCCAGACCCAAGGTGGCACCAGTGCCAAGTAGGGCTGGTTTCATAGTACCCAGTGGCTCCTGCAATCTGCCATCCAGAAGAGGGGCAGTTGAGTTTTGTTTTCCAGAGAAAAGGGCCGTGGTTTGTGTTTGGGGCCTATGGCTGAGAGTGACCGGCCGGCCCCTGAAAATCCACGATAGGAAGGATGATTCCCAGATCCAAGGTGGCACCAGTGCCATGTTGTGCTGGTGTGATAGTCCCAAGTGGCTCCTGCAATCTGCCATCCAGAAGCGGGGCAGCTGAATTTTGTTTGCCAGAGAAAAAGGCTGTGGTTTTTGTTTGGGGGCCTATGGCTGGGAGTGGCCGGCTGGCTCCTGAAAATCCACGATACGCAGCATGGTTCCCAGACCCAAGGTGGCACCAGTGCCAAGTGGGGCTGGTTTCACAGTGTCAAGTGCCTCCTGCAATCTCCCATCCAGAAGCGGGGCAGCTGAGTTTTGTTTGCCTGTGAAACGGGCCATTGTTTTTGATTGGGGTCTGTGGCCGAGAGTGTCCAGCTGGCTCCTGACAATCCACAATACGCAGGATGGTTCCCAGACCCAAGGTGGCACCAGTGCCAAGTCGTGCTGGTTTGATAGTACCAAGTGCGTCCTGCAATTTGCCATCCAGAAGAGGGGCAGTTGAGTTTTGTTTGCCAGAGAAAAGCGCCGTTGTTTGTGTTTGGGGTCTTGTGGCTGGGAGTGGCCGACTGGCGCCTTAGAATCTGCGATACGCAGCATGGTTCCCAGACCCAAGGTGGCACCAGTGCCAAGTCGGGCTGGTTTGATAGTACCAAGTGCGTCCTGCAATTTGCCATCCAGAAGCGGGGCAGCTAAATTTTGTTTGCTAGAGAAAAGGGCTGTGGTTTGTGTTTGGGGGCCTATGGCCGAGAGTGGTAGGCTGGCCCCTGAAAATCAACGATAGGCAGGATGGTTCCCAGATCCAAGGTGGCACCAGTGCCAAGTAAGGCTGGTTGTATGGTTCAAAGTGACTCCTGCAATCTGCCATCCAGAAGCCGGACAGCTGAGTTTTTTTTGCCAGAGAAAAGGTCAGTGGTTTCTTTTTGGGGCATACGGCTGGGAATTGCCGGCTGGCTCCTTAAAATGCTCGATACGCAGGATGGTTCCCAGAGCCAAGGTGGCACCACTGCCAAGTCGGGCTCTTTTTGTAGTACCAAGTGCGTCCTGCAATTTGCCATCCAGAAGAGGGGCAGTTGAGTTTTGTTTGCCAGAGAAAAGGGCCGAGGTTTGTGTTTGGGAGCATATGGCTGGGAATGACCGGCTGGCCCCTGAAAATCCACGATACGCCGGATGGTTCCCAGATCCAAGATGGTACCATTACCAAGTCGGGCTGCTTTGATAGTCCCAAGTGGCTCCTGCAAACTGCCACACCAGAAGCGGGGCAGCTGAGTTTTGTTTGCCAGGGAAATGGGCCGTTGTTTGTGTTTGGGGGCCTGTGGCTGGGAGTGTTCGGCTGGTTCCTGAATATGTACGATACGCAGGATTGTTCCCAGATCCAAGGTGGCAGCAGTGCCATGTTGTGCTGGTGTGATAGTCCCAAGTGGCTCCTGCAATCTGCCATCCAGAAGTGGGGCAGCTGATTTTTGTTTGCCAGAGAAAAGGTCCGTGGTTTGTGTTTGGGGGCATATGGCTGAGAGTGGCCGGCTGGCCCCTGAAAATCCACGATACACAGGATGGTTCCCAGATCCAAGGTGGCACCTGTGCCAAGTCGGGCTGATTTGATAGTACTAAGTAGCTCCTGCAATCTGCCATCCAGAAGCGGGGCAGCTTACTTTTGTTTGCCAGGGAATCGGGCCGAGCTTTGTGTCTCGGGGCCTATGGCTGGGAGTGACCGGCTGGCTCCTGAAAAGCTACGATAGGCAGGATGGTGACCAGACCCATGGTGGCACCAGTGCCAAGTTGGGCTGGTTTGATAGTACCAAGTGGCTCCTGCAATCTGCCATCAAAAAGTTGGCAGGCGAGTTTTGTTTTCCAGGGAAAAGCGCCGTTGTTTGTGTTTGGGGGACTGTGGCTGGGAGTGGCCGGCTGGCTCCTTAGAACACAGGATACGCAGGATGGTTCCCAGACCCAAGGTGGCACCAGTGCCAAGTCGGGCTGGTTTGTTAGTACCAAGTGCTTCCTGCAATCTGCCATCCAGAAGCGGGGCAGCTGAATTTTGTTTGCCAGAGAAAAAGGCTGTTGTTTGTGTTTCGGGGCCTGTGGCTGGCAGTGGACGGCTGGCTCCTGAAAATCCATGATACGCAGCATGGTTCCCAGACCCAAGGTGGCACCAGTGCCAAGTAGGGCTGGTTTCATAGTACCCAGTGGCTCCTGCAATCTGCCATCCAGAAGAGGGGCAGTTGAGTTTTGTTTTCCAGAGAAAAGGGCCGTGGTTTGTGTTTGGGGCCTATGGCTGAGAGTGACCGGCCGGCCCCTGAAAATCCACGATAGGAAGGATGATTCCCAGATCCAAGGTGGCACCAGTGCCATGTTGTGCTGGTGTGATAGTCCCAAGTGGCTCCTGCAATCTGCCATCCAGAAGCGGGGCAGCTGAATTTTGTTTGCCAGAGAAAAAGGCTGTGGTTTTTGTTTGGGGGCCTATGGCTGGGAGTGGCCGGCTGGCTCCTGAAAATCCACGATACGCAGCATGGTTCCCAGACCCAAGGTGGCACCAGTGCCAAGTGGGGCTGGTTTCACAGTGTCAAGTGCCTCCTGCAATCTCCCATCCAGAAGCGGGGCAGCTGAGTTTTGTTTGCCTGTGAAACGGGCCATTGTTTTTGATTGGGGTCTGTGGCCGAGAGTGTCCAGCTGGCTCCTGACAATCCACAATACGCAGGATGGTTCCCAGACCCAAGGTGGCACCAGTGCCAAGTCGTGCTGGTTTGATAGTACCAAGTGCGTCCTGCAATTTGCCATCCAGAAGAGGGGCAGTTGAGTTTTGTTTGCCAGAGAAAAGCGCCGTTGTTTGTGTTTGGGGTCTTGTGGCTGGGAGTGGCCGACTGGCGCCTTAGAATCTGCGATACGCAGCATGGTTCCCAGACCCAAGGTGGCACCAGTGCCAAGTCGGGCTGGTTTGATAGTACCAAGTGCGTCCTGCAATTTGCCATCCAGAAGCGGGGCAGCTAAATTTTGTTTGCTAGAGAAAAGGGCTGTGGTTTGTGTTTGGGGGCCTATGGCCGAGAGTGGTAGGCTGGCCCCTGAAAATCAACGATAGGCAGGATGGTTCCCAGATCCAAGGTGGCACCAGTGCCAAGTAAGGCTGGTTGTATGGTTCAAAGTGACTCCTGCAATCTGCCATCCAGAAGCCGGACAGCTGAGTTTTTTTTGCCAGAGAAAAGGTCCGTGGTTTCTTTTTGGGGCATACGGCTGGGAATTGCCGGCTGGCTCCTTAAAATGCTCGATACGCAGGATGGTTCCCAGAGCCAAGGTGGCACCACTGCCAAGTCGGGCTCTTTTTGTAGTACCAAGTGCGTCCTGCAATTTGCCATCCAGAAGAGGGGCAGTTGAGTTTTGTTTGCCAGAGAAAAGGGCCGAGGTTTGTGTTTGGGAGCATATGGCTGGGAATGACCGGCTGGCCCCTGAAAATCCACGATACGCCGGATGGTTCCCAGATCCAAGATGGTACCATTACCAAGTCGGGCTGCTTTGATAGTCCCAAGTGGCTCCTGCAAACTGCCACACCAGAAGCGGGGCAGCTGAGTTTTGTTTGCCAGGGAAATGGGCCGTTGTTTGTGTTTGGGGGCCTGTGGCTGGGAGTGTTCGGCTGGTTCCTGAATATGTACGATACGCAGGATTGTTCCCAGATCCAAGGTGGCAGCAGTGCCATGTTGTGCTGGTGTGATAGTCCCAAGTGGCTCCTGCAATCTGCCATCCAGAAGTGGGGCAGCTGATTTTTGTTTGCCAGAGAAAAGGTCCGTGGTTTGTGTTTGGGGGCATATGGCTGAGAGTGGCCGGCTGGCCCCTGAAAATCCACGATACACAGGATGGTTCCCAGATCCAAGGTGGCACCTGTGCCAAGTCGGGCTGATTTGATAGTACTAAGTAGCTCCTGCAATCTGCCATCCAGAAGCGGGGCAGCTTACTTTTGTTTGCCAGGGAAACAGGCCGAGGTTTCTGTTTGGGGGCCTATGGCTGGGTGTGACCGGCTGGCTCCTGAAAAGCTACAATAGGCAGGATGGTTCCCAGAGCTAAGGTGGCACCAGTGCCAAGTTGGGCTGGTTTGATAGTACCAAGTGGCTCCTGCAATCTGCCATCCAGAAGCAGGGCAGCTGAGTTTTGTTTGCCAGAGAAAAGGGCTTGGTTTGTGTTTGGGGGCATATGGCTGTGTGTGGCCAGCTGGCTCCTTAAAATGCACGATATGCAACATGGCTCCCAGACCCATAGTGGCACCAGTGCCAAGTCGGGCTGGTTTGATAGTACCAAGTGGCTCCTGCAATCTTCCATGATCACGTGGAGAAATACTTTCTGGTTTCAGCCATATGCTCTTTCTTCTCTCCCTCAACTTCTCTATCACCTCTCATCTGGTTCACATGCGCTGTCTTCAAGGTCCACAGGCTACTTTTCACAGAATCTTCTGGCCTGATGAAGTAAGAATGATGAATAGAACAGAGCTGGGATCTATTTTCCAGTTTGGATAAAATGCATTCTGCACACAAATCCAAGGAGAACGTGCTGCCCCAATGCCCAGAAAATCTTTCACTCCTGCTAGTGTTCTACGTCAACCGCAACTTAGTCTGAAAGAAAAGCTTTTTCTCTGAGAGCATCTGAGAGGTTTGCATGAAGCACTGATATCTGACATATGCAATTTTGAATAGGAGAGGAAAAAGAAAATGGCAAGGAGTTTTTAATTTTAGTGGTTTCAATTTTAATTTCCGTGCACTTTTTCAAAACTTGTCAGCTCAAATGCCCATCAACATCTTTTAGTCATCTGTAAGTCAGTATTCATATAAAATGTGCTTCAAATCCAAAGAATTTCAAATTTGCACTCCAAGCTTCTATGCCTAGATTTATGATTTCCTACACATATTAGATGAAAGGAAGGCCTTTTTTACTGTGGGAGTGCTGGAACACTGGAACAGGTTGCCCAGAGAAGTTGTGGGTGTCCCATCCCTGAAAGTATTCAAGGTCACCTTGGACGGGGCTTGGAGCAGCAACAAAGGAGAAGCTTGATGGTAGAGAAACAAAGTTGGACTATAGAAGAAACTCGGATTGAAGTATAGGATCAAGTTTTCTCTCAGCTCTTGGGGTAAATTCAAAGTTGTACAAAATGACATTTATCTGTGCTATTCACTACTGTAACAGAAAGTTTCATGAAAACTGTACAGAAGATAGTAAATTTTAAAAGAGATAAGAATTACAGCATAAAATCCATGGGATAGGTTACAACATGAGACACTCTCTAAGAGAAAATCTCTGTGTTTCAGCACTTCATCGGGGTAAGATTTCATGAAGTGCCAAAGAAGGCGGCAAAATATCATTCGGGACATTATTTACTGGAATTCAGCCTGGCCATTAGTAGGAACTGCCTTTGAACATATCATGTAGATATACCACACACGCTTTCCCTTCACTGAAAAATTACTGTTTACAACAAATAAGCAATTGACGATCAAAATTGATTGAAAGCATCTTAAACATGTCAAGTATTTCATTGTAGATGATCTGTGATCCAAATGCTTCTTCCACCTTCGAGAGGGACAGAAGAATTCTTCCATATCATGATGGTTTAAAATTGTATCAACCAATGTTTTCTGCTGAAAAGATATCATCTATTTTTTTCTATTTTTGGAAGAAAATATTCCTAGACATACAACAGGTGAGAACTAAGTAATTTTAAAGAAACAAATGAAATGAAAATATTCTGTAAATAGAATGAAATGAAAAGCTGTGTTTTAAATAGGAGCTAAATATTAAACAGAATTTTTGTACCAGGCATTTGAATTACTGCACCAGCTCTTTTGCCCATCAAGAGAGGCATTTAGCATTTCAGTCTTTTCCAAGGTGTTCATGATCTGCTATGCTGATCTCTGTGTGTGCCTAGGTGTGTGTGGAGGGGGGGGCATATGAAGGGGAGTGTGTATGTTTGCTTTACAATTGTTGTGGCAGATTCATGCCTCAGCTCCACATTTTGTTTTAAAAAGGTCACACCGAGTGGATATGAAGTTTACTATCAACAAGAGATCGATTCCCAAATCATCCATTTGACTCTCCCTTATAAATCATGTGCTTTGTTGCATATTTTATCAAATATACTTTCAAGCCAGATGGAGGAAGGAGGATGTGGGAATCCCTCCACCATCTTGCAACTTTTATGTAAGTAGGTTTTCAAGAAAATCATCATTTCTCTTTTAAATATGTCTGGAACAGGCATGATGGTAGTGTCAACCTGTTGGAGTTTTTGTTGCTGGAAGAAGTTGTACAAAAGGATTGGTTTTTACATTGACCAGTTACTGAATCAAGCGCAGGAATACATTGGAAATTTAGCTGGGGGTTCCTTTTCCCAGCAGACTACTTCTAGAACGAGCTTGTACACTGAAGCTGACTCTTTTGCTCTCTTTTTGTTTCTTTCCTATTTTCTTGGCTTCTTTGCCACTATCTAGACAATTTTGGAACTTTGTTCCCAACTAAAATGGTTTCAATAGTCTGATTGTGATCATACATTTTTACAAGGAATTTTTAAAATCTTTCCTCGAGTCCAGAAAGTCAAGGACTTAGATCTTTTTCTTCCCTTATCAATATTGCCATGAAATTGATAAATAAAGACCAACTCTTTATTTTTGTTTTTAACCCACGTAGATAATTCCCATCCATTAATCCATTTTGTGGACCAATAGCTGCCATTCTGATGGAAGCTGTCACTTCTTAACAATAGGCATTCTGTGACTATGTTGACTGCACTTTGGGTGAAGATCCTAACTGGTCTTAGATATACATAGGGAGAAATTTGCTCAGCCAGTGTCAGTCTTAAGCATGCGTATCAGAAGATCTTTCTAGAGCTGGGAATTTTCCCATGAAAGGGATTCAGTTAGGGAAGAGACACTTGTGCCAGAGTTTTACATTCTTCTTGAACACTGCTTAAGGAACTTAGATGCCATGTCCATTTGGATCTCTGTCTGCACAGAACTTTGTCATGCCAGCGCTTTGAAATGCATCTTGAAGAGAATTCACTAGCACAGAATGAAAGAGAGTGGAAGGGGTTGGTGGGGCTAACCAGGCCCAACCCCCCTGCCTAAACCAGGATACCTAGAGCCTCTTGCCCAGGATTCTATCTGGGTGTACTTTTAATGTCTTCAAAGATCCAGGCTCCACAATCTTTCTGGGCAGTCTGTGCCGTGGTTCAGTCACCCTGACAGTAAAGAAACATTTACTGATGTTCAAAGGCAATCTCCTGTATTTCAGTGTGTGCCCACTGCCTCTTGTCTTTTCCCTCAGCATCACTGAAAAGACACTGATTCCCTCCCCTTTGCACTATTGCTTCCATATGTATGTGTGATGCCATGTAGAGGTATGTCAAAAACCTCCCTGAAGCCCAGGCAGATAATATTCCCTTCATCTACCAGTCAAGTTGATTCATCAGAGGAGTTTAAAGTGATGTTCAGCATGAAATTCCCCTGAAAAATCATGCTAACTACATTATTTGGTCATCTGTCATGTGCCTGGCAAGGATTTCCAGGAAGAGCTGCTTCATCAACTTCCTGGGGATAAAAAAGAGGCTGGCTGGTTTGTACTAGGGCGAGTCCTCTTAATTGCCTTTTTTGAAGATGGGTGTCATTTGCTAACATCCACTCTTTAGCCTCTGTTGTCGTCTACATCTTAGCAAAACGCTTTTCCACTATGTCTGGCTAGGAAAAACTGTGCCAGCACAGAAAACATCTCCCATCGTGTTCTAGAAGTTGCACGGATGTCTGCCAAGTGTTTGGCAGGAAGAAAAGAAAAGTTGTCCAAAACAGCTTCCAATCGAATGTTCCTGTGATTGGAAAAGTCAGGAGAGTGCAAAGGTACTGTTTTCTACCAGTTGGCAAGGTGCGCACACAATCCCAGTGTTGTACAGCTTGCTTCTTCACCTTCCCGAAGCTGCCGCTCTCGCCGGCTGCCGGAGCCCAAGAAGCGGCTTCTTCGCGCAAAGACGATTGTGCCGCTCACAGGGCTCTCCTTAGCGCGGCTTCTGCCGAAAGACGCCCGGCAGCGGCTCTTACCTCCGGAGAGCATCCTACCTTCGTCTTTAGCTCCTCTTCTCATCTACACCTCGGCAAAAAGCTTTTCCACTATGTCTGGCTAGGAAAAACTGTGCCAGCACAGAAAACATCTCCCATCGTGTTCTAGAAGTTGCACGGATGTCTGCCAAGTGTTTGGCAGGAAGAAAAGAAAAGTTGTCCAAAACAGCTTCCAATCGAATGTTCCTGTGATTGGAAAAGTCAGGAGAGTGCAAAGGTACTGTTTTCTATCAGTTGGCAAGGTGCGCACACAATCCCAGTGTTGTACAGCTTGCTTCTTCACCTTCCCGAAGCTGCCGCTCTCGCCGGCTGCCGGAGCCCAAGAAGCGGCTTCTTCGCGCAAAGACGATTGTGCCGCTCACAGGGCTCTCCTTAGCGCGGCTTCTGCCGAAAGACGCCCGGCAGCGGCTCTTACCTCCGGAGAGCATCCTACCTTCGTCTTTCGCGTCTTATGTAGTCTACATCTTAGCAAAACGCTTTTCCACTATGTCTGGCTAGGAAAAACTGTGCCAGCACAGAAAACATCTCCCATCGTGTTCTAGAAGTTGCACGGATGTCTGCCAAGTGTTTGGCAGGAAGAAAAGAAAAGTTGTCCAAAACAGCTTCCAATCGAATGTTCCTGTGATTGGAAAAGTCAGGAGAGTGCAAAGGTACTGTTTTCTATCAGTTGGCAAGGTGCGCACACAATCCCAGTGTTGTACAGCTTGCTTCTTCACCTTCCCGAAGCTGCCGCTCTCGCCGGCTGCCGGAGCCCAAGAAGCGGCTTCTTCGCGCAAAGACGATTGTGCCACTCACAGTGCTCTCCTTAGCGCGGCTTCTGCCGAAAGACGCCCGGCAGCGGCTCTTACCTCCGGAGAGCATCCTACCTTCGTCTTTCGCGTCTTTTGTAGTCTACATCTTAGCAAAACGCTTTTCCACTATGTCTGGCTAGGAAAAACTGTGCCAGCACAGAAAACATCTCCCATCGTGTTCTAGAAGTTGCACGGATGTCTGCCAAGTGTTTGGCAGGAAGAAAAGAAAAGTTGTCCAAAACAGCTTCCAATCGAATGTTCCTGTGATTGGAAAAGTCAGGAGAGTGCAAAGGTACTGTTTTCTATCAGTTGGCAAGGTGCGCACACAATCCCAGTGTTGTACAGCTTGCTTCTTCACCTTCCCGAAGCTGCCGCTCTCGCCGGCTGCCGGAGCCCAAGAAGCGGCTTCTTCGCGCAAAGACGATTGTGCCGCTCACAGTGCTCTCCTTAGCGCGGCTTCTGCCGAAAGACGCCCGGCAGCGGCTCTTACCTCCGGAGAGCATCCTACCTTCGTCTTTCGCGTCTTTTGTAGTCTACATCTTAGCAAAACGCTTTTCCACTATGTCTGGCTAGGAAAAACTGTGCCAGCACAGAAAACATCTCCCATCGTGTTCTAGAAGTTGCACGGATGTCTGCCAAGTGTTTGGCAGGAAGAAAAGAAAAGTTGTCCAAAACAGCTTCCAATCGAATGTTCCTGTGATTGGAAAAGTCAGGAGAGTGCAAAGGTACTGTTTTCTATCAGTTGGCAAGGTGCGCACACAATCCCAGTGTTGTACAGCTTGCTTCTTCACCTTCCCGAAGCTGCCGCTCTCGCCGGCTGCCGGAGCCCAAGAAGCGGCTTCTTCGCGCAAAGACGATTGTGCCGCTCACAGTGCTCTCCTTAGCGCGGCTTCTGCCGAAAGACGCCCGGCAGCGGCTCTTACCTCCTGAGAGTGGCAGCTTCGGGAAGGTGAAGAAGCAAGCTGTACAACACTGGGATTGTGTGCGCACCTTGCCAACTGATAGAAAACAGTACCTTTGCACTCTCCTGACTTTTCCAATCACAGGAACATTCGATTGGAAGCTGTTTTGGACAACTTTTCTTTTCTTCCTGCCAAACACTTGGCAGACATCCGTGCAACTTCTAGAACACGATGGGAGATGTTTTCTGTGCTGGCACAGTTTTTCCTAGCCAGACATAGTGGAAAAGCGTTTTGCTAAGATGTAGACTACAAAAGACGCGAAAGACGAAGGTAGGATGCTCTCCGGAGGTAAGAGCCGCTGCCGGGCGTCTTTCGGCAGAAGCCGCGCTAAGGAGAGCACTGTGAGCGGCACAATCGTCTTTGCGCGAAGAAGCCGCTTCTTGGGCTCCGGCAGCCGGCGAGAGCGGCAGCTTCGGGAAGGTGAAGAAGCAAGCTGTACAACACTGGGATTGTGTGCGCACCTTGCCAACTGATAGAAAACAGTACCTTTGCACTCTCCTGACTTTTCCAATCACAGGAACATTCGATTGGAAGCTGTTTTGGACAACTTTTCTTTTCTTCCTGCCAAACACTTGGCAGACATCCGTGCAACTTCTAGAACACGATGGGAGATGTTTTCTGTGCTGGCACAGTTTTTCCTAGCCAGACATAGTGGAAAAGCGTTTTGCTAAGATGTAGACTACAAAAGACGCGAAAGACGAAGGTAGGATGCTCTCCGGAGGTAAGAGCCGCTGCCGGGCGTCTTTCGGCAGAAGCCGCGCTAAGGAGAGCACTGTGAGCGGCACAATCGTCTTTGCGCGAAGAAGCCGCTTCTTGGGCTCCGGCAGCCGGCGAGAGCGGCAGCTTCGGGAAGGTGAAGAAGCAAGCTGTACAACACTGGGATTGTGTGCGCACCTTGCCAACTGATAGAAAACAGTACCTTTGCACTCTCCTGACTTTTCCAATCACAGGAACATTCGATTGGAAGCTGTTTTGGACAACTTTTCTTTTCTTCCTGCCAAACACTTGGCAGACATCCGTGCAACTTCTAGAACACGATGGGAGATGTTTTCTGTGCTGGCACAGTTTTTCCTAGCCAGACATAGTGGAAAAGCGTTTTGCCGAGGTGTAGATGAGAAGAGGAGCTAAAGACGAAGGTAGGATGCTCTCCGGAGGTAAGAGCCGCTGCCGGGCGTCTTTCGGCAGAAGCCGCGCTAAGGAGAGCACTGTGAGCGGCACAATCGTCTTTGCGCGAAGAAGCCGCTTCTTGGGCTCCGGCAGCCGGCGAGAGCGACAGCTTCGGGAAGGTGAAGAAGCAAGCTGTACAACACTGGGATTGTGTGCGCACCTTGCCAACTGGTAGAAAACAGTACCTTTGCACTCTCCTGACTTTTCCAATCACAGGAACATTCGATTGGAAGCTGTTTTGGACAACTTTTCTTTTCTTCCTGCCAAACACTTGGCAGACATCCGTGCAACTTCTAGAACACGATGGGAGATGTTTTCTGTGCTGGCACAGTTTTTCCTAGCCAGACATAGTGGAAAAGCGTTTTGCTAAGATGTAGACTACAAAAGACGCGAAAGACGAAGGTAGGATGCTCTCCGGAGGTAAGAGCCGCTGCCGGGCGTCTTTCGGCAGAAGCCGCGCTAAGGAGAGCACTGTGAGCGGCACAATCGTCTTTGCGCGAAGAAGCCGCTTCTTGGGCTCCGGCAGCCGGCGAGAGCGGCAGCTTCGGGAAGGTGAAGAAGCAAGCTGTACAACACTGGGATTGTGTGCGCACCTTGCCAACTGATAGAAAACAGTACCTTTGCACTCTCCTGACTTTTCCAATCACAGGAACATTCGATTGGAAGCTGTTTTGGACAACTTTTCTTTTCTTCCTGCCAAACACTTGGCAGACATCCGTGCAACTTCTAGAACACGATGGGAGATGTTTTCTGTGCTGGCACAGTTTTTCCTAGCCAGACATAGTGGAAAAGCTTTTTGCCGAGGTGTAGATGAGAAGAGGAGCTAAAGAGTGGATGTTAGCAAATGACACCCATCTTCAAAAAAGGCAATTAAGAGGACTCGCCATAGTACAAACCAGCCAGCCTCTTTTTTATCCCCAGGAAGTTGATGAAGCAGCTCTTCCTGGAAATCCTTGCCAGGCACATGACAGATGACCAAATAATGTAGTTAGCATGATTTTTCAGGGGAATTTCATGCTGAACATCACTTTAAACTCCTCTGATGAATCAACTTGACTGGTAGATGAAGGGAATATTATCTGCCTGGGCTTCAGGGAGGTTTTTGACATACCTCTACATGGCATCACACATACATATGGAAGCAATAGTGCAAAGGGGAGGGAATCAGTGTCTTTTCAGTGATGCTGAGGGAAAAGACAAGAGGCAGTGGGCACACACTGAAATACAGGAGATTGCCTTTGAACATCAGTAAATGTTTCTTTACTGTCAGGGTGACTGAACCACGGCACAGACTGCCCAGAAAGATTGTGGAGCCTGGATCTTTGAAGACATTAAAAGTACACCCAGATAGAATCCTGGGCAAGAGGCTCTAGGTATCCTGGTTTAGGCAGGGGGGTTGGGCCTGGTTAGCCCCACCAACCCCTTCCACTCTCTTTCATTCTGTGCTAGTGAATTCTCTTCAAGATGCATTTCAAAGCGCTGGCATGACAAAGTTCTGTGCAGACAGAGATCCAAATGGACATGGCATCTAAGTTCCTTAAGCAGTGTTCAAGAAGAATGTAAAACTCTGGCACAAGTGTCTCTTCCCTAACTGAATCCCTTTCATGGGAAAATTCCCAGCTCTAGAAAGATCTTCTGATACGCATGCTTAAGACTGACACTGGCTGAGCAAATTTCTCCCTATGTATATCTAAGACCAGTTAGGATCTTCACCCAAAGTGCAGTCAACATAGTCACAGAATGCCTATTGTTAAGAAGTGACAGCTTCCATCAGAATGGCAGCTATTGGTCCACAAAATGGATTAATGGATGGGAATTATCTACGTGGGTTAAAAACAAAAATAAAGAGTTGGTCTTTATTTATCAATTTCATGGCAATATTGATAAGGGAAGAAAAAGATCTAAGTCCTTGACTTTCTGGACTCGAGGAAAGATTTTAAAAATTCCTTGTAAAAATGTATGATCACAATCAGACTATTGAAACCATTTTAGTTGGGAACAAAGTTCCAAAATTGTCTAGATAGTGGCAAAGAAGCCAAGAAAATAGGAAAGAAACAAAAAGAGAGCAAAAGAGTCAGCTTCAGTGTACAAGCTCGTTCTAGAAGTAGTCTGCTGGGAAAAGGAACCCCCAGCTAAATTTCCAATGTATTCCTGCGCTTGATTCAGTAACTGGTCAATGTAAAAACCAATCCTTTTGTACAACTTCTTCCAGCAACAAAAACTCCAACAGGTTGACACTACCATCATGCCTGTTCCAGACATATTTAAAAGAGAAATGATGATTTTCTTGAAAACCTACTTACATAAAAGTTGCAAGATGGTGGAGGGATTCCCACATCCTCCTTCCTCCATCTGGCTTGAAAGTATATTTGATAAAATATGCAACAAAGCACATGATTTATAAGGGAGAGTCAAATGGATGATTTGGGAATCGATCTCTTGTTGATAGTAAACTTCATATCCACTCGGTGTGACCTTTTTAAAACAAAATGTGGAGCTGAGGCATGAATCTGCCACAACAATTGTAAAGCAAACATACACACTCCCCTTCATATGCCCCCCCCTCCACACACACCTAGGCACACACAGAGATCAGCATAGCAGATCATGAACACCTTGGAAAAGACTGAAATGCTAAATGCCTCTCTTGATGGGCAAAAGAGCTGGTGCAGTAATTCAAATGCCTGGTACAAAAATTCTGTTTAATATTTAGCTCCTATTTAAAACACAGCTTTTCATTTCATTCTATTTACAGAATATTTTCATTTCATTTGTTTCTTTAAAATTACTTAGTTCTCACCTGTTGTATGTCTAGGAATATTTTCTTCCAAAAATAGAAAAAAATAGATGATATCTTTTCAGCAGAAAACATTGGTTGATACAATTTTAAACCATCATGATATGGAAGAATTCTTCTGTCCCTCTCGAAGGTGGAAGAAGCATTTGGATCACAGATCATCTACAATGAAATACTTGACATGTTTAAGATGCTTTCAATCAATTTTGATCGTCAATTGCTTATTTGTTGTAAACAGTAATTTTTCAGTGAAGGGAAAGCGTGTGTGGTATATCTACATGATATGTTCAAAGGCAGTTCCTACTAATGGCCAGGCTGAATTCCAGTAAATAATGTCCCGAATGATATTTTGCCGCCTTCTTTGGCACTTCATGAAATCTTACCCCGATGAAGTGCTGAAACACAGAGATTTTCTCTTAGAGAGTGTCTCATGTTGTAACCTATCCCATGGATTTTATGCTGTAATTCTTATCTCTTTTAAAATTTACTATCTTCTGTACAGTTTTCATGAAACTTTCTGTTACAGTAGTGAATAGCACAGATAAATGTCATTTTGTACAACTTTGAATTTACCCCAAGAGCTGAGAGAAAACTTGATCCTATACTTCAATCCGAGTTTCTTCTATAGTCCAACTTTGTTTCTCTACCATCAAGCTTCTCCTTTGTTGCTGCTCCAAGCCCCGTCCAAGGTGACCTTGAATACTTTCAGGGATGGGACACCCACAACTTCTCTGGGCAACCTGTTCCAGTGTTCCAGCACTCCCACAGTAAAAAAGGCCTTCCTTTCATCTAATATGTGTAGGAAATCATAAATCTAGGCATAGAAGCTTGGAGTGCAAATTTGAAATTCTTTGGATTTGAAGCACATTTTATATGAATACTGACTTACAGATGACTAAAAGATGTTGATGGGCATTTGAGCTGACAAGTTTTGAAAAAGTGCACGGAAATTAAAATTGAAACCACTAAAATTAAAAACTCCTTGCCATTTTCTTTTTCCTCTCCTATTCAAAATTGCATATGTCAGATATCAGTGCTTCATGCAAACCTCTCAGATGCTCTCAGAGAAAAAGCTTTTCTTTCAGACTAAGTTGCGGTTGACGTAGAACACTAGCAGGAGTGAAAGATTTTCTGGGCATTGGGGCAGCACGTTCTCCTTGGATTTGTGTGCAGAATGCATTTTATCCAAACTGGAAAATAGATCCCAGCTCTGTTCTATTCATCATTCTTACTTCATCAGGCCAGAAGATTCTGTGAAAAGTAGCCTGTGGACCTTGAAGACAGCGCATGTGAACCAGATGAGAGGTGATAGAGAAGTTGAGGGAGAGAAGAAAGAGCATATGGCTGAAACCAGAAAGTATTTCTCCACGTGATCATGGAAGATTGCAGGAGCCACTTGGTACTATCAAACCAGCCCGACTTGGCACTGGTGCCACTATGGGTCTGGGAGCCATGTTGCATATCGTGCATTTTAAGGAGCCAGCTGGCCACACACAGCCATATGCCCCCAAACACAAACCAAGCCCTTTTCTCTGGCAAACAAAACTCAGCTGCCCTGCTTCTGGATGGCAGATTGCAGGAGCCACTTGGTACTATCAAACCAGCCCAACTTGGCACTGGTGCCACCTTGGCTCTGGGAACCATCCTGCCTATCGTAGCTTTTCAGGAGCCAGCCGGTCACTCCCAGCCATAGGCCCCCAAACAGAAACCTCGGCCCGTTTCCCTGGCAAACAAAAGTAAGCTGCCCCGCTTCTGGATGGCAGATTGCAGGAGCTACTTAGTACTATCAAATCAGCCCGACTTGGCACAGGTGCCACCTTGGATCTGGGAACCATCCTGTGTATCGTGGATTTTCAGGGGCCAGCCGGCCACTCTCAGCCATATGCCCCCAAACACAAACCACGGACCTTTTCTCTGGCAAACAAAAATCAGCTGCCCCACTTCTGGATGGCAGATTGCAGGAGCCACTTGGGACTATCACACCAGCACAACATGGCACTGCTGCCACCTTGGATCTGGGAACAATCCTGCGTATCGTACATATTCAGGAACCAGCCGAACACTCCCAGCCACAGGCCCCCAAACACAAACAACGGCCCATTTCCCTGGCAAACAAAACTCAGCTGCCCCGCTTCTGGTGTGGCAGTTTGCAGGAGCCACTTGGGACTATCAAAGCAGCCCGACTTGGTAATGGTACCATCTTGGATCTGGGAACCATCCGGCGTATCGTGGATTTTCAGGGGCCAGCCGGTCATTCCCAGCCATATGCTCCCAAACACAAACCTCGGCCCTTTTCTCTGGCAAACAAAACTCAACTGCCCCTCTTCTGGATGGCAAATTGCAGGACGCACTTGGTACTACAAAAAGAGCCCGACTTGGCAGTGGTGCCACCTTGGCTCTGGGAACCATCCTGCGTATCGAGCATTTTAAGGAGCCAGCCGGCAATTCCCAGCCGTATGCCCCAAAAAGAAACCACGGACCTTTTCTCTGGCAAAAAAAACTCAGCTGTCCCGCTTCTGGATGGCAGATTGCAGGAGTCACTTTGAACCATACAACCAGCCTTACTTGGCACTGGTGCCACCTTGGATCTGGGAACCATCCTGCCTATCGTTGATTTTCAGGGGCCAGCCTACCACTCTCGGCCATAGGCCCCCAAACACAAACCACAGCCCTTTTCTCTAGCAAACAAAATTTAGCTGCCCCGCTTCTGGATGGCAAATTGCAGGACGCACTTGGTACTATCAAACCAGCCCGACTTGGCACTGGTGCCACCTTGGGTCTGGGAACCATGCTGCGTATCGCAGATTCTAAGGCGCCAGTCGGCCACTCCCAGCCACAAGACCCCAAACACAAACAACGGCGCTTTTCTCTGGCAAACAAAACTCAACTGCCCCTCTTCTGGATGGCAAATTGCAGGACGCACTTGGTACTATCAAACCAGCACGACTTGGCACTGGTGCCACCTTGGGTCTGGGAACCATCCTGCGTATTGTGGATTGTCAGGAGCCAGCTGGACACTCTCGGCCACAGACCCCAATCAAAAACAAAGGTCCGTTTCCCTGGCAAAAAAAACTCAGCTGCCCCGCTTCTGGATGGGAGATTGCAGGAGGCACTTGACACTGTCAAACGAGCCCCACTTTGTACTGGTGCCACCTTGGGTCTGGGAACCATCCTGCGTATCGTGGATTTTCAGGAGCCAGCCGGCCACTGCCAGCCACAGGCCCCCAAACAAAAACCACAGCCTTTTTCTCTGGCAAACAAAACTCAGCTGCCCCGCTTCTGGATGGCAGATTGCAGGAGCCACTTGGTACTATCAAACCAGCCCGACTTGGCACTGGTGCCACCTTGGGTCTGGGAACCATCCTGCCTATCGTGGATTTTAAGGAGCCAGCCGGCTACTCCCAGCCACAGGCCCCCAACAAAAACCACGGCCCTTTTTTCTCACAAACAAAACTTAGCTGCCTCACTTCTGGATGGCAGATTGCAGGAGTCACTTGGTGTAATCAAACCAGCCCGACTTGGCACTGGTGCCACCTTGGGTCTGGGAACCATCCTGCGTATCGTGGATTCTAAGGAGCCAGCCGGCCACTCCCAGCCACAGGCCCCCAAACAAAATCAACGGCGCTGTTCCCTGGAAAACAAAACACGCCTGCCAACTTTTTGATGGAGTTTGCAGGAGCCACTTGGTACTTTCAAACCAGCCCAACTTGGCACTGGTGCCACCATGGGTCTGGTAAACATCCTGCGTATCGTGGATTCTTAGGAGCCAGCCGGCCACTCCTAGCCACAGGCCCCCAAACAAAAACCTAGGCCTATTTCTCTGGCAAACAAAAGTAAGCTGCCCCGCTTCTGGATGGCAGATTGCAGGAGACACTTGGGACTATCAAACCAGCCCAACTTGGCACTGGTGCCACCTTGGATCTGGGAACCATGCTGTGTATCGTGGATTTTCAGGGGCCAGCCGGCCACTCTCAGCCATATGCCCCCAAACAGAAACCTCGGCCCGTTTCTCTGGCAAACAAAACTCAACTGCCCCTCTTCTGGATGGCAAATTGCAAGATGAACTTGATACTAAAACCGCAGGCCGACTTGGTAGTGGTGACACCTTGGGCCTGGGAACCATCATGCGTATCGAGCATTTTAAGGAGCCAGCCGGCAACTCCCAGCAATATGCCCCCAAAAACAATCCACGGAATTTTCCTCTGGCAAACAAAAATCAGCTGCCCCGCTTCTGGATGGCAGATTGCAGGAGCCACTTTGACCCATCAAACCAGCCCGACTTGGCACTGGTGCCACCTTGCATCCTGGAACCATGCTGCCTAGCGTGGATTTTCAGGGGCCAGCCGGCCACTCTCAGCTATATGCCCCCAAACAAAACCCACGGCCCGTTTCCCTGGCAAACAAAAGTAAGCTGCCCCGCTTCTGGATGGCAGATTGCAGGAACCACTTGGTAGTATCAAACCAGCCCGACTTGGCACTGGTGCCACCTTGGGTCTGGGAACCATCCTGCGTATCGTGGATTCTAAGGAGCCAGCCGGCCACTCCCAGCCACAGGCCCCCAAATACAAACAACGGCGCTTTTCCCTGGAAAACAAAACTCGCCTGCCAACTTTTTGATGGCAGATTGCAGGAGCAACTTGGTACTATCAAACCAGCCCAACTTGGCACTGGTGCCACCATGGGTCTGGTAACCATCCTGCCTATTGTAGCTTTCCAGGAGCCAGCCGGTCACTCCCAGCCATAGGCCCCCAGTCACAAACCTCGGCCCGTTTCCCTGGCAAACAAAAGTAAGCTGCCCCGCTTCTGGATGGCAGATTGCAGGAGCCACTTGGTACTATCAAACCAGCCCGACTTGGCACTGGTGCCACCTTGGGTCTGGGAACCATGCTGCGTATCGCAGATTCTAAGGCGCCAGTCGGCCACTCCCAGCCACAAGACCCCAAACACAAACAACGGCGCTTTTCTCTGGCAAACAAAACTCAACTGCCCCTCTTCTGGATGGCAGATTGCAGGAGCCACTGGGTACTATGAAACCAGCCCTACTTGGCACTGGTGCCACCTTGGGTCTGGGAACCATGCTGCGTATCATGGATTTTCAGGAGCCAGCCGTCCACTGCCAGCCACAGGCCCCGAAACACAAACAACAGCCTTTTTCTCTGGCAAACAAAATTCAGCTGCCCCGCTTCTGGATGGCAGATTGCAGGAACCACTTGGTACTAACAAACCAGCCCGACTTGGCACTGGTGCCACCTTGGGTCTGGGAACCATCCTGCGTATCGTGGATTCTAAGGAGCCAGCTGGCCACTCCCAGCCACAGGCCCCAAAACACACACAACGGCGCTTTTCCCTGGAAAACAAAACTCGCCTGACAACTTTTTGATGGCAGATTGCAGGAGCCACTTGGTACTATCAAACCAGCCCAACTTGCCACTGGTGCCACCATGGGTCTGGTCACCATCCTGCCTATCGTAGCTTTTCAGGAGCCAGCCGGTCACTCCCAGCCATAGGCCCCGAGACACAAAGCTCGGCCCGTTTCCCTGGCAAACAAAAGTAAGCTGCCCCGCTTCTGGATGGCAGATTGCAGGAGCCACTTGGTGCTATCAAACCAGCCCGACTTGGCACTGGTACCACCTTGGGTCTGGGGACCATCCTGCCTATCGTGGATTTTAAGGAGCCAGCCGGCTACTCCCAGCCACAGGCCCCCAACAAAAACCACGGCCCTTTTTTCTGGCAAACAAAACTTAGCTGCCTCACTTATGGATGGCAGATTGCAGGAGCCACTTGGTGTAATCAAACCAGCCCGACTTGGCACTGGTGTCACCTTGGGTCTGGGAACCATCCTGCGTATCGTGGATTCTAAGGAGCCAGCCGGCCAGTCCCAGCCACAGGCCCCCAAACAAAATCAACGGCGCTGTTCCCTGGAAAACAAAACACGCCTGCCAACTTTTTGATGGAGTTTGCAGGAGCCACTTGGTACTATCAAACCAGCCCAACTTGGCACTGGTGCCACCATGGGTCTGGTAAACATCCTGCGTATCGTGGATTCTTAGGAGCCAGCAGGCCACTCCTAGCCACAGGCCCCCAAACAAAAACCTAGGCCTATTTCTCTGGCAAACAAAAGTAAGCTGCCCCGCTTCTGGATGGCAGATTGCAGGAGACACTTGGGACTATCAAACCAGCCCAACTTGGCACTGGTGCCACCTTGGATCTGGGAACCATGTTGTGTATCGTGGATTTTCAGGGGCCAGCCGGCCACTCTCAGCCATATGTCCCCAAACAGAAACCTCGGCCCGTTTCTCTGGCAAACAAAACTCAACTGCCCCTCTTCTGGATGGCAAATTGCAGGATGAACTTGATACTAAAACCGCAGGCCGACTTGGTAGTGGTGACACCTTGGACCTGGGAACCATCATGCGTATCGAGCATTTTAAGGAGCCAGCCGGCAACTCCCAGCAATATGCCCCCAAAAACAATCCACGGAATTTTTCTCTGGCAAACAAAAATCAGCTGCCCCGCTTCTGGATGGCAGATTGCAGGAGCCACTTTGCACCATCAAACCAGCCCGACTTGGCACTGGTGCCACCTTGGGTCTGGGAACCATCCTGCGTATCGTGGATTTTCAGGGGCCAGCGGGCCACTCTCAGCTATATGCCCCCAAACAAAACCCACGGCACGTTTCCCTGGCAAACAAAAGTAAGCTGCCCTGCTTCTGGATGGCAGATTGCAGGAACCACTTGGTAGTATCAAACCAGCCCGACTTGGCACTGGTGCCACCTTGGGTCTGGGAACCATCCTGCGTATCGTGGATTCTAAGGAGCCAGCCGGCCACTCCCAGCCACAGGCCCCCAAACACAAACAACGGCGCTTTTCCCTGGAAAACAAAACTCGCCTGCCAACTTTTTGATGGCAGATTGCAGGAGCAACTTGGTACTATCAAACCAGCCCAACTTGGCACTGGTGCCACCATGGGTCTGGTCACCATCCTGCCTATTGTAGCTTTCCAGGAGCCAGCCGGTCACTCCCAGCCATAGGCCCCCAAACACAAACCTCGGCCCGTTTCCCTGGCAAACAAAAGTAAGCTGCCCCGCTTCTGGATGGCAGATTGCAGGACGCACTTGGTACTATCAAACCAGCCCAACTTGGAACTGGTGCCACCTTGGGTCTGGGAACCATCCTGCGTATCGCAGATTCTAAGGCGCCAGTGGGCCACTCCCAGCCACAAGCCCCCAAACACAAACAACGGCGCTTTTCTCTGGCAAACAAAACTCAACTGCCCCTCTTCTGGATGGCAAATTGCAGGACGCACTTGGTACTATAAAAACAGCCCGACTTGGCACTGGTGCCACCTTGGGTCTGGGAACCATCCTGCGTATCGATCTTTTTAATGAGACAGCCGGCCACTCCCAGCCATATGCCCCCAAACACAACCCACGGCCCTTTCCTCTGGCAAACAAAACTCAGCTGCACCGCTTCTGGATGGCAGATTGCAGGAGCCACTTGGTACTATCAAACCAGCAAGACTTGGCACTGCTGCCACCTTGGGTCTGGGAACCATCCTGCATATTGTGGATTGTCAGGAGCCAGCTGAACATTCTCGGCCACAGACCCCAATCAAAAACAACGGCCCGTTTCACAGGCAAACAAAACTCAGCTGCCCCGCTTCTGGATGGGAGATTGCAGGAGGCACTTGACACTGTGAAACCAGCCCCACTTGGCACTGGTGCCACCTTGGGTCTGGGAACCATGCTGCGTATCATGGATTTTCAGGAGCCAGCCGGCCACTCCCAGCCATAGGCCCCAAAAAAAAACCACAGCCTTTTTCTCTGGCAAACAAAATTCAGCTGCCCCACTTCTGGATGGCAGATTGCAGGAGCCACTTGGGACTATCACACCAGCACAACATGGCACTGGTGCCACCTTGGATATGGGAACCATCCTTCCTATCGTGGATTTTCAGGGGCCAGCCGGTCACTCTCAGCCATAGGCCCCAAACACAAACAACGGCCCTTTTCTCTGGCAAAAAAAACTCAACTGCCCCTCTTCTGGATGGCAGATTGCAGGAGCCACTGGGTACTATGAAACTAGTCCTACTTGGCACTGGTGCCACCTTGGGTCTGGGAACCATGCTGCGTATCATGGATTTTCAGGAGCCAGCCGTCCACTGCCAGCCACAGGCCCCGAAACACAAACAACAGCCTTTTTCTCTGGCAAACAAAATTCAGCTGCCCCGCTTCTGGATGGCAGATTGCAGGAACCACTTGGTACTATCAAACCAGCCCGACTTGGCACTGGTGCCACCTTGGGTCTGGGAACCATCCTGCGTATCGTGGATTCTAAGGAGCCAGCTGGCCACTCCCAGCCACAGGCCCCAAAATACACACAACGGCGCTTTTCCCTGGAAAACAAAACTCGCCTGCCAACTTTTTGATGGCAGATTGCAGGAGCCACTTGGTACTATCAAACCAGCCCAACTTGGCACTGGTGCCACCATGGGTCTGGTCACCATCCTGCCTATCGTAGCTTTTCAGGAGCCAGCCGGTCACTCCCAGCCATAGGCCCCCAGAAAAAAACCTCGGTCCGTTTCCCTGGAAAACAAAAGTAAGCTGCCCCGCTTCTGGATGGCAGATTGCAGGAGCCACTTGGTGCTATCAAACCAGCCCGACTTGGCACTGGTGCCACCTTGGGTCTGGGAACCATCCTGCGTATCCTGTGTTCTAAGGAGCCAGCCGGCCACTCCCAGCCACAGTCCCCCAAACACAAACAACGGCGCTTTTCCCTGGAAAACAAAACTGACCTGCCAACTTTTTGATGGCAGATTGCAGGAGCAACTTGGTACTATCAAACCAGCCCAACTTGGCACTGGTGCCACCATGGGTCTGGTCACCATCCTGCCTATCGTAGCTTTTCAGGAGCCAGCCGGTCACTCCCAGCCATAGGTCCCCAGACAAATACCTCGGCCCGTTTCCCTGGCAAACAAAAGTAAGCTGCCCCGCTTCTGGATGGCAGATTGCAGGAGCCACTTGGTACTATCAAACCAGCCCAACTTGACACTGGTGCCACCTTGGCTCTGGGAACCATGCTGCGTAACCCGGATTCTAAGACGACAGGCAGCCACTGCCAGCCACAGGCCTCCAAACAAAATCAACGGCGCTTTTCCCTGGAAAACAAAACTCGCCTGACAACTTTTAGATGGCAGATTGCAGGAGCCAGTTGGTACCATCAAACCAGCCCAACTTGGCACTGGTGCCACCTTGGGTCTGGGAACCATCCTGCCTATTGTTGTTTTTCAGGAGCCAGCCGGTCACTTCTAGCCCTAGGCCCCCAGTCATAAACCTCGGCCCGTTTCCCTGGCACACAAATGTAAGCTACCCCGCTTCAGGATGGCAGATTGCAGGAGCCACTTTTCACCATCAAACCAGCCCGACGTGGCACTGGTGCCACCTTGGGTCTGGGAACCATCCTGCGTATCGTGTGTTCTAAGGAGCCAGCCGGCCACTCCCACCCACAGTCCCCCAAACACAAACAACGGCGCTTTTCCCTGGAAAACAAAACTGGCCTGCCAACTTTTTGATGGCAGATTGCAGGAGCCACTTGGTACTATCAAACCAGCCCAACTTGGCACTGGTGCCACCATGGGTCTGGTCACCATCCTGCCTATCGTAGCTTTTCAGGAGCCAGGCGGTCACTCCCAGCCATAGGCCCCCAGACACAAACCTCGGCCCGTTTCCCTGGCAAACAAAAGTAAGCTGCCCCGCTTCTGCATGGCAGATTGCAGGTGCTATTTAGTACTATCAAACCAGCCCGACTTGGCACTGGTGCCACCTCTGGTCTGGGAACCATCCTGCCTATCGTGGATTTTCAGGGGCCAGACGGCCACTATAAGCCATATGCCCCCAAAAAAAACCACGGCCCTTTTCTCTGGTAAACAAAACTCAACTGCCCCTCTTCTGGATGGCAAATTTTAGGACGCACTTTGTACTACGAAAACCGCCCGACTTGGCACTGGTGCCACCTTGGGTCAGGGAACCATCCTGCCTATCGTAGCTTTTCAGGAGCCAGCCGGTCACTCCCAGCCATAGGTCCCCAGACAAATACCTCGGCCCGTTTCCCTGGCAAACAAAAGTAAGCTGCCCCGCTTCTGGATGGCAGATTGCAGGAGCCACTTGGTACTATCAAACCAGCCCAACTTGACACTGGTGCCACCTTGGCTCTGGGAACCATGCTGCGTAACCCGGATTCTAAGACGACAGGCAGCCACTGCCAGCCACAGGCCTCCAAACAAAATCAACGGCGCTTTTCCCTGGAAAACAAAACTCGCCTGACAACTTTTAGATGGCAGATTGCAGGAGCCAGTTGGTACCATCAAACCAGCCCAACTTGGCACTGGTGCCACCTTGGGTCTGGGAACCATCCTGCCTATTGTTGCTATTCAGGAGCCAGCCGGTCACTTCTAGCCCTAGGCCCCCAGTCATAAACCTCGGCCCGTTTCCCTGGCACACAAATGTAAGCTACCCCGCTTCAGGATGGCAGATTGCAGGAGCCACTTTTCACCATCAAACCAGCCCGACTTGGCACTGGTGCCACCTTGGGTCTGGGAACCATCCTGCGTATCCTGTGTTCTAAGGAGCCAGCCGGCCACTCCCACCCACAGTCCCCCAAACACAAACAACGGCGCTTTTCCCTGGAAAACAAAACTGGCCTGCCAACTTTTTGATGGCAGATTGCCGGAGCCACTTGGTACTATCAAACCAGCCCAACTAGGCACTGGTGCCACCATGGGTCTGGTAACCATCCTGCCTATCGTAGCTTTTCAGGAGCCAGGCGGTCACTCCCAGCCATAGGCCCCCAGACACAAACCTCGGCCCGTTTCCCTGGCAAACAAAAGTAAGCTGCCCCGCTTCTGCATGGCAGATTGCAGGTGCTATTTAGTACTATCAAACCAGCCCGACTTGGCACTGGTGCCACCTCTGGTCTGGGAACCATCCTGCCTATCGTGGATTTTCAGGGGCCAGACGGCCACTACCAGCCATATGCCCCCAAAAACAAACCACGGCCCTTTTCTCTGGTAAACAAAACTCAACTGCCCCTCTTCTGGATGGCAAATTTTAGGACGCACTTTGTACTACGAATACCGCCCGACTTGGCACTGGTGCCACCTTGGGTCAGGGAACCATCCTGCCTATCGTAGCTTTTTAAGGAGCCAGCAGGCCACGCCCAGCCATATAGCCCCAAAAACAAACCACGGACCATTTCTCTTGGAAACAAAAATCCGCTGCCCCGCTTCAGGATGGCAGATTGCAGGAGCCACTTTGCACCATCAAACCACCCCGACTTGGCACTGGTGCCATCTTGGATCTGGGAACCATCCTGCCTATCGTAGCTTTTCAGGAGCCAGCCGGTTACTCCCAACCATAGGCCCCCAGACAGAAAGCTCCGCCCATTTCCCTGGCAAACAAAAGTAAGCTACCCCGCTTCTGGATGGCAGATTGCAGGAGCCACTTGGTACTATCAAACCAGCCCAACTTGGCACTGGTGCCACCATGGGTCTGGTCACCATCCTGCCTATCGTAGCTTTTCAGGAGCCAGGCGGTCACTCCCAGCCATAGGCCCCCAGACAAATACCTCGGCCCGTTTCCCTGGCAAACAAATGTAAGCTGCCCCGCTTCTGGATGGCAGATTGCAGGAGCCACATGGTACTATCAAACCAGGCCAACATGGCACTGGTGCCACCTTGGCTCTGGGAACCATCCTGCCTATCGTGGATTTTCAGGCGCCAGCCGGCCACTCTCAGCCATAGGCCCCAAACACAAACCACGGCCCTTTTCTCTGGAAAACAAAACTCAACTGCCCCTCTTCTGGATGGCAGATTGCAGGAGCCACTGTGTACTATGAAACCAGCCCTACTTGGCACTGGTGCCACCTTGGGTCTGGGAACCATGCTGCGTATCATGGATTTTCAGGAGCCAGCCGTCCACTGCCAGCCACAGGCCCCGAAACACAAACAACGGCACGTTTCCGTGGCAAACAAAATTCAGCTGCCCCTCTTCTGGATGGCAGATTGCAGGAACCACTTGGTAGTATCAAACCAGCACAACTTGGCACTGGTGGCACCTCTTGTCTGGTAACCATGCTGCGTATCGTGGTTTCTAAGGAGCCAGCCGGGCACTCCCAACCACAGGTCCCCAAAACACACACAACGGCGCTTTTCCCTGGAAAACAAAACTCGCCTGCCAACTTTTTGATGGCAGATTGCAGGAGCCACTTGGTACTATCAAACCAGCTCAACTTGGCACTGGTGCCACCATGGGTCTGGTCACCATCCTGCCTATCGTAGCTTTTCAGGAGCCAGCCGGTCACTCCCTGCCATAGGCCCCGAGACAGAAAGCCCGGCCCGTTTCCCTGGCAAACAAAAGTAAGCTGCCCCGCTTCTGGATGGCAGATTGCAGGAGCCACTTTGTACTATCAAACCAGCCCGACTTGGCACTGGTGCCACCTCTGGTCTGGGAACCATGCTGCGTATCGTGGATTTTAAGGAGCCAGTCGGCCACTCCCAGCCATATGCCTCCAAACACAAACAACGGTCCATTTCCCTGGCAAACAAAAGTAAGCTGCCCCGCTTCTGGATGTCAGATTGCAGGAACCACTTGTTGCCAAGTTGGGGTGGTTTGATAGTACCAAGTGGCTCCTGCAATCTGCCATCAAAAAGTTGGCAAGCGAGTTTTTTTTTCCAGGGAAAAGCGCCGTTGTTTTTGTTTGGGGGCCTGTGGCTGGGAGTGGCCAGCTGTCTCCTTAGAATCCACGATACGCAGGATGGGTCCCAGACCAGAGGTGGCACCAGTGCCAAGTCGGGCTGGTTTGATGGTGCAAAGTGACTCCTGCAATCTGCCATCCAGAAGCGGGGTAGCTTACTTTTGTTTGCCAGGGAAACGGGCAGAGCTTTGTGTCTGGGGGCCTATGGCTGGGAGTGACCGGCTGGCTCCTGAAAAGCTACGATAGGCAGGATGGTGACCAGACCCATGGTGGCACCAGTGCCAAGTTGGGCTGGTTTGATAGTACCAAGTGGCTCCTGCAATCTGCCATCAAAAAGTTGGCAGGTGAATTTTGTTTTCCAGGGAAAAGCACCGTTGTTTGTGTTTGGGGGCCTGTGGCTGGGAGTGGCCGGCTGGCTCCTTAGAATCCACGATACGCAGGATGGTTCCCAGACCAGAGGTGGCACCAGTGCCATGTTGGCCTGGTTTGATAGTACCATGTGGCTCCTGCAATCTGCCATCCAGAAGCGGGGCTGCTTACTTTTGTTTGCCAGGGAAACGGGCCGAGATATTTGTCTGGGGGCCTATGGCTGGGAGTGAGCGGCTGGCTCCTGAAAAGCTACGATAGGCAGGATGGTGAGCAGACCCATGGTGGCACCAGTGCCAAGTTGGGCTGGTTTGATAGTACCAAGTGGCTCCTGCAATCTGCCATCAAAAAGTTGTCAGGCGACTTTTATTTCCCAGGGAAAAGCGCCGTTGTTCTTGTTTAGAGGCCTGTGGCTGGGAGTGGCCGGCTGCCTCCTTTGAACCCAGGATACGCAGGATGGTTCCCAGAGCCAAGGTGGCACCAGTGCCAAGTTGGGCTGGTTTGATAGTACCAAGTGGCTCCTGCAATCTGCCATCCAGAAGCGGGTCAGCTTACTTTTGTTTCCCAGGGAAACGGGCCGAGGTTTGTGTCTGGGGGCCTATGGCTGGGAGTGACCGGCTGGCTACTGAAAAGCTACGATAGGCAGGATGGTTACCAGACTCATGGTGGCACCAGTGCCAACTCGGGCTGGTTTGATAATACTAAATAGCTCCTGAGATCTGCCATTCAGACGCGGGGCAGCGGATTTTTGTTTGCTGGAGAAAAGTTCCGTGGTTTTTTTTTGGGGGTATATGGCTGGACGTTGCCGGCTGACTCCTTAAAAACATCGATACGCAGGATTGTTCCCTGACCCAAGGTGGCATCACTGCCAAGTCGGGCTGTTTTCGTAGTACCAAGTGCGTCCTGCAATTTGCCATCCAGAAGAGGGGCAGTTGAGTTTTGTTTGCCAGAGCAAAGGGCCGTGGTATGTGTTTGGGGGCATATGGCTGAGAGTGGCCGGCTGGCGCCTGAAAATCCACGATAGGCAGGATGGTTCCCAGAGCCAAGGTGGCACCAGTGCCATGTTGGCCTGGTTTGATAGTACCATGTGGCTGCTGTAATCTGCCATCCAGAAGCGGGGCAGCTTACTTTTGTTTGCCAGGGAAACGGGCCGAGATATTTGTCTGGGGGCCTATGGCTGGGAGTGACCGGCTGGCTCCTGAAAAGCTACGATAGGCAGGATGGTGACCAGACCCATGGTGGCACCAGTACCAAGTTGGGCTGGTTTGATAGTACCAAGTGGCTCCTGCAATCTGCCATCAAAAATTTGGCAGGCGAGTTTTGTTTTCCAGGGAAAAGCGCCGTTGTTTTTGTTTAGAGGCCTGTGGCTGGGAGTGGCCGCCTGTCCTCGTAGAATCTACGTTACGCAGCATGGTTCCCAGAGCCAAGGTGGCACGAGTGCCAAGTTGGGCTGATTTGATAGTACCAAGTGGCTCCTGCAATCTGCCATCCAGAAGCGGGGCAGCTTACTTTTGTTTTCCAGGGAAACGGGCCGAGGTTTGTGTCTGGGGGTCTATGGCTGGGAGTGACCGGCTGGCTCCTGAAAAGCTACGATAGGCAGGATGGTGACCAGACACATGGTGGCACCAGTGCCAAGTTGGGCTGGTTTGATAGCACCAAGTGGCTCCTGCAATCTGCCATCAAAATGTTGGCAGGCGAGTTTTGTTTTCCAGGGAAAAGCGCCGTTGTTTGTGTTTGGGCGCCTGTGGCTCAGAGTGGCCGGGTGGCTGCTTAGAATCCACGATACGCAGGATGGTTCCCAGACCCAAGGTGGCACCAGTGCCAAGTCGGGCTGGTTTGACACTACCAAGTGGCTCCTGCAATCTGCCATCCAGAATCGGGGCAGCTTAATTTTGTTTGCCAGGGAAACGGTCCGAGGTTTGTGTCTGGGGGCCTATGGCTGGGAGTGACCGGCTGGCTCCTGAAAAGCTACAATAGGCAGGATGGTTCCCAGACCCATAGTGGCACCAGTGCCAAGTTGGGATGATTTGATAGTACCAAGTGGCTCCTGCAATCTGCCATCAAAAAGCTGGCAGGCGAGTTTTGTTTTCCAGGGAAAAGCGCCGTTGTTTGTGTTTGGGGGCCTGTGGCTGGGAGTGGCCGGCTGGCTCCTTAGAATCCACGATAAGCAGGATTGTTCCCAGACCCAAGGTGGCACCAGTGCCAAGTCGGGCTGGTTTGATGGTGCAAAGTGGCTCCTGCAATCTGCCATCCAGACGCGGGGCAGCGGATTTTTGTTTCCATGAGAAATGGTCCGTGGTTTGTTTTTGGGGGTATATGGCTGGGCGTGGCCGGCTGGCTACTTAAAAAGCTTGATATGCAGGATGGTTCCCTGACACAAGGTGGCACCAGTGCCACGTCGGGCGGTTTTCGTAGTACAAAGTGCGTCCTAAAATTTGCCATCCAGAAGAGGGGCAGTTGAGTTTTGTTTGCCAGAGAAAAGGGCCGTGGTTTGTTTTTGGGGGCATATGGCTGAGAGTGGCCGGCTGGCCCCTGAAAATCCACGATAGGCAGGATGGTTCCCAGACCAGAGGTGTCACCAGTGCCAAGTCGGGCTGGTTTGATAGTACTAAATAGCTCCTGCAATCTGCCATGCAGAAGCGGGGCAGCTTACTTTTGTTTGCCAGGGAAACGGGCCGAGGTTTGTGTTTGGGGGCCTATGGCTGGGAGTGACCGGCTGGCTCCTGAAAAGCTACGATAGGCAGGATGGTGACCAGACCCATGGTGGCACCAGTGCCAAGTTGGGCTGGTTTGATAGTACCAAGTGGCTCCGGCAATCTGCCATCAAAAAGTTGGCAGGCGAGTTTTGTTTTCCAGGGAAAAGCGCCGTTGTTTGTGTTTGGGGGCCTGTGGCTGGGAGTGGCCAGCTGGCTCCTTAGAACCCACGATACGCAGGATGGTTCCCAGACCAGAGGTGGCACCAGTGCCAAGTTGGGCTGGTTTGATGGTGCAAAGTGGCTCCTGCAATCTGCCATCCAGAAGCGGGGTAGCTTACTTTTGTTTGCCAGGGAAACAAGCCGAAATATTTGTCTAGGGGCCTCTGGCTGGGGGTTGCTGGCTGGCACCTGAAAAGCGACGATAGGCAGGATGGTGACCAGACCCATGGTGGCACCAGTGCCAAGTTGGTCTGGTTTGATAGTACCAAGTGGCTCCTGCAATCTGCCATCAAATGTTTGGCAGGCGAGTTTTGTTTTCCAGGGAAAAGCACCGTTGTGTGTGTTTTGGGCGCCTGTGGCTGGGAGTGGCCAGCTGGCTCCTTAGAATCCACGATACGCAGGATGGTTCCCAGACCCAAGGTGGCACCAGTGCCAAGTCGGGCTGGTTTGTTAGTACCAAGTGGTTCCTGCAATCTGCCATCCAGAAGCGGGGCAGCTGAATTTTGTTTGCCAGAGAAAAAGGCTGTTGTTTGTGTTTCGGGGCCTGTGGCTGGCAGTGGACGTCTGGCTCCTGAAAATCCATGATACGCAGGATGGTTCCCAGACCTAAGGTGGCACCAGTGCCAAGTAGGGCTGGTTTCATAGTACCAAGTGGCTCCTGCAATCTGCCATCCAGAAGCGGTGCAGTTGAGTTTTGTTTGCCAGAGAAAAGGGCCGTGGGTTGTGTTTGGGGGCATATGGCTGGGAGTGGCCGGCTGTCTCATTAAAAAGATCGATACGCAGGATGGTTCCCAGACCCAAGGTGGCACCAGTGCCAAGTCGGGCTGTTTTTATAGTACCAAGTGCGTCCTGCAATTTGCCATCCAGAAGAGGGGCAGTGGAGTTTTGTTTGCCAGAGAATAGCGCCGTTGTTTGTGTTTGGGGGCTTGTGGCTGGGAGTGGCCGACTGGCGCCTTAGAATCTGTGTTACACAGCATGGTTCCCAGACCAGAGGTGGCACCAGTGCCAAGTTGGGCTGGTTTGATAGTACCAAGTGGCTCCTGCAATCTGCCATCCAGAAGTGGGGCAGCTTACTTTTGTTTGCCAGGGAAACGGTCTGAGGTTTGTGACTGGGGACCTATGGCTGGGAGTGACCGGCTGGCTCCTGAAAAGCTACGATAGGCAGGATGGTGACCAGACCCATGGTGGCACCAGTGCCAAGTTGGGCTGGTTTGATAGTACCAAGTGGCTCCTGCAATCTGCCATCAAAAAGTTGGCAGGCGAGTTTTGTTTTCCAGGGAAAAGCGCCGTTGTTTGTATTTGGGGGCCTGTGGCTGGGAGTGGCCGGCTGGCTCCTTTGAACCCACAATACGCAGGATGGTTCCCAGACCCAAGGTGGCACCAGTGCCAAGTCGGGCTGGTTTGATACTACCAAGTGCGTCCTGCAATCTGCCATCCAGAAGCGGGGCAGCTTAATTTTGTTTGCCAGGGAAACGGGCCGTGGGTTTTGTTTGGGGGCCTATGGCTGAGAGTGGCCGGCTGGCTCCTGAAAATCCACGCTAGGCAGCATGGTTCCCAGATGCAAGGTGGCACCAGTGCCAAGTCGGGCTGGTTTGATGGTGCAAAGTGGCTCCTGCAATCTGCCATCCAGAAGCGGGGCAGCTGATTTTTGTTTGCCAGAGAAAAATTCCGTGGATTGTTTTTGGGGGCATATTGCTGGGAGTGGCCGGCTGGCTCCTTAAAATGCTCGATACGCATGATGGTTCCCAGGTCCAAGGTGTCACCACTACCAAGTCGGCCTGCGGTTTTAGTATCAAGTTCATCCTGCAATTTGCCATCCAGAAGAGGGGCAGTTGAGTTTTGTTTGCCAGAGAAACGGGCCGAGGTTTCTGTTTGGGGACATATGGCTGAGAGTGGCCGGCTGGCCCCTGAATATCCACGATACACAGCATGGTTCCCAGATCCAAGGTGGCACCAGTGCCAAGTTGGGCTGGTTTGATAGTACCAAGTGTCTCCTGCAATCTGCCATCCAGAAGCGGGGCAGCTTACTTTTGTTTGCCAGAGAAATAGGCCTAGGTTTTTGTCTGGGGGCCTGTGGCTAGGAGTGGCCGGCTGGCTCCTAAGAATCCACGATACGCAGGATGTTTCCCAGACCCAAGGTGGCACCAGTGCCAAGTCGGGCTGGTTTGATAGTACCAAGTGGCTCCTGCAAACTCCATCAAAAAGTTGGCAGGCGTGTTTTGTTTTCCAGGGAACAGCGCCGTTGATTTTGTTTGGGGGCCTGTGGCTGGGAGTGGCCGGCTGGCTCCTTAGAATCCACGATACGCAGGATGGTTCCCAGACCCAAGGTGGCACCAGTGCCAAGTCGGGCTGGTTTGATTACACCAAGTGGCTCCTGCAATCTGCCATCCAGAAGTGAGGCAGCTAAGTTTTGTTTGCCAGAAAAAAGGGCCGTGGTTTTTGTTGGGGGCCTGTGGCTGGGAGTGGCCGGCTGGCTCCTTAGAATCCACCATACGCAGGATGGTTCCCAGACCCAAGGTGGCACCAGTGCCAAGTCGGGCTGGTTTGATAGTACCAAGTGGCTCCTGCAATCTGCCATCCAGAAGCGGTGCAGTTGAGTTTTGTTTGCCAGAGAAAAGGGCCGTGGGTTGTGTTTGGGGGCATATGGCTGGGAGTGGCCGGCTGTCTCATTAAAAAGATCGATACGCAGGATGGTTCCCAGACCCAAGGTGGCACCAGTGCCAAGTCGGGCTGTTTTTATAGTACCAAGTGCGTCCTGCAATTTGCCATCCAGAAGAGGGGCAGTGGAGTTTTGTTTGCCAGAGAATAGCGCCGTTGTTTGTGTTTGGGAGCTTGTGGCTGGGAGTGGCCGACTGGCGCCGTAGAATCTGTGTTACGCAGCATGGTTCCCAGACCAGAGGTGGCACCAGTGCCAAGTTGGGCTGGTTTGATAGTACCAAGTGGCTCCTCCAATCTGCCATCCAGAAGCGGGGCAGCTTATTTTGTTTGCCAGGGAAACGGTCTGAGGTTTGTGACTGGGGACCTATGGCTGGGAGTGACCGGCTGGCTCCTGAAAAGCTACGATAGGCAGGATGGTGACCAGACCCATGGTGGCACCAGTGCCAAGTTGGGCTGGTTTGATAGTACCAAGTGGCTCCTGCAATCTGCCATCAAAAAGTTTTCAGGCGAGTTTTGTTTTCCAGGGAAAAGCGCCGTTGTTTGTATTTGGGGGCCTGTGGCTGGGAGTGGCCGGCTGGCTCCTTTGAACCCACAATACGCAGGATGGTTCCCAGACCCAAGGTGGCACCAATGCCAAGTCGGGCTGGTTTGATACTACCAAGTGCGTCCTGCAATCTGCCATCCAGAAGCGGGGCAGCTTAATTTTGTTTGCCAGGGAAACGGGCCGTGGGTTTTGTTTGGGGGCCTATGGCTGAGAGTGGCCGGCTGGCTCCTGAAAATCCACGCTAGGCAGCATGGTTCCCAGATGCAAGGTGGCACCAGTGCCAAGTCGGGCTGGTTTGATGGTGCAAAGTGGCTCCTGCAATCTGCCATCCAGAAGCGGGGCAGCTGATTTTTGTTTGCCAGAGAAAAATTCCGTGGATTGTTTTTGGGGGCATATTGCTGGGAGTGGCCGGCTGGCTCCTTAAAATGCTCGATACGCATGATGGTTCCCAGGTCCAAGGTGTCACCACTACCAAGTCGGCCTGCGGTTTTAGTATCAAGTTCATCCTGCAATTTGCCATCCAGAAGAGGGGCAGTTGAGTTTTGTTTGCCAGAGAAACGGGCCGAGGTTTCTGTTTGGGGACATATGGCTGAGAGTGGCCGGCTGGCCCCTGAATATCCACGATACACAGCATGGTTCCCAGATCCAAGGTGGCACCAGTGCCAAGTTGGGCTGGTTTGATAGTACCAAGTGTCTCCTGCAATCTGCCATCCAGAAGCGGGGCAGCTTACTTTTGTTTGCCAGAGAAATAGGCCTAGGTTTTTGTCTGGGGGCCTGTGGCTAGGAGTGGCCGGCTGGCTCCTAAGAATCCACGATACGCAGGATGTTTCCCAGACACAAGGTGGCACCAGTGCCAAGTCGGGCTGGTTTGATAGTACCAAGTGGCTCCTGCAAACTCCATCAAAAAGTTGGCAGGCGTGTTTTGTTTTCCAGGGAACAGCGCCGTTGATTTTGTTTGGGGGCCTGTGGCTGGGAGTAGCCGGCTGGCTCCTTAGAATCCACGATACGCAGGATGGTTCCCAGACCCAAGGTGGCACCAGTGCCAAGTCGGGCTGGTTTGATTACACCAAGTGGCTCCTGCAATCTGCCATCCAGAAGTGAGGCAGCTAAGTTTTGTTTGCCAGAAAAAAGGGCCGTGGTTTTTGTTGGGGGCCTGTGGCTGGGAGTGGCCGGCTGGCTCCTTAGAATCCACCATACGCAGGATGGTTCCCAGACCCAAGGTGGCACCAGTGCCAAGTCGGGCTGGTTTGATAGTCCCAAGTGGCTCCTGCAAACTGCCATCCAGAAGCGGGGCAGCTGAGTTTTGTTTGCCAGGGAAATGGGCCGTTGTTTGTGTTTGGGGGCCTGTGGCTGGGAGTGTTCGGCTGGTTCCTGAATATGTACGATACGCAGGATTGTTCCCAGACCCAAGGTGGCACCAGTGCCAAGTCGGGCTGGTTTGATGGTGCAAAGTGGCTCCTGCAATCTGCCATCCAGACGCGGGGCAGCGGATTTTTGTTTCCATGAGAAATGGTCCGTGGTTTGTTTTTGGGGACCTATGGCTGGGAGTGACCGGCTGGCTCCTTAAAAAGCTCGATATGCAGGATGGTTCCCTGACACAAGGTGGCACCAGTGCCACGTCGGGCGGTTTTCGTAGTACAAAGTGCGTCCTAAAATTTGCCATCCAGAAGAGGGGCAGTTGAGTTTTGTTTACCAGAGAAAAGGTCCGTGGTTTGTTTTTGGGGGCATATGGCTGAGAGTGGCCGGCTGGCCCCTGAAAATCCACGATACACAGGATGGTTCCCAGATCCAAGGTGGCACCTGTGCCAAGTCGGGCTGATTTGATAGTACTAAGTAGCTCCTGCAATCTGCCATCCAGAAGCGGGGCAGCTTACTTTTGTTTGCCAGGGAAACGGGCCGAGGTTTCTGTTTGGGGGCCTATGGCTGGGAGTGACCGGCTGGCTCCTGAAAAGCTACAATAGGCAGGATGGTTCCCAGAGCCAAGGTGGCACCAGTGCCAAGTTGGGCTGGTTTGATAGTACCAAGTGGCTCCTGCAATCTGCCATCCAGAAGCAGGGCAGCTGAGTTTTGTTTGCCAGAGAAAAGGGCTTGGTTTGTGTTTGGGGGCATATGGCTGGGTGTGGCCAGCTGGCTCCTTAAAATGCACGATATGCAACATGGCTCCCAGACCCATAGTGGCACCAGTGCCAAGTCGGGCTGGTTTGATAGTACCAAGTGGCTCCTGCAATCTTCCATGATCACGTGGAGAAATACTTTCTGGTTTCAGCCATATGCTCTTTCTTCTCTCCCTCAACTTCTCTATCACCTCTCATCTGGTTCACATGCGCTGTCTTCAAGGTCCACAGGCTACTTTTCACAGAATCTTCTGGCCTGATGAAGTAAGAATGATGAATAGAACAGAGCTGGGATCTATTTTCCAGTTTGGATAAAATGCATTCTGCACACAAATCCAAGGAGAACGTGCTGCCCCAATGCCCAGAAAATCTTTCACTCCTGCTAGTGTTCTACGTCAACCGCAACTTAGTCTGAAAGAAAAGCTTTTTCTCTGAGAGCATCTGAGAGGTTTGCATGAAGCACTGATATCTGACATATGCAATTTTGAATAGGAGAGGAAAAAGAAAATGGCAAGGAGTTTTTAATTTTAGTGGTTTCAATTTTAATTTCCGTGCACTTTTTCAAAACTTGTCAGCTCAAATGCCCATCAACATCTTTTAGTCATCTGTAAGTCAGTATTCATATAAAATGTGCTTCAAATCCAAAGAATTTCAAATTTGCACTCCAAGCTTCTATGCCTAGATTTATGATTTCCTACACATATTAGATGAAAGGAAGGCCTTTTTTACTGTGGGAGTGCTGGAACACTGGAACAGGTTGCCCAGAGAAGTTGTGGGTGTCCCATCCCTGAAAGTATTCAAGGTCACCTTGGACGGGGCTTGGAGCAGCAACAAAGGAGAAGCTTGATGGTAGAGAAACAAAGTTGGACTATAGAAGAAACTCGGATTGAAGTATAGGATCAAGTTTTCTCTCAGCTCTTGGGGTAAATTCAAAGTTGTACAAAATGACATTTATCTGTGCTATTCACTACTGTAACAGAAAGTTTCATGAAAACTGTACAGAAGATAGTAAATTTTAAAAGAGATAAGAATTACAGCATAAAATCCATGGGATAGGTTACAACATGAGACACTCTCTAAGAGAAAATCTCTGTGTTTCAGCACTTCATCGGGGTAAGATTTCATGAAGTGCCAAAGAAGGCGGCAAAATATCATTCGGGACATTATTTACTGGAATTCAGCCTGGCCATTAGTAGGAACTGCCTTTGAACATATCATGTAGATATACCACACACGCTTTCCCTTCACTGAAAAATTACTGTTTACAACAAATAAGCAATTGACGATCAAAATTGATTGAAAGCATCTTAAACATGTCAAGTATTTCATTGTAGATGATCTGTGATCCAAATGCTTCTTCCACCTTCGAGAGGGACAGAAGAATTCTTCCATATCATGATGGTTTAAAATTGTATCAACCAATGTTTTCTGCTGAAAAGATATCATCTATTTTTTTCTATTTTTGGAAGAAAATATTCCTAGACATACAACAGGTGAGAACTAAGTAATTTTAAAGAAACAAATGAAATGAAAATATTCTGTAAATAGAATGAAATGAAAAGCTGTGTTTTAAATAGGAGCTAAATATTAAACAGAATTTTTGTACCAGGCATTTGAATTACTGCACCAGCTCTTTTGCCCATCAAGAGAGGCATTTAGCATTTCAGTCTTTTCCAAGGTGTTCATGATCTGCTATGCTGATCTCTGTGTGTGCCTAGGTGTGTGTGGAGGGGGGGGCATATGAAGGGGAGTGTGTATGTTTGCTTTACAATTGTTGTGGCAGATTCATGCCTCAGCTCCACATTTTGTTTTAAAAAGGTCACACCGAGTGGATATGAAGTTTACTATCAACAAGAGATCGATTCCCAAATCATCCATTTGACTCTCCCTTATAAATCATGTGCTTTGTTGCATATTTTATCAAATATACTTTCAAGCCAGATGGAGGAAGGAGGATGTGGGAATCCCTCCACCATCTTGCAACTTTTATGTAAGTAGGTTTTCAAGAAAATCATCATTTCTCTTTTAAATATGTCTGGAACAGGCATGATGGTAGTGTCAACCTGTTGGAGTTTTTGTTGCTGGAAGAAGTTGTACAAAAGGATTGGTTTTTACATTGACCAGTTACTGAATCAAGCGCAGGAATACATTGGAAATTTAGCTGGGGGTTCCTTTTCCCAGCAGACTACTTCTAGAACGAGCTTGTACACTGAAGCTGACTCTTTTGCTCTCTTTTTGTTTCTTTCCTATTTTCTTGGCTTCTTTGCCACTATCTAGACAATTTTGGAACTTTGTTCCCAACTAAAATGGTTTCAATAGTCTGATTGTGATCATACATTTTTACAAGGAATTTTTAAAATCTTTCCTCGAGTCCAGAAAGTCAAGGACTTAGATCTTTTTCTTCCCTTATCAATATTGCCATGAAATTGATAAATAAAGACCAACTCTTTATTTTTGTTTTTAACCCACGTAGATAATTCCCATCCATTAATCCATTTTGTGGACCAATAGCTGCCATTCTGATGGAAGCTGTCACTTCTTAACAATAGGCATTCTGTGACTATGTTGACTGCACTTTGGGTGAAGATCCTAACTGGTCTTAGATATACATAGGGAGAAATTTGCTCAGCCAGTGTCAGTCTTAAGCATGCGTATCAGAAGATCTTTCTAGAGCTGGGAATTTTCCCATGAAAGGGATTCAGTTAGGGAAGAGACACTTGTGCCAGAGTTTTACATTCTTCTTGAACACTGCTTAAGGAACTTAGATGCCATGTCCATTTGGATCTCTGTCTGCACAGAACTTTGTCATGCCAGCGCTTTGAAATGCATCTTGAAGAGAATTCACTAGCACAGAATGAAAGAGAGTGGAAGGGGTTGGTGGGGCTAACCAGGCCCAACCCCCCTGCCTAAACCAGGATACCTAGAGCCTCTTGCCCAGGATTCTATCTGGGTGTACTTTTAATGTCTTCAAAGATCCAGGCTCCACAATCTTTCTGGGCAGTCTGTGCCGTGGTTCAGTCACCCTGACAGTAAAGAAACATTTACTGATGTTCAAAGGCAATCTCCTGTATTTCAGTGTGTGCCCACTGCCTCTTGTCTTTTCCCTCAGCATCACTGAAAAGACACTGATTCCCTCCCCTTTGCACTATTGCTTCCATATGTATGTGTGATGCCATGTAGAGGTATGTCAAAAACCTCCCTGAAGCCCAGGCAGATAATATTCCCTTCATCTACCAGTCAAGTTGATTCATCAGAGGAGTTTAAAGTGATGTTCAGCATGAAATTCCCCTGAAAAATCATGCTAACTACATTATTTGGTCATCTGTCATGTGCCTGGCAAGGATTTCCAGGAAGAGCTGCTTCATCAACTTCCTGGGGATAAAAAAGAGGCTGGCTGGTTTGTACTATGGCGAGTCCTCTTAATTGCCTTTTTTGAAGATGGGTGTCATTTGCTAACATCCACTCTTTAGCTCCTCTTCTCATCTACACCTCGGCAAAAAGCTTTTCCACTATGTCTGGCTAGGAAAAACTGTGCCAGCACAGAAAACATCTCCCATCGTGTTCTAGAAGTTGCACGGATGTCTGCCAAGTGTTTGGCAGGAAGAAAAGAAAAGTTGTCCAAAACAGCTTCCAATCGAATGTTCCTGTGATTGGAAAAGTCAGGAGAGTGCAAAGGTACTGTTTTCTATCAGTTGGCAAGGTGCGCACACAATCCCAGTGTTGTACAGCTTGCTTCTTCACCTTCCCGAAGCTGCCGCTCTCGCCGGCTGCCGGAGCCCAAGAAGCGGCTTCTTCGCGCAAAGACGATTGTGCCGCTCACAGTGCTCTCCTTAGCGCGGCTTCTGCCGAAAGACGCCCGGCAGCGGCTCTTACCTCCGGAGAGCATCCTACCTTCGTCTTTAGCTCCTCTTCTCATCTACACCTCGGCAAAAAGCTTTTCCACTATGTCTGGCTAGGAAAAACTGTGCCAGCACAGAAAACATCTCCCATCGTGTTCTAGAAGTTGCACGGATGTCTGCCAAGTGTTTGGCAGGAAGAAAAGAAAAGTTGTCCAAAACAGCTTCCAATCGAATGTTCCTGTGATTGGAAAAGTCAGGAGAGTGCAAAGGTACTGTTTTCTATCAGTTGGCAAGGTGCGCACACAATCCCAGTGTTGTACAGCTTGCTTCTTCACCTTCCCGAAGCTGCCGCTCTCGCCGGCTGCCGGAGCCCAAGAAGCGGCTTCTTCGCGCAAAGACGATTGTGCCGCTCACAGTGCTCTCCTTAGCGCGGCTTCTGCCGAAAGACGCCCGGCAGCGGCTCTTACCTCCGGAGAGCATCCTACCTTCGTCTTTCGCGTCTTTTGTAGTCTACATCTTAGCAAAACGCTTTTCCACTATGTCTGGCTAGGAAAAACTGTGCCAGCACAGAAAACATCTCCCATCGTGTTCTAGAAGTTGCACGGATGTCTGCCAAGTGTTTGGCAGGAAGAAAAGAAAAGTTGTCCAAAACAGCTTCCAATCGAATGTTCCTGTGATTGGAAAAGTCAGGAGAGTGCAAAGGTACTGTTTTCTATCAGTTGGCAAGGTGCGCACACAATCCCAGTGTTGTACAGCTTGCTTCTTCACCTTCCCGAAGCTGCCGCTCTCGCCGGCTGCCGGAGCCCAAGAAGCGGCTTCTTCGCGCAAAGACGATTGTGCCGCTCACAGTGCTCTCCTTAGCGCGGCTTCTGCCGAAAGACGCCCGGCAGCGGCTCTTACCTCCGGAGAGCATCCTACCTTCGTCTTTCGCGTCTTATGTAGTCTACACCTCGGCAAAAAGCTTTTCCACTATGTCTGGCTAGGAAAAACTGTGCCAGCACAGAAAACATCTCCCATCGTGTTCTAGAAGTTGCACGGATGTCTGCCAAGTGTTTGGCAGGAAGAAAAGAAAAGTTGTCCAAAACAGCTTCCAATCGAATGTTCCTGTGATTGGAAAAGTCAGGAGAGTGCAAAGGTACTGTTTTCTATCAGTTGGCAAGGTGCGCACACAATCCCAGTGTTGTACAGCTTGCTTCTTCACCTTCCCGAAGCTGCCGCTCTCGCCGGCTGCCGGAGCCCAAGAAGCGGCTTCTTCGCGCAAAGACGATTGTGCCGCTCACAGTGCTCTCCTTAGCGCGGCTTCTGCCGAAAGACGCCCGGCAGCGGCTCTTACCTCCGGAGAGCATCCTACCTTCGTCTTTCGCGTCTTATGTAGTCTACACCTCGGCAAAAAGCTTTTCCACTATGTCTGGCTAGGAAAAACTGTGCCAGCACAGAAAACATCTCCCATCGTGTTCTAGAAGTTGCACGGATGTCTGCCAAGTGTTTGGCAGGAAGAAAAGAAAAGTTGTCCAAAACAGCTTCCAATCGAATGTTCCTGTGATTGGAAAAGTCAGGAGAGTGCAAAGGTACTGTTTTCTATCAGTTGGCAAGGTGCGCACACAATCCCAGTGTTGTACAGCTTGCTTCTTCACCTTCCCGAAGCTGCCGCTCTCGCCGGCTGCCGGAGCCCAAGAAGCGGCTTCTTCGCGCAAAGACGATTGTGCCGCTCACAGTGCTCTCCTTAGCGCGGCTTCTGCCGAAAGACGCCCGGCAGCGGCTCTTACCTCCGGAGAGCATCCTACCTTCGTCTTTCGCGTCTTTTGTAGTCTACATCTTAGCAAAACGCTTTTCCACTATGTCTGGCTAGGAAAAACTGTGCCAGCACAGAAAACATCTCCCATCGTGTTCTAGAAGTTGCACGGATGTCTGCCAAGTGTTTGGCAGGAAGAAAAGAAAAGTTGTCCAAAACAGCTTCCAATCGAATGTTCCTGTGATTGGAAAAGTCAGGAGAGTGCAAAGGTACTGTTTTCTATCAGTTGGCAAGGTGCGCACACAATCCCAGTGTTGTACAGCTTGCTTCTTCACCTTCCCGAAGCTGCCGCTCTCGCCGGCTGCCGGAGCCCAAGAAGCGGCTTCTTCGCGCAAAGACGATTGTGCCGCTCACAGTGCTCTCCTTAGCGCGGCTTCTGCCGAAAGACGCCCGGCAGCGGCTCTTACCTCCGGAGAGCATCCTACCTTCGTCTTTCGCGTCTTTTGTAGTCTACATCTTAGCAAAACGCTTTTCCACTATGTCTGGCTAGGAAAAACTGTGCCAGCACAGAAAACATCTCCCATCGTGTTCTAGAAGTTGCACGGATGTCTGCCAAGTGTTTGGCAGGAAGAAAAGAAAAGTTGTCCAAAACAGCTTCCAATCGAATGTTCCTGTGATTGGAAAAGTCAGGAGAGTGCAAAGGTACTGTTTTCTATCAGTTGGCAAGGTGCGCACACAATCCCAGTGTTGTACAGCTTGCTTCTTCACCTTCCCGAAGCTGCCGCTCTCGCCGGCTGCCGGAGCCCAAGAAGCGGCTTCTTCGCGCAAAGACGATTGTGCCGCTCACAGTGCTCTCCTTAGCGCGGCTTCTGCCGAAAGACGCCCGGCAGCGGCTCTTACCTCCGGAGAGCATCCTACCTTCGTCTTTCGCGTCTTATGTAGTCTACACCTCGGCAAAAAGCTTTTCCACTATGTCTGGCTAGGAAAAACTGTGCCAGCACAGAAAACATCTCCCATCGTGTTCTAGAAGTTGCACGGATGTCTGCCAAGTGTTTGGCAGGAAGAAAAGAAAAGTTGTCCAAAACAGCTTCCAATCGAATGTTCCTGTGATTGGAAAAGTCAGGAGAGTGCAAAGGTACTGTTTTCTATCAGTTGGCAAGGTGCGCACACAATCCCAGTGTTGTACAGCTTGCTTCTTCACCTTCCCGAAGCTGCCGCTCTCGCCGGCTGCCGGAGCCCAAGAAGCGGCTTCTTCGCGCAAAGACGATTGTGCCGCTCACAGTGCTCTCCTTAGCGCGGCTTCTGCCGAAAGACGCCCGGCAGCGGCTCTTACCTCCGGAGAGCATCCTACCTTCGTCTTTCGCGTCTTATGTAGTCTACACCTCGGCAAAAAGCTTTTCCACTATGTCTGGCTAGGAAAAACTGTGCCAGCACAGAAAACATCTCCCATCGTGTTCTAGAAGTTGCACGGATGTCTGCCAAGTGTTTGGCAGGAAGAAAAGAAAAGTTGTCCAAAACAGCTTCCAATCGAATGTTCCTGTGATTGGAAAAGTCAGGAGAGTGCAAAGGTACTGTTTTCTATCAGTTGGCAAGGTGCGCACACAATCCCAGTGTTGTACAGCTTGCTTCTTCACCTTCCCGAAGCTGCCGCTCTCGCCGGCTGCCGGAGCCCAAGAAGCGGCTTCTTCGCGCAAAGACGATTGTGCCGCTCACAGTGCTCTCCTTAGCGCGGCTTCTGCCGAAAGACGCCCGGCAGCGGCTCTTACCTCCGGAGAGCATCCTACCTTCGTCTTTCGCGTCTTTTGTAGTCTACATCTTAGCAAAACGCTTTTCCACTATGTCTGGCTAGGAAAAACTGTGCCAGCACAGAAAACATCTCCCATCGTGTTCTAGAAGTTGCACGGATGTCTGCCAAGTGTTTGGCAGGAAGAAAAGAAAAGTTGTCCAAAACAGCTTCCAATCGAATGTTCCTGTGATTGGAAAAGTCAGGAGAGTGCAAAGGTACTGTTTTCTATCAGTTGGCAAGGTGCGCACACAATCCCAGTGTTGTACAGCTTGCTTCTTCACCTTCCCGAAGCTGCCGCTCTCGCCGGCTGCCGGAGCCCAAGAAGCGGCTTCTTCGCGCAAAGACGATTGTGCCGCTCACAGTGCTCTCCTTAGCGCGGCTTCTGCCGAAAGACGCCCGGCAGCGGCTCTTACCTCCGGAGAGCATCCTACCTTCGTCTTTCGCGTCTTTTGTAGTCTACATCTTAGCAAAACGCTTTTCCACTATGTCTGGCTAGGAAAAACTGTGCCAGCACAGAAAACATCTCCCATCGTGTTCTAGAAGTTGCACGGATGTCTGCCAAGTGTTTGGCAGGAAGAAAAGAAAAGTTGTCCAAAACAGCTTCCAATCGAATGTTCCTGTGATTGGAAAAGTCAGGAGAGTGCAAAGGTACTGTTTTCTATCAGTTGGCAAGGTGCGCACACAATCCCAGTGTTGTACAGCTTGCTTCTTCACCTTCCCGAAGCTGCCGCTCTCGCCGGCTCCCGGAACCGAAGAATCGGCTTGTTCGCGCAAACACGATTGTGCCGCTCACAGGGCTCTCCTTAGCGCGGCTTCTGCCGAAAGACGCCCGGCAGCGGCTCTTACCTCCGGAGAGCATCCTACCTTCGTCTTTCGCGTCTTATGTAGTCTACATCTTAGCAAAACGCTTTTCCACTATGTCTGGCTAGGAAAAACCGTGCCAGCACAGAAAACATCTCCCATCGTTTTCTAGAAGTTGCAGATATGTCTGCCAAGTGTTTGGGAGGAAGAAAAGAAAAGTTGTCCAAAACAGCTTCCAATCGAATGTTCCTGTGATTGGAAAAGTCAGGAGAGTGCAAAGGTACTGTTTTCTATCAGTTGGCAAGGTGCGCACACAATCCCAGTGTTGTACAGCTTGCTTCTTCACCTTCCCGAAGCTGCCACTCTCAGGAGGTAAGAGCCGCTGCCGGGCGTCTTTCGGCAGAAGCCGCGCTAAGGGGAGCACTGTGAGCGGCACAATCGTCTTTGCGCGAAGAAGCCGCTTCTTGGGCTCCGGCAGCCGGCGAGAGCGGCAGCTTCGGGAAGGTGAAGAAGCAAGCTGTACAACACTGGGATTGTGTGCGCACCTTGCCAACTGATAGAAAACAGTACCTTTGCACTCTCCTGACTTTTCCAATCACAGGAACATTCGATTGGAAGCTGTTTTGGACAACTTTTCTTTTCTTCCTGCCAAACACTTGGCAGACATCCGTGCAACTTCTAGAACACGATGGGAGATGTTTTCTGTGCTGGCACAGTTTTTCCTAGCCAGACATAGTGGAAAAGCTTTTTGCCGAGGTGTAGATGAGAAGAGGAGCTAAAGACGAAGGTAGGATGCTCTCCGGAGGTAAGAGCCGCTGCCGGGCGTCTTTCGGCAGAAGCCGCGCTAAGGAGAGCACTGTGAGCGGCACAATCGTCTTTGCGCGAAGAAGCCGCTTCTTGGGCTCCGGCAGCCGGCGAGAGCGGCAGCTTCGGGAAGGTGAAGAAGCAAGCTGTACAACACTGGGATTGTGTGCGCACCTTGCCAACTGATAGAAAACAGTACCTTTGCACTCTCCTGACTTTTCCAATCACAGGAACATTCGATTGGAAGCTGTTTTGGACAACTTTTCTTTTCTTCCTGCCAAACACTTGGCAGACATCCGTGCAACTTCTAGAACACGATGGGAGATGTTTTCTGTGCTGGCACAGTTTTTCCTAGCCAGACATAGTGGAAAAGCTTTTTGCCGAGGTGTAGATGAGAAGAGGAGCTAAAGAGTGGATGTTAGCAAATGACACCCATCTTCAAAAAAGGCAATTAAGAGGACTCGCCATAGTACAAACCAGCCAGCCTCTTTTTTATCCCCAGGAAGTTGATGAAGCAGCTCTTCCTGGAAATCCTTGCCAGGCACATGACAGATGACCAAATAATGTAGTTAGCATGATTTTTCAGGGGAATTTCATGCTGAACATCACTTTAAACTCCTCTGATGAATCAACTTGACTGGTAGATGAAGGGAATATTATCTGCCTGGGCTTCAGGGAGGTTTTTGACATACCTCTACATGGCATCACACATACATATGGAAGCAATAGTGCAAAGGGGAGGGAATCAGTGTCTTTTCAGTGATGCTGAGGGAAAAGACAAGAGGCAGTGGGCACACACTGAAATACAGGAGATTGCCTTTGAACATCAGTAAATGTTTCTTTACTGTCAGGGTGACTGAACCACGGCACAGACTGCCCAGAAAGATTGTGGAGCCTGGATCTTTGAAGACATTAAAAGTACACCCAGATAGAATCCTGGGCAAGAGGCTCTAGGTATCCTGGTTTAGGCAGGGGGGTTGGGCCTGGTTAGCCCCACCAACCCCTTCCACTCTCTTTCATTCTGTGCTAGTGAATTCTCTTCAAGATGCATTTCAAAGCGCTGGCATGACAAAGTTCTGTGCAGACAGAGATCCAAATGGACATGGCATCTAAGTTCCTTAAGCAGTGTTCAAGAAGAATGTAAAACTCTGGCACAAGTGTCTCTTCCCTAACTGAATCCCTTTCATGGGAAAATTCCCAGCTCTAGAAAGATCTTCTGATACGCATGCTTAAGACTGACACTGGCTGAGCAAATTTCTCCCTATGTATATCTAAGACCAGTTAGGATCTTCACCCAAAGTGCAGTCAACATAGTCACAGAATGCCTATTGTTAAGAAGTGACAGCTTCCATCAGAATGGCAGCTATTGGTCCACAAAATGGATTAATGGATGGGAATTATCTACGTGGGTTAAAAACAAAAATAAAGAGTTGGTCTTTATTTATCAATTTCATGGCAATATTGATAAGGGAAGAAAAAGATCTAAGTCCTTGACTTTCTGGACTCGAGGAAAGATTTTAAAAATTCCTTGTAAAAATGTATGATCACAATCAGACTATTGAAACCATTTTAGTTGGGAACAAAGTTCCAAAATTGTCTAGATAGTGGCAAAGAAGCCAAGAAAATAGGAAAGAAACAAAAAGAGAGCAAAAGAGTCAGCTTCAGTGTACAAGCTCGTTCTAGAAGTAGTCTGCTGGGAAAAGGAACCCCCAGCTAAATTTCCAATGTATTCCTGCGCTTGATTCAGTAACTGGTCAATGTAAAAACCAATCCTTTTGTACAACTTCTTCCAGCAACAAAAACTCCAACAGGTTGACACTACCATCATGCCTGTTCCAGACATATTTAAAAGAGAAATGATGATTTTCTTGAAAACCTACTTACATAAAAGTTGCAAGATGGTGGAGGGATTCCCACATCCTCCTTCCTCCATCTGGCTTGAAAGTATATTTGATAAAATATGCAACAAAGCACATGATTTATAAGGGAGAGTCAAATGGATGATTTGGGAATCGATCTCTTGTTGATAGTAAACTTCATATCCACTCGGTGTGACCTTTTTAAAACAAAATGTGGAGCTGAGGCATGAATCTGCCACAACAATTGTAAAGCAAACATACACACTCCCCTTCATATGCCCCCCCCTCCACACACACCTAGGCACACACAGAGATCAGCATAGCAGATCATGAACACCTTGGAAAAGACTGAAATGCTAAATGCCTCTCTTGATGGGCAAAAGAGCTGGTGCAGTAATTCAAATGCCTGGTACAAAAATTCTGTTTAATATTTAGCTCCTATTTAAAACACAGCTTTTCATTTCATTCTATTTACAGAATATTTTCATTTCATTTGTTTCTTTAAAATTACTTAGTTCTCACCTGTTGTATGTCTAGGAATATTTTCTTCCAAAAATAGAAAAAAATAGATGATATCTTTTCAGCAGAAAACATTGGTTGATACAATTTTAAACCATCATGATATGGAAGAATTCTTCTGTCCCTCTCGAAGGTGGAAGAAGCATTTGGATCACAGATCATCTACAATGAAATACTTGACATGTTTAAGATGCTTTCAATCAATTTTGATCGTCAATTGCTTATTTGTTGTAAACAGTAATTTTTCAGTGAAGGGAAAGTGTGTGTGGTATATCTACATGATATGTTCAAAGGCAGTTCCTACTAATGGCCAGGCTGAATTCCAGTAAATAATGTCCCGAATGATATTTTGCCGCCTTCTTTGGCACTTCATGAAATCTTACCCCGATGAAGTGCTGAAACAAAGAGATTTTCTCTTAGAGAGTGTCTCATGTTGTAACCTATCCCATGGATTTTATGCTGTAATTCTTATCTCTTTTAAAATTTACTATCTTCTGTACAGTTTTCATGAAACTTTCTGTTACAGTAGTGAATAGCACAGATAAATGTCATTTTGTACAACTTTGAATTTACCCCAAGAGCTGAGAGAAAACTTGATCCTATACTTCAATCCGAGTTTCTTCTATAGTCCGACTTTGTTTCTCTACCATCAAGCTTCTCCTTTGTTGCTGCTCCAAGCCCCGTCCAAGGTGACCTTGAATACTTTCAGGGATGGGACACCCACAACTTCTCTGGGCAACCTGTTCCAGTGTTCCAGCACTCCCACAGTAAAAAAGGCCTTCCTTTCATCTAATATGTGTAGGAAATCATAAATCTAGGCATAGAAGCTTGGAGTGCAAATTTGAAATTCTTTGGATTTGAAGCACATTTTATATGAATACTGACTTCCAGATGACTAAAAGATGTTGATGGGCATTTGAGCTGACAAGTTTTGAAAAAGTGCACGGAAATTAAAATTGAAACCACTAAAATTAAAAACTCCTTGCCATTTTCTTTTTCCTCTCCTATTCAAAATTGCATATGTCAGATATCAGTGCTTCATGCAAACCTCTCAGATGCTCTCAGAGAAAAAGCTTTTCTTTCAGACTAAGTTGCGGTTGACGTAGAACACTAGCAGGAGTGAAAGATTTTCTGGGCATTGGGGCAGCACGTTCTCCTTGGATTTGTGTGCAGAATGCATTTTATCCAAACTGGAAAATAGATCCCAGCTCTGTTCTATTCATCATTCTTACTTCATCAGGCCAGAAGATTCTGTGAAAAGTAGCCTGTGGACCTTGAAGACAGCGCATGTGAACCAGATGAGAGGTGATAGAGAAGTTGAGGGAGAGAAGAAAGAGCATGAGGCTGAAACCAGAAAGTATTTCTCCACGTGATCATGGAAGATTGCAGGAGCCACTTGGTACTATCAAACCAGCCCAACTTGGCACTGGTGCCACCTTGGGTCTGGGAGCCATGTTGCATATCGTGCATTTTAAGGAGCCAGCTGGCCACACCCAGCCATATGCCCCCAAACACAAACCAAGGCCCTTTTCTCTGGCAAACAAAACTCAGCTGCCCTGCTTCTGGATGGCAGATTGCAGGAACCACTTGGTACTATCAAACCAGCCCAACTTGGCACTGGTGCCACCATGGGTCTGGTCACCATCCTGCCTATTGTAGCTTTTCAGGAGCCAGCCGGTCACTCTCAGCCATAGGCCCCCAAACACAAACCTCGGCCCGTTTCCCTGGCAAACAAAAGTAAGCTGTCCCGCTTCTGGATGGCAGATTGCAGGAGCCACTTGGTACTATCAAACCAGCCCGACTTGGCACTGGTGCCACCTTGGGTCTGGGAAACATCCTGCGTATCGTGGATTCTTAGGAGCCAGCCGGCCACTCCTAGCCACAGGCCCCCAGACAAAAACCTAGGCCTATTTCTCTGGCAAACAAAAGTAAGCTGCCCCGCTTCTGGATGGCAGATTGCAGGAGACACTTGGTACTATCAAACCAGCCCAACTTGGCACTGGTGCCACCTTGGATCTGGGAACCATGCTGTGTATCGTGGATATTCAGGGGCCAGCCGGCCACTCTCAGCCATATGTCCCCAAACAGAAACCTCGGCCCGTTTCTCTGGCAAACAAAACTCAACTGCCCCTCTTCTGGATGGCAAATTGCAGGATGAACTTGATACTAAAACCGCAGGCCGACTTGGTAGTGGTGACACCTTGGACCTGGGAACCATCATGCGTATCGAGCATTTTAAGGAGCCAGCCGGCCACTCCCAGCAATATGCCCCCAAAAACAATCCACGGAATTTTTCTCTGGCAAACAAAAATCAGCTGCCCCGCTTCTGGATGGCAGATTGCAGGAGCCACTTTGCACCATCAAACCAGCCCGACTTGGCACTGGTGCCACCTTGCATCTGGGAACCATGCTGCCTAGCGTGGATTTTCAGGAGCCAGCCGGCCACTCTCAGCCATATGCCCCCAAAAACAAACCACGGACCTTTTCTCTGGCAAACAAAACTCAACTGCCCCTCTTCTGGATGGCAAATTTTAGGACGCACTTTGTACTACGAAGACCGCCCGACGTGGCACTGGTGCCACCTTGTGTCAGGGAACCATCCTGCATATCGAGCTTTTTAAGGAGCCAGCCGGTCACTCCCAGCCATAGGTCCCCAAAAACAAACCACGGACCATTTCTCATGGAAACAAAAATCCGCTGCCCCGCGTCTGGATGGCAGATTGCAGGAGCCACTTTGCACCATCAAACCAGCCCGACTTGGCACTGGTGCCACCTTGGGTCTGGGAACAATCCTGCGTATCGTACATATTCAGGAACCAGCCGAACACTCCCAGCCACAGGCCCCCAAACACAAACAACGGCCCATTTCCCTGGCAAACAAAACTCAGCTGCCCCGCTTCCGGATGGCAGTTTGCAGGAGCCACTTGGGACTATCAAACCAGCCCGACTTGGCACTGGTGCCACCTTGGGTCTGGGAACCATCCTGCGTATGGTGGATTCTAAGGAGCCAGCCGGCCACTCCCAGCCACAGGCCCCCAACAAAAACCACGGCCCTTTTTTCTGGCAAACAAAACTTAGCTGCCTCACTTCTGGATGGCAGATTGCAGGAGCCACTTGGTGTAATCAAACCAGCCCGACTTGGCACTGGTGCCACCTTGGGTCTGGGAACCATCCTGCGTATCGTGGATTCTAAGGAGCCAGCCGGCCACTCCCAGCCACAGGCCCCCAAACAAAATCAACGGCGCTGTTCCCTGGAAAACAAAACACGCCTGCCAACTTTTTGATGGAGTTTGCAGGAGCCACTTGGTACTATCAAACCAGCCCGACTTGGCACTGGTGCCACCTTGGGTCTGGGAAACATCCTGCGTATCGTGGATTCTTAGGAGCCAGCCGGCCACTCCTAGCCACAGGCCCCCAGACAAAAACCTAGGCCTATTTCTCTGGCAAACAAAAGTAAGCTGCCCCGCTTCTGGATGGCAGATTGCAGGAGACACTTGGTACTATCAAACCAGCCCAACTTGGCACTGGTGCCACCTTGGATCTGGGAACCATGCTGTGTATCGTGGATATTCAGGGGCCAGCCGGCCACTCTCAGCCATATGTCCCCAAACAGAAACCTCGGCCCGTTTCTCTGGCAAACAAAACTCAACTGCCCCTCTTCTGGATGGCAAATTGCAGGATGAACTTGATACTAAAACCGCAGGCCGACTTGGTAGTGGTGACACCTTGGACCTGGGAACCATCATGCGTATCGAGCATTTTAAGGAGCCAGCCGGCCACTCCCAGCAATATGCCCCCAAAAACAATCCACGGAATTTTTCTCTGGCAAACAAAAATCAGCTGCCCCGCTTCTGGATGGCAGATTGCAGGAGCCACTTTGCACCATCAAACCAGCCCGACTTGGCACTGGTGCCACCTTGCATCTGGGAACCATGCTGCCTAGCGTGGATTTTCAGGAGCCAGCCGGCCACTCTCAGCCATAGGCCCCCAAACAAAACCCACGGCCCGTTTCCCTGGCAAACAAAATTAAGCTGCCCCGCTTCTGGATGGCAGATTGCAGGACGCACTTGGTAGTATCAAACCAGCCCGACTTGGCACTGGTGCCACCTTGGGTCTGGGAACCATCCTGCGTATTGTGGGTTCAAAGGAGCCAGCCGGCCACTCCCAGCCACAGGCCCCCAAATACAAACAACGGCGCTTTTCCCTGGAAAACAAAACTCGCCTGACAACTTTTTGATGGCAGATTGCAGGAGCCACTTGGTACTATCAAACCAGCCCAACTTGGCACTGGTGCCACCATGGGTCTGGTCACCATCCTGCCTATCGTAGCTTTTCAGGAGCCAGCCGGTCACTCCCAGCCATATGTCCCCAGACAAATACCTCGGCCCGTTTCCCTGGCAAACAAAAGTAAGCTGCCCCGCTTCTGGATGGCAGATTGCAGGAGCCACTTGGTACTATCAAACCAGCCCAACTTGGCACTGGTGCCACCTCTGGTCTGGGAACCATGCTGCGTAACACAGATTCTAAGGCGCCAGTCGGCCACTCCCAGCCACAAGCCCCCAAACACAAACAACGGCGCTATTCTCTGGCAAACAAAACTCCACTGCTCCTCTTCTGGATGGCAAATTGCAGGACGCACTTGGTACTATAAAAACAGCCCGACTTGGCACTGGTGCCACCTTGGGTCTGGGAACCATCCTGCGTATCGATCTTTTTAATGAGACAGCCGGCCACTCCCAGCCATATGCCCCCAAACACAACCCACGGCCCTTTTCTCTGGCAAACAAAACTCAACTGCACCGCTTCTGGATGGCAGATTGCAGGAGCCACTTGGTACTATCAAACCAGCCCGACTTGGCACTGGTGCCACCTTGGGTCTGGGAACCATCCTGCGTATGGTGGATTCTAAGGAGCCAGCCGGCCACTCCCAGCCACAGGCCCCCAACAAAAACCACGGCCCTTTTTTCTGGCAAACAAAACTTAGCTGCCTCACTTCTGGATGGCAGATTGCAGGAGCCACTTGGTGTAATCAAACCAGCCCGACTTGGCACTGGTGCCACCTCTGGTCTGGGAACCATCCTGCGTATCGTGGATTCTAAGGAGCCAGCCGGCCACTCCCAGCCACAGGCCCCCAAACAAAATCAACGGCGCTGTTTCCCGGAAAACAAAACACGCCTGCCAACTTTTTGATGGAGTTTGCAGGAGCCACTTGGTACTATCAAACCAGCCCGACTTGGCACTGGTGCCACCTTGGGTCTGGGAAACATCCTGCGTATCGTGGATTCTTAGGAGCCAGCCGGCCACTCCTAGCCACAGGCCCCCAGACAAAAACCTAGGCCTATTTCTCTGGCAAACAAAAGTAAGCTGCCCCGCTTCTGGATGGCAGATTGCAGGAGACACTTGGTACTATCAAACCAGCCCAACTTGGCACTGGTGCCACCTTGGATCTGGGAACCATGCTGTGTATCGTGGATATTCAGGGGCCAGCCGGCCACTCTCAGCCATATGTCCCCAAACAGAAACCTCGGCCCGTTTCTCTGGCAAACAAAACTCAACTGCCCCTCTTCTGGATGGCAAATTGCAGGATGAACTTGATACTAAAACCGCAGGCCGACTTGGTAGTGGTGACACCTTGGACCTGGGAACCATCATGCGTATCGAGCATTTTAAGGAGCCAGCCGGCCACTCCCAGCAATATGCCCCCAAAAACAATCCACGGAATTTTTCTCTGGCAAACAAAAATCAGCTGCCCCGCTTCTGGATGGCAGATTGCAGGAGCCACTTTGCACCATCAAACCAGCCCAACTTGGCACTGGTGCCACCTTGCATCTGGGAACCATGCTGCCTAGCGTGGATTTTCAGGAGCCAGCCGGCCTCTCTCAGCCATAGGCCCCCAAACAAAACCCACGGCCCGTTTCCCTGGCAAACAAAATTAAGCTGCCCCGCTTCTGGATGGCAGATTGCAGGACGCACTTGGTAGTATCAAACCAGCCCGACTTGGCACTGGTGCCACCTTGGGTCTGGGAACCATCCTGCGTATCGTGGGTTCAAAGGAGCCAGCCGGCCACTCCCAGCCACAGGCCCCCAAATACAAACAACGGCGCTTTTCCCTGGAAAACAAAACTCGCCTGACAACTTTTTGATGGCAGATTGCAGGAGCCACTTGGTACTATCAAACCAGCCCAACTTGGCACTGGTGCCACCATGGGTCTGGTCACCATCCTGCCTATCGTAGCTTTTCAGGAGCCAGCCAGCCACCCTCAGTCAGAGGCCCCTAGACAAATATTTCGGCCCGTTTCCCTGGCAAACAAAAGTAAGCTACCCCGCTTCTGGATGGCAGATTGCAGGAGCCACTTTGCACCATCAAACTAGCCCGACTTGGCACTGGTGCCACCTCAGCTCTGGGAACCATCCTGCGTATCGTTCATTGTAAGGAGCCAGCCGGCCACTCCAGCCACAGGCCCCCAGACACAAACAACGGCGCTTTTCCCTGGAAAACAAAACTCGCCTGCCAACTTTTTGATGGCAGATTGCAGGAGCCACTTGCTACTATCAAATCAGCCCAACTTGGCACTGGTGCCACCATGGGTCTGGTCACCATCCTGCCTATCGTAGCTTTTCAGGAGCCAGCCGGTCACTCCCAGCCATAGGCCCCCAGACAAAAACCTCGGCCCGTTTCCCTGGCAAACAAAAGTAAGTCATCCCGCTTCTGGATGGCAGATTGCAGGAGCCACTTTTCACCATCAAACCAGCCCGACTTGGCACTGGTGCCACCTCTGGTCTGGGAACCATCCTGCGTATCATGGATTCTAAGGAGCCAGCCGGCCACTCCCAGCCAGAGGCCCCCAAACACAAACAACGGCGCTTTTCCCTGGATAACAAACTCGCCTGCCAACTTTTTGATGGCAGATTGCAGGAGCCACTTGGTACTATCAAATCAGCCCAACTTGGCACTGGTGCCACCATGGGTCTGGTCACCATCCTGCCTATCGTAGCTTTTCAGGAGCCAGCCGGTAACTCCCAGCCATAGGCCCTGAGACACAAACCTCGGCCCGTTTCCCTGGCAAACAAAAGTAAGCTGCCCCGCTTCTGGATGGTAGATTGCAGGACGCACTTGGTACTATCAAACCAGCCCAACTTGGCACTGGTGCCACCTCTGGTCTGGGAACCATCCTGCGTATCGTGGATTCTAAGGAGCCAGCCGGCCACTCCCAGCCACAGGCCCCCAAACACAAACAACGGCGCTTTTCCCTGGAAAACAAAACTCGCCTGCCAACTTTTTGATGGCAGATTGCAGGAGCCACTTGGTACTATCAAACCAGCCCAACTTGGCACTGGTGCCACCATGGGTCTGGTCACCATCCTGCCTATCGTAGCTTTTCAGGAGCCAGCCGGTCACTCCCAGCCATAGGCCCCCAGACACAAACCTCGGCCCGTTTCCCTGGCAAACAAAAGTAAGCTGCCCCGCTTCTGGATGGCAGATTGCAGGACGCACTTGGTAGTATCAAACCAGCCCGACTTGGCACTGGTGCCACCTCTGGTCTGGGAACCATCCTGCGTATCGTGGATTCTAAGCAGCCAGCCGTCCACTCCCAGCCACAGGCCCCCAAACACAAACAACGGCGCTTTTCCCTGGAAAACAAAACTCGCCTGCCAACATTTTGATGGCAGATTGCAGGAGCCACTTGGTACTATCAAATCAACCCAACTTGGCACTGGTGCCACCATGCGTTTGGTCACCATCCTGCCTATCGTAGCTTTTCAGGAGCCAGACGGTCACTCCCAGCTATAGGCCCCCAGACAAAAACCTCGGCCCGTTCTAAGGAGCCATTCGTCCACTCCCAGCCACAGGCCCCCAAACACAAACAACGGCGCTTTTCCCTGGAAAACAAAACTCGCCTGCCAACATTTTGATGGCAGATTGCAGGAGCCACTTGGTACTATCAAACCAGCCCAACTTGGCACTGGTGCCACCATGGGTCTGGTCACCATCCTGCCTATCGTAGCTTTTCAGGAGCCAGCCGGTCACTCGCAGCCATAGGCCCCCAGAAACAATACTCGGCCCGTTTCCCTGGCAAACAAAAGTAAGCTGCCCCGCTTCTGGATGGCAGATTGCAGGAGCCACTTTGCACCATCAAACTAGCCCGACTTGGCACTGGTGCCACCTCTGGTCTGGGAACCATCCTGCGTATCGTGGATTCTAAGGAGCCATTCGCCCACTCCCAGCCACAGGCCCCCAAACACAAACAACGGCGCTTTTCCCTGGAAAACAAAACTCGCCTGCCAACTTTTTGATGGCAGATTGCAGGAGCCACTTGGTACTATCAAACCAGCCCAACTTGGCACTGGTGCCACCATGGGTCTGGTCACCATCCTGCCTATCGTAGCTTTTCAAGAGCCAGCCGGTCACTCCCAGCCATAGGCCCCCAGACACAAACCTCGGCCCGTTTCCCTGGCAAACAAAAGTAAGCTACCCCGCTTCTGGATGGCAGATTGCAGGACGCACTTGATAGTATCAAACCAGCCCGACTTGGCACTGGTGCCACCTCAGGTCTGGGAACCATGCTGCGTATCGTGGATTCTAATTAGCCATCTGGCCACTCCCACCCACAGGCCCCCAAACAAAAACAACGGCGCTTTTCCCTGGAAAACAAACCTCGCCTGCCAAATTTTGATGGCAGATTGCCGGAGCCACTTGGTACTATCAAACCAGCCCAACTTGACACTGGTGCCACCATGGGTCTGGTCACCATCCTGCCTATCGTAGCTTTTCAGGAGCCAGCCGGTCACTCCCAGCCATAGGCCCCCAGACAAAAACCTTGGCCCGTTTCCCTGGCAAACAAAAGTAAGTTATCCCGCTTCTGGATGGCAGATTGCAGGAGCCACTTTTCACCATCAAACCAGCCCGACTTGGCACTGGTGCCACCTCTGGTCTGGGAACCATCCTGCGTATCGTGGATTCTAAGCAGCCAGCCGGCCACTCCCAGCCACAGGCCCCCAAACACAAACCACAGCGCTTTTCCCTGGAAAACAAAACTCGCCTGCCAACTTTTTGATGGCAGATTGCAGGAGCCACTTGGTACTATCAAACCAGCCCAACTTGGCACTGGTGCCACCATGGATCTGGTCACCATCCTGCCTATCGTAGCTTTTCAGGAGCCAGCCGGTCACTCCCAGCCATAGGTCCCCAGTCACAAACCTCGGCCCGTTTCCCTGGCAAACAAAAGTAAGCTGCCCCGCTTCTGGATGGCAGATTGCAGGAGCCACTTGGTACTATCAAACCAGCCCAACTTGGCACTGGTGCCACCTCTGGTCTGGGAACCATGCTGCGTAACACAGATTCTAAGGCGCCAGTCGGCCACTCCCAGCCACAACGCCCCAAACACAAACAACGGCGGTATTCTCTGGCAAACAAAACTCCACTGCCCCTCTTCTGGATGGCAAATTGCAGGACGCACTTGGTACTATAAAAACAGCCCGACTTGGCACTGGTGCCACCTTGGGTCTGGGAACCATCCTGCGTATCGATCTTTTTAATGAGACATCCGGCCACTCCCAGCCATATGCCCCCAAACACAACCCACGGCCCTTTTCTCTGGCAAACAAAACTCAACTGCACCGCTTCTGGATGGCAGATTGCAGGAGCCACTTGGTACTATCAAACCAGCCCGACTTGGCACTGGTGCCACCTTGGGTCTGGGAACCATCCTGCGTATGGTGGATTCTAAGGAGCCAGCCGGCCACTCCCAGCCACAGGCCCCCAACAAAAACCACGGCCCTTTTTTCTGGCAAACAAAACTTAGCTGCCTCACTTCTGGATGGCAGATTGCAGGAGCCACTTGGTGTAATCAAACCAGCCCGACTTGGCACTGGTGCCACCTTGGGTCTGGGAACCATCCTGCGTATCGTGGATTCTAAGGAGCCAGCCGGCCACTCCCAGCCACAGGCCCCCAAACAAAATCAACGGCGCTGTTCCCTGGAAAACAAAACACGCCTGCCAACTTTTTGATGGAGTTTGCAGGAGCCACTTGGTACTATCAAACCAGCCCGACTTGGCACTGGTGCCACCTTGGGTCTGGGAAACATCCTGCGTATCGTGGATTCTTAGGAGCCAGCCGGCCACTCCTAGCCACAGGCCCCCAGACAAAAACCTAGGCCTATTTCTCTGGCAAACAAAAGTAAGCTGCCCCGCTTCTGGATGGCAGATTGCAGGAGACACTTGGTACTATCAAACCAGCCCAACTTGGCACTGGTGCCACCTCTGGTCTGGGAACCATCCTGCGTATCGTGGATTCTAAGCAGCCAGCCGTCCACTCCCAGCCACAGGCCCCCAAACACAAACAACGGCGCTTTTCCCTGGAAAACAAAACTCGCCTGCCAACATTTTGATGGCAGATTGCAGGAGCCACTTGGTACTATCAAATCAACCCAACTTGGCACTGGTGCCACCATGCGTTTGGTCACCATCCTGCCTATCGTAGCTTTTCAGGAGCCAGACGGTCACTCCCAGCTATAGGCCCCCAGACAAAAACCTCGGCCCGTTCTAAGGAGCCATTCGTCCACTCCCAGCCACAGGCCCCCAAACACAAACAACGGCGCTTTTCCCTGGAAAACAAAACTCGCCTGCCAACATTTTGATGGCAGATTGCAGGAGCCACTTGGTACTATCAAACCAGCCCAACTTGGCACTGGTGCCACCATGGGTCTGGTCACCATCCTGCCTATCGTAGCTTTTCAGGAGCCAGCCGGTCACTCGCAGCCATAGGCCCCCAGAAACAATACTCGGCCCGTTTCCCTGGCAAACAAAAGTAAGCTGCCCCGCTTCTGGATGGCAGATTGCAGGAGCCACTTTGCACCATCAAACTAGCCCGACTTGGCACTGGTGCCACCTCTGGTCTGGGAACCATCCTGCGTATCGTGGATTCTAAGGAGCCATTCGCCCACTCCCAGCCACAGGCCCCCAAACACAAACAACGGCGCTTTTCCCTGGAAAACAAAACTCGCCTGCCAACTTTTTGATGGCAGATTGCAGGAGCCACTTGGTACTATCAAACCAGCCCAACTTGGCACTGGTGCCACCATGGGTCTGGTCACCATCCTGCCTATCGTAGCTTTTCAAGAGCCAGCCGGTCACTCCCAGCCATAGGCCCCCAGACACAAACCTCGGCCCGTTTCCCTGGCAAACAAAAGTAAGCTACCCCGCTTCTGGATGGCAGATTGCAGGACGCACTTGATAGTATCAAACCAGCCCGACTTGGCACTGGTGCCACCTCAGGTCTGGGAACCATGCTGCGTATCGTGGATTCTAATTAGCCATCTGGCCACTCCCACCCACAGGCCCCCAAACAAAAACAACGGCGCTTTTCCCTGGAAAACAAACCTCGCCTGCCAAATTTTGATGGCAGATTGCCGGAGCCACTTGGTACTATCAAACCAGCCCAACTTGACACTGGTGCCACCATGGGTCTGGTCACCATCCTGCCTATCGTAGCTTTTCAGGAGCCAGCCGGTCACTCCCAGCCATAGGCCCCCAGACAAAAACCTTGGCCCGTTTCCCTGGCAAACAAAAGTAAGTTATCCCGCTTCTGGATGGCAGATTGCAGGAGCCACTTTTCACCATCAAACCAGCCCGACTTGGCACTGGTGCCACCTCTGGTCTGGGAACCATCCTGCGTATCGTGGATTCTAAGCAGCCAGCCGGCCACTCCCAGCCACAGGCCCCCAAACACAAACCACAGCGCTTTTCCCTGGAAAACAAAACTCGCCTGCCAACTTTTTGATGGCAGATTGCAGGAGCCACTTGGTACTATCAAACCAGCCCAACTTGGCACTGGTGCCACCATGGATCTGGTCACCATCCTGCCTATCGTAGCTTTTCAGGAGCCAGCCGGTCACTCCCAGCCATAGGTCCCCAGTCACAAACCTCGGCCCGTTTCCCTGGCAAACAAAAGTAAGCTGCCCCGCTTCTGGATGGCAGATTGCAGGAGCCACTTGGTACTATCAAACCAGCCCAACTTGGCACTGGTGCCACCTCTGGTCTGGGAACCATGCTGCGTAACACAGATTCTAAGGCGCCAGTCGGCCACTCCCAGCCACAACCCCCCAAACACAAACAACGGCGGTATTCTCTGGCAAACAAAACTCCACTGCCCCTCTTCTGGATGGCAAATTGCAGGACGCACTTGGTACTATAAAAACAGCCCGACTTGGCACTGGTGCCACCTTGGGTCTGGGAACCATCCTGCGTATCGATCTTTTTAATGAGACATCCGGCCACTCCCAGCCATATGCCCCCAAACACAACCCACGGCCCTTTTCTCTGGCAAACAAAACTCAACTGCACCGCTTCTGGATGGCAGATTGCAGGAGCCACTTGGTACTATCAAACCAGCCCGACTTGGCACTGGTGCCACCTTGGGTCTGGGAACCATCCTGCGTATGGTGGATTCTAAGGAGCCAGCCGGCCACTCCCAGCCACAGGCCCCCAACAAAAACCACGGCCCTTTTTTCTGGCAAACAAAACTTAGCTGCCTCACTTCTGGATGGCAGATTGCAGGAGCCACTTGGTGTAATCAAACCAGCCCGACTTGGCACTGGTGCCACCTTGGGTCTGGGAACCATCCTGCGTATCGTGGATTCTAAGGAGCCAGCCGGCCACTCCCAGCCACAGGCCCCCAAACAAAATCAACGGCGCTGTTCCCTGGAAAACAAAACACGCCTGCCAACTTTTTGATGGAGTTTGCAGGAGCCACTTGGTACTATCAAACCAGCCCGACTTGGCACTGGTGCCACCTTGGGTCTGGGAAACATCCTGCGTATCGTGGATTCTTAGGAGCCAGCCGGCCACTCCTAGCCACAGGCCCCCAGACAAAAACCTAGGCCTATTTCTCTGGCAAACAAAAGTAAGCTGCCCCGCTTCTGGATGGCAGATTGCAGGAGACACTTGGTACTATCAAACCAGCCCAACTTGGCACTGGTGCCACCTTGGATCTGGGAACCATGCTGTGTATCGTGGATATTCAGGGGCCAGCCGGCCACTCTCAGTCATATGTCCCCAAACAGAAACCTCGGCCCGTTTCTCTGGCAAACAAAACTCAACTGCCCCTCTTCTGGATGGCAAATTGCAGGATGAACTTGATACTAAAACCACAGGCCGACTTGGTAGTGGTGACACCTTGGACCTGGGAACCATCATGCGTATCGAGCATTTTAAGGAGCCAGCCGGCCACTCCCAGCAATATGCCCCCAAAAACAATCCACGGAATTTTTCTCTGGCAAACAAAAATCAGCTGCCCCGCTTCTGGATGGCAGATTGCAGGAGCCACTTTGCACCATCAAACCAGCCCGACTTGGCACTGGTGCCACCTTGCATCTGGGAACCATGCTGCCTAGCGTGGATTTTCAGGAGCCAGCCGGCCACTCTCAGCCATATGCCCCCAAAAACAAACCACGGACCTTTTCTCTGGCAAACAAAATTAAGCTGCCCCGCTTCTGGATGGCAGATTGCGGGACGCACTTGGTAGTATCAAACCAGCCCGACTTGGCACTGGTGCCACCTTGGGTCTGGGAACCATCCTGCGTATTGTGGGTTCAAAGGAGCCAGCCGGCCACTCCCAGCCACAGGCCCCCAAATACAAACAACGGCGCTTTTCCCTGGAAAACAAAACTCGCCTGACAACTTTTTGATGGCAGATTGCAGGAGCCACTTGGTACTATCAAACCAGCCCAACTTGGCACTGGTGCCACCATGGGTCTGGTCACCATCCTGCCTATCGTAGCTTTTCAGGAGCCAGCCAGCCACCCCCAGCCAGAGGCCCCTAGACAAATATTTCGGCCCGTTTCCCTGGCAAACAAAAGTAAGCTACCCCGCTTCTGGATGGCAGATTGCAGGAGCCACTTTGCACCATCAAACTAGCCCGACTTGGCACTGGTGCCACCTCAGCTCTGGGAACCATCCTGCGTATCGTTCATTGTAAGGAGCCAGCCGGCCACTCCAGCCACAGGCCCCCAAACACAAACAACGGCACTTTTCCCTGGAAAACAAAACTCGCCTGCCAACTTTTTGATGGCAGATTGCAGGAGCCACTTGGTACTATCAAACCAGCCCAACTTGGCACTGGTGCCACCATGGGTCTGGTCACCATCCTGCCTATCGTAGCTTTTCAGGAGCCAGCCGGTCACTCCCAGCCATAGGCCCCCAGAAAAAAACCTCGGCCCTTTTCCCTGGCAAACAAAAGTAAGTCATCCCGCTTCTGGATGGCAGATTGCAGGAGCCACTTTTCACCATCAAACCAGCCCGACTTGGCACTGGTGCCACCTCAGGTCTGGGAACCATCCTGCGTATCATGGATTCTAAGGAGCCAGCCGGCCACTCCCAGCCAGAGGCCCCCAAACACAAACAACGGCGCTTTTCCCTGGATAACAAACTCGCCTGCCAACTTTTTGATGGCAGATTGCAGGAGCCACTTGGTACTATCAAATCAGCCCAACTTGGCACTGGTGCCACCATGGGTCTGGTCACCATCCTGCCTATCGTAGCTTTTCAGGAGCCAGCCGGTAACTCCCAGCCATAGGCCCTGAGACACAAACCTCGGCCCGTTTCCCTGGCAAACAAAAGTAAGCTGCCCCGCTTCTGGATGGTAGATTGCAGGACGCACTTGGTACTATCAAACCAGCCCAACTTGGCACTGGTGCCACCTCTGGTCTGGGAACCATCCTGCGTATCGTGGATTCTAAGGAGCCAGCCGGCCACTCCCAGCCACAGGCCCCCAAACACAAACAACGGCGCTTTTCCCTGGAAAACAAAACTCGCCTGCCAACTTTTTGATGGCAGATTGCAGGAGCCACTTGGTACTATCAAACCAGCCCAACTTGGCACTGGTGCCACCATGGGTCTGGTCACCATCCTGCCTATCGTAGCTTTTCAGGAGCCAGCCGGTCACTCCCAGCCATAGGCCCCCAGACACAAACCTCGGCCCGTTTCCCTGGCAAACAAAAGTAAGCTGCCCCGCTTCTGGATGGCAGATTGCAGGACGCACTTGGTAGTATCAAACCAGCCCGACTTGGCACTGGTGCCACCTCTGGTCTGGGAACCATCCTGCGTATCGTGGATTCTAAGCAGCCAGCCGGCCACTCCTAGCCACAGGCCCCCAAACACAAACAACGGCGCTTTTCCCTGGAAAACAAAACTCGCCTGCCAACATTTTGATGGCAGATTGCAGGAGCCACTTGGTACTATCAAATCAGCACAACTTGGCACTGGTGCCACCATGCGTTTGGTCACCATCCTGCCTATCGTAGCTTTTCAGGAGCCAGACGGTCACTCCCAGCTATAGGCCCCCAGACAAAAACCTCGGCCCGTTTCCCTGGCATACAAAAGTAAGCTGCCCCGCTTCTGGATGGCAGATTGCAGGAACCACTTGGTAGTATCAAACCAGCCCGACTTGGCACTGGTGCCACCTCTGGTCTGGGAACCATCCTGCGTATCGTGGTTCTAAGGAGCCATCCGTCCACTCCCAGCCACAGGCCCCCAAACACAAACAACGGCGCTTTTCCCTGGAAAACAAAACTCGCCTGCCAACATTTTGATGGCAGATTGCAGGAGCCACTTGGTACTATCAAACCAGCCCAACTTGGCACTGGTGCCACCATGGGTCTGGTCACCATCCTGCCTATCGTAGCTTTTCAGGAGCCAGCCGGTCACTCGCAGCCATAGGCCCCCAGAAACAATACTCGGCCCGTTTCCCTGGCAAACAAAAGTAAGCTGCCCCGCTTCTGGATGGCAGATTGCAGGAGCCACTTTGCACCATCAAACTAGCCCGACTTGGCACTGGTGCCACCTCTGGTCTGGGAACCATGCCGCGTATCGTGGATTCTAAGGAGCCAGCCGGCCACTCCCACCCACAGGCCCCAAACAAAAACAACGGCGCTTTTCCCTGGAAAACAAAACTCGCCTGCCAATTTTTTGATGGCAGATTGCAGGAGCCACTTGGTACTATCAAACCAGCCCAACTTGGCACTGGTGCCACCATGGGTCTGGTCACCATCCTGCCTATCGTAGCTTTTCAGGAGCCAGCCGGTCACTCCCAGCCATAGGCCCCCAGACACAAACCTCGGCCCGTTTCCCTGGCAAACAAAAGTAAGCTACCCCGCTTCTGGATGGCAGATTGCAGGACGCACTTGATAGTATCAAACCAGCCCGACTTGGCACTGGTGCCACCTCAGGTCTGGGAACCATGCTGCGTATCGTGGATTCTAATTAGCCATCTGGCCACTCCCACCCACAGGCCCCGAAACAAAAACAACGGCGCTTTTCCCTGGAAAACAAAACTCGCCTGCCAACTTTTTGATGGCAGATTGCAGGAGCCACTTGGTACTATCAAACCAGCCCAACTTGGCACTGGTGCCACCATGGGTCTGGTCACCATCCTGCCTATCGTAGCTTTTCAGGAGCCAGGCGGTCACTCCCAGCCATAGGCCCTGAGACACAAACCTCGGCCCGTTTCCCTGGCAAACAAAAGTAAGCTGCCCCGCTTCTGGATGGCAGATTGCAGGACGCACTTGGTAGTATCAAACCAGCCCGACTTGGCACTGGTGCCACCTCTGGTCTGGGAACCATCCTGCGTATCGTGGATTCTAAGCAGCCAGCCGGCCACTCCTAGCCACAGGCCCCCAAACACAAACAACGGCGCTTTTCCCTGGAAAACAAAACTCGCCTGCCAACATTTTGATGGCAGATTGCAGGAGCCACTTGGTACTATCAAATCAGCCCAACTTGGCACTGGTGCCACCATGCGTTTGGTCACCATCCTGCCTATCGTAGCTTTTCAGGAGCCAGACGGTCACTCCCAGCTATAGGCCCCCAGACAAAAACCTCGGCCCGTTTCCCTGGCATACAAAAGTAAGCTGCCCCGCTTCTGGATGGCAGATTGCAGGAACCACTTGGTAGTATCAAACCAGCCCGACTTGGCACTGGTGCCACCTCTGGTCTGGGAACCATCCTGCGTATCGTGTTTCTAAGGAGCCATCCGTCCACTCCCAGCCACAGGCCCCCAAACACAAACAACGGCGCTTTTCCCTGGAAAACAAAACTCGCCTGCCAACTTTTTGATGGCAGATTGCAGGAGCCACTTGGTACTATCAAACCAGCCCAACTTGGCACTGGTGCCACCATGGGTCTGGTCACCATCCTGCCTATCGTAGCTTTTCAGGAGCCAGCCGGTCACTCGCAGCCATAGGCCCCCAGAAACAATACTCGGCCCGTTTCCCTGGCAAACAAAAGTAAGCTGCCCCGCTTCTGGATGGCAGATTGCAGGAGCCACTTTGCACCATCAAACTAGCCCGACTTGGCACTGGTGCCACCTCTGGTCTGGGAACCATCCTGCGTATCGTGGATTCTAAGGAGCCAGCCGGCCACTCCCACCCACAGGCCCCCAAACAAAAACAACGGCGCTTTTCCCTGGAAAACAAAACTCGCCTGCCAATTTTTTGATGGCAGATTGCAGGAGCCACTTGGTACTATCAAACCAGCCCAACTTGGCACTGGTGCCACCATGGGTCTGGTCACCATCCTGCCTATCGTAGCTTTTCAGGAGCCAGCCGGTCACTCGCAGCCATAGGCCCCCAGACACAAACCTCGGCCCGTTTCCCTGGCAAACAAAAGTAAGCTACCCCGCTTCTGGATGGCAGATTGCAGGACGCACTTGATAGTATCAAACCAGCCCGACTTGGCACTGGTGCCACCTCAGGTCTGGGAACCATGCTGCGTATCGTGGATTCTAATTAGCCATCTGGCCACTCCCACCCACAGGCCCCCAAACAAAAACAACGGCGCTTTTCCCTGGAAAACAAACCTCGCCTGCCAAATTTTGATGGCAGATTGCCGGAGCCACTTGGTACTATCAAACCAGCCCAACTTGACACTGGTGCCACCATGGGTCTGGTCACCATCCTGCCTATCGTAGCTTTTCAGGAGCCAGCCGGTCACTCCCAGCCATAGGCCCCCAGACAAAAACCTTGGCCCGTTTCCCTGGCAAACAAAAGTAAGTTATCCCGCTTCTGGATGGCAGATTGCAGGAGCCACTTTTCACCATCAAACCAGCCCGACTTGGCACTGGTGCCACCTCTGGTCTGGGAACCATCCTGCGTATCATGGATTCTAAGGAGCCAGCCGGCCACTCCCAGCCACAGGCCCCCAAACACAAACCACAGCGCTTTTCCCTGGAAAACAAAACTCGCCTGCCAACATTTTGATGGCAGATTGCAGGAGCCACTTGGTACTATCAAACCAGCCCAACTTGGCACTGGTGCCACCATGGATCTGGTCACCATCCTGCCTATCGTAGCTTTTCAGGACCTAGCCGGTCACTCCAAGCCATAGGCCCCCAGAGAAAAACCTCGGCCCGTTTCCCTGGCAAACAAAATTAAGCTGCCCCGCTTCTGGATGGCAGATTGCAGGAACCACTTGGTACTATCAAACCAGCCCAACTTGGCACTGGTGCCACCTTGGGTCTGGGAACCATCCTGCGTATCGTGGATTCTAAGGAGCCAGCCGGTCACTCCCAGCCACAGGCCACCAAACACAAACAACGGCGCTTTTCCCTGGAAAACAAAACTCCCCTGCCAACATTTTGATGGCAGATTGCAGGAGCCACTTGGTACTATCAAATAAGCCCAACTTGGCACTGGTGCCACCATGGGTCTGGTCACCATCCTGCCTATCGTAGCTTTTCAGGAGCCAGCCGGTCCCTCCCTGCCATAGGCCCCCAGAGAAAAACCTCGGCCCGTTTCCCTGGCAAACAAAAGTAAGCTACCCCGCTTCTGGATGGCAGATTGCAGGAGCCACTTTGCACCATCAAAATAGCCCGACTTGGCACTGGTGCCACCTCAGGTCTGGGAACCATCCTGCGTATCGTTCATTGTACGGAGCCAGCCGGCCACTCCCAGCCACAGGCCCCCAGACACAAACAACGGCGCTTTTCCCTGGAAAACAAAACTCGCCTGCCAACTTTTTGATGGCAGATTGCAGGAGCCACTTGGTACTATCAAATCAGCCCAACTTGGCACTGGTGCCACCATGGGTCTGGTCACCATCCTGCCTATCGTAGCTTTTCAGGAGCCAGCCGGTCACTCGCAGCCATAGGCCCCCAGACACAAACCTCGGCCCGTTTCCCTGGCAAACAAAAGTAAGCTACCCCGCTTCTGGATGGCAGATTGCAGGAGCCACTTTGCACCATCAAACTGGCCCGACTTGGCACTGGTGCGACCTCTGGTCTGGGAACCATCCTGCGTATCGTGGATTCTAAGGAGCCAGCCGGTCACTCCCACCCACAGGCCCCCAAACACAAACAACGGCACTTTTCCCTGGAAAACAAAACTCGCCTGCCAACATTTTGATGGCAGATTGCAGGAGCCACTTGGTACTATCAAACCAGCCCAACTTGGCACTGGTGCCACCATGGGTCTGGTCACCATCCTGCCTATTGTAGCTTTTCAGGAGCCAGCCGGTCACTCCCAGCCATAGGCCCCCAGACACAAACCTCGGCCCGTTTCCCTGGCAAACAAAAGTAAGCTACCCCGCTTCTGGATGGCAGATTGCAGGACGCACTTGATAGTATCAAACCAGCCCGACTTGGCACTGGTGCCACCTCAGGTCTGGGAACCATGCTGCGTATCGTGGATTCTAATTAGCCATCTGGCCACTCCCACCCACAGGCCCCCAAACAAAAACAACGGCGCTTTTCCCTGGAAAACAAACCTCGCCTGCCAAATTTTGATGGCAGATTGCCGGAGCCACTTCGTACTATCAAACCAGCCCAACTTGGCACTGGTGCCACCATGGGTCTGGTCACCATCCTGCCTATCGTAGCTTTTCAGGAGCCAGCCGGTCACTCCCAGCCATAGGCCCCCAGACAAAAACCTTGGCCCGTTTCCCTGGCAAACAAAAGTAAGTTATCCCGCTTCTGGATGGCAGATTGCAGGAGCCACTTTTCACCATCAAACCAGCCCGACTTGGCACTGGTGACACCTCTGGTCTGGGAACCATCCTGCGTATCGTGGATTCTAAGGAGCCAGCCGGCCACTCCCAGCCACAGGCCCCCAAACACAAACCACAGCGCTTTTCCCTGGAAAACAAAACTCGCCTGCCAACATTTTGATGGCAGATTGCAGGAGCCACTTGGTACTATCAAACCAGCCCAACTTGGCACTGGTGCCACCATGGGTCTGGTCACCATCCTGCCTATCGTAGCTTTTCAGGAGCCAGCCGGTCACTCCAAGCCATAGGCCCCCAGAGAAAAACCTCGGCCCGTTTCCCTGGCAAACAAAAGTAAGCTGCCCCGCTTCTGGATGGCAGATATCAGGAACCACTTGGTACTATCAAACCAGCCCAACTTGGCACTGGTGCCACCATGGGTCTGGTCACCATCCTGCCTATCGTAGCTTTTCAGGAGCCAGCCGGTCCCTCCCTGCCATAGGCCCCCAGAGAAAAACCTCGGCCCGTTTCCCTGGCAAACAAAAGTAAGCTACCCCGCTTCTGGATGGCAGATTGCAGGAGCCACTTTGCACCATCAAACTAGCCCGACTTGGCACTGGTGCCACCTCAGGTCTGGGAACCATCCTGCGTATCGTTCATTGTAAGGAGGCAGCCGGCCACTCCCAGCCACAGGCCCCCAGACACAAACAACGGCGCTTTTCCCTGGAAAACAAAACTCGCCTGCCAACTTTTTGATGGCAGATTGCAGGAGCCACTTGGTACAATCAAATCAGCCCAACTTGGCACTGGTACCACCATGGGTCTGGTCACCATCCTGCCTATCGTAGCTTTTCAGGAGCCAGCCGGTCACTCGCAGCCATAGGCCCCCAGACACAAACCTCGGCCCGTTTCCCTGGCAAACAAAAGTAACCTACCCCGCTTCTGGATGGCAGATTGCAGGAGCCACTTTGCACCATCAAACTAGCCCGACTTGGCACTGGTGCGACCTCTGGTCTGGGAACCATCCTGCGTATCGTGGATTCTAAGGAGCCAGCCGGTCACTCCCACCCACAGGCCCCCAAACACAAACAACGGCACTTTTCCCTGGAAAACAAAACTCGCCTGCCAACATTTTGATGGCAGATTGCAGGAGCCACTTGGTACTATCAAACCAGCCCAACTTGGCACTGGTGCCACCATGGGTCTGGTCACCATCCTGCCTATCGTAGCTTTTCAGGAGCCAGCCGGTCACTCCCAGCCATAGGCCCCCAGACAAAACCTCGGCCCGTTTCCCTGGCAAACAAAAGTAAGTTATCCCGCTTCTGGATGGCAGATTGCAGGAGCCACTTTTCACCATCAAACCAGCCCGACTTGGCACTGGTGCCACCTCTGGTCTGGGAACCATCCTGCGTATCGTGGATTCTAAGGAGCCAGCCGGCCACTCCCAGCCACAGGCCCCCAAACACAAACAACGGCGCTTTTCCCTGGATAACAAACTCGCCTGCCAACTTTTTGATGGCAGATTGCAGGAGCCACTTGGTACTATCAAACCAGCCCAACTTGGCACTGGTGCCACCATGGGTCTGGTCACCATCCTGCCTATCGTAGCTTTTCAGGAGCCAGGCGGTCACTCCCAGCCATAGGCCCTGAGACACAAACCTCGGCCCGTTTCCCTGGCAAACAAAAGTAAGCTGCCCCGCTTCTGGATGGCAGATTGCAGGACGCACTTGGTACTATCAAACCAGCCCAACTTGGCACTGGTGCCACCTCTGGTCTGGGAACCATGCCGCGTATCGTGGATTCTAAGGAGCCGGCCGGCCACTCCCAGCCACAGGCCCCCAAATACAAACCACGGCGCTTTTCCCTGGAAAACAAAACTCGCCTGCCAACTTTTTCATGGCAGATTGCAGGAGCCACTTGGTACTATCAAATCAGCCCAACTTGGCACTGGTGCCACCATGGGTCTGGTCACCATCCTGCCTATCGTAGCTTTTCAGGAGCCAGCCGGTCACTCCCAGCCATAGGCCCCCAGACACAAACCTCGGCCCGTTTCCCTGGCAAACAAAAGTAAGCTGCCCCGCTTCTGGATGGCAGATTGCAGGAGCCACTTGGTACTATCAAACCAGCCCAACTTGGCACTGGTGCCACCTCTGGTCTGGGAACCATGCTGCGTAACACAGATTCTAAGGCGCCAGTCGGCCACTCCCAGCCACAAGCCCCCAAACACAAACAACGGCGCTATTCTCTGGCAAACAAAACTCCACTGCCCCTCTTCTGGATGGCAAATTGCAGGACGCACTTGGTACTATAAAAACAGCCCGACTTGGCACTGGTGCCACCTTGGGTCTGGGAACCATCCTGCGTATCGATCTTTTTAATGAGACAGCCGGCCACTCCCAGCCATATGCCCCCAAACACAACCCACGGCCCTTTTCTCTGGCAAACAAAACTCAACTGCACCGCTTCTGGATGGCAGATTGCAGGAGCCACTTGGTACTATCAAACCAGCCCGACTTGGCACTGGTGCCACCTTGGGTCTGGGAACCATGCTGTGTATCGTGGATATTCAGGGGCCAGCCGGCCACTCTCAGCCATATGTCCCCAAACAGAAACCTCGGCCCGTTTCTCTGGCAAACAAAACTCAACTGCCCCTCTTCTGGATGGCAAATTGCAGGATGAACTTGATACTAAAACCGCAGGCCGACTTGGTAGTGGTGACACCTTGGACCTGGGAAGCATCATGCGTATCGAGCATTTTAAGGAGCCAGCCGGCCACTCCCAGCAATATGCCCCCAAAAACAATCCACGGAATTTTTCTCTGGCAAACAAAAATCAGCTGCCCCGCTTCTGGATGGCAGATTGCAGGAGCCACTTTGCACCATCAAACCAGCCCGACTTGGCACTGGTGCCACCTTGCATCTGGGAACCATGCTGCCTAGCGTGGATTTTCAGGAGCCAGCCGGTCACTCTCAGCCATAGGCCCCCAAACAAAACCCACGGCCCGTTTCCCTGGCAAACAAAATTAAGCTGCCCCGCTTCTGGATGGCAGATTGCAGGACGCACTTGGTAGTATCAAACCAGCCCGACTTGGCACTGGTGCCACCTTGGGTCTGGGAACCATCCTGCGTATCGTGGGTTCAAAGGAGCCAGCCGGCCACTCCCAGCCACAGGCCCCCAAATACAAACAACGGCGCTTTTCCCTGGAAAACAAAACTCGCCTGACAACTTTTTGATGGCAGATTGCAGGAGCCACTTGGTACTATCAAACCAGCCCAACTTGGCACTGGTGCCACCATGGGTCTGGTCACCATCCTGCCTATCGTAGCTTTTCAGGAGCCAGCCAGCCACCCCCAGCCAGAGGCCCCTAGACAAATATTTCGGCCCGTTTCCCTGGCAAACAAAAGTAAGCTACCCCGCTTCTGGATGGCAGATTGCAGGAGCCACTTTGCACCATCAAACTAGCCCGACTTGGCACTGGTGCCACCTCTGGTCTGGGAACCATCCTGCGTATCGTGGATTCTAAGGAGCCAGCCGGTCACTCCCACCCACAGGCCCCCAAACACAAACAACGGCACTTTTCCCTGGAAAACAAAACTCGCCTGCCAACTTTTTGATGGCAGATTGCAGGAGCCACTTGGTACTATCAAACCAGCCCAACTTGGCACTGGTGCCACCATGGGTCTGGTCACCATCCTGCCTATCGTAGCTTTTCAGGAGCCAGCCGGTCACTCCCAGCCATAGGCCCCCAGACAAAAACCTCGGCCCGTTTCCCTGGCAAACAAAAGTAAGTCATCCCGCTTCTGGATGGCAGATTGCAGGAGCCACTTTTCACCATCAAACCAGCCCAACTTGGCACTGGTGCCACCTCTGGTCTGGGAACCATCCTGCGTATCATGGATTCTAAGGAGCCAGCCGGCCACTCCCAGCCAGAGGCCCCCAAACACAAACAACGGCGCTTTTCCCTGGAAAACAAAACTCGCCTGCCAACTTTTTGATGGCAGATTGCAGGAGCCACTTGGTACTATCAAATCAGCCCAACTTGGCACTGGTGCCACCATGGGTCTGGTCACCATCCTGCCTATCGTAGCTTTTCAGGAGCCAGCCGGTCACTCCCAGCCATAGGCCCCCAGACACAAACCTCGGCCCGTTTCCCTGGCAAACAAAAGTAAGCTGCCCCGCTTCTGGATGGCAGATTGCAGGAACCACTTTGCACAATCAAACTAGCCCGACTTGGCACTGGTGCCACCTCTGGTCTGGGAACCATGCTGTGTATCGTGGATTCTACGGAGCCATCCGTCCACTTCCAGCCACAGGCCCCCAAACACAAACAACGGCGCTTTTCCCTGGAAAACAAAACTCGCCTGCCAAATTTTGACAGCAGATTGCAGGAGCCACTTGGTACTATCAAACCAGCCCAACTTGGCACTGGTGCCACCATGGGTCTGGTCACCATCCTGCCTATCGTAGCTTTTCAGGAGCCAGCCGGTCACTCCCAGCCATAGGCCCCCAGACACAAACCTCGGCCCGTTTCCCTGGCAAACAAAAGTAAGCTGCCCCGCTTCTGGATGGCAGATTGCAGGACTCACTTGGTAGTATCAAACCAGCCCGACTTGGCACTGGTGCCACCTCTGGTCTGGGAACCATCCTGCGTATCGTGGATTCTAAGCAGCCGGCCGGCCACTCCCAGCCACAGGCCCCCAAACACAAACAACGGCGCTTTTCCCTGGAAAACAAAACTCGCCTGCCAACATTTTGATGGCAGATTGCAGGAGCCACTTGGTACTATCAAATCAGCCCAACTTGGCACTGGTGCCACCATGCGTTTGGTCACCATCCTGCCTATCGTAGCTTTTCAGGAGCCAGCAGGTCACTCCCAGCTATAGGCCCCCAGACACAAACCTCGGCCCGTTTCCCTGGCATACAAAAGTAAGCTGCCCCGCTTCTGGATGGCAGATTGCAGGAACCACTTGGTACTATCAAACCAGCCCGACTTGGCACTGGTGCCACCTCTGGTCTGGGAACCATCCTGCGTATCGTGGTTCTAAGGAGCCATCCGTCCACTCCCAGCCACAGGCCCCCAAACACAACAACGGCGCTTTTCCCTGGAAAACAAAACTCGCCTGCCAACGTTTTGATGGCAGATTGCAGGAGCCACTTGCTACTATCAAATCAGCCCAACTTGGCACTGGTGCCACCATGGGTCTGGTCACCATCCTGCCTATCGTAGCTTTTCAGGAGCCAGCCGGTCACTCCCAGCCATATGTCCCCAAACAGAAACCTTGGCCCGTTTCCCTGGCAAACAAAAGTAAGTTATCCCGCTTCTGGATGGCAGATTGCAGGAGCCACTTTTCACCATCAAACCAGCCCGACTTGGAATTGGTGCCACCTCTGGTCTGGGAACCATCCTGCGTATCGTGGATTCTAAGGAGCCAGCCGGCCACTCCCAGCCACAGGCCCCCAGACACAAACAACGGCGCTTTTCCCTGGAAAACAAAACTCGCCTGCCAACATTTTGATGGCAGATTGCAGGAGCCACTTGGTACTATCAAACCAGCCCAACTTGGCACTGGTGCCACCATGGATCTGGTCACCATCCTGCCTATCGTAGCTTTTCAGGACCTAGCCGGTCACTCCAAGCCATAGGCCCCCAGAGAAAAACCTCGGCCCGTTTCCCTGGCAAACAAAAGTAAGCTGCCCCGCTTCTGGATGGCAGATTGCAGGAACCACTTGGTACTATCAAACCAGCCCAACTTGGCACTGGTGCCACCTTGGGTCTGGGAACCATCCTGCGTATCGTGGATTCTAAGGAGCCAGCCGGTCACTCCCAGCCACAGGCCACCAAACACAAACAACGGCGCTTTTCCCTGGAAAACAAAACTCGCCTGCCAACATTTTGATGGCAGATTGCCGGAGCCACTTGCTACTATCAAATCAGCCCAACTTGGCACTGGTGCCACCATGGGCCTGGTCACCATCCTGCCTATCGTAGCTTTTCAGGAGCCAGCCGGTCACTCGCAGCCATAGGCCCCCTGAGAAAAACCTCGGCCCGTTTCCCTGGCAAACAAAAGTAAGCTACCCCGCTTCTGGATGGCAGATTGCAGGAGCCACTTTGCACCATCAAACTAGCCCGACTTGGCACTGGTACCACCTCAGGTCTGGGAACCATCCTGCGTATCGTTCATTGTAGGGAGCCAGCCGGCCACTCCCAGCCACAGGCCCCCAGACACAAACAACGGCGCTTTTCCCTGGAAAACAAAACTCGCCTGCCAACTTTTTGATGGCAGATTGCAGGAGCCACTTGGTACTATCAAATCAGCCCAACTTGGCACTGGTGCCACCATGGGTCTGGTCACCATCCTGCCTATCGTAGCTTTTCAGGAGCCAGCCGGTCACTCGCAGCCATAGGCCCCCAGACACAAAACTCGGCCCGTTTCCCTGGCAAACAAAAGTAAGCTACCCCGCTTCTGGATGGCAGATTGCAGGAGCCACTTTGCACCATCAAACTGGCCCGACTTGGCACTGGTGCCACCTCTGGTCTGGGAACCATCCTGCGTATCGTGGATTCTAAGGAGCCAGCCGGTCACTCCCACCCACAGGCCCCCAAACACAAACAACGGCACTTTTCCCTGGAAAACAAAACTCGCCTGCCCACATTTTGATGGCAGATTGCAGGAGCCACTTGGTACTATCAAACCAGCCCAACTTGGCACTGGTGCCACCATGGGTCTGGTCACCATCCTGCCTATCGTAGCTTTTCAGGAGCCAGCCGGTCACTCCCAGCCATAGGCCCCCAGACAAAAACCTCGGCCCGTTTCCCTGGCAAACAAAAGTAAGTCATCCCGCTTCTGGATGGCAGATTGCAGGAGCCACTTTTCACCATCAAACCAGCCCGACTTGGCACTGGTGCCACCTCTGGTCTGGGAACCATCCTGCGTATCATGCATTCTAAGGAGCCAGCCGGCCACTCCCAGCCACAGGCCCCCAAACACAAACAACAGCGCTTTTCCCTGGATAACAAACTCGCCTGCCAACTTTTTGATGGCAGATTGCAGGAGCCACTTGGTACTATCAAACCAGCCCAACTTGGCACTGGTGCCACCATGGGTCTGGTCACCATCCTGCCTATCGTAGCTTTTCAGGAGCCAGCCGGTCACTCCCAGCCATAGGCCCCCAGACACAAACCTCGGCCCGTTTCCCTGGCAAACAAAAGTAAGCTGCCCCGCTTCTGGATGGTAGATTGCAGGACGCACTTGGTACTATCAAACCAGCCCAACTTGGCACTGGTGCCACCTCTGGTCTGGGAATCATCCTGCGTATCGTGGATTCTAAGGAGCCAGCTGGCCACTCCCAGCCACAGGCCCCCAAACAGAAACAACGGCGCTTTTCCCTGGAAAACAAAACTCGCCTGACAACTTTTTGATGGCAGATTGCAGGAGCCACTTGGTACTATCAAATCAGCCCAACTTGGCACTGGTGCCACCATGGGTCTGGTCACCATCCTGCCTATCGTAGCTTTTCAGGAGCCAGCCGGTCACTCCCAGCCATAGGCCCCCAGACACAAACCTCGGCCCGTTTCCCTGGCAAACAAAAGTAAGCTGCCCCGCTTCTGGATGGCAGATTGCAGGAACCACTTTGCACCATCAAACTAGCCCGACTTGTCACTGGTGCCACCTCTGGTCTGGGAACCATGCTGTGTATCGTGGATTCTAAGGAGCCATCCGTCCACTCCCAGCCACAGGCCCCCAAACACAAACAACGGCGCTTTTCCCTGGAAAACAAAACTCGCCTGCCAACATTTTGATGGCAGATTGCAGGAGCCACTTGGTACTATCAAACCAGCCCAACTTGGCACTGGTGCCACCATGGGTCTGGTCACCATCCTGCTTATCGTAGCTTTTCAGGAGCCAGCCGGTCACTCCCAGCCATAGGCCCCCAGACAAAAACCTCGGCCCGTTTCCCTGGCAAACAAAAGTAAGCTACCCTGCTTCTGGATGGCAGATTGCAGGAACCACTTGGTACTATCAAACCAGCAAAACATGGCACTGGTGCCACCTTGGGTCTGGATACCATGCTGCGTATCGTGGATTCTAAGGAGCCAGCCGGCCACTCCCAGCCACAGGCCCCCAAACACAAACAACGGCGCTTTTCCCTGGAAAACAAAACTCTCCTGCCAACTTTTTGATGGCAGATTGCAGGAGCCACTTGGTTTTATCAAATCAGCCCAACTTGGCACTGGTGCCACCATGGGTCTGGTCAGCATCCTGCCTATCTTATCTTTTCAGGAGCCAGCCGGTCACTCCCCGCCATAGGCCCCCAGACAAAAAGCTCGGCCCGTTTCCCTGGCAAACAAAAGTAAGCTACCCCGCTTCTGGATGGCAGATTGCAGGAACCACTTGGTAGTATCTAACCAGCACAACTTGGCACTGGTGGCACCTCTTGTCTGGTAACCATGCTGCGTATCGTGGTTTCTAAGGAGCCAGCCGGGCACTCCCAACCACAGGTCCCCAAACACAAACAACGGCGCTTTTCCCTGGAAAACAAAACTCGCCTGCCAACTTTTTGATGGCAGATTGCAGGAGCCACTTGGTACTATCAAACCAGCCCAACTTGGCACTGGTGCCACCATGGGTCTGGTCACCATCCTGCCTATCGTAGCTTTTCAGGAGCCAGCCGGTCACTCCCTGCCATAGGCCCCGAGACAGAAAGCCCGGCCCGTTTCCCTGGCAAACAAAAGTAAGCTGCCCCGCTTCTGGATGGCAGATTGCAGGAGCCACTTTGTACTATCAAACCAGCCCGACTTGGCACAGGTGCCACCTCTGGTCTGGGAACCATGCTGCGTATCGTGGATTTTAAGGAGCCAGTCGGCCACTCCCAGCCATACGCCTCCAAACACAAACAACGGTCCATTTCCCTGGCAAACAAAAGTAAGCTGCCCCGCTTCTGGATGTCAGATTGCAGGAACCACTTGTTGCCAAGTTGGGGTGGTTTGATAGTACCAAGTGGCTCCTGCAATCTGCCATCAAAAAGTTGGCAAGCGAGTTTTGTTTTCCAGGGAAAAGCGCCGTTGTTTGTGTTTCGGGGCCTGTGGCTGGGAGTGGCCAGCTGTCTCCTTAGAATCCACGATACGCAGGATGGGTCCCAGACCAGAGGTGGCACCAGTGCCAAGTCGGGCTGCTTTGATGGTGCAAAGTGACTCCTGCAATCTGCCATCCAGAAGCGGGGTAGCTTACTTTTGTTTGCCAGGGAAACGGGTAGAGTTTTTGTCTGGGGGCCTATGGCTGGGAGTGACCGGCTGGCTCCTGAAAAGCTACGATAGGCAGGATGGTGACCAGACCCATGGTGGCACCAGTGCCAATTTGGGCTGGTTTGATAGTACCAAGTGGCTCCTGCAATCTGCCATCAAAAAGTTGGCAGGTGAGTTTTGTTTTCCAGGGAAAAGCACCGTTGTTTGTGTTTGGGGGCCTGTGGCTGGGAGTGGCCAGCTGGCTCCTTAGAATCCACGATACGCAGGATGGTTCCCAGACCAGAGGTGGCACCAGTGCCATGTTGGCCTGGTTTGATAGTACCATGTGGCTCCTGCAATCTGCCATCCAGAAGCGGGGCTGCTTACTTTTGTTTGCCAGGGAAACGGGCCGAGATATTTGTCTGGGGGCCTATGGCTGGGAGTGAGCGGCTGGCTCCTGAAAAGCTACGATAGGCAGGATGGTGACCAGACCCATGGTGGCACCAGTGCCAAGTTGGGCTGGTTTGATAGTACCAAGTGGCTCCTGCAATCTGCCATCAAAAAGTTGGCAGGCGAGTTTTGTTTTCCAGGGAAAAGCGCCGTTGTTCTTGTTTAGAGGCCTGTGGCTGGGAGTGGCCGGCTGCCTCCTTTGAACCCAGGATACGCAGGATGGTTCCCAGAGCCAAGGTGGCACCAGTGCCAAGTTGGGCTGGTTTGATAGTACCAAGTGGCTCCTGCAATCTGCCATCCAGAAGCGGGTCAGCTTACTTTTGTTTCCCAGGGAAACGGGCCGAGGTTTGTGTCTGGGGGCCTATGCCTGGGAGTGACCGGCTGGCTACTGAAAAGCTACGATAGGCAGGATGGTTACCAAACTCATGGTGGCACCAGTGCCAACTCGGGCTGGTTTGATAATACTAAATAGCTCCTGAAATCTGCCATTCAGACGCGGGGCAGCGGATTTTTGTTTGCTGGAGAAAAGTTCCGTGGTTTTTTTTTGGGGGTATATGGCTGGACGTGGCCGGCTGGCTCCTTAAAAAGATCGATACGCAGGATTGTTCCCTGACCCAAGGTGGCATCACTGCCAAGTCGGGCTGTTTTCGTAGTACCAAGTGCGTCCTGCAATTTGCCATCCAGAAGAGGGGCAGTTGAGTTTTGTTTGCCAGAGCAAAGGGCCGTGGTATGTGTTTGGGGGCATATGGCTGAGAGTGGCCGGCTGGCCCCTGAAAATCCACGATAGGCAGGATGGTTCCCAGAGCCAAGGTGGCACCAGTGCCATGTTGGCCTGGTTTGATAGTACCATGTGGCTGCTGTAATCTGCCATCCAGAAGCGGGGCAGCTTACTTTTGTTTGCCAGGGAAACGGGCCGAGATATTTGTCTGGGGGCCTATGGCTGGGAGTGACCGGCTGGCTCCTGAAAAGCTATGATAGGCAGGATGGTGACCAGACCCATGGTGGCACCAGTACCAAGTTGGGCTGGTTTGATAGTACCAAGTGGCTCCTGCAATCTGCCATCAAAAATTTGGCAGGCGAGTTTTGTTTTCCAGGGAAAAGCGCCGTTGTTTTTCTTTAGAGGCCTGTGGCTGGGAGTGGCCGCCTGTCCTCGTAGAATCTACGTTACGCAGCATGGTTCCCAGAGCCAAGGTGGCACGAGGGCCAAGTCGGGCAGGTTTTATAGTACCAAATGCATCCTGCAATCTGCCATCCAAAAGCGGGGCAGTTTACTTTTGTTTGCCAGGGAAACGGGCCGAGGTTTGTGTCTGGGGGCCTATGGCAGGGAGTGACCGGCCGGCTCCTGAAAAGCTACGATAGGCAGGAGGTTTACCAGACCCATGGTGGCACCAGTGCCAAGTTGGGCTGATTTGATAGTACCAAGTGGCTCCTGCAATCTGCCATCCAGAATCGGGGCAGCTTACTTTTGTTTTCCAGGGAAACGGGCCGAGGTTTGTGTCTGGGGGTCTATGGCTGGGAGTGACCGGCTGGCTCCTGAAAAGCTACGATAGGCAGGATAGTGACCAGACCCATGGTGGCACCAGTGCCAAGTTGGGCTGGTTTGATAGCACCAAGTGGCTCCTGCAATCTGCCATCAAAATGTTGGCAGGCGAGTTTTGTTTTCCAGGGAAAAGCGCCGTTGTTTGTGTTTGGGCGCCTGTGGCACGGAGTGGCCGGGTGGCTGCTTAGAATCCACGATACGCAGCATGGTTCCCAGACCAGAGGTGGCACCTGTGCCAAGTCGGGCTGGTTTGATAGTACAAAGTGGCTCCTGCAATCTGCCATCCAGAATCGGGGCAGCTTAATTTTGTTTGCCAGGGAAACGGTCCGAGGTTTGTGTCTGGGGGACTATGGCTGGGAGTGACCGGCTGGCTCCTGAAATGCTACAATAGGCAGGATGTTTCCCAGACCCATAGTGCCACCAGTGCCAAGTTGGGATAATTTGATAGTACCAAGTGGCTCCTGCAATCTGCCATCAAAAAGCTGGCAGGCGAGTTTTGTTTTCCAGGGAAAAGCGCCGTTGTTTGTGTTTGGGGGCCTGTGGCTGGGAGTGGCCGGCTGGCTCCTTAGAATCAACGATATGCAGGATTGTTCCCAGACCCAAGGTGGCACCAGTGCCAAGTCGGGCTGGTTTGATGGTGCAAAGTGGCTCCTGCAATCTGCCATCCAGACGCGGGGCAGCGGATTTTTGTTTCCATGAGAAATGGTCCGTGGTTTGTTTTTGGGGGTATATGGCTGGGCGTGGCCGGCTGGCTCCTTAAAAAGCTCGATATGCAGGATGGTTCCCTGACACAAGGTGGCACCAGTGCCACGTCGGGCGGTTTTCGTAGTACAAAGTGCGTCCTAAAATTTGCCATCCAGAAGAGGGGCAGTTGAGTTTTGTTTGCCAGAGAAAAGGGCCGTGGTTTGTTTTTGGGGGCATATGGCTGAGAGTGGCCGGCTGGCCCCTGAAAATCCACGATAGGCAGGATGGTTCCCAGACCAGAGGTGTCACCAGTGCCAAGTCGGGCTGGTTTGATAGTACTAAATAGCTCCTGCAATCTGCCATGCAGAAGCGGGGCAGCTTACTTTTGTTTGCCAGGGAAACGGTCCGAGGTTTGTGTCTGGGGGCCTATGGCTGGGAGTGACCGGCTGGCTCCTGAAAAGCTACGATAGGCAGGATGGTGACCAGACCCATGGTGGCACCAGTGCCAAGTTGGGCTGGTTTGATAGTACCAAGTGGCTCCTGCAATCTGCCATCAAAAAGTTGGCAGGCGAGTTTTGTTTTCCAGGGAAAAGCGCCGTTGTTTGTGTTTGGGGGCCTGTGGCTGGGAGTCGCCAGCTGGCTCCTTAGAACCCACGATACGCAGGATGGTTCCCAGACCAGAGGTGGCACCAGTGCCAAGTTGGGCTGGTTTGATGGTGCAAAGTGGTTCCTGCAATCTGCCATCCAGAAGCGGGGTAGCTTACTTTTGTTTGCCAGGGAAACGGGCCGAAATATTTGTCTAGGGGCCTCTGGCTGGGGGTGGCTGGCTGGCACCTGAAAAGCTACGATAGGCAGGATGGTGACCAGACCCATGGTGGCACCAGTGCCAAGTTGGGCTGGTTTGATAGTACCAAGTGGCTCCTGCAATCTGCCATCAAATGTTTGGCAGGCGAGTTTTGTTTTCCGGGGAAAAGCACCGTTGTGTGTGTTTTGGGGCCTGTGGCTGGGAGTGGCCAGCTGGCTCCTTAGAATCCACGATACGCAGGATGGTTCCCAGACCCAAGGTGGCACCAGTGCCAAGTCGGGCTGGTTTGTTAGTACCAAGTGGTTCCTGCAATCTGCCATCCAGAAGCGGGGCAGCTGAATTTTGTTTGCCAGAGAAAAAGGCTGTTGTTTGTGTTTCGGGGCCTGTGGCTGGCAGTGGACTGCTGGCTCCTGAAAATCCATGATACGCAGCACGGTTCCCAGACCCAAGGTGGCACCAGTGCCAAGTCGGGCTGGTTTGATACTACCAAGTGCGTCCTGCAATCTGCCATCCAGAAGCGGGGCAGCTTAATTTTGTTTGCCAGGGAAACGGGCCGTGGGTTTTGTTTGGGGGCCTATGGCTGAGAGTGGCCGGCTGGCTCCTGAAAATCCACGCTAGGCAGCATGGTTCCCAGATGCAAGGTGGCACCAGTGCCAAGTCGGGCTGGTTTGATGGTGCAAAGTGGCTCCTGCAATCTGCCATCCAGAAGCGGGGCAGCTGATTTTTGTTTGCCAGAGAAAAATTCCGTGGATTGTTTTTGGGGGCATATTGCTGGGAGTGGCCGGCTGGCTCCTTAAAATGCTCGATACGCATGATGGTTCCCAGGCCCAAGGTGTCACCACTACCAAGTCGGCCTGCGGTTTTAGTATCAAGTTCATCCTGCAATTTGCCATCCAGAAGAGGGGCAGTTGAGTTTTGTTTGCCAGAGAAACGGGCCGAGGTTTCTGTTTGGGGACATATGGCTGAGAGTGGCCGGCTGGCCCCTGAATATCCACGATACACAGCATGGTTCCCAGATCCAAGGTGGCACCAGTGCCAAGTTGGGCTGGTTTGATAGTCCCAAGTGTCTCCTGCAATCTGCCATCCAGAAGCGGGGCAGCTTACTTTTGTTTGCCAGAGAAATAGGCCTAGGTTTTTGTCTGGGGGCCTGTGGCTAGGAGTGGCCGGCTGGCTCCTTAGAATCCACGATACGCAGGATGTTTCCCAGACCCAAGGTGGCACCAGTGCCAAGTCGGGCTGGTTTGATAGTACCAAGTGGCTCCTGCAAAATCCATCAAAAAGTTGGCAGGCGTGTTTTGTTTTCCAGGGAACAGCGCCGTTGATTTTGTTTGGGGGCCTGTGGCTGGGAGTGGCCGGCTGGCTCCTTAGAATCCACGATACGCAGGATGGTTCCCAGACCCAAGGTGGCACCAGTGCCAAGTCGGGCTGGTTTGATTACACCAAGTGGCTCCTGCAATCTGCCATCCAGAAGTGAGGCAGCTAAGTTTTGTTTGCCAGAAAAAAGGGCCGTGGTTTTTGTTGGGGGCCTGTGGCTGGGAGTAGCCGGCTGGCTCCTTAAAATCCACGATAGGCTGGATGGTTCCCAGACCCAAGGTGGCACCAGTGCCAAGTCGGGCTGGTTTGATAGTACCAAGTGGCTCCTGCAATCTGCCATCCAGAAGCGGGGCAGTTGAGTTTTGTTTGCCAGAGAAAAGGGCCGTGGGTTGTGTTTGGGGGCATATGGCTGGGAGTGGCCGGCTGTCTCATTAAAAAGATCGATACGCAGGATGGTTCCCAGACCCAAGGTGGCACCAGTGCCAAGTAGGGCTGTTTTTATAGTACCAAGTGCGTCCTGCAATTTGCCATCCAGAAGAGGGGCAGTGGAGTTTTGTTTGCCAGAGAATAGCACCGTTGTTTGTGTTTGGGGGCTTGTGGCTGGGAGTGGCCGACTGGCGCCTTAGAATCTGTGTTACGCAGCATGGTTCCCAGACCAGAGGTGGCACCAGTGCCAAGTTGGGCTGGTTTGATAGTACCAAGTGGCTCCTGCAATCTGCCATCCAGAAGTGGGGCAGCTTACTTTTGTTTGCCAGGGAAACGGGCCGAGGTTTGTGTCTCAGAGCGTATGGCTGGGAGTGACCGGCTGGCTCCTGAAAAGCTACGATAGGCAGGATGGTGACCAGACCCATGGTGGCACCAGTGCCAAGTTGGGCTGGTTTGATAGTACCAAGTGGCTCCTGCAATCTGCTATCAAAAAGTTGTCAGGCGAGTTTTGTTTTCCAGGGAAAAGCGCCGTTGTTTGTATTTGGGGGCCTGTGGCTGGGAGTGGCCGGCTGGCTCATTTGAACCCACAATACGCAGGATGGTTCCCAGACCCAAGGTGGCACCAGTGCCAAGTCGGGCTGGTTTGATACTACCAAGTGCGTCCTGCAATCTGCCATCCAGAAGCGGGGCAGCTTAATTTTGTTTGCCAGGGAAACGGGCCGTGGGTTTTGTTTGGGGGCCTATGGCTGAGAGTGGCCGGCTGGCTCCTGAAAATCCACGCTAGGCAGCATGGTTCCCAGATGCAAGGTGGCACCAGTGCCAAGTCGGGCTGGTTTGATGGTGCAAAGTGGCTCCTGCAATCTGCCATCCAGAAGCGGGGCAGCTGATTTTTGTTTGCCAGAGAAAAATTCCGTGGATTGTTTTTGGGGGCATATTGCTGGGAGTGGCCGGCTGGCTCCTTAAAATGCTCGATACGCATGATGGTTCCCAGGTCCAAGGTGTCACCACTACCAAGTCGGCCTGCGGTTTTAGTATCAAGTTCATCCTGCAATTTGCCATCCAGAAGAGGGGCAGTTGAGTTTTGTTTGCCAGAGAAACGGGCCGAGGTTTCTGTTTGGGGACATATGGCTGAGAGTGGCCGGCTGGCCCCTGAATATCCACGATACACAGCATGGTTCCCAGATCCAAGGTGGCACCAGTGCCAAGTTGGGCTGGTTTGATAGTACCAAGTGTCTCCTGCAATCTGCCATCCAGAAGCGGGGCAGCTTACTTTTGTTTGCCAGAGAAATAGGCCTAGGTTTTTGTCTGGGGGCCTGTGGCTAGGAGTGGCCGGCTGGCTCCTAAGAATCCACGATACGCAGGATGTTTCCCAGACCCAAGGTGGCACCAGTGCCAAGTCGGGCTGGTTTGATAGTACCAAGTGGCTCCTGCAAACTCCATCAAAAAGTTGGCAGGCGTGTTTTGTTTTCCAGGGAACAGCGCCGTTGTTTGTGTTTGGGGGCCTGTGGCTGGGAGTGGCCGGCTGGCTCCTTAGAAACCACGATACGCAGGATGGTTCCCAGACCCAAGGTGGCACCAGTGCCAAGTTGGGCTGGTTTGATTACACCAAGTGGCTCCTGCAATCTGCCATCCAGAAGTGAGGCAGCTAAGTTTTGTTTGCCAGAAAAAAGGGCCGTGGTTTTTGTTGGGGGCCTGTGGCTGGGAGTGGCCGGCTGGCTCCTTAGAATCCACCATACGCAGGATGGTTCCCAGACCCAAGGTGGCACCAGTGCCAAGTCGGGCTGGTTTGATAGTCCCAAGTGGCTCCTGCAAACTGCCATCCAGAAGCGGGGCAGCTGAGTTTTGTTTGCCAGGGAAATGGGCCGTTGTTTGTGTTTGGGGGCCTGTGGCTGGGAGTGTTCGGCTGGTTCCTGAATATGTACGATACGCAGGATTGTTCCCAGACCCAAGGTGGCACCAGTGCCAAGTCGGGCTGGTTTGATGGTGCAAAGTGGCTCCTGCAATCTGCCATCCAGACGCGGGGCAGCGGATTTTTGTTTCCATGAGAGATGGTCCGTGGTTTGTTTTTGGGGGTATATGGCTGGGCCTGGCCGGCTGGCTCCTTAAAAAGCTCGATATGCAGGATGGTTCCCTGACACAAGGTGGCACCAGTGCCACGTCGGGCGGTTTTCGTAGTACAAAGTGCGTCCTAAAATTTGCCATCCATAAGAGGGGCAGTTGAGTTTTGTTTGCCAGAGAAAAGGTCCGTGGTTTGTTTTTGGGGGCATATGGCTGAGAGTGGCTGGCTGGCCCCTGAAAATCCACGATACACAGGATGGTTCCCAGATCCAAGGTGGCACCTGTGCCAAGTCGGGCTGATTTGATAGTACTAAGTAGCTCCTGCAATCTGCCATCCAGAAGCGGGGCAGCTTACTTTTGTTTGCCAGGGAAACGGGCCGAGGTTTCTGTTTGGGGGCCTATGGCTGGGAGTGACCGGCTGGCTCCTGAAAAGCTACGATAGGCAGGATGGTTCCCAGAGCCAAGGTGGCACCAGTGCCAAGTTGGGCTGGTTTGATAGTACCAAGTGGCTCCTGCAATCTGCCATCCAGAAGCAGGGCAGCTGAGTTTTGTTTGCCAGAGAAAAGGGCCTTGGTTTGTGTTTGGGGGCATATGGCTGGGTGTGGCCAGCTGGCTCCTTAAAATGCACGATATGCAACATGGCTCCCAGACCAGAGGTGGCACCAGTGCCAAGTTGGGCTGGTTTGATAGTACCAAGTGGCTCCTGCAATCTTCCATGATCACGTGGAGAAATACTTTCTGGTTTCAGCCTCATGCTCTTTCTTCTCTCCCTCAACTTCTCTATCACCTCTCATCTGGTTCACATGCGCTGTCTTCAAGGTCCACAGGCTACTTTTCACAGAATCTTCTGGCCTGATGAAGTAAGAATGATGAATAGAACAGAGCTGGGATCTATTTTCCAGTTTGGATAAAATGCATTCTGCACACAAATCCAAGGAGAACGGGCTGCCCCGATGCCCAGAAAATCTTTCACTCCTGCTAGTGTTCTACGTCAACCGCAACTTAGTCTGAAAGAAAAGCTTTTTCTCTGAGAGCATCTGAGAGGTTTGCATGAAGCACTGATATCTGACATATGCAATTTTGAATAGGAGAGGAAAAAGAAAATGGCAAGGAGTTTTTAATTTTAGTGGTTTCAATTTTAATTTCCGTGCACTTTTTCAAAACTTGTCAGCTCAAATGCCCATCAACATCTTTTAGTCATCTGTAAGTCAGTATTCATATAAAATGTGCTTCAAATCCAAAGAATTTCAAATTTGCACTCCAAGCTTCTATGCCTAGATTTATGATTTCCTACACATATTAGATGAAAGGAAGGCCTTTTTTACTGTGGGAGTGCTGGAACACTGGAACAGGTTGCCCAGAGAAGTTGTGGGTGTCCCATCCCTGAAAGTATTCAAGGTCACCTTGGACGGGGCTTGGAGCAGCAACAAAGGAGAAGCTTGATGGTAGAGAAACAAAGTCGGACTATAGAAGAAACTCGGATTGAAGTATAGGATCAAGTTTTCTCTCAGCTCTTGGGGTAAATTCAAAGTTGTACAAAATGACATTTATCTGTGCTATTCACTACTGTAACAGAAAGTTTCATGAAAACTGTACAGAAGATAGTAAATTTTAAAAGAGATAAGAATTACAGCATAAAATCCATGGGATAGGTTACAACATGAGACACTCTCTAAGAGAAAATCTCTGTGTTTCAGCACTTCATCGGGGTAAGATTTCATGAAGTGCCAAAGAAGGCGGCAAAATATCATTCGGGACATTATTTACTGGAATTCAGCCTGGCCATTAGTAGGAACTGCCTTTGAACATATCATGTAGATATACCACACACGCTTTCCCTTCACTGAAAAATTACTGTTTACAACAAATAAGCAATTGACGATCAAAATTGATTGAAAGCATCTTAAACATGTCAAGTATTTCATTGTAGATGATCTGTGATCCAAATGCTTCTTCCACCTTCGAGAGGGACAGAAGAATTCTTCCATATCATGATGGTTTAAAATTGTATCAACCAATGTTTTCTGCTGAAAAGATATCATCTATTTTTTTCTATTTTTGGAAGAAAATATTCCTAGACATACAACAGGTGAGAACTAAGTAATTTTAAAGAAACAAATGAAATGAAAATATTCTGTAAATAGAATGAAATGAAAAGCTGTGTTTTAAATAGGAGCTAAATATTAAACAGAATTTTTGTACCAGGCATTTGAATTACTGCACCAGCTCTTTTGCCCATCAAGAGAGGCATTTAGCATTTCAGTCTTTTCCAAGGTGTTCATGATCTGCTATGCTGATCTCTGTGTGTGCCTAGGTGTGTGTGGAGGGGGGGGCATATGAAGGGGAGTGTGTATGTTTGCTTTACAATTGTTGTGGCAGATTCATGCCTCAGCTCCACATTTTGTTTTAAAAAGGTCACACCGAGTGGATATGAAGTTTACTATCAACAAGAGATCGATTCCCAAATCATCCATTTGACTCTCCCTTATAAATCATGTGCTTTGTTGCATATTTTATCAAATATACTTTCAAGCCAGATGGAGGAAGGAGGATGTGGGAATCCCTCCACCATCTTGCAACTTTTATGTAAGTAGGTTTTCAAGAAAATCATCATTTCTCTTTTAAATATGTCTGGAACAGGCATGATGGTAGTGTCAACCTGTTGGAGTTTTTGTTGCTGGAAGAAGTTGTACAAAAGGATTGGTTTTTACATTGACCAGTTACTGAATCAAGCGCAGGAATACATTGGAAATTTAGCTGGGGGTTCCTTTTCCCAGCAGACTACTTCTAGAACGAGCTTGTACACTGAAGCTGACTCTTTTGCTCTCTTTTTGTTTCTTTCCTATTTTCTTGGCTTCTTTGCCACTATCTAGACAATTTTGGAACTTTGTTCCCAACTAAAATGGTTTCAATAGTCTGATTGTGATCATACATTTTTACAAGGAATTTTTAAAATCTTTCCTCGAGTCCAGAAAGTCAAGGACTTAGATCTTTTTCTTCCCTTATCAATATTGCCATGAAATTGATAAATAAAGACCAACTCTTTATTTTTGTTTTTAACCCACGTAGATAATTCCCATCCATTAATCCATTTTGTGGACCAATAGCTGCCATTCTGATGGAAGCTGTCACTTCTTAACAATAGGCATTCTGTGACTATGTTGACTGCACTTTGGGTGAAGATCCTAACTGGTCTTAGATATACATAGGGAGAAATTTGCTCAGCCAGTGTCAGTCTTAAGCATGCGTATCAGAAGATCTTTCTAGAGCTGGGAATTTTCCCATGAAAGGGATTCAGTTAGGGAAGAGACACTTGTGCCAGAGTTTTACATTCTTCTTGAACACTGCTTAAGGAACTTAGATGCCATGTCCATTTGGATCTCTGTCTGCACAGAACTTTGTCATGCCAGCGCTTTGAAATGCATCTTGAAGAGAATTCACTAGCACAGAATGAAAGAGAGTGGAAGGGGTTGGTGGGGCTAACCAGGCCCAACCCCCCTGCCTAAACCAGGATACCTAGAGCCTCTTGCCCAGGATTCTATCTGGGTGTACTTTTAATGTCTTCAAAGATCCAGGCTCCACAATCTTTCTGGGCAGTCTGTGCCGTGGTTCAGTCACCCTGACAGTAAAGAAACATTTACTGATGTTCAAAGGCAATCTCCTGTATTTCAGTGTGTGCCCACTGCCTCTTGTCTTTTCCCTCAGCATCACTGAAAAGACACTGATTCCCTCCCCTTTGCACTATTGCTTCCATATGTATGTGTGATGCCATGTAGAGGTATGTCAAAAACCTCCCTGAAGCCCAGGCAGATAATATTCCCTTCATCTACCAGTCAAGTTGATTCATCAGAGGAGTTTAAAGTGATGTTCAGCATGAAATTCCCCTGAAAAATCATGCTAACTACATTATTTGGTCATCTGTCATGTGCCTGGCAAGGATTTCCAGGAAGAGCTGCTTCATCAACTTCCTGGGGATAAAAAAGAGGCTGGCTGGTTTGTACTATGGCGAGTCCTCTTAATTGCCTTTTTTGAAGATGGGTGTCATTTGCTAACATCCACTCTTTAGCTCCTCTTCTCATCTACACCTCGGCAAAAAGCTTTTCCACTATGTCTGGCTAGGAAAAACTGTGCCAGCACAGAAAACATCTCCCATCGTGTTCTAGAAGTTGCACGGATGTCTGCCAAGTGTTTGGCAGGAAGAAAAGAAAAGTTGTCCAAAACAGCTTCCAATCGAATGTTCCTGTGATTGGAAAAGTCAGGAGAGTGCAAAGGTACTGTTTTCTATCAGTTGGCAAGGTGCGCACACAATCCCAGTGTTGTACAGCTTGCTTCTTCACCTTCCCGAAGCTGCCGCTCTCGCCGGCTGCCGGAGCCCAAGAAGCGGCTTCTTCGCGCAAAGACGATTGTGCCGCTCACAGTGCTCTCCTTAGCGCGGCTTCTGCCGAAAGACGCCCGGCAGCGGCTCTTACCTCCGGAGAGCATCCTACCTTCGTCTTTCGCGTCTTTTGTAGTCTACATCTTAGCAAAACGCTTTTCCACTATGTCTGGCTAGGAAAAACTGTGCCAGCACAGAAAACATCTCCCATCGTGTTCTAGAAGTTGCACGGATGTCTGCCAAGTGTTTGGCAGGAAGAAAAGAAAAGTTGTCCAAAACAGCTTCCAATCGAATGTTCCTGTGATTGGAAAAGTCAGGAGAGTGCAAAGGTACTGTTTTCTATCAGTTGGCAAGGTGCGCACACAATCCCAGTGTTGTACAGCTTGCTTCTTCACCTTCCCGAAGCTGCCGCTCTCGCCGGCTGCCGGAGCCCAAGAAGCGGCTTCTTCACGCAAAGACGATTGTGCCGCTCACAGGGCTCTCCTTAGCGCGGCTTCTGCCGAAAGACGCCCGGCAGCGGCTCTTACCTCCGGAGAGCATCCTACCTTCGTCTTTCGCGTCTTATGTAGTCTACATCTTAGCAAAACGCTTTTCCACTATGTCTGGCTAGGAAAAACTGTGCCAGCACAGAAAACATCTCCCATCGTGTTCTAGAAGTTGCACGGATGTCTGCCAAGTGTTTGGCAGGAAGAAAAGAAAAGTTGTCCAAAACAGCTTCCAATCGAATGTTCCTGTGATTGGAAAAGTCAGGAGAGTGCAAAGGTACTGTTTTCTATCAGTTGGCAAGGTGCGCACACAATCCCAGTGTTGTACAGCTTGCTTCTTCACCTTCCCGAAGCTGCCGCTCTCGCCGGCTGCCGGAGCCCAAGAAGCGGCTTCTTCGCGCAAAGACGATTGTGCCGCTCACAGTGCTCTCCTTAGCGCGGCTTCTGCCGAAAGACGCCCGGCAGCGGCTCTTACCTCCGGAGAGCATCCTACCTTCGTCTTTCGCGTCTTTTGTAGTCTACATCTTAGCAAAACGCTTTTCCACTATGTCTGGCTAGGAAAAACTGTGCCAGCACAGAAAACATCTCCCATCGTGTTCTAGAAGTTGCACGGATGTCTGCCAAGTGTTTGGCAGGAAGAAAAGAAAAGTTGTCCAAAACAGCTTCCAATCGAATGTTCCTGTGATTGGAAAAGTCAGGAGAGTGCAAAGGTACTGTTTTCTATCAGTTGGCAAGGTGCGCACACAATCCCAGTGTTGTACAGCTTGCTTCTTCACCTTCCCGAAGCTGCCGCTCTCGCCGGCTGCCGGAGCCCAAGAAGCGGCTTCTTCGCGCAAAGACGATTGTGCCGCTCACAGTGCTCTCCTTAGCGCGGCTTCTGCCGAAAGACGCCCGGCAGCGGCTCTTACCTCCGGAGAGCATCCTACCTTCGTCTTTCGCGTCTTATGTAGTCTACACCTCGGCAAAAAGCTTTTCCACTATGTCTGGCTAGGAAAAACTGTGCCAGCACAGAAAACATCTCCCATCGTGTTCTAGAAGTTGCACGGATGTCTGCCAAGTGTTTGGCAGGAAGAAAAGAAAAGTTGTCCAAAACAGCTTCCAATCGAATGTTCCTGTGATTGGAAAAGTCAGGAGAGTGCAAAGGTACTGTTTTCTATCAGTTGGCAAGGTGCGCACACAATCCCAGTGTTGTACAGCTTGCTTCTTCACCTTCCCGAAGCTGCCGCTCTCGCCGGCTCCCGGAACCGAAGAAGCGGCTTCTTCGCGCAAAGACGATTGTGCCGCTCACAGTGCTCTCCTTAGCGCGGCTTCTGCCGAAAGACGCCCGGCAGCGGCTCTTACCTCCGGAGAGCATCCTACCTTCGTCTTTCGCGTCTTTTGTAGTCTACATCTTAGCAAAACGCTTCTCCACTATGTCTGGCTAGGAAAAACTGTGCCAGCACAGAAAACATCTCCCATCGTGTTCTAGAAGTTGCACGGATGTCTGCCAAGTGTTTGGCAGGAAGAAAAGAAAAGTTGTTCAAAACAGCTTCCAATCGAATGTTCCTGTGATTGGAAAAGTCAGGAGAGTGCAAAGGTACTGTTTTCTATCAGTTGGCAAGGTGCGCACACAATCCCAGTGTTGTACAGCTTGCTTCTTCACCTTCCCGAAGCTGCCGCTCTCGCCGGCTCCCGGAACCGAAGAAGCGGCTTCTTCGCGCAAAGACGATTGTGCCGCTCACAGTGCTCTCCTTAGCGCGGCTTCTGCCGAAAGACGCCCGGCAGCGGCTCATACCTCCTGAGAGTGGCAGCTTCGGGAAGGTGAAGAAGCAAGCTGTACAACACTGGGATTGTGTGCGCACCTTGCCAACTGATAGAAAACAGTACCTTTGCACTCTCCTGACTTTTCCAATCACAGGAACATTCGATTGGAAGCTGTTTTGGACAACTTTTCTTTTCTTCCTGCCAAACACTTGGCAGACATCCGTGCAACTTCTAGAACACGATGGGAGATGTTTTCTGTGCTGGCACAGTTTTTCCTAGCCAGACATAGTGGAAAAGCTTTTTGCCGAGGTGTAGACTACATAAGACGCGAAAGACGAAGGTAGGATGCTCTCCGGAGGTAAGAGCCGCTGCCGGGCGTCTTTCGGCAGAAGCCGCGCTAAGGAGAGCACTGTGAGCGGCACAATCGTCTTTGCGCGAAGAAGCCGCTTCTTGGGCTCCGGCAGCCGGCGAGAGCGGCAGCTTCGGGAAGGTGAAGAAGCAAGCTGTACAACACTGGGATTGTGTGCGCACCTTGCCAACTGATAGAAAACAGTACCTTTGCACTCTCCTGACTTTTCCAATCACAGGAACATTCGATTGGAAGCTGTTTTGGACAACTTTTCTTTTCTTCCTGCCAAACACTTGGCAGACATCCGTGCAACTTCTAGAACACGATGGGAGATGTTTTCTGTGCTGGCACAGTTTTTCCTAGCCAGACATAGTGGAAAAGCGTTTTGCTAAGATGTAGACTACAAAAGACGCGAAAGACGAAGGTAGGATGCTCTCCGGAGGTAAGAGCCGCTGCCGGGCGTCTTTCGGCAGAAGCCGCGCTAAGGAGAGCCCTGTGAGCGGCACAATCGTCTTTGCGCGAAGAAGCCGCTTCTTCGGTTCCGGGAGCCGGCGAGAGCGGCAGCTTCGGGAAGGTGAAGAAGCAAGCTGTACAACACTGGGATTGTGTGCGCACCTTGCCAACTGATAGAAAACAGTACCTTTGCACTCTCCTGACTTTTCCAATCACAGGAACATTCGATTGGAAGCTGTTTTGGACAACTTTTCTTTTCTTCCTGCCAAACACTTGGCAGACATCCGTGCAACTTCTAGAACACGATGGGAGATGTTTTCTGTGCTGGCACAGTTTTTCCTAGCCAGACATAGTGGAAAAGCGTTTTGCTAAGATGTAGACTACAAAAGACGCGAAAGACGAAGGTAGGATGCTCTCCGGAGGTAAGAGCCGCTGCCGGGCGTCTTTCGGCAGAAGCCGCGCTAAGGAGAGCACTGTGAGCGGCACAATCGTCTTTGCGCGAAGAAGCCGCTTCTTCGGTTCCGGGAGCCGGCGAGAGCGGCAGCTTCGGGAAGGTGAAGAAGCAAGCTGTACAACACTGGGATTGTGTGCGCACCTTGCCAACTGATAGAAAACAGTACCTTTGCACTCTCCTGACTTTTCCAATCACAGAAACATTCGATTGGAAGCTGTTTTGGACAACTTTTCTTTTCTTCCTGCCAAACACTTGGCAGACATCCGTGCAACTTCTAGAACACGATGGGAGATGTTTTCTGTGCTGGCACAGTTTTTCCTAGCCAGACATAGTGGAGAAGCGTTTTGCTAAGATGTAGACTACAAAAGACGCGAAAGACGAAGGTAGGATGCTCTCCGGAGGTAAGAGCCGCTGCCGGGCGTCTTTCGGCAGAAGCCGCGCTAAGGAGAGCACTGTGAGCGGCACAATCGTCTTTGCGCGAAGAAGCCGCTTCTTGGGCTCCGGCAGCCGGCGAGAGCGGCAGCTTCGGGAAGGTGAAGAAGCAAGCTGTACAACACTGGGATTGTGTGCGCACCTTGCCAACTGATAGAAAACAGTACCTTTGCACTCTCCTGACTTTTCCAATCACAGGAACATTCGATTGGAAGCTGTTTTGGACAACTTTTCTTTTCTTCCTGCCAAACACTTGGCAGACATCCGTGCAACTTCTAGAACACGATGGGAGATGTTTTCTGTGCTGGCACAGTTTTTCCTAGCCAGACATAGTGGAAAAGCGTTTTGCTAAGATGTAGACTACAAAAGACGCGAAAGACGAAGGTAGGATGCTCTCCGGAGGTAAGAGCCGCTGCCGGGCGTCTTTCGGCAGAAGCCGCGCTAAGGAGAGCACTGTGAGCGGCACAATCGTCTTTGCGCGAAGAAGCCGCTTCTTCGGTTCCGGGAGCCGGCGAGAGCGGCAGCTTCGGGAAGGTGAAGAAGCAAGCTGTACAACACTGGGATTGTGTGCGCACCTTGCCAACTGATAGAAAACAGTACCTTTGCACTCTCCTGACTTTTCCAATCACAGGAACATTCGATTGGAAGCTGTTTTGGACAACTTTTCTTTTCTTCCTGCCAAACACTTGGCAGACATCCGTGCAACTTCTAGAACACGATGGGAGATGTTTTCTGTGCTGGCACAGTTTTTCCTAGCCAGACATAGTGGAAAAGCGTTTTGCTAAGATGTAGACTACAAAAGACGCGAAAGACGAAGGTAGGATGCTCTCCGGAGGTAAGAGCCGCTGCCGGGCGTCTTTCGGCAGAAGCCGCGCTAAGGAGAGCACTGTGAGCGGCACAATCGTCTTTGCGCGAAGAAGCCGCTTCTTCGGTTCCGGGAGCCGGCGAGAGCGGCAGCTTCGGGAAGGTGAAGAAGCAAGCTGTACAACACTGGGATTGTGTGCGCACCTTGCCAACTGATAGAAAACAGTACCTTTGCACTCTCCTGACTTTTCCAATCACAGAAACATTCGATTGGAAGCTGTTTTGGACAACTTTTCTTTTCTTCCTGCCAAACACTTGGCAGACATCCGTGCAACTTCTAGAACACGATGGGAGATGTTTTCTGTGCTGGCACAGTTTTTCCTAGCCAGACATAGTGGAAAAGCGTTTTGCTAAGATGTAGACTACAAAAGACGCGAAAGACGAAGGTAGGATGCTCTCCGGAGGTAAGAGCCGCTGCCGGGCGTCTTTCGGCAGAAGCCGCGCTAAGGAGAGCACTGTGAGCGGCACAATCGTCTTTGCGCGAAGAAGCCGCTTCTTGGGCTCCGGCAGCCGGCGAGAGCGGCAGCTTCGGGAAGGTGAAGAAGCAAGCTGTACAACACTGGGATTGTGTGCGCACCTTGCCAACTGATAGAAAACAGTACCTTTGCACTCTCCTGACTTTTCCAATCACAGGAACATTCGATTGGAAGCTGTTTTGGACAACTTTTCTTTTCTTCCTGCCAAACACTTGGCAGACATCCGTGCAACTTCTAGAACACGATGGGAGATGTTTTCTGTGCTGGCACAGTTTTTCCTAGCCAGACATAGTGGAAAAGCGTTTTGCTAAGATGTAGACTACAAAAGACGCGAAAGACGAAGGTAGGATGCTCTCCGGAGGTAAGAGCCGCTGCCGGGCGTCTTTCGGCAGAAGCCGCGCTAAGGAGAGCCCTGTGAGCGGCACAATCGTCTTTGCGCGAAGAAGCCGCTTCTTCGGTTCCGGGAGCCGGCGAGAGCGGCAGCTTCGGGAAGGTGAAGAAGCAAGCTGTACAACACTGGGATTGTGTGCGCACCTTGCCAACTGATAGAAAACAGTACCTTTGCACTCTCCTGACTTTTCCAATCACAGGAACATTCGATTGGAAGCTGTTTTGGACAACTTTTCTTTTCTTCCTGCCAAACACTTGGCAGACATCCGTGCAACTTCTAGAACACGATGGGAGATGTTTTCTGTGCTGGCACAGTTTTTCCTAGCCAGACATAGTGGAGAAGCGTTTTGCTAAGATGTAGACTACAAAAGACGCGAAAGACGAAGGTAGGATGCTCTCCGGAGGTAAGAGCCGCTGCCGGGCGTCTTTCGGCAGAAGCCGCGCTAAGGAGAGCACTGTGAGCGGCACAATCGTCTTTGCGCGAAGAAGCCGCTTCTTGGGCTCCGGCAGCCGGCGAGAGCGGCAGCTTCGGGAAGGTGAAGAAGCAAGCTGTACAACACTGGGATTGTGTGCGCACCTTGCCAACTGATAGAAAACAGTACCTTTGCACTCTCCTGACTTTTCCAATCACAGGAACATTCGATTGGAAGCTGTTTTGGACAACTTTTCTTTTCTTCCTGCCAAACACTTGGCAGACATCCGTGCAACTTCTAGAACACGATGGGAGATGTTTTCTGTGCTGGCACAGTTTTTCCTAGCCAGACATAGTGGAAAAGCTTTTTGCCGAGGTGTAGATGAGAAGAGGAGCTAAAGAGTGTATGTTAGCAAATGACACCCATCTTCAAAAAAGGCAATTAAGAGGACTCGCCATAGTACAAACCAGCCAGCCTCTTTTTTATCCCCAGGAAGTTGATGAAGCAGCTCTTCCTGGAAATCCTTGCCAGGCACATGACAGATGACCAAATAATGTAGTTAGCATGATTTTTCAGGGGAATTTCATGCTGAACATCACTTTAAACTCCTCTGATGAATCAACTTGACTGGTAGATGAAGGGAATATTATCTGCCTGGGCTTCAGGGAGGTTTTTGACATACCTCTACATGGCATCACACATACATATGGAAGCAATAGTGCAAAGGGGAGGGAATCAGTGTCTTTTCAGTGATGCTGAGGGAAAAGAGGCAGTGGGCACACACTGAAATACAGGAGATTGCCTTTGAACATCAGTAAATGTTTCTTTACTGTCAGGGTGACTGAACCACGGCACAGACTGCCCAGAAAGATTGTGGAGCCTGGATCTTTGAAGACATTAAAAGTACACCCAGATAGAATCCTGGGCAAGAGGCTCTAGGTATCCTGGTTTAGGCAGGGGGGTTGGGCCTGGTTAGCCCCACCAACCCCTTCCACTCTCTTTCATTCTGTGCTAGTGAATTCTCTTCAAGATGCATTTCAAAGCGCTGGCATGACAAAGTTCTGTGCAGACAGAGATCCAAATGGACATGGCATCTAAGTTCCTTAAGCAGTGTTCAAGAAGAATGTAAAACTCTGGCACAAGTGTCTCTTCCCTAACTGAATCCCTTTCATGGGAAAATTCCCAGCTCTAGAAAGATCTTCTGATACGCATGCTTAAGACTGACACTGGCTGAGCAAATTTCTCCCTATGTATATCTAAGACCAGTTAGGATCTTCACCCAAAGTGCAGTCAACATAGTCACAGAATGCCTATTGTTAAGAAGTGACAGCTTCCATCAGAATGGCAGCTATTGGTCCACAAAATGGATTAATGGATGGGAATTATCTACGTGGGTTAAAAACAAAAATAAAGAGTTGGTCTTTATTTATCAATTTCATGGCAATATTGATAAGGGAAGAAAAAGATCTAAGTCCTTGACTTTCTGGACTCGAGGAAAGATTTTAAAAATTCCTTGTAAAAATGTATGATCACAATCAGACTATTGAAACCATTTTAGTTGGGAACAAAGTTCCAAAATTGTCTAGATAGTGGCAAAGAAGCCAAGAAAATAGGAAAGAAACAAAAAGAGAGCAAAAGAGTCAGCTTCAGTGTACAAGCTCGTTCTAGAAGTAGTCTGCTGGGAAAAGGAACCCCCAGCTAAATTTCCAATGTATTCCTGCGCTTGATTCAGTAACTGGTCAATGTAAAAACCAATCCTTTTGTACAACTTCTTCCAGCAACAAAAACTCCAACAGGTTGACACTACCATCATGCCTGTTCCAGACATATTTAAAAGAGAAATGATGATTTTCTTGAAAACCTACTTACATAAAAGTTGCAAGATGGTGGAGGGATTCCCACATCCTCCTTCCTCCATCTGGCTTGAAAGTATATTTGATAAAATATGCAACAAAGCACATGATTTATAAGGGAGAGTCAAATGGATGATTTGGGAATCGATCTCTTGTTGATAGTAAACTTCATATCCACTCGGTGTGACCTTTTTAAAACAAAATGTGGAGCTGAGGCATGAATCTGCCACAACAATTGTAAAGCAAACATACACACTCCCCTTCATATGCCCCCCCCTCCACACACACCTAGGCACACACAGAGATCAGCATAGCAGATCATGAACACCTTGGAAAAGACTGAAATGCTAAATGCCTCTCTTGATGGGCAAAAGAGCTGGTGCAGTAATTCAAATGCCTGGTACAAAAATTCTGTTTAATATTTAGCTCCTATTTAAAACACAGCTTTTCATTTCATTCTATTTACAGAATATTTTCATTTCATTTGTTTCTTTAAAATTACTTAGTTCTCACCTGTTGTATGTCTAGGAATATTTTCTTCCAAAAATAGAAAAAAATAGATGATATCTTTTCAGCAGAAAACATTGGTTGATACAATTTTAAACCATCATGATATGGAAGAATTCTTCTGTCCCTCTCGAAGGTGGAAGAAGCATTTGGATCACAGATCATCTACAATGAAATACTTGACATGTTTAAGATGCTTTCAATCAATTTTGATCGTCAATTGCTTATTTGTTGTAAACAGTAATTTTTCAGTGAAGGGAAAGCGTGTGTGGTATATCTACATGATATGTTCAAAGGCAGTTCCTACTAATGGCCAGGCTGAATTCCAGTAAATAATGTCCCGAATGATATTTTGCCGCCTTCTTTGGCACTTCATGAAATCTTACCCCGATGAAGTGCTGAAACAAAGAGATTTTCTCTTAGAGAGTGTCTCATGTTGTAACCTATCCCATGGATTTTATGCTGTAATTCTTATCTCTTTTAAAATTTACTATCTTCTGTACAGTTTTCATGAAACTTTCTGTTACAGTAGTGAATAGCACAGATAAATGTCATTTTGTACAACTTTGAATTTACCCCAAGAGCTGAGAGAAAACTTGATCCTATACTTCAATCCGAGTTTCTTCTATAGTCCGACTTTGTTTCTCTACCATCAAGCTTCTCCTTTGTTGCTGCTCCAAGCCCCGTCCAAGGTGACCTTGAATACTTTCAGGGATGGGACACCCACAACTTCTCTGGGCAACCTGTTCCAGTGTTCCAGCACTCCCACAGTAAAAAAGGCCTTCCTTTCATCTAATATGTGTAGGAAATCATAAATCTAGGCATAGAAGCTTGGAGTGCAAATTTGAAATTCTTTGGATTTGAAGCACATTTTATATGAATACTGACTTACAGATGACTAAAAGATGTTGATGGGCATTTGAGCTGACAAGTTTTGAAAAAGTGCACGGAAATTAAAATTGAAACCACTAAAATTAAAAACTCCTTGCCATTTTCTTTTTCCTCTCCTATTCAAAATTGCATATGTCAGATATCAGTGCTTCATGCAAACCTCTCAGATGCTCTCAGAGAAAAAGCTTTTCTTTCAGACTAAGTTGCGGTTGACGTAGAACACTAGCAGGAGTGAAAGATTTTCTGGGCATCGGGGCAGCCCGTTCTCCTTGGATTTGTGTGCAGAATGCATTTTATCCAAACTGGAAAATAGATCCCAGCTCTGTTCTATTCATCATTCTTACTTCATCAGGCCAGAAGATTCTGTGAAAAGTAGCCTGTGGACCTTGAAGACAGCGCATGTGAACCAGATGAGAGGTGATAGAGAAGTTGAGGGAGAGAAGAAAGAGCATGAGGCTGAAACCAGAAAGTATTTCTCCACGTGATCATGGAAGATTGCAGGAGCCACTTGGTACTATCAAACCAGCCCAACTTGGCACTGGTGCCACTATGGGTCTGGGAGCCATGTTGCATATCGTGCATTTTAAGGAGCCAGCTGGCCACACCCAGCCATATGCCCCCAAACACAAACCAAGGCCCTTTTCTCTGGCAAACAAAACTCAGCTGCCCTGCTTCTGGATGGCAGATAGCAGGAACCACTTGGTACTATCAAACCAGCCCGACTTGGCACTGGTGCCACCATGGGTCTGGTCACCATCCTGCCTATTGTAGCTTTTCAGGAGCCAGCCGGTCACTCTCAGCCATAGGCCCCCAAACACAAACCTCGGCCCGTTTCCCTGGCAAACAAAAGTAAGCTGCCCCGCTTCTGGATGGCAGATTGCAGGAGCTACTTAGTACTATCAAATCAGCCCGACTTGGCACAGGTGCCACCTTGGATCTGGGAACCATCCTGTGTATCGTGGATTTTCAGGGGCCAGCCAGCCACTCTCAGCCATATGCCCCCAAAAACAAACCACGGACCTTTTCTCTGGCAAACAAAACTCAACTGCCCCTCTTCTGGATGGCAAATTTTAGGACGCACTTTGTACTACAAAAACCGCCCGACGTGGCACTGGTGCCACCTTGTGTCAGGGAACCATCCTGCATATCGAGCTTTTTAAGGAGCCAGCCGGCCAGGCCCAGCCATATACCCCCAAAAACAAACCACGGACCATTTCTCATGGAAACAAAAATCCGCTGCCCCGCGTCTGGATGGCAGATTGCAGGAGCCACTTTGCACCATCAAACCAGCCCGACTTGGCACTGGTGCCACCTTGGGTCTGGGAACAATCCTGCGTATCGTACATATTCAGGAACCAGCCGAACACTCCCAGCCACAGGCCCCCAAACACAAACAACGGCCCATTTCCCTGGCAAACAAAACTCAGCTGCCCCGCTTCTGGATGGCAGTTTGCAGGAGCCACTTGGGACTATCAAACCAGCCCGACTTGGCACTGGTGCCACCTTGGGTCTGGGAACCATCCTGCATATGGTGGATTCTAAGGAGCCAGCCGGCCACTCCCAGCCACAGGCCCCCAACAAAAACCACGGCCCTTTTTTCTGGCAAACAAAACTTAGCTGCCTCACTTCTGGCTGGCAGATTGCAGGAGCCACTTGGTGTAATCAAACCAGCCCGACTTGGCACTGGTGCCACCTTGGGTCTGGGAACCATCCTGCGTATCGTGGATTCTAAGGAGCCAGCCGGCCACTCCCAGCCACAGGCCCCCAAACAAAATCAACGGCGCTGTTCCCTGGAAAACAAAACACGCCTGCCAACTTTTTGATGGAGTTTGCAGGAGCCACTTGGTACTATCAAACCAGCCCGACTTGGCACTGGTGCCACCTTGGGTCTGGGAAACATCCTGCGTATCGTGGATTCTTAGGAGCCAGCCGGCCACTCCTAGCCACAGGCCCCCAGACAAAAACCTAGGCCTATTTCTCTGGCAAACAAAAGTAAGCTGCCCCGCTTCTGGATGGCAGATTGCAGGAGACACTTGGTACTATCAAACCAGCCCAACTTGGCACTGGTGCCACCTTGGATCTGGGAACCATGCTGTGTATCGTGGATATTCAGGGGCCAGCCGGCCACTCTCAGCCATATGTCCCCAAACAGAAACCTCGGCCCGTTTCTCTGGCAAACAAAACTCCACTGCCCCTCTTCTGGATGGCAAATTGCAGGATGAACTTGATACTAAAACCGCAGGCCGACTTGGTAGTGGTGACACCTTGGACCTGGGAACCATCATGCGTATCGAGCATTTTAAGGAGCCAGCCGGCCACTCCCAGCAATATGCCCCCAAAAACAATCCACGGAATTTTTCTCTGGCAAACAAAAATCAGCTGCCCCGCTTCTGGATGGCAGATTGCAGGAGCCACTTTGCACCATCAAACCAGCCCGACTTGGCACTGGTGCCACCTTGGATCTGGGAACCACGCTGCCTAGCGTGGATTTTCAGGAGCCAGCCGGCCACTCTCAGCCATAGGCCCCCAAACAAAACCCACGGCCCGTTTCCCTGGCAAACAAAATTAAGCTGCCCCGCTTCTGGATGGCAGATTGCAGGACGCACTTGGTAGTATCAAACCAGCCCGACTTGGCACTGGTGCCACCTTGGGTCTGGGAACCATCCTGCGTATTGTGGGTTCAAAGGAGCCAGCCGGCCAGTCCCAGCCACAGGCCCCCAAATAAAAACAACGGCGCTTTTCCCTGGAAAACAAAACTCGCCTGACAACTTTTTGATGGCAGATTGCAGGAGCCACTTGGTACTATCAAACCAGCCCAACTTGGCACTGGTGCCACCATGGGTCTGGTCACCATCCTGCCTATCGTAGCTTTTCAGGAGCCAGCCAGCCACCCCCAGCCATAGGTCCCCAGTCAAAAACCTCGGCCCGTTTCCCTGGCAAACAAAAGTAAGCTGCCCCGCTTCTGGATGGCAGATTGCAGGAGCCACTTGGTACTATCAAACCAGCCCAACTTGGCACTGGTGCCACCTCTGGTCTGGGAACCATGCTGCGTAACACAGATTCTAAGGCGCCAGTCGGCCACTCCCAGCCACAAGCCCCCAAACACAAACAACGGCGCTATTCTCTGGCAAACAAAACTCCACTGCCCCTCTTCTGGATGGCAAATTTTAGGACGCACTTTGTACTACGAAAACAGCCCGACTTGGCACTGGTGCCACCTTGGGTCTGGGAACCATCCTGCGTATCGATCTTTTTAATGAGACAGCCGGCCACTCCCAGCCATATGCCCCCAAACACAACCCACGGCCCTTTTCTCTGGCAAACAAAACTCAACTGCACCGCTTCTGGATGGCAGATTGCAGGAGCCACTTGGTACTATCAAACCAGCCCGACTTGGCACTGGTGCCACCTTGGGTCTGGGAACCATCCTGCGTATGGTGGATTCTAAGGAGCCAGCCGGCCACTCCCAGCCACAGGCCCCCAACAAAAACCACGGCCCTTTTTTCTGGCAAACAAAACTTAGCTGCCTCACTTCTGGATGGCAGATTGCAGGAGCCACTTGGTACTATCAAACCAGCCCGACTTGGCACTGGTGCCACCTCTGGTCTGGGAACCATCCTGCGTATCGTGGATTCTAAGGAGCCAGCCGGCCACTCCCAGCCACAGGCCCCCAAACAAAATCAACGGCGCTGTTCCCTGGAAAACAAAACACGCCTGCCAACTTTTTGATGGAGTTTGCAGGAGCCACTTGGTACTATCAAACCAGCCCGACTTGGCACTGGTGCCACCTTGGGTCTGGGAAACATCCTGCGTATCGTGGATTCTTAGGAGCCAGCCGGCCACTCCTAGCCACAGGCCCCCAGACAAAAACCTAGGCCTATTTCTCTGGCAAACAAAAGTAAGCTGCCCCGCTTCTGGATGGCAGATTGCAGGAGACACTTGGTACTATCAAACCAGCCCAACTTGGCACTGGTGCCACCTTGGATCTGGGAACCATGCTGTGTATCGTGGATATTCAGGGGCCAGCCGGCCACTCTCAGCCATATGTCCCCAAACAGAAACCTCGGCCCGTTTCTCTGGCAAACAAAACTCAACTGCCCCTCTTCTGGATGGCAAATTGCAGGATGAACTTGATACTAAAACCGCAGGCCGACTTGGTAGTGGTGACACCTTGGACCTGGGAACCATCATGCGTATCGAGCATTTTAAGGAGCCAGCCGGCCACTCCCAGCAATATGCCCCCAAAAACAATCCACGGAATTTTTCTCTGGCAAACAAAAATCAGCTGCCCCGCTTCTGGATGGCAGATTGCAGGAGCCACTTTGCACCATCAAACCAGCCCGACTTGGCACTGGTGCCACCTTGGATCTGGGAACCACGCTGCCTAGCGTGGATTTTCAGGAGCCAGCCGGCGACTCTCAGCCATAGGCCCCCAAACAAAACCCACGGCCCGTTTCCCTGGCAAACAAAATTAAGCTGCCCCGCTTCTGGATGGCAGATTGCAGGACGCACTTGGTAGTATCAAACCAGCCCGACTTGGCACTGGTGCCACCTTGGGTCTGGGAACCATCCTGCGTATCGTTCATTGTAAGGAGCCAGCCGGCCACTCCAGCCACAGGCCCCCAGACACAAACAACGGCGCTTTTCCCTGGAAAACAAAACTCGCCTGCCAACTTTTTGATGGCAGATTGCAGGAGCCACTTGCTACTATCAAATCAGCCCAACTTGGCACTGGTGCCACCATGGGTCTGGTCACCATCCTGCCTATCGTAGCTTTTCAGGAGCCAGCCGGTCACTCGCAGCCATAGGCCCCTAGACACAAAACTCGGCCCGTTTCCCTGGCAAACAAAAGTAAGCTACCCCGCTTCAGGATGGCAGATTGCAGGAGCCACTTTGCACCATCAAACTAGCCCGACTTGGCACTGGTGCCACCTCTGGTCTGGGAACCATCCTGCGTATCGTGGATTCTAAGGAGCCAGCTGGCCACTCCCAGCCACAGGCCCCCAAACACAAACAACGGCGCTTTTCCCTGGAAAACAAAACTCGCCTGCCAACTTTTTGATGGCAGATTGCAGGAGCCACTTGGTACTATCAAATCAGCCCAACTTGGCACTGGTGCCACCATGGGTCTGGTCACCATCCTGCCTATCGTAGCTTTTCAGGAGCCAGCCGGTCACTCCCAGCCATAGGCCCCCAGACACAAACCTCGGCCCGTTTCCCTGGCAAACAAAAGTAAGCTGCCCCGCTTCTGGATGGCAGATTGCAGGAACCACTTTGCACCATTAAACTAGCCCGACTTGGCACTGGTGCCACCTCTGGTCTGGGAACCATGCTGTGTATCGTGGATTCTAAGGAGCCATCCGTCCACTCCCAGCCACAGGCCCCCAAACAAAAACAACGGCGCTTTTCCCTGGAAAACAAAACTCGCCTGCCAACTTTTAGATGGCAGATTGCAGGAGCCACTTGGTACTATCAAACCAGCCCAACTTGGCACTGGTGCCACCATGGGTCTGGTCACCATCCTGCCTATCGTAGCTTTTCAGGAGCCAGCCGGTCACTCCCAGCCATAGGCCCCCAGACACAAACCTCGGCCCGTTTCCCTGGCAAACAAAAGTAAGCTGCCCCGCTTCTGGATGGCAGATTGCAGGACGCACTTGGTAGTATCAAACCAGCCCGACTTGGCACTGGTGCCACCTCTGGTCTGGGAACCATGCTGCGTATCGTGGATTCTAAGGAGCCATCCGTCCACTCCCAGCCACAGGCCCCCAAACACAAACAACGGCGCTTTTCCCTGGAAAACAAAACTCGCCTGCCAACATTTTGATGGCAGATTGCAGGAGCCACTTGGTACTATCAAATCAGCCCAACTTGGCACTGGTGCCACCATGCGTTTGGTCACCATCCTGCCTATCGTAGCTTTTCAGGAGCCAGACGGTCACTCCCAGCTATAGGCCCCCAGACAAAAACCTCGGCCCGTTTCCCTGGCATACAAAAGTAAGCTGCCCCGCTTCTGGATGGCAGATTGCAGGAACCACTTGGTACTATCAAACCTGCCCGACTTGGCACTGGTGCCACCTCTGGTCTGGGAACCATCCTGCGTATCGTGGTTCTAAGGAGCCATCCGTCCACTCCCAGCCACAGGCCCCCAAACACAAACAACGGCGCTTTTCCCTGGAAAACAAAACTCGCCTGCCAACTTTTTGATGGCAGATTGCAGGAGCCACTTGGTACTATCAAATCAGCCCAACTTGGCACTGGTGCCACCATGGGTCTGGTCACCATCCTGCCTATCGTAGCTTTTCAGGAGCCAGCCGGTCACTCGCAGCCATAGGCCCCCAGAAACAATACTCGGCCCGTTTCCCTGGCAAACAAAAGTAAGCTGCCCCGCTTCTGGATGGCAGATTGCAGGAGCCACTTTGCACCATCAAACTAGCCCGACTTGGCACTGGTGCCACCTCTGGTCTGGGAACCATCCTGCGTATCGTGGATTCTAAGGAGCCAGCCGGCCACTCCCACCCACAGGCCCCCAAACAAAAACAACGGCGCTTTTCCCTGGAAAACAAAACTCGCCTGCCAATTTTTTGATGGCAGATTGCAGGAGCCACTTGGTACTATCAAACCAGCCCAACTTGGCACTGGTGCCACCATGGGTCTGGTCACCATCCTGCCTATCGTAGCTTTTCAGGAGCCAGCCGGTCACTCCCAGCCATAGGCCCCCAGACACAAACCTCGGCCCGTTTCCCTGGCAAACAAAAGTAAGCTACCCCGCTTCTGGATGGCAGATTGCAGGACGCACTTGATAGTATCAAACCAGCCCGACTTGGCACTGGTGCCACCTCTGGTCTGGGAACCATCCTGCGTATCGTGGATTCTAAGGAGCCAGCCGGCCACTCCCAGCCACAGGCCCCCAAACACAAACCACAGCGCTTTTCCCTGGAAAACAAAACTCGCCTGCCAACTTTTTGATGGCAGATTGCAGGAGCCACTTGGTACTATCAAACCAGCCCAACTTGGCACTGGTGCCACCATGGATCTGGTCACCATCCTGCCTATCGTAGCTTTTCAGGAGCCAGCCGGTCACTCCAAGCCATAGGCCCCCAGAGAAAAACCTCGGCCCGTTTCCCTGGCAAACAAAAGTAAGCTGCCCCGCTTCTGGATGGCAGATTGCAGGACGCACTTGGTACTATCAAACCAGCCCAACTTGGCACTGGTGCCACCTCTGGTCTGGGAACCATGCCGCGTATCGTGGATTCTAAGGAGCCAGCCGGCCACTCCCAGCCACAGGCCCCCAAACAGAAACAACGGCGCTTTTCCCTGGAAAACAAAACTCGCCTGACAACTTTTTCATGGCAGATTGCAGGAGCCGCTTGGTACTATCAAACCAGCCCAACTTGGCACTGGTGCCACCATGGGTCTGGTCACCATCCTGCCTATCTTAGCTTTTCAGGAGCCAGCCGGTCACTCCCAGCCATAAGCCCCCACACACAAACCTCGGCCCGTTTCCCTGGCAAACAAAAGTAAGCTGCCCCGCTTCTGGATGGCAGATTGCCGGAGCCACTTGGTACTATCAAACCAGCCCAACTTGGCACTGGTGCCACCTCTGGTCTGGGAACCATGCTGCGTAACACAGATTCTAAGGCGCCAGTCGGCCACTCCCAGCCACAAGCCCCCAAACACAAACAACGGCGCTATTCTCTGGCAAACAAAACTCCACTGCCCCTCTTCTGGATGGCAAATTGCAGGACGCACTTGGTACTATAAAAACAGCCCGACTTGGCACTGGTGCCACCTTGGGTCTGGGAACCATCCTGCGTATCGATCTTTTTAATGAGACAGCCGGCCACTCCCAGCCATATGCCCCCAAACACAACCCACGGCCCTTTTCTCTGGCAAACAAAACTCAACTGCACCGCTTCTGGATGGCAGATTGCAGGAGCCACTTGGTACTATCAAACCAGCCCGACTTGGCACTGGTGCCACCTTGGGTCTGGGAACCATCCTGCGTATGGTGGATTCTAAGGAGCCAGCCGGCCACTCCCAGCCACAGGCCCCCAACAAAAACCACGGCCCTTTTTTCTGGCAAACAAAACTTAGCTGCCTCACTTCTGGATGGCAGATTGCAGGAGCCACTTGGTGTAATCAAACCAGCCCGACTTGGCACTGGTGTCACCTTGGGTCTGGGAACCATCCTGCGTATCGTGGATTCTAAGGAGCCAGCCGGCCACTCCCAGCCACAGGCCCCCAAACAAAATCAACGGCGCTGTTCCCTGGAAAACAAAACACGCCTGCCAACATTTTGATGGAGTTTGCAGGAGCCACTTGGTACTATCAAACCAGCCCGACTTGGCACTGGTGCCACCTTGGGTCTGGGAAACATCCTGCGTATCGTGGATTCTTAGGAGCCAGCCGGCCACTCCTAGCCACAGGCCCCCAGACAAAAACCTAGGCCTATTTCTCTGGCAAACAAAAGTAAGCTGCCCCGCTTCTGGATGGCAGATTGCAGGAGACACTTGGTACTATCAAACCAGCCCAACTTGGCACTGGTGCCACCTTGGATCTGGGAACCATGCTGTGTATCGTGGATATTCAGGGGCCAGCCGGCCACTCTCAGCCATATGTCCCCAAACAGAAACCTCGGCCCGTTTCTCTGGCAAACAAAACTCAACTGCCCCTCTTCTGGATGGCAAATTGCAGGATGAACTTGATACTAAAACCGCAGGCCGACTTGGTAGTGGTGACACCTTGGACCTTGGAATCATCATGAGTATCGAGGATTTTAAGGAGCCAGCCGGCCACTCCCAGCAATATGCCCCCAAAAACAATCCACGGAATTTTTCTCTGGCAAACAAAAATCAGCTGCCCCGCTTCTGGATGGCAGATTGCAGGAGCCACTTTGCACCATCAAACCAGCCCGACTTGGCACTGGTGCCACCATGCATCTGGGAACCATGCTGCCTAGCGTGGATTTTCAGGAGCCAGCCGGCCACTCTCAGCCATAGGCCCCCAAACAAAACCCACGGCCCGTTTCCCTGGCAAACAAAATTAAGCTGCCCCGCTTCTGGATGGCAGATTGCAGGACGCACTTGGTAGTATCAAACCAGCCTAACTTGGCACTGGTGCCACCTCTGGTCTGGGAACCATCCTGCGTATCGTGGATTCTAAGGAGCCAGCCGGCCACTCCCAGCCACAGGCCCCCAAACAAAAACAACGGCGCTTTTCCCTGGAAAACAAAACTCGCCTGCCAATATTTTGATGGCAGATTGCAGGAGCCACTTGGTACTATCAAACCAGCCCAACTTGGCACTGGTGCCACCATGGGTCTGGTCACCATCCTGCCTATCGTAGCTTTTCAGGAGCCAGCCGGTCCCTCCCTGCCATAGGCCCCTAGACAAATATTTCGGCCCGTTTCCCTGGCAAACAAAAGTAAGCTACCCCGCTTCTGGATGGCAGATTGCAGGAGCCACTTTGCACCATCAAACTAGCCCGACTTGGCACTGGTGCCACCTCAGCTCTGGGAACCATCCTGCGTATCATTCATTGTAAGGAGCCAGCCGGCCACTCCAGCCACAGGCCCCCAGACACAAACAACGGCGCTTTTCCCTGGAAAACAAAACTCGCCTGCCAACTTTTTGATGGCAGATTGCAGGAGCCACTTGCTACTATCAAATCAGCCCAACTTGGCACTGGTGCCACCATGGGTCTGGTCACCATCCTGCCTATCGTAGCTTTTCAGGAGCCAGCCGGTCACTCGCAGCCATAGGCCCCCAGACACAAACCTCGGCCCGTTTCCCTGGCAAACAAAAGTAAGCTACCCCGCTTCTGGATGGCAGATTGCAGGAGCCACTTTGCACCATCAAACTAGCCCGACTTGGCACTGGTGCCACCTCTGGTCTGGGAACCATCCTGCGTATCGTGGATTCTAAGGAGCCAGCCGGTCACTCCCACCCACAGGCCCCCAAACACAAACAACGGCACTTTTCCCTGGAAAACAAAACTCGCCTGCCAACTTTTTGATGGCAGATTGCAGGAGCCACTTGGTACTATCAAACCAGCCCAACTTGGCACTGGTGCCACCATGGGTCTGGTCACCATCCTGCCTATCGTAGCTTTTCAGGAGCCAGCCGGTCACTCCCAGCCATAGGCCCCCAGACAAAAACCTCGGCCCGTTTCCCTGGCAAACAAAAGTAAGTTATCCCGCTTCTGGATGGCAGATTGCAGGAGCCACTTTTCACCATCAAACCAGCCCGACTTGGCACTGGTGCCACCTCTGGTCTGGGAACCATCCTGCGTATCATGGATTCTAAGCAGCCAGCCGGCCACTCCCAGCCAGAGGCCCCCAAACACAAACAACGGCGCTTTTCCCTGGATAACAAACTCGCCTGCCAACTTTTTGATGGCAGATTGCAGGAGCCACTTGGTACTATCAAACCAGCCCAACTTGGCACTGGTGCCACCATGGGTCTGGTCACCATCCTGCCTATCGTAGCTTTTCAGGAGCCAGCCGGTCACTCCCAGCCATAGGCCCTGAGACACAAACGTCGGCCCGTTTCCCTGGCAAACAAAAGTAAGCTGCCCCGCTTCTGGATGGTAGATTGCAGGACGCACTTGGTACTATCAAACCAGCCCAACTTGGCACTGGTGCCACCTCTGGTCTGGGAACCATCCTGCGTATCGTGGATTCTAAGGAGCCAGCCGGCCACTCCCAGCCACAGGCCCCCAAACACAAACAACGGCGCTTTTCCCTGGAAAACAAAACTCGCCTGCCAACTTTTTGATGGCAGATTGCAGGAGCCACTTGGTACTATCAAATCAGCCCAACTTGGCACTGGTGCCACCATGGGTCTGGTCACCATCCTGCCTATCGTAGCTTTTCAGGAGCCAGCCGGTCACTCCCAGCCATAGGCCCCCAGACACAAACCTCGGCCCGTTTCCCTGGCAAACAAAAGTAAGCTGCCCCGCTTCTGGATGGCAGATTGCAGGAACCACTTTGCACCATCAAACTAGCCCGACTTGGCACTGGTGCCACCTCTGGTCTGGGAACCATCCTGCGTATCGTGGATTCTAAGGAGCCAGCCGGCCACTCCCAGCCACAGGCCCCCAAACACAAACAACGGCGCTTTTCCCTGGAAAACAAAACTCGCCTGCCAACTTTTTGATGGCAGATTGCAGGAGCCACTTGGTACTATCAAACCAGCCCAACTTGGCACTGGTGCCACCATGGGTCTGGTCACCATCCTGCCTATCGTAGCTTTTCAGGAGCCAGCCGGTCACTCCCAGCCATAGGCCCCCAGACACAAACCTCGGCCCGTTTCCCTGGCAAACAAAAGTAAGCTGCCCCGCTTCTGGATGGCAGATTGCAGGACGCACTTGGTAGTATCAAACCAGCCCGACTTGGCACTGGTGCCACCTCTGGTCTGGGAACCATCCTGCGTATCGTGGATTCTAAGCAGCCAGCCGGCCACTCCCAGCCACAGGCCCCCAAACAAAAACAACGGCGCTTTTCCCTGGAAAACAAAACTCGCCTGCCAACATTTTGATGGCAGATTGCAGGAGCCACTTGCTACTATCAAATCAGCCCAACTTGGCACTGGTGCCACCATGCGTTTGGTCACCATCCTGCCTATCGTAGCTTTTCAGGAGCCAGACGGTCACTCCCAGCTATAGGCCCCCAGACAAAAACCTCGGCCCGTTTCCCTGGCATACAAAAGTAAGCTGCCCCGCTTCTGGATGGCAGATTGCAGGAACCACTTGGTACTATGAAACCAGCCCGACTTGGCACTGGTGCCACCTCTGGTCTGGGAACCATCCTGCGTATCGTGGTTCTAAGGAGCCATCCGTCCACTCCCAGCCACAGGCCCCCAAACAAAAACAACGGCGCTTTTCCCTGGAAAACAAAACTCGCCTGCCAACTTTTTGATGGCAGATTGCAGGAGCCACTTGGTACTATCAAATCAGCCCAACTTGGCACTGGTGCCACCATGGGTCTGGTCACCATCCTGCCTATCGTAGCTTTTCAGGAGCCAGCCGGTCACTCGCAGCCATAGGCCCCCAGAAACAATACTCGGCCCGTTTCCCTGGCAAACAAAAGTAAGCTGCCCCGCTTCTGGATGGCAGATTGCAGGAGCCACTTTGCACCATCAAACTAGCCCGACTTGGCACTGGTGCCACCTCTGGTCTGGGAACCATCCTGCGTATCGTGGATTCTAAGGAGCCAGCCGGCCACTCCCACCCACAGGCCCCCAAACACAAACAACGGCGCTTTTCCCTGGAAAACAAAACTCGCCTGCCAGTTTTTTGATGGCAGATTGCAGGAGCCACTTGGTACTATCAAACCAGCCCAACTTGGCACTGGTGCCACCATGGGTCTGGTCACCATCCTGCCTATCGTAGCTTTTCAGGAGCCAGCCGGTCACTCCCAGCCATAGGCCCCCAGACACAAACCTCGGCCCGTTTCCCTGGCAAACAAAAGTAAGCTACCCAGCTTCTGGATGGCAGATTGCAGGACGCACTTGATAGTATCAAACCAGCCCGACTTGGCACTGGTGCCACCTCAGGTCTGGGAACCATGCTGCGTATCGTGGATTCTAATTAGCCATCTGGCCACTCCCACCCACAGGCCCCCAAACACAAACAACGGCGCTTTTCCCTGGAAAACAAACCTCGCCTGCCAAATTTTGATGGCAGATTGCCGGAGCCACTTGGTACTATCAAACCAGCCCAACTTGACACTGGTGCCACCATGGGTCTGGTCACCATCCTGCCTATCGTAGCTTTTCAGGAGCCAGCCGGTCACTCCCAGCCATAGGCCCCCAGACAAAAACCTTGGCCCGTTTCCCTGGCAAACAAAAGTAAGTTATCCCGCTTCTGGATGGCAGATTGCAGGAGCCACTTTTCACCATCAAACCAGCCCGACTTGGCACTGGTGCCACCTCTGGTCTGGGAACCATCCTGCGTATCGTGGATTCTAAGGAGCCAGCCGGCCACTCCCACCCACAGGCCCCCAAACACAAACAACGGCGCTTTTCCCTGGAAAACAAAACTCGCCTGCCAATTTTTTGATGGCAGATTGCAGGAGCCACTTGGTACTATCAAACCAGCCCAACTTGGCACTGGTGCCACCATGGGTCTGGTCACCATCCTGCCTATCGTAGCTTTTCAGGAGCCAGCCGGTCACTCCCAGCCATAGGCCCCCAGACACAAACCTCGGCCCGTTTCCCTGGCAAACAAAAGTAAGCTACCCCGCTTCTGGATGGCAGATTGCAGGACGCACTTGATAGTGTCAAACCAGCCCGACTTGGCACTGGTGCCACCTCAGGTCTGGGAACCATGCTGCGTATCGTGGATTCTAATTAGCCATCTGGCCACTCCCACCCACAGGCCCCCAAACAAAAACAACGGCGCTTTTCACTGGAAAACAAACCTCGCCTGCCAAATTTTGATGGCAGATTGCCGGAGCGACTTGGTACTATCAAACCAGCCCAACTTGACACTGGTGCCACCATGGGTCTGGTCACCATCCTGCCTATCGTAGCTTTTCAGGAGCCAGCCGGTCACTCCCAGCCATAGGCCCCCAGACAAAAACCTTGGCCCGTTTCCCTGGCAAACAAAAGTAAGTTATCCCGCTTCTGGATGGCAGATTGCAGGAGCCACTTTTCACCATCAAACCAGCCCGACTTGGCACTGGTGCCACCTCTGGTCTGGGAACCATCCTGCGTATCGTGGATTCTAAGGAGCCAGCCGGCCACTCCCAGCCACAGGCCCCCAAACACAAACCACAGCGCTTTTCCCTGGAAAACAAAACTCGCCTGCCAACTTTTTGATGGCAGATTGCAGGAGCCACTTGGTACTATCAAACCAGCCCAACTTGGCACTGGTGCCACCATGGATCTGGTCACCATCCTGCGTATCGTAGCTTTTCAGGACCTAGCCGGTCACTCCAAGCCATAGGCCCCCAGAGAAAAACCTCGGCCCGTTTCCCTGGCAAACAAAAGTAAGCTGCCCCGCTTCTGGATGGCAGATTGCAGGAACCACTTGGTACTATCAAACCAGCCCAACTTGGCACTGGTGCCACCTTGGGTCTGGGAACCATCCTGCGTATCGTGGATTCTAAGGAGCCAGCCGGTCACTCCCAGCCACAGGCCACCAAACACAAACAACGGCGCTTTTCCCTGGAAAACAAAACTCGCCTGCCAACATTTTGATGGCAGATTGCAGGAGCCACTTGCTACTATCAAATCAGCCCAACTTGGCACTGGTGCCACCATGGGTCTGGTCACCATCCTGCCTATCGTAGCTTTTCAGGAGCCAGCCGGTCCCTCCCTGCCCTAGGCCCCCAGAGAAAAACCTCGGCCCGTTTCCCTGGCAAACAAAAGTAAGCTACCCCGCTTCTGGATGGCAGATTGCAGGAGCCACTTTGCACCATCAAACTAGCCCGACTTGGCACTGGTGCCACCTCAGCTCTGGGAACCATCCTGCGTATCGTTCATTGTAAGGAGCCAGCCGGCCACTCCAGCCACAGGCCCCCAGACACAAACAACGGCGCTTTTCCCTGGAAAACAAAACTCGCCTGCCAACTTTTTGATGGCAGATTGCAGGAGCCACTTGGTACTATCAAATCAGCCCAACTTGGCACTGGTGCCACCATGGGTCTGGTCACCATCCTGCCTATCGTAGCTTTTCAGGAGCCAGCCGGTCACTCCCAGCCATAGGCCCCCAGACACAAACCTCGGCCCGTTTCCCTGGCAAACAAAAGTAAGCTGCCCCGCTTCTGGATGGCAGATTGCAGGAACCACTTTGCACCATCAAACTAGCCCGACTTGGCACTGGTGCCACCTCTGGTCTGGGAACCATCCTGCGTATCGTGGATTCTAAGGAGCCATCCGTCCACTCCTAGCCACAGGCCCCCAAACACAAACAACGGCGCTTTTCCCTGGAAAACAAAACTCGCCTGCCAACTTTTTGATGGCAGATTGCAGGAGCCACTTGGTACTATCAAACCAGCCCAACTTGGCACTGGTGCCACCATGGGTCTGGTCACCATCCTGCCTATCGTAGCTTTTCAGGAGCCAGCCGGTCACTCCCAGCCATAAGCCCCCAGACACAAACCTCGGCCCGTTTCCCTGGCAAACAAAAGTAAGCTGCCCCGCTTCTGGATGGCAGATTGCAGGACGCACTTGGTAGTATCAAACCAGCCCGACTTGGCACTGGTGCCACCTCTGGTCTGGGAACCATCCTGCGTATCGTGGATTCTAAGCAGCCAGCCGGCCACTCCCAGCCACAGGCCCCCAAACACAAACAACGGCGCTTTTCCCTGGATAACAAACTCGCCTGCCAACTTTTTGATGGCAGATTGCAGGAGCCACTTGGTACTATCAAACCAGCCCAACTTGGCACTGGTGCCACCATGGGTCTGGTCACCATCCTGCCTATCGTAGCTTTTCAGGAGCCAGGCGGTCACTCCCAGCCATAGGCCCCCAGACACAAACCTCGGCCCGTTTCCCTGGCAAACAAAAGTAAGCTGCCCCGCTTCTGGATGGCAGATTGCAGGAACCACTTGGTACTATCAAACCAGCCCGACTTGGCACTGGTGCCACCTCTGGTCTGGGAACCATCCTGCGTATCGTGGTTCTAAGGAGCCATCCGTCCACTCCCAGCCACAGGCCCCCAAACAAAAACAACGGCGCTTTTCCCTGGAAAACAAAACTCGCCTGCCAACATTTTGATGGCAGAGTGCAGGAGCAACTTGGTACTATCAAACCAGCCCAACTTGGCACTGGTGCCACCATGGGTCTGGTCACCATCCTGCCTATCGTAGCTTTTCAGGAGCCAGCCGGTCACTCCCAGCCATAGGCCCCCAGACACAAACCTCGGCCCGTTTCCCTGGCAAACAAAAGTAAACTACCCCGCTTCTGGATGGCAGATTGCAGGACGCACTTGATAGTATCAAACCAGCCCGACTTGGCACTGGTGCCACCTCAGGTCTGGGAACCATGCTGCGTATCGTGGATTCTAATTAGCCATCTGGCCACTCCCACCCACAGGCCCCCAAACAAAAACAACGGCGCTTTTCCCTGGAAAACAAACCTCGCCTGCCAAATTTTTATGGCAGATTGCCGGAGCGACTTGGTACTATCAAACCAGCCCAACTTGACACTGGTGCCACCATGGGTCTGGTCACCATCCTGCCTATCGTAGCTTTTCAGGAGCCAGCCGGTCACTCCCAGCCATAGGCCCCCAGACAAAAACCTTGGCCCGTTTCCCTGGCAAACAAAAGTAAGTTATCCCGCTTCTGGATGGCAGATTGCAGGAGCCACTTTTCACCATCAAACCAGCCCGACTTTGCACTGGTGCCACCTCTGGTCTGGGAACCATCCTGCGTATCGTGGATTCTAAGGAGCCAGCCGGCCACTCCCAGCCACAGGCCCCCAAACACAAACCACAGCGCTTTTCCCTGGAAAACAAAACTCGCCTGCCAACTTTTTGATGGCAGATTGCAGGAGCCACTTGGTACTATCAAACCAGCCCAACTTGGCACTGGTGCCACCATGGATCTGGTCACCATCCTGCCTATCGTAGCTTTTCAGGACCTAGCCGGTCACTCCAAGCCATAGGCCCCCAGAGAAAAACCTCGGCCCGTTTCCCTGGCAAACAAAAGTAAGCTGCCCCGCTTCTGGATGGCAGATTGCAGGAACCACTTGGTACTATCAAACCAGCCCAACTTGGCACTGGTGCCACCTTGGGTCTGGGAACCATCCTGTGTATCGTGGATTCTAAGGAGCCAGCCGGTCACTCCCAGCCACAGGCCACCAAACACAAACAACGGCGCTTTTCCCTGGAAAACAAAACTCGCCTGCCAACTTTTTGATGGCAGATTGCAGGAGCCACTTGCTACTATCAAATCAGCCCAACTTGGCACTGGTGCCACCATGGGTCTGGTCACCATCCTGCCTATTGTAGCTTTTCAGGAGCCAGCCGGTCCCTCCCTGCCATAGGCCCCCAGAGAAAAACCTCGGCCCGTTTCCCTGGCAAACAAAAGTAAGCTACCCCGCTTCTGGATGGCAGATTGCAGGAGCCACTTTGCACCATCAAACTAGCCCGACTTGGCACTGGTGCCACCTCAGGTCTGGGAACCATCCTGCGTATCGTTCATTGTAAGGAGCCAGCCGGCCACTCCCAGCCACAGGCCCCCAGACACAAACAACGGCGCTTTTCCCTGGAAAACAAAACTCGCCTGCCAACATTTTGATGGCAGATTGCAGGAGCCACTTGGTACTATCAAATCAGCCCAACTTGGCACTGGTGCCACCATGGGTCTGGTCACCATCCTGCCTATTGTAGCTTTTCAGGAGCCAGCCGGTCACTCGCAGCCATAGGCCCCCAGAAACAATACTGGGCCCGTTTCCCTGGCAAACAAAAGTAAGCTACCCCGCTTCTGGATGGCAGATTGCAGGAGCCACTTTGCACCATCAAACTGGCCCGACTTGGCACTGGTGCGACCTCTGGTCTGGGAACCATCCTGCGTATCGTGGATTCTAAGGAGCCAGCCGGTCACTCCCACCCACAGGCCCCCAAACACAAACAACGGCACTTTTCCCTGGAAAACAAAACTCGCCTGCCAACATTTTGATGGCAGATTGCAGGAGCCACTTGGTACTATCAAACCAGCCCAACTTGGCACTGGTGCCACCATGGGTCTGGTCACCATCCTGCCTATCGTAGCTTTTCAGGAGCCAGCCGGTCACTCCCAGCCATAGGCCCCCAGACACAAACCTCGGCCCGTTTCCCTGGCAAACAAAAGTAAGCTGCCCCGCTTCTGGATGGCAGATTGCAGGACGCACTTGGTACTATCAAACCAGCCCAACTTGGCACTGGTGCCACCTCTGGTCTGGGAACCATGCCGCGTATCGTGGATTCTAAGGAGCCAGCCGGCCACTCCCAGCCACAGGCCCCCAAACAGAAACAACGGCGCTTTTCCCTGGAAAACAAAACTCGCCTGCCAACTTTTTCATGGCAGATTGCAGGAGCCACTTGGTACTATCAAATCAGCCCAACTTGGCACTGGTGCCACCATGGGTCTGGTCACCATCCTGCCTATCGTAGCTTTTCAGGAGCCAGCCGGTCACTCCCAGCCATAGGCCCCCAGACACAAACCTCGGCCCGTTTCCCTGGCAAACAAAAGTAAGTTACCCCGCTTCTGGATGGCAGATTGCAGGAACCACTTTGCACCATCAAACTAGCCCGACTTGCCACTGGTGCCACCTCTGGTCTGGGAACCATGCTGCGTATCGTGGATTCTAAGGAGCCATCCGTCCACTCCCAGACACAGGCCCCCAAACACAAACAACGGCGCTTTTCCCTGGAAAACAAAACTCGCCTGCCAACTTTTTGATGGCAGATTGCAGGAGCCACTTGGTACTATCAAACCAGCCCAACTTGGCACTGGTGCCACCATGGGTCTGGTCACCATCCTGCCTATCGTAGCTTTTCAGGAGCCAGCCGGTCACTCGCAGCCATAGGCCCCCAGACACAAAGCTCGGCCCGTTTCCCTGGCAAACAAAAGTAAGCTGCCCCGCTTCTGGATGGCAGATTGCAGGACGCACTTGGTAGTATCAAACCAGCCCGACTTGGCACTGGTGCCACCTCTGGTCTGGGAACCATCCTGCGTATCGTGGATTCTAAGCAGCCAGCCGGCCACTCCCAGCCACAGGCCCCCAAACACAAACAACGGCGCTTTTCCCTGGAAAACAAAACTCGCCTGACAACTTTTTGATGGCAGATTGCAGGAGCCACTTGGTACTATCAAATCAGCCCAACTTGGCACTGGTGCCACCATGCGTTTTGTCACCATCCTGCCTATCGTAGCTTTTCAGGAGCCAGACGGTCACTCCCAGCTATAAGCCCCCAGACAAAAACCTCGGCCCGTTTCCCTGGCAAACAAAAGTAAGCTGCCCCGCTTCTGGATGGCAGATTGCAGGAACAACTTGGTACTATCAAACCAGCCCGACTTGGCACTGGTGCGACCTCTGGTCTGGGAACCATCCTGCGTATCGTGGTTCTAAGGAGCCATCCGTCCACTCCCAGCCACAGGCCCCCAAACACAAACAACGGCGCTTTTCCCTGGAAAACAAAACTCGCCTGCCAACTTTTTGATGGCAGATTGCAGGAGCCACTTGGTACTATCAAACCAGCCCAACTTGGCACTGGTGCCACCATGGATCTGGTCACCATCCTGCCTATCGTAGCTTTTCAGGACCTAGCTGGTCACTCCAAGCCATAGGCGCCCAGACAAAAACTCGGCCCGTTTCCCTGGCAAACAAAGTAAGATGCCCCGCTTCTGGATGGCAGATTGCAGGAACCACTTGGTACTATCAAACCAGCCCGACTTGGCACTGGTGCCACCTCAGGTCTGGGAACCATCCTGCGTATCGTGGATTCTAAGGAGCCAGCCGGTCACTCCCAGCCACAGGCCCCCAAACACAAACAACGGCGCTTTTCCCTGGAAAACAAAACTCGCCTGCCAACATTTTGATGGCAGATTGCAGGAGCCACTTGGTACTATCAAATCAGCCCAACTTGGCACTGGTGCCACCATGGGTCTGGTCACCATCCTGCCTATCGTAGCTTTTCAGGAGCCAGCCGGTCCCTCCCTGCCATAGGCCCCCAGAGAAAAACCTCGGCCCGTTTCCCTGGCAAACAAAAGTAAGCTACCCCGCTTCTGGATGGCAGATTGCAGGAGCCACTTTGCACCATCAAACTAGCCCGACTTGGCACTGGTGCCACCTCAGGTCTGGGAACCATCCTGCGTATCGTTCATTCTAAGGAGCCAGCCGGCCACTCCAGCCACAGGCCCCCAGACACAAACAACGGCGCTTTTCCCTGGAAAACAAAACTCGCCTGCCAACTTTTAGATGGCAGATTGCAGGAGCCACTTGGTACTATCAAATCAGCCCAACTTGGCACTGGTGCCACCATGGGTCTGGTCACCATCCTGCCTATCGTAGCTTTTCAGGACCTAGCAGGTCACTCCCAGCCATATGCGCCCAGACACAAAGCTCGGCCCGTTTCCCTGGCAAACAAAAGTAAGCTGCCCCGCTTCTGGATGGCAGATTGCAGGAGCCACTTTGCACCATCAAACCAGTCCGACTTGGCACTGGTGCCACCTCTGGTCTGGGAACCATGCTGCGTATCGTGGATTCTAAGGAGCCAGCCGGCCACTCCCAGCCACAGGCCCCCAAACACAAACAACGGCGCTTTTCCCTGGAAAACAAAACTCGCCTGCCAACATTTTGATGGCAGATTGCAGGAGCCACTTGCTACTATCAAATCAGCCCATCTTGGCACTGGTGCCACCATGGGTCTGGTCACCATCCTGCCTATCGTAGCTGTTCAGGCGCCAGCCGGTCACTCCCAGCCATAGGCCCCCAGAGAAATCCTCGGCCCGTTTCCCTGGCAAACAAAAGTAAGCTGCCCCGCTTCTGGATGGCAGATTGCAGGAGCCACTTTGCACCATCAAACCAGCCCAACTTGGCACTGGTGCCACCTCTGGTCTGGGAACCATGCTGCGTATCGTGGATTCCAATTAGCAAGCCGGCCACTCCCAACCACAGGCCTCCAAACACAAACAACGGCGCTTTTCCCTGGAAAACAAAACTCGCCTGCCAACTTTTTGATGGCAGATTGCAGGAGCCACTTGGTACTATCAAACCAGCCCAACTTGGCACTGGTGCCACCATGGGTCTGGTCACCATCCTGCCTATCGTAGCTTTTCAGGACCTAGACGGTCACTCCCAGCCATAGGCCCCGTGACACAAAGCTCGGCACGTTTCCCTGGCAAACAAAAGTAAGCTGTCCCGCTTCTGGATGGCAGATTGCAGGATCCATTAGGTATTATCAAACCAGCCCGACTTGGCACTGGTGCCACCTCAGGTCTGGGAACCATCCAGCGTATCGTGGATTCTAAGGAGCCAGCCGGCCACTCCCAGCCACAGGCCCCCAAACACAAACAACGGCGCTTTTCCCTGGAAAACAAAACTCGCCTGCCAACATTTTGATGGCAGATTGCAGGAGCCACTTGGTACTATCAAACCAGCCCAACTTGGCACTGGTGCCACCATGGGTCTGGTCACCATCCTGCCTATCGTAGCTTTTCAGGAGCCAGCCGGTCACTCCAAGCCATAGGCCCCCAGACAAAAACCTCGGCCCGTTTCCCTGGCATACAAAAATAAGCTGCCCCGCTTCTGGATGGCAGATTGCAGGAGCCACTTTGCACCATCAAACCAGCCCGACTTGGCACTGGTGCCACCTCTGGTCTGGGAACCATCCTGCGTATCGTGGATTCTAAGGAGCCAGCCGGCCACTCCCAGCCACAGGCCCCCAAACACAAACAACGGCGCATTTCCCTGGATAACAAACTCGCCTGCCAACTTTTTGATGGCAGATTGCAGGAGCCACTTGGTACTATCAAACCAGCCCAACTTGGCACTGGTGCCACCATGGGTCTGGTCACCATCCTGCCTATCGTAGCTTTTCAGGAGCCAGCCGGTCACTCCCAGCCATAGGCCCCCAGACACAAACCTCGGCCCGTTTCCCTGGCATGCAAAAGTAAGCTACCCCGCTTCTGGATGGCAGATTGCAGGACGCACTTGGTACTATCAAACCAGCCCAACTTGGCACTGGTGCCACCTCTGGTCTGGGAACCATGCTGCGTATCGTGGATTCTAAGGAGCCAGCCGGCCACTCCCAGCCACAGGCCCCCAAACAAAAACAACGGCGCTTTTCCCTGGAAAACAAAACTCGCCTGCCAATATTTGGATGGCAGATTGCAGGAGCCACTTGGTACTATCAAACCAGCCCAACTTGACACTGGTGCCACCATGGGTCTGGTCACCATCCTGCCTATCTTAGCTTTTCAGGAGCCAGCCGGTCACTCCCAGCCATAGGCCCCCAGACACAAACCTCGGCCCGTTTCCCTGGCAAACAAAAGTAAGCTGCCCCGCTTCTGGATGGCAGATTGCAGGAGCCACTTGGTACTATCAAACCAGCCCAACTTGGCACTGGTGCCACCTTGGGTCTTGGAACCATCCTGCGTATCGTGGATTCTAAGGAGCCAGCCGGTCACTCCCAGCCACAGGCCCCCAAACACAAACCACAGCGCTTTTCCCTGGAAAACAAAACCCGCCTGCCGACATTTTGATGGCAGATTGCAGGAGCCACTTGCTACTATCAAATCAGCCCAACTTGGCACTGGTGCCACCATGGGTCTGGTCACCATCCTGCCTATCGTAGCTTTTCAGGAGCCAGCCGGTCACTCCCAGCCATAGGCCCCCAGACACAAAGCTCGGCCCGTTTCCCCGGCAAACAAAAGTAAGCTGCCCCGCTTCTGGATGGCAGATTGTAGGACGCACTTGGTACTATCAAACCAGCCCGACTTGGCACTGGTGCCACCTCTGGTCTGGGAACCATGGTGCGTATCGTGGATTCTAAGGAGCCAGCCGGCCACTCCCAGCCATAGGCCCCCAAACACAAACAACGGCGCTTTTCCCTGGAAAACAAAACTCGCCTGCCAACTTTTTGATGGCAGATTGCAGGAGCCACTTGGTACTATCAAACCAGCTCAACTTGGCACTGGTGCCACCATGGGTCTGGTCACCATCCTGCCTATCGTAGCTTTTCAGGAGCCAGCCGGTCACTCGCAGCCATAGGCCCCCAGACACAAACCTCGGCCCGTTTCCGGGCAAACAAAAGTAAGCTGCCCCGCTTCTGCATGGCAAATTGCAGGAGCTATTTAGTACTATCAAACCAGCCCGACTTGGCACTGGTGCCACCTCAGGTCTGGGAACCATCCTGCGTATCGTGGATTCTAAGGAGCCAGCCGGCCACTCCCAGCCACAGGCCCCCAAACACAAACAACGGCGCTTTTCCCTGGAAAACAAAACTCGCCTGCCAAATTTTGACGGCAGATTGCAGGAGCCACTTGGTACTATCAAATCAGCCCAACTTGGGACTGGTGCCACCATGGGTCTGGTCACCATCCTGCCTATCGTAGCTTTTCAGGAGCCAGCCGGTCACTCCCAGCCATAGGCCCCCAGACAAAAAGCTCGGCCCGTTTCCCTGGCAAACAAAAGTAAGCTGCCCTGCTTCTGGATGGCAGATTGCAGGAACCACTTCGTACTATCAAACCAGCAAAACTTGGCGCTGGTGCCACCTTGGGTCTGGATACCATGCTGCGTATCGTGGATTCTAAGGAGCCAGCCGGCCACTCCCAGCCACAGGCCCCCAAACACAAACAACGGCGCTTTTCCCTGCGAAACAAAACTCTCCTGCCAAATTTTTGATGGGAGATTGCAGGAGCCACTTGGTTTTATCAAATCAGACCAACTTGGCACTGGTGCCACCATGGGTCTGGTCACCATCCTGCCTATCGTGGATTCTAATTAGCCATCCGTCCACTCCCAGCCACAGGCCCCCAAACAAAAACAACGGCGCTTTTCCCTGGAAAACAAAACTCGTCTGCCAACATTTTGATGGCAGATTGCAGGACGCACTTGGTACTATCAAACCAGCCCAACTTGGCACTGGTGCCACCTTGGGTCTGGGAACCATGCTGCGTATCGTGGATTATAAGGAGCCAGCCGGCCACTCCCAGCCACAGGCCCCCAAACACAAACCACAGCGCTTTTCCCTGGAAAACAAAATTCGCCGGCCAACTTTTTGATGGCAGATTGCAGGAGCCACTTGGTACTATCAAATCAGCCCAACTTGGCACTGGTGCCACCATGGGTCTGGTCACCATCCTGCTTATCGTAGCTTTTCAGGAGCCAGCCGGTCACTCCCAGCCATAGGCGCCCAGACACAATGCTCTGCCCTTTTCCCTGGCAAACCAAAGTAAGCTGCCCCGCTTCTGGATGGCAGATTGCAGGAACCACTTGGTACTATAAAACCAGCCCGACTTGGCACTGGTGCCACCTCTGGTCTGGGAACCATGCTGCGTATCGTGGATTCTAAGGAGCCAGCCGGCCACTCCCAGCCACAGGCCCCCAAACAAAAACAACGGCGCTTTTCCCTGGAAAACAAAACTCGCCTGCCAAATTTTTGATGGCAGATTGCAGGAGCCACTTGCTGCTATCAAATCAGCCCAACTTGGCACTGGTGCCACCATGGGTCTGGTCACCATCCTGCCTATCGTAGCTTTTCAGGAGCCAGCCGGTCACTCCCAGTCATAGGCCCCCAGACACAAAGCTCGGCCCGTTTCCCTGGCAAACAAAAGTAAGCTGCCCCGCTTCTGGATGGCAGATTGTAGTACGCACTTGGTACTATCAAACCAGCCCGACTTGGCACTGGTGCGACCTCTGGTCTGGGAACCATGCTGCGTATCGTGGATTCTAAGGAGCCAGCCGGCCACTCCCAGCCATAGGCACCCAAACACAAACAACGGCGCTTTTCCCTGGAAAACAAAACTCGCCTGCCAACTTTTTGATGGCAGATTGCAAGAGCCACTTGGTACTATCAAACCAGCTCAACTTGGCACTGGTGCCACCATGGATCTGCTCACCATCCTGCCTATCGTAGCTTTTCGGGAGCCAGACGGTCACTCGCAGCCATAGGCCCCCAGACAAAAACCTCGGCCCGTTTCCCTGGCAAACAAAAGTAAGCCTCCCCGCTTCTGCATGGCAGATTGCAGGAGCTATTTAGTACTATCAAACCAGCCCGACTTGGCACTGGTGCCACCTCAGGTCTGGGAACCATCCTGCGTATCGTGGATTCTAAGGAGCCAGCCGGCCACTCCCAGCCACAGGCCCCCAAACACAAACAACGGCGCTTTTCCCTGGAAAACAAAACTCGCCTGCCAAATTTTGACGGCAGATTGCAGGAGCCACTTGGTACTATCAAATCAGCCCAACTTGGCACTGGTGCCACCATGGGTCTGGTCACCATCCTGCCTATCGTAGCTTTTCAGGAGCCAGCCGGTCACTCCCAGCCATAGGCCCCCAGACAAAAACCTCGGCCCGTTTCCCTGGCAAACAAAAGTAAGCTGCCCTGCTTCTGGATGGCAGATTGCAGGAACCACTTGGTACTATCAAACCAGCCCAACTTGGCACTGGTGCCACCTTGGGTCTGGGAACCATGCTGCGTATCGTGGATTATAAGGAGCCAGCCGGCCACTCCCAGCCACAGGCCCCCAAACACAAACCACAGCGCTTTTCCCTGGAAAACAAAATTCGCCGGCCAACTTTTTGATGGCAGATTGCAGGAGCCACTTGGTACTATCAAATCAGCCCAACTTGGCACTGGTGCCACCATGGGTCTGGTCACCATCCTGCTTATCGTAGCTTTTCAGGAGCCAGCCGGTCACTCCCAGCCATAGGCGCCCAGACACAATGCTCTGCCCTTTTCCCTGGCAAACCAAAGTAAGCTGCCCCGCTTCTGGATGGCAGATTGCAGGAACCACTTGGTACTATAAAACCAGCCCGACTTGGCACTGGTGCCACCTCTGGTCTGGGAACCATGCTGCGTATCGTGGATTCTAAGGAGCCAGCCGGCCACTCCCAGCCATAGGCCCCCAAACAAAAACAACGGCGCTTTTCCCTGGAAAACAAAACTCGCCTGCCAAATTTTTGATGGCAGATTGCAGGAGCCACTTGCTGCTATCAAATCAGCCCAACTTGGCACTGGTGCCACCATGGGTCTGGTCACCATCCTGCCTATCGTAGCTTTTCAGGAGCCAGCCGGTCACTCCCAGTCATAGGCCCCCAGACACAAAGCTCGGCCCGTTTCCCTGGCAAACAAAAGTAAGCTGCCCCGCTTCTGGATGGCAGATTGTAGGACGCACTTGGTACTATCAAACCAGCCCGACTTGGCACTGGTGCCACCTCTGGTCTGGGAACTATGGTGCGTATCGTGGATTCTAAGGAGCCAGCCGGCCACTCCCAGCCATAGGCACCCAAACACAAACAACGGCGCTTTTCCCTGGAAAACAAAACTCGCCTGCCAACTTTTTGATGGCAGATTGCAGGAGCCACTTGGTACTATCAAACCAGCTCAACTTGGCACTGGTGCCACCATGGATCTGCTCACCATCCTGCCTATCGTAGCTTTTCAGGAGCCAGACGGTCACTCGCAGCCATAGGCCCCCAGACAAAAACCTCGGCCCGTTTCCCTGGCAAACAAAAGTAAGCCTCCCCGCTTCTGGATGGCAGATTGCAGGAGCTATTTAGTACTATCAAACCAGCCCGACTTGGCACTGGTGCCACCTCAGGTCTGGGAACCATCCTGCGTATCGTGGATTCTAAGGAGCCAGCCGGCCACTCCCAGCCACAGGCCCCCAAACACAAACAACGGCGCTTTTCCCTGGAAAACAAAACTCGCCTGCCAAATTTTGACAGCAGATTGCAGGAGCCACTTGGTACTATCAAATCAGCCCAACTTGGGACTGGTGCCACCATGGGTCTGGTCACCATCCTGCCTATCGTAGCTTTTCAGGAGCCAGCCGGTCACTCCCAGCCATAGGCCCCCAGACACAAACCTCGGCCCGTTTCCCTGGCAAACAAAAGTAAGCTGCCCTGCTTCTGGATGGCAAATTGCAGGAACCACTTGGTACTATCAAACCAGCCCAACTTGGCACTGGTGCCACCTTGGGTCTGGGAACCATGCTGCGTATCGTGGATTATAAGGAGCCAGCCGGCCACTCCCAGCCACAGGCCCCCAAACACAAACCACAGCGCTTTTCCCTGGAAAACAAAATTCGCCTGCCAACTTTTTGATGGCAGATTGCAGGAGCCACTTGGTACTATCAAATCAGCCCAACTTGGCACTGGTGCCACCATGGGTCTGGTCACCATCCTGCTTATCGTAGCTTTTCAGGAGCCAGCCGGTCACTCCCAGCCATAGGCGCCCAGACACAATGCTCTGCCCTTTTCCCTGGCAAACCAAAGTAAGCTGCCCCGCTTCTGGATGGCAGATTGCAGGAACCACTTTTCACCATCAAATAGCCCGACTTGGAACTGGAGCCACCTCTGGTCTGGGAACCATGCTGCGTATCGTGGATTCTAAGGAGCCAGCCGGCCACTCCCAGCCACAGGCCCCCAAACACAAACAACGGCGCTTTTCCCTGGAAAACAAAACTCGCCTGACAACTTTTTGATGGCAGATTGCAGGAGCCACTTGCTACTATCAAATCAGCCCAACTTGGGACTGGTGCCACCATGGGTCTGGTCACCATCCTGCCTATCGTAGCTTTTCAGGAGCCAGCCGGTCACTCCCAGCCATAGGCTCCCAGACAAAAACCTCGGCCCGTTTCCCTGGCAAACAAAAGTAAGCTGCCCCGCTTCTGGATGGCAGATTGCAGGAACCACTTGGTACAATAAAACCAGCCCGACTTGGCACTGGTGCCACCTCTGGTCTGGGAAACATGCTGCGTATCGTGGATTCTAAGGAGCCAGCCGGCCACTCCCAGCCAAAGGCCCCCAAACACAAACAACGGCGCTTTTCCCTGGAAAACAAAACTCGCCTGCCAACTTTTTGATGGCAGATTGCAGGAGCCACTTGGTACTATCAAACCAGCCCAACTTGGCACTTGTGCCACCATGGGTCTGGTCACCATCCTGCCTATCGTAGCTTTTCAGGACCTAGCCGGTCACTCCCAGCCATAGGCCCCCAGACACAAAGCTCGACCCGTTTCCCTGGCAAACAAAAGCAAGCTGTCCCGCTTCTGGATGGCAGATTGCAGGACGCACTCGGTACTATCAAACCAGCCCGACTTGGCACTGGTGCCACCTCTGGTCTGGGAACCATGGTGCGTATCGTGGATTCTAAGGAGCCAGCCGGCCACTCCCAGCCATAGGCACCCAAACACAAACAACGGCGCTTTTCCCTGGAAAACAAAACTCGCCTGCCAACTTTTTGATGGCAGATTGCAGGAGCCACTTGGTACTATCAAACCAGCTCAAGTTGGCACTGGTGCCACCATGGGTCTGCTCACCATCCTGCCTATCGTAGCTTTTCAGGAGCCAGCCGGTCACTCCCAGCCATAGGCCCCCAGACACAAACCTCGGCCCGTTTCCCTGGCAAACAAAAGAAAGCTGCCCCGCTTCTGCATGGCAGATTGCAGGAGCTATTTAGTACTATCAAACCAGCCCGACTTGGCACTGGTGCCACCTCAGGTCTGGGAACCATCCTGCGTATCGTGGATTCTAAGGAGCCAGCCGGCCACTCCCAGCCAAAGGACCCCAAACACAAACAACGGCGCTTTTCCCTGGAAAACAAAACTCGCCTGCCAAATTTTGACGGCAGATTGCAGGAGCCACTTGGTACTATCAAATCAGCCCAACTTGGGACTGGTGCCACCATGGGTCTGGTCACCATCCTGCCTATCGTAGCTTTTCAGGAGGCAGCCGGTCACTCCCAGCCATAGGCCCCCAGACAAAAACCTCGGCCCGTTTCCCTGGCAAACAAAAGTAAGCTGCCCTGCTTCTGGATGGCAGATTGCAGGAACCACTTGGTACTATCAAACCAGCAAAACTTGGCACTGGTGCCACCTTGGGTCTGGATACCATGCTGCGTATCGTGGATTCTAAGGAGCCAGCCGGCCACTCCCAGCCACAGGCCCCCAAAAACAAACAACGGCGCTTTTCCCTGGGAAACAAACCTCGCCTGCCAACTTTTTGATGGGAGATTGCAGGAGCCACTTGGTTTTATCAAATCAGACCAACTTGGCACTGGTGCCACCATGGGTCTGGTCACCATCCTGCCTATCGTAGCTTTTCAGGAGCCAGCCGGTCACTCCCAGCCATAGGCCCCCAGACACAAACCTCGGCCCGTTTCCCTGACAAACAAAAGTAAGTTATCCCGCTTCTGGATGGCAGATTGCCGGAGCCACTTGGTACTATCAAACCAGCCCGACTTGGCACTGGTGCCACCATGGGTCTGGTCACCATCCTGCCTATCGTGGATTCTAATTAGCCATCCGTCCACTCCCAGCCACAGGCCCCCAAACATAAACAACGGCGCTTTTCCCTGGAAAACAAAACTCGTCTGCCAACTTTTTGATGGCAGATTGCCAGAGCCACTTGCTACTATCAAACCAGCCCAACTTGGCACTGGTGCCACCTTGGGTCTGGGAACCATGCTGCGTATCGTGGATTATAAGGAGCCAGCCGGCCACTCCCAGCCACAGGCCCCCAAACACAAACCACAGCGCTTTTCCCTGGAAAACAAAATTCGCCGGCCAACTTTTTGATGGCAGATTGCAGGAGCCACTTGGTACTATCAAATCAGCCCAACTTGGCACTGGTGCCACCATGGGTCTGGTCACCATCCTGCTTATCGTAGCTTTTCAGGAGCCAGCCGGTCACTCCCAGCCATAGGCGCCCAGACACAATGCTCTGCCCTTTTCTCTGGCAAACAAAAGTAAGCTACCCCGCTTCTGGATGGCAGATTGCAGGAGCCACTTTGCACCATCAAACTAGCCCGTCTTGGCACTGGTGCCACCTCTGGTCTGGGACCCATCCTGCGTATCGTGGATTTTAAGGAGCCAGTCGGCCACTCCCAGACATACGCCTCCAAACACAAACAACGGTCCGTTTCCCTGGCAAAGAAAAGTAAGCTGCCCCGCTTCTGGATGTCAGATTGCAGGAACCACTTGTTGCCAAGTTGGGCTGATTTGATAGTACCAAGTGGCTCCTGCAATCTTCCATCAAAAAGTTGGCAAGCGAGTTTTGTTTTCCAGGGAAAAGCGCCGTTGTTTGTGTTTGGGGGCCTGTGGCTGGGAGTGGCCAGCTGTCTCCTTAGAATCCACGATACGCAGGATGGGTCCCAGACCAGAGGTGGCACCAGTGCCAAGTCGGGCTGGTTTGATGGTGCAAAGTGACTCCTGCAATCTGCCATCCAGAAGCGGGGTAGCTTACTTTTGTTTGCCAGGGAAACGGGCAGAGCTTTGTGTCTGGGGGCCTATGGCTGGGAGTGACCGGCTGCCTCCTGAAAAGCTACGATAGGCAGGATGGTGACCAGACCCATGGTGGCACCAGTGCCAAGTTGGGCTGGTTTGATAGTACCAAGTGGCTCCTGCAATCTGCCATCAAAAAGTTGGCAGGCGAGTTTTGTTTTCCAGGGAAAAGCGCCGTTGTTTGTGTTTGGGGGCCTGTGGCTGGGAGTGGCCAGCTGGCTCCTTAGAATCCACGATACGCAGGATGGTTCCCAGACCAGAGGTGGCACCAGTGTCAAGTCGGGCTGGTTTGATGGTACCAAGTGGCTCCTGCAATCTGCCATCCAGAAGCGGGGTAGCTTACTTTTGTTTGCCAGGGAAACGGGCCGAGGTTTGTGACTGGGGGCCTATGGCTGGGAGTGACCGGCTGGCGCCTGAAAAGCTACGATAGGCAGGATGGTGACCAGACCCATGGTGGCACCAGTGTCAAGTTGGGCTGGTTTGATAGTACCAAGTGGCTCCTGCAATCTGCCATCAAAAAGTTGGCAGGCCAGTTCTGTTTTCCAGGGAAAAGCGCCGTTGTTTGTGTTTGGAGGCCTGTGGCTGGGAGTGGCCGGCTGCCTCCTTTGAACCCAGGATACGCAGGATGGTTCCCAGAGCCAAGGTGGCGCCAGTGCCAAGTTGGGCTGGTTTGATAGTACCAAGCGGCTCCTGCAATCTGCCATCCAGAAGCGGGACAGCTTAATTTTGTTTCCCTGAGAAACGGGCCGAGGTATTTGTCTGGGGGCCTATGGCTGGGAGTGACTGGCTGGCTACTGAAAAGCTACGATAGGCAGGATGGTTACCAAACTCATGGTGGCACCAGTGCCAAGTCGGGCTGGTTTGATAATACTAAATAGCTCCTGCAATCTGCCATCCAGACGGGGGGCAGCGGATTTTTGTTTGCTGGAGAAAAGTTCCGTGGTTTTATTTTGGGGGTATATGGCTGGACGTGGCCGGCTGGCTCCTTAAAAGATCGATACGCAGGATTGTTCCCTGACCCAAGGTGGCATCAGTGCCAAGTCGGGCTGTTTTCGTAGTACCAAGTGCGTCCTGCAATTTGCCATCCAGAAGAGGGGCAGTTGAGTTTTGTTTGCCAGAGAAAAGGGCCGTGGTATATGTTTGGGGGCATATGGTTGAGAGTGGCCGGCTGGCCCCTGAAAATCCACGATAAGCAGGATGGTTCCCACACCAGAGGTGTCACCAGTGCCAAGTCGGGGTGGTTTGATAGTACTAAATAGCTCCTGCAATCTGCCATGCAGAAGCGGGGCAGCTTACTTTTGTTTGCCAGGGAAACGGGCCGAGATATTTGTCTGGGGGCCTATGGCTGGGAGTGAGCGGCTGGCTCCTGAAAAGCTACGATAGGCAGGATGGTGACCAGACCCATGGTGGCACCAGTGCCAAGTTGGGCTGGTTTGATAGTACCAAGTGGCTCCTGCAATCTGCCATCAAAAAGTTGTCAGGCGAGTTTTGTTTTCCAGGGAAAAGCGCCGTTGTTCTTGTTTAGAGGCCTGTGGCTGGGAGTGGCCGGCTGCCTCCTTTGAACCGAGGATACGCAGGATGGTTCCCAGACCCAAGGTGGCACCAGTGCCAAGTTGGGCTGGTTTGATAGTACCAAGTGGCTCCTGCAATCTGCCATCCAGAAGCGGGGTTGCTTACTTTTGTTTGCCAGGGAAACGGGCCGAAATATTTGTCTAGGGGCCTCTGGCTGGGGGTGACTGGGTGGCACCTGAAAAGCTACGATAGGCAGGATGGTGACCAGACCCATGGTGGCACCAGTGCCAAGTTGGGCTGATTTGATAAAACCAAGTAGCTCCTGCAATCTGCCATCAAATGTTTGGCAGGCGAGTTTTGTTTTCCAGGGAAAAGCACCGTTGTGTGTGTTTTGGGGCCTGTGGCTGGGAGTGGCCAGCTGGCTCCTTAGAATCCACGATACGCAGGATGGTTCCCAGACCCAAGGTGGCACCAGTGCCAAGTCGGGCTGGTTTGATAGTACCAAGTGGTTCCTGCAATCTGCCATCCAGAAGCGGGGCAGCTGAATTTTGTTTGCCAGAGAAAAAGGCTGTTGTTTGTGTTTCAGGGCCTGTGGCTGGCAGTGGCCGGCTGGCTCCTGAAAATCCATGATACGCAGCATGGTTCCCAGACCCAAGGTGGCACCAGTGCCAAGTAGGGCTGGTTTCATAGTACCCAGTGGCTCCTGCAATCTCCCATCAGGAAGAGGGGCAGTTGAGTTTTGTTTTCCAGGGAAAAGGGCCGTGGTTTGTGTTTGGGGCCTATGGCTGAGAGTGACCGGCTGGCCCCTGAAAATCCACGATAGGAAGGATGGTTCCCAGATCCAAGGTGGCAGCAGTGCCATGTTGTGCTGGTGTGATAGTCCCAAGTGGCTCCTGCAATCTGCCATCCAGAAGCGGGGCAGCTGAATTTTGTTTGCCAGAGAAAAATGCTGTGGTTTGTGTTTGGGGGTCTGTGGCTGGGAGTGGCCGGCTGGCTCCTGAAAATCCATGATACGCAGCATGGTTCCCAGACCCAAGGTGGCACCAGTGCCAAGTTGGGCTGGTTTGATAGTACCAAGTGCGTCCTGCAATTTGCCATCCAGAAGAGGGGCAGTTGAATTTTGTTTGCCAGAGAATAGCGCCGTTGTTTGTGTTTGGGGGCTTGTGGCTGGGAGTGGCCGACTGGCGCCTTAGAATCTGTGTTACGCAGCATGGTTCCCAGACCAGAGGTGGCACCAGTGCCAAGTTGGGCTGGTTTGATAGTACCAAGTGGCTCCTGCAATCTGCCATCCAGAAGCGGGGCAGCTTACTTTTGTTTGCCAGTGAAACGGGCCGAGGTTTGTGACTTGGGACCTATGGCTGGGAGTGGCCGGCTGGCTCCTTTGAACCCACGATACGCAGGATGCTTCCCAGACCCAAGGTGGCACCAGTGCCAAGTCGGGCTGGTTTGATACTACCAAGTGCGTCCTGCAATCTGCCATCCAGAAGCGGGGCAGCTTAATTTTGTTTGCCAGGGAATCGGGCCGTTGATTTTGTATGGGGGCCTATGGCTGAGAGTCGCCGGCTGGCTCCTGAAAATCCACGCTAGGCAGCATGGTTCCCAGATGCAAGCTGGCACCAGTGCCAAGTCGGGCTGGTTTGATGGTGCAAAGTGGCTCCTGCAATCTGCCATCCAGAAGAGGGGCAGCTGATTTTTGTTTGCCAGAGAAAAATTCCGTGGATTGTTTTTGGGGGCATATTGCTGGGAGTGGCCGGCTGGCTCCTTAAAATGCTCGATACGCATGATGGTTCCCAGGCCCAAGGTGTCACCACTACCAAGTCGGCCTGCGGTTTTAGTATCAAGTTCATCCTGCAATTTGCCATCCAGAAGAGGGGCAGTTGAGTTTTGTTTGCCAGAGAAACGGGCCGAGGTTTCTGTTTGGGGACATATGGCTGAGAGTGGCCGGGTGGCCCCTGAATATCCACGATACACAGCATGGTTCCCAGATCCAAGGTGGCACCAGTGCCAAGTTGGGCTGGTTTGATAGTACCAAGTGTCTCCTGCAATCTGCCATCCAGAAGCAGGGCAGCTTACTTTTGTTTGCCAGAGAAATAGGCCAAGGTTTTTGTCTGGGGGCCTGTGGCTAGGAGTGGCCGGCTGGCTCCTAAGAATCCACGATACGCAGCATGTTTCCCAGACCCAAGGTGGCACCAGTGCCAAGTCGGGCTGGTTTGATAGTACCAAGTGGCTCCTGCAAACTCCATCAAAATGTTGGCAGACGTGTTTTGTTTTCCAGGGAACAGCGCCGTTGATTTTGTTTGGGGGCCTGTGGCTGGGAGTGGCCGGCTGGCTCCTTAGAATCCACGATACGCAGGATGGTTCCCAGACCCAAGGTGGCACCAGTGCCAAGTCGGGCTGGTTTGATTACACCAAGTGGCTCCTGCAATCTGCCATCCAGAAGTGAGGCAGCTAAGTTTTGTTTGCCAGAAAAAAGGGCCGTGGTTTTTGTTGGGGGCCTGTGGCTGGGAGTAGCCGGCTGGCTCCTTAAAATCCACGATAGGCTGGATGGTTCCCAGACCCAAGGTGGCACCAGTGCCAAGTCGGGCTGGTTTGATAGTACCAAGTGGCTCCTGCAATCTGCCATCCAGAAGCGGTGCAGTTGAGTTTTGTTTGCCAGAGAAAAGGGCCGTGGGTTGTGTTTGGGGGCCTTTGGCTGGGTGTGTTCGGCTGGTTCCTGAATATGTACGATACGCAGGATTGTTCCCAGACCCAAGGTAGCACCAGTGCCAAGTCGGGCTGGTTTGATAGTACCAAGTGGCTCCTGCAAACTCCATCAAAATGTTGGCAGACGTGTTTTGTTTTCCAGGGAACAGCGCCGTTGATTTTGTTTGGGGGCCTGTGGCTGGGAGTGGCCGGCTGGCTCCTTAGAATCCACGATACGCAGGATGGTTCCCAGACCCAAGGTGGCACCAGTGCCAAGTCGGGCTGGTTTGATTACACCAAGTGGCTCCTGCAATCTGCCATCCAGACGCGGGGCAGCGGATTTTTGTTTCCATGAGAAATGGTCCGTGGTTTGTTTTTGGGGGTATATGGCTGGGCCTGGCCGGCTGGCTCCTTAAAAAGCTCGATATGCAGGATGGTTCCCTGACACAAGGTGGCACCAGTGCCACGTCGGGCGGTTTTGTAGTACAAAGTGCGTCCTAAAATTTGCCATCCAGAAGAGGGGCAGTTGAGTTTTGTTTGCCAGAGAAAAGGTCCGTGGTTTGTTTTTGGGGGCATATGGCTGAGAGTGGCTGGCTGGCCCCTGAAAATCCACGATACACAGGATGGTTCCCAGATCCAAGGTGGCACCTGTGCCAAGTCGGGCTGATTTGATAGTACTAAGTAGCTCCTGCAATCTGCCATCCAGAAGCGGGGCAGCTTACTTTTGTTTGCCAGGTAAACGGGCCGAGGTTTGTGTTTGGGGGCCTATGGCTGAGAGTGACCGGCTGGCTCCTGAAAAGCTACAATAGGCAGGATGGTGACCAGACCCATGGTGGCACCAGTGCCAAGTTGGGCTGGTTTGATAGTACCAAGTGGTTCCTGCAATCTGCCATCCAGAAGCAGGGCAGCTGAGTTTTGTTTGCCAGAGAAAAGGGCCTTGGTTTGTGTTTGGGGGCATATGGCTGGGTGTGGCCAGCTGGCTCCTTAAAATGCACGATATGCAACATGGCTCCCAGACCCAAGGTGGCACCAGTGCCAAGTTGGGCTGGTTTGATAGTACCAAGTGGCTCCTGCAATCTTCCATGATCACGTGGAGAAATACTTTCTGGTTTCAGCCTCATGCTCTTTCTTCTCTCCCTCAACTTCTCTATCACCTCTCATCTGGTTCACATGCGCTGTCTTCAAGGTCCACAGGCTACTTTTCACAGAATCTTCTGGCCTGATGAAGTAAGAATGATGAATAGAACAGAGCTGGGATCTATTTTCCAGTTTGGATAAAATGCATTCTGCACACAAATCCAAGGAGAACGGGCTGCCCCGATGCCCAGAAAATCTTTCACTCCTGCTAGTGTTCTACGTCAACCGCAACTTAGTCTGAAAGAAAAGCTTTTTCTCTGAGAGCATCTGAGAGGTTTGCATGAAGCACTGATATCTGACATATGCAATTTTGAATAGGAGAGGAAAAAGAAAATGGCAAGGAGTTTTTAATTTTAGTGGTTTCAATTTTAATTTCCGTGCACTTTTTCAAAACTTGTCAGCTCAAATGCCCATCAACATCTTTTAGTCATCTGTAAGTCAGTATTCATATAAAATGTGCTTCAAATCCAAAGAATTTCAAATTTGCACTCCAAGCTTCTATGCCTAGATTTATGATTTCCTACACATATTAGATGAAAGGAAGGCCTTTTTTACTGTGGGAGTGCTGGAACACTGGAACAGGTTGCCCAGAGAAGTTGTGGGTGTCCCATCCCTGAAAGTATTCAAGGTCACCTTGGACGGGGCTTGGAGCAGCAACAAAGGAGAAGCTTGATGGTAGAGAAACAAAGTCGGACTATAGAAGAAACTCGGATTGAAGTATAGGATCAAGTTTTCTCTCAGCTCTTGGGGTAAATTCAAAGTTGTACAAAATGACATTTATCTGTGCTATTCACTACTGTAACAGAAAGTTTCATGAAAACTGTACAGAAGATAGTAAATTTTAAAAGAGATAAGAATTACAGCATAAAATCCATGGGATAGGTTACAACATGAGACACTCTCTAAGAGAAAATCTCTTTGTTTCAGCACTTCATCGGGGTAAGATTTCATGAAGTGCCAAAGAAGGCGGCAAAATATCATTCGGGACATTATTTACTGGAATTCAGCCTGGCCATTAGTAGGAACTGCCTTTGAACATATCATGTAGATATACCACACACACTTTCCCTTCACTGAAAAATTACTGTTTACAACAAATAAGCAATTGACGATCAAAATTGATTGAAAGCATCTTAAACATGTCAAGTATTTCATTGTAGATGATCTGTGATCCAAATGCTTCTTCCACCTTCGAGAGGGACAGAAGAATTCTTCCATATCATGATGGTTTAAAATTGTATCAACCAATGTTTTCTGCTGAAAAGATATCATCTATTTTTTTCTATTTTTGGAAGAAAATATTCCTAGACATACAACAGGTGAGAACTAAGTAATTTTAAAGAAACAAATGAAATGAAAATATTCTGTAAATAGAATGAAATGAAAAGCTGTGTTTTAAATAGGAGCTAAATATTAAACAGAATTTTTGTACCAGGCATTTGAATTACTGCACCAGCTCTTTTGCCCATCAAGAGAGGCATTTAGCATTTCAGTCTTTTCCAAGGTGTTCATGATCTGCTATGCTGATCTCTGTGTGTGCCTAGGTGTGTGTGGAGGGGGGGGCATATGAAGGGGAGTGTGTATGTTTGCTTTACAATTGTTGTGGCAGATTCATGCCTCAGCTCCACATTTTGTTTTAAAAAGGTCACACCGAGTGGATATGAAGTTTACTATCAACAAGAGATCGATTCCCAAATCATCCATTTGACTCTCCCTTATAAATCATGTGCTTTGTTGCATATTTTATCAAATATACTTTCAAGCCAGATGGAGGAAGGAGGATGTGGGAATCCCTCCACCATCTTGCAACTTTTATGTAAGTAGGTTTTCAAGAAAATCATCATTTCTCTTTTAAATATGTCTGGAACAGGCATGATGGTAGTGTCAACCTGTTGGAGTTTTTGTTGCTGGAAGAAGTTGTACAAAAGGATTGGTTTTTACATTGACCAGTTACTGAATCAAGCGCAGGAATACATTGGAAATTTAGCTGGGGGTTCCTTTTCCCAGCAGACTACTTCTAGAACGAGCTTGTACACTGAAGCTGACTCTTTTGCTCTCTTTTTGTTTCTTTCCTATTTTCTTGGCTTCTTTGCCACTATCTAGACAATTTTGGAACTTTGTTCCCAACTAAAATGGTTTCAATAGTCTGATTGTGATCATACATTTTTACAAGGAATTTTTAAAATCTTTCCTCGAGTCCAGAAAGTCAAGGACTTAGATCTTTTTCTTCCCTTATCAATATTGCCATGAAATTGATAAATAAAGACCAACTCTTTATTTTTGTTTTTAACCCACGTAGATAATTCCCATCCATTAATCCATTTTGTGGACCAATAGCTGCCATTCTGATGGAAGCTGTCACTTCTTAACAATAGGCATTCTGTGACTATGTTGACTGCACTTTGGGTGAAGATCCTAACTGGTCTTAGATATACATAGGGAGAAATTTGCTCAGCCAGTGTCAGTCTTAAGCATGCGTATCAGAAGATCTTTCTAGAGCTGGGAATTTTCCCATGAAAGGGATTCAGTTAGGGAAGAGACACTTGTGCCAGAGTTTTACATTCTTCTTGAACACTGCTTAAGGAACTTAGATGCCATGTCCATTTGGATCTCTGTCTGCACAGAACTTTGTCATGCCAGCGCTTTGAAATGCATCTTGAAGAGAATTCACTAGCACAGAATGAAAGAGAGTGGAAGGGGTTGGTGGGGCTAACCAGGCCCAACCCCCCTGCCTAAACCAGGATACCTAGAGCCTCTTGCCCAGGATTCTATCTGGGTGTACTTTTAATGTCTTCAAAGATCCAGGCTCCACAATCTTTCTGGGCAGTCTGTGCCGTGGTTCAGTCACCCTGACAGTAAAGAAACATTTACTGATGTTCAAAGGCAATCTCCTGTATTTCAGTGTGTGCCCACTGCCTCTTGTCTTTTCCCTCAGCATCACTGAAAAGACACTGATTCCCTCCCCTTTGCACTATTGCTTCCATATGTATGTGTGATGCCATGTAGAGGTATGTCAAAAACCTCCCTGAAGCCCAGGCAGATAATATTCCCTTCATCTACCAGTCAAGTTGATTCATCAGAGGAGTTTAAAGTGATGTTCAGCATGAAATTCCCCTGAAAAATCATGCTAACTACATTATTTGGTCATCTGTCATGTGCCTGGCAAGGATTTCCAGGAAGAGCTGCTTCATCAACTTCCTGGGGATAAAAAAGAGGCTGGCTGGTTTGTACTATGGCGAGTCCTCTTAATTGCCTTTTTTGAAGATGGGTGTCATTTGCTAACATCCACTCTTTAGCTCCTCTTCTCATCTACACCTCGGCAAAAAGCTTTTCCACTATGTCTGGCTAGGAAAAACTGTGCCAGCACAGAAAACATCTCCCATCGTGTTCTAGAAGTTGCACGGATGTCTGCCAAGTGTTTGGCAGGAAGAAAAGAAAAGTTGTCCAAAACAGCTTCCAATCGAATGTTCCTGTGATTGGAAAAGTCAGGAGAGTGCAAAGGTACTGTTTTCTATCAGTTGGCAAGGTGCGCACACAATCCCAGTGTTGTACAGCTTGCTTCTTCACCTTCCCGAAGCTGCCGCTCTCGCCGGCTGCCGGAGCCCAAGAAGCGGCTTCTTCGCGCAAAGACGATTGTGCCGCTCACAGTGCTCTCCTTAGCGCGGCTTCTGCCGAAAGACGCCCGGCAGCGGCTCTTAACTCCGGAGAGCATCCTACCTTCGTCTTTCGCGTCTTTTGTAGTCTACATCTTAGCAAAACGCTTTTCCACTATGTCTGGCTAGGAAAAACTGTGCCAGCACAGAAAACATCTCCCATCGTGTTCTAGAAGTTGCACGGATGTCTGCCAAGTGTTTGGCAGGAAGAAAAGAAAAGTTGTCCAAAACAGCTTCCAATCGAATGTTCCTGTGATTGGAAAAGTCAGGAGAGTGCAAAGGTACTGTTTTCTATCAGTTGGCAAGGTGCGCACACAATCCCAGTGTTGTACAGCTTGCTTCTTCACCTTCCCGAAGCTGCCGCTCTCGCCGGCTGCCGGAGCCCAAGAAGCGGCTTCTTCGCGCAAAGACGATTGTGCCGCTCACAGTGCTCTCCTTAGCGCGGCTTCTGCCGAAAGACGCCCGGCAGCGGCTCTTACCTCCGGAGAGCATCCTACCTTCGTCTTTCGCGTCTTTTGTAGTCTACATCTTAGCAAAACGCTTTTCCACTATGTCTGGCTAGGAAAAACTGTGCCAGCACAGAAAACATCTCCCATCGTGTTCTAGAAGTTGCACGGATGTCTGCCAAGTGTTTGGCAGGAAGAAAAGAAAAGTTGTCCAAAACAGCTTCCAATCGAATGTTCCTGTGATTGGAAAAGTCAGGAGAGTGCAAAGGTACTGTTTTCTATCAGTTGGCAAGGTGCGCACACAATCCCAGTGTTGTACAGCTTGCTTCTTCACCTTCCCGAAGCTGCCGCTCTCGCCGGCTGCCGGAGCCCAAGAAGCGGCTTCTTCGCGCAAAGACGATTGTGCCGCTCACAGTGCTCTCCTTAGCGCGGCTTCTGCCGAAAGACGCCCGGCAGCGGCTCTTACCTCCGGAGAGCATCCTACCTTCGTCTTTCGCGTCTTTTGTAGTCTACATCTTAGCAAAACGCTTTTCCACTATGTCTGGCTAGGAAAAACTGTGCCAGCACAGAAAACATCTCCCATCGTGTTCTAGAAGTTGCACGGATGTCTGCCAAGTGTTTGGCAGGAAGAAAAGAAAAGTTGTCCAAAACAGCTTCCAATCGAATGTTCCTGTGATTGGAAAAGTCAGGAGAGTGCAAAGGTACTGTTTTCTATCAGTTGGCAAGGTGCGCACACAATCCCAGTGTTGTACAGCTTGCTTCTTCACCTTCCCGAAGCTGCCGCTCTCGCCGGCTGCCGGAGCCCAAGAAGCGGCTTCTTCGCGCAAAGACGATTGTGCCGCTCACAGTGCTCTCCTTAGCGCGGCTTCTGCCGAAAGACGCCCGGCAGCGGCTCTTACCTCCGGAGAGCATCCTACCTTCGTCTTTCGCGTCTTTTGTAGTCTACATCTTAGCAAAACGCTTTTCCACTATGTCTGGCTAGGAAAAACTGTGCCAGCACAGAAAACATCTCCCATCGTGTTCTAGAAGTTGCACAGATGTCTGCCAAGTGTTTGGCAGGAAGAAAAGAAAAGTTGTCCAAAACAGCTTCCAATCGAATGTTCCTGTGATTGGAAAAGTCAGGAGAGTGCAAAGGTACTGTTTTCTATCAGTTGGCAAGGTGCGCACACAATCCCAGTGTTGTACAGCTTGCTTCTTCACCTTCCCGAAGCTGCCGCTCTCGCCGGCTCCCGGAACCGAAGAATCGGCTTCTTCGCGCAAAGACGATTGTGCCGCTCACAGTGCTCTCCTTAGCGCGGCTTCTGCCGAAAGACGCCCGGCAGCGGCTCTTACCTCCGGAGAGCATCCTACCTTCGTCTTTCGCGTCTTATGTAGTCTACATCTTAGCAAAACGCTTTTCCACTATGTCTGGCTAGGAAAAACCGTGCCAGCACAGAAAACATCTCCCATCGTTTTCTAGAAGTTGCAGATATGTCTGCCAAGTGTTTGGCAGGAAGAAAAGAAAAGTTGTCCAAAACAGCTTCCAATCGAATGTTCCTGTGATTGGAAGAGTCAGGAGAGTGCAAAGGTACTGTTTTCTATCAGTTGGCAAGGTGCGCACACAATCCCAGTGTTGTACAGCTTGCTTCTTCACCTTCCCGAAGCTGCCACTCTCAGGAGGTAAGAGCCGCTGCCGGGCGTCTTTCGGCAGAAGCCGCGCTAAGGGGAGCACTGTGAGCGGCACAATCGTCTTTGCGCGAAGAAGCCGCTTCTTGGGCTCCGGCAGCCGGCGAGAGCGGCAGCTTCGGGAAGGTGAAGAAGCAAGCTGTACAACACTGGGATTGTGTGCGCGCCTTGCCAACTGATAGAAAACAGTACCTTTGCACTCTCCTGACTTTTCCAATCACAGGAACATTCGATTGGAAGCTGTTTTGGACAACTTTTCTTTTCTTCCTGCCAAACACTTGGCAGACATCCGTGCAACTTCTAGAACACGATGGGAGATGTTTTCTGTGCTGGCACAGTTTTTCCTAGCCAGACATAGTGGAAAAGCGTTTTGCTAAGATGTAGACTACAAAAGACGCGAAAGACGAAGGTAGGATGCTCTCCGGAGGTAAGAGCCGCTGCCGGGCGTCTTTCGGCAGAAGCCGCGCTAAGGAGAGCACTGTGAGCGGCACAATCGTCTTTGCGCGAAGAAGCCGCTTCTTCGGTTCCGGGAGCCGGCGAGAGCGGCAGCTTCGGGAAGGTGAAGAAGCAAGCTGTACAACACTGGGATTGTGTGCGCACCTTGCCAACTGATAGAAAACAGTACCTTTGCACTCTCCTGACTTTTCCAATCACAGGAACATTCGATTGGAAGCTGTTTTGGACAACTTTTCTTTTCTTCCTGCCAAACACTTGGCAGACATCCGTGCAACTTCTAGAACACGATGGGAGATGTTTTCTGTGCTGGCACAGTTTTTCCTAGCCAGACATAGTGGAAAAGCGTTTTGCTAAGATGTAGACTACAAAAGACGCGAAAGACGAAGGTAGGATGCTCTCCGGAGGTAAGAGCCGCTGCCGGGCGTCTTTCGGCAGAAGCCGCGCTAAGGAGAGCCCTGTGAGCGGCACAATCGTCTTTGCGCGAAGAAGCCGCTTCTTGGGCTCCGGCAGCCGGCGAGAGCGGCAGCTTCGGGAAGGTGAAGAAGCAAGCTGTACAACACTGGGATTGTGTGCGCACCTTGCCAACTGATAGAAAACAGTACCTTTGCACTCTCCTGACTTTTCCAATCACAGGAACATTCGATTGGAAGCTGTTTTGGACCACTTTTCTTTTCTTCCTGCCAAACACTTGGCAGACATCCGTGCAACTTCTAGAACACGATGGGAGATGTTTTCTGTGCTGGCACAGTTTTTCCTAGCCAGACATAGTGGAAAAGCGTTTTGCTAAGATGTGGACGACAACAGAGGCTAAAGAGTGGATGTTAGCAAATGACACCCATCTTCAAAAAAGGCAATTAAGAGGACTCGCCATAGTACAAACCAGCCAGCCTCTTTTTTATCCCCAGGAAGTTGATGAAGCAGCTCTTCCTGGAAATCCTTGCCAGGCACATGACAGATGACCAAATAATGTAGTTAGCATGATTTTTCAGGGGAATTTCATGCTGAACATCACTTTAAACTCCTCTGATGAATCAACTTGACTGGTAGATGAAGGGAATATTATCTGCCTGGGCTTCAGGGAGGTTTTTGACATACCTCTACATGGCATCACACATACATATGGAAGCAATAGTGCAAAGGGGAGGGAATCAGTGTCTTTTCAGTGATGCTGAGGGAAAAGACAAGAGGCAGTGGGCACACACTGAAATACAGGAGATTGCCTTTGAACATCAGTAAATGTTTCTTTACTGTCAGGGTGACTGAACCACGGCACAGACTGCCCAGAAAGATTGTGGAGCCTGGATCTTTGAAGACATTAAAAGTACACCCAGATAGAATCCTGGGCAAGAGGCTCTAGGTATCCTGGTTTAGGCAGGGGGGTTGGGCCTGGTTAGCCCCACCAACCCCTTCCACTCTCTTTCATTCTGTGCTAGTGAATTCTCTTCAAGATGCATTTCAAAGCACTGGCATGACAAAGTTCTGTGCAGACAGAGATCCAAATGGACATGGCATCTAAGTTCCTTAAGCAGTGTTCAAGAAGAATGTAAAACTCTGGCACAAGTGTCTCTTCCCTAACTGAATCCCTTTCATGGGAAAATTCCCAGCTCTAGAAAGATCTTCTGATACGCATGCTTAAGACTGACACTGGCTGAGCAAATTTCTCCCTATGTATATCTAAGACCAGTTAGGATCTTCACCCAAAGTGCAGTCAACATAGTCACAGAATGCCTATTGTTAAGAAGTGACAGCTTCCATCAGAATGGCAGCTATTGGTCCACAAAATGGATTAATGGATGGGAATTATCTACGTGGGTTAAAAACAAAAATAAAGAGTTGGTCTTTATTTATCAATTTCATGGCAATATTGATAAGGGAAGAAAAAGATCTAAGTCCTTGACTTTCTGGACTCGAGGAAAGATTTTAAAAATTCCTTGTAAAAATGTATGATCACAATCAGACTATTGAAACCATTTTAGTTGGGAACAAAGTTCCAAAATTGTCTAGATAGTGGCAAAGAAGCCAAGAAAATAGGAAAGAAACAAAAAGAGAGCAAAGGAGTCAGCTTCAGTGTACAAGCTCGTTCTAGAAGTAGTCTGCTGGGAAAAGGAACCCCCAGCTAAATTTCCAATGTATTCCTGCGCTTGATTCAGTAACTGGTCAATGTAAAACCCAATCCTTTTGTACAACTTCTTCCAGCAACAAAAACTCCAACAGGTTGACACTACCATCATGCCTGTTCCAGACATATTTAAAAGAGAAATGATGATTTTCTTGAAAACCTACTTACATAAAAGTTGCAAGATGGTGGAGGGATTCCCACATCCTCCTTCCTCCATCTGGCTTGAAAGTATATTTGATAAAATATGCAACAAAGCACATGATTTATAAGGGAGAGTCAAATGGATGATTTGGGAATCGATCTCTTGTTGATAGTAAACTTCATATCCACTCGGTGTGACCTTTTTAAAACAAAATGTGGAGCTGAGGCATGAATCTGCCACAACAATTGTAAAGCAAACATACACATTCCCCTTCATATGCCCCCCCCTCCACACACACCTAGGCACACACAGAGATCAGCATAGCAGATCATGAACACCTTGGAAAAGACTGAAATGCTAAATGCCTCTCTTGATGGGCAAAAGAGCTGGTGCAGTAATTCAAATGCCTGGTACAAAAATTCTGTTTAATATTTAGCTCCTATTTAAAACACAGCTTTTCATTTCATTCTATTTACAGAATATTTTCATTTCATTTGTTTCTTTAAAATTACTTAGTTCTCACCTGTTGTATGTCTAGGAATATTTTCTTCCAAAAATAGAAAAAAATAGATGATATCTTTTCAGCAGAAAACATTGGTTGATACAATTTTAAACCATCATGATATGGAAGAATTCTTCTGTCCCTCTCGAAGGTGGAAGAAGCATTTGGATCACAGATCATCTACAATGAAATACTTGACATGTTTAAGATGCTTTCAATCAATTTTGATCGTCAATTGCTTATTTGTTGTAAACAGTAATTTTTCAGTGAAGGGAAAGCGTGTGTGGTATATCTACATGATATGTTCAAAGGCAGTTCCTACTAATGGCCAGGCTGAATTCCAGTAAATAATGTCCCGAATGATATTTTGCCGCCTTCTTTGGCACTTCATGAAATCTTACCCCGATGAAGTGCTGAAACACAGAGATTTTCTCTTAGAGAGTGTCTCATGTTGTAACCTATCCCATGGATTTTATGCTGTAATTCTTATCTCTTTTAAAATTTACTATCTTCTGTACAGTTTTCATGAAACTTTCTGTTACAGTAGTGAATAGCACAGATAAATGTCATTTTGTACAACTTTGAATTTACCCCAAGAGCTGAGAGAAAACTTGATCCTATACTTCAATCCGAGTTTCTTCTATAGTCCAACTTTGTTTCTCTACCATCAAGCTTCTCCTTTGTTGCTGCTCCAAGCCCCGTCCAAGGTGACCTTGAATACTTTCAGGGATGGGACACCCACAACTTCTCTGGGCAACCTGTTCCAGTGTTCCAGCACTCCCACAGTAAAAAAGGCCTTCCTTTCATCTAATATGTGTAGGAAATCATAAATCTAGGCATAGAAGCTTGGAGTGCAAATTTGAAATTCTTTGGATTTGAAGCACATTTTATATGAATACTGACTTACAGATGACTAAAAGATGTTGATGGGCATTTGAGCTGACAAGTTTTGAAAAAGTGCACGGAAATTAAAATTGAAACCACTAAAATTAAAAACTCCTTGCCATTTTCTTTTTCCTCTCCTATTCAAAATTGCATATGTCAGATATCAGTGCTTCATGCAAACCTCTCAGATGCTCTCAGAGAAAAAGCTTTTCTTTCAGACTAAGTTGCGGTTGACGTAGAACACTAGCAGGAGTGAAAGATTTTCTGGGCATTGGGGCAGCACGTTCTCCTTGGATTTGTGTGCAGAATGCATTTTATCCAAACTGGAAAATAGATCCCAGCTCTGTTCTATTCATCATTCTTACTTCATCAGGCCAGAAAATTCTGTGAAAAGTAGCCTGTGGACCTTGAAGACAGCGCATGTGAACCAGATGAGAGGTGATAGAGAAGTTGAGGGAGAGAAGAAAGAGCATGAGGCTGAAACCAGAAAGTATTTCTCCACGTGATCATGGAAGATTGCAGGAGCCACTTGGTACTATCAAACCAGCCCGACTTGGCACTGGTGCCACTATGGGTCTGGGAGCCATGTTGCATATCGTGCATTTTAAGGAGCCAGCTGGCCACACACAGCCATATGCCCCCAAACACAAACCAAGCCCTTTTCTCTGGCAAACAAAACTCAGCTGCCCTGCTTCTGGATGGCAGATTGCAGGAGCCACTTGGTACTATCAAACCAGCCCAACTTGGCACTGGTGCCACCTTGGCTCTGGGAACCATCCTGCCTATTGTAGCTTTTCAGGAGCCAGCCGGTCACTCCCAGCCATAGGCCCCCAAACAGAAACCTCGGCCCGTTTCCCTGGCAAACAAAAGTAAGCTGCCCCGCTTCTGGATGGCAGATTGCAGGAGCTACTTAGTACTATCAAATCAGCCCAACTTGGCACAGGTGCCACCTTGGATCTGGGAACCATCCAGTGTATCGTGGATTTTCAGGGGCCAGCCGGCCACTCTCAGCCATATGCCCCCAAACACAAACCACGGAACTTTTCTCTGGCAAACAAAAATCAGCTGCCCCACTTCTGGATGGCAGATTGCAGGAGCCACTTGGGACTATCACACCAGCACAACATGGCACTGCTGCCACCTTGGATCTGGGAACAATCCTGCGTATCGTACATATTCAGGAACCAGCCGAACACTCCCAGCCACAGGCCCCCAAACACAAACAACGGCCCATTTCCCTGGCAAACAAAACTCAGCTGCCCCGCTTCTGGATGGCAGTTTGCAGGAGCCACTTGGGACTATCAAAGCAGCCCGACTTGGTAATGGTACCATCTTGGATCTGGGAACCATCCGGCGTATCGTGGATTTTCAGGGGCCAGCCGGTCATTCCCAGCCATATGCTCCCAAACACAAACCTCGGCCCTTTTCTCTGGCAAACAAAACTCAACTGCCCCTCTTCTGGATGGCAAATTGCAGGACGCACTTGGTACTACAAAAAGAGTCCGACTTGGCAGTGGTGCCACCTTGGCTCTGGGAACCATCCTGCGTATCGAGCATTTTAAGGAGCCAGCCGGCAATTCCCAGCCGTATGCCCCAAAAAGAAACCACGGACCTTTTCTCTGGCAAAAAAAACTCAGCTGTCCCGCTTCTGGATGGCAGATTGCAGGAGTCACTTTGAACCATACAACCAGCCTTACTTGGCACTGGTGCCACCATGGATCTGGGAACCATCCTGCCTATCGTTGATTTTCAGGGGCCAGCCTACCACTCTCGGCCATAGGCCCCCAAACACAAACCACAGCCCTTTTCTCTAGCAAACAAAATTTAGCTGCCCCGCTTCTGGATGGCAAATTGAAGGAGCCACTGGGTACTACAAAAACAGCCCGACTTGGCACTGGTGCCACCTTGCGTCTGGTTACCATGCGGCGTATCGTGCATTTTAAGGAGCCAGGTGGCCACTCCCAGCCATATGCCCCCAAACACAACCCACGGCCCTTTTCTCTGGCAAACAAAACTCAGCTGCCCCGCTTCTGGATGGCAGAGTGCAGGAGACACTTGGTACTATCAAACCAGCCCGACTTGGCACTGGTGGCACCTTTGGTCTGGGAACCATCCTGCGTATTGTGGATTGTCAGGAGACAGCCGACCACTCTCGGCCACAGACCCCAATCAAAAACAAAGGTCCGTTTCTCTGGCAAAAAAAACTCAGCTGCCCCGCTTCTGGATGGGAGATTGCAGGAGGCACTTGACACTGTCAAACGAGCCCCACTTTGTACTGGTGCCACCTTGGGTCTGGGAACCATGCTGCGTATCGTGGATTTTCAGGAGCCAGCCGGCCACTGCCAGCCACAGGCCCCCAAACAAAAACCACAGCCTTTTTCTCTGGCAAACAAAACTCAGCTGCCCCGCTTCTGGATGGCAGATTGCAGGAGCCACTTGGTACTATCAAACCAGCCCGACTTGGCACTGGTGCCACCTTGGGTCTGGGAACCATCCTGCCTATGGTGGATTTTAAGGAGCCAGCCGGCTACTCCCAGCCACAGGCCCCCAAAAAAAACCACGGCCCTTTTTTCTCGCAAACAAAACTTAGCTGCCTCACTTCTGGATGGCAGATTGCAGGAGTCACTTGGTGTAATCAAACCAGCCCGACTTGGCACTGGTGCCACCTTGGGTCTGGGAACCATCCTGCGTATCGTGGATTCTAAGGAGCCAGCCGGCCACTCCCAGCCACAGGCCCCCAAACCAAATCAACGGCGCTGTTCCCTGGAAAACAAAACACGCCTGCCAACTTTTTGATGGAGTTTGCAGGAGCCACTTGGTACTATCAAACCAGCCCAACTTGGCACTGGTGCCACCATGGGTCTGGTAAACTTCCTGCGTATCCTGGATTCTTAGGAGCCAGCCGGCCACTCCTAGCCACAGGCCCCCAAACAAAAACCTAGGCCTATTTCTCTGGCAAACAAAAGTAAGCTGCCCCGCTTCTGGATGGCAGATTGCAGGAGACACTTGGGACTATCAAACCAGCCCAACTTGGCACTGGTGCCACCTTGGATCTGGGAACCATGCTGTGTATCGTGGATTTTCAGGGGCCAGCCGGCCACTCTCAGCTATATGCCCCCAAACAGAAAGCTCGGCCCGTTTCTCTGGCAAACAAAACTCAACTGCCCCTCTTCTGGATGGCAAATTGCAAGATGAACTTGATACTAAAACCGCAGGCCGACTTGGTAGTGGTGACACCTTGGGCCTGGGAACCATCATGCGTATCGAGCATTTTAAGGAGCCAGCCGGCCACTCCCAGCAATATGCCCCCAAAAACAATCCACGGAATTTTTCTCTGGCAAACAAAAATCAGCTGCCCCGCTTCTGGATGGCAGATTGCAGGAGCCACTTTGACCCATCAAACCAGCCCGACTTGGCACTGGTGCCACCTTGCATCCTGGAACCATGCTGCCTAGCGTGGATTTTCAGGGGCCAGCCGGCCACTCTCAGCTATATGCCCCCAAACAAAACCCACGGCCCGTTTCCCTGGCAAACAAAAGTAAGCTGCCCCGCTTCTGGATGGCAGATTGCAGGAACCACTTGGTAGTATCAAACCAGCCCGACTTGGCACTGGTGCCACCTTGGGTCTGGGAACCATCCTGCGTATCGTGGATTCTAAGGAGCCAGCCGGCCACTCCCAGCCACAGGCCCCCAAATACAAACAACGGCGCTTTTCCCTGGAAAACAAAACTCGCCAGCCAACTTTTTGATGGCAGATTGCAGGAGCAACTTGGTACTATCAAACCAGCCCAACTTGGCACTGGTGCCACCATGGGTCTGGTAACCATCCTGCCTATTGTAGCTTTCCAGGAGCCAGCCGGTCACTCCCAGCCATAGGCCCCCAGTCACAAACCTCGGCCCGTTTCCCTGGCAAACAAAAGTAAGCTGCCCCGCTTCTGGATGGCAGATTGCAGGAGCCACTTGGTACTATCAAACCAGCCCGATTTGGCACTGGTGCCACCTTGGGTATGGGAACCATGCTGCGTATCGCAGATTCTAAGGCGCCAGTCGGCCACTCCCAGCCACAAGACCCCAAACACAAACAACGGCGCTTTTCTCTGGCAAACAAAACTCAACTGCCCCTCTTCTGGATGGCAAATTGCAGGACGCACTTGGTACTATCAAACCAGCACGACTTGGCACTGGTGCCACCTTGGGTCTGGGAACCATCCTGCCTATCGTGGATTTTAAGGAGCCAGCTGGACACTCTCGGCCACAGACCCCAATCAAAAACAATGGCCCGTTTCACAGGCAAACAAAACTCAGCTGCCCCGCTTCTGGATGGGAGATTGCAGGAGGCACTTGACACTGTGAAACCAGCCCCACTTGGCACTGGTGCCACCTTGGGTCTGGGAACCATGCTGCGTATCATGGATTTTCAGGAGCCAGCCGGCCCCTCCCAGCCATAGGCCCCCAAACAAAAACCACAGCCTTTTTCTCTGGCAAACAAAATTCAGCTGCCCCGCTTCTGGATGGCAGATTGCAGGAGCCACTTGGGACTATCACACCAGCACAACATGGCACTGGTGCCACCTTGGATCTGGGAATCATCCTTCCTATCGTGGATTTTCAGGGGCCAGCCGGTCACTCTCAGCCATAGGCCCCCAACAAAAACCACGGCCCTTATTTCTGGAAAACAAAACTCAACTGCCCCTCTTCTGGATGGCAGATTGCAGGAGCCACTGGGTACTATGAAACCAGCCCTACTTGGCACTGGTGCCACCTTGGGTCTGGGAACCATGCTGCGTATCATGGATTTTCAGGAGCCAGCCGTCCACTGCCAGCCACAGGCCCCGAAACACAAACAACAGCCTTTTTCTCTGGCAAACAAAATTCAGCTGCCCCGCTTCTGGATGGCAAATTGCAGGACGCACTTGGTACTATCAAACCAGCACGACTTGGCACTGGTGCCACCTTGGGTCTGGGAACCATCCTGCCTATCGTGGTTTTTAAGGAGCCAGCTGGACACTCTCGGCCACAGACCCCAATCAAAAACAACGGCCCGTTTCACAGGCAAACAAAACTCAGCTGCCCCGCTTCTGGATGGGAGATTGCAGGAGGCACTTGACACTGTGAAACCAGCCCCACTTGGCACTGGTGCCACCTTGGGTCTGGGAACCATGCTGCGTATCATGGATTTTCAGGAGCCAGCCGGCCACTCCCAGCCATAGGCCCCCAAACAAAAACCACAGCCTTTTTCTCTGGCAAACAAAATTCAGCTGCCCCGCTTCTGGATGGCAGATTGCAGGAGCCACTTGGGACTATCACACCAGCACAACATGGCACTGGTGCCACCTTGGATCTGGGAATCATCCTTCCTATCGTGGATTTTCAGGGGCCAGCCGGTCACTCTCAGCCATAGGCCCCAAACACAAACCACGGCCCTTTTCTCTGGAAAACAAAACTCAACTGCCCCTCTTCTGGATGGCAGATTGCAGGAGCCACTGGGTACTATGAAACCAGCCCTACTTGGCACTGGTGCCACCTTGGGTCTGGGAACCATGCTGCGTATCATGGATTTTCAGGAGCCAGCCGTCCACTGCCAGCCACAGGCCCCGAAACACAAACAACAGCCTTTTTCTCTGGCAAACAAAATTCAGCTGCCCCGCTTCTGGATGGCAGATTGCAGGAGCCACTTTGCACCATCAAACCAGCCCGACTTGGCACTGGTGCCACCTTGGGTCTGGGAACCATCCTGCATATCGTGGATTCTAAGGAGCCAGCTGGCCACTCCCAGCCACAGGCCCCAAAACACACACAACGGCGCTTTTCCCTGGAAAACAAAACTCGCCTGCCAACTTTTTGATGGCAGATTGCAGGAGCCACTTGGTACTATCAAACCAGCCCAACTTGCCACTGGTGCCACCATGGGTCTGGTCATCATCCTGCCTATCGTAGCTTTTCAGGAGCCAGCCGGTCACTCCCTGCCATAGGCCCCGAGACACAAAGCTCGGCCCGTTTCCCTGGCAAACATAAGTAAGCTGCCCCGCTTCTGGATGGCAGATTGCAGGAGCCACTTGGTACTATCAAACCAGCCCGACTTGGCACTGGTACCACCTTGGGTCTGGGAACCATGCTGCCTATCGTGGATTTTAAGGAGCCAGCCGGCTACTCCCAGCCACAGGCCCCCAACAAAAACCACGGCCCTTTTTTCTGGCAAACAAAACTTAGCTGCCTCACTTATGGATGGCAGATTGCAGGAGCCACTTGGTAGTATCAAACCAGCCCGACTTGGCACTGGTGTCACCTTGGGTCTGGGAACCATCCTGCGTATCGTGGATTCTAAGGAGCCAGCAGGCCACTCCTAGCCACAGGCCCCCAAACAAAAACCTAGGCCTATTTCTCTGGCAAACAAAAGTAAGCTGCCCCGCTTCTGGATGGCAGATTGCAGGAGACACTTGGTACTATCAAACCAGCCCAACTTGGCACTGGTGCCACCTTGGATCTGGGAACCATGTTGTGTATCGTGAATTTTCAGGGGCCAGCCGGCCACTCTCAGCCATATGTCCCCAAACAGAAACCTCGGCCCGTTTCTCTGGCAAACAAAACTCAACTGCCCCTCTTCTGGATGGCAAATTGCAGGATGAACTTGATACTAAAACCGCAGGCCGACTTGGTAGTGGTGACACCTTGGGCCTGGGAACCATCATGCGTATCGAGAATTTTAAGGAGCCAGCCGGCCACTCCCAGCAATATGCCCCCAAAAACAATCCACGGAATTTTTCTCTGGCAAACAAAAATCAGCTGCCCCGCTTCTGGATGGCAGATTGCAGGAGCCACTTTGCACCATCAAACCAGCCCGACTGGGCACTGGTGCCACCTTGCATCTGGGAACCATGCTGCCTAGCGTGGATTTTCAGGGGCCAGCGGGCCACTCTCAGCTATATGCCCCCAAACAAAACCCACGGCCCGTTTCCCTGGCAAACAAAAGTAAGCTGCCCTGCTTCTGGATGGCAGATTGCAGGAACCACTTGGTAGTATCAAACCAGCCCGACTTGGCACTGGTGCCACCTTGGGTCTGGGAACCATCCTGCGTATCGTGGATTCTAAGGAGCCAGCCGGCCACTCCCAGCCACAGGCCCCCAAACACAAACCACAGCGCTTTTCCCTGGAAAACAAAACTCGCCTGCCAACTTTTTGATGGCAGATTGCAGGAGCAACTTGGTACTATCAAACCAGCCCAACTTGGCACTGGTGCCACCATAGGTCTGGTCACCATCCTGCCTATTGTAGCTTTCCAGGAGCCAGCCGGTCACTCCCAGCCATAGGCCCCCAAACACAAACCTCGGCCCGTTTCCCTGGCAAACAAAAGTAAGCTGCCCCGCTTCTGGATGGCAGATTGCAGGAGCCACTTGGTACTATCAAACCAGCCCAACTTGGAACTGGTGCCACCTTGGGTCTGGGAACCATGCTGCGTATCGCAGATTCTAAGGCGCCAGTCGGCCACTCCCAGCCACAAGCCCCCAAACACAAACAACGGCGCTTTTCTCTGGCAAACAAAACTCAACTGCCCCTCTTCTGGATGGCAAATTGGAGGACGCACTTGGTACTATAAAAACAGCCCGACTTGGCACTGGTGCCACCTTGGGTCTGGGAACCATCCTGCGTATCGATCTTTTTAATGAGACAGCCGGCCACTCCCAGCCATATGCCCCCAAACACAAACCACGGCCCTTTCCTCTGGCAAACAAAACTCAACTGCCCCTCTTCTGGATGGCAGATTGCAGGAGCCACTTGGTACTATCAAACCAGCAAGACTTGGCACTGGTGCCACCTTGGGTCTGGGAACCATCCTGCGTATTGTGGATTGTCAGGAGCCAGCTGAACATTCTCGGCCACAGACCCAAATCAAAAACAACGGCCTGTTTCACAGGCAAACAAAACTCAGCTGCCCCGCTTCTGGATGGGAGATTGCAGGAGGCACTTGACACTGTGAAACCAGCCCCACTTGGCACTGGTGCCACCTTGGTTCTGGGAACCATGCTGCGTATCATGGATTTTCAGGAGCCAGCCGGCCACTCCCAGCCATAGGCCCCCAAACAAAAACCACAGCCTTTTTCTCTGGCAAACAAAATTCAGCTGCCCCACTTCTGGATGGCAGATTGCAGGAGCCACTTGGGACTATCACACCAGCACAACATGGCACTGCTGCCACCTTGGATCTGGGAACCATCCTTCCTATCGTGGATTTTCAGGGGCCAGCCGGTCACTCTCAGCCATAGGCCCCAAACACAAACCACGGCCCTTATTTCTGGAAAACAAAACTCAACTGCCCCTCTTCTGGATGGCAGATTGCAGGAGCCACTGGGTACTATGAAACCAGCCCTACTTGGCACTGGTGCCACCTTGGGTCTGGGAACCATGCTGCGTATCATGGATTTTCAGGAGCCAGCCGTCCACTGCCAGCCACAGGCCCCGAAACACAAACAACAGCCTTTTTCTCTGGCAAACAAAATTCAGCTGCCCCGCTTCTGGATGGCAAATTGCAGGACGCACTTGGTACTATCAAACCAGCACGACTTGGCACTGGTGCCACCTTGGGTCTGGGAACCATCCTGCCTATCGTGGTTTTTAAGGAGCCAGCTGGACACTCTCGGCCACAGACCCCAATCAAAAACAACGGCCCGTTTCACAGGCAAACAAAACTCAGCTGCCCCGCTTCTGGATGGGAGATTGCAGGAGGCACTTGACACTGTGAAACCAGCCCCACTTGGCACTGGTGCCACCTTGGGTCTGGGAACCATGCTGCGTATCATGGATTTTCAGGAGCCAGCCGGCCACTCCCAGCCATAGGCCCCCAAACAAAAACCACAGCCTTTTTCTCTGGCAAACAAAATTCAGCTGCCCCGCTTCTGGATGGCAGATTGCAGGAGCCACTTGGGACTATCACACCAGCACAACATGGCACTGGTGCCACCTTGGATCTGGGAATCATCCTTCCTATCGTGGATTTTCAGGGGCCAGCCGGTCACTCTCAGCCATAGGCCCCAAACACAAACCACGGCCCTTTTCTCTGGAAAACAAAACTCAACTGCCCCTCTTCTGGATGGCAGATTGCAGGAGCCACTGGGTACTATGAAACCAGCCCTACTTGGCACTGGTGCCACCTTGGGTCTGGGAACCATGCTGCGTATCATGGATTTTCAGGAGCCAGCCGTCCACTGCCAGCCACAGGCCCCGAAACACAAACAACAGCCTTTTTCTCTGGCAAACAAAATTCAGCTGCCCCGCTTCTGGATGGCAGATTGCAGGAGCCACTTTGCACCATCAAACCAGCCCGACTTGGCACTGGTGCCACCTTGGGTCTGGGAACCATCCTGCATATGGTGGATTCTAAGGAGCCAGCTGGCCACTCCCAGCCACAGGCCCCAAAACACACACAACGGCGCTTTTCCCTGGAAAACAAAACTCGCCTGCCAACTTTTTGATGGCAGATTGCAGGAGCCACTTGGTACTATCAAACCAGCCCAACTTGCCACTGGTGCCACCATGGGTCTGGTCATCATCCTGCCTATCGTAGCTTTTCAGGAGCCAGCCGGTCACTCCCTGCCATAGGCCCCGAGACACAAAGCTCGGCCCGTTTCCCTGGCAAACATAAGTAAGCTGCCCCGCTTCTGGATGGCAGATTGCAGGAGCCACTTGGTACTATCAAACCAGCCCGACTTGGCACTGGTACCACCTTGGGTCTGGGAACCATGCTGCCTATCGTGGATTTTAAGGAGCCAGCCGGCTACTCCCAGCCACAGGCCCCCAACAAAAACCACGGCCCTTTTTTCTGGCAAACAAAACTTAGCTGCCTCACTTATGGATGGCAGATTGCAGGAGCCACTTGGTAGTATCAAACCAGCCCGACTTGGCACTGGTGTCACCTTGGGTCTGGGAACCATCCTGCGTATCGTGGATTCTAAGGAGCCAGCAGGCCACTCCTAGCCACAGGCCCCCAAACAAAAACCTAGGCCTATTTCTCTGGCAAACAAAAGTAAGCTGCCCCGCTTCTGGATGGCAGATTGCAGGAGACACTTGGTACTATCAAACCAGCCCAACTTGGCACTGGTGCCACCTTGGATCTGGGAACCATGTTGTGTATCGTGAATTTTCAGGGGCCAGCCGGCCACTCTCAGCCATATGTCCCCAAACAGAAACCTCGGCCCGTTTCTCTGGCAAACAAAACTCAACTGCCCCTCTTCTGGATGGCAAATTGCAGGATGAACTTGATACTAAAACCGCAGGCCGACTTGGTAGTGGTGACACCTTGGGCCTGGGAACCATCATGCGTATCGAGAATTTTAAGGAGCCAGCCGGCCACTCCCAGCAATATGCCCCCAAAAACAATCCACGGAATTTTTCTCTGGCAAACAAAAATCAGCTGCCCCGCTTCTGGATGGCAGATTGCAGGAGCCACTTTGCACCATCAAACCAGCCCGACTGGGCACTGGTGCCACCTTGCATCTGGGAACCATGCTGCCTAGCGTGGATTTTCAGGGGCCAGCGGGCCACTCTCAGCTATATGCCCCCAAACAAAACCCACGGCCCGTTTCCCTGGCAAACAAAAGTAAGCTGCCCTGCTTCTGGATGGCAGATTGCAGGAACCACTTGGTAGTATCAAACCAGCCCGACTTGGCACTGGTGCCACCTTGGGTCTGGGAACCATCCTGCGTATCGTGGATTCTAAGGAGCCAGCCGGCCACTCCCAGCCACAGGCCCCCAAACACAAACCACAGCGCTTTTCCCTGGAAAACAAAACTCGCCTGCCAACTTTTTGATGGCAGATTGCAGGAGCAACTTGGTACTATCAAACCAGCCCAACTTGGCACTGGTGCCACCATAGGTCTGGTCACCATCCTGCCTATTGTAGCTTTCCAGGAGCCAGCCGGTCACTCCCAGCCATAGGCCCCCAAACACAAACCTCGGCCCGTTTCCCTGGCAAACAAAAGTAAGCTGCCCCGCTTCTGGATGGCAGATTGCAGGAGCCACTTGGTACTATCAAACCAGCCCAACTTGGAACTGGTGCCACCTTGGGTCTGGGAACCATGCTGCGTATCGCAGATTCTAAGGCGCCAGTCGGCCACTCCCAGCCACAAGCCCCCAAACACAAACAACGGCGCTTTTCTCTGGCAAACAAAACTCAACTGCCCCTCTTCTGGATGGCAAATTGGAGGACGCACTTGGTACTATAAAAACAGCCCGACTTGGCACTGGTGCCACCTTGGGTCTGGGAACCATCCTGCGTATCGATCTTTTTAATGAGACAGCCGGCCACTCCCAGCCATATGCCCCCAAACACAAACCACGGCCCTTTCCTCTGGCAAACAAAACTCAACTGCCCCTCTTCTGGATGGCAGATTGCAGGAGCCACTTGGTACTATCAAACCAGCAAGACTTGGCACTGGTGCCACCTTGGGTCTGGGAACCATCCTGCGTATTGTGGATTGTCAGGAGCCAGCTGAACATTCTCGGCCACAGACCCAAATCAAAAACAACGGCCTGTTTCACAGGCAAACAAAACTCAGCTGCCCCGCTTCTGGATGGGAGATTGCAGGAGGCACTTGACACTGTGAAACCAGCCCCACTTGGCACTGGTGCCACCTTGGTTCTGGGAACCATGCTGCGTATCATGGATTTTCAGGAGCCAGCCGGCCACTCCCAGCCATAGGCCCCCAAACAAAAACCACAGCCTTTTTCTCTGGCAAACAAAATTCAGCTGCCCCACTTCTGGATGGCAGATTGCAGGAGCCACTTGGGACTATCACACCAGCACAACATGGCACTGCTGCCACCTTGGATCTGGGAACCATCCTTCCTATCGTGGATTTTCAGGGGCCAGCCGGTCACTCTCAGCCATAGGCCCCAAACACAAACCACGGCCCTTTTCTCTGGAAAACAAAACTCAACTGCCCCTCTTCTGGATGGCAGATTGCAGGAGCCACTGGGTACTATGAAACTAGCCCTACTTGGCACTGGTGCCACCTTGGGTCTGGGAACCATGCTGCGTATCATGGATTTTCAGGAGCCAGCCGTCCACTGTCAGCCACAGGCCCCGAAACACAAACAACAGCCTTTTTCTCTGGCAAACAAAATTCAGCTGCACCGCTTCTGGATGGCAGATTGCAGGAACCACTTGGTACTAACAAACCAGCCCGACTTGGCACTGGTGCCACCTTGGGTCTGGGAACCATCCTGCGTATCGTGGATTCTAAGGAGCCAGCTGGCCACTCCCAGCCACAGGCCCCAAAATACACACAACGGCGCTTTTCCCTGGAAAACAAAACTCGCCTGCCAACTTTTTGATGGCAGATTGCAGGAGCCACTTGGTACTATCAAACCAGCCCGACTTGGCACTGGTGCCACCATGGGTCTGGTCACCATCCTGCCTATCGTAGCTTTTCAGGAGCCAGCCGGTCACTCCCAGCCATAGGCCCCCAGAAAAAAACCTCGGTCCGTTTCCCTGGAAAACAAAAGTAAGCTGCCCCGCTTCTGGATGGCAGATTGCAGGAGCCACTTGGTGCTATCAAACCAGCCCGACTTGGCACTGGTGCCACCTTGGGTCTGGGAACCATCCTGCGTATCCTGTGTTCTAAGGAGCCAGCCGGCCACTCCCAGCCACAGTCCCCCAAACACAAACAACGGCGCTTTTCCCTGGAAAACAAAACTGACCTGCCAACATTTTGATGGCAGATTGCAGGAGCCACTTGGTACTATCAAACCAGCCCAACTTGGCACTGGTGCCACCATGGGTCTGGTCACCATCCTGCCTATCGTAGCTTTTCAGGAGCCAGCCGGTCACTCCCAGCCATAGGTCCCCAGACAAATACCTCGGCCCGTTTCCCTGGCAAACAAAAGTAAGCTGCCCCGCTTCTGGATGGCAGATTGCAGGAGCCACTTGGTACAATCAAACCAGCCCAACTTGACACTGGTGCCACCTTGGCTCTGGGAACCATGCTGCGTAACCCGGATTCTAAGAGGAAAGGCAGGCACTGCCAGCCACAGGACTCCAAACAAAATCAACGGCGCTTTTCCCTGGAAAACAAAACTCGCCTGACAACTTTTAGATGGCAGATTGCAGGAGCCAGTTGGTACCATCAAACCAGCCCAACTTGGCACTGGTGCCACCTTGGGTCTGGGAACCATCCTGCGTATTGTTGCTTTTCAGGAGCCAGCCGGTCACTTCTAGCCCTAGGCCCCCAGTCATAAACCTCGGCCCGTTTCCCTGGCACACAAATGTAAGCTACCCCGCTTCAGGATGGCAGATTGCAGGAGCCACTTTTCACCATCAAACCAGCCCAACGTGGCACTGGTGCCACCTTGGGTCTGGGAACCATCCTGCGTATCGTGCGTTCTAAGGAGCCAGCCGGCCACTCCCAGCCACAGTCCCCCAAACACAAACAACGGCGCTTTTCCCTGGAAAACAAAACTGGCCTGCCAACTTTTTGATGGCAGATTGCAGGAGCCACTTGGTACTATCAAACCAGCCCAACTTGGCACTGGTGCCACCATGGGTCTGGTCACCATCCTGCCTATCGTAGCTTTTCAGGAGCCAGCCGGTCACTCCCAGCCATAGGCCCCCAGACACAAAGCTCGGCCCGTTTCCCTGGCAAACAAAAGTAAGCTGCCCCGCTTCTGCATGGCAGATTGCAGGAGCCACTTGGTACTATCAAACCAGCCCGACTTGGCACTGGTACCACCTTGGGTCTGGGAACCATGCTGCCTATCGTGGATTTTAAGGAGCCAGCCGGCTACTCCCAGCCACAGGCCCCCAACAAAAACCACGGCCCTTTTTTCTGGCAAACAAAACTTAGCTGCCTCACTTATGGATGGCAGATTGCAGGAGCCACTTGGTAGTATCAAACCAGCCCGACTTGGCACTGGTGTCACCTTGGGTCTGGGAACCATCCTGCGTATCGTGGATTCTAAGGAGCCAGCAGGCCACTCCTAGCCACAGGCCCCCAAACAAAAACCTAGGCCTATTTCTCTGGCAAACAAAAGTAAGCTGCCCCGCTTCTGGATGGCAGATTGCAGGAGACACTTGGTACTATCAAACCAGCCCAACTTGGCACTGGTGCCACCTTGGATCTGGGAACCATGTTGTGTATCGTGAATTTTCAGGGGCCAGCCGGCCACTCTCAGCCATATGTCCCCAAACAGAAACCTCGGCCCGTTTCTCTGGCAAACAAAACTCAACTGCCCCTCTTCTGGATGGCAAATTGCAGGATGAACTTGATACTAAAACCGCAGGCCGACTTGGTAGTGGTGACACCTTGGGCCTGGGAACCATCATGCGTATCGAGAATTTTAAGGAGCCAGCCGGCCACTCCCAGCAATATGCCCCCAAAAACAATCCACGGAATTTTTCTCTGGCAAACAAAAATCAGCTGCCCCGCTTCTGGATGGCAGATTGCAGGAGCCACTTTGCACCATCAAACCAGCCCGACTGGGCACTGGTGCCACCTTGCATCTGGGAACCATGCTGCCTAGCGTGGATTTTCAGGGGCCAGCGGGCCACTCTCAGCTATATGCCCCCAAACAAAACCCACGGCCCGTTTCCCTGGCAAACAAAAGTAAGCTGCCCTGCTTCTGGATGGCAGATTGCAGGAACCACTTGGTAGTATCAAACCAGCCCGACTTGGCACTGGTGCCACCTTGGGTCTGGGAACCATCCTGCGTATCGTGGATTCTAAGGAGCCAGCCGGCCACTCCCAGCCACAGGCCCCCAAACACAAACCACAGCGCTTTTCCCTGGAAAACAAAACTCGCCTGCCAACTTTTTGATGGCAGATTGCAGGAGCAACTTGGTACTATCAAACCAGCCCAACTTGGCACTGGTGCCACCATAGGTCTGGTCACCATCCTGCCTATTGTAGCTTTCCAGGAGCCAGCCGGTCACTCCCAGCCATAGGCCCCCAAACACAAACCTCGGCCCGTTTCCCTGGCAAACAAAAGTAAGCTGCCCCGCTTCTGGATGGCAGATTGCAGGAGCCACTTGGTACTATCAAACCAGCCCAACTTGGAACTGGTGCCACCTTGGGTCTGGGAACCATGCTGCGTATCGCAGATTCTAAGGCGCCAGTCGGCCACTCCCAGCCACAAGCCCCCAAACACAAACAACGGCGCTTTTCTCTGGCAAACAAAACTCAACTGCCCCTCTTCTGGATGGCAAATTGGAGGACGCACTTGGTACTATAAAAACAGCCCGACTTGGCACTGGTGCCACCTTGGGTCTGGGAACCATCCTGCGTATCGATCTTTTTAATGAGACAGCCGGCCACTCCCAGCCATATGCCCCCAAACACAAACCACGGCCCTTTCCTCTGGCAAACAAAACTCAACTGCCCCTCTTCTGGATGGCAGATTGCAGGAGCCACTTGGTACTATCAAACCAGCAAGACTTGGCACTGGTGCCACCTTGGGTCTGGGAACCATCCTGCGTATTGTGGATTGTCAGGAGCCAGCTGAACATTCTCGGCCACAGACCCAAATCAAAAACAACGGCCTGTTTCACAGGCAAACAAAACTCAGCTGCCCCGCTTCTGGATGGGAGATTGCAGGAGGCACTTGACACTGTGAAACCAGCCCCACTTGGCACTGGTGCCACCTTGGTTCTGGGAACCATGCTGCGTATCATGGATTTTCAGGAGCCAGCCGGCCACTCCCAGCCATAGGCCCCCAAACAAAAACCACAGCCTTTTTCTCTGGCAAACAAAATTCAGCTGCCCCACTTCTGGATGGCAGATTGCAGGAGCCACTTGGGACTATCACACCAGCACAACATGGCACTGCTGCCACCTTGGATCTGGGAACCATCCTTCCTATCGTGGATTTTCAGGGGCCAGCCGGTCACTCTCAGCCATAGGCCCCAAACACAAACCACGGCCCTTATTTCTGGAAAACAAAACTCAACTGCCCCTCTTCTGGATGGCAGATTGCAGGAGCCACTGGGTACTATGAAACCAGCCCTACTTGGCACTGGTGCCACCTTGGGTCTGGGAACCATGCTGCGTATCATGGATTTTCAGGAGCCAGCCGTCCACTGCCAGCCACAGGCCCCGAAACACAAACAACAGCCTTTTTCTCTGGCAAACAAAATTCAGCTGCCCCGCTTCTGGATGGCAAATTGCAGGACGCACTTGGTACTATCAAACCAGCACGACTTGGCACTGGTGCCACCTTGGGTCTGGGAACCATCCTGCCTATCGTGGTTTTTAAGGAGCCAGCTGGACACTCTCGGCCACAGACCCCAATCAAAAACAACGGCCCGTTTCACAGGCAAACAAAACTCAGCTGCCCCGCTTCTGGATGGGAGATTGCAGGAGGCACTTGACACTGTGAAACCAGCCCCACTTGGCACTGGTGCCACCTTGGGTCTGGGAACCATGCTGCGTATCATGGATTTTCAGGAGCCAGCCGGCCACTCCCAGCCATAGGCCCCCAAACAAAAACCACAGCCTTTTTCTCTGGCAAACAAAATTCAGCTGCCCCGCTTCTGGATGGCAGATTGCAGGAGCCACTTGGGACTATCACACCAGCACAACATGGCACTGGTGCCACCTTGGATCTGGGAATCATCCTTCCTATCGTGGATTTTCAGGGGCCAGCCGGTCACTCTCAGCCATAGGCCCCAAACACAAACCACGGCCCTTTTCTCTGGAAAACAAAACTCAACTGCCCCTCTTCTGGATGGCAGATTGCAGGAGCCACTGGGTACTATGAAACCAGCCCTACTTGGCACTGGTGCCACCTTGGGTCTGGGAACCATGCTGCGTATCATGGATTTTCAGGAGCCAGCCGTCCACTGCCAGCCACAGGCCCCGAAACACAAACAACAGCCTTTTTCTCTGGCAAACAAAATTCAGCTGCCCCGCTTCTGGATGGCAGATTGCAGGAGCCACTTTGCACCATCAAACCAGCCCGACTTGGCACTGGTGCCACCTTGGGTCTGGGAACCATCCTGCATATGGTGGATTCTAAGGAGCCAGCTGGCCACTCCCAGCCACAGGCCCCAAAACACACACAACGGCGCTTTTCCCTGGAAAACAAAACTCGCCTGCCAACTTTTTGATGGCAGATTGCAGGAGCCACTTGGTACTATCAAACCAGCCCAACTTGCCACTGGTGCCACCATGGGTCTGGTCATCATCCTGCCTATCGTAGCTTTTCAGGAGCCAGCCGGTCACTCCCTGCCATAGGCCCCGAGACACAAAGCTCGGCCCGTTTCCCTGGCAAACATAAGTAAGCTGCCCCGCTTCTGGATGGCAGATTGCAGGAGCCACTTGGTACTATCAAACCAGCCCGACTTGGCACTGGTACCACCTTGGGTCTGGGAACCATGCTGCCTATCGTGGATTTTAAGGAGCCAGCCGGCTACTCCCAGCCACAGGCCCCCAACAAAAACCACGGCCCTTTTTTCTGGCAAACAAAACTTAGCTGCCTCACTTATGGATGGCAGATTGCAGGAGCCACTTGGTAGTATCAAACCAGCCCGACTTGGCACTGGTGTCACCTTGGGTCTGGGAACCATCCTGCGTATCGTGGATTCTAAGGAGCCAGCAGGCCACTCCTAGCCACAGGCCCCCAAACAAAAACCTAGGCCTATTTCTCTGGCAAACAAAAGTAAGCTGCCCCGCTTCTGGATGGCAGATTGCAGGAGACACTTGGTACTATCAAACCAGCCCAACTTGGCACTGGTGCCACCTTGGATCTGGGAACCATGTTGTGTATCGTGAATTTTCAGGGGCCAGCCGGCCACTCTCAGCCATATGTCCCCAAACAGAAACCTCGGCCCGTTTCTCTGGCAAACAAAACTCAACTGCCCCTCTTCTGGATGGCAAATTGCAGGATGAACTTGATACTAAAACCGCAGGCCGACTTGGTAGTGGTGACACCTTGGGCCTGGGAACCATCATGCGTATCGAGAATTTTAAGGAGCCAGCCGGCCACTCCCAGCAATATGCCCCCAAAAACAATCCACGGAATTTTTCTCTGGCAAACAAAAATCAGCTGCCCCGCTTCTGGATGGCAGATTGCAGGAGCCACTTTGCACCATCAAACCAGCCCGACTGGGCACTGGTGCCACCTTGCATCTGGGAACCATGCTGCCTAGCGTGGATTTTCAGGGGCCAGCGGGCCACTCTCAGCTATATGCCCCCAAACAAAACCCACGGCCCGTTTCCCTGGCAAACAAAAGTAAGCTGCCCTGCTTCTGGATGGCAGATTGCAGGAACCACTTGGTAGTATCAAACCAGCCCGACTTGGCACTGGTGCCACCTTGGGTCTGGGAACCATCCTGCGTATCGTGGATTCTAAGGAGCCAGCCGGCCACTCCCAGCCACAGGCCCCCAAACACAAACCACAGCGCTTTTCCCTGGAAAACAAAACTCGCCTGCCAACTTTTTGATGGCAGATTGCAGGAGCAACTTGGTACTATCAAACCAGCCCAACTTGGCACTGGTGCCACCATAGGTCTGGTCACCATCCTGCCTATTGTAGCTTTCCAGGAGCCAGCCGGTCACTCCCAGCCATAGGCCCCCAAACACAAACCTCGGCCCGTTTCCCTGGCAAACAAAAGTAAGCTGCCCCGCTTCTGGATGGCAGATTGCAGGAGCCACTTGGTACTATCAAACCAGCCCAACTTGGAACTGGTGCCACCTTGGGTCTGGGAACCATGCTGCGTATCGCAGATTCTAAGGCGCCAGTCGGCCACTCCCAGCCACAAGCCCCCAAACACAAACAACGGCGCTTTTCTCTGGCAAACAAAACTCAACTGCCCCTCTTCTGGATGGCAAATTGGAGGACGCACTTGGTACTATAAAAACAGCCCGACTTGGCACTGGTGCCACCTTGGGTCTGGGAACCATCCTGCGTATCGATCTTTTTAATGAGACAGCCGGCCACTCCCAGCCATATGCCCCCAAACACAAACCACGGCCCTTTCCTCTGGCAAACAAAACTCAACTGCCCCTCTTCTGGATGGCAGATTGCAGGAGCCACTTGGTACTATCAAACCAGCAAGACTTGGCACTGGTGCCACCTTGGGTCTGGGAACCATCCTGCGTATTGTGGATTGTCAGGAGCCAGCTGAACATTCTCGGCCACAGACCCAAATCAAAAACAACGGCCTGTTTCACAGGCAAACAAAACTCAGCTGCCCCGCTTCTGGATGGGAGATTGCAGGAGGCACTTGACACTGTGAAACCAGCCCCACTTGGCACTGGTGCCACCTTGGTTCTGGGAACCATGCTGCGTATCATGGATTTTCAGGAGCCAGCCGGCCACTCCCAGCCATAGGCCCCCAAACAAAAACCACAGCCTTTTTCTCTGGCAAACAAAATTCAGCTGCCCCACTTCTGGATGGCAGATTGCAGGAGCCACTTGGGACTATCACACCAGCACAACATGGCACTGCTGCCACCTTGGATCTGGGAACCATCCTTCCTATCGTGGATTTTCAGGGGCCAGCCGGTCACTCTCAGCCATAGGCCCCAAACACAAACCACGGCCCTTTTCTCTGGAAAACAAAACTCAACTGCCCCTCTTCTGGATGGCAGATTGCAGGAGCCACTGGGTACTATGAAACTAGCCCTACTTGGCACTGGTGCCACCTTGGGTCTGGGAACCATGCTGCGTATCATGGATTTTCAGGAGCCAGCCGTCCACTGTCAGCCACAGGCCCCGAAACACAAACAACAGCCTTTTTCTCTGGCAAACAAAATTCAGCTGCACCGCTTCTGGATGGCAGATTGCAGGAACCACTTGGTACTAACAAACCAGCCCGACTTGGCACTGGTGCCACCTTGGGTCTGGGAACCATCCTGCGTATCGTGGATTCTAAGGAGCCAGCTGGCCACTCCCAGCCACAGGCCCCAAAATACACACAACGGCGCTTTTCCCTGGAAAACAAAACTCGCCTGCCAACTTTTTGATGGCAGATTGCAGGAGCCACTTGGTACTATCAAACCAGCCCGACTTGGCACTGGTGCCACCATGGGTCTGGTCACCATCCTGCCTATCGTAGCTTTTCAGGAGCCAGCCGGTCACTCCCAGCCATAGGCCCCCAGAAAAAAACCTCGGTCCGTTTCCCTGGAAAACAAAAGTAAGCTGCCCCGCTTCTGGATGGCAGATTGCAGGAGCCACTTGGTGCTATCAAACCAGCCCGACTTGGCACTGGTGCCACCTTGGGTCTGGGAACCATCCTGCGTATCCTGTGTTCTAAGGAGCCAGCCGGCCACTCCCAGCCACAGTCCCCCAAACACAAACAACGGCGCTTTTCCCTGGAAAACAAAACTGACCTGCCAACATTTTGATGGCAGATTGCAGGAGCCACTTGGTACTATCAAACCAGCCCAACTTGGCACTGGTGCCACCATGGGTCTGGTCACCATCCTGCCTATCGTAGCTTTTCAGGAGCCAGCCGGTCACTCCCAGCCATAGGTCCCCAGACAAATACCTCGGCCCGTTTCCCTGGCAAACAAAAGTAAGCTGCCCCGCTTCTGGATGGCAGATTGCAGGAGCCACTTGGTACAATCAAACCAGCCCAACTTGACACTGGTGCCACCTTGGCTCTGGGAACCATGCTGCGTAACCCGGATTCTAAGAGGAAAGGCAGGCACTGCCAGCCACAGGACTCCAAACAAAATCAACGGCGCTTTTCCCTGGAAAACAAAACTCGCCTGACAACTTTTAGATGGCAGATTGCAGGAGCCAGTTGGTACCATCAAACCAGCCCAACTTGGCACTGGTGCCACCTTGGGTCTGGGAACCATCCTGCGTATTGTTGCTTTTCAGGAGCCAGCCGGTCACTTCTAGCCCTAGGCCCCCAGTCATAAACCTCGGCCCGTTTCCCTGGCACACAAATGTAAGCTACCCCGCTTCAGGATGGCAGATTGCAGGAGCCACTTTTCACCATCAAACCAGCCCAACGTGGCACTGGTGCCACCTTGGGTCTGGGAACCATCCTGCGTATCGTGCGTTCTAAGGAGCCAGCCGGCCACTCCCAGCCACAGTCCCCCAAACACAAACAACGGCGCTTTTCCCTGGAAAACAAAACTGGCCTGCCAACTTTTTGATGGCAGATTGCAGGAGCCACTTGGTACTATCAAACCAGCCCAACTTGGCACTGGTGCCACCATGGGTCTGGTCACCATCCTGCCTATCGTAGCTTTTCAGGAGCCAGCCGGTCACTCCCAGCCATAGGCCCCCAGACACAAAGCTCGGCCCGTTTCCCTGGCAAACAAAAGTAAGCTGCCCCGCTTCTGCATGGCAGATTGCAGGTGCTATTTAGTACTATCAAACCAGCCCGACTTGGCACTGGTGCCACCTCTGGTCTGGGAACCATCCTGCCTATCGTGGATTTTCAGGGGCCAGACGGCCACTATCAGCCATATGCCCCCAAAAACAAACCACGGCCCTTTTCTCTGGTAAACAAAACTCAACTGCCCCTCTTCTGGATGGCAAATTTTAGGACGCACTTTGTACTACGAAAACCGCCCGACTTGGCACTGGTGCCACCTTGGGTCAGGGAACCATCCTGCCTATCGTAGCTTTTCAGGAGCCAGCCGGTCACTCCCAGCCATAGGTCCCCAGACAAATACCTCGGCCCGTTTCCCTGGCAAACAAAAGTAAGCTGCCCCGCTTCTGGATGGCAGATTGCAGGAGCCACTTGGTACTATCAAACCAGCCCAACTTGACACTGGTGCCACCCTGGCTCTGGGAACCATGCTGCGTAACCCGGATTCTAAGACGACTGGCAGCCACTGCCAGCCACAGGCCTCCAAACAAAATCAACGGCGCTTTTCCCTGGAAAACAAAACTCGCCTGACCACTTTTAGATGGCAGATTGCAGGAGCCAGTTGGTACCATCAAACCAGCCCAACTTGGCACTGGTGCCACCTTGGGTCTGGGAACCATCCTGCCTATTGTTGCTTTTCAGGAGCCAGCCGGTCACTTCTAGCCCTAGGCCCCCAGTCATAAACCTCGGCCCGTTTCCCTGGCACACAAATGTAAGCTACCCCGCTTCAGGATGGCAGATTGCAGGAGCCACTTTTCACCATCAAACCAGCCCAACGCGGCACTGGTGCCACCTTGGGTCTGGGAACCATCCTGCGTATCGTGTGTTCTAAGGAGCCAGCCGGCCACTCCCACCCACAGTCCCCCAAACACAAACAACGGCGCTTTTCCCTGGAAAACAAAACTGGCCTGCCAACTTTTTGATGGCAGATTGCAGGAGCCACTTGGTACTATCAAACCAGCCCAACTTGGCACTGGTGCCACCATGGGTCTGGTCACCATCCTGCCTATCGTAGCTTTTCAGGAGCCAGGCGGTCACTCCCAGCCATAGGCCCCCAGACACAAACCTCGGCCCGTTTCCCTGGCAAACAAAAGTAAGCTGCCCCGCTTCTGCATGGCAGATTGCAGGTGCTATTTAGTACTATCAAACCAGCCCGACTTGGCACTGGTGCCACCTCTGGTCTGGGAACCATCCTGCCTATCGTGGATTTTCAGGCGCCAGACGGCCACTATCAGCCATATGCCCCCAAAAACAAACCACGGCCCTTTTCTCTGGTAAACAAAACTCAACTGCCCCTCTTCTGGATGGCAAATTTTAGGACGCACTTTGTACTACGAAAACCGCCCGACTTGGCACTGGTGCCACCTTGGGTCAGGGAACCATCCTGCCTATCGTAGCTTTTTAAGGAGCCAGCAGGCCACGCCCAGCCATATAGCCCCAAAAACAAACCATGGACCATTTCTCTTGGAAACAAAAATCCGCTGCCCCGCGTCAGGATGGCAGATTGCAGGAGCCACTTTGCACCATCAAACCACCCCGACTTGGCACTGGTGCCATCTTGGATCTGGGAACCATCCTGCCTATCGTAGCTTTTCAGGAGCCAGCCGGTTACTCCCAACCATAGGGCCCCAGACAGAAAGCTCTGCCCGTTTCCCTGGCAAACAAAAGTAAGCTACCCCGCTTCTGGATGGCAGATTGCAGGAGCCACATGGTACTATCAAACCAGGCCAACATGGCACTGGTGCCACCTTGGCTCTGGGAACCATCCTGCCTATCGTGGATTTTCAGGCGCCAGCCGGCCACTCTCAGCTATATGCGCCCAAACACAAACCACGGCCCTTTTCTATGGTAAACAAAACTCAACTGCCCCTCTTCTGGATGGCAAATTGCAGGACGCACTTTGTACTACGAAAACAGCCCGACTTGGCAGTGATGCCACCTTGGGTCAGGGAACCATCCTGCGTATCGATGTTTTTAAGGCGTCAGCCGGCAACGTCCAGCCATATACCCCCAAAAAAAACCCACGGAACTTTTCTCCAGCAAGCAAAAATCCGCTGCCCCGCGTCTGGATGGCAGATTGCAGGAGCTATTTAGTATTATCAAACTAGCCCGACTTGGCACTTGTGCCACCATGGGTCTGGTCACCATCCTGCCTATCGTAGCTTTTCAGGAGCCAGCCGGTCACTCTCAGCCATAGGCCCCAAACACAAACCACGGCCCTTTTCTCTGGAAAACAAAACTCAACTGCCCCTCTTCTGGATGGCAGATTGCAGGAGCCACTGGGTACTATGAAACCAGCCCTACTTGGCACTGGTGCCACCTTGGGTCTGGGAACCATGCTGCGTATCATGGATTTTCAGGAGCCAGCCGTCCACTGCCAGCCACAGGCCCCGAAACACAAACAACAGCCTTTTTCTCTGGCAAACAAAATTCAGCTGCCCCGCTTCTGGATGGCAGATTGCAGGAACCACTTGGTACTAACAAACCAGCCCGACTTGGCACTGGTGCCACCTTGGGTCTGGGAACCATCCTGCGTATCGTGGATTCTAAGGAGCCAGCTGGCCACTCCCAGCCACAGGCCCCAAAACACACACAACGGCGCTTTTCCCTGGAAAACAAAACTCGCCTGCCAACTTTTTGATGGCAGATTGCAGGAGCCACTTGGTACTATCAAACCAGCCCAACTTGGCACTGGTGCCACCATGGGTCTGGTCACCATCCTGCCTATCGTAGCTTTTCAGGAGCCAGCCGGTCACTCCCAGCCATAGGCCCCCAGACACAAACCTCGGCCTGTTTCCCTGGCACACAAAAGTAAGCTACCGCACTTCTGGATGGCAGATTGCAGGAGCCACTTTGCACCATCAAACCAGCCCAACTTGGCACTGGTGCCACCTTGGCTCTGGGAACCATGCTGCGTAACCCGGATTCTAAGACGACAGGCAGCCACTGCCAGCCACAGGCCTCCAAACAAAATCAACGGCGCTTTTCCCTGGAAAACAAAACTCGCCTGACAACTTTTAGATGGCAGATTGCAGGAGCCAGTTGGTACCATCAAACCAGCCCAACTTGGCACTGGTGCCACCTTGGGTCTGGGAACCATCCTGCCTATTGTTGCTTTTCAGGAGCCAGCCGGTCACTCCTAGCCCTAGGCCCCCAGTCATAAACCTCGGCCCGTTTCCCTGGCACACAAAAGTAAGCTACCCCGCTTCAGGATGGCAGATTGCAGGAGCCACTTTTCACCATCAAACCAGCCCGACGTGGCACTGGTGCCACCTTGGGTCTGGGAACCATCCTGCGTATCGTGTGTTCTAAGGAGCCAGCCGGCCACTCCCAGCCACAGTCCCCCAAACACAAACAACGGCGCTTTTCCCTGGAAAACAAAACTCGCCTGACAACTTTTTGATGGCAGATTGCAGGAGCCACTTGGTACTATCAAACCAGCCCAACTTGGCACTGGTGCCACCATGGGTCTGGTAACCATCCTGCCTATCGTAGCTTTTCAGGAGCCAGGCGGTCACTCCCAGCCATAGGCCCCCAGACAAAAACCTCGGCCCGTTTCCCTGGCAAACCAAAGTAAGCTGCCCCGCTTCTGCATGGCAGATTGCAGGTGCTATTTAGTACTATCAAACCAGCCCGACTTGGCACTGGTGCCACCTCTGGTCTGGGAACCATCCTGCCTATCGTGGATTTTCAGGCGCCAGACGGCCACTATCAGCCATATGCCCCCAAAAACAAACCACGGCCCTTTTCTCTGGTAAACAAAACTCAACTGCCCCTCTTCTGGATGGCAAATTTTAGGACGCACTTTGTACTACGAAAACCGCCCGACTTGGCACTGGTGCCACCTTGGGTCAGGGAACCATCCTGCCTATCGTAGCTTTTTAAGGAGCCAGCAGGCCACGCCCAGCCATATAGCCCCAAAAACAAACCACGGACCATTTCTCTTGGAAACAAAAATCCGCTGCCCCGCGTCAGGATGGCAGATTGCAGGAGCCACGTTGCACCATCAAACCACCCCGACTTGGCACTGGTGCCATCTTGGATCTGGGAACCATCCTGCCTATCGTAGCTTTTCAGGAGCCAGCCGGTTACTCCCAACCATAGGCCCCCAGACAGAAAGCTCTGCCAGTTTCCCTGGCAAACAAAAGTAAGCTACCCCGCTTCTGGATGGCAGATTGCAGGAGCCACTTGGTACTATCAAACCAGCCCAACTTGACACTGGTGCCACTTTGGGTCTGGGAACCATGCTGCGTAACGTAGATTCTAAGGTGCCAGGCGGCCACTCCCAGCCACAGGCCCCCAAATACAAACAACGGCGCTTTTCCCTGGAAAACAAAACTCGCCTGCCAGCTTTTTGATGGCAGATTGCAGGAGCCACTTGGTACTATCAATTCATCCCAACTTGGCACTGGTGCCACTATGGGTCTGGGAACCATCCTGCCAATTGTACCATTTCAGGAGCCAGCCGGTCACTCCCAGCCATAGGCCCCCATCACAAACCTCGGACCGTTTCCCTGGCAAACAAAATTAAGCTGCCCCGATTCTGGATGGCAGATTGCAGGAGCCACTTTGTAGTGTCAAAACAGCCCGACTTGGCACTGGTGCCACCTTGGGTCTGGGAACCATCCTGCGTATCGTGGATTCTAAGCAGCCACCCGGCCACTCCGTGCCACAGGCGCCCAAACACAAACAACGGCGCTTTTCCCTGGAAAACAAAACTCGCCTGCCAACTTTTTGATGGCAGATTGCAGGAGCCACTTGGTACTATCAAACCAGCCCAACTTGGCACTGGTGCCACCATGGGTCTGGTCACCATCCTGCCTATCGAAGCTTTTCAGGAGCCAGCCGGTCACTCCCAGCCATAGGCCCCCAGACACAAACCTCGGCCCGTTTCCCTGGCAAACAAAAGTAAGCAGCCCCGCTTCTGGATGGCAGATTGTAGGACGCACTTGGTACTATCAAACCAGCCCGACTTGGCACTGGTGCCACCTCTGGTCTGGGAACCATGGTGCGTATCGTGGATTCTAAGGAGCCAGCCGGCCACTCCCAGCCATAGGCACCCAAACACAAACAACGGCGCTTTTCCCTGGAAAACAAAACTCGCCTGCCAACTTTTTGATGGCAGATTGCAGGAGCCACTTGGTACTATCAAACCAGCTCAACTTGGCACTGGTGCCACCATGGGTCTGCTCACCATCCTGCCTATCATAGCTTTTCAGGAGCCAGACGGTCACTCCAAGCCATAGGTCCCCAGACAAAAAGCTCGGCCCGTTTCCCTGGCAAACAAAAGTAAGCTGCCCCGCTTCTGGATGGCAGATTGCAGGAGCCACTTTGCACCATCAAACTAGCCCGACTTGGCACTGGTGCCACCTCAGGTCTGGGAACCATCCTGCGTATCGTGGATTCTAAGGAGCCAGCCGGCCACTCCAGCCACAGGCCCCCAAACACAAACAACGGCGCTTTTCCCTGGAAAACAAAACTCGCCTGCCAAATTTTGACGGCAGATTGCAGGAGCCACTTGGTACTATCAAATCAGCCCAACTTGGCACTGGTGCCACCATGGGTCTGGTCACCATCCTGCCTATCGTAGCTTTTCAGGAGGCAGCCGGTCACTCCCAGCCATAGGCCCCCAAACACAAACCTCGGCCCGTTTCCCTGGCAAACAAAAGTAAGCTGCCCCGCTTCTGGATGGCAGATTGCAGGAACCACATGGTACTATCAAACCAGCAAAACTTGGCACTGGTGCCACCTTGGGTCTGAATACCATGCTGCGTATCGTGGATTCTAAGGAGCCAGCCGGCCACTCCCAGCCACAGGCCCCCAAACACAAACAACGGCGCTTTTCCCTGGAAAACAAAACTCTCCTGCCAACTTTTTGATGGGAGATTGCAGGAGCCACTTGGTTTTATCAAATCAGACCAACTTGGCACTGGTGCCACCATGGGTCTGGTCACCATCCTGCCTATCGTAGCTTTTCAGGAGCCAGCCGGTCACTCCCAGCCATAGGCCCCCAGACAAAAAGCTCGGCCCGTTTCCCTGACAAACAAAAGTAAGTTATCCCGCTTCTAGATGGCAGATTGCAGGAACCACTTGGTACTATCAAACCAGCCCGACTTGGCACTGGTGCCACCTCTGGTCTGGGAACCATCCTGCGTATCGTGGATTCTAATTAGCCATCCGTCCACTCCCAGCCACAGGCCCCCAAACGCAAACAACGGCGCTTTTCCCTCGAAAACAAAACTCGTCTGCCAACTTTTTGATGGCAGATTGCCAGAGCCACTTGGTACTATCAAACCAGCCCAACTTGGCACTGGTGCCACCTTGGGTCTGGGAACCATGCTGCGTATCGTGGATTATAAGGAGGCAGCCGGCCACTCCCAGCCACAGGCCCCCAAACACAAACCACAGCGCTTTTCCCTGGAAAACAAAATTCGCCGGCCAACTTTTTGATGGCAGATTGCAGGAGCCACTTGGTACTATCAAATCAGCCCAACTTGGCACTGGTGCCACCATGGGTCTGGTCACCATCCTGCCTATCGTAGCTTTTCAGGAGCCAGCCGGTCACTCCCAGCCATAGGCCCCCAGACACAAACCTCGGCCCTTTTCCCTGGCAAACCAAAGTAAGCTGCCCCGCTTCTGGATGGCAGATTGCAGGAACCACTTTTCACCATCAAATAGCCCGACTTGGAACTGGTGCCACCTCTGGTCTGGGAACCATGCTGCGTATCGTGGATTCTAAGGAGCCAGCCGGCCACTCCCAGCCAAAGGACCCCAAACACAAACAACGGCGCTTTTCCCTGGAAAACAAAACTCGCCTGCCGACATTTTGATGGCAGATTGCAGGAGCCACTTGGTACTATCAAACCAGCCCAACTTGGCACTTGTGCCACCATGGGTCTGGTCACCATCCTGCCTATCTTAGCTTTTCAGGACCTAGCCGGTCACTCCCTGCCATAGGCCCCCAGACAAAAAGCTCGGCCCGTTTCCCTGGCAAACAAAAGTAAGCTGCCCCGCTTCTGGATGGCAGATTGCAGGACGCACTTGGTAGTATCAAACCAGCCCGACTTGGCACTGGTGCCACCTCAGGTCTGGGAACCATGCTGCGTATCGTGGATTCTAAGGAGCCAGCCGGCCACTCCCAGCCACAGGCCCCCAAACACAAACAACGGCGCTTTTCCCTGGAAAACAAAACTGGCCTGCCAACTTTTTGATGGCAGATTGCAGGAGCCACTTGGTACTATCAAACCAGCCCAACTTGGCACTGGTGCCACCATGGGTCTGGTCACCATCCTGCATATCGTAGCTTTTCAGGAGCCAGCCGGTCACTCCCAGCCATAGGCCCCGAGACACAAAGCTCGGCCCTTTTCCCTGGCAAACAAAAGTAAGCTGCCCCGCTTCTGGATGGCAGATTGCAGGAGCCACTTTGCACGATCATACTAGCCCGACTTGGCACTGGTGCCACCTTGGGTCTGGGAACCATCCTGCGTATCGTGGATTCTAAGGAGCCAGCCGGCCACTCCCAGCCACAGGCCCCCAAACACAAACAACGGCGCTTTTCCCTGGAAAACAAAACTCGCCTGCCAGCTTTTTGATGGCAGATTGCAGGAGCCACTTGGTACTATCAAACCAGCCCGACTTGGCACTGGTGCCACCTCTGGTCTGGGAACCATCCTGCGTATCGTGGATTCTAATTAGTCATCCGTCCACTCCCAGCCACAGGCCCCCAAACAAAAACAACGGCGCTTTTCCCTGGAAAACAAAACACGTCTGCCAACTTTTTGATGGCAGATTGCCAGAGCCACTTGCTACTATCAAACCAGCCCAACTTGGCACTGGTGCCACCTTGGGTCTGGGAACCATCCTGCGTATCGTGGATTATAAGGAGGCAGCCGGCCACTCCCAGCCACAGGCCCCCAAACACAAACCACAGCGCTTTTCCCTGGAAAACAAAATTCACCGGCCAACTTTTTGATGGCAGATTGCAGGAGCCACTTGGTACTATCAAACCAGCCCAACTTGGCACTGGTGCCACCATGGGTCTGGTCACCATCCTGCCTATCGTAGCTTTTCAGGAGCCAGCCGGTCACTCCCAGCCATAGGCGCCCAGACACAAAGCTCTGCCCTTTTCCCTGGCAAACCAAAGTAAGCTGCCCCACTTCTGGATGGCAGATTGCAGGAACCACTTTTCACCATCAAATAGCCCGACTTGGAACTGGTGCCACCTCTGGTCTGGGAACCATGCTGCGTATCGTCGATTCTAAGGAGCCAGCCGGCCACTCCCAGCCACAGGCCCCCAAACACAAACAACGGCGCTTTTCCCTGGAAAACAAAACTCGCCTGACAACTTTTTGATGGCAGATTGCAGGAGCCACTTGCTACTATCAAATCAGCCCAACTTGGCACTGGTGCCACCATGGGTCTGGTCACCATCCTGCCTATCGTAGCTTTTCAGGAGCCAGCCGGTCACTCCCAGCCATAGGCTCCCAGACAAAAACCTCGGCCCGTTCCCCTGGCAAACAAAAGTAAGCTGCCCCGCTTCTGGATGGCAGATTGCAGGAACCACTTGGTAGTATCAAACCAGCCCGACTTGGCACTGGTGCCACCTCTGGTCTGGGAACCATGCTGCGTATCGTGGATTCTAAGGAGCCAGCCGGCTACTCCCAGCCAAAGGACCCCAAACACAAACAACGGCGCTTTTCCCTGGAAAACAAAACTCGCCTGCCAACTTTTTGATGGCAGATTGCAGGAGCCACTTGGTACTATCAAACCAGCCCAACTTGGCACATGTGCCACCATGGGTCTGGTCACCATCCTGCCTATCGTAGCTTTTCAGGACCTAGCCGGTCACTCCCTGCCATAGGCCCCCAGACAAAAAGCTCGGCCCGTTTCCCTGGCAAACAAAAGTAAGCTGCCCCACTTCTGGATGGCAGATTGCAGGACGCACTTGGTGTTATCAAACCAGCCCGACTTGGCACTGGTGCCACCTTGGGTCTGGGAACCATCCTGCGTATCGTGGATTCTAAGGAGCCAGCCGGCCACTCCCAGCCACAGGCCCCCAAACACAAACAACGGCGCTTTTCCCTGGAAAACAAAACTCGCCTGCCAGCTTTTTGATGGCAGATTGCAGGAGCCACTTGGTACTATCAAACCAGCCCGACTTGGCACTGGTGCCACCTCTGGTCTGGGAACCATCCTGCGTATCGTGGATTCTAATTAGTCATCCGTCCACTCCCAGCCACAGGCCCCCAAACAAAACAACGGCGCTTTTCCCTGGAAAACAAAACTCGTCTGCCAACTTTTTGATGGCAGATTGCCAGAGCCACTTGGTACTATCAAACCAGCCCAACTTGGCACAGGTGCCACCTTGGGTCTGGGAACCATGCTGCGTATCGTGGATTATAAGGAGGCAGCCGGCCACTCCCAGCCACAGGCCCCCAAACACAAACCACAGCGCTTTTCCCTGGAAAACAAAATTCGCCGGCCAACTTTTTAATGGCAGATTGCAGGAGCCACTTGGTACTATCAAATCAGCCCAACTTGGCACTGGTGCCACCATGGGTCTGGTCACCATCCTGCCTATCGTAGCTTTTCAGGAGCCAGCCGGTCACTCCCAGCCATAGGCGCCCAGACACAAAGCTCTGCCCTTTTCCCTGGCAAACCAAAGTAAGCTGCCCCGCTTCTGGATGGCAGATTGCAGGAACCACTTTTCACCATCAAATAGCCCGACTTGGAACTGCTGCCACCTCTGGTCTGGGAACCATGCAGCGTATCGTGGATTCTAAGGAGCCAGCCGGCCACTCCCAGCCACAGGCCCCCAAACACAAACAACGGTGCTTTTCCCTGGAAAACAAAACTCGCCTGACAACTTTTTGATGGCAGATTGCAGGAGCCACTTGCTACTATCAAATCAGCCCAACTTGGCACTTGTGCCACCATGGGTCTGGTCACCATCCTGCCTATCTTAGCTTTTCAGGACCTAGCCGGTCACTCCCTGCCATAGGCCCCCAGACAAAAAGCTCGGCCCGTTTCCCTGGCAAACAAAAGTAAGCTGCCCCGCTTCTGGATGGCAGATTGCAGGACGCACTTGGTAGTATCAAACCAGCCCGACTTGGCACTGGTGCCACCTCAGGTCTGGGAACCATCCTGCGTATCGTGGATTCTAAGGAGCCAGCCGGCCACTCCCAGCCACAGGCCCCCAAACACAAACAACGGCGCTTTTCCCTGGAAAACAAAACTCGCCTGCCAACTTTTTGATGGCAGATTGCAGGAGCCACTTGGTACTATCAAACCAGCCCAACTTGGCACTGGTGCCACCATGGGTCTGGTCACCATCCTGCCTATCGTAGCTTTTCAGGAGCCAGCCGGTCACTCCCAGCCATAGGCCCCGAGACACAAAGCTCGGCCCTTTTCCCTGGCAAACAAAAGTAAGCTGCCCCGCTTCTGGATGGCAGATTGCAGGAGCCACTTTGCACCATCATACTAGCCCGACTTGGCACTGGTGCCACCTCTGGTCTGGGAACCATCCTGCGTATCGTGGATTCTAAGGAGCCAGCCGGCCACTCCCATCCATAGGCACCCAAACACAAACAACGGCGCTTATCCCTGGAAAACAAAACTCGCCTGCCAACTTTTTGATGGCAGATTGCAGGAGCCACCTGGTACTATGAAACCAGCCCAACTTGGCACTGGTGCCACCATGGGTCTGGTCACCATCCTGCCTATCGTAGCTTTTCAGGAGCCAGCCGGTCACTCCCAGCCATAGGCCCCGAGACACAAATCTCGGCCCTTTTCCTTGGCAAACAAAAGTAAGCTACCCCGCTTCTGGATGGCAGATTGCAGGAGCCACTTTGCACGATCATACTAGCCCGACTTGGCACTGGTGCCACCTTGGGTCTGGGAACCATCCTGCGTATCGTGGATTCTAAGGAGCCAGCCGGCCACTCCCAGCCACAGGCCCCCAAACACAAACAACGGCGCTTTGCCCTGGAAAACAAAACTCGCCTGCCAAATTTTGACGGCAGATTGCAGGAGCCACTTGGTACTATCAAATCAGCCCAACTTGGCACTGGTGCCACCATGGGTCTGGTCACCATCCTGCCTATCGTAGCTTTTCAGGAGGCAGCCGGTCACTCCCAGCCATAGGCCCCCAGACACAAAGCTCGGCCCGTTTCCCTGGCAAACAAAAGTAAGCTGCCCTGCTTCTGGATGGCAGATTGCAGGAACCACTTGGTACTATCAAACCAGCAAAACTTGGCACTGGTGCCACCTCAGGTCTGGGAACCATCCTGCGTATCGTGGATTCTAAGGAGCCAGCCGGCCACTCCCAGCCACAGGCCCCCAAACACAAACAACGGCGCTTTTCCCTGGAAAACAAAACTCTCCTGCCAACTTTTTGATGGCAGATTGCAGGAGCCCCTTGGTTTTATCAAATCAGCCCAACTTGGCACTGGTGCCACCATGGGTCTGGTCACCATCCTGCCTATCGTAACTTTTCAGGAGCCAGCCGGTCACTCCCAGCCATAGGTCCCCAGTCACAAACCTCGGCCCGTTTCCCTGGCAAACAAAAGCAACCTACCCCGCTTCTGGATGGCAGATTGCAGGAGCCACTTTGCACCATCAAACTAGCCCGACTCGGCACTGGTGCCACCTCAGGTCGGGGAACCATGCTGCGTATCGTGGATTCTAAGGAGCCATCCGTCCACTCCCAGCCACAGGCCCCCAATCACAAACAACGGCGCATTTCCCTGGATAACAAACTCGCCTGCCAACTATTTGATGGCAGATTGCAGGAGCCACTTGGTACTATCAAACCAGCCCAACTTGGCACTGGTGCCACCATGGGTCTGGTCACCATCCTGCCTATCGTAGCTTTTCAGGAGCCAGCCGGTCACTCCCAGCCATAGGCCCCCAGACAAAAACCTTGGCCCGTTTCCCTGGCAAACAAAAGTAAGCTGCCCCACTTCTGGATGGCAGATTGCAGGACGCACTTGGTACTATCAAACCAGCCCAACTTGGCACTGGTGCCACCTCAGGTCTGGGAACCATACTGCGTATCGTGGATTCTAAGGAGCCAGCCGGCCACTCCCAGCCACAGACGCCCAAACAAAAACAACGGCGCTTTTCCCTGGAAAACAAAACTCGCCTGCCAACTTTTTGATGGCAGATTGCAGGAGCCACTTGGTACTATCAAACCAGCCCAACTTGACACTGGTGCCACCATGGGTCTGGTCACCATCCTGCCTATCGTAGCTTTTCAGGAGCCAGCCGGTCACTCCCAGCCATAGGCCCGCAGACACAAAGCTCGGCCCGTTTCCCTGACAAACAAAAGTAAGCTGCCCCGCTTCTGGATGGCAGATTCCAGGAGCCACTTGGTACTATCAAATCAGCCCAACTTGGCACTGGTGCCACCTCTGGTCTGGGAACCATCCTGCATATCGTGGATTCTAATTAGCCATCCGTCCACTCCCAGCCACAGGCCCCCAAACGCAAACAACGGCGCTTTACCCTGGAAAACAAAACTCGTCTGCCAACTTTTTGATGGCAGATTGCCGAAGCCACTTGGTACTATCAAACCGGCCCAACTTGGCACTGGTGCCACCTTGGGTCTGGGAACCATGCTGCGTATCGCGGATTATAAGGAGCCAGCCGGCCACTCCCTGCCACAGGCCCCCAAACAGAATCAACGGCGCTTTTCCCTGGAAAACATAATTCGCCGGCCAACTTTTTGATGGCAGATTGCAGGAGCCACTTGGTACTATCAAATCAGCCCAACTTGGCACTGGTGCCACCTCAGGTCTGGGAACCATCCTGCCTATCGTAGCTTTTCAGGAGCCAGCCGGTCACTCCCAGCCATAGGCGCCCAGACACAAAGCTCTGCCCGTTTCCCTGGCAAACCAAAGTAAGCTGCCCCGCTTCTTGATGGCAGATTGCAGGAACCACTTTTCACTATCAAAGTAGCCCGACTTGGAACTGGTGCCACCTCTGGTCTGGGAACCATCTTGCGTATCGTGGATTCTAAGGAGCCAGCTGGCCACTCCCAGCCACAGGCCCCCAAACACAAACAACGGCGCTTTTCCCTGGAAAACAAAACTCGCCTGCCAACTTTTTGATGGCAGATTGCAGGAGCCACTTGCTACTATCAAATCAGCCCAACTTGGCACTTGTGCCACCATGCGTCTGGTAACCATCCTGCCTATCGTAGCTTTTCAGGAGCCAGCCGGTCACTCCCAGCCATAGGCCCCCAGACAAAAACCTCGGCCCGTTTCCCTGGCAAAGAAAAGTCAGCTGCCCCGCTTCTGGATGGCAGATTGCAGGAGCCACTTGGTACTATCAAACCAGCCCAACTTGGCACTGGTGCCACCATGGGTCTGGTAAACATCCTGCGTATCGTGGATTCTTAGGAGCCAGCAGGCCACTCCTAGCCATAGGCCCCCAAACAAAAACCTAGGCCTATTTCTCTGGCAAACAAAAGTAAGCTGCCCCGCTTCTGGATGGCAGATTGCAGGAGACACTTGGGACTATCAAACCAGCCCAACTTGGCACTGGTGCCACCTTGGATCTGGGAACCATGCTGTGTATCGTGGATTTTCAGGGGCCAGCCGGCCACTCTCAGCCATATGCCCCCAAACAGAAACCTCGGCCCGTTTCTCTGGCAAACAAAACTCAACTGCCCCTCTTCTGGATGGCAAATTGGAGGATGAACTTGATATTAAAACCGCAGGCCGACTTGGTAGTGGTGACACCTTGGGCCTGGGAACCATCATGCGTATCGAGCATTTTAAGGAGCCGGCCGGCCACTCCCAGCAATATGCCCCCAAAAACAATCCACGGAATTTTTCTCTGGCAAACAAAAATCAGCTGCCCCGCTTCTGGATGGCAGATTGCAGGAGCCACTTTGCACCATCAAACCAGCCCGACTTGGCACTGGTGCCACCTTGCATCTGGGAACCATGCTGCCTAGCGTGGATTTTCAGGGGCCAGCCGGCCACTCTCAGCTATATGCCCCCAAACAAAACCCACGGCCCGTTTCCCTGGCAAACAAAAGTAAGCTGCCCTGCATCTGGATGGCAGATTGCAGGAACCACTTGGTAGTATCAAACCAGCCCGACTTGGCACTGGTGCCACCTTGGGTCTGGGAACCATCCTGCGTATCGTGGATTCTAAGGAGCCAGCCGGCCACTCCCTGCCACAGGCCCCCAAACAAAAACAACGGCGCTTTTCCCTGGAAAACAAAACTCGCCTGCCAACATTTTGATGGCAGATTGCAGGAGCAACTTGGTACTATCAAACCAGCCCAACTTGGCACTGGTGCCACCATAGGTCTGGTAACCATCCTGCCTATTGTAGCTTTCCAGGAGCCAGCCAGTCACTCCCAGCCATAGGCCCCCAAACACAAACCTCGGCCCGTTTCCCTGGCAAACAAAAGTAAGCTGCCCCGCTTCTGGATGGCAGATTGCAGGAGCCACTTGGTACTATCAAACCAGCCCGACTTGGAACTGGTGCCACCTTGGGTCTGGGAACCATGCTGCGTATCGCAGATTCTAAGGCGCCAGTCGGCCACTCCCAGCCACAAGCACCCAAACACAAACAACGGCGCTTTTCTCTGGCAAACAAAACTCAACTGCCCCTCTTTTGGATGGCAAATTGCAGGACGCACTTGGTACTATAAAAACAGCCCGACTTGGCACTGGTGCCACCTTGGGTCTGGGAACCATCGTGCGTATCGGTCTTTTTAATGAGACAGCCGACCACTCCCAGCCATATGCCCCCGAACACAACCCACGGCCCTTTCCTCTGGCAAACAAAACTCAGCTGCACCGCTTCTGGATGGCAGATTGCAGGAGCCACTTGGTACTATCAAACCAGCACGACATGGCACTGGTGCCACCTTGGGTCTGGGAACCATCCTGCGTATTGTGGATTGTCAGGAGCCAGCTGAACACTCTCGGCCACAGACCCCAATCAAAAACAACGGCCCGTTTCACAGGCATACAAAACTCAGCTGCCCCGCTTCTGGATGGGAGATTGCAGGAGGCACTTGACACTGTGAAACCAGCCCCACTTGGCACTGGTGCCACCTTGGGTCTGGGAACCATGCTGCGTATCATGGATTTTCAGGAGCCAGCCGGCCACTCCCAGCCATAGGCCCCCAAACACAAACCACAGCCTTTTTCTCTGGCAAACAAAATTCAGCTGCCCCACTTCTGGATGGCAGAGTGCAGGAGCCACTTGGGACTATCACACCAGCACAACATGGCACTGGTGCCACCTTGGATCTGGGAACCATCCTTCCTATCGTGGATTTTCAGGGGCCAGCCGGTCACTCTCAGCCATAGGCCCCAAACACAAACCACGGCCCTTTTCTCTGGAAAACAAAACTCAACTGCCCCTCTTCTGGATGGCAGATTGCAGGAGCCACTGGGTACTATGAAACCAGCCCTACTTGGCACTGGTGCCACCTTGGGTCTGGGAACCATGCTGCGTATCATGAATTTTCAGGAGCCAGCCGTCCACTCCCAGCCACAGGCCCCCAAACACAAACAACAGTCTTTTTCTCTGGCAAACAAAATTCAGCTGCCCCGCTTCTGGATGGCAGATTGCAGGAACCACTTGGTACTATCAAACCAGCCCAACTTGACAGTGGTGCCACCATGGGTCTGGTCACCATCCTGCCTATCGTAGCTTTTCAGGCGCCAGCCGGTCACTCCCAGCCATAGGCCCCCAGACACAAACCTCGGCCTGTTTCCCTGGCACACAAAAGTAAGCTACCGCACTTCTGGATGGCAGATTGCAGTAGCCACTTTGCACCATCAAACCAGCCCGACTTGGCACTGGTGCCACCTCTGGTCTGGGAACCATGCTGCGTATCGTGGATTCTAAGGAGCCAGCCGGCCACTCCCAGCCACAGGCCCCCAAACACAAACAACGGCGCTTTTCCCTGGAAAACAAAACTCGCCTGCCAACATTTTGATGGCAGAGTGCAGGAGCCACTTGGTACTATCAAACCAGCCCAACTTGGCACTGGTGCCACCATGGGTCTGGTCACCATCCTGCCTATCGTAGCTTTTCAGGAGCCAGCCGGTCACTCCCAGCCATAGGCCCCCAGTCATAAACCTCGGCCCGTTTCCCTGGCACACAAATGTAAGCTACCCCGCTTCAGGATGGCAGATTGCAGGAGCCACTTTTCACCATCAAACCAGCCCGACGTGGCACTGGTGCCACCTGGGGTCTGGGAACCATCCTGCGTATCATGTGTTCTAAGGAGCCAGCCGGCCACTCCCACCCACAGTCCCCCAAACACAAACAACGGCGCTTTTCCCTGGAAAACAAAACTCGCCTGCCAACTTTTTGATGGCAGATTGCAGGAGCCACTTGGTACTATCAAACCAGCCCAACTTGGCACTGGTGCCACCATGGGTCTGGTCACCATCCTGCCTATCGTAGCTTTTCAGGAGCCAGCCGGTCACTCCCAGCCATATGTCCCCAGACAAATACCTCGGCCCGTTTCCCTGGCAAACAAAAGTAAGCTGCCCTGCTTCTGGATGGCAGATTGCAGGAGCCACATGGTGTTATCAAACCAGCCCGACTTGGCACTGGTGCCACCTTGGGTCTGGGAACCATCCTGCGTATCGTGTGTTCTAAGGAGCAAGCCGGCCACTCCCAGCCACAGTCCCCCAAACACAAACAACGGCGCTTTTCCCTGGAAAACAAAACTGGCCTGCCAACTTTTTGATGGCAGATTGCAGGAGCCACTTGGTACTATCAAACCAGCCCAACTTGGCACTGGTGCCACCATGGGTCTGGTCACCATCCTGCCTATCGTAGCTTTTCAGGAGCCAGCCGGTCACTCCCAGCCATATGTCCCCAGACAAATACCTCGGCCCGTTTCCCTGGCAAACAAAAGTAAGCTGCCCCGCTTCTGGATGGCAGATTGCAGGAGCCACTTGGTACTATCAAACCAGCCCAACTTGACACTGGTGCCACCTTGGCTCTGGGAACCATGCTGCGTAACCCGGATTCTAAGACGACAGGCAGCCACTGCCAGCCACAGGCCTCCAAACAAAATCAACGGCGCTTTTCCCTGGAAAACAAAACTCGCCTGACAACTTTTAGATGGCAGATTGCAGGAGCCAGTTGGTACCATCAAACCAGCCCAACTTGGCACTGGTGCCACCTTGGGTCTGGTCACCATCCTGCCTATTGTTGCTTTTCAGGAGCCAGCCGGTCACTCCTAGCCCTAGGCCCCCAGTCATAAACCTCGGCCCGTTTCCCTGGCACACAAATGTAAGCTACCCCGCTTCAGGATGGCAGATTGCAGGAGCCACTTTTCACCATCAAACCAGCCCGACGTGGCACTGGTGCCACCTTGGGTCTGGGAACCATCCTGCGTATCGTGTGTTCTAAGGAGCCAGCCGGCCACTCCCACCCACAGTCCCCCAAACACAAACAACGGCGCTTTTCCCTGGAAAACAAAACTCGCCTGCCAACTTTTTGATGGCAGATTGCAGGAGCCACTTGGTACTATCAAACCAGCCCAACTTGGCACTGGTGCCACCATGGGTCTGGTCACCATCCTGCCTATCGTAGCTTTTCAGGAGCCAGGCGGTCACTCCCAGCCATAGGCCCCCAGACACAAACCTCGGCCCGTTTCCCTGGCAAACAAAAGTAAGCTGCCCCGCTTCTGCATGGCAGATTGCAGGTGCTATTTAGTACTATCAAACCAGCCCGACTTGGCACTGGTGCCACTTTGGGTCTGGGAACCATGCTGCCTATCGTGGATTTTCAGGCGCCAGACGGCCACTATCAGCCATATGCCCCCAAAAACAAACCACGTCCCTTTTCTCTGGTAAACAAAACTCAACTGCCCCTCTTCTGGATGGCAAATTTTAGGACGCACTTTGTACTACGAAAACCGCCCGACTTGGCACTGGTGCCACCTTGGGTCAGGGAACCATCCTGCCTATCGTAGCTTTTTAAGGAGCCAGCAGGCCACGCCCAGCCATATAGCCCCAAAAAAAAACCAGGGACCATTTCTCTTGGAAACAAAAATCCGCTGCCCCGCGTCAGGATGGCAGATTGCAGGAGCCACTTTGCACCATCAAACCACCCCGACTTGGCACTGGTGCCATCTTGGATCTGGGAACCATCCTGCCTATCGTAGCTTTTCAGGAGCCAGCCGGTTACTCCCAACCATAGGCCCCCAGACAGAAAGCTCTGCCCGTTTCCCTGGCAAACAAAAGTAGGCTACCCCGCTTCTGGATGGCAGATTGCAGGAGCCCCTTGATACTATCAAACCAGCCCAACTTGACACTGGTGCCACTTTGGGTCTGGGAACCATGCTGCGTAACGTAGATTCTAAGGCGCCAGGCGGCCACTCCCAGCCACAGGCCCCCAAATACAAACAACGGCGCTTTTCCCTGGAAAACAAAACTCGCCTGCCAGCTTTTTGATGGCAGATTGCAGGAGCCACTTGGTACTATCAAATCAGCCCAACTTGGCACTGGTGCCACTATGGGTCTGGGAACCATCCTGCCTATTGTAGCATTTCAGGAGCCAGCCGGTCACTCCCAGCCATAGGCCCCCAGACACAAACCTCGGACCGTTTCCCTGGCAAACAAAATTAACCTGCCCGATTCTGGATGGCAGATTGCAGGAGCCACTTGGTAGTGTCAAAACAGCCCGACTTGGCACTGGTGCCACCTTGGGTCTGGGAACCATCCTGCGTATCGTGGATTCTAAGCAGCCACCCGGCCACTCCGTGCCACAGGCGCCCAAACACAAACAACGGCGCTTTTCCCTGGAAAACAAAACTCGCCTGCCAACATTTTGATGGCAGATTGCAGGAGCCACTTGGTACTATCAAACCAGCCCAACTTGGCACTGGTGCCACCATGGATCTGGTCACCATCCTGCCTATCGTAGCTTTTCAGGAGCCAGCTGGTCACTCCCAGCCATAAACCCCCAGACACAAACGTCGGCCCGTTTCCCTGGAAAACAAAAATAAGCACCCCCGATTCTGGATGGCAGATTGCAGGAGCCACTTGGTAGTATCAAATTAGCCAAACTTGGCACTGGTGCCATCATGGGTCTGGTAAACATCCTGCCTATCTTAGCTTTTCAGGAGCCGGCCGGTCACTCCCTGCCATAGGCCCCCAGAGAAATACCTCGGCCCGTTTCCCTGGCAAACAAAAGTAAGCTGCCCCGCTTCTGGATGGCAGATTGCAGGAACCACTTGCTACTATCAAACCAGCCCAACTTGGCACTGGTGCCACCTTGGCTCTGGGAACCATGCTGCGTAAAGTAGATTCTAAGAGGACAGGCGGACACTCCCAGCCACAGGCCTCTAAACAAAAACAACGGCGCGTTACCCTGGAAAACAAAACTCGCCTGCCAACTTTTTGATGGCAGATTGCAGGAGCCACTTGGTACTATCAAACCAGCCCAACTTGGCACTGGTGCCACCATGGGTCTGGTCACCATCCTGCCTATCGTAGCTTTTCAGGAGCCAGGCGGTCACTCCCAGCCATAGGCCCCCAGACACAAACCTCGGCCCGTTTCCCTGGCAAACAAAAGTAAGCTGCCCCGCTTCTGGATGGCAGATTGCAGGAGCCACATGGTACTATCAAACCAGGCCAACATGGCACTGGTGCCACCTTGGATCTGGGAACCATCCTGCCTATCGTGGATTTTCAGGCGCCAGCCGGCCACTCTCAGCCATATGCCCCCAAACACAAACCACGGCCCTTTTCTCTGGTAAACAAAACTCAACTGCCCCTCTTCTGGATGGCAAATAGCAGGACGCACTTGGTACTACGAAAACAGCCCGACTTGGCAGTGATGCCACCTTGGGTCAGGGAACCATCCTGCGTATCGATGTTTTTAAGGAGTCAGCCGGCAACGTCCAGCCATACACCCCCAAAAAATACCCACGGATCTTTTCTCCAGCAAGCAAAAATCCGCTGCCCCGCGTCTGGATGGCAGATTGCAGGAGCTATTTAGTATTATCAAACCAGCCCGACTTGGCACTGGTGCCACCATGGGTCTGGTCACCATCCTGCCTATCGTAGCTTTTCAGGAGCCAGCCGGTCACTCTCAGCCATAGGCCCCAAACACAAACCACGGCCCCTTTCTCTGGAAAACAAAACTCAACTGCCCCTCTTCTGGATGGCAGATTGCAGGAGCCACTGGGTACTATGAAACCAGCCCTACTTGGCACTGGTGCCACCTTGGGTCTGGGAACCATGCTGCGTATCATGGATTTTCAGGAGCCAGCCGTCCACTGCCAGCCACAGGCCCCGACACACAAACAACAGCCTTTTTCTCTGGCAAACAAAATTCAGCTGCCCCGCTTCTGGATGGCAGATTGCAGGAACCACTTGGTACTAACAAACCAGCCCGACTTGGCACTGGTGCCACCTTGGGTCTGGGAACCATCCTGCGTATCGTGGATTCTAAGGAGCCAGCTGGCCACTCCCAGCCACAGGCCCCCAACCAAAATCAACGGCGCTTTTCCCTGGAAAACAAAACTCGCCTGCCAACTTTTTGATGGCAGATTGCAGGAGCCACTTGGTACTATCAAACCAGCCCAACTTGGCACTGGTGCCACCATGGGTCTGGTCACCATCCTGCCTATCGTAGCTTTTCAGGAGCCAGCCGGTCACTCCCAGCCATAGGCCCCCAGACACAAACCTCGGCCCGTTTCCCTGGCACACAAAAGTAAGCTACCGCACTTCTGGATGGCAGATTGCAGGAGCCACTTGGTACTATCAAACCAGCCCAACTTGGCACTGGTGCCACCTTGGCTCTGGGAACCATGCTGCGTAACCCGGATTCTAAGACGACAGGCAGCCACTGCCAGCCACAGGCCTCCAAACATAATCAACGGCGCTTTTCCCTGGAAAACAAAACTCGCCTGACAACTTTTAGATGGTAGATTGCAGGAGCCAGTTGGTACCATCAAACCAGCCCAACTTGGCACTGGTGCCACCTTGGGTCTGGTCACCATCCTGCCTATTGTTGCTTTTCAGGAGCCAGCCGGTCACTCGTAGCCCTAGGCCCCCAGTCATAAACCTCGGCCCGTTTCCCTGGCACACAAATGTAAGCTACCCCGCTTCAGGATGGCAGATTGCAGGAGCCACTTTTCACCATCAAACCAGCCCGACGTGGCACTGGTGCCACCTGGGGTCTGGGAACCATCCTGCGTATCATGTGTTCTAAGGAGCCAGCCGGCCACTCCCACCCACAGTCCCCCAAACACAAACAACGGCGCTTTTCCCTGGAAAACAAAACTCGCCTGCCAACTTTTTGATGGCAGATTGCAGGAGCCACTTGGTACTATCAAACCAGCCCAACTTGGCACTGGTGCCACCATGGGTCTGGTCACCATCCTGCCTATCGTAGCTTTTCAGGAGCCAGGCGGTCACTCCCAGCCATAGGCCCCCAGACACAAACCGCGGCCCGTTTCCCTGGCAAACAAAAGTAAGCTGCCCCGCTTCTGCATGGCAGATTGCAGGTGCTATTTAGTACTATCAAACCAGCCCGACTTGGCACTGATGCCACCTCTGGTCTGGGAACCATCCTGCCTATCGTGGATTTTCAGGCGCCAGACGGCCACTATCAGCCATATGCCCCCAAAAACAAACCACGTCCCTTTTCTCTGGTAAACAAAACTCAACTGCCCCTCTTCTGGATGGCAAATTTTAGGACGCACTTTGTACTACGAAAACCGCCCGACTTGGCACTGGTGCCACCTTGGGTCAGGGAACCATCCTGCCTATCGTAGCTTTTTAAGGAGCCAGCAGGCCACGCCCAGCCATATAGCCCCAAAAACAAACCACGGACCATTTCTCTTGGAAAAAAAAATCCGCTGCCCCGCGTCAGGATGGCAGATTGCAGGAGCCACGTTTCACCATCAAACCACCCCGACTTGGCACTGGTGCCATCTTGGATCTGGGAACCATCCTGCCTATCGTAGCTTTTCAGGAGCCAGCCGGTTACTCCCAACCATAGGCCCCCAGACAGAAAGCTCTGCCCGTTTCCCTGGCAAACAAAAGTAAGCTACCCCGCTTCTGGATGGCAGATTGCAGGAGCCACTTGGTACTATCAAACCAGCCCAACTTGACACTGGTGCCACTTTGGGTCTGGGAACCATGCTGCGTAACGTAGATTCTAAGGCGCCAGGCGGCCCCTCCCAGCCACAGGCCCCCAAATACAAACAACGGCGCTTTTCCCTGGAAAACAAAACTCGCCTGCCAGCTTTTTGATGGCAGATTGCAGGAGCCACTTGGTACTATCAAATCATCCCAACTTGGCACTGGTGCCACTATGGGTCTGGGAACCATCCTGCCTATTGTAGCACTGCAGGAGCCAGCCGGTCACTCCCAGCCATAGGCCCCCAGACACAAACCTCGGACCGTTTCCCTGGCAAACAAAATTAAGCTGCCCCGATTCTGGATGGCAGATTGCAGGAGCCACTTGGTAGTGTCAAAACAGCCCGACTTGGCACTGGTGCCACCTTGGGTCTGGGAACCATCCTGCGTATCGTGGATTCTAAGCAGCCACCCGGCCACTCCGTGCCACAGGCGCCCAAACACAAACAACGGCTCTTTTCCCTGGAAAACAAAACTCGCCTGCCAACTTTTTGATGGCAGATTGCAGGAGCCACTTGGTACTATCAAACCAGCCCAACTTGGCACTGGTGCCACCATGGGTCTGGTCACCATCCTGCCTATCGTAGCTTTTCAGGAGCCAGCCGGTCACTCCCAGCCATAAACCCCCAGACACAAACCTCGGCCCGTTTCCCTGGAAAACAAAAGTAAGCACCCCCGATTCTGGATGGCAGATTGCAGGAGCCACTTGGTAGTATCAAATTAGCCCAACTTGGCACTGGCGCCATCATGGGTCTGGTAAACATCCTGCCTATCTTAGCTTTTCAGGAGCCGGCCGGTCACTCCCTGCCATAGGCCCCCAGAGAAATACCTCGGCCCGTTTCCCTGGCACACAAAAGTAAGCTACCGCACTTCTGGATGGCAGATTGCAGGAGCCACTTGGTACTATCAAACCAGCCCAATTTGACACTGGTGCCACCTTGGCTCTGGGAACCATCCTGCGTAACGTAGATTCTAAGAGGACAGGCGGACACTCCCAGCCACAAGCCTCTAAACAAAAACAACGGCGCGTTACCCTGGAAAACAAAACTCGCCTGCCAACTTTTTGATGGCAGATTGCAGGAGCCACTTGGTACTATCAAACCAGCCCAACTTGGCACTGGTGCCACCATGGGTCTGGTCACCATCCTGCCTATCGTAGCTTTTCAGTAGCCAGCCGGTCACTCCCAGCCATAGGCCCCCAGACAAATACCTCGGCCCGTTTCCCTGGCAAACAAAAGTAAGCTACCCCGCTTCTGGATGGCAGATTGCAGGAGCCACTTGGTACTATCAAACCAGGCCAACATGGCACTGGTGCCACCTTGGCTCTGGGAACCATCCTGCCTATCGTGGATTTTCAGGCGCCAGCCGGCCACTCTCAGCCATATGCCCCCAAACACAAACCACGGCCCTTTTCTCTGGTAAACAAAACTCAACTGCCCCTCTTCTGGATGGCAAATTGCAGGACGCACTTGGTACTACGAAAACAGCCCGACTTGGCAGTGATGCCACCTTGGGTCAGGGAACCATCCTGCGTATCGATGTTTTTAAGGAGTCAGCCGGCAACGTCCAGCCATATACCCCCAAAAAAAACCCACGGATCTTTTCTCCAGCAAACAAAAATCCGCTGCCCCGCGTCTGGATGGCAGATTGCAGGAGCCAGTTGGTACCATCAAACCAGCCCAACTTGGCACTGGTGCCACCTTGGGTCTGGGAACCATCCTGCCTATTGTTGCTTTTCAGGAGCCAGCCGGTCACTCCTAGCCCTAGGCCCCCAGTCATAAACCTCGGCCCGTTTCCCTGGCACACAAATGTAAGCTACCCCGCTTCAGGATGGCAGATTGCAGGAGCCACTTTTCACCATCAAACCAGCCCGACGTGGCACTGGTGCCACCTTGGGTCTGGGAACCATCCTGCGTATCGTGTGTTCTAAGGAGCCAGCCGGCCACTCCCACCCACAGTCCCCCAAACAAAAACAACGGCGCTTTTCCCTGGAAAACAAAACTCGCCTGCCAACTTTTTGATGGCAGTTTGCAGGAGCCACTTGGTACTATCAAACCAGCCCAACTTGGCACTGGTGCCACCATGGGTCTGGTCACCATCCTGCCTATCGTAGCTTTTCAGGAGCCAGGCGGTCACTCCCAGCCATAGGCTCCCAGACACAAACCTCGGCCCGTTTCCCTGGCAAACAAAAGTAAGCTGCCCCGCTTCTGCATGGCAGATTGCAGGTGCTATTTAGTACTATCAAACCAGCCCGACTTGGCACTGGTGCCACCTCTGGTCTGGGAACCATCCTGCCTATCGTGGATTTTCAGGCACCAGACGGCCACTATCAGCCATATGCCCCCAAAAACAAACCACGGCCCTTTTCTCTGGTAAACAAAACTCAACTGCCCCTCTTCTGGATGGCAAATTTTAGGACGCACTTTGTACTACGAAAACCGCCCGACTTGGCACTGGTGCCACCTTGGGTCAGGGAACCATCCTGCCTATCGTAGCTTTTTAAGGAGCCAGCAGGCCACGCCCAGCCATATAGCCCCAAAAAAAAACCACGGACCATTTCTCTTGGAAACAAAAATCCGCTGCCCCGCGTCAGGATGGCAGATTGCAGGAGACACTTTGCACCATCAAACCACCCCGACTTGGCACTGGTGCCATCTTGGATCTGGGAACCATCCTGCCTATCGTAGCTTTTCAGGAGCCAGCCGGTTACTCCCAACCATAGGCCCCCAGACAGAAAGCTCTGCCCGTTTCCCTGGCAAACAAAAGTAAGCTACCTCGCTTCTGGATGGCAGATTGCAGGAGCCCCTTGATACTATCAAACCAGCCCAACTTGACACTGGTGCCACTTTGGGTCTGGGAACCATGCTGCGTAACGTAGATTCTAAGGCGCCAGGCGGCCACTCCCAGCCACAGGCCCCCAAATACAAACAACGGCGCTTTTCCCTGGAAAACAAAACTCGCCTGCCAGCTTTTTGATGGCAGATTGCAGGAGCCACTTGGTACTATCAAATCAGCCCAACTTGGCACTGGTGCCACTATGGGTCTGGGAACCATCCTGCCTATTGTAGCATTTCAGGAGCCAGCCGGTCACTCCCAGCCATAGGCCCCCAGACACAAACCTCGGACCGTTTCCCTGGCAAACAAAATTAACCTGCCCGATTCTGGATGGCAGATTGCAGGAGCCACTTGGTAGTGTCAAAACAGCCCGACTTGGCACTGGTGCCACCTTGGGTCTGGGAACCATCCTGCGTATCGTGGATTCTAAGCAGCCACCCGGCCACTCCGTGCCACAGGCGCCCAAACAAAAACAACGGCGCTTTTCCCTGGAAAACAAAACTCGCCTGCCAACATTTTGATGGCAGATTGCAGGAGCCACTTGGTACTATCAAACCAGCCCAACTTGGCACTGGTGCCACCATGGATCTGGTCACCATCCTGCCTATCGTAGCTTTTCAGGAGCCAGCTGGTCACTCCCAGCCATAAACCCCCAGACACAAACGTCGGCCCGTTTCCCTGGAAAACAAAAGTAAGCACCCCCGATTCTGGATGGCAGATTGCAGGAGCCACTTGGTAGTATCAAATTAGCCAAACTTGGCACTGGTGCCATCATGGGTCTGGTAAACATCCTGCCTATCTTAGCTTTTCAGGAGCCGGCCGGTCACTCCCTGCCATAGGCCCCCAGAGAAATACCTCGGCCCGTTTCCCTGGCAAACAAAAGTAAGCTGCCCCGCTTCTGGATGGCAGATTGCAGGAACCACTTGCTACTATCAAACCAGCCCAACTTGGCACTGGTGCCACCTTGGCTCTGGGAACCATGCTGCGTAAAGTAGATTCTAAGAGGACAGGCGGACACTCCCAGCCACAGGCCTCTAAACAAAAACAACGGCGCGTTACCCTGGAAAACAAAACTCGCCTGCCAACTTTTTGATGGCAGATTGCAGGAGCCACTTGGTACTATCAAACCAGCCCAACTTGGCACTGGTGCCACCATGGGTCTGGTCACCATCCTGCCTATCGTAGCTTTTCAGGAGCCAGGCGGTCACTCCCAGCCATAGGCCCCCAGACAAATACCTCGGCCCGTTTCCCTGGCAAACAAAAGTAAGCTGCCCCGCTTCTGGATGGCAGATTGCAGGAGCCACATGGTACTATCAAACCAGGCCAACATGGCACTGGTGCTACCTTGACTCTGGGAACCATCCTGCCTATCGTGGATTTTCAGGCGCCAGCCGGCCACTCTCAGCCATATGCCCCCAAACACAAACCACGGCCCTTTTCTCTGGTAAACAAAACTCAACTGCCCCTCTTCTGGATGGCAAATAGCAGGACGCACTTGGTACTACGAAAACAGCCCGACTTGGCAGTGATGCCACCTTGGGTCAGGGAACCATCCTGCGTATCGATGTTTTTAAGGAGTCAGCCGGCAACGTCCAGCCATACACCCCCAAAAAATACCCACGGATCTTTTCTCCAGCAAGCAAAAATCCGCTGCCCCGCGTCTGGATGGCAGATTGCAGGAGCTATTTAGTATTATCAAACCAGCCCGACTTGGCACTGGTGCCACCATGGGTCTGGTCACCATCCTGCCTATCGTAGCTTTTCAGGAGCCAGCCGGTCACTCTCAGCCATAGGCCCCAAACACAAACCACGGCCCCTTCCTCTGGAAAACAAAACTCAACTGCCCCTCTTCTGGATGGCAGATTGCAGGAGCCACTGGGTACTATGAAACCAGCCCTACTTGGCACTGGTGCCACCTTGGGTCTGGGAACCATCCTGCGTATCGTGGATTCTAAGGAGCCAGCTGGCCACTCCCAGCCACAGGCCCCCAAACAAAATCAACGGCGCTTTTCCCTGGAAAACAAAACTCGCCTGCCAACTTTTTGATGGCAGATTGCAGGAGCCACTTGGTACTATCAAACCAGCCCAACTTGGCACTGGTGCCACCATGGGTCTGGTCACCATCCTGCCTATCGTAGCTTTTCAGGAGCCAGCCGGTCACTCCCAGCCATAGGCCCCCAGACGCAAACCTCGGCCCGTTTCCCTGGCACACAAAAGTAAGCTACCGCACTTCTGGATGGCAGATTGCAGGAGCCACTTGGTACTATCAAACCAGCCCAACTTGGCACTGGTGCCACCTTGGCTCTGGGAACCATGCTGCGTAACCCGGATTCTAAGACGACAGGCAGCCACTGCCAGCCACAGGCCTCCAAACAAAATCAACGGCGCTTTTCCCTGGAAAACAAAACTCGCCTGACAACTTTTAGATGGTAGATTGCAGGAGCCAGTTGGTACCATCAAACCAGCCCAACTTGGCACTGGTGCCACCTTGGGTCTGGTCACCATCCTGCCTATTGTTGCTTTTCAGGAGCCAGCCGGTCACTCCTAGCCCTAGGCCCCCAGTCATAAACCTCGGCCCGTTTCCCTGGCACACAAATGTAAGCTACCCCGCTTCAGGATGGCAGATTGCAGGAGCCACTTTTCACTATCAAACCAGCCCGACGTGGCACTGGTGCCACCTGGGGTCTGGGAACCATCCTGCGTATCATGTGTTCTAAGGAGCCAGCCGGCCACTCCCACCCACAGTCCCCCAAACACAAACAACGGCGCTTTTCCCTGGAAAACAAAACTCGCCTGCCAACTTTTTGATGGCAGATTGCAGGAGCCACTTGGTACTATCAAACCAGCCCAACTTGGCACTGGTGCCACCATGGGTCTGGTCACCATCCTGCCTATCGTAGCTTTTCAGGAGCCAGGCGGTCACTCCCAGCCATAAACCCCCAGACACAAACCTCGGCCCGTATCCCTGGAAAACAAAAGTAAGCACCCCCGATTCTGGATGGCAGATTGCAGGAGCCACTTGGTAGTATCAAATTAGCCCAACTTGGCACTGGCGCCATCATGGGTCTGGTAAACATCCTGCCTATCTTAGCTTTTCAGGAGCCGGCCGGTCACTCCCTGCCATAGGCCCCCAGAGAAATACCTCGGCCCGTTTCCCTGGCACACAAAAGTAAGCTACCGCACTTCTGGATGGCAGATTGCAGGAGCCACTTGGTACTATCAAACCAGGCCAACATGGCACTGGTGCCACCTTGGCTCTGGGAACCATCCTGCCTATCGTGGATTTTCAGGCGCCAGCCGGCCACTCCCAGCCACAGGCCCCCAAACACAAACCACGGCCCTTTTCTCTGGTAAACAAAACTCAACTGCCCCTCTTCTGGATGGCAAATAGCAGGACGCACTTGGTACTACGAAAACAGCCCGACTTGGCAGTGATGCCACCTTGGGTCAGGGAACCATCCTGCGTATCGATGTTTTTAAGGAGTCAGCCGGCAACGTCCAGCCATATACCCCCAAAAAAAACCCACGGACCTTTTCTCCAGCAAGCAAAAATCCGCTGCCCCGCGTCTGGATGGCAGATTGCAGGAGCTATTTAGTATTGTCAAACCAGCCCGACTTGGCACTGGTGCCACCATGGGTCTGGTCACCATCCTGCCTATCGTAGCTTTTCAGGAGCCAGCCGGTCACTCTCAGCCATAGGCCCCAAACACAAACCACGGCCCTTTTCTCTGCGAAACAAAACTCAACTGCCCCTCTTCTGGATGGCAGATTGCAGGAACCACTTTGCACCATCAAACTAGCCCGACTTGGCACTGGTGCCACCTCTGGTCTGGGAACCATGCTGCGTATCGTGGATTCTAAGGAGCCATCCGTCCACTCCCAGACACAGGCCCCCAAACACAAACAACGGCGCTTTTCCCTGGAAAACAAAACTCGCCTGCCAACTTTTTGATGGCAGATTGCAGGAGCCACTTGGTACTATCAAACCAGCCCAACTTGGCACTTGTGCCACCATGGGTCTGGTCACCATCCTGCCTATCGTAGCTTTTCAGGAGCCAGCCGGTCACTCCCAGCCATAGGCCCCCAGACACAAACCTCGGCCCGTTTCCCTGGCAAACACAAGTAAGCTGCCCTGCTTCTGGATGGCAGATTGCAGGACGCACTTGGTAGTATCAAACCAGCCCGACTTGGCATTGGTGCCACCTCTGGTCTGGGAACCATCCTGCGTATCGTGGATTCTAAGCAGCCAGCCGGCCACTCCCAGCCACAGGCCCCCAAACACAAACAACGGCGCTTTTCCCTGGAAAACAAAACTCGCCTGCCAACATTTTGATGGCAGATTGCAGGAGCCACTTGGTACTATCTAATCAGCCCAACTTGGCACTGGTGCCACCATGCGTTTGGTCACCATCCTGCCTATCGTAGCTTTTCAGGAGCCAGACGGTCACTCCCAGCTATAGGCCCCCAGACAAAAACCTCGGCCCGTTTCCCTGGCATACAAAAGTAAGCTGCCCCGCTTCTGGATGGCAGATTGCAGGAACAACTTTGTACTATCAAACCAGCCCGACTTGGCACTGGTGCCACCTCTGGTCTGGGAACCATCCTGCGTATCGTGATTCTAAGGAGCCATCCGTCCACTCCCAGCCACAGGCCCCCAAACACAAACAACGGCGCTTTTCCCTGGAAAACAAAACTCGCCTGCCAACATTTTGATGGCAGATTGCAGGAGCCACTTGGTACTATCAAACCAGCCCAACTTGGCACTGGTGCCACCATGGGTCTGGTCACCATCCTGCCTATCGTAGCTTTTCAGGAGCCAGCCGGTCCCTCCCTGCCATAGGCCCCCAGAGAAAAACCTCGGCCCGTTTCCCTGGCAAACAAAAGTAAGCTACCCCGCTTCTGGATGGCAGATTGCAGGAGCCACTTTGCACCATCAAACTAGCCCGACTTGGCACTGGTGCCACCTCAGGTCTGGGAACCATCCTGCGTATCGTTCATTCTAAGGAGCCAGCCGGCCACTCCAGCCACAGGCCCCCAGACACAAACAACGGCGCTTTTCCCTGGAAAACAAAACTCGCCTGCCAACTTTTAGATGGCAGATTGCAGGAGCCACTTGGTACTATCAAATCAGCCCAACTTGGCACTGGTGCCACCATGGGTCTGGTCACCATCCTGCCTATCGTAGCTTTTCAGGACCTAGCAGGTCACTCCCAGCCATAGGCCCCCAGACACAAAGCTCGGCCCGTTTCCCTGGCAAACAAAAGTAAGCTGCCCCGCTTCTGGATGGCAGATTTCCGGAGCCACTAGGTATTATCAAACCAGCCCGACTTGGCACTGGTGCCACCTCTGGTCTGGGAACCATCCTGCGTATCGTGGATTCTAAGCAGCCAGCCGGCCACTCCCAGCCACAGGCCCCCAAACACAAACAACGGCGCTTTTCCCTGGAAAACAAAACTGGCCTGCCAACTTTTTGATGGCAGATTGCAGGAGCCACTTGGTACTATCAAACCAGCCCAACTTGGCACTGGTGCCACCATGGGTCTGGTAACCATCCTGCCTATCGTAGCTTTTCAGGAGCCAGCCGGTCACTCCAAGCCATAGGCCCCCAGACAAAAACCTCGGCCCATTTCCCTGGCAAAGAAAAATAAGCTGCCCCGCTTCTGGATGGCAGATTGCAGGAGCCACTTTGCACCATCAAACCAGCCCGACTTGGCACTGGTGCCACCTCTGGTCTGGGAACCATCCTGCGTATCGTGGATTCTAAGGAGCCAGCCGGCCACTCCCAGCCACAGGCCCCCAAACACAAACCACAGCGCTTTTCCCTGGAAAACAAAACCCACCTGCCGACATTTTGATGGCAGATTGCAGGAGCCACTTGCTACTATCAAATCAGCCCAACTTGGCACTTGTGCCACCATGGGTCTGGTCACCATCCTGCCTATCGTAGCTTTTCAGGAGCCAGCCGGTCACTCCCAGCCATAGGCCCCCAGACACAAAGCTCGGCCCGTTTCCCTGGCAAACAAAAGTAAGCTGCCCCGCTTCTGCATGGCAAATTGCAGGAGCTATTTAGTACTATCAAACCAGCCCGACTTGGCACTGGTGCCACCTCAGGTCTGGGAACCATCCTGCGTATCGTGGATTCTAAGGAGCCAGCCGGCCACTCCCAGCCACAGGCCCCCAAACACAAACAACGGCGCTTTTCCCTGGAAAACAAAACTCGCCTGCCAAATTTTGACGGCAGATTGCAGGAGCCACTTGGTACTATCAAATCAGCCCAACTTGGGACTGGTGCCACCATGGGTCTGGTCACCATCCTGCCTATCGTAGCTTTTCAGGAGCCAGCCGGTCACTCCCAGCCATAGGCCCCCAGACAAAAACCTCGGCCCGTTTCCCTGGCAAACAAAAGTAAGCTGCCCTGCTTCTGGATGGCAGATTGCAGGAACCACTTGGTACTATCAAACCAGCAAAACTTGGCACTGGTGCCACCTTGGGTCTGGATACCATGCTGCGTATCGTGGATTCTAAGGAGCCAGCCGGCCACTCCCAGCCACAGGCCCCCAAACACAAACAACGGCGCTTTTCCCTGGGAAACAAAACTCTCCTGCCAACTTTTTGATGGGAGATTGCAGGAGCCACTTGGTTTTATCAAATCAGCCCAACTTGGCACTGGTGCCACCATGGGTCTGGTCACCATCCTGCCTATCGTAGCTTTTCAGGAGCCAGCCGGTCACTCCCAGCCATAGGCCCCCAGACAAAAATCTCGGCCCGTTTCCCTGGCAAACAAAAGTAAGCTACCCCGCTTCTGGATGGCAGATTGCAGGAGCCACTTTGCACCATCAAACTAGCCCGTCTTGGCACTGGGGCCACCTCTGGTCTGGGAACCATCCTGCGTATCGTGGATTTTAAGGAGCCAGTCGGCCACTCCCAGCCATACGCCTCCAAACACAAACACTGGTCCGTTTCCCTGGCAAAGAAAAGTAAGCTGCCCCGCTTCTGGATGTCAGATTGCAGGAACCACTTGTTGCCAAGTTGGGGTGGTTTGATAGTACCAAGTGGCTCCTGCAATCTTCCATCAAAAAGTTGGCAAGCGAGTTTTGTTTGCCAGGGAAAAGCGCCGTTGTTTGTGTTTGGGGGCCTGTGGCTGGGAGTGGCCAGCTGTCTCCTTAGAATCCACGATACGCAGGACGGGTCCCAGACCAGAGGTGGCACCAGTGCCAAGTCGGGCTGGTTTGATGGTGCAAAGTGACTCCTGCAATCTGCCATCCAGAAGCGGGGTAGCTGACTTTTGTTTGCCAGGGAAACGGGCAGAGCTTTGTGTCTGGGGGCCTATGGCTGGGAGTGACCGGCTGCCTCCTGAAAAGCTACGATAGGCAGGATGGTGACCAGACCCATGGTGGCACCAGTGCCAAGTTGGGCTGGTTTGATAGTACCAAGTGGTTCCTGCAATCTGCCATCAAAAAGTTGGCAGGTGAGTTTTGTTTTCCAGGGAAAAGCGCCGTTGTTTGTGTTTGGGGGCCTGTTTCTGGGAGTGGCTAGCTGGCTCCTTAGAACCCACGATACGCAGGATGGTTCCCAGACCAGAGGTGGCACCAGTGCCAAGTTGGGCTGGTTTGATGGTACAAAGTGGCTCCTGCAATCTGCCATCCAGAAGCGGGACAGCTTAATTTTGTTTCCCAGGGAAACGGGCCGAGGTATTTGTCTGGGGGCCTATGGCTGGGAGTGACAGGCTGGCTACTGAAAAGCTACGATAGGCAGGATGGTTACCAAACTCATGGTGGCACCAGTGCCAAGTCGGGCTGGTTTGATAATACTAAATAGCTCCTGCAATCTGCCATCCAGACGGGGTGCAGCGGATTTTTGTTTGCTGGAGAAAAGTTCCGTGGTTTTTTTTTGGGGGTATATGGCTGGACGTGGCCGGCTGGCTCCTTAAAAGATCGATACGCAGGATTGTTCCCTGACCCAAGGTGGCATCAGTGCCAAGTCGGGCTGTTTTCGTAGTACCAAGTGCGTCCTGCAATTTGCCATCCAGAAGAGGGGCAGTTGAGTTTTGTTTGCCAGAGAAAAGGGCCGTGGTATATGTTTGGGGGCATATGGTTGAGAGTGGCCGGCTGGCCCCTGAAAATCCACTATAGGCAGGATGGTTCCCAGAACCAACGTGGCACCAGTGCCATGTTGGCCTGGTTTGATAGTACCATGTGGCTCCTGCAATCTGCCATCCAGAAGCGGGGCTGCTTACTTTTGTTTGCCAGGGAAACGGGCCGAGATATTTGTCTGGGGGCCTATGGCTGGGAGTGAGCGGCTGGCTCCTGAAAAGCTACGATAGGCAGGATGGTGACCAGACCCATGGTGGCACCAGTGCCAAGTCGGGCTGGTTTGATAGTACCAAGTGGCTCCTGCAATCTGCCATCAAAAATTTGGCAGGCGAGTTTTGTTTTCCAGGGAAAAGCGCCGTTGTTCTTGTTTAGAGGCCTGTGGCTGGGAGTGGCCGGCTGCCTCCTTTGAACCCAGGATACGCAGGATGGTTCCCAGACCCAAGGTGGCACCAGTGCCAAGTTGGGCTGGTTTGATAGTACCAAGTGGCTCCTGCAATCTGCCATCCAGAAGCGGGACAGCTTACCTTTGTTTCCCAGGGAAACGGGCCGAGGTATTTGTCTGGGGGCCTATGGCTGGGAGTGACCGGCTGGCTACTGAAAAGCTACGATAGGCAGGATGGTTACCAGACTCATGGTGGCACCAGTGCCAAGTCGGGCTGGTTTGATAATACGAAATAGCTCCTGAAATCTGCCATTCAGACGCGGGGCAGCGGATTTTTGTTTGCTGGAGAAAAGTTCCATGGTTTTTTTTTGGGGGTATATGGCTGGACGTGGCCGGCTGGCTCCTTAAAAAGATCGATACGCAGGATTGTTCCCTGACCCAAGGTGGCATCACTGCCAAGTTGGGCTGTTTTCGTAGTACCAAGTGCGTCCTGCAATTTGCCATCCAGAAGAGGGGCAGTTGAGTTTTGTTTGCCAGAGCAAAGGGCCGTGGTATGTGTTTGGGGGCATATGGCTGAGAGTGGCCGGCTGGCCCCTGAAAATCCACGATAGGCAGGATGGTTCCCAGAGTCAAGGTAGCACCAGTGCCATGTTGGCCTGGTTTGATAGTACCATGTGGCTCCTGCAATCTGCCATCCAGAAGCGGGGCAGCTTACTTTTGTTTGCCAGGGAAACGGGCCGAGGTATTTGTCTGGGGGCCTATGGCTGGGAGTGGCCGGCTGGCTCCTGAAAAGCTACGATAGGCAGGATGGTGACCAGACCCAAAGTGGAACCAGTACCAAGTTGGGCTGGTTTGATAGTACCAAGTGGCTCCTGCAATCTGCCATCAAAAATTTGGCAGGCGAGTTTTGTTTTCCAGGGAAAAGCGCCGTTGTTTAGAGGCCTGTGGCTGGGAGTGGCCGCCTGTCCTCGTAGAATCTACGTTACGCAGCATGGTTCCCAGAGCCAAGGTGGCACCAGGGCCAAGTCGGGCAGGTTTGATAGTACCAAATGCATCCTGCAATCTGCCATCCAGAAGCGGGGCAGTTTACTTTTGTTTGCCAGGGAAACGGGCCGAGGTTTGTGTCTGGGGGCCTATGGCAGGGAGTGACCGGCTGGCTCCTGAAAAGCTACGATAGGCAGGATGTTTACCAGACCCATGGTGGCACCAGTGCCAAGTTGGGCTGATTTGATAGTACCAAGTGGCTCCTGCAATCTGCCATCCAGAATCGGGGCAGCTTACTTTTGTTTTCCAGGGAAACGGGCCGAGGTTTGTGTCTGGGGGTCTATGGCTGGGAGTGACCGGCTGGCTCCTGAAAAGCTACGATAGGCAGGATGGTGACCAGACCCATGGTGGCACCAGTGCCAAGTTGGGCTGGTTTGATAGCACCAAGTGGCTCCTGCAATCTGCCATCAAAATGTTGGCAGGCGATTTTTGTTTTCCAGGGAAAAGCGCCGTTGTTTGTGTTTGGGCGCCTGTGGCTCAGAGTGGCCGGGTGGCTCCTTAGAATCCACGATACGCGGCATGGTTCCCAGACCCAAGGTGGCACCAGTGCCAAGTCGGGCTGGTTTGACACTACCAAGTGGCTCCTGCAATCTGCCATCCAGAATCGGGGCAGCTTAATTTTGTTTGCCAGGGAAACGGTCCGAGGTTTGTGTCTGGGGGCCTATGGCTGGGAGTGACCGGCTGGCTCCTGAAATGCTACAATAGGCAGGATGGTTCCCAGACCCATAGTGGCACCAGTGCCAAGTTGGGATGATTTGATAGTACCAAGTGGCTCCTGCAATCTGCCATCAAAAAGCTGGCAGGCGAGTTTTGTTTTCCAGGGAAAAGCGCCGTTGTTTGTGTTTGGGGGCCTGTGGCTGGGAGTTGCCGGCTGGCTCCTTAGAATCCACGATATGCAGGATTGTTCCCAGACCCAAGGTGGCACCAGTGCCAAGTCGGGCTGGTTTGATGGTGCAAAGTGGCTCCTGCAATCTGCCATCCAGACGCGGGGCAGCGGATTTTTGTTTCCGTGAGAAATGGTCCGTGGTTTGTTTTTGGGGGTATATGGCTGTGCGTGGCCGGCTGGCTCCTTAAAAAGCTCGATATGCAGGATGGTTCCCTGACACAAGGTGGCACCAGTGCCACGTCGGGCGGTTTTCGTAGTACAAAGTGCGTCCTAAAATTTGCCATCCAGAAGAGGGGCAGTTGAGTTTTGTTTGCCAGAGAAAAGGGACGTGGTTTGTTTTTGGGGGCATATGGCTGATAGTGGCCGGCTGGCCCCTGAAAATCCACGTTAAGCAGGATGGTTCCCACACCAGAGGTGTCACCAGTGCCAAGTCGGGGTGGTTTGATAGTACTAAATAGCTCCTGCAATCTGCCATGCAGAAGCGGGGCAGTTTACTTTTGTTTGCCAGGGAAACGGGCCGAGGTTTGTGTCTGGGGGCCTATGGCTGCGAGTGACCGGCTGGCTCCTGAAAAGCTACGATAGGCAGGATGGTGACCAGACCCATGGTGGCACCAGTGCCAAGTTGGGCTGGTTTGATAGTACCAAGTGGCTCCTGCAATCTGCCATCAAAAAGTTGGCAGGCGAGTTTTGTTTTCCAGGGAAAAGCGCCGTTGTTTGTGTTTGGGGGCCTGTGGCTGGGAGTGGCTAGCTGGCTCCTTAGAACCCACGATACGCAGGATGGTTCCCAGACCAGAGGTGGCACCAGTGCCAAGTTGGGCTGGTTTGATGGTGCAAAGTGGCTCCTGCAATCTGCCAGCCAGAAGCGGGGTAGCTTACTTTTGTTTGCCAGGGAAACGGGCCGAAATATTTGTCTAGGGGCCTCTGGCTGGGGGTGACTGGGTGGCACCTGAAAAGCTACGATAGGCAGGATGGTGACCAGACCCATGGTGGCACCAGTGCCAAGTTGGGCTGATTTGATAAAACCAAGTGGCTCCTGCAATCTGCCATCAAATGTTTGGCAGGCGAGTTTTGTTTTCCAGGGAAAAGCACCGTTGTGTGTGTTTTGGGGCCTGTGGCTGGGAGTGGCCAGCTGGCTCCTTAGAATCCACGATACGCAGGATGGTTCCCAGACCCAAGGTGGCACCAGTGCCAAGTCGGGCTGGTTTGATAGTACCAAGTGGTTCCTGCAATCTGCCATCCAGAAGCGGGGCAGCTGAATTTTGTTTGCCAGAGAAAAAGGCTGTTGTTTGTGTTTCGGGGCCTGTGGCTGGCAGTGGCCGGCTGGCTCCTGAAAATCCATGATACGCAGCATGGTTCCCAGACCCAAGGTGGCACCAGTGCCAAGTGGGGCTGGTTTCACAGTGTCAAGTGCCTCCTGCAATCTCCGATCCAGAAGCGGGGCAGCTGAGTTTTGTTTGCCTGTGAAACGGGCCGTTGTTTTTGATTGGGGTCTGTGGCCGAGAGTGTTCGGCTGGCTCCTGACAACCCACAATACGCAGGATATTCCCAGACCCAAGGTGGCACCAGTGCCAAGTCGGGCTGGTTTGATAGTACCAAGTGGCTCCTGCAATCTGCCATCCAGAAGCGGTGCAGTTGAGTTTTGTTTGCCAGAGAAAAGGGCCGTGGGTTGTGTTCGGGGGCATATGGCTGGGAGTGGCCGGCTGTCTCATTAAAAAGATCGATACGCAGGATGGTTCCCAGACCCAAGGTGGCATCAGTGCCAAGTCGGGCTGTTTTCGTAGTACCAAGTGCGTCCTGCAATTTGCCATCCAGAAGAGGGGCAGTTGAGTTTTGTTTGCCAGAGAAAAGGGCCGTGGTATATGTTTGGGGGCATATGGTTGAGAGTGGCCGGCTGGCCCCTGAAAATCCACTATAGGCAGGATGGTTCCCAGAACCAACGTGGCACCAGTGCCATGTTGGCCTGGTTTGATAGTACCATGTGGCTCCTGCAATCTGCCATCCAGAAGCGGGGCTGCTTACTTTTGTTTGCCAGGGAAACGGGCCGAGATATTTGTCTGGGGGCCTATGGCTGGGAGTGAGCGGCTGGCTCCTGAAAAGCTACGATAGGCAGGATGGTGACCAGACCCATGGTGGCACCAGTGCCAAGTCGGGCTGGTTTGATAGTACCAAGTGGCTCCTGCAATCTGCCATCAAAAATTTGGCAGGCGAGTTTTGTTTTCCAGGGAAAAGCGCCGTTGTTCTTGTTTAGAGGCCTGTGGCTGGGAGTGGCCGGCTGCCTCCTTTGAACCCAGGATACGCAGGATGGTTCCCAGACCCAAGGTGGCACCAGTGCCAAGTTGGGCTGGTTTGATAGTACCAAGTGGCTCCTGCAATCTGCCATCCAGAAGCGGGACAGCTTACCTTTGTTTCCCAGGGAAACGGGCCGAGGTATTTGTCTGGGGGCCTATGGCTGGGAGTGACCGGCTGGCTACTGAAAAGCTACGATAGGCAGGATGGTTACCAGACTCATGGTGGCACCAGTGCCAAGTCGGGCTGGTTTGATAATACGAAATAGCTCCTGAAATCTGCCATTCAGACGCGGGGCAGCGGATTTTTGTTTGCTGGAGAAAAGTTCCATGGTTTTTTTTTGGGGGTATATGGCTGGACGTGGCCGGCTGGCTCCTTAAAAAGATCGATACGCAGGATTGTTCCCTGACCCAAGGTGGCATCACTGCCAAGTTGGGCTGTTTTCGTAGTACCAAGTGCGTCCTGCAATTTGCCATCCAGAAGAGGGGCAGTTGAGTTTTGTTTGCCAGAGCAAAGGGCCGTGGTATGTGTTTGGGGGCATATGGCTGAGAGTGGCCGGCTGGCCCCTGAAAATCCACGATAGGCAGGATGGTTCCCAGAGTCAAGGTAGCACCAGTGCCATGTTGGCCTGGTTTGATAGTACCATGTGGCTCCTGCAATCTGCCATCCAGAAGCGGGGCAGCTTACTTTTGTTTGCCAGGGAAACGGGCCGAGGTATTTGTCTGGGGGCCTATGGCTGGGAGTGGCCGGCTGGCTCCTGAAAAGCTACGATAGGCAGGATGGTGACCAGACCCAAAGTGGAACCAGTACCAAGTTGGGCTGGTTTGATAGTACCAAGTGGCTCCTGCAATCTGCCATCAAAAATTTGGCAGGCGAGTTTTGTTTTCCAGGGAAAAGCGCCGTTGTTTAGAGGCCTGTGGCTGGGAGTGGCCGCCTGTCCTCGTAGAATCTACGTTACGCAGCATGGTTCCCAGAGCCAAGGTGGCACCAGGGCCAAGTCGGGCAGGTTTGATAGTACCAAATGCATCCTGCAATCTGCCATCCAAAAGCGGGGCAGTTTACTTTTGTTTGCCAGGGAAACGGGCCGTGGTTTGTGTTTGGGGCCTATGGCTGAGAGTGACCGGCTGGCCCCTGAAAATCCACGATAGGCAGGATGGTTCCCAGATCCAAGGTGGCAGCAGTGCCATGTTGTGCTGGTGTGATAGTCCCAAGTGGCTCCTGCAATCTGCCATCCAGAAGTGGGGCAGCTGAATTTTGTTTGCCAGAGAAAAAGGCTGTGGTTTTTGTTTGGGGGCCTATGGCTGGGAGTGGCTGGCTGGCTCCTGAAAATCCATGATACGCAGCATGGTTCCCAGACCCAAGGTGGCACCAGTGCCAAGTGGGGCTGGTTTCACAGTGTCAAGTGCCTCCTGCAATCTCCCATCCAGAAGCGGGGCAGCTGAGTTTTGTTTGCCTGTGAAACAGGCCGTTGTTTTTGATTTGGGTCTGTGGCCGAGAATGTTCAGCTGGCTCCTGACAATCCACAATACGCAGGATGGTTCCCAGACCCAAGGTGGCACCAGTGCCAAGTCTTGCTGGTTTGATAGTACCAAGTGGCTCCTGCAATCTGCCATCCAGAAGAGGGGCAGTTGAGTTTTGTTTGCCAGAGGAAAGGGCCGTGGTTTGTGTTTGGGGGCATATGGCTGGGAGTGGCCGGCTGTCTCATTAAAAAGATCGATACGCAGGATGGTTCCCAGACCCAAGGTGGCACCAGTGCCAAGTCGGGCTGTTTTTATAGTACCAAGTGCGTCCTGCAATTTGCCATCCAGAAGAGGGGCAGTTGAGTTTTGTTTGCCAGAGAAAAGCGCCGTTGTTTGTGTTTGGGGGCTTGTGGCTGGGAGTGGCCGACTGGCGCCTTAGAATCTGCGATACGCAGCATGGTTCCCAGACCCAAGGTGGCACCAGTTCCAAGTTGGGCTGGTTTGATAGTACCAAGTGGCTCCTGCAATCTGCCATCCAGAAGCGGGGCAGCTTACTTTTGTTTGCCAGGGAAACGGGCCGAGGTTTGTGTTTGGGGGCCTATGGCTGGGAGTGACCGGCTGGCTCCTGGAAAGCTACAATAGGCAGGATGGTGACCAGACCTATGGTGGCACCAGTGCCAAGTTGGGCTGGTTTGATAGTACCAAGTTGCTCCTGCAATCTGCCATCAAAAAGTTGGCAGGCGAGTTTTGTTTTCCAGGGAAAAGCGCTGTGGTTTGTGTTTGGGGGCCTGTGGCTGGGAGTGGCCGGCTGGCTCCTTAGAATCCACGATACGCAGGATGGTTCCCAGACCCAAGGTGGCACCAGTGCCAAGTCGGGCTGGTTTGATACTACCAAGTGGTTCCTGCAATCTGCCATCCAGAAGCAGGGCAGCTTACTTTTGTTTGCCAGGGAAACGGGCCGTGGGTTTTGTTTGGGGGCATATAGCTGAGAGTGGCCCGCTGGCCCCTGAAAATCCACGCTAGGCAGCATGGTTCCCAGATGCAAGGTGGCACCAGTGCCCAGTCGGGCTGGTTTGATGGTGCAAAGTGGCTCCTGCAATCTGCCATCCAGAAGCGGGGCAGCTGATTTTTGTTTGCCAGAGAAAAATTCCGTGGATTGTTTTTGGGGGCATATTGCTGGGAGTGGCCGGCTGGCTCCTTAAAATGCTCGATACGCATGATGGTTCCCAGGCCCAAGGTGTCACCACTACCAAGTCGGCCTGCGGTTTTAGTATCAAGTTCATCCTGCAATTTGCCATCCAGAAGAGGGGCAGTTGAGTTTTGTTTGCCAGAGAAACGGGCCGAGGTTTCTGTTTGGGGACATATGGCTGAGAGTGGCCGGCTGGCCCCTGAAAATCCACGATACACAACATGGTTCCCAGATCCAAGGTGGCACCAGTGCCAAGTTGGGCTGGTTTGATAGTCCCAAGTGTCTCCTGCAATCTGCCATCCAGAAGCGGGGCAGCTTACTTTTGTTTGCCAGAGAAATAGGCCTAGGTTTTTGTTTGGGGGCCTGTGGCTAGGAGTGGCCTGCTGGCTCCTAAGAATCCACGATACGCAGGATGTTTACCAGACCCATGGTGGCACCAGTGCCAAGTTGGGCTGGTTTGATAGTACCAAGTGGCTCCTGCAAACTCCATCAAAAAGTTGGCAGGCGTGTTTTGCTTTCCAGGGAACAGCGCCGTTGATTTTGTTTGGAGGCCTGTGGCTGGGAGTGGCCGGCTGGCTCCTTAGAATCCACGATACGCAGGATGGTTCCCAGACCCATGGTGGCACCAGTGCCAAGTTGGGCTGGTTTGATAGTACCAAGTGGTTCCTGCAATCTGCCATCCAGAAGCAGGGCAGCTGAGTTTTGTTTGCCAGAGAAAAGGGCCTTGGTTTGTGTTTGGGGGCATATGGCTGGGTGTGGCCAGCTGGCTCCTTAAAATGCACGATATGCAACATGGCTCCCAGACCCAAGGTGGCACCAGTGCCAAGTTGGGCTGGTTTGATAGTACCAAGTGGCTCCTGCAATCTTCCATGATCACGTGGAGAAATACTTTCTGGTTTCAGCCTCATGCTCTTTCTTCTCTCCCTCAACTTCTCTATCACCTCTCATCTGGTTCACATGCGCTGTCTTCAAGGTCCACAGGCTACTTTTCACAGAATCTTCTGGCCTGATGAAGTAAGAATGATGAATAGAACAGAGCTGGGATCTATTTTCCAGTTTGGATAAAATGCATTCTGCACACAAATCCAAGGAGAACGGGCTGCCCCGATGCCCAGAAAATCTTTCACTCCTGCTAGTGTTCTACGTCAACCGCAACTTAGTCTGAAAGAAAAGCTTTTTCTCTGAGAGCATCTGAGAGGTTTGCATGAAGCACTGATATCTGACATATGCAATTTTGAATAGGAGAGGAAAAAGAAAATGGCAAGGAGTTTTTAATTTTAGTGGTTTCAATTTTAATTTCCGTGCACTTTTTCAAAACTTGTCAGCTCAAATGCCCATCAACATCTTTTAGTCATCTGTAAGTCAGTATTCATATAAAATGTGCTTCAAATCCAAAGAATTTCAAATTTGCACTCCAAGCTTCTATGCCTAGATTTATGATTTCCTACACATATTAGATGAAAGGAAGGCCTTTTTTACTGTGGGAGTGCTGGAACACTGGAACAGGTTGCCCAGAGAAGTTGTGGGTGTCCCATCCCTGAAAGTATTCAAGGTCACCTTGGACGGGGCTTGGAGCAGCAACAAAGGAGAAGCTTGATGGTAGAGAAACAAAGTCGGACTATAGAAGAAACTCGGATTGAAGTATAGGATCAAGTTTTCTCTCAGCTCTTGGGGTAAATTCAAAGTTGTACAAAATGACATTTATCTGTGCTATTCACTACTGTAACAGAAAGTTTCATGAAAACTGTACAGAAGATAGTAAATTTTAAAAGAGATAAGAATTACAGCATAAAATCCATGGGATAGGTTACAACATGAGACACTCTCTAAGAGAAAATCTCTTTGTTTCAGCACTTCATCGGGGTAAGATTTCATGAAGTGCCAAAGAAGGCGGCAAAATATCATTCGGGACATTATTTACTGGAATTCAGCCTGGCCATTAGTAGGAACTGCCTTTGAACATATCATGTAGATATACCACACACACTTTCCCTTCACTGAAAAATTACTGTTTACAACAAATAAGCAATTGACGATCAAAATTGATTGAAAGCATCTTAAACATGTCAAGTATTTCATTGTAGATGATCTGTGATCCAAATGCTTCTTCCACCTTCGAGAGGGACAGAAGAATTCTTCCATATCATGATGGTTTAAAATTGTATCAACCAATGTTTTCTGCTGAAAAGATATCATCTATTTTTTTCTATTTTTGGAAGAAAATATTCCTAGACATACAACAGGTGAGAACTAAGTAATTTTAAAGAAACAAATGAAATGAAAATATTCTGTAAATAGAATGAAATGAAAAGCTGTGTTTTAAATAGGAGCTAAATATTAAACAGAATTTTTGTACCAGGCATTTGAATTACTGCACCAGCTCTTTTGCCCATCAAGAGAGGCATTTAGCATTTCAGTCTTTTCCAAGGTGTTCATGATCTGCTATGCTGATCTCTGTGTGTGCCTAGGTGTGTGTGGAGGGGGGGGCATATGAAGGGGAGTGTGTATGTTTGCTTTACAATTGTTGTGGCAGATTCATGCCTCAGCTCCACATTTTGTTTTAAAAAGGTCACACCGAGTGGATATGAAGTTTACTATCAACAAGAGATCGATTCCCAAATCATCCATTTGACTCTCCCTTATAAATCATGTGCTTTGTTGCATATTTTATCAAATATACTTTCAAGCCAGATGGAGGAAGGAGGATGTGGGAATCCCTCCACCATCTTGCAACTTTTATGTAAGTAGGTTTTCAAGAAAATCATCATTTCTCTTTTAAATATGTCTGGAACAGGCATGATGGTAGTGTCAACCTGTTGGAGTTTTTGTTGCTGGAAGAAGTTGTACAAAAGGATTGGTTTTTACATTGACCAGTTACTGAATCAAGCGCAGGAATACATTGGAAATTTAGCTGGGGGTTCCTTTTCCCAGCAGACTACTTCTAGAACGAGCTTGTACACTGAAGCTGACTCTTTTGCTCTCTTTTTGTTTCTTTCCTATTTTCTTGGCTTCTTTGCCACTATCTAGACAATTTTGGAACTTTGTTCCCAACTAAAATGGTTTCAATAGTCTGATTGTGATCATACATTTTTACAAGGAATTTTTAAAATCTTTCCTCGAGTCCAGAAAGTCAAGGACTTAGATCTTTTTCTTCCCTTATCAATATTGCCATGAAATTGATAAATAAAGACCAACTCTTTATTTTTGTTTTTAACCCACGTAGATAATTCCCATCCATTAATCCATTTTGTGGACCAATAGCTGCCATTCTGATGGAAGCTGTCACTTCTTAACAATAGGCATTCTGTGACTATGTTGACTGCACTTTGGGTGAAGATCCTAACTGGTCTTAGATATACATAGGGAGAAATTTGCTCAGCCAGTGTCAGTCTTAAGCATGCGTATCAGAAGATCTTTCTAGAGCTGGGAATTTTCCCATGAAAGGGATTCAGTTAGGGAAGAGACACTTGTGCCAGAGTTTTACATTCTTCTTGAACACTGCTTAAGGAACTTAGATGCCATGTCCATTTGGATCTCTGTCTGCACAGAACTTTGTCATGCCAGCGCTTTGAAATGCATCTTGAAGAGAATTCACTAGCACAGAATGAAAGAGAGTGGAAGGGGTTGGTGGGGCTAACCAGGCCCAACCCCCCTGCCTAAACCAGGATACCTAGAGCCTCTTGCCCAGGATTCTATCTGGGTGTACTTTTAATGTCTTCAAAGATCCAGGCTCCACAATCTTTCTGGGCAGTCTGTGCCGTGGTTCAGTCACCCTGACAGTAAAGAAACATTTACTGATGTTCAAAGGCAATCTCCTGTATTTCAGTGTGTGCCCACTGCCTCTTGTCTTTTCCCTCAGCATCACTGAAAAGACACTGATTCCCTCCCCTTTGCACTATTGCTTCCATATGTATGTGTGATGCCATGTAGAGGTATGTCAAAAACCTCCCTGAAGCCCAGGCAGATAATATTCCCTTCATCTACCAGTCAAGTTGATTCATCAGAGGAGTTTAAAGTGATGTTCAGCATGAAATTCCCCTGAAAAATCATGCTAACTACATTATTTGGTCATCTGTCATGTGCCTGGCAAGGATTTCCAGGAAGAGCTGCTTCATCAACTTCCTGGGGATAAAAAAGAGGCTGGCTGGTTTGTACTATGGCGAGTCCTCTTAATTGCCTTTTTTGAAGATGGGTGTCATTTGCTAACATCCACCCTTTAGCTCCTCTTCTCATCTACACCTCGGCAAAAAGCTTTTCCACTATGTCTGGCTAGGAAAAACTGTGCCAGCACAGAAAACATCTCCCATCGTGTTCTAGAAGTTGCACGGATGTCTGCCAAGTGTTTGGCAGGAAGAAAAGAAAAGTTGTCCAAAACAGCTTCCAATCGAATGTTCCTGTGATTGGAAAAGTCAGGAGAGTGCAAAGGTACTGTTTTCTATCAGTTGGCAAGGTGCGCACACAATCCCAGTGTTGTACAGCTTGCTTCTTCACCTTCCCGAAGCTGCCGCTCTCGCCGGCTGCCGGAGCCCAAGAAGCGGCTTCTTCGCGCAAAGACGATTGTGCCGCTCACAGTGCTCTCCTTAGCGCGGCTTCTGCCGAAAGACGCCCGGCAGCGGCTCTTACCTCCGGAGAGCATCCTACCCTCGTCTTTCGCGTCTTTTGTAGTCTACATCTTAGCAAAACGCTTTTCCACTATGTCTGGCTAGGAAAAACTGTGCCAGCACAGAAAACATCTCCCATCGTGTTCTAGAAGTTGCACGGATGTCTGCCAAGTGTTTGGCAGGAAGAAAAGAAAAGTTGTCCAGAACAGCTTCCAATCGAATGTTCCTGTGATTGGAAAAGTCAGGAGAGTGCAAAGGTACTGTTTTCTATCAGTTGGCAAGGTGCGCACACAATCCCAGTGTTGTACAGCTTGCTTCTTCACCTTCCCGAAGCTGCCGCTCTCGCCGGCTGCCGGAGCCCAAGAAGCGGCTTCTTCGCGCAAAGACGATTGTGCCGCTCACAGTGCTCTCCTTAGCGCAGCTTCTGCCGAAAGACGCCCGGCAGCGGCTCTTACCTCCGGAGAGCATCCTACCTTCGTCTTTCGCGTCTTATGTAGTCTACATCTTAGCAAAACGCTTCTCCACTATGTCTGGCTAGGAAAAACTGTGCCAGCACAGAAAACATCTCCCATCGTGTTCTAGAAGTTGCACGGATGTCTGCCAAGTGTTTGGCAGGAAGAAAAGAAAAGTTGTCCAGAACAGCTTCCAATCGAATGTTCCTGTGATTGGAAAAGTCAGGAGAGTGCAAAGGTACTGTTTTCTATCAGTTGGCAAGGTGCGCACACAATCCCAGTGTTGTACAGCTTGCTTCTTCACCTTCCCGAAGCTGCCGCTCTCGCCGGCTGCCGGAGCCCAAGAAGCGGCTTCTTCGCGCAAAGACGATTGTGCCGCTCACAGTGCTCTCCTTAGCGCGGCTTCTGCCGAAAGACGCCCGGCAGCGGCTCTTACCTCCGGAGAGCATCCTACCCTCGTCTTTCGCGTCTTTTGTAGTCTACATCTTAGCAAAACGCTTTTCCACTATGTCTGGCTAGGAAAAACTGTGCCAGCACAGAAAACATCTCCCATCGTGTTCTAGAAGTTGCACGGATGTCTGCCAAGTGTTTGGCAGGAAGAAAAGAAAAGTTGTCCAAAACAGCTTCCAATCGAATGTTCCTGTGATTGGAAAAGTCAGGAGAGTGCAAAGGTACTGTTTTCTATCAGTTGGCAAGGTGCGCACACAATCCCAGTGTTGTACAGCTTGCTTCTTCACCTTCCCGAAGCTGCCGCTCTCGCCGGCTCCCGGAGCCCAAGAAGCGGCTTCTTCGCGCAAAGACGATTGTGCCGCTCACAGTGCTCTCCTTAGCGCGGCTTCTGCCGAAAGACGCCCGGCAGCGGCTCTTACCTCCGGAGAGCATCCTACCTTCGTCTTTCGCGTCTTATGTAGTCTACACCTCGGCAAAAAGCTTTTCCACTATGTCTGGCTAGGAAAAACTGTGCCAGCACAGAAAACATCTCCCATCGTGTTCTAGAAGTTGCACGGATGTCTGCCAAGTGTTTGGCAGGAAGAAAAGAAAAGTTGTCCAAAACAGCTTCCAATCGAATGTTCCTGTGATTGGAAAAGTCAGGAGAGTGCAAAGGTACTGTTTTCTATCAGTTGGCAAGGTGCGCACACAATCCCAGTGTTGTACAGCTTGCTTCTTCACCTTCCCGAAGCTGCCGCTCTCGCCGGCTCCCGGAGCCCAAGAAGCGGCTTCTTCGCGCAAAGACGATTGTGCCGCTCACAGGGCTCTCCTTAGCGCGGCTTCTGCCGAAAGACGCCCGGCAGCGGCTCTTACCTCCGGAGAGCATCCTACCTTCGTCTTTCGCGTCTTTTGTAGTCTACACCTCGGCAAAACGCTTTTCCACTATGTCTGGCTAGGAAAAACTGTGCCAGCACAGAAAACATCTCCCATCGTGTTCTAGAAGTTGCACGGATGTCTGCCAAGTGTTTGGCAGGAAGAAAAGAAAAGTTGTTCAAAACAGCTTCCAATCGAATGTTCATGTGATTGGAAAAGTCAGGAGAGTGCAAAGGTACTGTTTTCTATCAGTTGGCAAGGTGCGCACACAATCCCAGTGTTGTACAGCTTGCTTCTTCACCTTCCCGAAGCTGCCGCTCTCGCCGGCTGCCGGAGCCCAAGAAGCGGCTTCTTCGCGCAAAGACGATTGTGCCGCTCACAGTGCTCTCCTTAGCGCGGCTTCTGCCGAAAGACGCCCGGCAGCGGCTCTTACCTCCGGAGAGCATCCTACCTTCGTCTTTCGCGTCTTATGTAGTCTACACCTCGGCAAAAAGCTTTTCCACTATGTCTGGCTAGGAAAAACTGTGCCAGCACAGAAAACATCTCCCATCGTGTTCTAGAAGTTGCACGGATGTCTGCCAAGTGTTTGGCAGGAAGAAAAGAAAAGTTGTCCAAAACAGCTTCCAATCGAATGTTCCTGTGATTGGAAAAGTCAGGAGAGTGCAAAGGTACTGTTTTCTATCAGTTGGCAAGGTGCGCACACAATCCCAGTGTTGTACAGCTTGCTTCTTCACCTTCCCGAAGCTGCCACTCTCAGGAGGTAAGAGCCGCTGCCGGGCGTCTTTCGGCAGAAGCCGCGCTAAAGAGAGCCCTGTGAGCGGCACAATCGTCTTTGCGCGAAGAAGCCGCTTCTTGGGCTCCGGCAGCCGGCGAGAGCGGCAGCTTCGGGAAGGTGAAGAAGCAAGCTGTACAACACTGGGATTGTGTGCGCACCTTGCCAACTGATAGAAAACAGTACCTTTGCACTCTCCTGACTTTTCCAATCACAGGAACATTCGATTGGAAGCTGTTTTGGACAACTTTTCTTTTCTTCCTGCCAAACACTTGGCAGACATCCGTGCAACTTCTAGAACACGATGGGAGATGTTTTCTGTGCTGGCACAGTTTTTCCTAGCCAGACATAGTGGAAAAGCTTTTTGCCGAGGTGTAGACTACATAAGACGCGAAAGACGAAGGTAGGATGCTCTCCGGAGGTAAGAGCCGCTGCCGGGCGTCTTTCAGCAGAAGCCGCGCTAAGGAGAGCACTGTGAGCGGCACAATCGTCTTTGCGCGAAGAAGCCGCTTCTTGGGCTCCGGCAGCCGGCGAGAGCGGCAGCTTCGGGAAGGTGAAGAAGCAAGCTGTACAACACTGGGATTGTGTGCGCACCTTGCCAACTGATAGAAAACAGTACCTTTGCACTCTCCTGACTTTTCCAATCACAGGAACATTCGATTGGAAGCTGTTTTGGACAACTTTTCTTTTCTTCCTGCCAAACACTTGGCAGACATCCGTGCAACTTCTAGAACACGATGGGAGATGTTTTCTGTGCTGGCACAGTTTTTCCTAGCCAGACATAGTGGAAAAGCGTTTTGCTAAGATGTAGACTACAAAAGACGCGAAAGACGAAGGTAGGATGCTCTCCGGAGGTAAGAGCCGCTGCCGGGCGTCTTTCGGCAGAAGCCGCGCTAAGGAGAGCACTGTGAGCGGCACAATCGTCTTTGCGCGAAGAAGCCGCTTCTTGGGCTCCGGCAGCCGGCGAGAGCGGCAGCTTCGGGAAGGTGAAGAAGCAAGCTGTACAACACTGGGATTGTGTGCGCACCTTGCCAACTGATAGAAAACAGTACCTTTGCACTCTCCTGACTTTTCCAATCACAGGAACATTCGATTGGAAGCTGTTTTGGACAACTTTTCTTTTCTTCCTGCCAAACACTTGGCAGACATCCGTGCAACTTCTAGAACACGATGGGAGATGTTTTCTGTGCTGGCACAGTTTTTCCTAGCCAGACATAGTGGAAAAGCGTTTTGCTAAGATGTAGACTACAAAAGACGCGAAAGACGAAGGTAGGATGCTCTCCGGAGGTAAGAGCCGCTGCCGGGCGTCTTTCGGCAGAAGCCGCGCTAAGGAGAGCACTGTGAGCGGCACAATCGTCTTTGCGCGAAGAAGCCGCTTCTTGGGCTCCGGCAGCCGGCGAGAGCGGCAGCTTCGGGAAGGTGAAGAAGCAAGCTGTACAACACTGGGATTGTGTGCGCACCTTGCCAACTGATAGAAAACAGTACCTTTGCACTCTCCTGACTTTTCCAATCACAGGAACATTCGATTGGAAGCTGTTTTGGACAACTTTTCTTTTCTTCCTGCCAAACACTTGGCAGACATCCGTGCAACTTCTAGAACACGATGGGAGATGTTTTCTGTGCTGGCACAGTTTTTCCTAGCCAGACATAGTGGAAAAGCTTTTTGCCGAGGTGTAGACTACATAAGACGCGAAAGACGAAGGTAGGATGCTCTCCGGAGGTAAGAGCCGCTGCCGGGCGTCTTTCAGCAGAAGCCGCGCTAAGGAGAGCACTGTGAGCGGCACAATCGTCTTTGCGCGAAGAAGCCGCTTCTTGGGCTCCGGCAGCCGGCGAGAGCGGCAGCTTCGGGAAGGTGAAGAAGCAAGCTGTACAACACTGGGATTGTGTGCGCACCTTGCCAACTGATAGAAAACAGTACCTTTGCACTCTCCTGACTTTTCCAATCACATGAACATTCGATTGGAAGCTGTTTTGGACAACTTTTCTTTTCTTCCTGCCAAACACTTGGCAGACATCCGTGCAACTTCTAGAACACGATGGGAGATGTTTTCTGTGCTGGCACAGTTTTTCCTAGCCAGACATAGTGGAAAAGCTTTTTGCCGAGGTGTAGACTACATAAGACGCGAAAGACGAAGGTAGGATGCTCTCCGGAGGTAAGAGCCGCTGCCGGGCGTCTTTCGGCAGAAGCCGCGCTAAGGAGAGCACTGTGAGCGGCACAATCGTCTTTGCGCGAAGAAGCCGCTTCTTGGGCTCCGGGAGCCGGCGAGAGCGGCAGCTTCGGGAAGGTGAAGAAGCAAGCTGTACAACACTGGGATTGTGTGCGCACCTTGCCAACTGATAGAAAACAGTACCTTTGCACTCTCCTGACTTTTCCAATCACAGGAACATTCGATTGGAAGCTGTTTTGGACAACTTTTCTTTTCTTCCTGCCAAACACTTGGCAGACATCCGTGCAACTTCTAGAACACGATGGGAGATGTTTTCTGTGCTGGCACAGTTTTTCCTAGCCAGACATAGTGGAAAAGCGTTTTGCCGAGGTGTAGATGAGAAGAGGAGCTAAAGACGAAGGTAGGATGCTCTCCGGAGGTAAGAGCCGCTGCCGGGCGTCTTTCGGCAGAAGCCGCGCTAAGGAGAGCCCTGTGAGCGGCACAATCGTCTTTGCGCGAAGAAGCCGCTTCTTGGGCTCCGGCAGCCGGCGAGAGCGGCAGCTTCGGGAAGGTGAAGAAGCAAGCTGTACAACACTGGGATTGTGTGCGCACCTTGCCAACTGATAGAAAACAGTACCTTTGCACTCTCCTGACTTTTCCAATCACAGGAACATTCGATTGGAAGCTGTTTTGGACAACTTTTCTTTTCTTCCTGCCAAACACTTGGCAGACATCCGTGCAACTTCTAGAACACGATGGGAGATGTTTTCTGTGCTGGCACAGTTTTTCCTAGCCAGACATAGTGGAAAAGCTTTTTGCCGAGGTGTAGATGAGAAGAGGAGCTAAAGAGTGGATGTTAGCAAATGACACCCATCTTCAAAAAAGGCAATTAAGAGGACTCGCCATAGTACAAACCAGCCAGCCTCTTTTTTATCCCCAGGAAGTTGATGAAGCAGCTCTTCCTGGAAATCCTTGCCAGGCACATGACAGATGACCAAATAATGTAGTTAGCATGATTTTTCAGGGGAATTTCATGCTGAACATCACTTTAAACTCCTCTGATGAATCAACTTGACTGGTAGATGAAGGGAATATTATCTGCCTGGGCTTCAGGGAGGTTTTTGACATACCTCTACATGGCATCACACATACATATGGAAGCAATAGTGCAAAGGGGAGGGAATCAGTGTCTTTTCAGTGATGCTGAGGGAAAAGACAAGAGGCAGTGGGCACACACTGAAATACAGGAGATTGCCTTTGAACATCAGTAAATGTTTCTTTACTGTCAGGGTGACTGAACCACGGCACAGACTGCCCAGAAAGATTGTGGAGCCTGGATCTTTGAAGACATTAAAAGTACACCCAGATAGAATCCTGGGCAAGAGGCTCTAGGTATCCTGGTTTAGGCAGGGGGGTTGGGCCTGGTTAGCCCCACCAACCCCTTCCACTCTCTTTCATTCTGTGCTAGTGAATTCTCTTCAAGATGCATTTCAAAGCGCTGGCATGACAAAGTTCTGTGCAGACAGAGATCCAAATGGACATGGCATCTAAGTTCCTTAAGCAGTGTTCAAGAAGAATGTAAAACTCTGGCACAAGTGTCTCTTCCCTAACTGAATCCCTTTCATGGGAAAATTCCCAGCTCTAGAAAGATCTTCTGATACGCATGCTTAAGACTGACACTGGCTGAGCAAATTTCTCCCTATGTATATCTAAGACCAGTTAGGATCTTCACCCAAAGTGCAGTCAACATAGTCACAGAATGCCTATTGTTAAGAAGTGACAGCTTCCATCAGAATGGCAGCTATTGGTCCACAAAATGGATTAATGGATGGGAATTATCTACGTGGGTTAAAAACAAAAATAAAGAGTTGGTCTTTATTTATCAATTTCATGGCAATATTGATAAGGGAAGAAAAAGATCTAAGTCCTTGACTTTCTGGACTCGAGGAAAGATTTTAAAAATTCCTTGTAAAAATGTATGATCACAATCAGACTATTGAAACCATTTTAGTTGGGAACAAAGTTCCAAAATTGTCTAGATAGTGGCAAAGAAGCCAAGAAAATAGGAAAGAAACAAAAAGAGAGCAAAAGAGTCAGCTTCAGTGTACAAGCTCGTTCTAGAAGTAGTCTGCTGGGAAAAGGAACCCCCAGCTAAATTTCCAATGTATTCCTGCGCTTGATTCAGTAACTGGTCAATGTAAAAACCAATCCTTTTGTACAACTTCTTCCAGCAACAAAAACTCCAACAGGTTGACACTACCATCATGCCTGTTCCAGACATATTTAAAAGAGAAATGATGATTTTCTTGAAAACCTACTTACATAAAAGTTGCAAGATGGTGGAGGGATTCCCACATCCTCCTTCCTCCATCTGGCTTGAAAGTATATTTGATAAAATATGCAACAAAGCACATGATTTATAAGGGAGAGTCAAATGGATGATTTGGGAATCGATCTCTTGTTGATAGTAAACTTCATATCCACTCGGTGTGACCTTTTTAAAACAAAATGTGGAGCTGAGGCATGAATCTGCCACAACAATTGTAAAGCAAACATACACACTCCCCTTCATATGCCCCCCCCTCCACACACACCTAGGCACACACAGAGATCAGCATAGCAGATCATGAACACCTTGGAAAAGACTGAAATGCTAAATGCCTCTCTTGATGGGCAAAAGAGCTGGTGCAGTAATTCAAATGCCTGGTACAAAAATTCTGTTTAATATTTAGCTCCTATTTAAAACACAGCTTTTCATTTCATTCTATTTACAGAATATTTTCATTTCATTTGTTTCTTTAAAATTACTTAGTTCTCACCTGTTGTATGTCTAGGAATATTTTCTTCCAAAAATAGAAAAAAATAGATGATATCTTTTCAGCAGAAAACATTGGTTGATACAATTTTAAACCATCATGATATGGAAGAATTCTTCTGTCCCTCTCGAAGGTGGAAGAAGCATTTGGATCACAGATCATCTACAATGAAATACTTGACATGTTTAAGATGCTTTCAATCAATTTTGATCGTCAATTGCTTATTTGTTGTAAACAGTAATTTTTCAGTGAAGGGAAAGTGTGTGTGGTATATCTACATGATATGTTCAAAGGCAGTTCCTACTAATGGCCAGGCTGAATTCCAGTAAATAATGTCCCGAATGATATTTTGCCGCCTTCTTTGGCACTTCATGAAATCTTACCCCGATGAAGTGCTGAAACAAAGAGATTTTCTCTTAGAGAGTGTCTCATGTTGTAACCTATCCCATGGATTTTATGCTGTAATTCTTATCTCTTTTAAAATTTACTATCTTCTGTACAGTTTTCATGAAACTTTCTGTTACAGTAGTGAATAGCACAGATAAATGTCATTTTGTACAACTTTGAATTTACCCCAAGAGCTGAGAGAAAACTTGATCCTATACTTCAATCCGAGTTTCTTCTATAGTCCGACTTTGTTTCTCTACCATCAAGCTTCTCCTTTGTTGCTGCTCCAAGCCCCGTCCAAGGTGACCTTGAATACTTTCAGGGATGGGACACCCACAACTTCTCTGGGCAACCTGTTCCAGTGTTCCAGCACTCCCACAGTAAAAAAGGCCTTCCTTTCATCTAATATGTGTAGGAAATCATAAATCTAGGCATAGAAGCTTGGAGTGCAAATTTGAAATTCTTTGGATTTGAAGCACATTTTATATGAATACTGACTTACAGATGACTAAAAGATGTTGATGGGCATTTGAGCTGACAAGTTTTGAAAAAGTGCACGGAAATTAAAATTGAAACCACTAAAATTAAAAACTCCTTGCCATTTTCTTTTTCCTCTCCTATTCAAAATTGCATATGTCAGATATCAGTGCTTCATGCAAACCTCTCAGATGCTCTCAGAGAAAAAGCTTTTCTTTCAGACTAAGTTGCGGTTGACGTAGAACACTAGCAGGAGTGAAAGATTTTCTGGGCATCGGGGCAGCCCGTTCTCCTTGGATTTGTGTGCAGAATGCATTTTATCCAAACTGGAAAATAGATCCCAGCTCTGTTCTATTCATCATTCTTACTTCATCAGGCCAGAAGATTCTGTGAAAAGTAGCCTGTGGACCTTGAAGACAGCGCATGTGAACCAGATGAGAGGTGATAGAGAAGTTGAGGGAGAGAAGAAAGAGCATGAGGCTGAAACCAGAAAGTATTTCTCCACGTGATCATGGAAGATTGCAGGAGCCACTTGATACTATCAAACCAGCCCAACTTGGCACTGGTGCCACCTTGGGTCTGGGAGCCATGTTGCATATCGTGCATTTTAAGGAGCCAGCTGGCCACACCCAGCCATATGCCCCCAAAAACACAAACCAAGGCCCTTTTCTCTGGCAAACAAAACTCAGCTGCCCTGCTTCTGGATGGCAGATTGCAGGAACCACTTGGTACTATCAAACCAGCCCAACTTGGCACTGGTGCCACCATGGGTCTGGTCACCATCCTGCCTATTGTAGCTTTTCAGGAGCCAGCCGGTCACTCTCAGCCATAGGCACCCAAACACAAACCTCGGCCCGTTTACCTGGCAAACAAAAGTAAGCTGCCCCGCTTCTGGATGGCAGATTGCAGGAGCTACTTAGTACTATCAAATCAGCCCGACTTGGCACAGGTGCCACCTTGGATCTGGGAACCATCCTGTGTATCGTGGATTTTCAGGGGCCAGCCAGCCACTCTCAGCCATATGCCCCCAAAAACAAACCACGGACCTTTTCTCTGGCAAACAAAACTCAACTGCCCCTCTTCTGGATGGCAAATTTTAGGACGCACTTTGTACTACGAAAACCGCCCGTTGTGGCACTGGTGCCACCTTGTGTCAGGGAACCATCCTGCATATCGAGCTTTTTAAGGAGCCAGCCGGCCAGCCCCAGCCATATACCCCCAAAAACAAACCACGGACCATTTCTCATGGAAAAAAAAATCCGCTGCCCCGCGTCTGGATGGCAGATTGCAGGAGCCACTTTGCACCATCAAACCAGCCCGACTTGGCACTGGTGCCACCTTGGGTCTGGGAACAATCCTGCGTATCGTACATATTCAGGAACCAGCCGAACACTCCCAGCCACAGGCCCCCAAACACAAACAACGGCCCATTTCCCTGGCAAACAAAACTCAGCGGCCCCGCTTCTGGATGGCAGTTTGCAGGAGCCACTTGGGACTATCAAACCAGCCCGACTTGGCACTGGTGCCACCTTGGGTCTGGGAAACATCCTGCGTATCGTGGATTCTTAGGAGCCAGCCGGCCACTCCTAGCCACAGGCCCCCAAACAAAAACCTAGGCCTATTTCTCTGGCAAACAAAAGTAAGCTGCCCCGCTTCTGGATGGCAGATTGCAGGAGACACTTGGGACTATCAAACCAGCCCAACTTGGCACTGGTGCCACCTTGGATCTGGGAACCATGCTGTGTATCGTGGATATTCAGGGGCCAGCCGGCCACTCTCAGCCATATATCCCCAAACAGAAACCTCGGCCCTGTTCTCTGGCAAACAAAACTCAACTGCCCCTCTTCTGGATGGCAAATTGCAGGATGAACTTGATACTAAAACCGCAGGCCGACTTGGTAGTGGTGACACCTTGGACCTGGGAACCATCATGCGTATCGAGCATTTTAAGGAGCCAGCCGGCCACTCCCAGCAATATGCCCCCAAAAACAATCCACGGAATTTTTCTCTGGCAAACAAAAATCAGCTGCCCCGCTTCTGGATGGCAGATTGCAGGAGCCACTTTGCACCATCAAACCAGCCCGACTTGGCACTGGTGCCACCTTGCATCTGGGAAGCATGCTGCCTAGCGTGGATTTTCAGGAGCCAGCCGGCCACTCTCAGCCATAGGCCCCCAAACAAAACCCACGGCCCGTTTCCCTGGCAAACAAAATTAAGCTGCCCCGCTTCTGGATGGCAGATTGCAGGACGCACTTGGTAGTATCAAACCAGCCCGACTTGGCACTGGTGCCACCTTGGGTCTGGGAACCATCCTGCGTATCGTGGGTTCAAAGGAGCCAGCCGGCCACTCCCAGCCACAGGCCCCCAAATACAAACAACGGCGCTTTTCCCTGGAAAACAAAACTCGCCTGACAACTTTTTGATGGCAGATTGCAGGAGCCACTTGGTACTATCAAACCAGCCCAACTTGGCACTGGTGCCACCTCTGGTCTGGGAACCATGCTGCGTAACACAGATTCTAAGGCGCCAGTCGGCCACTCCCAGTCACAAGCCCCCAAACACAAACAACGGCGCTATTCTCTGGCAAACAAAACTCCACTGCCCCTCTTCTGGATGGCAAATTGCAGGACGCACTTGGTACTATAAAAACAGCCCTACTTGGCACTGGTGCCACCTTGGGTCTGGGAACCATCCTGCGTATCGGTCTTTTTAATGAGACAGCCGGCCACTCCCAGCCATATGCCCCCAAACACAACCCACGGCCCTTTTCTCTGGCAAACAAAACTCAACTGCACCGCTTCTGGATGGCAGATTGCAGGAGCCACTTGGTACTATCAAACCAGCCCGACTTGGCACTGGTGCCACCTTGGGTCTGGGAACCATCCAGCCTATCGTGGATTTTAAGGAGCCAGCCGGCTACTCCCAGCCACAGGCCCCCAACAAAAACCACGGCCCTTTATTCTGGCAAACCAAACTCAGCTGCCTCACTTCTGGATGGCAGATTGCAGGAGCCATTTGGTGTAATCAAACCAGCCCGACTTGGCACTGGTGCCACCTTGGGTCTGGGAACCATCCTGCGTATCGTGGATTCTAAGGAGCCAGCCGGCCACTCCCAGCCACAGGCCCCCAAACAAAATCAACGGCGCTGTTCCCTGGAAAACAAAACACGTCTGCCAACATTTTGATGGAGTTTGCAGGAGCCACTTGGTACTATCAAACCAGCCCAACTTGGCACTGGTGCCACCTTGGGTCTGGGAAACATCCTGCGTATCGTGGATTCTTAGGAGCCAGCCGGCCACTCCTAGCCACAGGCCCCCAGACAAAAACCTAGGCCTATTTCTCTGGCAAACAAAAGTAAGCTGCCCCGCTTCTGGATGGCAGATTGCAGGAGACACTTGGTACTATCAAACCAGCCCAACTTGGCACTGGTGCCACCTTGGATCTGGGAACCATGCTGTGTATCGTGGATATTCAGGGGCCACCCGGCCACTCTCAGCCATATGTCCCCAAACAGAAACCTCGGCCCGTTTCTCTGGCCAACAAAACTCAACTGCCCCTCTTCTGGATGGCAAATTGCAGGATGAACTTGATACTAAAACCGCAGGCCGACTTGGTAGTGGTGACACCTTGGGCCTGGGAACCATCATGCGTATCGAGCATTTTAAGGAGCCAGCCGGCCACTCCCAGCAATATGCCCCCAAAAACAATCCACGGAATTTTTCTCTGGCAAACAAAAATCAGCTGCCCCGCTTCTGGATGGCAGATTGCAGGAGCCACTTTGCACCATCAAACCAGCCCGACTTGGCACTGGTGCCAGCTTGCATCTGGGAACCATGCTGCCTAGCGTGGATTTTCAGGAGCCAGCCGGCCACTCTCAGCCATAGGCCCCCATACAAAACCCACGGCCCGATTCCCTGGCAAGCAAAATTAAGCTGCCCCGCTTCTGGATGGCAGATTGCAGGACGCACTTGGTAGTATCAAACCAGCCCGACTTGGCACTGGTGCCACCTTGGGTCTGGGAACCATCCTGCGTATCGTGGGTTCAAAGGAGCCAGACGGCCACTCCCAGCCATAGGTCCCAAGTCACAAACCTCGGCCCGTTTCACTGGCAAACAAAAGTAAGCTGCCCCGCTTCTGGATGGCAGATTGCAGGAGCCACATGGTACTATCAAACCAGCCCAACTTGGCACTGGTGCCACCTCTGGTCTGGGAACCATGCTGCGTAACACAGATTCTAAGGCGCCAGTCGGCCACTCCCAGCCACAAGCCCCCAAACACAAACAACGGCGCTATTCTCTGGCAAACAAAACTCAACTGCCCCTCTTCTGGATGGCAAATTGCAGGACGCACTTGGTACTATAAAAACAGCCCTACTTGGCACTGGTGCCACCTTGGGTCTGGGAACCATCCTGCGTATCGATCTTTATAATGAGACAGCCGGCCACTCCCAGCCATATGCCCCCAAACAAAACCCACGGCCCTTTTCTCTGGCAAACAACACTCAACTGCACCGCTTCTGGATGGCAGATTGCAGGAGCCACATGGTACTATCAAACCAGCCCGACTTGGCACTGGTGCCACCTTGGGTCTGGGAAACATCCTGCGTATTGTGGGTTGTCAGGAGCCAGCCGAACACTCTCGGCCACAGACCCCAATCAAAAACAACGGCCCGTTTCACAGGCAAACAAAACTCAGCTGCCCCGCTTCTGGATGGGAGATTGCAGGAGGCACTTGACACTGTGAAACCAGCCCCACTTGGCACTGGTGCCACCTTGGGTCTGGGAACCATGCTGCGTATCATGGATTTTCAGGAGCCAGCCGGCCACTCCCAGCCACAGGCCCCCAAACACAAACCACAGCATTTTTCTCTGGCAAACAAAATTCAGCTGCCCCGCTTCTGGATGGCAGATTGCAGGAGCCACTTGGGACTATCACACCAGCACAACATGGCACTGCTGCCACCTTGGATCTGGGAACCATCCTTCCTATCGTGGATTTTCAGGGGCCAGCCGGTCACTCTCAGCCATAGGCCCCAAACACAAACCACGGCCCTTTTCTCTGGAAAACAAAACTCAACTGCCCCTCTTCCTGATGGGAGATTGCAGGAGCCACTGGGTACTATGAAACCAGCCCTACTTGGCACTGGTGCCACCTTGGGTCTGGGAACCATGCTGCGTATCATGGATTTTCAGGAGCCAGCCGGCCACTGCCAGCCACAGGCCCCGAAACACAAACAACAGCCTTTTTCTCTGGCAAACAAAATTCAGCTGCCCCGCTTCTGGATGGCAGATTGCAGGAACCACTTGGTACTATCAAACCAGCCCGACTTGGCACTGGTGCCACCTTGGGTCTGGGAACCATCCTGCGTATCGTGGATTCTAAGGAGCCAGCTGGCCACTCCCAGCCACAGGCCCCAAAACACACACAACGGTGCTTTTCCCTGGAAAACAAAACTCGCCTGCCAAACATTTGATGGCAGATTGCAGGAGCCACTTGGTTTTATCAAATCAGCCGAACTTGGCACTGGTGCCACCATGGGTCTGGTCACCATCCTGCCTATCGTAGCTTTTCAGGTGCCACCCAGTCACCCCCAGCCAGAGGCCCCTAGACAAATATTTCGGCCCGTTTCCCTGGCAAACAAAAGTAAGCTACCCCGCTTCTGGATGGCAGATTGCAGGAGCCACTTTGCACCATCAAACCAGCCCAACTTGGCACTGGTGCCACCTCTGGTCTGGGAACCATCCTGCGTATCGTGGGTTCTAAGGAGCCAGCTAGCCACTCCCAGCCACAGGCCCCCAAACACAAACAACGGCGCTTTTCCCTGGAAAACAAAACTCGCCTGCCAACTTTTTGATGGCAGATTGCCAGAGCCACTTGGTACTATCAAACCAGCCCAACTTGGCACTGGTGCCACCATGGGTCTGGTCACCATCCTGCCTATCGTAGCTTTTCAGGAGCCAGCCGGTCACTCGCAGCCATAGGCCCCCAGACACAAACCTCGGCCCGTTTCCCTGGGAAACAAAAGTAAGCTGCCCCGCTTCTGCATGGCAGATTGCAGGAGCTATTTAGTACTATCAAACCACCCCGACTTGGCACTGGTGACACCTCTGGTGTGGGAACCATCCTGCTTATTGTGGATTTTCAGGGGCCAGCCGGCCACTATCAGCCATATGCCCCCAAAAACAAACCACGGCCCTTTTCTCTGGCAAACAAAACTCAACTGCCCCTCTTCTGGATGGCAAATTTTAGGACGCACTTTGTACTACGAAAACCGCCCAACGTGGCACTGGTGCCACCTTGTGTCAGGGAACCATCCTGCATATCGAGCTTTTTAAGGAGCCAGCCGGCCAGGCCCAGCCATATACCCCCAAAAACAAACCACGGACCATTTCTCATGGAAACAAAAATCCGCTGCCCCGCGTCTGGATGGCAGATTGCAGGAGCCACTTTGCACCATCAAACCAGCCCGACTTGGCACTGGTGCCACCTTGGGTCTGGGAACAATCCTGCATATCGTGGATTCTAAGGAGCCAGCCGGCCACTCCCAGCCACAGGCCCCCAAACACAAACAACGGCGCTTTTCCCTGGAAAACAAAACTCGCCTGCCAGCTTTTTGATGGCAGATTGCAGGAGCCACTTGGTACTATCAAATCATCCCAACTTGGCACTGGTGCCACTATGGGTCTGGGAACCATCCTGCCTATTGTAGCATTTCAGGAGCCAGCCGGTCACTCCCAGCCATAGGCCCCCAGACACAAACCTCGGACCGTTTCCCTGGCAAACAAAATTAAGCTGCCCCGATTCTGGATGGCAGATTGCAGGAGCCACGTGGTAGTGTCAAACCAGCCCGACTTGGCACTGGTGCCGCCTTGGGTCTGGGAACCATCCGGCTTATCGTGGATTCTAAGCAGCCACCCGGCCACTCTGAGCCACAGGCGCCCAAACACAAACAACGGCGCTTTTCCCTGGAAAACAAAAATCGCCTGCCAACATTTTGATGGCAGATTGCAGGAGCCACTTGGTGCTATAAAACCAGCCCAACTTGGCACTGGTGCCACCATGGGTCTGGTCACCATCCTGCCTATCGTAGCTTTTCAGGAGCCAGCCGGTCACTCCCAGCCATAGACCCCCAGACACAAACCTCGGCCCGTTTCCCTGGAAAACAAAAGTAAGCTGCCCCGATTCTGGATGGCAGATTGCAGGAGCCACTTGGTACTATCAAATCAGCCAACTTGGCACTGGTGCCACCATGGGTCTGGTAAACATCCTGCCTATCGTAGCTTTTCAGGAGCCAGACGGTCACTCCCTGCCATAGGCCCCCAGACAAAAACCTCGGCCCGTTTCCCTGGCAAACAAAAGTAAACTGCCCCGCTTTTGGATGGCAGATTGCAGGATGCATTTGGTACTATCAAACCTGCCCGACTTGGCCCTGGTGCCACCTTGGCTCTGGGAACCATGCTGCGTAACGTAGATTCTACGAGGACAGGCGGCCACTCCCAGCCACAGGCCTCTAAACAACGGCGCTTTTCCCTGGAAAACAAAACTCGCCTGCCAAATTTTTGATGGCAGATTGCAGGAGCCACTTGGTACTATCAAATCATCCCAACTTGGCACTGGTGCCACTATGGGTCTGGGAACCATCCTGCCTATTGTAGCACTGCAGGAGCCAGCCGGTCACTCCCAGCCATAGGCCCCCAGACAAATATCTCGGCCCGTTTCCCTGGCAAACAAAAGTAAGCTGCCCCGCTTCTGGATGGCAGATTGCAGGAGCCACATGGTACTATCAAACCAGGCCAACATGGCACTGGTGCTACCTTGGCTCTGGGAACCATCCTGCCTATCGTGGATTTTCAGGGGCCAGCCGGCCACTCTCAGCCATATGCCCCCAAACACATACCACGGCCCTTTGCTCTGGCAAACAAAACTCAACTGCCCCTCTTCTGGATGGCAAATTGCAGGACGCACTTGGTACTACGAAAACAGCCCGACTTGGCAGTGATGCCACCTTGGGTCAGGGAACAATCCTGCGTATCGATCTTTTTAAGGAGCCAGCCGGCCACGTCCAGCCATATACCCCCAAAAAAAAACCACGGAACTTTTCTCCAGCAAACAAAAATCCGCTGCCCCGCGTCTGAATGGCAGATTTCAGGAGCTATTTAGTATTATCAAACCAGCCCGACTTGGCACTGGTGCCACCATGAGTCTGGTAACCATCCTGCCTATCGTAGCTTTTCAGTAGCCAACTGGTCACTCCCAGCCATAGGCCCCCAGACAAATACCTCGGCCCGTTTCCCTGGGAAACAAAGGTAAGCTGTCCCGCTTCTGGATGGCAGATTGCAGGAGCCACTTGGTACTATCAAACCAGCCCAACTTGGCACTGGTGCCACCTTGGGTCTGGGAACCATCCTGCGTATCCTGGGTTCAAAGGAGGCAGCCGGCCACTCCCAGCCACAGGCCTCTAAACAAGAACAACGGCGCTTTTCCCTGGAAAACAAAACTCGCCTGACAACTTTTTGATGGCAGATTGCAGGAGCCACTTGGTACTATCAAACCAGCCCAACTTGGCACTGGTGCCACCATGGGTCTGGTCACCATCCTGCCTATCGTAGCTTTTCAGGAGCCAGCCGCTCACTCCCAGCCATAGGCCCCCAGACAAATATCTCGGCCCGTTTCCCTGGCAAACAAAAGTAAGCAGCCCCGCTTCTGGATGGCAGATTGCAGGAGCCACATGGTACTATCAAACCAGGCCAACATGGCACTGGTGCCACCTTGGTTCTGGGAACCATCCTGCCTATCGTGGATTTTCAGGGGCCAGCCGGCCACTCTCAACCATATGCCCCCAAACATATACCACGGCCCTTTTCTCTGGCAAAAAAAACTCAACTGCCCCTCTTCTGGATGGCAAATTGCAGGACGCACTTGGTACTACGAAAACAGCCCGACTTGGCACTGATGCCACCTTGGGTCAGGGAACAATCCTGCGTATCGATCTTTTAAGGAGCCAGCCGGCCGCGTCCAGCCATATACCCCCAAAAAAAAACCACGGAACTTTTCTGCAGCAAACAAAAATCCGCTGCCCCCCGTCTGGATGGCAGATTGCAGGAGCTATTTAGTATTATCAAACCAGCCCAACTTGGCACTGGTGCCACCATGAGTTTGGTAACCATCCTGCCTATCGTAGCTTTTCAGTAGCCAGCCAGTCACTCCCAGCCATAGGCCCCCAGACAAATACCTCGGCCCGTTTCCCTGGGAAACAAAATTAAGCTGTCCCGCTTCTGGATGGCAGATTGCAGGAGCCGCTTGGTACTATCAAACCAGCCCAACTTGGCACTGGCGCCACCTTGGCTCTGGGAACCATCCTGCGTATCCTGGGTTCAAAGGAGGCAGCCGGCCACTCCCAGCCACAGGCCTCCAAACACAAACAACGGCGCTTTTCCCTGGAAAACAAAACTGGCCTGCCAACTTTTTGATGGCAGATTGCAGGAGCCACTTGGTACTATCAAACCAGCCCAACTTGGCACTGGTGCCACCATGGGTCTGGTCACCATCCTGCCTATCGTAGCTTTTCAGGCGCCAGCCGGTCACTCCCAGCCATAGGCCCCCAGACACAAACCTCGGCCCGTGTCCCTGGCAAACAAAAGTAAGCTACCCCGCTTCTGGATGGCAGATTGCAGGAGCCACTTTGTACCATCAAACCAGCCCGACTTGGCACTGGTGCCACCTCTGGTCTGGGAACCATCCTGCGTATCGTGGATTCTAAGGAGCCAGCTGGCCACTCCCAGCCACAGGCCCCCAAACACAAACAACTGCGCTTTTCCCTGGAAAACAAAACTCACCTGCCAACTTTTTGATGGCAGATTGAAGGAGCCACTTGGTACTATCAAACCAGCCCAACTTGGCACTGGTGCCACCATGGGTCTGGTCACCATCCTGCCTATCGTAGCTTTTCAGGAGGCAGCCGGTCACTCCCAGCCATAGGCCCCCAGACACAAAGCTCTGCCCGTTTCCCTGGCAAACAAAAGTAAGCTACCCTGCTTCTGGATGGCAGATTGCAGGAGTCACTTTGCACCATCAAACCAGCCCGACTTGGCACTGGTGCCACCTCTGGTCTGGGACCCATCCTGCGTATCGTGGATTCTAAGGAGACAGCTGGCCACTCCCAGCCACAGGCCCCCAAACACAAACAACGGCGCTTTTCCCTGGAAAACAAAACTCGTTGCCAACTTTTTGATGGAAGATTGCAGGAGCCACTTTGTACTATCAAACCACCCCAACTTGGCAACAAGTGGTTCCTCCAATCTGACATCCAGAAGCTGGGCAGCTTACTTTTCTTTGCCAGGGAAACGGACCGTTGTTTGTGTTTGGAGGCGTATGGCTGGGAGTGGCCGACTGGCTCCTTAAAATCCACGATACGCAGGATGGTTCCCAGACCAGAGGTGGCACCACTGCCAAGACGGGCTAGTTTGATGGTGCAAAGTGGCTCCTGCAATCTGCCATCCAGAAGCGGGGTAGCTTACTTTTGTTTGCCAGGGAAACGGGCCGAGCTTTTTGTCTGGGGCCCTATGGCTGCGAGTGACCGGCTGGCTCCTGAAAAGCTACGATAGGCAGGATGGTGACCAGACCCATGGTGGCACCAGTGCCAAGTTGGGCTGGTTTGATAGCACCAAGTGGCTCCTGCAATCTGCCATCAAAATGTTGGCAGGCGATTTTTGTTTTCCAGGGAAAAGCGCCGTTGTTTGTGTTTGGGCGCCTGTGGCTCAGAGTGGCCGGGTGGCTCCTTAGAATCCACGATACGCGGCATGGTTCCCAGACCCAAGGTGGCACCAGTGCCAAGTCGGGCTGGTTTGACACTACCAAGTGGCTCCTGCAATCTGCCATCCAGAATCGGGGCAGCTTAATTTTGTTTGCCAGGGAAACGGTCCGAGGTTTGTGTCTGGGGGCCTATGGCTGGGAGTGACCGGCTGGCTCCTGAAATGCTACAATAGGCAGGATGGTTCCCAGACCCATAGTGGCACCAGTGCCAAGTTGGGATGATTTGATAGTACCAAGTGGCTCCTGCAATCTGCCATCAAAAAGCTGGCAGGCGAGTTTTGTTTTCCAGGGAAAAGCGCCGTTGTTTGTGTTTGGGGGCCTGTGGCTGGGAGTTGCCGGCTGGCTCCTTAGAATCCACGATATGCAGGATTGTTCCCAGACCCAAGGTGGCACCAGTGCCAAGTCGGGCTGGTTTGATGGTGCAAAGTGGCTCCTGCAATCTGCCATCCAGACGCGGGGCAGCGGATTTTTGTTTCCGTGAGAAATGGTCCGTGGTTTGTTTTTGGGGGTATATGGCTGTGCGTGGCCGGCTGGCTCCTTAAAAAGCTCGATATGCAGGATGGTTCCCTGACACAAGGTGGCACCAGTGCCACGTCGGGCGGTTTTCGTAGTACAAAGTGCGTCCTAAAATTTGCCATCCAGAAGAGGGGCAGTTGAGTTTTGTTTGCCAGAGAAAAGGGACGTGGTTTGTTTTTGGGGGCATATGGCTGATAGTGGCCGGCTGGCCCCTGAAAATCCACGTTAAGCAGGATGGTTCCCACACCAGAGGTGTCACCAGTGCCAAGTCGGGGTGGTTTGATAGTACTAAATAGCTCCTGCAATCTGCCATGCAGAAGCGGGGCAGTTTACTTTTGTTTGCCAGGGAAACGGGCCGAGGTTTGTGTCTGGGGGCCTATGGCTGCGAGTGACCGGCTGGCTCCTGAAAAGCTACGATAGGCAGGATGGTGACCAGACCCATGGTGGCACCAGTGCCAAGTTGGGCTGGTTTGATAGTACCAAGTGGCTCCTGCAATCTGCCATCAAAAAGTTGGCAGGCGAGTTTTGTTTTCCAGGGAAAAGCGCCGTTGTTTGTGTTTGGGGGCCTGTGGCTGGGAGTGGCTAGCTGGCTCCTTAGAACCCACGATACGCAGGATGGTTCCCAGACCAGAGGTGGCACCAGTGCCAAGTTGGGCTGGTTTGATGGTGCAAAGTGGCTCCTGCAATCTGCCAGCCAGAAGCGGGGTAGCTTACTTTTGTTTGCCAGGGAAACGGGCCGAAATATTTGTCTAGGGGCCTCTGGCTGGGGGTGACTGGGTGGCACCTGAAAAGCTACGATAGGCAGGATGGTGACCAGACCCATGGTGGCACCAGTGCCAAGTTGGGCTGATTTGATAAAACCAAGTGGCTCCTGCAATCTGCCATCAAATGTTTGGCAGGCGAGTTTTGTTTTCCAGGGAAAAGCACCGTTGTGTGTGTTTTGGGGCCTGTGGCTGGGAGTGGCCAGCTGGCTCCTTAGAATCCACGATACGCAGGATGGTTCCCAGACCCAAGGTGGCACCAGTGCCAAGTCGGGCTGGTTTGATAGTACCAAGTGGTTCCTGCAATCTGCCATCCAGAAGCGGGGCAGCTGAATTTTGTTTGCCAGAGAAAAAGGCTGTTGTTTGTGTTTCGGGGCCTGTGGCTGGCAGTGGCCGGCTGGCTCCTGAAAATCCATGATACGCAGCATGGTTCCCAGACCCAAGGTGGCACCAGTGCCAAGTGGGGCTGGTTTCACAGTGTCAAGTGCCTCCTGCAATCTCCGATCCAGAAGCGGGGCAGCTGAGTTTTGTTTGCCTGTGAAACGGGCCGTTGTTTTTGATTGGGGTCTGTGGCCGAGAGTGTTCGGCTGGCTCCTGACAACCCACAATACGCAGGATATTCCCAGACCCAAGGTGGCACCAGTGCCAAGTCGGGCTGGTTTGATAGTACCAAGTGGCTCCTGCAATCTGCCATCCAGAAGCGGTGCAGTTGAGTTTTGTTTGCCAGAGAAAAGGGCCGTGGGTTGTGTTCGGGGGCATATGGCTGGGAGTGGCCGGCTGTCTCATTAAAAAGATCGATACGCAGGATGGTTCCCAGACCCAAGGTGGCACCAGTGCCAAGTAGGGCTGTTTTTATAGAACCAAGTGCGTCCTGCAATTTGCCATCCAGAAGAGGGGCAGTTGAGTTTTTTTTGCCAGTGAATAGCGCCGTTGTTTGTGTTTGGGGGCTTGTGGCTGGGAGTGGCCGACTGGCGCCTTAGAATCTGTGTTACGCAGCATGGTTCCCAGACCAGAGGTGGCACCAGTGCCAAGTTGGGCTGGTTTGATAGTACCAAGTGGCTCCTGCAATCTGCCATCCAGAAGCGGGGCAGCTTACTTTTGTTTGCCAGGGAAACGGGCCGAGGTTTGTGACTGGGGACCTATGGCTGGGAGTGACCGGCTGGCACCTGGAAAGCTACAATAGGCAGGATGGTGACCAGACCCATGGTGGCACCAGTGTCAAGTTGGGCTGGTTTGATAGTACCAAGTGGCTCCTGCAATCTGCCATCAAAAAGTTGGCAGGCGAGTTTTGTTTTCCAGGGAAAAGCGCCGTTGTTTGTATTTGGGGGCCTGTGGCTGGGAGTGGCCGGCTGGCTCCTTTGAACCCACGATACGCAGGATGGTTCCCAGACCCAAGGTGGCACCAGTGCCAAGTCGGGCTTGTTTGATACTACCAAGTGCATCCTGCAATCTGCCATCCAGAAGCGGGGCAGCTTAATTTTGTTTGCCAGGGAAACGGGCCGTGGGTTTTGTTTGGGGGCCTATGGCTGAGAGTGGCCGGCTGGCTCCTGAAAATCCACGCTAGGCAGCATGGTTCCCAGATGCAAGGTGGCACCAGTGCCAAGTCGGGCTGGTTTGATGGTGCAAAGTGGCTCCTGCAATCTGCCATCCAGAAGCGGGGCAGCTGATTTTTGTTTGCCAGAGAAAAATTCCGTGGATTGTTTTTGGGGGCATATTGCTGGGAGTGGCCGGCTGGCTCCTTAAAATGCTCGATACGCATGATGGTTCCCAGGTCCAAGGTGTCACCACTACCACGTCGGCCTGCGGTTTTAGTATCAAGTTCATCCTGCAATTTGCCATCCAGAAGAGGGGCAGTTGAGTTTTGTTTGCCAGAGAACAGGGCCGAGGTTTCTGTTTGGGGACATATGGCTGAGAGTGGCCGGCTGGCCCCTGAATATCCACAATACACAGCATGGTTCCCAGATCCAAGGTGGCACCAGTGCCAAGTTGGGCTGGTTTGATAGTACCAAGTGTCTCCTGCAATCTGCCATCCAGAAGCGGGGCAGCTTACTTTTGTTTGCCAGAGAAATAGGCCTAGGTTTTTGTTTGGGGGCCTGTGGCTAGGAGTGGCCGGCTGGCTCCTAAGAATCCACGATACGCAGGATGTTTCCCAGACCCAAGGTGGCACCAGTGCCAAGTCGGGCTGGTTTGATAGTACCAAGTGGCTCCTGCAAACTCCATCAAAAAGTTGGCAGGCGTGTTTTGTTTTCCAGGGAACAGCGCCGTTGATTTTGTTTGGGGGCCTGTGGCTGGGAGTGGCCGGCTGGCTCCTTAGAATCCACCATACGCAGGATGGTTCCCAGACCCAAGGTGGCACCAGTGCCAAGTCGGGCTGGTTTGATAGTCCCAAGTGGCTCCTGCAAACTGCCATCCAGAAGCGGGGCCGCTGAGTTTTGTTTGCCAGGGAAATGGGCCGTTGTTTGTGTTTGGGGGCCTGTGGCTGGGAGTGTTCGGCTGGTTCCTGAATATGTACGATACGCAGGATTGTTCCCAGACCCAAGGTGGCACCAGTGCCAAGTCGGGCTGGTTTGATGGTGCAAAGTGGCTCCTGCAATCTGCCATCCAGACGCGGGGCAGCGGATTTTTGTTTCCATGAGAAATGGTCCGTGGTTTGTTTTTGGGGGTATATGGCTGGGCCTGGCCGGCTGGCTCCTTAAAAAGCTCGATATGCAGGATGGTTCCCTGACACAAGGTGGCACCAGTGCCACGTCGGGCGGTTTTCGTAGTACAAAGTGCGTCCTAAAATTTGCCATCCAGAAGAGGGGCAGCTGAGTTTTGTTTGCCAGAGAAAAGGTCCGTGGTTTGTTTTTGGGGGCATATGGCTGAGAGTGGCTGGCTGGCCCCTGAAAATCCACGATACACAGGATGGTTCCCAGATCCAAGGTGGCACCTGTGCCAAGTCGGGCTGATTTGATAGTACTAAGTGGCTCCTGCAATCTGCCATCCAGAAGCGGGGCAGCTTACTTTTGTTTGCCAGGGAAACGGGCCAAGGTTTGTGTTTGGGGGCCTATGGCTGAGAGTGACCGGCTGGCTCCTGAAAAGCTACAATAGGCAGGATGGTGACCAGACCCATGGTGGCACCAGTGCCAAGTTGGGCTGGTTTGATAGTACCAAGTGGTTCCTGCAATCTGCCATCCAGAAGCAGGGCAGCTGAGTTTTATTTGCCAGAGAAAAGGGCCTTGGTTTGTGTTTGGGGGCATATGGCTGGGTGTGGCCAGCTGGCTCCTTAAAATGCACGATATGCAACATGGCTCCCAGACCCAAGGTGGCACCAGTGCCAAGTTGGGCTGGTTTGATAGTACCAAGTGGCTCCTGCAATCTTCCATGATCACGTGGAGAAATACTTTCTGGTTTCAGCCTCATGCTCTTTCTTCTCTCCCTCAACTTCTCTATCACCTCTCATCTGGTTCACATGCGCTGTCTTCAAGGTCCACAGGCTACTTTTCACAGAATCTTCTGGCCTGATGAAGTAAGAATGATGAATAGAACAGAGCTGGGATCTATTTTCCAGTTTGGATAAAATGCATTCTGCACACAAATCCAAGGAGAACGGGCTGCCCCGATGCCCAGAAAATCTTTCACTCCTGCTAGTGTTCTACGTCAACCGCAACTTAGTCTGAAAGAAAAGCTTTTTCTCTGAGAACATCTGAGAGGTTTGCATGAAGCACTGATATCTGACATATGCAATTTTGAATAGGAGAGGAAAAAGAAAATGGCAAGGAGTTTTTAATTTTAGTGGTTTCAATTTTAATTTCCGTGCACTTTTTCAAAACTTGTCAGCTCAAATGCCCATCAACATCTTTTAGTCATCTGTAAGTCAGTATTCATATAAAATGTGCTTCAAATCCAAAGAATTTCAAATTTGCACTCCAAGCTTCTATGCCTAGATTTATGATTTCCTACACATATTAGATGAAAGGAAGGCCTTTTTTACTGTGGGAGTGCTGGAACACTGGAACAGGTTGCCCAGAGAAGTTGTGGGTGTCCCATCCCTGAAAGTATTCAAGGTCACCTTGGACGGGGCTTGGAGCAGCAACAAAGGAGAAGCTTGATGGTAGAGAAACAAAGTCGGACTATAGAAGAAACTCGGATTGAAGTATAGGATCAAGTTTTCTCTCAGCTCTTGGGGTAAATTCAAAGTTGTACAAAATGACATTTATCTGTGCTATTCACTACTGTAACAGAAAGTTTCATGAAAACTGTACAGAAGATAGTAAATTTTAAAAGAGATAAGAATTACAGCATAAAATCCATGGGATAGGTTACAACATGAGACACTCTCTAAGAGAAAATCTCTTTGTTTCAGCACTTCATCGGGGTAAGATTTCATGAAGTGCCAAAGAAGGCGGCAAAATATCATTCGGGACATTATTTACTGGAATTCAGCCTGGCCATTAGTAGGAACTGCCTTTGAACATATCATGTAGATATACCACACACACTTTCCCTTCACTGAAAAATTACTGTTTACAACAAATAAGCAATTGACGATCAAAATTGATTGAAAGCATCTTAAACATGTCAAGTATTTCATTGTAGATGATCTGTGATCCAAATGCTTCTTCCACCTTCGAGAGGGACAGAAGAATTCTTCCATATCATGATGGTTTAAAATTGTATCAACCAATGTTTTCTGCTGAAAAGATATCATCTATTTTTTTCTATTTTTGGAAGAAAATATTCCTAGACATACAACAGGTGAGAACTAAGTAATTTTAAAGAAACAAATGAAATGAAAATATTCTGTAAATAGAATGAAATGAAAAGCTGTGTTTTAAATAGGAGCTAAATATTAAACAGAATTTTTGTACCAGGCATTTGAATTACTGCACCAGCTCTTTTGCCCATCAAGAGAGGCATTTAGCATTTCAGTCTTTTCCAAGGTGTTCATGATCTGCTATGCTGATCTCTGTGTGTGCCTAGGTGTGTGTGGAGGGGGGGGCATATGAAGGGGAGTGTGTATGTTTGCTTTACAATTGTTGTGGCAGATTCATGCCTCAGCTCCACATTTTGTTTTAAAAAGGTCACACCGAGTGGATATGAAGTTTACTATCAACAAGAGATCGATTCCCAAATCATCCATTTGACTCTCCCTTATAAATCATGTGCTTTGTTGCATATTTTATCAAATATACTTTCAAGCCAGATGGAGGAAGGAGGATGTGGGAATCCCTCCACCATCTTGCAACTTTTATGTAAGTAGGTTTTCAAGAAAATCATCATTTCTCTTTTAAATATGTCTGGAACAGGCATGATGGTAGTGTCAACCTGTTGGAGTTTTTGTTGCTGGAAGAAGTTGTACAAAAGGATTGGTTTTTACATTGACCAGTTACTGAATCAAGCGCAGGAATACATTGGAAATTTAGCTGGGGGTTCCTTTTCCCAGCAGACTACTTCTAGAACGAGCTTGTACACTGAAGCTGACTCTTTTGCTCTCTTTTTGTTTCTTTCCTATTTTCTTGGCTTCTTTGCCACTATCTAGACAATTTTGGAACTTTGTTCCCAACTAAAATGGTTTCAATAGTCTGATTGTGATCATACATTTTTACAAGGAATTTTTAAAATCTTTCCTCGAGTCCAGAAAGTCAAGGACTTAGATCTTTTTCTTCCCTTATCAATATTGCCATGAAATTGATAAATAAAGACCAACTCTTTATTTTTGTTTTTAACCCACGTAGATAATTCCCATCCATTAATCCATTTTGTGGACCAATAGCTGCCATTCTGATGGAAGCTGTCACTTCTTAACAATAGGCATTCTGTGACTATGTTGACTGCACTTTGGGTGAAGATCCTAACTGGTCTTAGATATACATAGGGAGAAATTTGCTCAGCCAGTGTCAGTCTTAAGCATGCGTATCAGAAGATCTTTCTAGAGCTGGGAATTTTCCCATGAAAGGGATTCAGTTAGGGAAGAGACACTTGTGCCAGAGTTTTACATTCTTCTTGAACACTGCTTAAGGAACTTAGATGCCATGTCCATTTGGATCTCTGTCTGCACAGAACTTTGTCATGCCAGCGCTTTGAAATGCATCTTGAAGAGAATTCACTAGCACAGAATGAAAGAGAGTGGAAGGGGTTGGTGGGGCTAACCAGGCCCAACCCCCCTGCCTAAACCAGGATACCTAGAGCCTCTTGCCCAGGATTCTATCTGGGTGTACTTTTAATGTCTTCAAAGATCCAGGCTCCACAATCTTTCTGGGCAGTCTGTGCCGTGGTTCAGTCACCCTGACAGTAAAGAAACATTTACTGATGTTCAAAGGCAATCTCCTGTATTTCAGTGTGTGCCCACTGCCTCTTGTCTTTTCCCTCAGCATCACTGAAAAGACACTGATTCCCTCCCCTTTGCACTATTGCTTCCATATGTATGTGTGATGCCATGTAGAGGTATGTCAAAAACCTCCCTGAAGCCCAGGCAGATAATATTCCCTTCATCTACCAGTCAAGTTGATTCATCAGAGGAGTTTAAAGTGATGTTCAGCATGAAATTCCCCTGAAAAATCATGCTAACTACATTATTTGGTCATAAGTCATGTGCCTGGCAAGGATTTCCAGGAAGAGCTGCTTCATCAACTTCCTGGGGATAAAAAAGAGGCTGGCTGGTTTGTACTATGGCGAGTCCTCTTAATTGCCTTTTTTGAAGATGGGTGTCATTTGCTAACATCCACTCTTTAGCTCCTCTTCTCATCTACACCTCGGCAAAAAGCTTTTCCACTATGTCTGGCTAGGAAAAACTGTGCCAGCACAGAAAACATCTCCCATCGTGTTCTAGAAGTTGCACGGATGTCTGCCAAGTGTTTGGCAGGAAGAAAAGAAAAGTTGTCCAAAACAGCTTCCAATCGAATGTTCCTGTGATTGGAAAAGTCAGGAGAGTGCAAAGGTACTGTTTTCTATCAGTTGGCAAGGTGCGCACACAATCCCAGTGTTGTACAGCTTGCTTCTTCACCTTCCCGAAGCTGCCGCTCTCGCCGGCTGCCGGAGCCCAAGAAGCGGCTTCTTCGCGCAAAGACGATTGTGCCGCTCACAGTGCTCTCCTTAGCGCGGCTTCTGCCGAAAGACGCCCGGCAGCGGCTCTTACCTCCGGAGAGCATCCTACCTTCGTCTTTCGCGTCTTATGTAGTCTACACCTCGGCAAAAAGCTTTTCCACTATGTCTGGCTAGGAAAAACTGTGCCAGCACAGAAAACATCTCCCATCGTGTTCTAGAAGTTGCACGGATGTCTGCCAAGTGTTTGGCAGGAAGAAAAGAAAAGTTGTCCAAAACAGCTTCCAATCGAATGTTTCTGTGATTGGAAAAGTCAGGAGAGTGCAAAGGTACTGTTTTCTATCAGTTGGCAAGGTGCGCACACAATCCCAGTGTTGTACAGCTTGCTTCTTCACCTTCCCGAAGCTGCCGCTCTCGCCGGCTCCCGGAACCGAAGAAGCGGCTTCTTCGCGCAAAGACGATTGTGCCGCTCACAGTGCTCTCCTTAGCGCGGCTTCTGCCGAAAGACGCCCGGCAGCGGCTCTTACCTCCGGAGAGCATCCTACCTTCGTCTTTCGCGTCTTATGTAGTCTACACCTCGGCAAAAAGCTTTTCCACTATGTCTGGCTAGGAAAAACTGTGCCAGCACAGAAAACATCTCCCATCGTGTTCTAGAAGTTGCACGGATGTCTGCCAAGTGTTTGGCAGGAAGAAAAGAAAAGTTGTCCAAAACAGCTTCCAATCGAATGTTCCTGTGATTGGAAAAGTCGGGAGAGTGCAAAGGTACTGTTTTCTATCAGTTGGCAAGGTGCGCACACAATCCCAGTGTTGTACAGCTTGCTTCTTCACCTTCCCGAAGCTGCCGCTCTCGCCGGCTGCCGGAGCCCAAGAAGCGGCTTCTTCGCGCAAAGACGATTGTGCCGCTCACAGGGCTCTCCTTAGCGCGGCTTCTGCCGAAAGACGCCCGGCAGCGGCTCTTACCTCCGGAGAGCATCCTACCTTCGTCTTTCGCGTCTTTTGTAGTCTACACCTCGGCAAAACGCTTTTCCACTATGTCTGGCTAGGAAAAACTGTGCCAGCACAGAAAACATCTCCCATCGTGTTCTAGAAGTTGCACGGATGTCTGCCAAGTGTTTGGCAGGAAGAAAAGAAAAGTTGTTCAAAACAGCTTCCAATCGAATGTTCCTGTGATTGGAAAAGTCAGGAGAGTGCAAAGGTACTGTTTTCTATCAGTTGGCAAGGTGCGCACACAATCCCAGTGTTGTACAGCTTGCTTCTTCACCTTCCCGAAGCTGCCGCTCTCGCCGGCTGCCGGAGCCCAAGAAGCGGCTTCTTCGCGCAAAGACGATTGTGCCGCTCACAGTGCTCTCCTTAGCGCGGCTTCTGCCGAAAGACGCCCGGCAGCGGCTCTTACCTCCGGAGAGCATCCTACCTTCGTCTTTCGCGTCTTATGTAGTCTACACCTCGGCAAAAAGCTTTTCCACTATGTCTGGCTAGGAAAAACTGTGCCAGCACAGAAAACATCTCCCATCGTGTTCTAGAAGTTGCACGGATGTCTGCCAAGTGTTTGGCAGGAAGAAAAGAAAAGTTGTCCAAAACAGCTTCCAATCGAATGTTCCTGTGATTGGAAAAGTCAGGAGAGTGCAAAGGTACTGTTTTCTATCAGTTGGCAAGGTGCGCACACAATCCCAGTGTTGTACAGCTTGCTTCTTCACCTTCCCGAAGCTGCCGCTCTCGCCGGCTGCCGGAGCCCAAGAAGCGGCTTCTTCGCGCAAAGACGATTGTGCCGCTCACAGTGCTCTCCTTAGCGCGGCTTCTGCCGAAAGACGCCCGGCAGCGGCTCTTACCTCCGGAGAGCATCCTACCTTCGTCTTTCGTGTCTTTTGTAGTCTACATCTTAGCAAAACGCTTTTCCACTATGTCTGGCTAGGAAAAACTGTGCCAGCACAGAAAACATCTCCCATCGTGTTCTAGAAGTTGCACGGATGTCTGCCAAGTGTTTGGCAGGAAGAAAAGAAAAGTTGTCCAAAACAGCTTCCAATCGAATGTTCCTGTGATTGGAAAAGTCAGGAGAGTGCAAAGGTACTGTTTTCTATCAGTTGGCAAGGTGCGCACACAATCCCAGTGTTGTACAGCTTGCTTCTTCACCTTCCCGAAGCTGCCGCTCTCGCCGGCTGCCGGAGCCCAAGAAGCGGCTTCTTCGCGCAAAGACGATTGTGCCGCTCACAGTGCTCTCCTTAGCGCGGCTTCTGCCGAAAGACGCCCGGCAGCGGCTCTTACCTCCGGAGAGCATCCTACCTTCGTCTTTCGCGTCTTATGTAGTCTACACCTCGGCAAAAAGCTTTTCCACTATGTCTGGCTAGGAAAAACTGTGCCAGCACAGAAAACATCTCCCATCGTGTTCTAGAAGTTGCACGGATGTCTGCCAAGTGTTTGGCAGGAAGAAAAGAAAAGTTGTCCAAAACAGCTTCCAATCGAATGTTTCTGTGATTGGAAAAGTCAGGAGAGTGCAAAGGTACTGTTTTCTATCAGTTGGCAAGGTGCGCACACAATCCCAGTGTTGTACAGCTTGCTTCTTCACCTTCCCGAAGCTGCCGCTCTCGCCGGCTCCCGGAACCGAAGAAGCGGCTTCTTCGCGCAAAGACGATTGTGCCGCTCACAGTGCTCTCCTTAGCGCGGCTTCTGCCGAAAGACGCCCGGCAGCGGCTCTTACCTCCGGAGAGCATCCTACCTTCGTCTTTCGCGTCTTATGTAGTCTACACCTCGGCAAAAAGCTTTTCCACTATGTCTGGCTAGGAAAAACTGTGCCAGCACAGAAAACATCTCCCATCGTGTTCTAGAAGTTGCACGGATGTCTGCCAAGTGTTTGGCAGGAAGAAAAGAAAAGTTGTCCAAAACAGCTTCCAATCGAATGTTCCTGTGATTGGAAAAGTCGGGAGAGTGCAAAGGTACTGTTTTCTATCAGTTGGCAAGGTGCGCACACAATCCCAGTGTTGTACAGCTTGCTTCTTCACCTTCCCGAAGCTGCCGCTCTCGCCGGCTGCCGGAGCCCAAGAAGCGGCTTCTTCGCGCAAAGACGATTGTGCCGCTCACAGGGCTCTCCTTAGCGCGGCTTCTGCCGAAAGACGCCCGGCAGCGGCTCTTACCTCCGGAGAGCATCCTACCTTCGTCTTTCGCGTCTTTTGTAGTCTACACCTCGGCAAAACGCTTTTCCACTATGTCTGGCTAGGAAAAACTGTGCCAGCACAGAAAACATCTCCCATCGTGTTCTAGAAGTTGCACGGATGTCTGCCAAGTGTTTGGCAGGAAGAAAAGAAAAGTTGTTCAAAACAGCTTCCAATCGAATGTTCCTGTGATTGGAAAAGTCAGGAGAGTGCAAAGGTACTGTTTTCTATCAGTTGGCAAGGTGCGCACACAATCCCAGTGTTGTACAGCTTGCTTCTTCACCTTCCCGAAGCTGCCGCTCTCGCCGGCTGCCGGAGCCCAAGAAGCGGCTTCTTCGCGCAAAGACGATTGTGCCGCTCACAGTGCTCTCCTTAGCGCGGCTTCTGCCGAAAGACGCCCGGCAGCGGCTCTTACCTCCGGAGAGCATCCTACCTTCGTCTTTCGCGTCTTTTGTAGTCTACATCTTAGCAAAACGCTTTTCCACTATGTCTGGCTAGGAAAAACTGTGCCAGCACAGAAAACATCTCCCATCGTGTTCTAGAAGTTGCACGGATGTCTGCCAAGTGTTTGGCAGGAAGAAAAGAAAAGTTGTCCAAAACAGCTTCCAATCGAATGTTCCTGTGATTGGAAAAGTCAGGAGAGTGCAAAGGTACTGTTTTCTATCAGTTGGCAAGGTGCGCACACAATCCCAGTGTTGTACAGCTTGCTTCTTCACCTTCCCGAAGCTGCCGCTCTCGCCGGCTGCCGGAGCCCAAGAAGCGGCTTCTTCGCGCAAAGACGATTGTGCCGCTCACAGTGCTCTCCTTAGCGCGGCTTCTGCCGAAAGACGCCCGGCAGCGGCTCTTACCTCCGGAGAGCATCCTACCTTCGTCTTTCGCGTCTTATGTAGTCTACACCTCGGCAAAAAGCTTTTCCACTATGTCTGGCTAGGAAAAACTGTGCCAGCACAGAAAACATCTCCCATCGTGTTCTAGAAGTTGCACGGATGTCTGCCAAGTGTTTGGCAGGAAGAAAAGAAAAGTTGTCCAAAACAGCTTCCAATCGAATGTTCCTGTGATTGGAAAAGTCAGGAGAGTGCAAAGGTACTGTTTTCTATCAGTTGGCAAGGTGCGCACACAATCCCAGTGTTGTACAGCTTGCTTCTTCACCTTCCCGAAGCTGCCGCTCTCGCCGGCTGCCGGAGCCCAAGAAGCGGCTTCTTCGCGCAAAGACGATTGTGCCGCTCACAGTGCTCTCCTTAGCGCGGCTTCTGCCGAAAGACGCCCGGCAGCGGCTCTTACCTCCGGAGAGCATCCTACCTTCGTCTTTCGCGTCTTTTGTAGTCTACATCTTAGCAAAACGCTTCTCCACTAGGTCTGGCTAGGAAAAACTGTGCCAGCACAGAAAACATCTCCCATCGTGTTCTAGAAGTTGCACGGATGTCTGCCAAGTGTTTGGCAGGAAGAAAAGAAAAGTTGTCCAAAACAGCTTCCAATCGAATGTTCCTGTGATTGGAAAAGTCAGGAGAGTGCAAAGGTACTGTTTTCTATCAGTTGGCAAGGTGCGCACACAATCCCAGTGTTGTACAGCTTGCTTCTTCACCTTCCCGAAGCTGCCGCTCTCGCCGGCTGCCGGAGCCCAAGAAGCGGCTTCTTCGCGCAAAGACGATTGTGCCGCTCACAGTGCTCTCCTTAGCGCGGCTTCTGCCGAAAGACGCCCGGCAGCGGCTCTTACCTCCGGAGAGCATCCTACCTTCGTCTTTCGCGTCTTATGTAGTCTACACCTCGGCAAAAAGCTTTTCCACTATGTCTGGCTAGGAAAAACTGTGCCAGCACAGAAAACATCTCCCATCGTGTTCTAGAAGTTGCACGGATGTCTGCCAAGTGTTTGGCAGGAAGAAAAGAAAAGTTGTCCAAAACAGCTTCCAATCGAATGTTCCTGTGATTGGAAAAGTCGGGAGAGTGCAAAGGTACTGTTTTCTATCAGTTGGCAAGGTGCGCACACAATCCCAGTGTTTTACAGCTTGCTTCTTCACCTTCCCGAAGCTGCCGCTCTCGCCGGCTGCCGGAGCCCAAGAAGCGGCTTCTTCGCGCAAAGACGATTGTGCCGCTCACAGTGCTCTCCTTAGCGCGGCTTCTGCCGAAAGACGCCCGGCAGCGGCTCTTACCTCCGGAGAGCATCCTACCTTCGTCTTTCGCGTCTTTTGTAGTCTACATCTTAGCAAAACGCTTTTCCACTATGTCTGGCTAGGAAAAACTGTGCCAGCACAGAAAACATCTCCCATCGTGTTCTAGAAGTTGCACGGATGTCTGCCAAGTGTTTGGCAGGAAGAAAAGAAAAGTTGTCCAAAACAGCTTCCAATCGAATGTTCCTGTGATTGGAAAAGTCAGGAGAGTGCAAAGGTACTGTTTTCTATCAGTTGGCAAGGTGCGCACACAATCCCAGTGTTGTACAGCTTGCTTCTTCACCTTCCCGAAGCTGCCGCTCTCGCCGGCTGCCGGAGCCCAAGAAGCGGCTTCTTCGCGCAAAGACGATTGTGCCGCTCACAGTGCTCTCCTTAGCGCGGCTTCTGCCGAAAGACGCCCGGCAGCGGCTCTTACCTCCGGAGAGCATCCTACCTTCGTCTTTCGCGTCTTATGTAGTCTACACCTCGGCAAAAAGCTTTTCCACTATGTCTGGCTAGGAAAAACTGTGCCAGCACAGAAAACATCTCCCATCGTGTTCTAGAAGTTGCACGGATGTCTGCCAAGTGTTTGGCAGGAAGAAAAGAAAAGTTGTCCAAAACAGCTTCCAATCGAATGTTCCTGTGATTGGAAAAGTCAGGAGAGTGCAAAGGTACTGTTTTCTATCAGTTGGCAAGGTGCGCACACAATCCCAGTGTTGTACAGCTTGCTTCTTCACCTTCCCGAAGCTGCCGCTCTCGCCGGCTGCCGGAGCCCAAGAAGCGGCTTCTTCGCGCAAAGACGATTGTGCCGCTCACAGTGCTCTCCTTAGCGCGGCTTCTGCCGAAAGACGCCCGGCAGCGGCTCTTACCTCCGGAGAGCATCCTACCTTCGTCTTTCGCGTCTTTTGTAGTCTACATCTTAGCAAAACGCTTCTCCACTAGGTCTGGCTAGGAAAAACTGTGCCAGCACAGAAAACATCTCCCATCGTGTTCTAGAAGTTGCACGGATGTCTGCCAAGTGTTTGGCAGGAAGAAAAGAAAAGTTGTCCAAAACAGCTTCCAATCGAATGTTCCTGTGATTGGAAAAGTCAGGAGAGTGCAAAGGTACTGTTTTCTATCAGTTGGCAAGGTGCGCACACAATCCCAGTGTTGTACAGCTTGCTTCTTCACCTTCCCGAAGCTGCCGCTCTCGCCGGCTGCCGGAGCCCAAGAAGCGGCTTCTTCGCGCAAAGACGATTGTGCCGCTCACAGTGCTCTCCTTAGCGCGGCTTCTGCCGAAAGACGCCCGGCAGCGGCTCTTACCTCCGGAGAGCATCCTACCTTCGTCTTTCGCGTCTTTTGTAGTCTACACCTCGGCAAAACGCTTTTCCACTATGTCTGGCTAGGAAAAACTGTGCCAGCACAGAAAACATCTCCCATCGTGTTCTAGAAGTTGCACGGATGTCTGCCAAGTGTTTGGCAGGAAGAAAAGAAAAGTTGTCCAAAACAGCTTCCAATCGAATGTTCCTGTGATTGGAAAAGTCAGGAGAGTGCAAAGGTACTGTTTTCTATCAGTTGGCAAGGTGCGCACACAATCCCAGTGTTGTACAGCTTGCTTCTTCACCTTCCCGAAGCTGCCACTCTCAGGAGGTAAGAGCCGCTGCCGGGCGTCTTTCGGCAGAAGCCGCGCTAAGGAGAGCACTGTGAGCGGCACAATCGTCTTTGCGCGAAGAAGCCGCTTCTTGGGCTCCGGCAGCCGGCGAGAGCGGCAGCTTCGGGAAGGTGAAGAAGCAAGCTGTACAACACTGGGATTGTGTGCGCACCTTGCCAACTGATAGAAAACAGTACCTTTGCACTCTCCTGACTTTTCCAATCACAGGAACATTCGATTGGAAGCTGTTTTGGACAACTTTTCTTTTCTTCCTGCCAAACACTTGGCAGACATCCGTGCAACTTCTAGAACACGATGGGAGATGTTTTCTGTGCTGGCACAGTTTTTCCTAGCCAGACATAGTGGAAAAGCTTTTTGCCGAGGTGTAGACTACATAAGACGCGAAAGACGAAGGTAGGATGCTCTCCGGAGGTAAGAGCCGCTGCCGGGCGTCTTTCGGCAGAAGCCGCGCTAAGGAGAGCACTGTGAGCGGCACAATCGTCTTTGCGCGAAGAAGCCGCTTCTTGGGCTCCGGCAGCCGGCGAGAGCGGCAGCTTCGGGAAGGTGAAGAAGCAAGCTGTACAACACTGGGATTGTGTGCGCACCTTGCCAACTGATAGAAAACAGTACCTTTGCACTCTCCTGACTTTTCCAATCACAGGAACATTCGATTGGAAGCTGTTTTGGACAACTTTTCTTTTCTTCCTGCCAAACACTTGGCAGACATCCGTGCAACTTCTAGAACACGATGGGAGATGTTTTCTGTGCTGGCACAGTTTTTCCTAGCCAGACATAGTGGAAAAGCGTTTTGCTAAGATGTAGACTACAAAAGACGCGAAAGACGAAGGTAGGATGCTCTCCGGAGGTAAGAGCCGCTGCCGGGCGTCTTTCGGCAGAAGCCGCGCTAAGGAGAGCCCTGTGAGCGGCACAATCGTCTTTGCGCGAAGAAGCCGCTTCTTCGGTTCCGGGAGCCGGCGAGAGCGGCAGCTTCGGGAAGGTGAAGAAGCAAGCTGTACAACACTGGGATTGTGTGCGCACCTTGCCAACTGATAGAAAACAGTACCTTTGCACTCTCCTGACTTTTCCAATCACAGGAACATTCGATTGGAAGCTGTTTTGGACAACTTTTCTTTTCTTCCTGCCAAACACTTGGCAGACATCCGTGCAACTTCTAGAACACGATGGGAGATGTTTTCTGTGCTGGCACAGTTTTTCCTAGCCAGACATAGTGGAAAAGCGTTTTGCCGAGGTGTAGATGAGAAGAGGAGCTAAAGACGAAGGTAGGATGCTCTCCGGAGGTAAGAGCCGCTGCCGGGCGTCTTTCGGCAGAAGCCGCGCTAAGGAGAGCACTGTGAGCGGCACAATCGTCTTTGCGCGAAGAAGCCGCTTCTTGGGCTCCGGCAGCCGGCGAGAGCGGCAGCTTCGGGAAGGTGAAGAAGCAAGCTGTACAACACTGGGATTGTGTGCGCACCTTGCCAACTGATAGAAAACAGTACCTTTGCACTCTCCTGACTTTTCCAATCACAGGAACATTCGATTGGAAGCTGTTTTGGACAACTTTTCTTTTCTTCCTGCCAAACACTTGGCAGACATCCGTGCAACTTCTAGAACACGATGGGAGATGTTTTCTGTGCTGGCACAGTTTTTCCTAGCCAGACATAGTGGAAAAGCTTTTTGCCGAGGTGTAGATGAGAAGAGGAGCTAAAGAGTGGATGTTAGCAAATGACACCCATCTTCAAAAAAGGCAATTAAGAGGACTCGCCATAGTACAAACCAGCCAGCCTCTTTTTTATCCCCAGGAAGTTGATGAAGCAGCTCTTCCTGGAAATCCTTGCCAGGCACATGACAGATGACCAAATAATGTAGTTAGCATGATTTTTCAGGGGAATTTCATGCTGAACATCACTTTAAACTCCTCTGATGAATCAACTTGACTGGTAGATGAAGGGAATATTATCTGCCTGGGCTTCAGGGAGGTTTTTGACATACCTCTACATGGCATCACACATACATATGGAAGCAATAGTGCAAAGGGGAGGGAATCAGTGTCTTTTCAGTGATGCTGAGGGAAAAGACAAGAGGCAGTGGGCACACACTGAAATACAGGAGATTGCCTTTGAACATCAGTAAATGTTTCTTTACTGTCAGGGTGACTGAACCACGGCACAGACTGCCCAGAAAGATTGTGGAGCCTGGATCTTTGAAGACATTAAAAGTACACCCAGATAGAATCCTGGGCAAGAGGCTCTAGGTATCCTGGTTTAGGCAGGGGGTTGGGCCTGGTTAGCCCCACCAACCCCTTCCACTCTCTTTCATTCTGTGCTAGTGAATTCTCTTCAAGATGCATTTCAAAGCACTGGCATGACAAAGTTCTGTGCAGACAGAGATCCAAATGGACATGGCATCTAAGTTCCTTAAGCAGTGTTCAAGAAGAATGTAAAACTCTGGCACAAGTGTCTCTTCCCTAACTGAATCCCTTTCATGGGAAAATTCCCAGCTCTAGAAAGATCTTCTGATACGCATGCTTAAGACTGACACTGGCTGAGCAAATTTCTCCCTATGTATATCTAAGACCAGTTAGGATCTTCACCCAAAGTGCAGTCAACATAGTCACAGAATGCCTATTGTTAAGAAGTGACAGCTTCCATCAGAATGGCAGCTATTGGTCCACAAAATGGATTAATGGATGGGAATTATCTACGTGGGTTAAAAACAAAAATAAAGAGTTGGTCTTTATTTATCAATTTCATGGCAATATTGATAAGGGAAGAAAAAGATCTAAGTCCTTGACTTTCTGGACTCGAGGAAAGATTTTAAAAATTCCTTGTAAAAATGTATGATCACAATCAGACTATTGAAACCATTTTAGTTGGGAACAAAGTTCCAAAATTGTCTAGATAGTGGCAAAGAAGCCAAGAAAATAGGAAAGAAACAAAAAGAGAGCAAAAGAGTCAGCTTCAGTGTACAAGCTCGTTCTAGAAGTAGTCTGCTGGGAAAAGGAACCCCCAGCTAAATTTCCAATGTATTCCTGCGCTTGATTCAGTAACTGGTCAATGTAAAAACCAATCCTTTTGTACAACTTCTTCCAGCAACAAAAACTCCAACAGGTTGACACTACCATCATGCCTGTTCCAGACATATTTAAAAGAGAAATGATGATTTTCTTGAAAACCTACTTACATAAAAGTTGCAAGATGGTGGAGGGATTCCCACATCCTCCTTCCTCCATCTGGCTTGAAAGTATATTTGATAAAATATGCAACAAAGCACATGATTTATAAGGGAGAGTCAAATGGATGATTTGGGAATCGATCTCTTGTTGATAGTAAACTTCATATCCACTCGGTGTGACCTTTTTAAAACAAAATGTGGAGCTGAGGCATGAATCTGCCACAACAATTGTAAAGCAAACATACACACTCCCCTTCATATGCCCCCCCCTCCACACACACCTAGGCACACACAGAGATCAGCATAGCAGATCATGAACACCTTGGAAAAGACTGAAATGCTAAATGCCTCTCTTGATGGGCAAAAGAGCTGGTGCAGTAATTCAAATGCCTGGTACAAAAATTCTGTTTAATATTTAGCTCCTATTTAAAACACAGCTTTTCATTTCATTCTATTTACAGAATATTTTCATTTCATTTGTTTCTTTAAAATTACTTAGTTCTCACCTGTTGTATGTCTAGGAATATTTTCTTCCAAAAATAGAAAAAAATAGATGATATCTTTTCAGCAGAAAACATTGGTTGATACAATTTTAAACCATCATGATATGGAAGAATTCTTCTGTCCCTCTCGAAGGTGGAAGAAGCATTTGGATCACAGATCATCTACAATGAAATACTTGACATGTTTAAGATGCTTTCAATCAATTTTGATCGTCAATTGCTTATTTGTTGTAAACAGTAATTTTTCAGTGAAGGGAAAGTGTGTGTGGTATATCTACATGATATGTTCAAAGGCAGTTCCTACTAATGGCCAGGCTGAATTCCAGTAAATAATGTCCCGAATGATATTTTGCCGCCTTCTTTGGCACTTCATGAAATCTTACCCCGATGAAGTGCTGAAACAAAGAGATTTTCTCTTAGAGAGTGTCTCATGTTGTAACCTATCCCATGGATTTTATGCTGTAATTCTTATCTCTTTTAAAATTTACTATCTTCTGTACAGTTTTCATGAAACTTTCTGTTACAGTAGTGAATAGCACAGATAAATGTCATTTTGTACAACTTTGAATTTACCCCAAGAGCTGAGAGAAAACTTGATCCTATACTTCAATCCGAGTTTCTTCTATAGTCCGACTTTGTTTCTCTACCATCAAGCTTCTCCTTTGTTGCTGCTCCAAGCCCCGTCCAAGGTGACCTTGAATACTTTCAGGGATGGGACACCCACAACTTCTCTGGGCAACCTGTTCCAGTGTTCCAGCACTCCCACAGTAAAAAAGGCCTTCCTTTCATCTAATATGTGTAGGAAATCATAAATCTAGGCATAGAAGCTTGGAGTGCAAATTTGAAATTCTTTGGATTTGAAGCACATTTTATATGAATACTGACTTACAGATGACTAAAAGATGTTGATGGGCATTTGAGCTGACAAGTTTTGAAAAAGTGCACGGAAATTAAAATTGAAACCACTAAAATTAAAAACTCCTTGCCATTTTCTTTTTCCTCTCCTATTCAAAATTGCATATGTCAGATATCAGTGCTTCATGCAAACCTCTCAGATGCTCTCAGAGAAAAAGCTTTTCTTTCAGACTAAGTTGCGGTTGACGTAGAACACTAGCAGGAGTGAAAGATTTTCTGGGCATCGGGGCAGCCCGTTCTCCTTGGATTTGTGTGCAGAATGCATTTTATCCAAACTGGAAAATAGATCCCAGCTCTGTTCTATTCATCATTCTTACTTCATCAGGCCAGAAGATTCTGTGAAAAGTAGCCTGTGGACCTTGAAGACAGCGCATGTGAACCAGATGAGAGGTGATAGAGAAGTTGAGGGAGAGAAGAAAGAGCATGAGGCTGAAACCAGAAAGTATTTCTCCACGTGATCATGGAAGATTGCAGGAGCCACTTGGTACTATCAAACCAGCCCAACTTGGCACTGGTGCCACCTTGGGTCTGGGAGCCATGTTGCATATCGTGCATTTTAAGGAGCCAGCTGGCCACACCCAGCCATATGCCCCCAAACACAAACCAAGGCCCTTTTCTCTGGCAAACAAAACTCAGCTGCCCTGCTTCTGGATGGCAGATTGCAGGAACCACTTGGTACTATCAAACCAGCCCAACTTGGCACTGGTGCCACCATGGGTCTGGTCACCATCCTGCCTATTGTAGCTTTTCAGGAGCCAGCCGGTCACTCTCAGCCATAGGCCCCCAAACACAAAGCTCGACCCGTTTACCTGGCAAACAAAAGTAAGCTGCCCCGCTTCTGGATGGCAGATTGCAGGAGCTACTTAGTACTATCAAATCAGCCCGACTTGGCACAGGTGCCACCATGGGTCTGGTAAACATCCTGCCTATCGTAGCTTTTCAGGAGCCAGCCGGCCACTCTCAGCCATATGCCCCCAAAAACAAACCACGGCCCTTTTCTCTGGCAAACAAAACTCAACTGCCCCTCTTCTGGATGGCAAAATTTAGGACGCACTTTGTACTACGAAAACCGCCCGACGTGGCACTGGTGCCACCTTGTGTCAGGGAACCATCCTGCATATCGAGCTTTTTAAGGAGCCAGCCGGCCACGCCCACCCATAAACCCCCAAAAACAAACCACGGATCATTTCTCTTGGAAACAAAAATCCGCTGCCCCGCGTCTGGATGGCAGAATGCAGGAGCCACTTTGCACCATCAAACCAGCCCGACTTGGCACTGGTGCCACCTTGGGTCTGGGAACAATCCTGCATATCGTGGATTCTAAGGAGCCAGCCGGCCACTCCCAGCCACAGGCCCCCAAACACAAACAACGGCGCTTTTCCCTGGAAAACAAAATTCGCCTGCCAACTTTTTGATGGCAGATTGCAGGAGCCACTTGGTACTATCAAATCATCCCATCTTGGCACTGGTGCCACTATGGGTCTGGTCACCATCCTGCCTATTGTAGCATTTCAGGAGCCAGCCGGTCACTCCCAGCCATAGGCCCCCAGACACAAACCTCGGACCGTTTCCCTGGCAAACAAAATTAAGCTGCCCCGATTCTGGATGGCAGAGTGCAGGAGCCACTTGGTAGTGTCAAAACAGCCCGACTTGGCACTGGTGCCACCTTGGGTCTGGGAACCATCCTGCGTATCGTGGATTCTAAGCAGCCACCCGGCCACTCCGTGCCACAGGCCCCCAAACACAAACAACGGCGCTTTTCCCTGGAAAACAAAACTCGCCTGCCAACATTTTGATGGCAGATTGCAGGAGCCACTTGGTACTATCAAACAAGCCCAACTTGGCACTGGTGCCGCCATGGGTCTGGTCACCATCCTGCCTATCGTAGCTTTTCAGGAGCCAGCCGGTCACTCCCAGCCATAGGCCCCCAGACACAAACCTCGGCCCGTTTCCCTGGAAAACAAAAGTAAGCTGCCCCGATTCTGGATGGCAGATTGCAGGAGCCACTTGGTACTATGAAATCAGCCCAACTTGGCACTGGTGCCACCATGGGTCTGGTAAACATCCTGCCTATCGTAGCTTTTCAGGAGCCAGCCGGTCACTCCCTGCCATAGGCCCCTAGACACAAACCTCGGCCCGTTTCCCTGGCAAACAAAAGTAAGCTGCCCCGCTTTTGGATGGCTGATTGCAGGATGCACTTAGTACTATCAAACCAGCCCGACTTGGCCCTGGTGCCACCTTGGCTCTGGGAACCATGCTGCGTAACGTAGATTCTACGAGGACAGGCGGCCACTCCCTGCCCCAGGCCTCTAAACAAAACAACGGCGCTTTTCCCTGGAAAACAAAACTCGCCTGACAACATTTTGATGGCAGATTGCAGGAGCCACTTGGTACTATCAAACCAGCCCAACTTGGCACTGGTGCCACCATGGGTCTGGTCACCATCCTGCCTATCGTAGCTTTTCAGGAGCCAGCCGGTCACTCCCAGCCATAGGCCCCCAGACACAAAGCTCGGCCCGTTTCCCTGGCAAACAAAAGTAAGCTGCCCCGCTTCTGGATGGCAGATTGCAGGAGCCACTTTGCACCATCAAACTAGCCCGACTTGGCACTGGTGCCACCTCAGGTCTGGGAACCATCCTGCGTATCGTGGATTCTAAGGAACCAGCCGGCCACTCCCACCCACAGGCCCCCAAACACAAACAACGGCGCTTTTCCCTGGAAAACAAAACTCGCCTGCCAACTTTTTGATGGCAGATTGCAGGAGCCACTTGCTACTATCAAACCAGCCCAACTTGGCACTGGTGCCACCATGGGTCTGGTCACCATCCTGCCTATCGTAGCTTTTCAGGAGCCAGCCGGTCACTCCCAGCCATAGGCCCCGAGACAAAAACCTCGGTCCGTTTCCCTGGCAAACAAAAGTAAGCTACCCCGCTTCTGGATGGCAGATTGCAGGACGCACTTGGTACTATCAAACCAGCCCGACTTGGCACTGGTGCCACCTCAGGTCTGGGAACCATCCGGCGTATCTTGGATTCTAATGAGCCAGCCGGCCACTCCCAGCCATAGGCCCCCAAACACAAACCACAGCGCTTTTCCCTGGAAAACAAAACTCGCCTGCCAAAATTTTGATGGCACATTGCAGGAGCCACTTGCTACTATCAAATCAGCCCAACTTGGCACTGGTGCCACCATGGGTCTGGTCACCATCCTGCCTATCGTAGCTTTACAGGAGCCAGCCGGTCCCTCCCTGCCATAGGCCCCCAGTCATAAACCTCGGCCCGTTTCCCTGGCAAACAAAAGTAAGCTGCCCCGCTTCTGGATGGCAGATTGCAGGAGCCACTTGGTACTATCAAACCAGCCCGACTTGGCACTGGTGCCAACTCTGGTCTGGGAACCATCCTGCGTATCGTGGATTTTAAGGAGCCAGCCGGTCAGTCCCAGCCATAGGCCCCCAGACAAAAACCTCGGCCCGTTTCCCAGGCAAACAAAAGTAAGCTGCCCCGCTTCTGGATGGCAGATTGCAGGAACCACTTGGTAGTATCAAACCAGCCCAACTTGGCACTGGTGGCACCTCTTGTCTGGGAACCATGCTGCGTATCGTGGTTTCTAAGGAGCCAGCCGGCCACTCCCAACCATAGACCCCCAGACACAAACCTCGGCCCGTTTCCCTGGAAAACAAAAGTAAGCTACCCCGATTCTGGATGGCAGATTGCAGGAGCCACTTGGTACTATCAAATCAGCCCAACTTGGCACTGGTGCCACCATGGGTCTGGTAAACATCCTGCCTATCGTAGCTTTTCAGGAGCCAGCCGGCCACTCTCAGCCATATGCCCTCAAAAACAAACCACGGCCCTTTTCTCTGGCAAACATAACTCAACTGCCCCTCTTCTGGATGGAAATTTTAGGACGCACTTTGTACTACGAAAACCGCCCGACGTGGCACTGGTGCCACCTTGTGTCAGGGAACCATCCTGCATATCGAGCTTTTTAAGGAGCCAGCCGGCCACGCCCAGCCATAAACCCCCAAAAACAAACCACGGATCATTTCTCTTGGAAACAAAAATCCGCTGCCCCGCGTCTGGATGGCAGATTGCAGGAGCCACTTTGCACCATCAAACCAGCCCGACTTGGCACTGGTGCCACCTTGGGTCAGGGAACAATCCTGCATATCGTGGATTCTAAGGAGCCAGCCGGCCACTCCCAGCCACAGGCCCCCAAACACAAACAACGGCGCTTTTCCCTGGAAAACAAAATTCGCCTGCCAACTTTTTGATGGCAGATTGCAGGAGCCACTTGGTACTATCAAATCATCCCAACTTGGCACTGGTGCCACTATGGGTCTGGGAACCATCCTGCCTATTGTAGCATTTCAGGAGCCAGCCGGTCACTCCCAGCCATAGGCCCCCAGACACAAACCTCGGACCGTTTCCCTGGCAAACAAAATTAAGCTGCCCCGATTCTGGATGGCAGAGTGCAGGAGCCACTTGGTAGTGTCAAAACAGCCCGACTTGGCACTGGTGCCACCTTGGGTCTGGGAACCATCCTGCGTATCGTGGATTCTAAGCAGCCACCCGGCCACTCCGTGCCACAGGCCCCCAAACACAAACAACGGCGCTTTTCCCTGGAAATCAAAACTCGCCTGCCAACATTTTGATGGCAGATTGCAGGAGCCACTTGGTACTATAGAACAAGCCCAACTTGGCACTGGTGCCACCATGGGTCTGGTCACCATCCTGCCTATCGTAGCTTTTCAGGAGCCAGCCGGTCACTCCCAGCCATAGGCCCCCAGACACAAACCTCGGCCCGTTTCCCTGGAAAACAAAAGTAAGCTGCCCCGATCCTGGATGGCAGATTGCAGGAGCCACTTGGTACTATGAAATCAGCCCAACTTGGCACTGGTGCCACCATGGGTCTGGTAAACATCCTGCCTATCGTAGCTTTTCAGGAGCCAGCCGGTCACTCCCTGCCATAGGCCCCCAGACACAAACCTCGGCCCGTTTCCCTGGCAAACAAAAGTAAGCTGCCCCGCTTTTGGATGGCTGATTGCAGGATGCACTTAGTACTATCAAACCAGCCCGACTTGGCCCTGGTGCCACCTTGGCTCTGGGAACCATCCTGCGTAACGTAGATTCTACGAGGACAGGCGGCCACTCCCTGCCACAGGCCTCTAAACAAAAACAACGGCGCTTTTCCCTGGAAAACAAAACTCGCCTGCCAACTTTTTGATGGCAGATTGCAGGAGCCACTTGGTACTATCAAACCAGCCCAACTTGGCACTGGTGCCACCATGGGTCTGGTCACCATCCTGCCTATCGTAGCTTTTCAGGAGCCAGCCGGTCACTCCCAGCCATAGGCCCCCTGACAAATACCTCGTCCCGTTTCCCTGGCAAACCAAAGTAAGCAGCCCCGCTTCTGGATGGCAGATTGCAGGAGCCACATGGTACTATCAAACCAGGCCAACATGGCACTCGTGCCACCTTGGTTCTTGGAACCATCCTGCCTATCGTGGATTTTCAGGGGCCAGCCGGCCACTCTCAGCCATATGCCCCCAAACACATACCACGGCCCTTTTCTCTGGCAAACAAAACTCAACTGCCCCTCTTCTGGATGGCAAATTGCAGGACGCACTTGGTACTACGAAAAGAGCCCGACTTGGCACTGATGCCACCTTGGGTCAGGGAACAATCCTGCGTATCGAGCTTTTAAAGGAGCCAGCCGGCCACGTCCAGCCATATACCCCCAGAAAAAAACCACGGAACGTTTCTCCAGCAAACAAATATCCGCTGCCCCGCGTCTGGATGGCAGATTGCAGGAGCTATTTAGTATTATCAAACCAGCCCGACTTGGCACTGGTGCCACCATGAGTCTGGTAACCATCCGGCCTATGGTAGCTTTTCAGTAGCCAGCCAGTCACTCCCAGCCATAGGCCCCCAGACAAATACCTCGGCCCGTTTCCCTGGGAAATAAAAGTAAGCTGTCCCGCTTCTGGATGGCAGATTGCAGGAGCCACTTGGTACTATCAAACCAGCCCAACTTGGCACTGGTGCCACCTTGGCTCTGGGAACCATGCTGCGAATCCTGGGTTCAAAGGAGGCAGCCAGCCACTCCCAGCCACAGGCCTCCAAACACAAACAACGGCGCTTTTCCCAGGAAAACAAAACTCGCCTGCCAACTTTTTGATGGCAGATTGCAGGAGCCACTTGGTACTATCAAACCAGCCCAACTTGGCACTGGTGCCACCATGGATCTGGTCACCATCCTGCCTATCGTAGCTTTTCAGGAGCCAGCCGGTCACTCCCAGCCATAGGCCCCCAGTCACAAACCTCGGCCCGTTTCCCTGGCAAACAAAAGTAAGCTACCCCGCTTCTGGATGGCAGATTGCAGGAGCCACTTTGCACCATCAAACCAGCCCGACTTGGCACTGGTGCCACCTCTGGTCTGGGAACCATCCTGCGTATCGTGGATTCTAAGGAGCCAGCTGGCCACTCCCAGCCACAGGCCCCCAAACACAAACAACGGCGCTTTTTCCTGGAAAACAAAACTCGCCTGCCAACTTTTTCATGGCAGATTGCAGGAGCCACTTGGTACTATCAAACCAGCCCAACTTGGCACTGGTGCCACCATGGGTCTGGTCACCATCCTGCCTATCGTAGCTTTTCAGGAGCCAGCCGGTCACTCCCAGCCATAGGCCCCCAGACATAAACCTCGGCCCGTTTCCCTGGAAAACAAAAGGAAGCTGCCCCGATCCTGGATGGCAGATTGCAGGAGCCACTTGGTACTATGAAATCAGCCCAACTTGGCACTGGTGCCACCATGGGTCTGGTAAACATCCTGCCTATCGTAGCTTTTCAGGAGCCAGCCGGTCACTCCCTGCCATAGGCCCCCAGACACAAACCTCGGCCCGTTTCCCTGGCAAACAAAAGTAAGCTGCCCCGCTTTTGGATGGCTGATAGCAGGATGCACTTAGTACTATCAAACCAGCCCGACTTGGCCCTGGTGCCACCTTGGCTCTGGGAACCATCCTGCGTAACGTAGATTCTACGAGGACAGGCGGCCACTCCCTGCCACAGGCCTCTAAACAAAAACAACGGCGCTTTTCCCTGGAAAACAAAACTCGCCTGCCAACTTTTTGATGGCAGATTGCAGGAGCCACTTGGTACTATCAAACCAGCCCAACTTGGCACTGGTGCCACCATGGGTCTGGTCACCATCCTGCCTATCGTAGCTTTTCAGGAGCCAGCCGGTCACTCCCAGCCATAGGCCCCCTGACAAATACCTCGTCCCGTTTCCCTGGCAAACCAAAGTAAGCAGCCCCGCTTCTGGATGGCAGATTGCAGGAGCCACATGGTACTATCAAACCAGGCCAACATGGCACTCGTGCCACCTTGGTTCTGGGAACCATCCTGCCTATCGTGGATTTTCAGGGGCCAGCCGGCCACTCTCAGCCATATGCCCCCAAACACATACCACGGCCCTTTTCTCTGGCAAACAAAACTCAACTGCCCCTCTTCTGGATGGCAAATTGCAGGACGCACTTGGTACTACGAAAAGAGCCCGACTTGGCACTGATGCCACCTTGGGTCAGGGAACAATCCTGCGTATCGAGCTTTTAAAGGAGCCAGCCGGCCACGTCCAGCCATATACCCCCAGAAAAAAACCACGGAACGTTTCTCCAGCAAACAAAAATCCGCTGCCCCGCGTCTGGATGGCAGATTGCAGGAGCTATTTAGTATTATCAAACCAGCCCGACTTGGCACTGGTGCCACCATGAGTCTGGTAACCATCCGGCCTATGGTAGCTTTTCAGTAGCCAGCCAGTCACTCCCAGCCATAGGCCCCCAGACAAATACCTCGGCCCGTTTCCCTGGGAAATAAAAGTAAGCTGTCCCGCTTCTGGATGGCAGATTGCAGGAGCCACTTGGTACTATCAAACCAGCCCAACTTGGCACTGGTGCCACCTTGGCTCTGGGAACCATGCTGCGAATCCTGGGTTCAAAGGAGGCAGCCAGCCACTCCCAGCCACAGGCCTCCAAACACAAACAACGGCGCTTTTCCCAGGAAAACAAAACTGGCCTGCCAACTTTTTGATGGCAGATTGCAGGAGCCACTTGGTACTATCAAACCAGCCCAACTTGGAACTGGTGCCACCATGGATCTGGTCACCATCCTGCCTATCGTAGCTTTTCAGGAGCCAGCCGGTCACTCCCAGCCATAGGCCCCCAGTCACAAACCTCGGCCCGTTTCCCTGGCAAACAAAAGTAAGCTACCCCGCTTCTGGATGGCAGATTGCAGGAGCCACTTTGCACCATCAAACCAGCCCGACTTGGCACTGGTGCCACCTCTGGTCTGGGAACCATCCTGCGTATCGTGGATTCTAAGGAGCCAGCTGGCCACTCCCAGCCACAGGCCCCCAAACACAAACAACGGCGCTTTTTCCTGGAAAACAAAACTCGCCTGCCAACTTTTTCATGGCAGATTGCAGGAGCCACTTGGTACTATCAAACCAGCCCAACTTGGCACTGGTGCCACCATGGGTCTGGTCACCATCCTGCCTATCGTAGCTTTTCAGGAGCCAGCCGGTCACTCCCAGCCATAGGCCTCCAGACACAAACCTCGGCCCGTTTCCCTGGAAAACAAAAGTAAGCACCCCCGATTCTGGATGGCAGATTGCAGGAGCCACTTGGTACTATCAAACCAGCCCAACTTGGCACTGGTGCCACCATGGGTCAGGCAAACATCCTGCCTATCGTAGCTTTTCAGGAGCCAGCCGGTCACTCCCTGCCATAGGCCCCCAGACACAAACCTCGGCCCGTTTCCCTGGCAAACAAAAGTAAGCTGCCCCGCTTTTGGATGGCAGAGTGCAGGATGCAGTTGGTACTATCAAACCAGCCCGACTTGGCCCTGGTGCCACCTTGGCTCTGGGAACCATGCTGCGTAACGTAGATTCTACGAGGTCATGCGGCCACTCCCAGCCACAGGCCTCTAAACAAAAACATCGGCGCTTTTCCCTGGAAAACAAATCTCGCCTGACAACTTTTTGATGGCAGATTGCAGGAGCCACTTGGTACTATCAAACAAGCCCAACTTGGAAATGGTGCCACCATGAGTCTGGTAACCATCCTGCCTATCGTAGCTTTTCAGTAGCCAGCCAGTCACTCCCAGCCATAGGCCCCCAGACAAATACCTCGGCCCGTTTCCCTGGGAAACAAAAGTAAGCTGACCCGCTTCTGGATGGCAGATTGCAGGAGCCACTTGGTACTATCAAACCAGCCCAACTTGGCACTGGTGCCACCATGGGTCTGGTCACCATCCTGCCTATCGTAGCTTTACAGGACCTAGCCGGCCACTCCCAGCCATAGGCCCCCAGACACAAACCTCGGCCCGTTTCCGTGGCAAACAAAAGTAAGCTGCCCCGCTTCTGGATGGCAGATTGCAGGAGCCACATGGTACCATCAAACCAGCCCGACTTGGCACTGGTGCCACCTCTGGTCTGGGAACCATCCTGCGTATCGTGGATTCTAAGGAGACAGCTGGCCAATCCCAGCCACAGGCCCCCAAACACAAACAACGGAGCTTTTCCCTGGAAAACAAAACTCGCCTGCCAACTTTTTGATGGCAGATTGCAGGAGCCACTTGGTACTATCAAACCAGCCCAACTTGGCACTGGTGCCACCATGGGTCTGGTCACCATCCTGCCTATCGTAGCTTTTCAGGAGCCAGCCGGTCACTCCCAGCCATAGGCCCCCAAACACAAACCTCGGCCCGTTTCCCTGGCAAACAAAAGTAAGTTATCCCGCTTCTGGATGGCAGATTGCAGGAGCCACTTTTCACCATCAAACCAGCCCGACTTGGCACTGCTGCCACCTCTGGTCTGGGAACCATCCTGCGTATCGTGGATTCTAAGGAGCCAGCCGGCCACTCCCACCCACAGGCCCCCAAACAAAAACAACGGCGCTTTTCCCTGGAAAACACAACTCGCCTGCCAACTTTTTGATGGCAGATTGCAGGAGCCACTTGGTACTATCAAACCAGCCCAACTTGGCACTGGTGTCACCATGGGTCTGATCACCATCCTGCCTATCGTTGCTTTTCAGGAGCCAGCCGGTCACTCCCAGCCATAGGCCCTGAGACACAAAGCTCGGCCCGTTTCCCTGGCAAAAAAAAGTAAGCTACCCCGCTTCTGGATGGCAGATTGCAGGAGCCACTTGGTAGTATCAAACCAGCCCGACTTGGCACTGGTGCCACCTTGGGTTGGGAACCATCCGGCGTATCGTGTGTTGAAAGGAGCCAGCCGGCCACTCCCAGCCACAGGCCTCCAAACAAAAACAACGGCGCTTTTCCCTGGAAAAGAAAACTCAACTGCCCTTCTTCTGGATGGAAAATATCAGGACGCACTTGGTACTACAAAAACAGCCAAACTTGGCGATGGTGCCACCTTCGATCTGGGAACCATCCTGCGTATCGACCTTCTTAAGGAGCCAGCCGGCCACTCCCAGCCATATGCCCCCAAAAACAAACCACGGACCTTTACTCTGGCAAACAAAGATCCGCTGCCCCGCGTCAGGATGGCAGATTGCAGGACGCACTTGGTACTATCAAAAAAGCCCGACTTGGCCCTGGTGCCACCTTGAGTCTGGGAACCATCCTGCGTATTGTGGATTGTCAGGAGCCAGTCGACCATTCTCGGCCACAGACCCCAATCAAAAACAACGGCCGGTTCACAGGCAAAAGAACTCAGCTGCCCCGTTTCTGGATGGGAGATTGCATGAGGCACTTGACACTGTCAAACCAGCCCAACTTGGCACTGGTGCCATCTTGGGTCTGGGAACCATGCTGCGTATAATGGATTTTCAGGAGCCAGCCGGCCACTGCCAGCCATAGGCCCCCAGACAAAAACCTCGGCCCGTTTCCCTGGCAAACAATATTCAGCTGCCCCGCTTCTGGATGGCAGATTGCAGGAACCACTTGGTACTATCAAACCAGCCCGACTTGGCACTGGTGCCATCTTGGGTCTGGGAACCATCCTGCGTATCGTGGATTCTAAGGAGCCAGCCGGCCACTCCCAGCCACAGGCCCGCAAACACAAACAACAGCGCTTTTCCCTGGAAAACAAAACTCGCCTGCCAACTTTTTGATGGCAGATTGCAGGAGCCACTTGGTACTATCAAATCAGCCCAACTTGGCACTGGTGTCACCATGGGTCTGGTCACCATCCTGCCTATCGTAGCTTTTCAGGAGCCAGCCGGTCACTCCCAGCCATAGGCCTCCAGACAAAAACCTCGGCCCGTTTCCCTGGCAAAAAAAAGTAAGCTACCCCGCTACTGGATGGCAGATTGCAGGAGCCACTTTGCACCATCAAACTAGCCCGACTTGGCATTGGTGCCACCTCTGGTCTGGGAACCATGCTGCGTATCGTGGATTCTAAGGAGCCAGCCGGCCTCTCCCAGCCACAGGCCCCCAAACACAAACAACGGCGCTTTTTCCTGGAAAACAAAACTCGCCTGCCAAATTTGATGGCAGATTGCAGGAGCTACTTGGTACTATAAAAATCAGCCCAACTTGGCACTGGTGCCACCTCTGGTCGGGTCACCATCCTGCCTATCGTAGCTTTTCAGGAGCCAGCCGGTCACTCCCAGCCATAGGCCCCCAGACAAAAACCTCGGCCCGTTTCCCTGGCAAACAAAAGTAAGCTGCCCCGCTTCTGGATGGCAGATTGCAGGACGCACTTGGTACTATCAAACCAGCCTGACTTGGCACTGGTGCCACCTCTGGTGTGGGAACCATGCTGCGTATCGTGGATTCTAAGGAGCCAGCCGGCCACTCCCAGCCACAGGCCCCCAAACACAAACAACGGCGCTTTTCCCTGGAAAACAAAACTCGCCTGCCAACTTTTTGATGGCAGATTGCAGGAGCCACTTGCTACTATCAAACCAGCCGAACTTGGCACTGGTGCCACCATGGGTCTGGTCACCATCCTGCCTATCGTAGCTTTTCAGGAGCCAGCCGGTCACTCCCAGCCATAGGCCCCGAGACAAAAACCTCGGCCCGTTTCCCTGGCAAACAAAAGTAAGCTACCCCGCTTCTGGAAGGCAGATTGCAGGACGCACTTGGTACTATCAAACCAGCCCAACTTGGCACTGGTGCCACCTCAGGTCTGGGAACCATCCTGCGTATCTTGGATTCTAAGGAGCCAGCCGGCCACTCCCAGCCATAGGCCCCCAAACACAAACAACGGCGCTTTTCCCTGAAAAACAAAACTCTCCTGCCAACTTTTTGATGGCAGATTGCAGGAGCCACTTGGTTTTATCAAATCAGCCCAACTTGGCACTGGTGCCACCATGGGTCTGGTCACCATCCTGCCTATCGTAGCTTTTCAGGAGCCAGCCGGTCACTCCCAGCCATAGGCCCCCAGACACAAAGCTCGACCCGTTTCCCTGGCAAACAAAAGTAAGCTGCCCCGCTTCTGGATGGCAGATTGCAGGAGCCACTTGGTACTATCAAACCAGCCCAACTTGGCACTGGTGCCACCTTGGGTCTGGGAACCATCCTGCGTATCGTGGATTCTAAGGAGCCAGCCGGTCACTCCCAGCCACAGGCCCCCAAACACAAACCACAGCGCTTTTCCCTGGAAAACAAAACTCGCCTGCCAAAATTATGATGGCAGATTGCAGGAGCCACTTGCTACTATCAAATCAGCCCAACTTGGCACTGGTGCCACCATGGGTCTGGTCACCATCCTGCCTATCGTAGCTTTTCAGGAGCCAGACGGTCCCTCCCTGCCATAGGCCCCCAGAGAAAAACCTCGGCCCGTTTCCCTGGCAAACAAAAGTAAGCTGCCCCGCGTCTGGATGGCAGATTGCAGGAGCCACTTGGTACTATCAAACCAGCCCAACTTGGCACTGGTGCCAACTCTGGTCTGGGAACCATCCTGCGTATCGTGGATTTTAAGGAGCCAGCCGGTCAGTCCCAGCCATAGGCCCCCAGACAAAAACCTCGGCCCGTTTCCCAGGCAAACAAAAGTAAGCTGCCCCGCTTCTGGATGGCAGATTGCAGGAACCACTTGGTAGTATCAAACCAGCCCAACTTGGCACTGGTGGCACCTCTTGTCTGGGAACCATGCTGCGTATCGTGGATTTTCAGGAGCCAGCCGGCCACTGCCAGCCATAGGCCCCCAGACAAATCCTCGGCCCGTTTCCCTGGAAAACAAAATTCAGCTGCCCCGCTTCTGGATGGCAGATTGCAGGACGCACTTGGTACTATCAAACCAGCCCGACTTGGCACTGGTGCCATCTTGGGTCTGGGAACCATCCTGCGTATCGTGGATTCTAAGGAGCCAGCCGGCCACTCCCAGCCACAGGCCCGCAAACACAAACAACGGCGCTTTTCCCTGGAAAACAAAACTCGCCTGCCAACTTTTTGATGGCAGATTGCAGGAGCCACTTGGTACTATCAAATCAGCCCAACTTGGCACTGGTGCCACCATGGGTCTGGTCACCATCCTGCCTATCGTAGCTTTTCAGGAGCCAGCCGGTCACTCGCAGCCATAGGCCCCCAGACACAAACCTCGGCCCGTTTCCCTGGCAAAAAAAAGTAAGCTACCCCGCTACTGGATGGCAGATTGCAGGAGCCACTTTGCACCATCAAACTAGCCCGACTTGGCACTGGTGCCACCTCTGGTCTGGGAACCATGCTGCGTATCGTGGATTCTAAGGAGCCAGCCGGCCACTCCCAGCCACAGGCCCCCAAACACAAACAACGGCGCTTTTTCCTGGAAAACAAAACTCGCCTGCCAAATTTGATGGCAGATTGCAGGAGCTACTTGGTACTATCAAATCAGCCCAACTTGGCACTGGTGCCACCTCTGGTCGGGTCACCATCCTGCCTATCGTAGCTTTTCAGGAGCCAGCCGGTCACTCCCAGCCATAGGCCCCCAGACAAAAACCTCGGCCCGTTTCCCTGGCAAAAAAAAGTAAGCTGCCCCGCTTCTGGATGGCAGATTACAGGACGCACTTGGTACTATCAAACCAGCCCGACTTGGCACTGGTGCCACCTCTGGTCTGGGAACCATGGTGCGTATCGTGGATTCTAAGGAGCCAGCCGGCCACTCCCAGCCATAGGCACCCAAACACAAACAACGGCGCTTTTCCCTGGAAAACAAAACTCGCCTGCCAACTTTTTGATGGCAGATTGCAGGAGCCACTTGGTGCTATCAAACCAGCCCAACTTGGCACTTGTGCCACCATGGGTCTGCTCACCATCCTGCCTATCGTAGCTTTTCAGGAGCCAACCGCTCACTCCCAGCCATAGGCCCCCAGACAAAATGCTCGGCCCGTTTCCCTGGCAAACAAAAGTAAGCTGCCCCGCTTCTGGATGGCAGATTGCAGGACGCACTTGGTACTATAAAACCAGCCCGACGTGGCACTGGTGCCACCTCAGGTCTGGGAACCATCCTGCGTATCGTGGATACTAAGGAGCCAGCCGGCCACTCCCAGCCACAGGCCCCCAAACACAAACAACGGCGCTTTTCCCTGGAAAACAAAACTCGCCTGCCAACATTTTGATGGCAGATTGCAGGAGCCACTTGGTACTATCAAACCAGGCCAACTTGGCACTGGTGCCACCATGGGTCTGGTCACCATCCTGCCTATCGTAGCTTTTCAGGAGCCAGCCGGTCACTCCCAGCCATAGGCCCCGAGACACAAAGCTCGGACCGTTTCCCTGGCAAACAAAAGTAAGCTGCCCCGCTTCTGGATGGCAGATTGCAGGAGCCACTTTGCACCATCATACTAGCCCGACTTGGCACTGGTGCCACCTTGGGTCTGGGAACCATCCTGCGTATCGTGGATTCTAAGCAGCCAGCCGGCCACTCCCAGCCACAGGCCCCCAAACACAAACAACGGCGCTTTTCCCTGGAAAATAAAAACTCGCCTGCCAAATTTTGACGGCAGATTGCAGGAACCACTTGGTACTATCAAACCAGCAAAACTTGGCACTGGTGCCACCTTGGGTCTGGATACCATGCTGCGTATCGTGGATTCTAAGGAGCCAGCCGGCCACTCCCAGCCACAGGCCCCCAAACACAAACAACGGCGCTTTTCCCTGAAAAACAAAACTCTCCTGCCAACTTTTTGATGGCAGATTGCAGGAGCCACTTGGTTTTATCAAATCAGCCCAACTTGGCACTGGCGCCACCATGGGTCTGGTCACCATCCTGCCTATCTTAGCTTTTCAGGAGCCAGCCGGTCACTCGCCGCCATAGGCCCCCAGACAAAAAGATCGGCCCGTTTCCCTGGCAAACAAAAGTAAGCTACCCCGCTTCTGGATGGCAGATTGCAGGAGCCACTTTGCACCATCAAACTAGCCCGTCTTGGCACTGGTGCCACCTCTGGTCTGGGAACCATCCTGCGTATCGTGGATTCTAATTAGCCAGCCGGCCACTCCCTACCACAGGCCCCCAAACACAAACAACGGCGCTTTTCCCTGGAAAACAAAACTCGCCTACCAACAATTTGATGGCAGATTACAGGAGCCACTTGGTACTATCAAACCAGCCCAACTTGGCACTGGTGCCACCATGGGTCTGGTCACAATCCTGCCTATCGTAACTTTTCAGGAGCCAGCCGGTCACTCCCAGCCATAGGTCCCCAGTCACAAACCTCGGCCCGTTTCCCTGGCAAACAAAAGTAAGCTACCCCGCTTCTGGATGGCAGATTGCAGGAGCCACTTGGTACTATCAAACCAGCCCGACTTGGCACTGGTGCCACCTCTGGTCTGGGACCCCTCCTGCGTATCGTGGATTCTAAGGAGCCAGTCGGCCACTCCCAGCCACAGGCCCCCAAACAAAAACAACGGCCCGTTTCCGGGGCAAACAAAAGTAAGCTGCCCCGCTTCTGGATGGCAGATTGCATGAACCACTTGGTAGTATCAAACCAGCACAACTTGGCACTGGTGGCACCTCTTGTCTGGTAACCATGCTGCGTATCGTGGTTTCTAAGGAGCCAGCCGGCCACTCCCAGCAATATGCCCCCAAAAACAATCCACGGAATTTTTCTCTGGCAAACAAAAATCAGCTGCCCCGCTTCTGGATGGCAGATTGCAGGAGCCACTTTGCACCATCAAACCAGCCCGACTTGGCACTGGTGCCACCTTGCATCTGGGAACCATGCTGCCTAGCGTGGATTTTCAGGAGCCAGCCGGTCACTCCCAGCCTTAGGCCCCCATACAAAACCCACGGCCCGTTTCCCTGGCAAACAAAATTAAGCTGCCCCGCTTCTGGATGGCAGATTGCAGGACGCACTTGGTAGTATCAAACCAGCCCGACTTGGCACTGGTGCCACCTTGGGTCTGGGAACCATCCTGCGTATCATGGATTTTCAGGAGCCAGCCGTCCACTGCCAGCCACAGGCCCCGAAACCCAAACAACAGCCTTTTTCTCTGGCAAACAAAATTCAGCTACCCCGCTTCTGGATGGCAGATTGCAGGAACCACTTGGTACTAACAAACCAGCCCGACTTGGCACTGGTGCCACCTTGGGTCTGGGAACCATCCTGCGTATCGTGGATTCTAAGGAGCCAGCTGGCCACGCCCAGCCACAGGCCCCAAAACACACACAACGGTGCTTTTCCCTGGAAAACAAAACTCGCCTGCCAAACATTTGATGGCAGATTGCAGGAGCCACTTGGTACTATCAAACCAGCCCAACTTGGCACTGGTGCCACCATGGGTCTGGTCACCATCCTGCCTATCGTAGCTTTTCAGGTGCCAGCCAGCCACGCCCAGCCAGAGGCCTCTAGACAAATATTTCGGCCCGTTTCCCTGGCAAACAAAAGTAAGCTACCCCGCTTCTGGATGGCAGATTGCAGGAGCCACTTTGCACCATCAAACCAGCCCAACTTGGCACTGCTGCCACCTCTGGTCTGGGAACCATCCTGCGTATCGTGGGTTCTAAGGAGCCAGCTGGCCACTCCCAGCCACAGGCCCCCAAACACAAACAACGGCGCTTTTCCCTGGAAAACAAAACTCGCCTGCCAACTTTTTGATGGCAGATTGCCGGAGCCACTTGGTACTATCAAACCAGCCCAACTTGGCACTGGTGCCACCATGGGTCTGGTCACCATCCTGCCTATCGTAGCTTTTCAGGAGCCAGCCGGTCACTCCCAGCCATAGGCCCCCAGACACAAACCTCGGCCCGTTTCCCTGGCAAACAAAAGTAAGCTGCCCCGCTTCTGCATGGCAGATTGCAGGAGCTATTTAGTACTATCAAACCAGCCCGACTTGGCACTGGTGACACCTCTGGTCTGGGAACCATCCTGCCTATCGTGGATTTTCAGGGGCCAGCCGGCCACTCTCAGCCATATGCCCCCAAAAACAAACCACGGCCCTTTTCTCTGGCAAACAAAACTCAACTGCCCCTCTTCTGGATGGCAAAATTTAGGACGCACTTTGTACTACGAAAACCGCCCGACGTGGCACTGGTGCCACCTTGTGTCAGGGAACCATCCTGCATATCGAGCTTTTTAAGGAGCCAGCCGGCCAGGCCCAGCCATATACCCCCAAAAACAAACCACGGACCATTTCTCATGGAAACAAAAATCCGCTGCCCCGCGTCTGGATGGCAGATTGCAGGAGCCACTTTGCACCATCAAACAAGCCCGACTTGGCACTGGTGCCACCTTGGGTCTGGGAACAATCCTGCATATCGTGGATTCTAAGGAGCCAGCCGGCCACTCCCAGCCACAGGCCCCCAAACACAAACAACGGCGCTTTTCCCTGGAAAACAAAACTCGCCTGCCAGCTTTTTGATGGCAGATTGCAGCAGCCACTTGGTACTATCAAATCATCCCAACTTGGCACTGGTGCCACTATGGGTCTGGGAACCATCCTGCCTATTGTAGCATTTCAGGAGCCAGCCGGTCACTCCCAGCCATAAAACCCCAGACACAACCCTCGGACCGTTTCCCTGGCAAACACAATTAAGCTGCCCCGATTCTGGATGGCAGATTGCAGGAGCCACTTGGTAGTGTCAAACCAGCCCGACTTGGCACTGGTGCCACCTTGGGTCTGGGAACCATCCTGCGTATCGTGGATTCTCAGCAGCCACCCGGCCACTCTGAGCCACAGGCGCCCAAACACAAACAACGGCGCTTTTCCATGGAAAACAAAAATCGCCTGCCAACATTTTGATGGCAGATTGCAGGAGCCACTTGGTGCTATCAAACCAGCCCAACTTGGCACTGGTGCCACCATGTGTCTGGTCACCATCCTGCCTATCGTAGCTTTTCAGGACCCAGCCGGTCACTCCCAGCCATAGACCCCCAGACACAAACCTCGGCCCGTTTCCCTGGAAAACAAAAGTAAGCTGCCCCGATTCTGGATGGCAGATTGCAGGAGCCACTTGGTACTATCAAATCAGCCCAACTTGGCACTGGTGCCACCATGGGTCTGGTAAACATCCTGCCTATCGTAGCTTTTCAGGAGCCAGCCGGTCACTCCCTGCCATAGGCCCCCAGACACAAACCTCGGCCCGTTTCCCTGGCAAACAAAAGTAAACTGCCCCGCTTTTGGATGGCAGATTGCAGGATGCATTTGGTACTATCAAACCTGCCGGACTTGGCCCTCGTGCCACCTTGGCTCTGGGAACCATGCTGCGTAACGTAGATTCTACGAGGACAGGCGGCCACTCCCAGCCACAGGCCTCTAAACAAAAACAACGGCGCTTTTCCCTGGAAAACAAAACTCGCCTGCCAAATTTTTGATTGCAGATTGCAGGAGCCACTTGGTACTATCAAACCAGCCCAACTTGGTACTGGTGCCACCATGGGTCTGGTCACCATCCTGCCTATCGTAGCTTTTCAGGAGCCAGCCGGTCACTCCCAGCCATAGGCCGCCAGACAAATATCTCGGCCCGTTTCCCTGGCAAACAAAAGTAAGCTGCCCCGCTTCTGGATGGCAGATTACAGCAGCCACATGGTACTATCAAACCAGGCCAACATGGCACTGGTGCCACCTTGGCTCTGGGAACCATCCTGCCTATCGTGGATTTTCAGGGGCCAGCCGGCCACTCTCAGCCATATGCCCCCAAACACATACCACGGCCCTTTGCTCTGGCAAACAAAACTCAACTGCCCCTCTTCTGGATGGCAAATTGCAGGACGCACTTGGTACTACGAAAACAGCCCGACTTGGCAGTGATGCCACCTTGGGTCAGGGAACAATCCTGCGTATCGATCTTTTTAAGGAGCCAGCCGGCCACGTCCAGCCATATACCCCCAAAAAAAAACCACGGAACTTTTCTCCAGCAAACAAAAATCCGCTGCCCCGCGTCTGAATGGCAGATTTCAGGAGCTATTTAGTATTATCAAACCAGCCCGACTTGGCACTGGTGCCACCATGAGTCTGGTAACCATCCTGCCTATCGTAGCTTTTCAGTAGCCAGCCGGTCACTCCCAGCCATAGGCCCCCAGACACAAACCTCGGCCCGTTTCCCTGGGAAACAAAAGTAAGCTGCCCCGCTTCTGGATGGCAGATTGCAGGAGCCACTTGGTACTATCAAACCAGCCCAACTTGGCACTGGTGCCACCTTGGCTCTGGGAACCATCCTGCGTATCCTGGGTTCAAAGGAGGCAGCCGGCCACTCCCAGCCACAGGCCTCTAAACAAGAACAACGGCGCTTTTCCCTGGAAAACAAAAGTCGCGTGACAACTTTTTGATGGCAGATTGCAGGAGCCACTTGGTACTATCAAACCAGCCCAACTTGGCACTGGTGCCACCATGGGTCTGGTCACCATCCTGCCTATCGTAGCTTTTCAGGAGCCAGCCGCTCACTCCCAGCCATAGGCCCCCAGACAAATATCTCGGCCCATTTCCCTGGCAAACAAAAGTAAGCAGCCCCGCTTCTGGATGGCAGATTGCAGGAGCCACATGTTACTATCAAACCAGCCCAACTTGGCATTGGTGCCACCATGGGTCTGGTCACCATCCTGCCTATCGTAGCTTTTCAGGAGCCAGCCGGTCACTCCCAGCCATAGGCCCCCAGACACAAAGCTCTACCCGTTTCCCTGGCAAACAAAAGTAAGCTACCCCGCTTCTGGATGGCAGATTGCAGGAGTCACTTTGCACCATCAAACCAGCCCGACTTGGCACTGGTGCCACCTCTGGTCTGGGACCCATCCTGCGTATCGTGGATTCTAAGGAGACAGCTGGCCAGTCCTAGCCACAGGCCCCCAAACACAAACAACGGCGCTTTTCCCTGGAAAACAAAACTCGCTTGCCAACTTTTTGATGGCAGATTGCAGGAGCCACTTGGTACTATCAAACCACCCCAACTTGGCAACAAGTGGTTCCTGCAATCTGACATCCAGAAGCGGGGCAGCTTACTTTTGTTTGCCAGGGAAATGGACCGTTGTTTGTGTTTGGAGGCGCATGGCTGGGAGTGGCCGACTGGCTCCTTAAAATCCACGATACGCAGCATGGTTCCCAGACCAGAGGTGGCACCAGTGCAAGTCGGGCTGGTTTGATAGTACAAAGTGGCTCCTGCAATCTGCCATCCAGAAGCGGGGCAGCTTACTTTTGTTTGCCAGGGAAACGGGCCGTGCTTTCTGTCTCGGAGCCTATGGCAGGGAGTGACCGGCTGGCTCCTGAAAAGCTACGATAGGCAGGATGGTGACCAGACCCATGGTGGCACCAGTGCCAAGTTGGGTTGGTTTGATAGTACCAAGTGGCTCCTGCAATCTGCCATCAAAAAGTTTGCAGGCGAGTTTTGATTTCCAGGGAAAAGCGCAATTGTTTGTGTTTGGGGACCTGTGGTTGGGAGTGCCCGGCTGGCTCCTTAGAAACCACGATACGCAGCATGGTTCCCAGACAAGAGGTGCCACCAGTGCCAAGTTGGGCTGGTTTGATACTACCAAGTGGTTCCTGCAATCAGCCATCCAGAAGCGGGGCAGCTTACTTTTGTTTGCCACGGAAATGGGCCGTTGTTTGTGTTTGGGGGCCTGTGGCTGGGAGTGGCCGACTGGCTCCTTAGAATCCACGATACGCAGGATGGGTCCCAGACCAGAGGTGGCACCAGTGCCAAGTCGGGCTGGTTTGATGGTGCAAAGTGGCTCCTGCAATCTGCCATCCAGAAGCGGGGTAGCTTACTTTTGTTTGCCAGGGAAACGGGCCGAGCTTTTTGTCTGGGGGCCTATGGCGGGGAGTGACCGGCTGGCTCCTGAAAAGCTAAGATAGGCAGGATGCTGACCAGACCCATGGTGGCACCAGTGCCAAGTTGGGCTGATTTGATAAAACCAAGTGGCTCCTGCAATCTGCCATCAAAAAGTTGGCAGGAGAGTTTTGTTTTCCAGGGAAAAGCGCCGTTGTTTGTGTTTGGGGGCCTGTGGCTGGGAGTGGCCGGCTGGCTCCTTAGAATCCACGATACGCAGCATGGTATCCAGACCCAAGGTGGCACCAGTGCCAAGTTTTGCTGGTTTGATAGTACCAAGTGGTTCCTGCAATCTGCCATCCAGAAGCAGGGCAGCTTACTTTTGTTTGCCAGGGAAACGGGCCGAGGTTTTTGTCTGGGGGCCTATGGCTGGGAGTGACTGGCTGGCTCCTGAAAAGCTACGATAGGCAGGATGGTGACCAGACCCATGGTGGCACCAGTGCCAAGTTGGGCTGATTTGATAGTACCAAGTGGCTCCTGCAATCTGCCGTCAAAATTTGGCAGGCGAGTTTTTATTTTCCAGGGAAAAGCGCCGTTGTTTTTGTTTGGGGGCCTCTGGCTGGGAGTGGCCGGCTGGCTAATTAGAATCCACGATACGCAGGATGGTTCCCAGACCCAAGGTGGCACCAGTGCCAAGTCGGGCTAGTATGATGGTGCAAAGTGGCTCCTGCAATCTGCCATCCAGAAGCGGGGCAGCTTACTTTTGTTTGCCAGGGAAACGGTCCGAGCTTTGTGTCTCGGGGCCTATGGCTGGGAGTGACCGGCTGGCTCCTGAAAAGCTACGATAGGCAGGATGGTGACCAGACCCATGGTGGCACCAGTGCCAAGTTGGGCTGGTTTGATAGTACCAAGTGGCTCCTGCAATTTGCCATCAAAATGTCGGCAGGCGAGTTTTGTTTTCCAGGGAAAAGCGCCGTTGTTTGTGTTTGGGGGCCTGTGGGTGGGAGTGGCCGGCTCGCACCTTAGAATCCACGATACGCAGGATGGTTCCCAGACCTGAGGTGGCACCAGTGCCAAGTCGGGCTGGTTTTATAGTACCACGTGCGTCCTGCAATCTGCCATCCAGAAGCGGGGCAGCTTACTTTTGTTTGCCAGGGAAATGGGCCGAGCTTTGTGTCAGGGGGCCTATGGCTGGGAGTGACCGGCTGGCTCCTGAAAAGCTACGATAGGCAGGATGGTGACCAGACCCATGGTGGCACCAGTGCCATGTTCGGCTGATTTCATAGTACCAAGTGGCTCCTGCAATCTGCCATCAAAATTCGGCAGGCGAGTTTTGTTTTCCAGGGAAAAGCGCCGTTGATTGTGTCTGCGGGCCTGTGGCTGGAGTGGCCGGCTGGCTCCTTAGAATCCACGATACGCAGCATGGTTCCCAGACCCAAGGTGGCACCAGTGCCAAGTTGGGCTGGTTTGATAGTACCAAGTGGTTCCTGCAATCTGCCATGAAAAAGTTGGCAGGCGAGTTTTGTTTTCCAGGGAAAAGCGTCGTTGTTTGTGTTTGGGGGCCTGTGGCTGGGAGTGGCCGGCTGGCTCCTTAGAATCCACGATACGCAGGATGGTTCCCAGACCCAAGGTGGCACCAGTCCCAAGTTGGGCTGGTTTGATAGTACCAAGTGGCTCCTGCAATCTGCCATCCAGAAGCGGGGCAGCTTACTTTTGTTTGCCAGGGAAACGGGCCGAGGTTTGTGTCTGAGGGCCTATGGCTGGGAGTGACCGGCTGGCTCCTGAAAGGCTACGATAGGCAGGATGGTGACCAGACCCATGGTGGCACCAGTGCCAAGTTGGGCTGGTTTGATTGTACCAAGTGGCTCCTGCAATCTGCCATCAAAAAGTTGACAGGCGAGTTTTGTTTCCCAGGGAAAAGCGCCGTTGTTTGTGTTTGGGGGCCTGTGGCTGGGAGTGGCCGGCTGTCTAATTAGAATCCACGACAGGCAGGATGGTTCCCAGACCAGAGGTGACACCAGTGCCAAGTCGGGCTAGTTTGATGGTGAAAAGTGGCTGCTGCAATCTGCCATCCAGAAGCGGGTTAACTTACGTTTGTTTGCCAGGGAAAAGGGCCGAGGTTTTTGTCTGGGGGCCTATGGCTGGGAGTGACCGGGTGTCTCCTGAAAAGCAACGATAGGCAGGATGGTGACCAGACCCATGGTGGCACCAGTGCCATGTTCGGCTGATTGCATAGTACCAAGTGGCTCCTGCAATCTGCCATCAAAATGTTGGCAGGCGAGTTTTGTTTTCCAGGGAAAAGCGCCGTTGTTTGTGTCTGCGGGCCTGTGGCTGGAGTGGCCGGCTGGCTCCTTAGGATCCACGATACCCAGGATGGTTCCCAGACCAGAGGTGGCACCAGTACCAAGTCGGGCTGGTTTGATAATAACAAGTGGATCCTGCAATCTGCCATCCAGAAGCGGGGCAGCTTACTTTTGTTTGCCAGGGAAACGGTCCGAGGTTTGTGTCTGGGGGCCTATGGCTGGGAGTGACCGGCTGGCTCCTGAAAAGCTACGATAGGCAGGATGGTGACCAGACCCATGGTGGCACCAGTGCCAAGTTGGGCTGGTTTGATAGTACCAAGTGGCTCCTGCAATCTGCCATCAAAAAGTTGGCAGGCGAGTTTTGTTTTCCAGGGAAAAGCGCCGTTGTGTGTGTTTTGGGGCCTGTGGCTGGGAGTGGCCAGCTGGCTCCTTAGAATCCACGATACGCAGGATGGTTCCCAGACCCAAGGTGGCACCAGTGCCAAGTCGGGCTGGTTTGTTAGTACCAAGTGGTTCCTGCAATCTGCCATCCAGAAGCGGGGCAGCTGAATTTTGTTTGCCAGAGAAAAAGGCTGTTGTTTGTGTTTCGGGGCCTGTGGCTGGCAGTGGACGGCTGGCTCCTGAAAATCCATGATACGCAGCATGGTTCCCAGACCCAAGGTGGCACCAGTGCCAAGTCGGGCTGGTTTGATAATACTAAATAGCTCCTGCAATCTGCCATCCAGACGCGGGGCAGCGGATTTTTGCTTGCTGGAGAAAAGTTCCGTGGGTTTTTTTTGGGGGTATATGGCTGGACGTTGCCGGCTGACTCCTTAAAAACATCGATACGCAGGATGGTTCCCTGACCCAAGGTGGCATCACTGCCAAGTCGGGCTGTTTTCGTAGTACCAAGTGTCTCCTGCAATCTGCCATCCAGAAGCGGGGCAGCTTACTTTTGTTTGCCAGGGAAACGGGCCGAGGTATTTGTCTGGGGGCCTATGGCTGGGAGTGACCGGCTGGCTCCTGAAAAGCTACGATAGGCAGGATGGTGACCAGACCCATGGTGGCACCAGTGCCAAGTTGGGCTGGTTTGATAGTACCAAGTGGCTCCTGCAATCTGCCATCAAAAAGTTGGCAGGCGAGTTTTGTTTTCCAGGGTAACGCGCCGTTGTTTTTGTTTAGAGGCCTGTGGCTGGGAGTGTCCGCCTGTCCTCTTAGAATCTACGTTACGCAGCATGGTTCCCAGAGCCAAGGTGGCACCAGTGCCAAGTTGGGCTGCTTTGATAGTAGCAAGTGGTTCCTGCAATCTGCCATCCAGAAGAGGGGCAGCTTACTTTTGTTTGCCAGGGAAACGGGCCGAGGTATTTCTCTGGGGGCCTATGGCAGGGAGTGACCGGCCGGCTCCTGAAAAGCTAAGATAGGCAGGATGTTTACCAGACCCATGATGGCACCAGTGCCAAGTTGGGCTAATTTGATACTACCAAGTGGCTCCTGCAATCTGCCATCCAGAATCGGGGGTGCTTACTTTTGTTTTCCAGGGAAACGGGCCGAGGTTTGTGTCTGGGGGTTTATGGCTGGGAGTGACCGGCTGGCTCCTGAAAAGCTACGATAGGCAGGATGGTGACCAGACCCATGGTGGCACCAGTGCCAAGTTGGGCTGGTTTGATAGTACCAAGTGGCTCCTGCAATCTGCCATCAAAATGTTGGCAGGCGAGTTTTGTTTTCCAGGGAAAAGCGCCGTTGTTTGTGTTTGGGCGCCTGTGGCAGGGAGTGGCCGGGTGGCTGCTTAGAATCCACGATACGCAGGATGGTTCCCAGACCCAAGGTGGCACCAGTGCCAAGTCGGGCTGTTTTGACACCTCAAAGTGGCTCCTGCAATCTGCCATCCAGAATCGGGGCAGCTTAATTTTGTTTGCCAGGGAAACGGTCCGAGGTTTGTGATGGGGGCCTATGGCTGGGAGTGACCGGCTGGCTCCTGAAATGGTACAATTGGCAGGATGGTTCCCAGACCCATAGTGGCACCAGTGCCAAGTTGGGATGATTTGATAGTACCAAGTGGCTCCTGCAATCTGCCATCAAAAAGCTGGCAGGCGAGTTTTGTTTTCCAGGGAAAAGCGCCGTTGTTTGTATTTGGGGGCCTGTGGCTGGGAGTGGCCGCCTGGCGCCTTAGAATCTACGTTACGCAGCATGGTTCCCAGACCCAAAGTGGCACCAGTGTCAAGTTGGGCTGGTTTGATAGTACCAAGTGGCTCCTGCAATCTACCATCCAGAAGCGGGGTAGCTTACTTTTGTTTGCCAGGGAAACGGGCAGAGCTTTCTGTCTGGGGGCCTATGGTTGGGAGTAACCGGCTGGCTCCTGAAAAGCTACGATAGGCAGGATGGTTCCCAGATCCAAGATGGCACCAGTGCCAAGTCGGGGTGGTTTGATGGTGCAACGTGGCTCCTGCAATCTGCCATCCTGACGCGGGGCAGCGGATTTTTGTTTCCAAGAGAAATGGTCCGTGGTTTCTTTTTGGGGCTATATGGCTGGGCGTGGCCTGCTGGCTCCTTAAAAAGCTACGATAGGCAGGATGGTTCCCTGACCCAAGGTGGCACCAGTGCCAAGTCGGGCGGTTTTCGTAGTACAAAGTGCGTCCTAAAATTTGCCATCCAGAAGAGGGGCAGTTGAGTTTTGTTTACCAGAGAAAAGGGCCGTGGTTTGTTTTTGGGGGCATATGGCTGATAGTGGCCGTCTGGCGCCTGAAAATCCACGATAGGCAGGATGGTTCCCAGACCAGAGGTGGCACCAGTGCCAAGTCGGGCTGGTTTGATAGTACTAAATAGCACCTGCAATCTGCCATGCAGAAGCGGGGCAGCTTACTTTTGTTTGCCAGGGAAACGGGCCGAGGTTTGTGTCTGGGGGCCTATGGCTGGGAGTGACCGCTGGCTCCTGAAAAGCTACGATAGGCAGGATGGTTACCAGACCCATGGTGGCACCAGTGCCAAGTTGGGCTGGTTTGATAGTACCAAGTGGCTCCTGCAATCTGCCATCAAAAAGTTGTCAGGCGAGTTTTGTTTTCCAGGGAAAAGCGCCGTTGTTTGTGTTTGGGGGACTGTTGGTGGGAGTGGCCGGCTGGCTCCTTAGAACACACGATACGCAGGATGGTTCCCAGACCCAAGGTGGCACCAGTGCCACGTCGGGCTGGTTTGATGGTGAAAAGTGGCTCCTGCAATCTGCCATCCTGAAGCGGGGTAGCTTACTTTTGTGTGCCAGGGAAACGGGCCGAGGTTTATGACTGGGGGCCTAGGGCTAGGAGTGACCGGCTGGCTCCTGAAAAGCAACAATAGGCAGGATGGTTCCCAGACCCAAGGTGGCACCAGTGCCAAGTTGGGCTGGTTTGATGGTACCAACTGGCTCCTGCAATCTGCCATCTAAAAGTTGTCAGGCGAGTTTTGTTTTCCAGGGAAAAGCGCCGTTGATTTTGTTTGGAGGCCTGTGGCTGGCAGTGGCTGCCTGTCGTCTTAGAATCCGGGTTACGCAGCATGGTTCCCAGAGCCAAGGTGGCACCAGTGCCAAGTTGGGCTGGTTTGATGGTGCAAAGTGGCTCCTGCAATCTGCCATCCAGAAGTGCGGTAGCTTACTTTTGTGTGCCAGGGAAACAGGCCGAGGTTTGTGTCTGGGGGCCTATGGCTGGGAGTGACCGGCTGGCTCCTGAAAAGCTACGATAGGCAGGATGGTGACCAGACCCATGGTGGCACCAGTGCCAAGTTGGGCTGGTTTGATAGTACCAAGTGGCTCCTGCAATCTGCCATCAAAAAGTTGGCAGGCGAGTTTTGTTTTCCAGGGAAAAGCGCCGTTGTGTGTGTTTTGGGGCCTGTGGCTGGGAGTGGCCAGCTGGCTCCTTAGAATCCACGATACGCAGGATGGTTCCCAGACCCAAGGTGGCACCAGTGCCAAGTCGGGCTGGTTTGTTAGTACCAAGTGGTTCCTGCAATCTGCCATCCAGAAGCGGGGCAGCTTAATTTTGTTTGCCAGGGAAACGGTCCGAGGTTTGTGATGGGGGCCTATGGCTGGGAGTGACCGGCTGGCTCCTGAAATGGTACAATTGGCAGGATGGTTCCCAGACCCATAGTGGCACCAGTGCCAAGTTGGGATGATTTGATAGTACCAAGTGGCTCCTGCAATCTGCCATCAAAAAGCTGGCAGGCGAGTTTTGTTTTCCAGGGAAAAGCGCCGTTGTTTGTATTTGGGGGCCTGTGGCTGGGAGTGGCCGCCTGGCGCCTTAGAATCTACGTTACGCAGCATGGTTCCCAGACCCAAAGTGGCACCAGTGTCAAGTTGGGCTGGTTTGATAGTACCAAGTGGCTCCTGCAATCTACCATCCAGAAGCGGGGTAGCTTACTTTTGTTTGCCAGGGAAACGGGCAGAGCTTTCTGTCTGGGGGCCTATGGTTGGGAGTAACCGGCTGGCTCCTGAAAAGCTACGATAGGCAGGATGGTTCCCAGATCCAAGATGGCACCAGTGCCAAGTCGGGGTGGTTTGATGGTGCAACGTGGCTCCTGCAATCTGCCATCCTGACGCGGGGCAGCGGATTTTTGTTTCCAAGAGAAATGGTCCGTGGTTTCTTTTTGGGGCTATATGGCTGGGCGTGGCCTGCTGGCTCCTTAAAAAGCTACGATAGGCAGGATGGTTCCCTGACCCAAGGTGGCACCAGTGCCAAGTCGGGCGGTTTTCGTAGTACAAAGTGCGTCCTAAAATTTGCCATCCAGAAGAGGGGCAGTTGAGTTTTGTTTACCAGAGAAAAGGGCCGTGGTTTGTTTTTGGGGGCATATGGCTGATAGTGGCCGTCTGGCGCCTGAAAATCCACGATAGGCAGGATGGTTCCCAGACCAGAGGTGGCACCAGTGCCAAGTCGGGCTGGTTTGATAGTACTAAATAGCACCTGCAATCTGCCATGCAGAAGCGGGGCAGCTTACTTTTGTTTGCCAGGGAAACGGGCCGAGGTTTGTGTCTGGGGGCCTATGGCTGGGAGTGACCGCTGGCTCCTGAAAAGCTACGATAGGCAGGATGGTTACCAGACCCATGGTGGCACCAGTGCCAAGTTGGGCTGGTTTGATAGTACCAAGTGGCTCCTGCAATCTGCCATCAAAAAGTTGTCAGGCGAGTTTTGTTTTCCAGGGAAAAGCGCCGTTGTTTGTGTTTGGGGGACTGTTGGTGGGAGTGGCCGGCTGGCTCCTTAGAACACACGATACGCAGGATGGTTCCCAGACCCAAGGTGGCACCAGTGCCACGTCGGGCTGGTTTGATGGTGAAAAGTGGCTCCTGCAATCTGCCATCCTGAAGCGGGGTAGCTTACTTTTGTGTGCCAGGGAAACGGGCCGAGGTTTATGACTGGGGGCCTAGGGCTAGGAGTGACCGGCTGGCTCCTGAAAAGCAACAATAGGCAGGATGGTTCCCAGACCCAAGGTGGCACCAGTGCCAAGTTGGGCTGGTTTGATGGTACCAACTGGCTCCTGCAATCTGCCATCTAAAAGTTGTCAGGCGAGTTTTGTTTTCCAGGGAAAAGCGCCGTTGATTTTGTTTGGAGGCCTGTGGCTGGCAGTGGCTGCCTGTCGTCTTAGAATCCGGGTTACGCAGCATGGTTCCCAGAGCCAAGGTGGCACCAGTGCCAAGTTGGGCTGGTTTGATGGTGCAAAGTGGCTCCTGCAATCTGCCATCCAGAAGTGCGGTAGCTTACTTTTGTGTGCCAGGGAAACAGGCCGAGGTTTGTGTCTGGGGGCCTATGGCTGGGAGTGACCGGCTGGCTCCTGAAAAGCTACGATAGGCAGGATGGTGACCAGACCCATGGTGGCACCAGTGCCAAGTTGGGCTGGTTTGATAGTACCAAGTGGCTCCTGCAATCTGCCATCAAAAAGTTGGCAGGCGAGTTTTGTTTTCCAGGGAAAAGCGCCGTTGTGTGTGTTTTGGGGCCTGTGGCTGGGAGTGGCCAGCTGGCTCCTTAGAATCCACGATACGCAGGATGGTTCCCAGACCCAAGGTGGCACCAGTGCCAAGTCGGGCTGGTTTGTTAGTACCAAGTGGTTCCTGCAATCTGCCATCCAGAAGCGGGGCAGCTGAATTTTGTTTGCCAGAGAAAAAGGCTGTTGTTTGTGTTTCGGGGCCTGTGGCTGGCAGTGGACGGCTGGCTCCTGAAAATCCATGATACGCAGCATGGTTCCCAGACCCAAGGTGGCACCAGTGCCAAGTAGGGCTGGTTTCATAGTACCCAGTGGCTCCTGCAATCTGCCATCCAGAAGAGGGGCAGTTGAGTTTTGTTTTCCAGAGAAAAGGGCCGTGGTTTGTGTTTGGGGCCTATGGCTGAGAGTGACCGGCTGGCTCCTGAAAAGCTACGATAGGCAGGATGGTGACCAGACCCATGGTGGCACAAGTGCCAAGTCGGGCTGGTTTGATAATACTAAATAGCTCCTGCAATCTGCCATCCAGACGCGGGGCAGCGGATTTTTGCTTGCTGGAGAAAAGTTCCGTGGGTTTTTTTTGGGGGTATATGGCTGGACGTTGCCGGCTGACTCCTTAAAAACATCGATACGCAGGATGGTTCCCTGACCCAAGGTGGCATCACTGCCAAGTCGGGCTGTTTTCGTAGTACCAAGTGCGTCCTGCAATTTGCCATCCAGAAGAGGGGCAGTTGAGTTTTGTTTACCAGAGAAAAGGGCCGTGGTTTGTGTTTGGGGGCATATGGCTGAGAGTGGCCGGCTGGCGCCTGAAAATCCACGATAGGCAGGATGGTTCCCAGAGCCAAGGTGGCACCAGTGCCATGTTGGCCTGGTTTGATAGTACCATGTGGCTCCTGCAATCTGCCATCCAGAAGCGGGGCAGCTTACATTTGTTTGCCAGGGAAACGGGCCGAGGTATTTGTCTGGGGGCCTATGGCTGGGAGTGACCGGCTGGCTCCTGAAAAGCTACGATAGGCAGGATGGTGACCAGACCCATGGTGGCACCAGTGCCAAGTTGGGCTGGTTTGATAGTACCAAGTGGCTCCTGCAATCTGCCATCCAGAAGCGGGGTAGCTTACTTTTGTTTGCCAGGGAAACGGGCAGAGCTTTCTGTCTGGGGGCCTATGGTTGGGAGTAACCGGCTGGCTCCTGAAAAGCTACGATAGGCAGGATGGTTCCCAGATCCAAGATGGCACCAGTGCCAAGTCGGGGTGGTTTGATGGTGCAAAGTGGCTCCTGCAATCTGCCATCCTGACGCGGGGCAGCGGATTTTTGTTTCCAAGAGAAATGGTCCGTGGTTTGTTTTTGGGGCTATGTGGCTGGGCGTGGCCTGCTGGCTCCTTAAAAAGATACGATAGGCAGGATGGTTTCCTGACCCAAGGTGGCACCAGTGCCAAGTCGGGCGGTATTCGTAGTACAAAGTGCGTCCTAAAATTTGCCATCCAGAAGAGGGGCAGTTGAGTTTTGTTTACCAGAGAAAAGGGCCGTGGTTTGTTTTTGGGGGCATATGGCTGATAGTGGCCGTCTGGCCCCTGAAAATCCACGATAGGCAGGATGGTTCCCAGACCAGAGGTGGCACCAGTGCCAAGTCGGGCTGGTTTGATAGTACTAAATAGCACCTGCAATCTGCCATGCAGAAGCGGGGCAGCTTACTTTTGTTTGCCAGGGAAACGGGCCGAGGTTTGTGTCTGGGGGCCTATGGCTGGGAGTGACCGCCTGGCTCCTGAAAAGCTACGATAGGCAGGATGGTTACCAGACCCATGGTGGCACCAGTGCCAAGTTGGGCTGGTTTGATAGTACCAAGTGGCTCCTGCAATCTGCCATCAAAAAGTTGGCAGGCCAGTTTTGTTTTCCAGGGAAAAGCGCCGTTGTTTGTGTTTGGGGGACTGTGGGTGGGAGTGGCCGGCTGGCTCCTTAGAACACACGATACGCAGGATGGTTCCCAGACCCAAGGTGGCACCAGTGTCACGTTGGGCTGGTTTGATGGTGAAAAGTGGCTCCTGCAATCTGCCATCCTGAAGCGGGGTAGCTTACATTTGTGTGCCAGGGAAACGGTCCGAGGTTTATGACTGGGGGCCTAGGGCTAGAAGTGACCGGCTGGCTCCTGAAAAGCAACAATAGGCAGGATGGTTCCCAGACCCAAGGTGGCACCAGTGCCAAGTCGTGCTGGTTTGATAGTCCCAAGTGGCTCCTGCAATCTGCCATCCAGAAGAGGGGCAGTTGAGTTTTGTTTTCCAGAGAAAAGGGCCGTGGTTTGTGTTTGGGGCCTATGGCTGAGAGTGACCGGCTGGCCCCTGAAAATCCACGATAGGAAGGATGATTCCCAGATCCAAGGTTGCACCAGTGCCATGTTGTGCTGGTGTGATAGTCCCAAGTGGCTCCTGCAATCTGCCATCCAGAAGCGGGGCAGCTTACTTTTGTTTGCCAGAGAAAAAGGCTGTGGTTTTTGTTTGGGGGCCTATGGCTGGGAGTGGCCGGCTGGCTCCTGAAAATCCATGATACGCAGCATGGTTCCCAGACCCAAGGTGGCACCAGTGCCAAGTGGGGCTGGTTTCACAGTGTCAAGTGCCTCCTGCAATCTCCCATCCAGAAGCGGGGCAGCTGAGTTTTGTTTGCCTGTGAAACGGGCCGTTGTTTTTGATTGGGGTCTGTGGCCGAGAGTGTCCAGCTGGCTCCTGACAATCCACAATACGCAGGATGGTTCCCAGACCCAAGGTGGCACCAGTGCCAAGTCGTGCTGGTTTGATAGTACCAAGTGCGTCCTGCAATTTGCCATCCAGAAGAGGGGCAGTTGAGTTTTGTTTGCCAGAGAAAAGCGCCGTTGTTTGTGTTTGGGGTCTTGTGGCTGGGAGTGGCCGACTGGCGCCTTAGAATCTGCGATACGCAGCATGGTTCCCAGACCCAAGGTGGCACCAGTGCCAAGTCGGGCTGGTTTGATAGTACCAAGTGGCTCCTGCAATCTGCCATCCAGAAGCGGGGCAGCTTACTTTTGTTTGCCAGGGAAACGGGCCGAGGTTTGTGACTGGGGGCCTATGGCTGGGAGTGACCGGCTGGCTCCTGGAAAGCTACAATAGGCAGGATGGTTACCAGACCCATGGTGGCACCAGTGCCAAGTTGGGCTGGTTTGATAGTACCAAGTTGCTCCTGCAATCTGCCATCAAAAAGTTGGCAGGCGAGTTTTGTTTTCCAGGGAAAAGCGCCGTTGTTTGTATTTGGGGGCCTGTGGGTGGGAGTGGCCGGCTGGCTCCTTAGAATCCACGATACGCAGGATGGTTCCCAGACCCAAGGTGGCACCAGTGCCAAGTCGGGCTGGTTTGATACTACCAAGTGGTTCCTGCAATCTGCCATCCAGAAGCAGGGCAGCTTACTTTTGTTTGCCAGGGAAACGGGCCGTGGGTTTTGTTTGGGGGCATATAGCTGAGAGTGGCCGGCTGGCCCCTGAAAATCCACGCTAGGCAGCATGGTTCCCAGATGCAAGGTGGCACCAGTGCCAAGTCGGGCTGGTTTGATGGGTCAAAGTGGCTCCTGCAATCTGCCATCCAGAAGCGGGGCAGCTGATTTTTGTTTGCCAGAGAAAAATTCCGTGGATTGTTTTTGGGGGCATATTGCTGGGAGTGGCCGGCTGGCTCCTTAAAATGCTCGATACGCATGATGGTTCCCAGGCCCAAGGTGTCACCACTACCAAGTCGGCCTGCGGTTTTAGTATCAAGTTCATCTTGCAATTTGCCATCCAGAAGAGGGGCAGTTGAGTTTTGTTTGCCAGAGAAATTAGCCGAGGTTTCTGTTTGGGGGCATATGGCTGAGAGTGGCCGGCTGGCCCCTGAAAATCCACGATACACAGCATGGTTCCCAGATCCAAGGTGGCACCAGTGCCAAGTTGGGCTGGTTTGATAGTCCCAAGTGTCTCCTGCAATCTGCCATCCAGAAGCGGGGCAGCTTACTTTTGTTTGCCAGAGAAATAGGCCTAGGTTTTTATTTGGGGGCCTGTGGCTAGGAGTGGCCGGCTGGCTCCTAAGAATCCACGATACGCAGGATGTTTACCAGACCCATGGTAGCACCAGTGCCAAGTTGGGCTGGTTTGATAGTACCAAGTGGCTCCTGCAAACTCCATCAAAAAGTTGGCAGGCGTGTTTTGTTTTCCAGGGAACAGCGCCGTTGATTTTGTTTGGGGGCCTGTGGCTGGGAGTGGCCGGCTGGCTCCTTAGAATCCACGATACGCAGGATGGTTCCCAGACCCAAGGTGGCACCAGTGCCAAGTCGGGCTGGTTTGATTACACCAAGTGACTCCTGCAATCTGCCATCCAGAAGTGAGGCAGCTAAGTTTTGTTTGCGAGAAAAAAGGGCCGTGGTTTTTGTTGGGGGCCTGTGGCTGGGAGTAGCCGGCTGGCTCCTTAAAATCCACGATAGGCAGGATGGTTCCCAGACCCAAGGTGGCACCAGTGCCAAGTCGGGCTGGTTTGATAGTACCAAGTGGCTCCTGCAATCTGCCATCCAGAAGCGGGGCAGCTGAGTTTTGTTTGCCAGAGAAAAAGGCTGTGGTTTTTGTTTGGGGGCCTGTGGCTGGCAGTGGCCGGCTGGCTCCTGAAAATCCACGATACGCAGCATGGTTCCCAGACCCAAGGTGGCACCAGTACAAAGTGGGGCTCGTTTGACAGTGTCAAGTGTCTCCTGCAATCTCCCATCCAGAAGCGGGGCAGCTGAGTTTTTTTTGCCAGGGAAACGGACCTTTGTTTTTGATTGGGGTCTGTGGCCGAGAGTGGTCGGCTGTCTCCTGACAATCCACAATACGCAGGATGGTTCCCAGACCAAAGGTGGCACCAGTGCCAAGTCGGGCTGGTTTGATAGTACCAAGTGTCTCCTGCACTCTGCCATCCAGAAGCAGGGCAGCTGAGTTTTGTTTGCCAGAGAAAAGGGCCGTGGGTTGTGTTTGGGGGCATATGGCTGGGAGTGGCCACCTGGCTCCTTAAAATGCACGATACGCCGCATGGTAACCAGACGCAAGGTGGCACCAGTGCCAAGTCGGGCTGTTTTTGTAGTACCCAGTGGCTCCTGCAATTTGCCATCCAGAAGCGGGGCAGCTAAATTTTGTTTGCTAGAGAAAAGGGCTGTGGTTTGTGTTTGGGGGCCTATGGCCGAGAGTGGTAGGCTGGCCCCTGAAAATCAACGATAGGCAGGATGGTTCCCAGATCCAAGGTGGCACCAGTGCCAAGTAAGGCTGGTTGTATGGTTCAAAGTGACTCCTGCAATCTGCCATCCAGAAGCGGGACAGCTGAGTTTTTTTTGCCAGAGAAAAGGTCCGTGGTTTCTTTTTGGGGCATACGGCTGGGAATTGCCGGCTGGCTCCTTAAAATGCTCGATACGCAGGATGGTTCCCAGAGCCAAGGTGGCACCACTGCCAAGTCGGGCTCTTTTTGTAGTACCAAGTGCGTCCTGCAATTTGCCATCCAGAAGAGGGGCAGTTGAGTTTTGTTTGCCAGAGAAAAGGGCCGAGGTTTGTGTTTGGGAGCATATGGCTGGGAATGACCGGCTGGCCCCTGAAAATCCACGATACGCCGGATGGTTCCCAGATCCAAGATGGTACCATTACCAAGTCGGGCTGCTTTGATAGTCCCAAGTGGCTCCTGCAAACTGCCATCCAGAAGCGGGGCAGCTGAGTTTTGTTTGCCAGGGAAATGGGCCGTTGTTTGTGTTTGGGGGCCTGTGGCTGGGAGTGTTCGGCTGGTTCCTGAATATGTACGATACGCAGGATTGTTCCCAGATCCAAGGTGGCAGCAGTGCCATGTTGTGCTGGTGTGATAGTCCCAAGTGGCTCCTGCAATCTGCCATCCAGAAGTGGGGCAGCTGAATTTTGTTTGACAGAGAAAAAGGCTGTGGTTTTTGTTTGGGGGCCTATGGCTGGGAGTGGCCGGCTGGCTCCTGAAAATCCATGATACGCAGCATGGTTCCCAGACCCAAGGTGGCACCAGTGCCAAGTGGGGCTGGTTTCACAGTGTCAAGTGCCTCCTGCAATCTCCCATCCAGAAGCGGGGCAGCTGAGTTTTGTTTGCCTGTGAAACAGGCCGTTGTTTTTGATTGGGGTCTGTGGCCGAGAATGTTCAGCTGGCTCCTGACAATCCACAATACGCAGGATGGTTCCCAGACCCAAGGTGGCACCAGTGCCAAGTCTTGCTGGTTTGATAGTACCAAGTGGCTCCTGCAATCTGCCATCCAGAAGAGGGGCAGTTGAGTTTTGTTTGCCAGAGGAAAGGGCCGTGGGTTGTGTTTGGGGGCATATGGCTGGGAGTGGCCGGCTGTCTCATAAAAAGATCGATACGCAGGATGGTTCCCAGACCCAAGGTGGCACCAGTGCCAAGTCGGGCTGTTTTTATAGTACCAAGTGCATCCTGCAATTTGCCATCCAGAAGAGGGGCAGTTGAGTTTTGTTTGCCAGAGAAAAGCGCCGTTGTTTGTGTTTGGGGGCTTGTGGCTGGGAGTGGCCGACTGGCGCCTTAGAATCTGCGATACGCAGCATGGTTCCCAGACCCAAGGTGGCACCAGTTCCAAGTTGGGCTGGTTTGATAGTACCAAGTGCGTCCTGCAATCTGCCATCCAGAAGCGGGGCAGCTTACTTTTGTTTGCCAGGGAAACGGGCCGAGGTTTGTGTCTGGGGGCCTATGGCTGGGAGTGACCGGCTGGCTCCTGGAAAGCTACAATAGGCAGGATGGTGACCAGACCCATGGTGGCACCAGTGCCAAGTTGGGCTGGTTTGATAGTACCAAGTTGCTCCTGCAATCTGCCATCAAAAAGTTGGCAGGCGAGTTTTGTTTTCCAGGGAAAAGCGCCGTTGTTTGTGTTTGGGGGCCTGTGGCTGGGAGTGGCCGGCTGGCTCCTTAGAATCCACGATACGCAGGATGGTTCCCAGACCCAAGGTGGCACCAGTGCCAAGTCGGGCTGGTTTGATACTACCAAGTGGTTCCTGCAATCTGCCATCCAGAAGCAGGGCAGCTTACTTTTGTTTGCCAGGGAAACGGGCCGTGGGTTTTGTTTGGGGGCATATAGCTGAGAGTGGCCCGCTGGCCCCTGAAAATCCACGCTAGGCAGCATGGTTCCCAGATGCAAGGTGGCACCAGTGCCAAGTCGGGCTGGTTTGATGGTGCAAAGTGGCTCCTGCAATCTGCCATCCAGAAGCGGGGCAGCTGATTTTTGTTTGCCAGAGAAAAATTCCGTGGATTGTTTTTGGGGGCATATTGCTGGGAGTGGCCGGCTGGCTCCTTAAAATGCTCGATACGCATGATGGTTCCCAGGCCCAAGGTGTCACCACTACCAAGTTGGCCTGCGGTTTTAGTATCAAGTTCATCCTGCAATTTGCCATCCAGAAGAGGGGCAGTTGAGTTTTGTTTGCCAGAGAAACGGGCCGAGGTTTCTGTTTGGGGACATATGGCTGAGAGTGGCCGGCTGGCCCCTGAAAATCCACGATACACAACATGGTTCCCAGATCCAAGGTGGCACCAGTGCCAAGTTGGGCTGGTTTGATAGTCCCAAGTGTCTCCTGCAATCTGCCATCCAGAAGCGGGGCAGCTTACTTTTGTTTGCCAGAGAAATAGGCCTAGGTTTTTGTTTGGGGGCCTGTGGCTAGGAGTGGCCTGCTGGCTCCTAAGAATCCACGATACGCAGGATGTTTACCAGACCCATGGTGGCACCAGTGCCAAGTTGGGCTGGTTTGATAGTACCAAGTGGCTCCTGCAAACTCCATCAAAAAGTTGGCAGGCGTGTTTTGTTTTCCAGGGAACAGCGCCGTTGATTTTGTTTGGGGGCCTGTGGCTGGGAGTGGCCGGCTGGCTCCTTAGAATCCACGATACGCAGGATGGTTCCCAGACCCAAGGTGACACCAGTGCAAAGTCGGGCTGGTTTGATTACACCAAGTGGCTCCTGCAATCTGCCATCCATAAGTGAGGCAGCTAAGTTTTGTTTGCCAGAAAAAAGGGCCGTGGTTTTTGTTGGGGGCCTGTGGCTGGGAGTAGCCGGCTGGCTCCTTAAAATCCACGATAGGCAGTATGGTTCCCAGACCCAAGGTGGTACCAGTGCCAAGTCGGGCTGGTTTGATAGTACCAAGTGGCTCCTGCAATCTGCCATCCAGAAGCGGGGTAGCTTACTTTTGTTTGCCAGGGAAACGGGCCGAGCTTTGTGTCTCGGGGCCTATGGCAGGGAGTGACCGGCTGGCTTCTGAAAAGCTACGATAGGCAGGATGGTGACCAGACCCATGGTGGCACCAGTGGCAAGTTGGGCTGGTTTGATAGTACCAAGTGGCTCCTGCAATCTGCCATCAAAAAGTTGGCAGGCGAGTTTTGTTTTCCAGGGAAAAGCGCCGTTGTGTGTGTTTTGGGGCCTGTGGCTGGGAGTGGCCAGCTGGCTCCTTAGAATCCACGATACGCAGGATGGTTCCCAGACCCAAGGTGGCACCAGTGCCAAGTCGGGCTGGTTTGTTAGTACCAAGTGGTTCCTGCAATCTGCCATCCAGAAGCGGGGCAGCTGAATTTTGTTTGCCAGAGAAAAAGGCTGTTGTTTGTGTTTCGGGGCCTGTGGCTGGCAGTGGACGGCTGGCTCCTGAAAATCCATGATACGCAGCATGGTTCCCAGACCCAAGGTGGCACCAGTGCCAAGTAGGGCTGGTTTCATTGTACCCAGTGGCTCCTGCAATCTGCCATCCAGAAGAGGGGCAGTTGAGTTTTGTTTTCCAGAGAAAAGGGCCGTGGTTTGTGTTTGGGGCCTATGGCTGAGAGTGACCGGCTGGCCCCTGAAAATCCACGATAGGAAGGATGATTCCCAGATCCAAGGTGGCACCAGTGCCATGTTGTGCTGGTGTGATAATCCCAAGTGGCTCCTGCAATCTGCCATCCAGAAGCGGGGCAGCTGAATTTTGTTTGCCAGAGAAAAAGGCTGTGGTTTTTGTTTGGGGGCCTATGGCTGGGAGTGGCCGGCTGGCTCCTGAAAATCCATGATACGCAGCATGGTTCCCAGACCCAAGGTGGCACCAGTGCCAAGTGGGGCTGGTTTCACAGTGTCAAGTGCCTCCTGCAATCTCCCATCCAGCAGCGGGGCAGCTGAGTTTTGTTTGCCTGTGAAACGGGCCGTTGTTTTTGATTGGGGTCTGTGGCCGAGAGTGTCCAGCTGGCTCCTGACAATCCACAATACGCAGGATGGTTCCCAGACCCAAGGTGGCACCAGTGCCAAGTCGTGCTGGTTTGATAGTACCAAGTGCGTCCTGCAATTTGCCATCCAGAAGAGGGGCAGTTGAGTTTTGTTTGCCAGAGAAAAGCGCCGTTGTTTGTGTTTGGGGTCTTGTGGCTGGGAGTGGCCGACTGGCGCCTTAGAATCTGCGATACGCAGCATGGTTCCCAGACCCAAGGTGGCACCAGTGCCAAGTCGGGCTGGTTTGATAGTACCAAGTGGCTCCTGCAATCTGCCATCCAGAAGCGGGGCAGCTTACTTTTGTTTGCCAGGGAAACGGGCCGAGGTTTGTGACTGGGGGCCTATGGCTGGGAGTGACCGGCTGGCTCCTGGAAAGCTACAATAGGCAGGATGGTGACCAGACCCATGGTGGCACCAGTGCCAAGTTGGGCTGGTTTGATAGTACCAAGTTGCTCCTGCAATCTGCCATCAAAAAGTTGGCAGGCGAGTTTTGTTTTCCAGGGAAAAGCGCCGTTGTTTGTGTTTGGGGGCCTGTGGCTGGGAGTGGCCGGCTGGCTCCTTAGAATCCACGATACGCAGGATGGTTCCCAGACCCAAGGTGGCACCAGTGCCAAGTCGGGCTGGTTTGATACTACCAAGTGGTTCCTGCAATCTGCCATCCAGAAGCAGGGCAGCTTACTTTTGTTTGCCAGGGAAACGGGCCGTGGGTTTTGTTTGGGGGCATATAGCTGAGAGTGGCCAGCTGGCCCCTGAAAATCCACGCTAGGCAGCATGGTTCCCAGATGCAAGGTGGCACCAGTGCCAAGTCGGGCTGGTTTGATGGGTCAAAGTGGCTCCTGCAATCTGCCATCCAGAAGCGGGGCAGCTGATTTTTGTTTGCCAGAGAAAAATTCCGTGGATTGTTTTTGGGGGCATATTGCTGGGAGTGGCCGGCTGGCTCCTTAAAATGCTCGATACGCATGATGGTTTCCAGGCCCAAGGTGTCACCACTACCAAGTCGGCCTGCGGTTTTAGTATCAAGTTCATCTTGCAATTTGCCATCCAGAAGAGGGGCAGTTGAGTTTTGTTTGCCAGAGAAATTAGCCGAGGTTTCTGTTTGGGGGCATATGGCTGAGAGTGGCCGGCTGGCCCCTGAAAATCCACGATACACAGCATGGTTCCCAGATCCAAGGTGGCACCAGTGCCAAGTTGGGCTGGTTTGATAGTCCCAAGTGTCTCCTGCAATCTGCCATCCAGAAGCGGGGCAGCTTACTTTTGTTTGCCAGAGAAATAGGCCTAGGTTTTTGTTTGGGGGCCTGTGGCTAGGAGTGGCCGGCTGGCTCCTAAGAATCCACGATACGCAGGATGTTTACCAGACCCATGGTGGCACCAGTGCCAAGTTGGGCTGGTTTGATAGTACCAAGTGGCTCCTGCAAACTCCATCAAAAAGTTGGCAGGCGTGTTTTGTTTTCCAGGGAACAGCGCCGTTGATTTTGTTTGGGGGCCTGTGGCTGGGAGTGGCCGGCTGGCTCCTTAGAATCCACGATACGCAGGATGGTTCCCAGACCCAAGGTGGCACCAGTGCCAAGTCGGGCTGGTTTGATTACACCAAGTGACTCCTGCAATCTGCCATCCAGAAGTGAGGCAGCTAAGTTTTGTTTGCCAGAAAAAAGGGCCGTGGTTTTTGTTGGGGGCCTGTGGCTGGGAGTAGCTGGCTGGCTCCTTAAAATCCACGATAGGCAGGATGGTTCCCAGACCCAAGGTGGCACCAGTGCCAAGTCGGGCTGGTTTGATAGTACCAAGTGGCTCCTGCAATCTGCCATCCAGAAGCGGGGCAGCTGAATTTTGTTTGCCAGAGAAAAAGGCTGTGGTTTTTGTTTGGGGGCCTGTGGCTGGCAGTGGCCGGCTGGCTCCTGAAAATCCACGATACGCAGCATGGTTCCCAGACCCAAGGTGGCACCAGTACAAAGTGGGGCTCGTTTGACAGTGTCAAGTGCCTCCTGCAATCTCCCATCCAGAAGCGGGGCAGCTGAGTTTTTTTTGCCAGGGAAACGGACCTTTGTTTTTGATTGGGGTCTGTGGCCGAGAGTGGTCGGCTGTCTCCTGACAATCCACAATACGCAGGATGGTTCCCAGACCAAAGGTGGCACCAGTGCCAAGTCGGGCTGGTTTGATAGTACCAAGTGTCTCCTGCACTCTGCCATCCAGAAGCGGGGCAGCTGAGTTTTGTTTGCCAGAGAAAAGGGCCGTGGGTTGTGTTTGGGGGCATATGGCTGGGAGTGGCCACCTGGCTCCTTAAAATGCACGATACGCCGCATGGTAACCAGACGCAAGGTGGCACCAGTGCCAAGTCGGGCTGTTTTTGTAGTACCCAGTGGCTCCTGCAATTTGCCATCCAGAAGCGGGGCAGCTAAATTTTGTTTGCTAGAGAAAAGGGCTGTGGTTTGTGTTTGGGGGCCTATGGCCGAGAGTGGTAGGCTGGCCCCTGAAAATCAACGATAGGCAGGATGGTTCCCAGATCCAAGGTGGCACCAGTGCCAAGTAAGGCTGGTTGTATGGTTCAAAGTGACTCCTGCAATCTGCCATCCAGAAGCGGGACAGCTGAGTTTTTTTTGCCAGAGAAAAGGTCCGTGGTTTCTTTTTGGGGCATACGGCTGGGAATTGCCGGCTGGCTCCTTAAAATGCTCGATACGCAGGATGGTTCCCAGAGCCAAGGTGGCACCACTGCCAAGTCGGGCTCTTTTTGTAGTACCAAGTGCGTCCTGCAATTTGCCATCCAGAAGAGGGGCAGTTGAGTTTTGTTTGCCAGAGAAAAGGGCCGAGGTTTGTGTTTGGGAGCATATGGCTGGGAATGACCGGCTGGCCCCTGAAAATCCACGATACGCCGGATGGTTCCCAGATCCAAGATGGTACCATTACCAAGTCGGGCTGCTTTGATAGTCCCAAGTGGCTCCTGCAAACTGCCATCCAGAAGCGGGGCAGCTGAGTTTTGTTTGCCAGGGAAATGGGCCGTTGTTTGTGTTTGGGGGCCTGTGGCTGGGAGTGTTCGGCTGGTTCCTGAATATGTACGATACGCAGGATTGTTCCCAGATCCAAGGTGGCAGCAGTGCCATGTTGTGCTGGTGTGATAGTCCCAAGTGGCTCCTGCAATCTGCCATCCAGAAGTGGGGCAGCTGATTTTTGTTTGCCAGAGAAAAGGTCCGTGGTTTGTGTTTGGGGGCATATGGCTGAGAGTGGCCGGCTGGCCCCTGAAAATCCACGATACACAGGATGGTTCCCAGATCCAAGGTGGCACCTGTGCCAAGTCGGGCTGATTTGATAGTACTAAGTAGCTCCTGCAATCTGCCATCCAGAAGCGGGACAGCTTACTTTTGTTTGCCAGGGAAACGGGCCGAGGTTTCTGTTTGGGGGCCTATGGCTGGGAGTGACCGGCTGGCTCCTGAAAAGCTACAATAGGCAGGATGGTTCCCAGAGCCAAGGTGGCACCAGTGCCAAGTTGGGCTGGTTTGATAGTACCAAGTGGTTCCTGCAATCTGCCATCCAGAAGCAGGGCAGCTGAGTTTTGTTTGCCAGAGAAAAGGGCTTGGTTTGTGTTTGGGGGCATATGGCTGTGTGTGGCCAGCTGGCTCCTTAAAATGCACGATATGCAACATGGCTCCCAGACCCATAGTGGCACCAGTGCCAAGTCGGGCTGGTTTGATAGTACCAAGTGGCTCCTGCAATCTTCCATGATCACGTGGAGAAATACTTTCTGGTTTCAGCCCCATGCTCTTTCTTCTCTCCCTCAACTTCTCTATCACCTCTCATCTGGTTCACATGCGCTGTCTTCAAGGTCCACAGGCTACTTTTCACAGAATCTTCTGGCCTGATGAAGTAAGAATGATGAATAGAACAGAGCTGGGATCTATTTTCCAGTTTGGATAAAATGCATTCTGCACACAAATCCAAGGAGAACGTGCTGCCCCAATGCCCAGAAAATCTTTCACTCCTGCTAGTGTTCTACGTCAACCGCAACTTAGTCTGAAAGAAAAGCTTTTTCTCTGAGAGCATCTGAGAGGTTTGCATGAAGCACTGATATCTGACATATGCAATTTTGAATAGGAGAGGAAAAAGAAAATGGCAAGGAGTTTTTAATTTTAGTGGTTTCAATTTTAATTTCCGTGCACTTTTTCAAAACTTGTCAGCTCAAATGCCCATCAACATCTTTTAGTCATCTGTAAGTCAGTATTCATATAAAATGTGCTTCAAATCCAAAGAATTTCAAATTTGCACTCCAAGCTTCTATGCCTAGATTTATGATTTCCTACACATATTAGATGAAAGGAAGGCCTTTTTTACTGTGGGAGTGCTGGAACACTGGAACAGGTTGCCCAGAGAAGTTGTGGGTGTCCCATCCCTGAAAGTATTCAAGGTCACCTTGGACGGGGCTTGGAGCAGCAACAAAGGAGAAGCTTGATGGTAGAGAAACAAAGTTGGACTATAGAAGAAACTCGGATTGAAGTATAGGATCAAGTTTTCTCTCAGCTCTTGGGGTAAATTCAAAGTTGTACAAAATGACATTTATCTGTGCTATTCACTACTGTAACAGAAAGTTTCATGAAAACTGTACAGAAGATAGTAAATTTTAAAAGAGATAAGAATTACAGCATAAAATCCATGGGATAGGTTACAACATGAGACACTCTCTAAGAGAAAATCTCTTTGTTTCAGCACTTCATCGGGGTAAGATTTCATGAAGTGCCAAAGAAGGCGGCAAAATATCATTCGGGACATTATTTACTGGAATTCAGCCTGGCCATTAGTAGGAACTGCCTTTGAACATATCATGTAGATATACCACACACGCTTTCCCTTCACTGAAAAATTACTGTTTACAACAAATAAGCAATTGACGATCAAAATTGATTGAAAGCATCTTAAACATGTCAAGTATTTCATTGTAGATGATCTGTGATCCAAATGCTTCTTCCACCTTCGAGAGGGACAGAAGAATTCTTCCATATCATGATGGTTTAAAATTGTATCAACCAATGTTTTCTGCTGAAAAGATATCATCTATTTTTTTCTATTTTTGGAAGAAAATATTCCTAGACATACAACAGGTGAGAACTAAGTAATTTTAAAGAAACAAATGAAATGAAAATATTCTGTAAATAGAATGAAATGAAAAGCTGTGTTTTAAATAGGAGCTAAATATTAAACAGAATTTTTGTACCAGGCATTTGAATTACTGCACCAGCTCTTTTGCCCATCAAGAGAGGCATTTAGCATTTCAGTCTTTTCCAAGGTGTTCATGATCTGCTATGCTGATCTCTGTGTGTGCCTAGGTGTGTGTGGAGGGGGGGGCATATGAAGGGGAGTGTGTATGTTTGCTTTACAATTGTTGTGGCAGATTCATGCCTCAGCTCCACATTTTGTTTTAAAAAGGTCACACCGAGTGGATATGAAGTTTACTATCAACAAGAGATCGATTCCCAAATCATCCATTTGACTCTCCCTTATAAATCATGTGCTTTGTTGCATATTTTATCAAATATACTTTCAAGCCAGATGGAGGAAGGAGGATGTGGGAATCCCTCCACCATCTTGCAACTTTTATGTAAGTAGGTTTTCAAGAAAATCATCATTTCTCTTTTAAATATGTCTGGAACAGGCATGATGGTAGTGTCAACCTGTTGGAGTTTTTGTTGCTGGAAGAAGTTGTACAAAAGGATTGGTTTTTACATTGACCAGTTACTGAATCAAGCGCAGGAATACATTGGAAATTTAGCTGGGGGTTCCTTTTCCCAGCAGACTACTTCTAGAACGAGCTTGTACACTGAAGCTGACTCTTTTGCTCTCTTTTTGTTTCTTTCCTATTTTCTTGGCTTCTTTGCCACTATCTAGACAATTTTGGAACTTTGTTCCCAACTAAAATGGTTTCAATAGTCTGATTGTGATCATACATTTTTACAAGGAATTTTTAAAATCTTTCCTCGAGTCCAGAAAGTCAAGGACTTAGATCTTTTTCTTCCCTTATCAATATTGCCATGAAATTGATAAATAAAGACCAACTCTTTATTTTTGTTTTTAACCCACGTAGATAATTCCCATCCATTAATCCATTTTGTGGACCAATAGCTGCCATTCTGATGGAAGCTGTCACTTCTTAACAATAGGCATTCTGTGACTATGTTGACTGCACTTTGGGTGAAGATCCTAACTGGTCTTAGATATACATAGGGAGAAATTTGCTCAGCCAGTGTCAGTCTTAAGCATGCGTATCAGAAGATCTTTCTAGAGCTGGGAATTTTCCCATGAAAGGGATTCAGTTAGGGAAGAGACACTTGTGCCAGAGTTTTACATTCTTCTTGAACACTGCTTAAGGAACTTAGATGCCATGTCCATTTGGATCTCTGTCTGCACAGAACTTTGTCATGCCAGTGCTTTGAAATGCATCTTGAAGAGAATTCACTAGCACAGAATGAAAGAGAGTGGAAGGGGTTGGTGGGGCTAACCAGGCCCAACCCCCCTGCCTAAACCAGGATACCTAGAGCCTCTTGCCCAGGATTCTATCTGGGTGTACTTTTAATGTCTTCAAAGATCCAGGCTCCACAATCTTTCTGGGCAGTCTGTGCCGTGGTTCAGTCACCCTGACAGTAAAGAAACATTTACTGATGTTCAAAGGCAATCTCCTGTATTTCAGTGTGTGCCCACTGCCTCTTGTCTTTTCCCTCAGCATCACTGAAAAGACACTGATTCCCTCCCCTTTGCACTATTGCTTCCATATGTATGTGTGATGCCATGTAGAGGTATGTCAAAAACCTCCCTGAAGCCCAGGCAGATAATATTCCCTTCATCTACCAGTCAAGTTGATTCATCAGAGGAGTTTAAAGTGATGTTCAGCATGAAATTCCCCTGAAAAATCATGCTAACTACATTATTTGGTCATCTGTCATGTGCCTGGCAAGGATTTCCAGGAAGAGCTGCTTCATCAACTTCCTGGGGATAAAAAAGAGGCTGGCTGGTTTGTACTATGGCGAGTCCTCTTAATTGCCTTTTTTGAAGATGGGTGTCATTTGCTAACATCCACTCTTTAGCCTCTCTTGTCGTCTACATTTTAGCAAAACGCTTTTCCACTATGTCTGGCTAGGAAAAACTGTGCCAGCACAGAAAACATCTCCCATCGTGTTCTAGAAGTTGCACGGATGTCTGCCAAGTGTTTGGCAGGAAGAAAAGAAAAGTTGTCCAAAACAGCTTCCAATCGAATGTTCCTGTGATTGGAAAAGTCAGGAGAGTGCAAAGGTACTGTTTTCTATCAGTTGGCAAGGTGCGCACACAATCCCAGTGTTGTACAGCTTGCTTCTTCACCTTCCCGAAGCTGCCGCTCTCGCCGGCTGCCGGAGCCCAAGAAGCGGCTTCTTCGCGCAAAGACGATTGTGCCGCTCACAGTGCTCTCCTTAGCGCGGCTTCTGCCGAAAGACGCCTGGCAGCGGCTCTTACCTCCGGAGAGCATCCTACCTTCGTCTTTCGCGTCTTTTGTAGTCTACATCTTAGCAAAAGGCTTTTCCACTATGTCTGGCTAGGAAAAACTGTGCCAGCACAGAAAACATCTCCCATCGTGTTCTAGAAGTTGCACGGATGTCTGCCAAGTGTTTGGCAGGAAGAAAAGAAAAGTTGTCCAAAACAGCTTCCAATCGAATCTTCCTGTGATTGGAAAAGTCAGGAGAGTGCAAAGGTACTGTTTTCTATCAGTTGGCAAGGTGCGCACACAATCCCAGTGTTGTACAGCTTGCTTCTTCACCTTCCCGAAGCTGCCGCTCTCGCCGGCTGCCGGAGCCCAAGAAGCGGCTTCTTCGCGCAAAGACGATTGTGCCGCTCACAGTGCTCTCCTTAGCGCGGCTTCTGCCGAAAGACGCCCGGCAGCGGCTCTTACCTCCGGAGAGCATCCTACCTTCGTCTTTCGCGTCTTTTGTAGTCTACATCTTAGCAAAACGCTTCTCCACTATGTCTGGCTAGGAAAAACTGTGCCAGCACAGAAAACATCTCCCATCGTGTTCTAGAAGTTGCACGGATGTCTGCCAAGTGTTTGGCAGGAAGAAAAGAAAAGTTGTCCAAAACAGCTTCCAATCGAATGTTCCTGTGATTGGAAAAGTCAGGAGAGTGCAAAGGTACTGTTTTCTATCAGTTGGCAAGGTGCGCACACAATCCCAGTGTTGTACAGCTTGCTTCTTCACCTTCCCGAAGCTGCCGCTCTCGCCGGCTGCCGGAGCCCAAGAAGCGGCTTCTTCGCGCAAAGACGATTGTGCCGCTCACAGTGCTCTCCTTAGCGCGGCTTCTGCCGAAAGACGCCCGGCAGCGGCTCTTACCTCCGGAGAGCATCCTACCTTCGTCTTTCGCGTCTTATGTAGTCTACACCTCGGCAAAAAGCTTTTCCACTATGTCTGGCTAGGAAAAACTGTGCCAGCACAGAAAACATCTCCCATCGTGTTCTAGAAGTTGCACGGATGTCTGCCAAGTGTTTGGCAGGAAGAAAAGAAAAGTTGTCCAAAACAGCTTCCAATCGAATGTTCCTGTGATTGGAAAAGTCAGGAGAGTGCAAAGGTACTGTTTTCTATCAGTTGGCAAGGTGCGCACACAATCCCAGTGTTGTACAGCTTGCTTCTTCACCTTCCCGAAGCTGCCACTCTCAGGAGGTAAGAGCCGCTGCCGGGCATCTTTCGGCAGAAACCGCGCTAAGGAGAGCACTGTGAGCGGCACAATCGTCTTTGCGCGAAGAAGCCGCTTCTTGGGCTCCGGCAGCCGGCGAGAGCGGCAGCTTCGGGAAGGTGAAGAAGCAAGCTGTACAACACTGGGATTGTGTGCGCACCTTGCCAACTGATAGAAAACAGTACCTTTGCACTCTCCTGACTTTTCCAATCACAGGAACATTCGATTGGAAGCTGTTTTGGACAACTTTTCTTTTCTTCCTGCCAAACACTTGGCAGACATCCGTGCAACTTCTAGAACACGATGGGAGATGTTTTCTGTGCTGGCACAGTTTTTCCTAGCCAGACATAGTGGAAAAGCGTTTTGCTAAGATGTTGACTACATAAGACGCGAAAGACGAAGGTAGGATGCTCTCCGGAGGTAAGAGCCGCTGCCGGGCGTCTTTCGGCAGAAGCCGCGCTAAGGAGAGCACTGTGAGCGGCACAATCGTCTTTGCGCGAAGAAGCCGCTTCTTGGGCTCCGGCAGCCGGCGAGAGCGGCAGCTTCGGGAAGGTGAAGAAGCAAGCTGTACAACACTGGGATTGTGTGCGCACCTTGCCAACTGATAGAAAACAGTACCTTTGCACTCTCCTGACTTTTCCAATCACAGGAACATTCGATTGGAAGCTGTTTTGGACAAATTTTCTTTTCTTCCTGCCAAACACTTGGCAGACATCCGTGCAACTTCTAGAACACGATGGGAGATGTTTTCTGTGCTGGCACAGTTTTTCCTAGCCAGACATAGTGGAAAAGCGTTTTGCTAAGATGTAGACTACAAAAGACGCGAAAGACGAAGGTAGGATGCTCTCCGGAGGTAAGAGCCGCTGCCGGGCGTCTTTCGGCAGAAGCCGCGCTAAGGAGAGCACTGTGAGCGGCACAATCGTCTTTGCGCGAAGAAGCCGCTTCTTCGGTTCCGGGAGCCGGCGAGAGCGGCAGCTTCGGGAAGGTGAAGAAGCAAGCTGTACAACACTGGGATTGTGTGCGCACCTTGCCAACTGATAGAAAACAGTACCTTTGCACTCTCCTGACTTTTCCAATCACAGGAACATTCGATTGGAAGCTGTTTTGGACAACTTTTCTTTTCTTCCTGCCAAACACTTGGCAGACATCCGTGCAACTTCTAGAACACGATGGGAGATGTTTTCTGTGCTGGCACAGTTTTTCCTAGCCAGACATAGTGGAAAAGCTTTTTGCCGAGGTGTAGACTACATAAGACGCGAAAGACGAAGGTAGGATGCTCTCCGGAGGTAAGAGCCGCTGCCGGGCGTCTTTCGGCAGAAGCCGCGCTAAGGAGAGCACTGTGAGCGGCACAATCGTCTTTGCGCGAAGAAGCCGCTTCTTGGGCTCCGGCAGCCGGCGAGAGCGGCAGCTTCGGGAAGGTGAAGAAGCAAGCTGTACAACACTGGGATTGTGTGCGCACCTTGCCAACTGATAGAAAACAGTACCTTTGCACTCTCCTGACTTTTCCAATCACAGGAACATTCGATTGGAAGCTGTTTTGGACAACTTTTCTTTTCTTCCTGCCAAACACTTGGCAGACATCCGTGCAACTTCTAGAACACGATGGGAGATGTTTTCTGTGCTGGCACAGTTTTTCCTAGCCAGACATAGTGGAAAAGCGTTTTGCTAAGATGTAGACTACAAAAGACACGAAAGACGAAGGTAGGATGCTCTCCGGAGGTAAGAGCCGCTGCCGGGCGTCTTTCGGCAGAAGCCGCGCTAAGGAGAGCACTGTGAGCGGCACAATCGTCTTTGCGCGAAGAAGCCGCTTCTTGGGCTCCGGCAGCCGGCGAGAGCGGCAGCTTCGGGAAGGTGAAGAAGCAAGCTGTACAACACTGGGATTGTGTGCGCACCTTGCCAACTGATAGAAAACAGTACCTTTGCACTCTCCTGACTTTTCCAATCACAGGAACATTCGATTGGAAGCTGTTTTGGACAACTTTTCTTTTCTTCCTGCCAAACACTTGGCAGACATCCGTGCAACTTCTAGAACACGATGGGAGATGTTTTCTGTGCTGGCACAGTTTTTCCTAGCCAGACATAGTGGAAAAGCGTTTTGCTAAGATGTAGACGACAAGAGAGGCTAAAGAGTGGATGTTAGCAAATGACACCCATCTTCAAAAAAGGCAATTAAGAGGACTCGCCATAGTACAAACCAGCCAGCCTCTTTTTTATCCCCAGGAAGTTGATGAAGCAGCTCTTCCTGGAAATCCTTGCCAGGCACATGACAGATGACCAAATAATGTAGTTAGCATGATTTTTCAGGGGAATTTCATGCTGAACATCACTTTAAACTCCTCTGATGAATCAACTTGACTGGTAGATGAAGGGAATATTATCTGCCTGGGCTTCAGGGAGGTTTTTGACATACCTCTACATGGCATCACACATACATATGGAAGCAATAGTGCAAAGGGGAGGGAATCAGTGTCTTTTCAGTGATGCTGAGGGAAAAGACAAGAGGCAGTGGGCACACACTGAAATACAGGAGATTGCCTTTGAACATCAGTAAATGTTTCTTTACTGTCAGGGTGACTGAACCACGGCACAGACTGCCCAGAAAGATTGTGGAGCCTGGATCTTTGAAGACATTAAAAGTACACCCAGATAGAATCCTGGGCAAGAGGCTCTAGGTATCCTGGTTTAGGCAGGGAGGTTGGGCCTGGTTAGCCCCACCAACCCCTTCCACTCTCTTTCATTCTGTGCTAGTGAATTCTCTTCAAGATGCATTTCAAAGCACTGGCATGACAAAGTTCTGTGCAGACAGAGATCCAAATGGACATGGCATCTAAGTTCCTTAAGCAGTGTTCAAGAAGAATGTAAAACTCTGGCACAAGTGTCTCTTCCCTAACTGAATCCCTTTCATGGGAAAATTCCCAGCTCTAGAAAGATCTTCTGATACGCATGCTTAAGACTGACACTGGCTGAGCAAATTTCTCCCTATGTATATCTAAGACCAGTTAGGATCTTCACCCAAAGTGCAGTCAACATAGTCACAGAATGCCTATTGTTAAGAAGTGACAGCTTCCATCAGAATGGCAGCTATTGGTCCACAAAATGGATTAATGGATGGGAATTATCTACGTGGGTTAAAAACAAAAATAAAGAGTTGGTCTTTATTTATCAATTTCATGGCAATATTGATAAGGGAAGAAAAAGATCTAAGTCCTTGACTTTCTGGACTCGAGGAAAGATTTTAAAAATTCCTTGTAAAAATGTATGATCACAATCAGACTATTGAAACCATTTTAGTTGGGAACAAAGTTCCAAAATTGTCTAGATAGTGGCAAAGAAGCCAAGAAAATAGGAAAGAAACAAAAAGAGAGCAAAAGAGTCAGCTTCAGTGTACAAGCTCGTTCTAGAAGTAGTCTGCTGGGAAAAGGAACCCCCAGCTAAATTTCCAATGTATTCCTGCGCTTGATTCAGTAACTGGTCAATGTAAAAACCAATCCTTTTGTACAACTTCTTCCAGCAACAAAAACTCCAACAGGTTGACACTACCATCATGCCTGTTCCAGACATATTTAAAAGAGAAATGATGATTTTCTTGAAAACCTACTTACATAAAAGTTGCAAGATGGTGGAGGGATTCCCACATCCTCCTTCCTCCATCTGGCTTGAAAGTATATTTGATAAAATATGCAACAAAGCACATGATTTATAAGGGAGAGTCAAATGGATGATTTGGGAATCGATCTCTTGTTGATAGTAAACTTCATATCCACTCGGTGTGACCTTTTTAAAACAAAATGTGGAGCTGAGGCATGAATCTGCCACAACAATTGTAAAGCAAACATACACACTCCCCTTCATATGCCCCCCCCTCCACACACACCTAGGCACACACAGAGATCAGCATAGCAGATCATGAACACCTTGGAAAAGACTGAAATGCTAAATGCCTCTCTTGATGGGCAAAAGAGCTGGTGCAGTAATTCAAATGCCTGGTACAAAAATTCTGTTTAATATTTAGCTCCTATTTAAAACACAGCTTTTCATTTCATTCTATTTACAGAATATTTTCATTTCATTTGTTTCTTTAAAATTACTTAGTTCTCACCTGTTGTATGTCTAGGAATATTTTCTTCCAAAAATAGAAAAAAATAGATGATATCTTTTCAGCAGAAAACATTGGTTGATACAATTTTAAACCATCATGATATGGAAGAATTCTTCTGTCCCTCTCGAAGGTGGAAGAAGCATTTGGATCACAGATCATCTACAATGAAATACTTGACATGTTTAAGATGCTTTCAATCAATTTTGATCGTCAATTGCTTATTTGTTGTAAACAGTAATTTTTCAGTGAAGGGAAAGCGTGTGTGGTATATCTACATGATATGTTCAAAGGCAGTTCCTACTAATGGCCAGGCTGAATTCCAGTAAATAATGTCCCGAATGATATTTTGCCGCCTTCTTTGGCACTTCATGAAATCTTACCCCGATGAAGTGCTGAAACACAGAGATTTTCTCTTAGAGAGTGTCTCATGTTGTAACCTATCCCATGGATTTTATGCTGTAATTCTTATCTCTTTTAAAATTTACTATCTTCTGTACAGTTTTCATGAAACTTTCTGTTACAGTAGTGAATAGCACAGATAAATGTCATTTTGTACAACTTTGAATTTACCCCAAGAGCTGAGAGAAAACTTGATCCTATACTTCAATCCGAGTTTCTTCTATAGTCCGACTTTGTTTCTCTACCATCAAGCTTCTCCTTTGTTGCTGCTCCAAGCCCCGTCCAAGGTGACCTTGAATACTTTCAGGGATGGGACACCCACAACTTCTCTGGGCAACCTGTTCCAGTGTTCCAGCACTCCCACAGTAAAAAAGGCCTTCCTTTCATCTAATATGTGTAGGAAATCATAAATCTAGGCATAGAAGCTTGGAGTGCAAATTTGAAATTCTTTGGATTTGAAGCACATTTTATATGAATACTGACTTACAGATGACTAAAAGATGTTGATGGGCATTTGAGCTGACAAGTTTTGAAAAAGTGCACGGAAATTAAAATTGAAACCACTAAAATTAAAAACTCCTTGCCATTTTCTTTTTCCTCTCCTATTCAAAATTGCATATGTCAGATATCAGTGCTTCATGCAAACCTCTCAGATGCTCTCAGAGAAAAAGCTTTTCTTTCAGACTAAGTTGCGGTTGACGTAGAACACTAGCAGGAGTGAAAGATTTTCTGGGCATCGGGGCAGCCCGTTCTCCTTGGATTTGTGTGCAGAATGCATTTTATCCAAACTGGAAAATAGATCCCAGCTCTGTTCTATTCATCATTCTTACTTCATCAGGCCAGAAGATTCTGTGAAAAGTAGCCTGTGGACCTTGAAGACAGCGCATGTGAACCAGATGAGAGGTGATAGAGAAGTTGAGGGAGAGAAGAAAGAGCATGGGGCTGAAACCAGAAAGTATTTCTCCACGTGATCATGGAAGATTGCAGGAGCCACTTGGTACTATCAAACCAGCCCAACTTGGCACTGGTGCCACCTTGGGTCTGGGAGCCATGTTGCATATCGTGCATTTTAAGGAGCCAGCTGGCCACACCCAGCCATATGCCCCCAAACACAAACCAAGGCCCTTTTCTCTGGCAAACAAAACTCAGCTGCCCTGCTTCTGGATGGCAGATAGCAGGAACCACTTGGTACTATCAAACCAGCCCAACTTGGCACTGGTGCCACCATGGGTCTGGTCACCATCCTGCCTATTGTAGCTTTTCAGGAGCCAGCCGGTCACTCTCAGCCATAGGCCCCCAAACACAAACCTCGGCCCGTTTCCCTGGCAAACAAAAGTAAGCTGCCCCGCTTCTGGATGGCAGATTGCAGGAGCTACTTAGTACTATCAAATCAGCCCGACTTGGCACTGGTGCCACCTTGGATCTGGGAACCATCCTGCCTATCGTGGATTTTCAGGGGCCAGCCAGCCACTCTCAGCCATATGCCCCCAAAAACAAACCACGGACCTTTTCTCTGGCAAACAAAACTCAACTGCCCCTCTTCTGGATGGCAAATTTTAGGACGCACTTTGTACTACGAAAACCGCCCGACGTGGCACTGGTGCCACCTTGTGTCAGGGAACCATCCTGCATATCGAGCTTTTTAAGGAGCCAGCCGGCCAGGCCCAGCCATATACCCCCAAAAACAAACCACGGACCATTTCTCATGGAAACAAAAATCCGCTGCCCCGCGTCTGGATGGCAGATTGCAGGAGCCACTTTGCACCATCAAACCAGCCTGACTTGGCACTGGTGCCACCTTGGGTCTGGGAACAATCCTGCGTATCGTACATATTCAGGAACCAGCCGAACACTCCCAGCCACAGGCCCCCAAACACAAACAAAGGCCCATTTCCCTGGCAAACAAAACTCAGCTGCCCCGCTTCTGGATGGCAGTTTGCAGGAGCCACTTGGGACTATCAAACCAGCCCGACTTGGCACTGGTGCCACCTTGGGTCTGGGAACCATCCTGCATATGGTGGATTCTAAGGAGCCAGCCGGCCACTCCCAGCCACAGGCCCCCAACAAAAACCACGGCCCTTTTTTCTGGCAAACAAAACTTAGCTGCCTCACTTCTGGATGGCAGATTGCAGGAGCCACTTGGTGTAATCAAACCAGCCCGACTTGGCACTGGTGCCACCTTGGGTCTGGGAACCATCCTGCGTATCGTGGATTCTAAGGAGCCAGCCGGCCACTCCCAGCCACAGGCCCCCAAACAAAATCAACGGCGCTGTTCCCTGGAAAACAAAACACGCCTGCCAACTTTTTGATGGAGTTTGCAGGAGCTTCTTGGTACTATCAAACCAGCCCGACTTGGCACTGGTGCCACCTTGGGTCTGGGAAACATCCTGCGTATCGTGGATTCTTAGGAGCCAGCCGGCCACTCCTAGCCACAGGCCCCCAAACAAAAACCTAGGCCTATTTCTCTGGCAAACAAAAGTAAGCTGCCCCGCTTCTGGATGGCAGATTGCAGGAGACACTTGGTACTATCAAACCAGCCCAACTTGGCACTGGTGCCACCTTGGATCTGGGAACCATGCTGTGTATCGTGGATATTCAGGGGCCAGCCGGCCACTCTCAGCCATATGTCCCCAAACAGAAACCTCGGCCCGTTTCTCTGGCAAACAAAACTCAACTGCCCCTCTTCTGGATGGCAAATTGCAGGATGAACTTGATACTAAAACCGCAGGCCGACTTGGAAGTGGTGACACCTTGGACCTGGGAACCATCATGCGTATCGAGCATTTTAAGGAGCCAGCCGGCCACTCCCAGCAATATGCCCCCAAAAACAATCCACGGAATTTTTCTCTGGCAAACAAAAATCAGCTGCCCCGCTTCTGGATGGCAGATTGCAGGAGCCACTTTGCACCATCAAACCAGCCCGACTTGGCACTGGTGCCACCTTGGATCTGGGAACCACGCTGCCTAGCGTGGATTTTCAGGAGCCAGCCGGCCACTCTCAGCCATAGGCCCCCAAACAAAACCCACGGCCCGTTTCCCTGGCAAACAAAATTAAGCTGCCCCGCTTCTGGATGGCAGATTGCAGGAGCCACTTGGTAGTATCAAACCAGCCCGACTTGGCACTGGTGCCACCTTGGGTCTGGGAACCATCCTGCGTATTGTGGGTTCAAAGGAGCCAGCCGGCCACTCCCAGCCACAGGCCCCCAAATACAAACAACGGCGCTTTTCCCTGGAAAACAAAACTCGCCTGACAACTTTTTGATGGCAGATTGCAGGAGCCACTTGGTACTATCAAACCAGCCCAACTTGGCACTGGTGCCACCATGGGTCTGGTCACCATCCTGCCTATCGTAGCTTTTCAGGAGCCAGCCGGTCACTCCCAGCCATAGGTCCCCAGTCACAAACCTCGGCCCGTTTCCCTGGCAAACAAAAGTAAGCTGCCCCGCTTCTGGATGGCAGATTGCAGGAGCCACTTGGTACTATCAAACCAGCCCAACTTGGCACTGGTGCCACCTCTGGTCTGGGAACCATGCTGCGTAACACAGATTCTAAGGCGCCAGTCGGCCACTCCCAGCCACAAGCCCCCAAACACAAACAACAGCGCTATTCTCTGGCAAACAAAACTCCACTGCCCCTCTTCTGGATGGCAAATTGCAGGACGCACTTGGTACTATAAAAACAGCCCGACTTGGCACTGGTGCCACCTTGGGTCTGGGAACCATCCTGCGTATCGATCTTTTTAATGAGACAGCCGGCCACTCCCACCCATATGCCCCCAAACACAACCCACGGCCCTTTTCTCTGGCAAACAAAACTCAACTGCACCGCTTCTGGATGGCAGATTGCAGGAGCCACTTGGTACTATCAAACCAGCCCGACTTGGCACTGGTGCCACCTTGGGTCTGGGAACCATCCTGCGTATGGTGGATTCTAAGGAGCCAGCCGGCCACTCCCAGCCACAGGCCCCCAACAAAAACCACGGCCCTTTTTTCTGGCAAACAAAACTTAGCTGCCTCACTTCTGGATGGCAGATTGCAGGAGCCACTTGGTGTAATCAAACCAGCCCGACTTGGCACTGGTGCCACCTCTGGTCTGGGAACCATCCTGCGTATCGTGGATTCTAAGGAGCCAGCCGGCCACTCCCAGCCACAGGCCCCCAAACAAAATCAACGGCGCTGTTCCCTGGAAAACAAAACACGCCTGCCAACTTTTTGATGGAGTTTGCAGGAGCCACTTGGTACTATCAAACCAGCCCGACTTGGCACTGGTGCCACCTTGGGTCTGGGAAACATCCTGCGTATCGTGGATTCTTAGGAGCCAGCCGGCCACTCCTAGCCACAGGCCCCCAGACAAAAACCTAGGCCTATTTCTCTGGCAAACAAAAGTAAGCTGCCCCGCTTCTGGATGGCAGATTGCAGGAGACACTTGGTACTATCAAACCAGCCCAACTTGGCACTGGTGCCACCTTGGATCTGGGAACCATGCTGTGTATCGTGGATATTCAGGGGCCAGCCGGCCACTCTCAGCCATATGTCCCTAAACAGAAACTTCGGCCCGTTTCTCTGGCAAACAAAACGCAACTGCCCCTCTTCTGGATGGCAAATTGCAGGATGAACTTGATACTAAAACCGCAGGCCGACTTGGTAGTGGTGACACCTTGGACCTGGGAACCATCATGCGTATCGAGCATTTTAAGGAGCCAGCCGGCCACTCCCAGCAATATGCCCCCAAAAACAATCCAGGGAATTTTTCTCTGGCAAACAAAAATCAGCTGCCCCGCTTCTGGATGGCAGATTGCAGGAGCCAATTTGCACCATCAAACCAGCCCGACTTGGCACTGGTGCCACCTTGCATCTGGGAACCATGCTGCCTAGCGTGGATTTTCAGGAGCCAGCCGGCCACTCTCAGCCATAGGCCCCCAAACAAAACCCACGGCCCGTTTCCCTGGCAAACAAAATTAAGCTGCCCCGCTTCTGGATGGCAGATTGCAGGACGCACTTGGTAGTATCAAACCAGCCCGACTTGGCACTGGTGCCACCTTGGGTCTGGGAACCATCCTGCGTATTGTGGGTTCAAAGGAGCCAGCCGGCCACTCCCAGCCACAGGCCCCCAAATACAAACAACGGCGCTTTTCCCTGGAAAACAAAACTCGCCTGACAACTTTTTGATGGCAGATTGCAGGAGCCACTTGGTACTATCAAACCAGCCCAACTTGGCACTGGTGCCACCATGGGTCTGGTCACCATCCTGCCTATCGTAGCTTTTCAGGAGCCAGCCGGTCACTCCCAGCCATAGGTCCCCAGTCACAAACCTCGGCCCGTTTCCCTGGCAAACAAAAGTAAGCTGCCCCGCTTCTGGATGGCAGATTGCAGGAGCCACTTGGTACTATCAAACCAGCCCAACTTGGCACTGGTGCCACCTTGGGTCTGGGAACCATGCTGCGTAACACAGATTCTAAGGCGCCAGTCGGCCACTCCCAGCCACAAGCCCCCAAACACCAACAACGGCGCTATTCTCTGGCAAACAAAACTCCACTGCCCCTCTTCTGGATGGCAAATTGCAGGACGCACTTGGGACTATTAAAACAGCCCGACTTGGCACTGGTGCCACCTTGGGTCTGGGAACCATCCTGCGTATCGATCTTTTTAATGAGACAGCCGGCCACTCCCAGCCATATGCCCCCAAACACAACCCACGGCCCTTTTCTCTGGCAAACAAAACTCAACTGCACCGCTTCTGGATGGCAGATTGCAGGAGCCACTTGGTACTATCAAACCAGCCCGACTTGGCACTGGTGCCACCTTGGGTCTGGGAACCATCCTGCGTATGGTGGATTCTAAGGAGCCAGCCGGCCACTCCCAGCCACAGGCCCCCAACAAAAACCACGGCCCTTTTTTCTGGCAAACAAAACTTAGCTGCCTCACTTCTGGATGGCAGATTGCAGGAGCCACTTGGTACTATCAAATCAGCCCAACTTGGCACTGGTGCCACCATGGGTCTGGTCACCATCCTGCCTATCGTAGCTTTTCAGGAGCCAGCCGGTCACTCCCAGCCATAGGCCCGCCAGACACAAACCTCGGCCCGTTTCCCTGGCAAACAAAAGTAAGCTGCCCCGCTTCTGGATGGCAGATTGCAGGAACCACTTTGCACCATCAAACTAGCCCGACTTGGCACTGGTGCCACCTCTGGTCTGGGAACCATCCTGCGTATCGTGGATTCTAAGGAGCCATCCGTCCACTCCCAGCCACAGGCCCCCAAACACAAACAACGGCGCTTTTCCCTGGAAAACAAAACTCGCCTGCCAACTTTTTGATGGCAGATTGCAGGAGCCACTTGGTACTATCAAACCAGCCCAACTTGGCACTGGTGCCACCATGGGTCTGGTCACCATCCTGCCTATCGTAGCTTTTCAGGAGCCAGCCGGTCACTCCCAGCCATAGGCCCCCAGACACAAACCTCGGCCCGTTTCCCTGGCAAACAAAAGTAAGCTGCCCCGCTTCTGGATGGCAGATTGCAAGACGCACTTGGTAGTATCAAACCAGCCCGACTTGGCACTGGTGCCACCTCTGGTCTGGGAACCATCCTGCGTATCGTGGATTCTAAGCAGCCAGCCGGCCACTCCCAGCCACAGGCCCCCAAACACAAACAACGGCGCTTTTCCCTGGAAAACAAAACTCGCCTGCCAACATTTTGATGGCAGATTGCAGGAGCCACTTGGTACTATCAAATCAGCCCAACTTGGCACTGGTGCCACCATGCGTTTGGTCACCATCCTGCCTATCGTAGCTTTTCAGGAGCCAGACGGTCACTCCCAGCTATAGGCCCCCAGAGAAAAACCTCGGCCCGTTTCCCTGGCATACAAAAGTAAGCTGCCCCGCTTCTGGATGGCAGATTGCAGGAACCACTTGGTACTATGAAACCAGCCCGACTTGGCACTGGTGCCACCTCTGGTCTGGGAACCATCCTGCGTATCGTGGTTCTAAGGAGCCATCCGTCCACTCCCAGCCACAGGCCCCCAAACAAAAACAACGGCGCTTTTCCCTGGAAAACAAAACTCGCCTGCCAACTTTTTGATGGCAGATTGCAGGAGCCACTTGGTACTATCAAATCAGCCCAACTTGGCACTGGTGCCACCATGGGTCTGGTCACCATCCTGCCTATCGTAGCTTTTCAGGAGCCAGCCGGTCACTCCCAGCCATAGGCCCCCAGAAACAATACTCGGCCCGTTTCCCTGGCAAACAAAAGTAAGCTGCCCCGCTTCTGGATGGCAGATTGCAGGAGCCACTTTGCACCATCAAACTAGCCCGACTTGGCACTGGTGCCACCTCTGGTCTGGGAACCATCCTGCGTATCGTGGATTCTAAGGAGCCAGCCGGCCACTCCCACCCACAGGCCCCCAAACACAAACAACGGCGCTTTTCCCTGGAAAACAAAACTCGCCTGCCAATTATTTGATGGCAGATTGCAGGAGCCACTTGGTACTATCAAACCAGCCCAACTTGGCACTGGTGCCACCATGGGTCTGGTCACCATCCTGCCTATCGTAGCTTTTCAGGAGCCAGCCGGTCACTCCCAGCCATAGGCCCCCAGACACAAACCTCGGCCCGTTTCCCTGGCAAACAAAAGCAAGCTACCCCGCTTCTGGATGGCAGATTGCAGGACACACTTGATAGTATCAAACCAGCCCGACTTGGCACTGGTGCCACCTCAGGTCTGGGAACCATGCTGCGTATCGTGGATTCTAATTAGCCATCTGGCCACTCCCACCCACAGGCCCCCAAACAAAAACAACGGCGCTTTTCCCTGGAAAACAAACCTCGCCTGCCAAATTTTGATGGCAGATTGCCGGAGCCACTTGGTACTATCAAACCAGCCCAACTTGACACTGGTGCCACCATGGGTCTGGTCACCATCCTGCCTATCGTAGCTTTTCAGGAGCCAGCCGGTCACTCCCAGCCATAGGCCCCCAGACACAAACCTCGGCCCGTTTCCCTGGCAAACAAAAGTAAGCTACCCCGCTTCTGGATGGCAGATTGCAGGACGCACTTGATAGTATCAAACCAGCCCGACTTGGCACTGGTGCCACCTCAGGTCTGGGAACCATGCTGCGTATCGTGGATTCTAATTAGCCATCTGGCCACTCCCACCCACAGGCCCCCAAACAAAAACAACGGCGCTTTTCCCTGGAAAACAAACCTCGCCTGCCAAATTTTGATGGCAGATTGCCGGAGCCACTTGGTACTATCAAACCAGCCCAACTTGGCACTGGTGCCACCATGGGTCTGGTCACCATCCTGCCTATCGTAGCTTTTCAGGAGCCAGCCGGTCACTCCCAGCCATAGGCCCCCAGACAAAAACCTTGGCCCGTTTCACTGGCAAACAAAAGTAAGTTATCCCGCTTCTGGATGGCAGATTGCAGGAGCCACTTTTCACCATCAAACCAGCCCGACTTGGCACTGGTGCCACCTCTGGTCTGGGAACCATCCTGCGTATCGTGGATTCTAAGGAGCCAGCCGGCCACTCCCAGCCACAGGCCCCCAAACACAAACCACAGCGCTTTTCCCTGGAAAACAAAACTCGCCTGCCAACTTTTTGATGGCAGATTGCAGGAGCCACTTGGTACTATCAAACCAGCCCAACTTGGCACTGGTGCCACCATGGATCTGGTCACCATCCTGCCTATCGTAGCTTTTCAGGACCTAGCCGGTCACTCCAAGCCATAGGCCCCCAGAGAAAAACCTCGGCCCGTTTCCCTGGCAAACAAAAGTAAGCTGCCCCGCTTCTGGATGGCAGATTGCAGGAACCACTTGGTACTATCAAACCAGCCCAACTTGGCACTGGTGCCACCTTGGGTCTGGGAACCATCCTGCATATCGTGGATTCTAAGGAGCCAGCCGGTCACTCCCAGCCACTGGCCCCCAAACACAAACAACGGCGCTTTTCCCTGGAAAACAAAACTCGCCTGCCAACATTTTGATGGCAGATTGCAGGTGCCACTTGCTACTATCAAATCAGCCCAACTTGGCACTGGTGCCACCATGGGTCTGGTCACCATCCTGCCTATCGTAGCTTTTCAGGAGCCAGCCGGTCAATCCCTGCCATAGGCCCCCAGAGAAAAACCTCGGCCCGTTTCCCTGGCAAACAAAAGTAAGCTACCCCGCTTCTGGATGGCAGATTGCAGGAGCCACTTTGCACCATCAAACTAGCCCGACTTGGCACTGGTGCCACCTCAGCTCTGGGAACCATCCTGCGTATCGTTCATTGTAAGGAGCCAGCCGGCCACTCCAGCCACAGGCCCCCAGACACAAACAACGGCGCTTTTCCCTGGAAAACAAAACACGCCTGCCAACTTTTTGATGGCAGATTGCAGGAGCCACTTGGTACTATCAAACCAGCCCAACTTGGCACTGGTGCCACCATGGGTCTGGTCACCATCCTGCCTATCGTAGCTTTTCAGGAGCCAGCCGGTCACTCCCAGCCATAGGCCCCCAGACAAAAACCTCGGCCCGTTTCCCTGGCAAACAAAAGTAAGTTATCCCGCTTCTGGATGGCAGATTGCAGGAGCCACTTTTCACCATCAAACCAGCCCGACTTGGCACTGGTGCCACCTCTGGTCTGGGAACCATCCTGCGTATCATGGATTCTAAGGAGCCAGCCGGCCACTCCCAGCCAGAGGCCCCCAAACACAAACAACGGCGCTTTTCCCTGGATAACAAACTCGCCTGCCAACTTTTTGATGGCAGATTGCAGGAGCCACTTGGTACTATCAAACCAGCCCAACTTGGCACTGGCGCCACCATGGGTCTGGTCACCATCCTGCCTATCGTAGCTTTTCAGGAGCCAGCCGGTCACTCCCAGCCATAGGCCCTGAGACACAAACCTCGGCCCGTTTCCCTGGCAAACAAAAGTAAGCTGCCCCGCTTCTGGATGGTAGATTGCAGGACGCACTTGGTACTATCAAACCAGCCCGACTTGGCACTGGTGCCACCTCTGGTCTGGGAACCATCCTGCGTATCGTGGATTCTAAGGAGCCAGCCGGCCACTCCCAGCCACAGGCCCCCAAACACAAACAACGGCGCTTTTCCCTGGAAAACAAAACTCGCCTGCCAACTTTTTGATGGCAGATTGCAGGAGCCACTTGGTACTATCAAATCAGCCCAACTTGGCACTGGTGCCACCATGGGTCTGGTCACCATCCTGCCTATCGTAGCTTTTCAGGAGCCAGCCGGTCACTCCCAGCCATAGGCCCCCAGACACAAACCTCGGCCCGTTTCCCTGGCAAACAAAAGTAAGCTGCCCCGCTTCTGGATGGCAGATTGCAGGAACCACTTTGCACCATCAAACTAGCCCGACTTGGCACTGGTGCCACCTCTGGTCTGGGAACCATCCTGCGTATCGTGGATTCTAAGGAGCCATCCGTCCACTCCTAGCCACAGGCCCCCAAACACAAACAACGGCGCTTTTCCCTGGAAAACAAAACTCGCCTGCCAAATTTGATGGCAGATTGCAGGAGCCACTTGGTACTATCAAACCAGCCCAACTTGGCACTGGTGCCACCATGGGTCTGGTCACCATCCTGCCTATCGTAGCTTTTCAGGAGCCAGCCGGTCACTCCCAGCCATAGGCCCCCAGACACAAACCTCGGCCCGTTTCCCTGGCAAACAAAAGTAAGCTGCCCCGCTTCTGGATGGCAGATTGCAGGACGCACTTGGTAGTATCAAACCAGCCCGACTTGGCACTGGTGCCACCTCTGGTCTGGGAACCATCCTGCGTATCGTGGATTCTAAGCAGCCAGCCGGCCACTCCCAGCCACAGGCCCCCAAACACAAACAACGGCGCTTTTCCCTGGAAAACAAAACTCGCCTGCCAACTTTTTGATGGCAGATTGCAGGAGCCACTTGGTACTATCAAATCAGCCCAACTTGACACTGGTGCCACCATGCGTTTGGTCACCATCCTGCCTATCGTAGCTTTTCAGGAGCCAGACGGTCACTCCCAGCTATAGGCCCCCAGAGAAAAACCTCGGCCCGTTTCCCTGGCATACAAAAGTAAGCTGCCCCGCTTCTGGATGGCAGATTGCAGGAACCACTTGGTACTATGAAACCAGCCCGACTTGGCACTGGTGCCACCTCTGGTCTGGGAACCATCCTGCGTATCGTGGTTCTAAGGAGCCATCCGTCCACTCCCAGCCACAGGCCCCCAAACACAAACAACGGCGCTTTTCCCTGGAAAACAAAACTCGCCTGCCAAATTTTTGATGGCAGATTGCAGGAGCCACTTGGTACTATCAAATCAGCCCAACTTGGCACTGGTGCCACCATGGGTCTGGTCACCATCCTGCCTATCGTAGCTTTTCAGGAGCCAGCCGGTCACTCGCAGCCATAGGCCCCCAGAAACAATACTCGGCCCGTTTCCCTGGCAAACAAAAGTAAGCTGCCCCGCTTCTGGATGGCAGATTGCAGGAGCCACTTTGCACCATCAAACTAGCCCGACTTGGCACTGGTGCCACCTCTGGTCTGGGAACCATCCTGCCTATCGTGGATTTTCAGGGGCCAGCCGGCCACTCCCACCCACAGGCCCCCAAACACAAACAACGGCGCTTTTCCCTGGAAAACAAAACTCGCCTGCCAATTTTTTGATGGCAGATTGCAGGAGCCACTTGGTACTATCAAACCAGCCCAACTTGGCACTGGTGCCACCATGGGTCTGGTCACCATCCTGCCTATCGTAGCTTTTCAGGAGCCAGCCGGTCACTCCCAGCCATAGGCCCCCAGACACAAACCTCGGCCCGTTTCCCTGGCAAACAAAAGTAAGCTACCCCGCTTCTGGATGGCAGATTGCAGGACGCACTTGATAGTATCAAACCAGCCCGACTTGGCACTGGTGCCACCTCAGGTCTGGGAACCATGCTGCGTATCGTGGATTCTAATTAGCCATCTGGCATCTCCCACCCACAGGCCCCCAAACAAAAACAACGGCGCTTTTCCCTGGAAAACAAACCTCGCCTGCCAAATTTTGATGGCAGATTGCCGGAGCCACTTGGTACTATCAAACCAGCCCAACTTGACACTGGTGCCACCATGGGTCTGGTCACCATCCTGCCTATCGTAGCTTTTCAGGAGCCAGCCGGTCCCTCCCTGCCATAGGCCCCCAGAGAAAAACCTCGGCCCATTTCCCTGGCAAACAAAAGTAAGCTACCCTGCTTCTGGATGGCAGATTGCAGGAGCCACTTTGCACCATCAAACTAGCCCGACTTGGCACTGGTGCCACCTCAGCTCTGGGAACCATCCTGCGTATCGTTCATTGTAAGGAGCCAGCCGGCCACTCCCAGCCACAGGCCCCCAAACACAAACAACGGCGCTTTTCCCTGGAAAACAAAACTCGCCTGCCAACTTTTTGATGGCAGATTGCAGGAGCCACTTGGTACTATCAAACCAGCCCAACTTGGCACTGGTGCCACCATGGGTCTGGTCACCATCCTGCCTATCGTAGCTTTTCAGGAGCCAGCCGGTCACTCCCAGCCATAGGCCCCCAGACACAAACCTCGGCCCGTTTCCCTGGCAAACAAAAGTAAGCTACCCCGCTTCTGGATGGCAGATTGCAGGACGCACTTGATAGTATCAAACCAGCCCGACTTGGCACTGGTGCCACCTCAGGTCTGGGAACCATGCTGCGTATCGTGGATTCTAATTAGCCATCTGGCCACTCCCACCCACAGGCCCCCAAACAAAAACAACGGCGCTTTTCCCTGGAAAACAAACCTCGCCTGCCAAATTTTGATGGCAGATTGCCGGAGCCACTTGGTACTATCAAACCAGCCCAACTTGGCACTGGTGCCACCATGGGTCTGGTCACCATCCTGCCTATCGTAGCTTTTCAGGAGCCAGCCGGTCCCTCCCTGCCATAGGCCCCCAGAGAAAAACCTCGGCCCGTTTCCCTGGCAAACAAAAGTAAGCTACCCTGCTTCTGGATGGCAGATTGCAGGAGCCACTTTGCACCATCAAACTAGCCCGACTTGGCACTGGTGCCACCTCAGGTCGGGGAACCATCCTGCGTATCGTTCATTGTAAGGAGCCAGCCGGCCACTCCCAGCCACAGGCCCCCAGACACAAACAACGGCGCTTTTCCCTGGAAAACAAAACTCGCCTGCCAACTTTTTGATGGCAGATTGCAGGAGCCACTTGGTACTATCAAATCAGCCCAACTTGGCACTGGTGCCACCATGGGTCTGGTCACCATCCTGCCTATCGTAGCTTTTCAGGAGCCAGCCGGTCACTCGCAGCCATATGCGCCCAGACACAAAGCTCGGCCCGTTTCCCTGGCAAACAAAAGTAAGCTACCCCGCTTCTGGATGGCAGATTGCAGGAGCCACTTTGCACCATCAAACTGGCACGACTTTGAACTGGTGCGACCTCTGGTCTGGGAACCATCCTGCGTATCGTGGATTCTAATGAGCCAGCCGGTCACTCCCACCCACAGGCCCCCAAACACAAACAACGGCACTTTTCCCTGGAAAACAAAACTCGCCTGCCAACATTTTGATGGCAGATTGCAGGAGCCACTTGGTACTATCAAACCAGCCCAACTTGGCACTGGTGCCACCATGGGTCTGGTCACCATCCTGCCTATCGTAGCTTTTCAGGAGCCAGCCGGTCACTCCCAGCCATAGGCCCCCAGACAAAAACCTCGGCCCGTTTCCCTGGCAAACAAAAGTAAGTTATCCCGCTTCTGGATGGCAGATTGCAGAAGCCACTTTTCACCATCAAACCAGCCCGACTTGGCACTGGTGCCACCTCTGGTCTGGGAACCATCCTGCGTATCGTGGATTCTAAGGAGCCAGCCGGCCACTCCCAGCCACAGGCCCCCAAACACAAACAACGGCGCTTTTCCCTGGATAACAAACTCGCCTGCCAACTTTTTGATGGCAGATTGCAGGAGCCACTTGGTACTATCAAACCAGCCCAACTTGGCACTGGTGCCACCATGGGTCTGGTCACCATCCTGCCTATCGTAGCTTTTCAGGAGCCAGGCGGTCACTCCCAGCCATAGGCCCCCAGACACAAACCTCGGCCCGTTTCCCTGGCAAACAAAAGTAAGCTGCCCCGCTTCTGGATGGCAGATTGCAGGAACCACTTGGTAGTATCAAACCAGCCCGACTTGGCACTAGTGCCACCTCTGGTCTGGGAACCATCCTGCGTATCGTGGTTCTAAGGAGCCATCCGTCCACTCCCAGCCACAGGCCCCCAAACAAAAACAACGGCGCTTTTCCCTGGAAAACAAAACTCGCCTGCCAACATTTTGATGGCAGAGTGCAGGAGCCACTTGGTACTATCAAACCAGCCCAACTTGGCACTGGTGCCACCATGGGTCTGGTCACCATCCTGCCTATCGTAGCTTTTCAGGAGCCAGCCGGTCACTCCCAGCCATAGGCCCCCAGACACAAACCTCGGCCCGTTTCCCTGGCAAACAAAAGTAAGCTACCCCGCTTCTGGATGGCAGATTGCAGGACGCACTTGATAGTATCAAACCTGCCCGACTTGGCACTGGTGCCACCTCAGGTCTGGGAACCATGCTGCGTATCGTGGATTCTAATTAGCCATCTGGCCACTCCCACCCACAGGCCCCCAAACAAAAACAACGGCGCTTTTCCCTGGAAAACAAACCTCGCCTGCCAAATTTTGATGGCAGATTGCCGGAGCCACTTGGTACTATCAAACCAGCCCAACTTGACACTGGTGCCACCATGGGTCTGGTCACCATCCTGCCTATCGTAGCTTTTCAGGAGCCAGCCGGTCACTCCCAGCCATAGGCCCCCAGACAAAAACCTTGGCCCGTTTCCCTGGCAAACAAAAGTAAGTTATCCCGCTTCTGGATGGCAGAATGCAGGAGCCACTTTTCACCATCAAACCAGCCCGACTTGGCACTGGTGCCACCTCTGGTCTGGGAACCATCCTGCGTATCGTGGATTCTAAGGAGCCAGCCGGCCACTCCCAGCCACAGGCCCCCAAACACAAACCACAGCGCTTTTCCCTGGAAAACAAAACTCGCCTGCCAACTTTTTGATGGCAGATTGCAGGAGCCACTTGGTACTATCAAACCAGCCCAACTTGGCACTGGTGCCACCATGGATCTGGTCACCATCCTGCCTATCGTAGCTTTTCAGGACCTAGCCGGTCACTCCAAGCCATAGGCCCCCAGAGAAAAACCTCGGCCCGTTTCCCTGGCAAACAAAAGTAAGCTGCCCCGCTTCTGGATGGCAGATTGCAGGAACCACTTGGTACTATCAAACCAGCCCAACTTGGCACTGGTGCCACCTTGGGTCTGGGAACCATCCTGCGTATCGTGGATTCTAAGGAGCCAGCCGGTCACTCCCAGCCACAGGCCACCAAACACAAACAACGGCGCTTTTCCCTGGAAAACAAAACTCGCCTGCCAACTTTTTGATGGCAGATTGCAGGAGCCACTTGCTACTATCAAATCAGCCCAACTTGGCACTGGTGCCACCATGGGTCTGGTCACCATCCTGCCAATCGTAGCTTTTCAGGAGCCAGCCGGTCCCTCCCTGCCATAGGCCCCCAGAGAAAAACCTCGGCCCGTTTCCCTGGCAAACAAAAGTAAGCTACCCCGCTTCTGGATGGCAGATTGCAGGAGCCACTTTGCACCATCAAACTAGCCCGACTTGGCACTGGTGCCACCTCAGGTCTGGGAACCATCCTGCGTATCGTTCATTGTAAGGAGCCATCCGTCCACTCCCAGCCACAGGCCCCCAGACACAAACAACGGCGCTTTTCCCTGGAAAACAAAACTCGCCTGCCAACATTTTGATGGCAGATTGCAGGAGCCACTTGCTACTATCAAATCAGCCCAACTTGGCACTGGTGCCACCATGGGTCTGGTCACCATCCTGCCTATCGTAGCTTTTCAGGAGCCAGCCGGTCACTCGCAGCCATAGGCCCCCAGACACAAAACTCGGCCCGTTTCCCTGGCAAACAAAAGTAAGCTACCCCGCTTCTGGATGGCAGATTGCAGGAGCCACTTTGCACCATCAAACTGGCCCGACTTGGCACTGGTGCGACCCCTGGTCTGGGAACCATCCTGCGTATCGTGGATTCTAAGGAGCCAGCCGGTTACTCCCACACACAGGCCCCCAAACACAAACAACGGCACTTTTCCCTGGAAAACAAAACTCGCCTGCCAACATTTTGATGGCAGATTGCAGGAGCCACTTGGTACTATCAAACCAGCCCAACTTGGCACTGGTGCCACCATGGGTCTGGTCACCATCCTGCCTATCGTAGCTTTTCAGGAGCCAGCCGGTCACTCCCAGCCATAGGCCCTGAGACACAAACCTCGGCCCGTTTCCCTGGCAAACAAAAGTAAGCTGCCCCGCTTCTGGATGGCAGATTGCAGGACGCACTTGGTACTATCAAACCAGCCCAACTTGGCACTGGTGCCACCTCTGGTCTGGGAACCATGCCGCGTATCGTGGATTATAAGGAGCCAGCCGGCCACTCCCAGCCACAGGCCCCCAAACAGAAACAACGGCGCTTTTCCCTGGAAAACAAAACTCGCCTGCCAAATTTTTCATGGCAGATTGCAGGAGCCACTTGGTACTATCAAATCAGCCCAACTTGGCACTGGTGCCACCATGGGTCTGGTCACCATCCTGCCTATCGTAGCTTTTCAGGAGGCAGCCGGTCACTCCCAGCCATAGGCCCCCAGACACAAACCTCGGCCCGTTTCCCTGGCAAACAAAAGTAAGTTACCCCGCTTCTGGATGGCAGATTGCAGGAACCACTTTGCACCATCAAACTAGCCCGTCTTGGCACTGGTGCCACCTCTGGTCTGGGAACCATGCTGCGTATCGTGGATTCTAAGGAGCCAGCCGGCCACTCCCAGCCATAGACACCCAAACACAAACAACGGCGCTTTTCCCTGGAAAACAAAACTCGCCTGCCAACTTTTTGATGGCAGATTGCAGGAGCCACTTGGTACTATCAAACCAGCCCAACTTGGCACTGGTGCCACCATGGGTCTGGTCACCATCCTGCCTATCGTAGCTTTTCAGGAGCCAGCCGGTCACTCGCAGCCATAGGCCCCCAGACACAAAGCTCGGCCCGTTTCCCTGGCAAACAAAAGTAAGCTGCCCCGCTTCTGGATGGCAGATTGCAGGACGCACTTGGTAGTATCAAACCAGCCCGACTTGGCACTGGTGCCGCCTCTGGTCTGGGAACCATCCTGCGTATCGTGGATTCTAAGCAGCCAGCCGGCCACTCCCAGCCACAGGCCCACAAACACAAACAACGGCGCTTTTCCCTGGAAAACAAAACTCGCCTGACAACTTTTTGATGGCAGATTGCAGGAGCCACTTGGTACTATCAAATCAGCCCAACTTGGCACTGGTGCCACCATGCGTTTGGTCACCATCCTGCCTATCGTAGCTTTTCAGGAGCCAGACGGTCACTCCCAGCTATAAGCCCCCAGACAAAAACCTCGGCCCGTTTTCCTGGCATACAAAAGTAAGCTGCCCCGCTTCTGGATGGCAGATTGCAGGAACAACTTGGTACTATCAAACCAGCCCGACTTGGCACTGGTGCCACCTCTGGTCTGGGAACCATCCTGCGTATCGTGGTTCTAAGGAGCCATCCGTCCACTCCCAGCCTTTGGCCCCCAAACACAAACAACGGCGCTTTTCCCTGGAAAACAAAACTCGCCTGCCAACTTTTTGATGGCAGATTGCAGGAGCCACTTGGTACTATCAAACCAGCCCAACTTGGCACTGGTGCCACCATGGATCTGGTCACCATCCTGCCTATCGTAGCTTTTCAGGACCTAGCTGGTCACTCCCAGCCATAGGCGCCCAGACAAAAAGCTCGGCCCGTTTCCCTGGCAAACAAAGTAAGATGCCCCGCTTCTGGATGGCAGATTGCAGGAACCACTTGGTACTATCAAACCAGCCCGACTTGGAACTGGTGCCACCTCAGGTCTGGGAACCATCCTGCGTATCGTGGATTCTAAGGAGACAGCTGGCCACTCCCAGCCACAGGCCCCCAAACAAAAACAACGGCGCTTTTCCCTGGAAAACAAAACTCGCCTGCCAACTTTTTGATGGCAGATTGCAGGAGCCACTTGGTACTATCAAATCAGCCCAACTTGGCACTGGTGCCACCATGGGTCTGGTCACCATCCTGCCTATCGTAGCTTTTCAGGAGCCAGCCGGTCCCTCCCTGCCATAGGCCCCCAGAGAAAAACCTCGGCCCGTTTCCCTGGCATACAAAAGTAAGCTACCCCGCTTCTGGATGGCAGATTGCAGGAGCCACTTTGCACCATCAAACTAGCCCGACTTGGCACTGGTGCCACCTCAGGTCTGGGAACCATCCTGCGTATCGTTCATTCTAAGGAGCCAGCCGGCCACTCCAGCCACAGGCCCCCAAACACAAACAACGGCGCTTTTCCCTGGAAAACAAAACTCGCCTGCCAACTTTTAGATGGCAGATTGCAGGAGCCACTTGGTACTATCAAATCAGCCCAACTTGGCACTGGTGCCACTATGGGTCTGGTCACCATCCTGCCTATCGTAGCTTTTCAGGACCTAGCAGGTCACTCCCAGCCATATGCGCCCAGACACAAAGCTCGGCCCGTTTCCCTGGCAAACAAAAGTAAGCTGCCCCGCTTCTGGATGGCAGATTGCAGGAGCCACTTTGCACCATCAAACCAGCCCGACTTGGCACTGGTGCCACCTCTGGTCTGGGAACCATGCTGCGTATCGTGGATTCTAAGGAGCCAGCCGGCCACTCCCAGCCACAGGCCCCCAAACACAAACAACGGCGCTTTTCCCTGGAAAACAAAACTCGCCTGCCAACATTTTGATGGCAGATTGCAGGAGCCACTTGCTACTATCAAATCAGCCCATCTTGGCACTGGTGCCACCATGGGTCTGGTCACCATCCTGCCTATCGTAACTGTTCAGGCGCCAGCCGGTCACTCCCAGCCATAGGCCCCCAGAGAAAAACCTCGGCCCGTTTCCCTGGCAAACAAAAGTAAGCTGCCCCGCTTCTGGATGGCAGATTGCAGGAGCCACTTTGCACCATCAAACCAGCCCAACTTGGCACTGGTGCCACCTCTGGTCTGGGAACCATGCTGCGTATCGTGGATTCCAATTAGCAAGCCGGCCACTCCCAGCCACAGGCCTCCAAACACAAACAACGGCGCTTTTCCCTGGAAAACAAAACTCGCCTGCCAACTTTTTGATGGCAGATTGCAGGAGCCACTTGGTACTATCAAACCAGCCCAACTTGGCACTGGTGCCACCATGGGTCTGGTCACCATCCTGCCTATCGTAGCTTTTCAGGACCTAGACGGTCACTCCCTGCCATAGGCCCCGTGACACAAATCTCGGCCCGTTTCCCTGGCAAACAAAAGTAAGCTGTCCCGCTTCTGGATGGCAGATTGCAGGATCCACTAGGTATTATCAAACCAGCCCGACTTGGCACTGGTGCCACCTCAGGTCTGGGAACCATCCTGCGTATCGTGGATTCTAAGGAGCCAGCCGGCCACTCCCAGCCACAGGCCCCCAAACACAAACAACGGCGCTTTTCCCTGGAAAACAAAACTCGCCTGCCAACATTTTGATGGCAGATTGCAGGAGCCACTTGGTACTATCAAACCAGCCCAACTTGGCACTGGTGCCACCATGGGTCTGGTCACCATCCTGCCTATCGTAGCTTTTCAGGAGCCGGCCGGTCACTCCAAGCCATAGGCCCCCAGACAAAAACCTCGGCCCGTTTCCCTGGCATACAAAAATAAGCTGCCCCGCTTCTGGATGGCAGATTGCAGGAGCCACTTTGCACCATCAAACCAGCCCGACTTGGCACTGGTGCCACCTCTGGTCTGGGAACCATCCTGCGTATCGTGGATTCTAAGGAGCCAGCCGGCCACTCCCAGCCACAGGCCCCCAAACACAAACAACGGCGCATTTCCCTGGAAAACAAACTCGCCTGCCAACTTTTTGATGGCAGATTGCAGGAGCCACTTGGTACTATCAAACCAGCCCAACTTGGCACTGGTGCCACCATGGGTCTGGTCACCATCCTGCCTATCGTAGCTTTTCAGGAGCCAGCCGGTCACTCCCAGCCATAGGCCCTCAGACACAAACCTCGGCCCGTTCCCCTGGCAAACAAAAGTAAGCTACCCCGCTTCTGGATGGCAGATTGCAGGACGCACTTGGTACTATCAAACCAGCCCAACTTGGCACTGGTGCCACCTCTGGTCTGGGAACCATGCTGCGTATCGTGGATTCTAAGGAGCCAGCCGGCCACTCCCAGCCACAGGCCCCCAAACAAAAACAACGGCGCTTTTCCCTGGAAAACAAAACTCGCCTGCCAATATTTTGATGGCAGATTGCAGGAGCCACTTGGTACTATCAAACCAGCCCAACTTGACACTGGTGCCACCATGGGTCTGGTCACCATCCTGCCTATCTTAGCTTTTCAGGAGCCAGCCGGTCACTCCCAGCCATAGGCCCCCAGACACAAACCTCGGCCCGTTTCCCTGGCAAACAAAAGTAAGCTGCCCCGCTTCTGGATGGCAGATTGCAGGAGCCACTTGGTACTATCAAACCAGCCCAACTTGGCACTGGTGCCACCTTGGGTCTTGGAACCATCCTGCGTATCGTGGATTCTAAGGAGCCAGCCGGTCACTCCCAGCCACAGGCCCCCAAACACAAACCACAGCGCTTTTCCCTGGAAAACAAAACCCGCCTGCCGACATTTTGATGGCAGATTGCAGGAGCCACTTGCTACTATCAAATCAGCCCAACTTGGGACTGGTGCCACCATGGGTCTGGTCACCATCCTGCCTATCGTAGCTTTTCAGGAGCCAGCCGGTCACTCCCAGCCATAGGCCCCCAGACACAAAACTCGGCCCGTTTCCCTGGCAAACAAAAGTAAGCTGCCCCGCTTCTGGATGGCAGATTGTAGGACGCACTTGGTACTATCAAACCAGCCCGACTTGGCACTGGTGCCACCTCTGGTCTGGGAACCATGGTGCGTATCGTGGATTCTAAGGAGCCAGCCGGCCACTCCCAGCCATAGGCACCCAAACACAAACAACGGCGCTTTTCCCTGGAAAACAAAACTCGCCTGCCAACTTTTTGATGGCAGATTGCAGGAGCCACTTGGTACTATCAAACCAGCTCAACTTGGCACTGGTGCCACCACGGGTCTGCTCACCATCCTGCCTATCGTAGCTTTTCAGGAGCCAGCCGCTCACTCCCAGCCATAGGCCCCCAGACACAAACCTCGGCCCGTTTCCCTGGCAAACAAAAGTAAGCTGCCCCGCTTCTGCATGGCAGATTGCTGGAGCTATTTAGTACTATCAAACCAGCCCGACTTGGCACTGGTGCCACCTCAGGTCTGGGAACCATCCTGCGTATCGTGGATTCTAAGCAGCCAGCCGGCCACTCCCAGCCACAGGCCCCCAAACACAAACAACGGCGCTTTTCCCTGGAAAACAAAACTCGCCTGCCAAATTTTGACGGCAGATTGCAGGAGCCACTTGGTACTATCAAATCAGCCCAACTTGGGACTGGTGCCACCATGGGTCTGGTCACCATCCTGCCTATCGTAGCTTTTCAGGAGCCAGCCGGTCACTCCCAGCCATAGGCCCCCAGACAAAAACCTCGGCCCGTTTCCCTGGCAAACAAAAGTAAGCTGCCCCGCTTCTGGATGGCAGATTGCAGGAACCAGTTGGTACTATCAAACCAGCAAAACTTGGCACTGGTGCCACCTTGGGTCTGGATACCATGCTGCGTATCGTGGATTCTAAGGAGCCAGCCGGCCACTCCCAGCCACAGGCCCCCAAACACAAACAACGGCGCTTTTCCCTGCGAAACAAAACTCTCCTGCCAATTTTTGATGGGAGATTGCAGGAGCCACTTGGTACTATCAAATCAGCCCAACTTGGCACTGGTGCCACCATGGGTCTGGTCACCATCCTGCCTATCGTAGCTTTTCAGGAGCCAGCCGGTCCCTCCCTGCCATAGGCCCCCAGAGAAAAACCTCGGCCCGTTTCCCTGGCATACAAAAGTAAGCTACCCCGCTTCTGGATGGCAGATTGCAGGAGCCACTTTGCACCATCAAACTAGCCCGACTTGGCACTGGTGCCACCTCAGGTCTGGGAACCATCCTGCGTATCGTTCATTCTAAGGAGCCAGCCGGCCACTCCAGCCACAGGCCCCCAGACACAAACAACGGCGCTTTTCCCTGGAAAACAAAACTCGCCTGCCAACTTTTAGATGGCAGATTGCAGGAGCCACTTGGTACTATCAAATCAGCCCAACTTGGCACTGGTGCCACTATGGGTCTGGTCACCATCCTGCCTATCGTAGCTTTTCAGGACCTAGCAGGTCACTCCCAGCCATATGCGCCCAGACACAAAGCTCGGCCCGTTTCCCTGGCAAACAAAAGTAAGCTGCCCCGCTTCTGGATGGCAGATTGCAGGAGCCACTTTGCACCATCAAACTAGCCCGTCTTGGCACTGGTGCCACCTCTGGTCTGGGAACCATGCTGCGTATCGTGGATTCTAAGGAGCCAGCCGGCCACTCCCAGCCATAGACACCCAAACACAAACAACGGCGCTTTTCCCTGGAAAACAAAACTCGCCTGCCAACTTTTTGATGGCAGATTGCAGGAGCCACTTGGTACTATCAAACCAGCCCAACTTGGCACTGGTGCCACCATGGGTCTGGTCACCATCCTGCCTATCGTAGCTTTTCAGGAGCCAGCCGGTCACTCGCAGCCATAGGCCCCCAGACACAAAGCTCGGCCCGTTTCCCTGGCAAACAAAAGTAAGCTGCCCCGCTTCTGGATGGCAGATTGCAGGACGCACTTGGTAGTATCAAACCAGCCCGACTTGGCACTGGTGCCGCCTCTGGTCTGGGAACCATCCTGCGTATCGTGGATTCTAAGCAGCCAGCCGGCCACTCCCAGCCACAGGCCCCCAAACACAAACAACGGCGCTTTTCCATGGAAAACAAAACTCGCCTGACAACATTTTGATGGCAGATTGCAGGAGCCACTTGGTACTATCAAATCAGCCCAACTTGGCACTGGTGCCACCATGCGTTTGGTCACCATCCTGCCTATCGTAGCTTTTCAGGAGCCAGACGGTCACTCCCAGCTATAAGCCCCAAAACAAAAACCTCGGCCCGTTTTCCTGGCATACAAAAGTAAGCTGCCCCGCTTCTGGATGGCAGATTGCAGGAACAACTTGGTACTATCAAACCAGCCCGACTTGGCACTGGTGCCACCTCTGGTCTGGGAACCATCCTGCGTATCGTGGTTCTAAGGAGCCATCCGTCCACTCCCAGCCTTTGGCCCCCAAACACAAACAACGGCGCTTTTCCCTGGAAAACAAAACTCGCCTGCCAACTTTTTGATGGCAGATTGCAGGAGCCACTTGGTACTATCAAACCAGCCCAACTTGGCACTGGTGCCACCATGGATCTGGTCACCATCCTGCCTATCGTAGCTTTTCAGGACCTAGCTGGTCACTCCCAGCCATAGGCGCCCAGACAAAAAGCTCGGCCCGTTTCCCTGGCAAACAAAGTAAGATGCCCCGCTTCTGGATGGCAGATTGCAGGAACCACTTGGTACTATCAAACCAGCCCGACTTGGAACTGGTGCCACCTCAGGTCTGGGAACCATCCTGCGTATCGTGGATTCTAAGGAGACAGCTGGCCACTCCCAGCCACAGGCCCCCAAACAAAAACAACGGCGCTTTTCCCTGGAAAACAAAACTCGCCTGCCAACTTTTTGATGGCAGATTGCAGGAGCCACTTGGTACTATCAAATCAGCCCAACTTGGCACTGGTGCCACCATGGGTCTGGTCACCATCCTGCCTATCGTAGCTTTTCAGGAGCCAGCCGGTCCCTCCCTGCCATAGGCCCCCAGAGAAAAACCTCGGCCCGTTTCCCTGGCATACAAAAGTAAGCTACCCCGCTTCTGGATGGCAGATTGCAGGAGCCACTTTGCACCATCAAACTAGCCCGACTTGGCACTGGTGCCACCTCAGGTCTGGGAACCATCCTGCGTATCGTTCATTCTAAGGAGCCAGCCGGCCACTCCAGCCACAGGCCCCCAGACACAAACAACGGCGCTTTTCCCTGGAAAACAAAACTCGCCTGCCAACTTTTAGATGGCAGATTGCAGGAGCCACTTGGTACTATCAAATCAGCCCAACTTGGCACTGGTGCCACTATGGGTCTGGTCACCATCCTGCCTATCGTAGCTTTTCAGGACCTAGCAGGTCACTCCCAGCCATATGCGCCCAGACACAAAGCTCGGCCCGTTTCCCTGGCAAACAAAAGTAAGCTGCCCCGCTTCTGGATGGCAGATTGCAGGAGCCACTTTGCACCATCAAACCAGCCCGACTTGGCACTGGTGCCACCTCTGGTCTGGGAACCATGCTGCGTATCGTGGATTCTAAGGAGCCAGCCGGCCACTCCCAGCCACAGGCCCCCAAACACAAACAACGGCGCTTTTCCCTGGAAAACAAAACTCGCCTGCCAACATTTTGATGGCAGATTGCAGGAGCCACTTGCTACTATCAAATCAGCCCATCTTGGCACTGGTGCCACCATGGGTCTGGTCACCATCCTGCCTATCGTAACTGTTCAGGCGCCAGCCGGTCACTCCCAGCCATAGGCCCCCAGAGAAAAACCTCGGCCCGTTTCCCTGGCAAACAAAAGTAAGCTGCCCCGCTTCTGGATGGCAGATTGCAGGAGCCACTTTGCACCATCAAACCAGCCCAACTTGGCACTGGTGCCACCTCTGGTCTGGGAACCATGCTGCGTATCGTGGATTCCAATTAGCAAGCCGGCCACTCCCAGCCACAGGCCTCCAAACACAAACAACGGCGCTTTTCCCTGGAAAACAAAACTCGCCTGCCAACTTTTTGATGGCAGATTGCAGGAGCCACTTGGTACTATCAAACCAGCCCAACTTGGCACTGGTGCCACCATGGGTCTGGTCACCATCCTGCCTATCGTAGCTTTTCAGGACCTAGACGGTCACTCCCTGCCATAGGCCCCGTGACACAAATCTCGGCCCGTTTCCCTGGCAAACAAAAGTAAGCTGTCCCGCTTCTGGATGGCAGATTGCAGGATCCACTAGGTATTATCAAACCAGCCCGACTTGGCACTGGTGCCACCTCAGGTCTGGGAACCATCCTGCGTATCGTGGATTCTAAGGAGCCAGCCGGCCACTCCCAGCCACAGGCCCCCAAACACAAACAACGGCGCTTTTCCCTGGAAAACAAAACTCGCCTGCCAACATTTTGATGGCAGATTGCAGGAGCCACTTGGTACTATCAAACCAGCCCAACTTGGCACTGGTGCCACCATGGGTCTGGTCACCATCCTGCCTATCGTAGCTTTTCAGGAGCCGGCCGGTCACTCCAAGCCATAGGCCCCCAGACAAAAACCTCGGCCCGTTTCCCTGGCATACAAAAATAAGCTGCCCCGCTTCTGGATGGCAGATTGCAGGAGCCACTTTGCACCATCAAACCAGCCCGACTTGGCACTGGTGCCACCTCTGGTCTGGGAACCATCCTGCGTATCGTGGATTCTAAGGAGCCAGCCGGCCACTCCCAGCCACAGGCCCCCAAACACAAACAACGGCGCATTTCCCTGGAAAACAAACTCGCCTGCCAACTTTTTGATGGCAGATTGCAGGAGCCACTTGGTACTATCAAACCAGCCCAACTTGGCACTGGTGCCACCATGGGTCTGGTCACCATCCTGCCTATCGTAGCTTTTCAGGAGCCAGCCGGTCACTCCCAGCCATAGGCCCTCAGACACAAACCTCGGCCCGTTCCCCTGGCAAACAAAAGTAAGCTACCCCGCTTCTGGATGGCAGATTGCAGGACGCACTTGGTACTATCAAACCAGCCCAACTTGGCACTGGTGCCACCTCTGGTCTGGGAACCATGCTGCGTATCGTGGATTCTAAGGAGCCAGCCGGCCACTCCCAGCCACAGGCCCCCAAACAAAAACAACGGCGCTTTTCCCTGGAAAACAAAACTCGCCTGCCAATATTTTGATGGCAGATTGCAGGAGCCACTTGGTACTATCAAACCAGCCCAACTTGACACTGGTGCCACCATGGGTCTGGTCACCATCCTGCCTATCTTAGCTTTTCAGGAGCCAGCCGGTCACTCCCAGCCATAGGCCCCCAGACACAAACCTCGGCCCGTTTCCCTGGCAAACAAAAGTAAGCTGCCCCGCTTCTGGATGGCAGATTGCAGGAGCCACTTGGTACTATCAAACCAGCCCAACTTGGCACTGGTGCCACCTTGGGTCTTGGAACCATCCTGCGTATCGTGGATTCTAAGGAGCCAGCCGGTCACTCCCAGCCACAGGCCCCCAAACACAAACCACAGCGCTTTTCCCTGGAAAACAAAACCCGCCTGCCGACATTTTGATGGCAGATTGCAGGAGCCACTTGCTACTATCAAATCAGCCCAACTTGGGACTGGTGCCACCATGGGTCTGGTCACCATCCTGCCTATCGTAGCTTTTCAGGAGCCAGCCGGTCACTCCCAGCCATAGGCCCCCAGACACAAAACTCGGCCCGTTTCCCCGGCAAACAAAAGTAAGCTGCCCCGCTTCTGGATGGCAGATTGTAGGACGCACTTGGTACTATCAAACCAGCCCGACTTGGCACTGGTGCCACCTCTGGTCTGGGAACCATGGTGCGTATCGTGGATCCTAAGGAGCCAGCCGGCCACTCCCAGCCATAGGCACCCAAACACAAAATCAACGGCGCTTTTCCCTGGAAAACAAAACTCGCCTGCCAACTTTTTGATGGCAGATTGCAGGAGCCACTTGGTACTATCAAACCAGCTCAACTTGGCACTGGTGCCACCACGGGTCTGCTCACCATCCTGCCTATCGTAGCTTTTCAGGAGCCAGCCGCTCACTCCCAGCCATAGGCCCCCAGACACAAACCTCGGCCCGTTTCCCTGGCAAACAAAAGTAAGCTGCCCCGCTTCTGCATGGCAGATTGCAGGAGCTATTTAGTACTATCAAACCAGCCCGACTTGGCACTGGTGCCACCTCAGGTCTGGGAACCATCCTGCGTATCGTGGATTCTAAGCAGCCAGCCGGCCACTCCCAGCCACAGGCCCCCAAACACAAACAACGGCGCTTTTCCCTGGAAAACAAAACTCGCCTGCCAAATTTTGACGGCAGATTGCAGGAGCCACTTGGTACTATCAAATCAGCCCAACTTGGGACTGGTGCCACCATGGGTCTGGTCACCATCCTGCCTATCGTAGCTTTTCAGGAGGCAGCCGGTCACTCCCAGCCATAGGCCCCCAGACAAAAACCTCGGCCCGTTTCCCTGGCAAACAAAAGTAAGCTGCCCCGCTTCTGGATGGCAGATTGCAGGAACCAGTTGGTACTATCAAACCAGCAAAACTTGGCACTGGTGCCACCTTGGGTCTGGATACCATGCTGCGTATCGTGGATTCTAAGGAGCCAGCCGGCCACTCCCAGCCACAGGCCCCCAAACACAAACAACGGCGCTTTTCCCTGCGAAACAAAACTCTCCTGCCAATTTTTGATGGGAGATTGCAGGAGCCACTTGGTACTATCAAATCAGCCCAACTTGGCACTGGTGCCACCATGGGTCTGGTCACCATCCTGCCTATCGTAGCTTTTCAGGAGCCAGCCGGTCCCTCCCTGCCATAGGCCCCCAGAGAAAAACCTCGGCCCGTTTCCCTGGCATACAAAAGTAAGCTACCCCGCTTCTGGATGGCAGATTGCAGGAGCCACTTTGCACCATCAAACTAGCCCGACTTGGCACTGGTGCCACCTCAGGTCTGGGAACCATCCTGCGTATCGTTCATTCTAAGGAGCCAGCCGGCCACTCCAGCCACAGGCCCCCAGACACAAACAACGGCGCTTTTCCCTGGAAAACAAAACTCGCCTGCCAACTTTTAGATGGCAGATTGCAGGAGCCACTTGGTACTATCAAATCAGCCCAACTTGGCACTGGTGCCACTATGGGTCTGGTCACCATCCTGCCTATCGTAGCTTTTCAGGACCTAGCAGGTCACTCCCAGCCATATGCGCCCAGACACAAAGCTCGGCCCGTTTCCCTGGCAAACAAAAGTAAGCTGCCCCGCTTCTGGATGGCAGATTGCAGGAGCCACTTTGCACCATCAAACCAGCCCGACTTGGCACTGGTGCCACCTCTGGTCTGGGAACCATGCTGCGTATCGTGGATTCTAAGGAGCCAGCCGGCCACTCCCAGCCACAGGCCCCCAAACACAAACAACGGCGCTTTTCCCTGGAAAACAAAACTCGCCTGCCAACATTTTGATGGCAGATTGCAGGAGCCACTTGCTACTATCAAATCAGCCCATCTTGGCACTGGTGCCACCATGGGTCTGGTCACCATCCTGCCTATCGTAGCTGTTCAGGCGCCAGCCGGTCACTCCCAGCCATAGGCCCCCAGAGAAAAACCTCGGCCCGTTTCCCTGGCAAACAAAAGTAAGCTGCCCCGCTTCTGGATGGCAGAGTGCAGGAGCCACTTTGCACCATCAAACCAGCCCAACTTGGCACTGGTGCCACCTCTGGTCTGGGAACCATGCTGCGTATCGTGGATTCCAATTAGCAAGCCGGCCACTCCCAGCCACAGGCCTCCAAACACAAACAACGGCGCTTTTCCCTGGAAAACAAAACTCGCCTGCCAACTTTTTGATGGCAGATTGCAGGAGCCTCTTGGTACTATCAAACAAGCCCAACTTGGCACTGGTGCCACCATGGGTCTGGTCACCATCCTGCCTATCGTAGCTTTTCAGGACCTAGACGGTCACTCCCTGCCATAGGCCCCGTGACACAAAGCTCGGCCCGTTTCCCTGGCAAACAAAAGTAAGCTGTCCCGCTTCTGGATGGCAGATTGCAGGATCCACTAGGTATTATCAAACCAGCCCGACTTGGCACTGGTGCCACCTCAGGTCTGGGAACCATCCTGCGTATCGTGGATTCTAAGGAGCCAGCCGGCCACTCCCAGCCACAGGCCCCCAAACACAAACAACGGCGCTTTTCCCTGGAAAACAAAACTCGCCTGCCAACATTTTGATGGCAGATTGCAGGAGCCACTTGGTACTATCAAACCAGCCCAACTTGGCACTGGTGCCACCATGGGTCTGGTCACCATCCTGCCTATCGTAGCTTTTCAGGAGCCGGCCGGTCACTCCAAGCCATAGGCCCCCAGACAAAAACCTCGGCCCGTTTCCCTGGCATACAAAAATAAGCTGCCCCGCTTCTGGATGGCAGATTGCAGGAGCCACTTTGCACCATCAAACCAGCCCGACTTGGCACTGGTGCCACCTCTGGTCTGGGAACCATCCTGCGTATCGTGGATTCTAAGCAGCCAGCCGGCCACTCCCAGCCACAGGCCCCCAAACACAAACAACGGCGCATTTCCCTGGATAACAAACTCGCCTGCCAACTTTTTGATGGCAGATTGCAGGAGCCACTTGGTACTATCAAACCAGCCCAACTTGGCACTGGTGCCACCATGGGTCTGGTCACCATCCTGCCTATCGTAGCTTTTCAGGAGCCAGCCGGTCACTCCCAGCCATAGGCCCCCAGACACAAACCTCGGCCCGTTTCGCTGGCAAACAAAAGTAAGCTACCCCGCTTCTGGATGGCAGATTGCAGGACGCACTTGGTACTATCAAACCAGCCCAACTTGGCACTGGTGCCACCTCTGGTCTGGGAACCATGCTGCGTATCGTGGATTCTAAGGAGCCAGCCGGCCACTCCCAGCCACAGGCCCCCAAACAAAAACAACGGCGCTTTTCCCTGGAAAACAAAACTCGCCTGCCAATATTTTGATGGCAGATTGCAGGAGCCACTTGGTACTATCAAACCAGCCCAACTTGACACTGGTGCCACCATGGGTCTGGTCACCATCCTGCCTATCTTAGCTTTTCAGGAGCCAGCCGGTCACTCCCAGCCATAGGCCCCCAGACACAAACCTCGGCCCGTTTCCCTGGCAAACAAAAGTAAGCTGCCCCGCTTCTGGATGGCAGATTGCAGGAGCCACTTGGTACTATCAAACCAGCCCAACTTGGCACTGGTGCCACCTTGGGTCTTGGAACCATCCTGCGTATCGTGGATTCTAAGGAGCCAGCCGGTCACTCCCAGCCACAGGCCCCCAAACACAAACCACAGCGCTTTTCCCTGGAAAACAAAACCCGCCTGCCGACATTTTGATGGCAGATTGCAGGAGCCACTTGCTACTATCAAATCAGCCCAACTTGGGACTGGTGCCACCATGGGTCTGGTCACCATCCTGCCTATCGTAGCTTTTCAGGAGCCAGCCGGTCACTCCCAGCCATAGGCCCCCAGACACAAAACTCGGCCCGTTTCCCCGGCAAACAAAAGTAAGCTGCCCCGCTTCTGGATGGCAGATTGTAGGACGCACTTGGTACTATCAAACCAGCCCGACTTGGCACTGGTGCCACCTCTGGTCTGGGAACCATGGTGCGTATCGTGGATTCTAAGGAGCCAGCCGGCCACTCCCAGCCATAGGCACCCAAACACAAACAACGGCGCTTTTCCCTGGAAAACAAAACTCGCCTGCCAACTTTTTGATGGCAGATTGCAGGAGCCACTTGGTACTATCAAACCAGCTCAACTTGGCACTGGTGCCACCATGGGTCTGCTCACCATCCTGCCTATCGTAGCTTTTCAGGAGCCAGCCGCTCACTCCCAGCCATAGGCCCCCAGACACAAACCTCGGCCCGTTTCCCTGGCAAACAAAAGTAAGCTGCCCCGCTTCTGCATGGCAGATTGCAGGAGCTATTTAGTACTATCAAACCAGCCCGACTTGGCACTGGTGCCACCTCAGGTCTGGGAACCATCCTGCGTATCGTGGATTCTAAGCAGCCAGCCGGCCACTCCCAGCCACAGGCCCCCAAACACAAACAACGGCGCTTTTCCCTGGAAAACAAAACTCGCCTGCCAAATTTTGACGGCAGATTGCAGGAGCCACTTGGTACTATCAAATCAGCCCAACTTGGGACTGGTGCCACCATGGGTCTGGTCACCATCCTGCCTATCGTAGCTTTTCAGGAGGCAGCCGGTCACTCCCAGCCATAGGCCCCCAGACAAAAACCTCGGCCCGTTTCCCTGGCAAACAAAAGTAAGCTGCCCCGCTTCTGGATGGCAGATTGCAGGAACCAGTTGGTACTATCAAACCAGCAAAACTTGGCACTGGTGCCACCTTGGGTCTGGATACCATGCTGCGTATCGTGGATTCTAAGGAGCCAGCCGGCCACTCCCAGCCACAGGCCCCCAAACACAAACAACGGCGCTTTTCCCTGCGAAACAAAACTCTCCTGCCAATTTTTGAAGGGAGATTGCAGGAGCCACTTGGTTTTATCAAATCAGACCAACTTGGCACTGGTGCCACCATGGGTCTGGTCACCATCCTGCCTATCGTAGCTTTTCAGGAGCCAGCCGGTCACTCCCAGCCATAGGCCCCCAGACACAAACCTCGGCCCGTTTCCCTGACAAACAAAAGTAAGTTATCCCGCTTCTGGATGGCAGATGGCCGGAGCCACTTGGTACTATCAAACCAGCCCGACTTGGCACTGGTGCCACCATGGGTCTTGTCACCATCCTGCCTATCGTGGATTCTAATTAGCCATCCGTCCACTCCCAGCCACAGGCCCCCAAACAAAAACAACCGCGCTTTTCCCTGGAAAACAAAACTCGTCTGCCAACATTTTGATGGCAGATTGCAGGACGCACTTGGTACTATCAAACCAGCCCAACTTGGCACTGGTGCCACCTTGGGTCTGGGAACCATGCTGCGTATCGTGGATTATAAGGAGCCAGCCGGCCACTCCCAGCCACAGGCCCCCAAACACAAACCACAGCGCTTTTCCCTGGAAAACAAAATTCGCCGGCCAACATTTTGATGGCAGATTGCAGGAGCCACTTGGTACTATCAAATCAGCCCAACTTGGCACTGGTGCCACCATGGGTCTGGTCACCATCCTGCTTATCGTAGCTTTTCAGGAGCCAGCCGGTCACTCCCAGCCATAGGCGCCCAGACACAATGCTCTGCCCTTTTCCCTGGCAAACCAAAGTAAGCTGCCCCGCTTCTGGATGGCAGATTGCAGGACGCACTTGGTACTATAAAACCAGCCCGACTTGGCACTGGTGCCACCTCTGGTCTGGGAACCATGCTGCGTATCGTGGATTCTAAGGAGCCAGCCGGCCACTCCCAGCCACAGGCCCCCAAACAAAAACAACGGCGCTTTTCCCTGGAAAACAAAACTCGCCTGCCAAATTTTTGATGGCAGATTGCAGGAGCCACTTGCTGCTATCAAATCAGCCCAACTTGGCACTGGTGCCACCATGGGTCTGGTCACCATCCTGCCTATCGTAGCTTTTCAGGAGCCAGCCGGTCACTCCCAGTCATAGGCCCCCAGACACAAAGCTCGGCCCGTTTCCCTGGCAAACAAAAGTAAGCTGCCCCGCTTCTGGATGGCAGATTGTAGGACGCATTTGGTACTATCAAACCAGCCCGACTTGGCACTGGTGCCACCTCTGGTCTGGGAACTATGGTGCGTATCGTGGATTCTAAGGAGCCAGCCGGCCACTCCCAGCCATAGGCACCCAAACACAAACAACGGCGCTTTTCCCTGGAAAACAAAACTCGCCTGCCAACTTTTTGATGGCAGATTGCAGGAGCCACTTGGTACTATCAAACCAGCTCAACTTGGCACTGGTGCCACCATGGATCTGCTCACCATCCTGCGTATCGTAGCTTTTCAGGAGCCAGACGGTCACTCGCAGCCATAGGCCCCCAGACAAAAACCTCGGCCCGTTTCCCTGGCAAACAAAAGTAAGCCTCCCCGCTTCTGCATGGCAGATTGCAGGAGCTATTTAGTACTATCAAACCAGCCCGACTTGGCACTGGTGCCACCTCAGGTCTGGGAACCATCCTGCGTATCGTGGATTCTAAGGAGCCAGCCGGCCACTCCCAGCCACAGGCCCCCAAACACAAACAACGGCGCTTTTCCCTGGAAAACAAAACTCGCCTGCCAAATTTTGACGGCAGATTGCAGGAGCCACTTGGTACTATCAAATCAGCCCAACTTGGGACTGGTGCCACCATGGGTCTGGTCACCATCCTGCCTATCGTAGCTTTTCAGGAGGCAGCCGGTCACTCCCAGCCATAGGCCCCCAGACACAAACCTCGGCCCGTTTCCCTGACAAACAAAAGTAAGTTATCCCGCTTCTGGATGGCAGATTGCCGGAGCCACTTGGTACTATCAAACCAGCCCGACTTGGCACTGGTGCCACCATGGGTCTGGTCACCATCCTGCCTATCGTGGATTCTAATTAGCCATCCGTCCACTCCCAGCCACAGGCCCCCAAACACAAACAACGGCGCTTTTCCCTGGAAAACAAAACTCGTCTGCCAACTTTTTGATGGCAGATTGCCAGAGCCACTTGGTACTATCAAACCAGCCCAACTTGGCACTGGTGCCACCTTGGGTCTGGGAACCATGCTGCGTATCGTGGATTATAAGGAGCCAGCCGGCCACTCCCAGCCACAGGCCCCCAAACACAAACCACAGCGCTTTTCCCTGGAAAACAAAATTCGCCGGCCAACTTTTTGATGGCAGATTGCAGGAGCCACTTGGTACTATCAAATCAGCCCAACTTGGCACTGGTGCCACCATGGGTCTGGTCACCATCCTGCTTATCGTAGCTTTTCAGGAGCCAGCCGGTCACTCCCAGCCATAGGCGCCCAGACACAATGCTCTGCCCTTTTCCCTGGCAAACCAAAGTAAGCTGCCCCGCTTCTGGATGGCAGATTGCAGGAACCACTTGGTACTATAAAACCAGCCCGACTTGGCACTGGTGCCACCTCTGGTCTGGGAACCATGCTGCGTATCGTGGATTCTAAGGAGCCAGCCGGCCACTCCCAGCCACAGGCCCCCAAACAAAAACAACGGCGCTTATCCCTGGAAAACCAAACTCGCCTGCCAAATTTTTGATGGCAGATTGCAGGAGCCACTTGGTACTATCAAACCAGCCCAACTTGACACTGGTGCCACCATGGGTCTGGTCACCATCCTGCCTATCTTAACTTTTCAGGAGCCAGCCGGTCACTCCCAGCCATAGGCCCCCAGACACAAAGCTCGGCCCGTTTCCCTGGCAAACAAAAGTAAGCTGCCCCGCTTCTGGATGGCAGATTGCAGGAGCCACTTGGTACTATCAAACCAGCCCAACTTGGCACTGGTGCCACCTTGGGTCTGGGAACCATGCTGCGTATCGTGGATTCTAAGGAGCCAGCCGGTCACTCCCAGCCACAGGCCCCCAAACACAAACCACAGCGCTTTTCCCTGGAAAACAAAACCCGCCTGCCGATATTTTGATGGCAGATTGCAGGAGCCACTTGCTGCTATCAAACCAGCCCAACTTGGCACTGGTGCCACCATGGGTCTGGTCACCATCCTGCCTATCGTAGCTTTTCAGGAGCCAGCCGGTCACTCCCAGTCATAGGCCCCCAGACACAAAGCTCGGCCCGTTTCCCTGGCAAACAAAAGTAAGCTGCCCCGCTTCTGGATGGCAGATTGTAGGACGCACTTGGTACTATCAAACCAGCCCGACTTGGCACTGGTGCCACTGCTGGTCTGGGAACTATGGTGCGTATCGTGGATTCTAAGGAGCCAGCCGGCCACTCCCAGCCATAGGCACCCAAACACAAACAACGGCGCTTTTCCCTGGAAAACAAAACTCGCCTGCCAACATTTTGATGGCAGATTGCAGGAGCCACTTGGTACTATCAAACCAGCTCAACTTGGCACTGGTGCCACCATGGGTCTGCTCACCATCCTGCCTATCGTAGCTTTTCAGGACCTAGCCGGTCACTCCCAGCCATAGGCCCCCAGAGAAAAACCTCGGCCCGTTTCCCTGGCAAACAAAAGTAAGCTGCCCCGCTTCTGGATGGCAGATTGCAGGAACCACTTGGTACTATCAAACCAGCCCAACTTGGCACTGGTGCCACCTCAGGTCTGGGAACCATCCTGCGTATCGTGGATTCTAAGGAGCCAGCCGGCCACTCCCAGCCACAGGCCCCCAAACACAAACAACGGCGCTTTTCCCTGGAAAACAAAACTCGCCTGACAACTTTTTGATGGCAGATTGCAGGAGCCACTTGCTACTATCAAATCAGCCCAACTTGGCACTGGTGCCACCATGGGTCTGGTCACCATCCTGCCTATCGTAGCTTTTCAGGAGCCAGCCCGTCACTCCAAGCCATAGGCTCCCAGACAAAAACCTCGGCCCGTTTCCCTGGCAAACAAAAGTAAGCTGCCCCGCTTCTGGATGGCAGATTGCAGGAACCACTTGGTACTATAAACCAGCCCGACTTGGCACTGGTGCCACCTCTGGTCTGGGAACCATCCTGCGTATCGTGGATTCTAAGGAGCCAGCCGGCCACTCCCAGCCAAAGGCCCCCAAACACAAACAACGGCGCTTTTCCCTGGAAAACAAAACTCGCCTGCCAACTTTTTGATGGCAGATTGCAGGAGCCACTTGGTACTATCAAACCAGCCCAACTTGGCACTTGTGCCACCATGGGTCTGGTCACCATCCTGCCTATCGTAGCTTTTCAGGACCTAGCCGGTCACTCCCAGCCATAGGCCCCCAGACACAAAGCTCGACCCGTTTCCCTGGCAAACAAAAGCAAGCTGTCCCGCTTCTGGATGGCAGATTGCAGGACGCACTCGGTACTATCAAACCAGCCCGACTTGGCACTGGTGCCACCTCTGGTCTGGGAACCATCCTGCGTATCGTGGATTCTAAGGAGCCAGCCGGCCACTCCCAGACATAGGCACCCAAACACAAACAACGGCGCTTTTCCCTGGAAAACAAAACTCGCCTGCCGACATTTTGATGGCAGATTGCAGGAGCCACTTGGTACTATCAAACCAGCCCGACTTGGCACTGGTGCCACCATGGGTCTGGTCACCATCCTGCCTATCGTAGCTTTTCAGGAGCCAGCCGGTCACTCCCAGCCATAGGCCCCCAGACACAAACCTCGGCCCTTTTCCCTGGCAAACAATAGTAATCTGCCCTGCTTCTGGATGGCAGATTGCAGGAACCACTTGGTAGTATCAAACCAGCCCGACTTGGCACTGGTGCCACCTTGGGTCTGGGAACCATGCTGCGTATCGTGGATTCTAAGGAGCCAGCCGGCCACTCCCAGCCACAGGCCCCCAAACACAAACAACGGCGCTTTTCCCTGGAAAACAAAACTCGCCTGCCAAATTTTGACGGCAGATTGCAGGAGCCACTTGGTACTATCAAATCAGCCCAACTTGGGACTGGTGCCAGCACGGGTGTGGTCACCATCCTGCCTATCGTAGCTTTTCAGGAGCCAGCCGGTCACTCCCAGCCATAGGCCCCCAGACAAAAACCTCGGCCCGTTTCCCTGGCAAACAAAAGTAAGCTGCCCTGCTTCTGGATGGCAGATTGCAGGAACCACTTGGTACTATCAAACCAGCAAAACTTGGCACTGGTGCCACCTTGGGTCTGGATACCATGCTGCGTATCGTGGATTCTAAGGAGCCAGCCGGCCACTCCCAGCCACAGGCCCCCAAACACAAACAACGGCGCTTTTCCCTGGAAAACAAAACTCAACTGCACCGCTTCTGGATGGCAGATTGCAGGAGCCACTTGGTACTATCAAACCAGCCCAACTTGCCACTGGTGCCACCATGGGTCTGGTCACCATCCTGCCTATCGTAGCTTTTCAGGAGCCAGCCGGTCACTCCCAGCCATAGGCCCCCAGACACAAACCTCGGCCCGTTTCCCTGGCAAACAAAAGTAAGCTACCCCGCTTCTGGATGGCAGATTGCAGGACGCACTTGATAGTATCAAACCAGCCCGACTTGGCATTGGTGCCACCTCAGGTCTGGGAACCATGCTGCGTATCGTGGATTCTAATTAGCCATCTGGCCACTCCCACCCACAGGCCCCCAAACAAAAACAACGGCGCTTTTCCCTGGAAAACAAACCTCGCCTGCCAACATTTTGATGGCAGATTGCCGGAGCCACTTGGTACTATCAAACCAGCCCAACTTGACACTGGTGCCACCATGGGTCTGGTCACCATCCTGCCTATCGTAGCTTTTCAGGAGCCAGCCGGTCACTCCCAGCCATAGGCCCCCAGACAAAAACCCTGGCCCGTTTCCCTGGCAAACAAAAGTAAGTTATCCCGCTTCTGGATGGCAGATTGCAGGAGCCACTTTTCACCATCAAACCAGCCCGACTTGGCACTGGTGCCACCTCTGGTCTGGGAACCATCCTGCGTATCGTGGATTCTAAGGAGCCAGCCGGCCACTCCCAGCCACAGGCCCCCAAACACAAACCACAGCGCTTTTCCCTGGAAAACAAAACTCGCCTGCCAACTTTTTGATGGCAGATTGCAGGAGCCACTTGGTACTATCAAACCAGCCCAACTTGGCACTGGTGCCACCATGGATCTGGTCACCATCCTGCCTATCGTAGCTTTTCAGGACCTAGCCGGTCACTCCAAGCCATAGGCCCCCAGAGAAAAACCTCGGCCCGTTTCCCTGGCAAACAAAAGTAAGCTGCCCCGCTTCTGGATGGCAGATTGCAGGAGCCACTTGGTACTATCAAACCAGCCCAACTTGGCACTGGTGCCACCTCTGGTCTGGGAACCATCCTGCGTATCGTGGATTCTAAGGAGCCAGCCGGTCACTCCCAGCCACAGGCCACCAAACACAAACAACGGCGCTTTTCCCTGGAAAACAAAACTCGCCTGCCAACATTTTGATGGCAGATTGCAGGAGCCACTTGCTACTATCAAATCAGCCCAACTTGGCACTGGTGCCACCATGGGTCTGGTCACCATCCTGCCTATCGTAGCTTTTCAGGAGCCAGCCGGTCCCTCCCTGCCATAGGCCCCCAGAGAAAAACCTCGGCCCGTTTCCCTGGCAAACAAAAGTAAGCTACCCCGCTTCTGGATGGCAGATTGCAGGAGCCACTTTGCACCATCAAATTAGCCCGACTTGGCACTGGTGCCACCTCAGGTCTGGGAACCATCCTGCGTATCGTTCATTGTAAGGAGCCAGCCGGCCACTCCCAGCCACCGGCCCCCAGACACAAACAACGGCGCTTTTCCCTGGAAAACAAAACTCGCCTGCCAACTTTTTGATGGCAGATTGCAGGAGCCACTTGGTACTATCAAATCAGCCCAACTTGGCACTGGTGCCACCATGGGTCTGGTCACCATCCTGCCTATCATAGCTTTTCAGGAGCCAGCCGGTCACTCCCAGCCATAGGCCCCCAGACTAAAAGCTCGGCCCGTTTCCCTGGCAAACAAAAGTAAGTTATCCCGCTTCTGGATGGCAGATTGCAGGAGCCACTTTTCACCATCAAACCAGCCCGACTTGGCACTGGTGCCACCTCTGGTCTGGGAACCATCCTGCGTATCGTGGATTCTAAGGAGCCAGCCGGCCACTCCCAGCCACAGGCCCCCAAACACAAACAACGGCGCTTTTCCCTGGATAACAAACTCGCCTGCCAACTTTTTGATGGCAGATTGGAGGAGCCACTTGGTACTATCAAACCAGCCCAACTTGGCACTGGTGCCACCATGGGTCTGGTTACCATCCTGCCTATCGTAGCTTTTCAGGAGCCAGGCGGTCACTCCCAGCCATAGGCCCCCAGACACAAACCTCGGCCCGTTTCCCTGGCAAACAAAAGTAAGCTGCCCCGCTTCTGGATGGCAGATTGCAGGAACCACTTCGTAGTATCAAACCAGCCCGACTTGGCACTGGTGCCACCTCTGGTCTGGGAACCATCCTGCGTATCGTGGTTCTAAGGAGCCATCCGTCCACTCCCAGCCACAGGCCCCCAAACACAAACAACGGCGCTTTTCCCTGGAAAACAAAACTCGCCTGCCAACTTTTTGATGGCAGATTGCAGGAGCCACTTGGTACTATCAAATCAGCCCAACTTGGCACTGGTGCCACCATGGGTCTGGTCACCATCCTGCCTATCGTAGCTTTTCAGGAGCCAGCCGGTCACTCACAGCCATAGGCCCCCAGAAACAATACTCGGCCCGTTTCCCTGGCAAACAAAAGTAAGCTGCCCCGCTTCTGGATGGCAGATTGCAGGAGCCACTTTGCACCATCAAACTAGCCCGACTTGGCACTGGTGCCACCTCAGCTCTGGGAACCATCCTGCGTATCGTGGATTCTAAGGAGCCAGCCGGCCACTCCCCCCCACAGGCCCCCAAACAAAAACAACGGCGCTTTTCCCTGGAAAACAAAACTCGCCTGCCAATTGTTTGATGGCAGATTGCAGGAGCCACTTGGTACTATCAAACCAGCCCAACTTGGCACTGGTGCCACCATGGGTCTGGTCACCATCCTGCCTATCGTAGCTTTTCAGGAGCCAGCCGGTCACTCCCAGCCATAGGCCCCCAGACACAAACCTCGGCCCGTTTCCCTGGCAAACAAAAGTAAGTTATCCCGCTTCTGGATGGCAGATTGCAGGAGCCACTTTTCACCATCAAACCAGCCCGACTTGGCACTGGTGCCACCTCTGGTCTGGGAACCATCCTGCGTATCGTGGATTCTAAGGAGCCAGCCGGCCACTCCCAGCCACAGGCCCCCAAACACAAACCACAGCGCTTTTCCCTGGAAAACAAAACTCGCCTGCCAACTCTTTGATGGCAGATTGCAGGAGCCACTTGGTACTATCAAACCAGCCCAATTTGGCACTGGTGCCACCATGGATCTGGTCACCATCCTGCCTATCGTAGCTTTTCAGGACCTAGCCGGTCACTCCAAGCCATAGGCCCCCAGAGAAAAACCTCGGCCCGTTTCCCTGGCAAACAAAAGTAAGCTGCCCCGCTTCTGGATGGCAGATTGCAGGAACCACTTGGTACTATCAAACCAGCCCAACTTGGCACTGGTGCCACCTTGGGTCTGGGAACCATCCTGCGTATCGTGGATTCTAAGGAGCCAGCCGGTCACTCCCAGCCACAGGCCACCAAACACAAACAACGGCGCTTTTCCCTGGAAAACAAAACTCGCCTGCCAACATTTTGATGGCAGATTGCAGGAGCCACTTGCTACTATCAAATCAGCCCAACTTGGCACTGGTGCCACCATGGGTCTGGTCACCATCCTGCCTATCGTAGCTTTTCAGGAGCCAGCCGGTCCCTCCCTGCCATAGGCCCCCAGAGAAAAACCTCGGCCCGTTTCCCTGGCAAACAAAAGTAAGCTACCCCGCTTCTGGATGGCACATTGCAGGAGCCACTTTGCACCATCAAACTAGCCCGACTTGGCACTGGTGCCACCTCAGGTCTGGGAACCATCCTGCGTATCGTTCATTGTAAGGAGCCAGCCGGCCACTCCCAGCCACAGGCCCCCAGACACAAACAACGGCGCTTTTCCCTGGAAAACAAAACTCGCCTGCCAACTTTTTGATGGCAGATTGCAGGAGCCACTTGGTACTATCAAATCAGCCCAACTTGGCACTGGTGCCACCATGGGTCTGGTCACCATCCTGCCTATCGTAGCTTTTCAGGAGCCAGCCGGTCACTCGCAGCCATAGGCCCCCAGACACAAAACTCGGCCCGTTTCCCTGGCAAACAAAAGTAAGCTACCCCGCTTCTGGATGGCAGATTGCAGGAGCCACTTTGCACCATCAAACTGGCCCGACTTGGCACTGGTGCGACCTCTGGTCTGGGAACCATCCTGCGTATCGTGGATTCTAAGGAGCCAGCCGGTCACTCCCACCCACAGGCCCCCAAACACAAACAACGGCACTTTTCCCTGGAAAACAAAACTCGCCTGCCAACATTTTGATGGCAGATTGCAGGAGCCACTTGGTACTATCAAACCAGCCCAACTTGGCACTGGTGCCACCATGGGTCTGGTCACCATCCTGCCTATCGTAGCTTTTCAGGAGCCAGCCGGTCACTCCCAGCCATAGGCCCCCAGACAAAAACCTCGGCCCGTTTCCCTGGCAAACAAAAGTAAGTTATCCCGCTTCTGGATGGCAGATTGCAGGAGCCACTTTTCACCATCAAACCAGCCCGACTTGGCACTGGTGCCACCTCTGGTCTGGGAACCATCCTGCGTATCGTGGATTCTAAGGAGCCAGCCGGCCACTCCCAGCCACAGGCCCCCAAACACAAACAACGGCGCTTTTCCCTGGATAACAAACTCGCCTGCCAACTTTTTGATGGCAGATTGCAGGAGCCACTTGCTGCTATCAAACCAGCCCAACTTGGCACTGGTGCCACCATGGGTCTGGTCACCATCCTGCCTATCGTAGCTTTTCAGGAGCCAGGCGGTCACTCCCAGCCATAGGCCCTGAGACACAAACCTCGGCCCGTATCCCTGGCAAACAAAAGTAAGCTGCCCCGCTTCTGGATGGCAGATTGCAGGACGCACTTGGTACTATCAAACCAGCCCAACTTGGCACTGGTGCCACCTCTGGTCTGGGAACCATGCCGCGTATCGTGGATTCTAAGGAGCCAGCCGGCCACTCCCAGCCACAGGCCCCCAAACAGAAACAACGGCGCTTTTCCCTGGAAAACAAAACTCGCCTGCCAACTTTTTCATGGCAGATTGCAGGAGCCACTTGGTACTATCAAATCAGCCCAACTTGGCACTGGTGCCACCATGGGTCTGGTCACCATCCTGCCTATCGTAGCTTTTCAGGAGCCAGCCGGTCACTCCCAGCCATAGGCCCCCAGACACAAACCTCGGCCCGTTTCCCTGGCAAACAAAAGTAAGCTACCCCGCTTCTGGATGGCAGATTGCAGGAGCCACTTTGCACCATCAAACTAGCCCGACTTGGCACTGGTGCCACCTCTGGTCTGGGAACCATCCTGCGTATCGTGGATTCTAAGGAGCCATCCGTCCACTCCCAGACACAGGCCCCCAAACAAAAACAACGGCGCTTTTCCCTGGAAAACAAAACTGGCCTGCCAACTTTTTGATGGCAGATTGCAGGAGCCACTTGGTACTATCAAACCAGCCCAACTTGGCACTGGTGCCACCATGGGTCTGGTCACCATCCTGCCTATCGTAGCTTTTCAGGAGCCAGCCGGTCACTCGCAGCCATAGTCCCCCAGACACAAACCTCGGCCCGTTTCCCTGGCAAACAAAAGTAAGCTGCCCCGCTTCTGGATGGCAGATTGCAGGAGCCACTTGGTACTATCAAACCAGCCCAACTTGGCACTGGTGCCACCATGGGTCTGGTCACCATCCTGCCTATCGTAGCTTTTCAGGAGCCAGCCGGTCACTCGCAGCCATAGGCCCCCAGACACAAACCTCGCCCCGTTTCCCTGGCAAACAAAAGTAAGCTGCCCCGCTTCTGGATGGCAGATTGCAGGACGCACTTGGTAGTATCAAACCAGCCCGACTTGGCACTGGTGCCACCTCTGGTCTGGGAACCATCCTGCGTATCGTGGATTCTAAGGAGCCAGCCGGCCACTCCCAGCCACAGGCCCCCAAACACAAACAATGGCGCTTTTCCCTGGAAAACAAAACTCGCCAGCCAACATTTTGATGGCAGATTGCAGGAGCCACTTGGTACTATCAAATCAGCCCAACTTGGCACTGGTGCCACCATGCGTTTGGTCACCATCCTGCCTATCGTAGCTTTTCAGGAGCCAGACGGTCACTCCCAGCTATAGGCCCCCAGACAAAAACCTCGGCCCGTTTCCCTGGCATGCAAAAGTAAGCTGCCCCGCTTCTGGATGGCAGATTGCAGGAACAACTTGGTACTATCAAACCAGCCCGACTTGGCACTGGTGCCACCTCTGGTCTGGGAACCATCCTGCGTATCGTGGTTCTAAGGAGCCATCCGTCCACTCCCAGCCACAGGCCCCCAAACACAAACAACGGCGCTTTTCCCTGGAAAACAAAACTCGCCTGCCAACATTTTGATGGCAGATTGCAGGAGCCACTTGGTACTATCAAACCAGCCCAACTTGGCACTGGTGCCACCATGGATCTGGTCACCATTCTGCCTATCGTAGCTTTTCAGGACCTAGCCGGTCACTCCAAGCCATAGGCGCCCAGACAAAAAGCTCGGCCCGTTTCCCTGGCAAACAAAGTAAGCTGCCCCGCTTCTGGATGGCAGATTGCAGGAACCACTTGGTACTATCAAACCAGCCCGACTTGGCACTGGTGCCACCTTGGGTCTGGGAACCATCCTGCGTATCGTGGATTCTAAGGAGCCAGCCGGTCACTCCCAGCCACAGGCCCCCAAACACAAACAACGGCGCTTTTCCCTGGAAAACAAAACTCGCCTGCCAATATTTTGATGGCAGATTGCAGGAGCCACTTGCTACTATCAAATCAGCCCAACTTGGCACTGGTGCCACCATGGGTCTGGTCACCATCCTGCCTATCGTAGCTTTTCAGGAGCCAGCCGGTCACTCACAGCCATAGGCGCCCAGACACAAAGCTCGGCCCGTTTCCCTGGCAAACAAAAGTAAGCCGCCCCGCTTCTGGATGGCAGATTTCCGGAGCCACTTGGTACTATCAAACCAGCCCGACTTGGCACTGGTGCCACCTCTGGTCTGGGAACCATGCTGCGTATCGTGGATTCTAAGGAGCCATCCGTCCACTCCCAGCCACAGGCCCCCAAACACAAACAACGGCGCTTTTCCCTGGAAAACAAAACTCGCCTGCCAACATTTTGATGGCAGATTGCAGGAGCCGCTTGCTACTATCAAATCAGCCCATCTTGGCACTGGTGCCACCATGGGTCTGGTCACCATCCTGCCTATCGTAGGTGTTCAGGCGCCAGCCGGTCACTCCCAGCCATAGGCCCCCAGAGAAAAACCTCGGCCCGTTTCCCTGGCAAACAAAAGTAAGCTGCCCCGCTTCTGGATGGCAGATTGCAGGAGCCACTTTGCACCATCAAACCAGCCCAACTTGGCACTGGTGCCACCTCTGGTCTGGGAACCATGCTGTGTATCGTGGATTCCAATTAGCAAGCCGGCCACTCCCAGCCACAATCCTCCAAACACAAACAACGGCGCTTTTCCCTGGAAAACAAAACTCGCCTGCCAACTTTTTGATGGCAGATTGCAGGAGCCACTTGGTACTATCAAACCAGCCCAACTTGGCACTGGTGCCACCATGGGTCTGGTCACCATCCTGCCTATCGTAGCTTTTCAGGAGCCAGCCGGTCACTCCCAGCCATAGGACCCAGACACAAACCTCGGCCCGTTTCCCTGGCAAACAAAAGTAAGCTACCCCGCTTCTGGATGGCAGATTGCAGGAGCCACTTTGCACCATCAAAACAGCCCGACTTGGCACTGGTGCCACCTCTGGTCTGGGAACCATCCTGCGTATCGTGGATTCTAAGCAGCCAGCCGTCCACTCCCAGCCACAGGCCCCCAAACACAAACAACGGCGCTTTTCCCTGGAAAACAAAACTCGCCTGCCAACATTTTGATGGCAGATTGCAGGAGCCACTTGGTACTATCAAACCAGCCCAACTTGGCACTGGTGCCACCATGGGTCTGGTCACCATCCTGCCTATCGTAGCTTTTCAGGAGCCAGCCGGTCACTCCCAGCCATAGGCCCCCAGACAAAAAGCTCGGACCGTTTCCCTGGCAAAGAAAAATAAGCTACCCCGCTTCTGGATGGCACATTGCAGGAGCCACTTTGCACCATCAAAACAGCCCGACTTGGCACTGGTGCCACCTCTGGTCTGGGAACCATCCTGCGTATCGTGGATTCTAATTAGCCATCCGTCCACTCCCAGCCACAGGCCCCCAAACAAAATCAACGGCGCTTTTCCCTGGAAAACAAAACTCGCCTGCCAAATTTTGATGGCAGATTGCCGGAGCCACTGGGTACTATCAAACCAGCCCAACTTGACACTGGTGCCACCATGGGTCTGGTCACCATCCTGCCTATCGTAGCTTTTCAGGAGCCAGCCGGTCACTCCCAGCCATAGGCCCCGAGACACAAACCTCGGCCCGTTTCCCTGGCAAACAAAAGTAAGCTACCCCGCTTCTGGATGGCAGATTGCAGGACGCACTTGGTACTATCAAACCAGCCCAACTTGGCACTGGTGCCACCTCTGGTCTGGGAACCATGCTGCGTATCGTGGATTCTAAGGAGCCAGCCGGCCACTCCCAGCCACAGGCCCCCAAACAAAAACAACGGCGCTTTTCCCTGGAAAACAAAACTCGCCTGCCAACTTTTTGATGGCAGATTGCAGGAGCCACTTGGTACTATCAAATCAGCCCAACTTGGCACTGGTGCCACCATGGGTCTGGTCACCATCCTGCCTATCTTAGCTTTTCAGGAGCCAGCCGGTCACTCCCAGCCATAGGCCCTGAGACACAAACCTCGGCCCGTTTCCCTGGCAAACAAAAGTAAGCTGCCCCGCTTCTGGATGGCAGATTGCAGGAGCCACTTGGTACTATCAAACCAGCCCAACTTGGCACTGGTGCCACCTTGGGTCTGGGAACCATCCTGCGTATCGTGGATTCTAAGGAGCCAGCCGGTCACTCCCAGCCACAGGCCCCCAAACACAAACCACAGCGCTTTTCCCTGGAAAACAAAACCCGCCTGCCGACATTTTGATGGCAGATTGCAGGAGCCACTTGCTACTATCAAATCAGCCCAACTTGGCACTGGTGCCACCATGGGTCTGGTCACCATCCTGCCTATCGTAGCTTTTCAGGAGCCAGCCGGTCACTCCCAGCCATAGGCCCCCAGACACAAAGCTCGGCCCGTTTCCCTGGCAAACAAAAGTAAGCTGCCCCGCTTCTGGATGGCAGATTGTAGGACGCACTTGGTACTATCAAACCAGCCCGACTTGGCACTGGTGCCACCTCTGGTCTGGGAACCATGGTGCGTATCGTGAATTCTAAGGAGCCAGCCGGCCACTCCCAGCCATAGGCACCCAAACACAAACAACGGCGCTTTTCCCTGGAAAACAAAACTCGCCTGCCAACTTTTTGATGGCAGATTGCAGGAGCCACTTGGTACTATCAAACCAGCTCAACTTGGCACTGGTGCCACCATGGGTCTGCTCACCATCCTGCCTATCGTAGCTTTTCAGGAGCCAGACGGTCACTCGCAGCCATAGGCCCCCAGACACAAACCTCGGCCCGTTTCCCTGGCAAACAAAAGTAAGCTGCCCCGCTTCTGCATGGCAGATTGCAGGAGCTATTTAGTACTATCAAACCAGCCCGACTTGGCAATGGTGCCACCTCAGGTCTGGGAACCATCCTGCGTATCGTGGATTCTAAGGAGCCAGCCGGCCACTCCCAGCCACAGGCGCCCAAACACAAACAACGGCGCTTTTCCCTGGAAAACAAAACTCGCCTGCCAAATTTTGACGGCAGATTGCAGGAGCCACTTGGTACTATCAAATCAGCCCAACTTGGGACTGGTGCCACCATGGGTCTGGTCACCATCCTGCCTATCGTAGCTTTTCAGGAGCCAGCCGGTCACTCCCAGCCATAGGCCCCCAGACAAAAACCTCGGCCCGTTTCCCTGGCATACAAAAGTAAGCTGCCCTGCTTCTGGATGGCAGATTGCAGGAACCACTTGGTACTATCAAACCAGCAAAACTTGGCACTGGTGCCACCTTGGGTCTGGATACCATGCTGCGTATCGTGGATTCTAAGGAGCCAGCCGGCCACTCCCAGCCACAGGCCCCCAAACACAAACAACGGCGCTTTTCCCTGGGAAACAAAACTCTCCTGCCAACTTTTTGATGGGAGATTGCAGGAGCCACTTGGTACTATCAAATCAGACCAACTTGGCACTGGTGCCACCATGGGTCTGGTCACCATCCTGCCTATCGTAGCTTTTCAGGAGCCAGCCGGTCACTCCCAGCCATAGGCCCCCAGACACAAACCTCGGCCCGTTTCCCTGACAAACAAAAGTAAGTTATCCCGCTTCTGGATGGCAGATTGCAGAAGCCACATGGTACTATCAAACCAGCCCGACTTGGCACTGGTGCCACCATGGGTCTGGTCACCATCCTGCCTATCGTGGATTCTAATTAGCCATCCGTCCACTCCCAGCCACAGGCCCCCAAACACAAACAACGGCGCTTTTCCCTGGAAAACAAAACTCGCCTGCCAACATTTTGATGGCAGATTGCAGGAGCCACTTGGTACTATCAAACCAGCCCAACTTGGCACTGGTGCCACCTTGGGTCTGGGAACCATGCTGCGTATCGTGGATTATAAGGAGCCAGCCGGCCACTCCCAGCCACAGGCCCCCAAACACAAACCACAGCGCTTTTCCCTGGAAAACAAAATTCGCCGGCCAACTTTTTGATGGCAGATTGCAGGAGCCACTTGGTACTATCAAATCAGCCCAACTTGGCACTAGTGCCACCATGGGTCTGGTCACCATCCTGCTTATCGTAGCTTTTCAGGAGCCAGCCGGTCACTCCCAGCCATAGGCGCCCAGACACAATGCTCTGCCCTTTTCCCTGGCAAACCAAAGTAAGCTGCCCCGCTTCTGGATGGCAGATTGCAGGAACCACTTGGTACTATCAAACCAGCCCAACTTGACACTGGTGCCACCATGGGTCTGGTCACCATCCTGCCTATCTTAGCTTTTCAGGAGCCAGCCGGTCACTCCCAGCCATAGGCCCCCAGACACAAAGCTCGGCCCGTTTCCCTGGCAAACAAAAGTAAGCTGCCCCGCTTCTGGATGGCAGATTGCAGGAGCCACTTGGTACTATCAAACCAGCCCAACTTGGCACTGGTGCCACCTTGGGTCTGGGAACCATCCTGCGTATCGTGGATTCTAAGGAGCCAGCCGGTCACTCCCAGCCACAGGCCCCCAAACACAAACCACAGTGCTTTTCCCTGGAAAACAAACCCGCCTGCCGACATTTTGATGGCAGATTGCAGGAGCCACTTGCTGCTATCAAATCAGCCCAACTTGGCACTGGTGCCACCATGGGTCTGGTCACCATCCTGCCTATCGTAGCTTTTCAGGAGCCAGCCGTTCACTCCCAGTCATAGGCCCCCAGACACAAAGCTCGGCCCGTTTCCCTGGCAAACAAAAGTAAGCTGCCCCGCTTCTGGATGGCAGATTGTAGGACGCACTTGGTACTATCAAACCAGCCCGACTTGGCACTGGTGCCACCTCTGGTCTGGGAACTATGGTGCGTATCGTGGATTCTAAGGAGCCAGCCGGCCACTCCCAGCCATAGGCACCCAAACACAAACAACGGCGCTTTTCCCTGGAAAACAAAACTCGCCTGCCAACTTTTTGATGGCAGATTGCAGGAGCCACTTGATACTATCAAACCAGCCCAACTTGGCACTGGTGCCACCATGGGTCTGGTCACCATCCTGCCTATCGTAGCTTTTCAGGAGCCAGCCGGTCACTCGCAGCCATAGGCCCCCAGACACAAAACTCGGCCCGTTTCCCTGGCAAACAAAAGTAAGCTACCCCGCTTCTGGATGGCAGATTGCAGGAGCCACTTTGCACCATCAAACTGGCCCGACTTGGCACTGGTGCGACCTCTGGTCTGGGAACCATCCTGCGTATCGTGGATTCTAAGGAGCCAGGGGGTCACTCCCAGCCATAGGCCCTGAGACACAAACCTCGGCCCGTATCCCTGGCAAACAAAAGTAAGCTGCCCCGCTTCTGGATGGCAGATTGCAGGACGCACTTGGTACTATCAAACCAGCCCAACTTGGCACTGGTGCCACCTCTGGTCTGGGAACCATGCCGCGTATCGTGGATTCTAAGGAGCCAGCCGGCCACTCCCAGCCACAGGCCCCCAAACAGAAACAACGGCGCTTTTCCCTGGAAAACAAAACTCGCCTGCCAACTTTTTCATGGCAGATTGCAGGAGCCACTTGGTACTATCAAATCAGCCCAACTTGGCACTGGTGCCACCATGGGTCTGGTCACCATCCTGCCTATCGTAGCTTTTCAGGAGCCAGCCGGTCACTCCCAGCCATAGGCCCCCAGACACAAACCTCGGCCCGTTTCCCTGGCAAACAAAAGTAAGCTACCCCGCTTCTGTATGGCAGATTGCAGGAGCCACTTTGCACCATCAAACTAGCCCGACTTGGCACTGGTGCCACCTCTGGTCTGGGAACCATGCTGCGTATCGTGGATTCTAAGGAGCCATCCGTCCACTCCCAGACACAGGCCCCCAAACACAAACAACGGCGCTTTTCCCTGGAAAGCAAAACTGGCCTGCCAAGTTTTGGATGGCAGATTGCAGGAGCCACTTGGTACTATCAAACCAGCCCAACTTGGCACTGGTGCCACCATGGGTCTGGTCACCATCCTGCCTATCGTAGCTTTTCAGGAGCCAGACGGTCACTCCCAGCTATAGGCCCCCAGACAAAAACCTCGGCCCGTTTCCCTGGCATACAAAAGTAAGCTGCCCCGCTTCTGGATGGCAGATTGCAGGAACAACTTGGTACTATCAAACCAGCCCGACTTGGCACTGGTGCCACCTCTGGTCTGGGAACCATCCTGCGTATCGTGGTTCTAAGGAGCCATCCGTCCACTCCCAGCCACAGGCCCCCAAACACAAACAACGGCGCTTTTCCCTGGAAAACAAAACTCGCCTGCCAACATTTTGATGGCAGATTGCAGGAGCCACTTGGTACTATCAAACCAGCCCAACTTGGCACTGGTGCCACCATGGATCTGGTCACCATCCTGCCTATCGTAGCTTTTCAGGACCTAGCCGGTCACTCCAAGCCATAGGCGCCCAGACAAAAAGCTCGGCCCGTTTCCCTAGCAAACAAAGTAAGCTGCCCCGCTTCTGGATGGCAGATTGCAGGAACCACTTGGTACTATCAAACCAGCCCGACTTGGCACTGGTGCCACCTTGGGTCTGGGAACCATCCTGCGTATCGTGGATTCTAAGGAGCCAGCCGGTCACTCCCAGCCACAGGCCCCCAAACACAAACAACGGCGCTTTTCCCTGGAAAACAAAACTCGCCTGCCAATAATTTGATGGCAGATTGCAGGAGCCACTTGCTACTATCAAATCAGCCCAACTTGGCACTGGTGCCACCATGGGTCTGGTCACCATCCTGCCTATCGTAGCTTTTCAGGAGCCAGCCGGTCACTCACAGCCATAGGCCCCCAGAGAAAAACCTCGGCCCGTTTCCCTGGCAAACAAAAGTAAGCTACCCCGCTTCTGGATGGCAGATTGCAGGAGCCACTTTGCACCATCAAACTAGCCCGACTTGGCACTGGTGCCACCTCAGGTCTGGGAACCATCCTGCGTATCGTTCATTCTAAGGAGCCAGCCGGCCACTCCAGCCACAGGCCCCCAGACACAAACAACGGCGCTTTTCCCTGGAAAACAAAACTCGCCTGCCAACTTTTAGATGGCAGATTGCAGGAGCCACTTGGTACTGTCAAATCAGCCCAACTTGGCACTGGTGCCACCATGGGTCTGGTCACCATCCTGCCTATCGTAGCTTTTCAGGACCTAGCAGGTCACTCCCAGCCATAGGCGCCCAGACACAAAGCTCGGCCCGTTTCCCTGGCAAACAAAAGTAAGCTGCCCCGCTTCTGGATGGCAGATTTCCGGAGCCACTTGGTACTATCAAACCAGCCCGACTTGGCACTGGTGCCACCTCTGGTCTGGGAACCATGCTGCGTATCGTGGATTCTAAGGAGCCATCCGTCCACTCCCAGCCACAGGCCCCCAAACACAAACAACGGCGCTTTTCCCTGGAAAACAAAACTCGCCTGCCAAGATTTTGATGGCAGATTGCAGGAGCCGCTTGCTACTATCAAATCAGCCCATCTTGGCACTGGTGCCACCATGGGTCTGGTCACAATCCTGCCTATCGTAGGTGTTCAGGCGCCAGCCGGTCACTCCCAGCCATAGGCCCCCAGAGAAAAACCTCGGCCCGTTTCCCTGGCAAACAAAAGTAAGCTGCCCCGCTTCTGGATGGCAGATTGCAGGAGCCACTTTGCACCATCAAACCAGCCCAACTTGGCACTGGTGCCACCTCTGGTCTGGGAACCATGCTGTGTATCGTGGATTCCAATTAGCAAGCCGGCCACTCCCAGCCACAGGCCTCCAAACACAAACAACGGCGCTTTTCCCTGGAAAACAAAACTCGCCTGCCAACTTTTTGATGGCAGATTGCAGGAGCCACTTGGTACTATCAAACCAGCCCAACTTGGCACTGGTGCCACCATGGGTCTGGTCACCATCCTGCCTATCGTAGCTTTTCAGGACCTAGACGGTCACTCCCAGCCATAGGCCCCGTGACACAAAGCTCGGCCCGTTTCCCTGGCAAACAAAAGTAAGCTGTCCCGCTTCTGGATGGCAGATTGCAGGATCCACTAGGTATTATCAAACCAGCCCGACTTGGCACTGGTGCCACCTCTGGTCTGGGAACCATGCTGCGTATCGTGGATTCTAAGCAGCCAGCCGGCCACACCCAGCCACAGGCCCCCAAACACAAACAACGGCGCTTTTCCCTGGAAAACAAAACTCGCCTGCCAACATTTTGATGGCAGATTGCAGGAGCCACTTGGTACTATCAAACCAGCCCAACTTGGCACTGGTGCCACCATGGGTCTGGTCACCATCCTGCCTATCGTAGCTTTTCAGGAGCCAGCCGGTCACTCCAAGCCATAGGCCCCCAGACAAAAACCTCGGCCCGTTTCCCTGGCAAAGAAAAATAAGCTACCCCGCTTCTGGATGGCACATTGCAGGAGCCACTTTGCACCATCAAACCAGCCCGACTTGGCACTGGTGCCACCTCTGGTCTGGGAACCATCCTGCGTATCGTGGATTCTAATTAGCCATCCGTCCACTCCCAGCCACAGGCCCCCAAACAAAATCAACGGCGCTTTTCCCTGGAAAACAAAACTCGCCTGCCAAATTTTGATGGCAGATTGCCGGAGCCACTGGGTACTATCAAACCAGCCCAACTTGACACTGGTGCCACCATGGGTCTGGTCACCATCCTGCCTATCTTAGCTTTTCAGGAGCCAGCCGGTCACTCCCAGCCATAGGCCCCCAGACAAAAAGCTCGGACCGTTTCCCTGGCAAACAAAAGTAAGTTATTCCGCTACTGGATGGCAGATTGCAGGAGCCACTTTTCACCATCAAACCAGCCCGACTTGGCACTGGTGCCACCTCTGGTCTGGGAACCATGCTGCGTATCGTGGATTCTAAGGAGCCAGCCGGCCACTCCCAGCCACAGGCCCCCAAACACAAACAACGGCGCATTTCCCTGGATAACAAACTCGCCTGCCAACTTTTTGATGGCAGATTGCAGGAGCCACTTGGTACTATCAAACCAGCCCAACTTGGCACTGGTGCCACCATGGGTCTGGTCACCATCCTGCCTATCGTAGCTTTTCAGGAGCCAGCCGGTCACTCCCAGCCATAGGCCCCCAGACACAAAACTCGGCCCGTTTCCCTGGCAAACAAAAGTAAGCTACCCCGCTTCTGGATGGCAGATTGCAGGACGCACTTGGTACTATCAAACCAGCCCAACTTGGCACTGGTGCCACCTTGGGTCTGGGAACCATCCTGCGTATCGTGGATTCTAAGGAGCCAGCCGGTCACTCCCAGCCACAGGCCCCCAAACACAAACCACAGCGCTTTTCCCTGGAAAACAAAACCCGCCTGCCGACATTTTGATGGCAGATTGCAGGAGCCACTTGCTACTATCAAATCAGCCCAACTTGGCACTGGTGCCACCATGGGTCTGGTCACCATCCTGCCTATCGTAGCTTTTCAGGAGCCAGCCGGTCACTCCCAGCCATAGGCCCCCAGACACAAAGCTCGGCCCGTTTCCCTGGCAAACAAAAGTAAGCTGCCCCGCTTCTGGATGGCAGATTGTAGGACGCACTTGGTACTATCAAACCAGCCCGACTTGGCACTGGTGCCACCTCTGGTCTGGGAACCATGGTGCGTATCGTGAATTCTAAGGAGCCAGCCGGCCACTCCCAGCCATAGGCACCCAAACACAAACAACGGCGCTTTTCCCTGGAAAACAAAACTCGCCTGCCAACTTTTTGATGGCAGATTGCAGGAGCCACTTGGTACTATCAAACCAGCTCAACTTGGGACTGGTGCCACCATGGGTCTGCTCACCATCCTGCCTATCGTAGCTTTTCAGGAGCCAGACGGTCACTCGCAGCCATAGGCCCCCAGACACAAACCTCGGCCCGTTTCCCTGGCAGACAAAAGTAAGCTGCCCCGCTTCTGCATGGCAGATTGCAGGAGCTATTTAGTACTATCAAACCAGCCCGACTTGGCACTGGTGCCACCTCAGGTCTGGGAACCATCCTGCGTATCGTGGATTCTAAGGAGCCAGCCGGCCACTCCCAGCCACAGGCCCCCAAACACAAACAACGGCGCTTTTCCCTGGGAAACAAAACTCTCCTGCCAACTTTTTGATGGGAGATTGCAGGAGCCACTTGGTACTATCAAATCAGACCAACTTGGCACTGGTGCCACCATGGGTCTGGTCACCATCCTGCCTATCGTAGCTTTTCAGGAGCCAGCCGGTCACTCCCAGCCATAGGCCCCCAGACACAAACCTCGGCCCGTTTCGCTGACAAACAAAAGTAAGTTATCCCGCTTCTGGATGGCAGATTGCCGGAGCCACTTGGTACTATCAAACCAGCCCGACTTGGCACTGGTGCCACCATGGGTCTGGTCACCATCCTGCCTATCGTGGATTCTAGTTAGCCATCCGTCCACTCCTAGCCACAGGCCCCCAAACAAAAACAACGGCGCTTTTCCCTGGAAAACAAAACTCGTCTGCCAACTTTTTCATGGCAGATTGCAGGAGCCACTTGGTACTATCAAACCAGCCCAACTTGGCACTGGTGCCACCTTGGGTCTGGGAACCATGCTGCGTATCGTGGATTCTAAGCAGCCAGCCGTCCACTCCCAGCCACAGGCCCCCAAACACAAACAACGGCGCTTTTCCCTGGAAAACAAAACTCGCCTGCCAACATTTTGATGGCAGATTGCAGGAGCCACTTGGTACTATCAAACCAGCCCAACTTGGCACTGGTGCCACCATGGGTCTGGTCACCATCCTGCCTATCGTAGCTTTTCAGGAGCCAGCCGGTCACTCCCAGCCATAGGCCCCCAGACAAAAAGCTCGGACCGTTTCCCTGGCAAAGAAAAATAAGCTACCCCGCTTCTGGATGGCACATTGCAGGAGCCACTTTGCACCATCAAAACAGCCCGACTTGGCACTGGTGCCACCTCTGGTCTGGGAACCATCCTGCGTATCGTGGATTCTAATTAGCCATCCGTCCACTCCCAGCCACAGGCCCCCAAACAAAATCAACGGCGCTTTTCCCTGGAAAACAAAACTCGCCTGCCAAATTTTGATGGCAGATTGCCGGAGCCACTGGGTACTATCAAACCAGCCCAACTTGACACTGGTGCCACCATGGGTCTGGTCACCATCCTGCCTATCGTAGCTTTTCAGGAGCCAGCCGGTCACTCCCAGCCATAGGCCCCGAGACACAAACCTCGGCCCGTTTCCCTGGCAAACAAAAGTAAGCTACCCCGCTTCTGGATGGCAGATTGCAGGACGCACTTGGTACTATCAAACCAGCCCAACTTGGCACTGGTGCCACCTCTGGTCTGGGAACCATGCTGCGTATCGTGGATTCTAAGGAGCCAGCCGGCCACTCCCAGCCACAGGCCCCCAAACAAAAACAACGGCGCTTTTCCCTGGAAAACAAAACTCGCCTGCCAACTTTTTGATGGCAGATTGCAGGAGCCACTTGGTACTATCAAATCAGCCCAACTTGGCACTGGTGCCACCATGGGTCTGGTCACCATCCTGCCTATCTTAGCTTTTCAGGAGCCAGCCGGTCACTCCCAGCGATAGGCCCTGAGACACAAACCTCGGCCCGTTTCCCTGGCAAACAAAAGTAAGCTGCCCCGCTTCTGGATGGCAGATTGCAGGAGCCACTTGGTACTATCAAACCAGCCCAACTTGGCACTGGTGCCACCTTGGGTCTGGGAACCATCCTGCGTATCGTGGATTCTAAGGAGCCAGCCGGTCACTCCCAGCCACAGGCCCCCAAACACAAACCACAGCGCTTTTCCCTGGAAAACAAAACCCGCCTGCCGACATTTTGATGGCAGATTGCAGGAGCCACTTGCTACTATCAAATCAGCCCAACTTGGCACTGGTGCCACCATGGGTCTGGTCACCATCCTGCCTATCGTAGCTTTTCAGGAGCCAGCCGGTCACTCCCAGCCATAGGCCCCCAGACACAAAGCTCGGCCCGTTTCCCTGGCAAACAAAAGTAAGCTGCCCCGCTTCTGGATGGCAGATTGTAGGACGCACTTGGTACTATCAAACCAGCCCGACTTGGCACTGGTGCCACCTCTGGTCTGGGAACCATGGTGCGTATCGTGAATTCTAAGGAGCCAGCCGGCCACTCCCAGCCATAGGCACCCAAACACAAACAACGGCGCTTTTCCCTGGAAAACAAAACTCGCCTGCCAACTTTTTGATGGCAGATTGCAGGAGCCACTTGGTACTATCAAACCAGCTCAACTTGGCACTGGTGCCACCATGGGTCTGCTCACCATCCTGCCTATCGTAGCTTTTCAGGAGCCAGACGGTCACTCGCAGCCATAGGCCCCCAGACACAAACCTCGGCCCGTTTCCCTGGCAAACAAAAGTAAGCTGCCCCGCTTCTGCATGGCAGATTGCAGGAGCTATTTAGTACTATCAAACCAGCCCGACTTGGCAATGGTGCCACCTCAGGTCTGGGAACCATCCTGCGTATCGTGGATTCTAAGGAGCCAGCCGGCCACTCCCAGCCACAGGCGCCCAAACACAAACAACGGCGCTTTTCCCTGGAAAACAAAACTCGCCTGCCAAATTTTGACGGCAGATTGCAGGAGCCACTTGGTACTATCAAATCAGCCCAACTTGGGACTGGTGCCACCATGGGTCTGGTCACCATCCTGCCTATCGTAGCTTTTCAGGAGCCAGCCGGTCACTCCCAGCCATAGGCCCCCAGACAAAAACCTCGGCCCGTTTCCCTGGCATACAAAAGTAAGCTGCCCTGCTTCTGGATGGCAGATTGCAGGAACCACTTGGTACTATCAAACCAGCAAAACTTGGCACTGGTGCCACCTTGGGTCTGGATACCATGCTGCGTATCGTGGATTCTAAGGAGCCAGCCGGCCACTCCCAGCCACAGGCCCCCAAACACAAACAACGGCGCTTTTCCCTGGGAAACAAAACTCTCCTGCCAACTTTTTGATGGGAGATTGCAGGAGCCACTTGGTACTATCAAATCAGACCAACTTGGCACTGGTGCCACCATGGGTCTGGTCACCATCCTGCCTATCGTAGCTTTTCAGGAGCCAGCCGGTCACTCCCAGCCATAGGCCCCCAGACACAAACCTCGGCCCGTTTCCCTGACAAACAAAAGTAAGTTATCCCGCTTCTGGATGGCAGATTGCAGAAGCCACATGGTACTATCAAACCAGCCCGACTTGGCACTGGTGCCACCATGGGTCTGGTCACCATCCTGCCTATCGTGGATTCTAATTAGCCATCCGTCCACTCCCAGCCACAGGCCCCCAAACACAAACAACGGCGCTTTTCCCTGGAAAACAAAACTCGCCTGCCAACATTTTGATGGCAGATTGCAGGAGCCACTTGGTACTATCAAACCAGCCCAACTTGGCACTGGTGCCACCTTGGGTCTGGGAACCATGCTGCGTATCGTGGATTATAAGGAGCCAGCCGGCCACTCCCAGCCACAGGCCCCCAAACACAAACCACAGCGCTTTTCCCTGGAAAACAAAATTCGCCGGCCAACTTTTTGATGGCAGATTGCAGGAGCCACTTGGTACTATCAAATCAGCCCAACTTGGCACTAGTGCCACCATGGGTCTGGTCACCATCCTGCTTATCGTAGCTTTTCAGGAGCCAGCCGGTCACTCCCAGCCATAGGCGCCCAGACACAATGCTCTGCCCTTTTCCCTGGCAAACCAAAGTAAGCTGCCCCGCTTCTGGATGGCAGATTGCAGGAACCACTTGGTACTATCAAACCAGCCCAACTTGACACTGGTGCCACCATGGGTCTGGTCACCATCCTGCCTATCTTAGCTTTTCAGGAGCCAGCCGGTCACTCCCAGCCATAGGCCCCCAGACACAAAGCTCGGCCCGTTTCCCTGGCAAACAAAAGTAAGCTGCCCCGCTTCTGGATGGCAGATTGCAGGAGCCACTTGGTACTATCAAACCAGCCCAACTTGGCACTGGTGCCACCTTGGGTCTGGGAACCATCCTGCGTATCGTGGATTCTAAGGAGCCAGCCGGTCACTCCCAGCCACAGGCCCCCAAACACAAACCACAGTGCTTTTCCCTGGAAAACAAACCCGCCTGCCGACATTTTGATGGCAGATTGCAGGAGCCACTTGCTGCTATCAAATCAGCCCAACTTGGCACTGGTGCCACCATGGGTCTGGTCACCATCCTGCCTATCGTAGCTTTTCAGGAGCCAGCCGTTCACTCCCAGTCATAGGCCCCCAGACACAAAGCTCGGCCCGTTTCCCTGGCAAACAAAAGTAAGCTGCCCCGCTTCTGGATGGCAGATTGTAGGACGCACTTGGTACTATCAAACCAGCCCGACTTGGCACTGGTGCCACCTCTGGTCTGGGAACTATGGTGCGTATCGTGGATTCTAAGGAGCCAGCCGGCCACTCCCAGCCATAGGCACCCAAACACAAACAACGGCGCTTTTCCCTGGAAAACAAAACTCGCCTGCCAACTTTTTGATGGCAGATTGCAGGAGCCACTTGATACTATCAAACCAGCCCAACTTGGCACTGGTGCCACCATGGGTCTGGTCACCATCCTGCCTATCGTAGCTTTTCAGGAGCCAGCCGGTCACTCGCAGCCATAGGCCCCCAGACACAAAACTCGGCCCGTTTCCCTGGCAAACAAAAGTAAGCTACCCCGCTTCTGGATGGCAGATTGCAGGAGCCACTTTGCACCATCAAACTGGCCCGACTTGGCACTGGTGCGACCTCTGGTCTGGGAACCATCCTGCGTATCGTGGATTCTAAGGAGCCAGGGGGTCACTCCCAGCCATAGGCCCTGAGACACAAACCTCGGCCCGTATCCCTGGCAAACAAAAGTAAGCTGCCCCGCTTCTGGATGGCAGATTGCAGGACGCACTTGGTACTATCAAACCAGCCCAACTTGGCACTGGTGCCACCTCTGGTCTGGGAACCATGCCGCGTATCGTGGATTCTAAGGAGCCAGCCGGCCACTCCCAGCCACAGGCCCCCAAACAGAAACAACGGCGCTTTTCCCTGGAAAACAAAACTCGCCTGCCAACTTTTTCATGGCAGATTGCAGGAGCCACTTGGTACTATCAAATCAGCCCAACTTGGCACTGGTGCCACCATGGGTCTGGTCACCATCCTGCCTATCGTAGCTTTTCAGGAGCCAGCCGGTCACTCCCAGCCATAGGCCCCCAGACACAAACCTCGGCCCGTTTCCCTGGCAAACAAAAGTAAGCTACCCCGCTTCTGTATGGCAGATTGCAGGAGCCACTTTGCACCATCAAACTAGCCCGACTTGGCACTGGTGCCACCTCTGGTCTGGGAACCATGCTGCGTATCGTGGATTCTAAGGAGCCATCCGTCCACTCCCAGACACAGGCCCCCAAACACAAACAACGGCGCTTTTCCCTGGAAAGCAAAACTGGCCTGCCAAGTTTTGGATGGCAGATTGCAGGAGCCACTTGGTACTATCAAACCAGCCCAACTTGGCACTGGTGCCACCATGGGTCTGGTCACCATCCTGCCTATCGTAGCTTTTCAGGAGCCAGACGGTCACTCCCAGCTATAGGCCCCCAGACAAAAACCTCGGCCCGTTTCCCTGGCATACAAAAGTAAGCTGCCCCGCTTCTGGATGGCAGATTGCAGGAACAACTTGGTACTATCAAACCAGCCCGACTTGGCACTGGTGCCACCTCTGGTCTGGGAACCATCCTGCGTATCGTGGTTCTAAGGAGCCATCCGTCCACTCCCAGCCACAGGCCCCCAAACACAAACAACGGCGCTTTTCCCTGGAAAACAAAACTCGCCTGCCAACATTTTGATGGCAGATTGCAGGAGCCACTTGGTACTATCAAACCAGCCCAACTTGGCACTGGTGCCACCATGGATCTGGTCACCATCCTGCCTATCGTAGCTTTTCAGGACCTAGCCGGTCACTCCAAGCCATAGGCGCCCAGACAAAAAGCTCGGCCCGTTTCCCTAGCAAACAAAGTAAGCTGCCCCGCTTCTGGATGGCAGATTGCAGGAACCACTTGGTACTATCAAACCAGCCCGACTTGGCACTGGTGCCACCTTGGGTCTGGGAACCATCCTGCGTATCGTGGATTCTAAGGAGCCAGCCGGTCACTCCCAGCCACAGGCCCCCAAACACAAACAACGGCGCTTTTCCCTGGAAAACAAAACTCGCCTGCCAATAATTTGATGGCAGATTGCAGGAGCCACTTGCTACTATCAAATCAGCCCAACTTGGCACTGGTGCCACCATGGGTCTGGTCACCATCCTGCCTATCGTAGCTTTTCAGGAGCCAGCCGGTCACTCACAGCCATAGGCCCCCAGAGAAAAACCTCGGCCCGTTTCCCTGGCAAACAAAAGTAAGCTACCCCGCTTCTGGATGGCAGATTGCAGGAGCCACTTTGCACCATCAAACTAGCCCGACTTGGCACTGGTGCCACCTCAGGTCTGGGAACCATCCTGCGTATCGTTCATTCTAAGGAGCCAGCCGGCCACTCCAGCCACAGGCCCCCAGACACAAACAACGGCGCTTTTCCCTGGAAAACAAAACTCGCCTGCCAACTTTTAGATGGCAGATTGCAGGAGCCACTTGGTACTGTCAAATCAGCCCAACTTGGCACTGGTGCCACCATGGGTCTGGTCACCATCCTGCCTATCGTAGCTTTTCAGGACCTAGCAGGTCACTCCCAGCCATAGGCGCCCAGACACAAAGCTCGGCCCGTTTCCCTGGCAAACAAAAGTAAGCTGCCCCGCTTCTGGATGGCAGATTTCCGGAGCCACTTGGTACTATCAAACCAGCCCGACTTGGCACTGGTGCCACCTCTGGTCTGGGAACCATGCTGCGTATCGTGGATTCTAAGGAGCCATCCGTCCACTCCCAGCCACAGGCCCCCAAACACAAACAACGGCGCTTTTCCCTGGAAAACAAAACTCGCCTGCCAAGATTTTGATGGCAGATTGCAGGAGCCGCTTGCTACTATCAAATCAGCCCATCTTGGCACTGGTGCCACCATGGGTCTGGTCACAATCCTGCCTATCGTAGGTGTTCAGGCGCCAGCCGGTCACTCCCAGCCATAGGCCCCCAGAGAAAAACCTCGGCCCGTTTCCCTGGCAAACAAAAGTAAGCTGCCCCGCTTCTGGATGGCAGATTGCAGGAGCCACTTTGCACCATCAAACCAGCCCAACTTGGCACTGGTGCCACCTCTGGTCTGGGAACCATGCTGTGTATCGTGGATTCCAATTAGCAAGCCGGCCACTCCCAGCCACAGGCCTCCAAACACAAACAACGGCGCTTTTCCCTGGAAAACAAAACTCGCCTGCCAACTTTTTGATGGCAGATTGCAGGAGCCACTTGGTACTATCAAACCAGCCCAACTTGGCACTGGTGCCACCATGGGTCTGGTCACCATCCTGCCTATCGTAGCTTTTCAGGACCTAGACGGTCACTCCCAGCCATAGGCCCCGTGACACAAAGCTCGGCCCGTTTCCCTGGCAAACAAAAGTAAGCTGTCCCGCTTCTGGATGGCAGATTGCAGGATCCACTAGGTATTATCAAACCAGCCCGACTTGGCACTGGTGCCACCTCTGGTCTGGGAACCATGCTGCGTATCGTGGATTCTAAGCAGCCAGCCGGCCACACCCAGCCACAGGCCCCCAAACACAAACAACGGCGCTTTTCCCTGGAAAACAAAACTCGCCTGCCAACATTTTGATGGCAGATTGCAGGAGCCACTTGGTACTATCAAACCAGCCCAACTTGGCACTGGTGCCACCATGGGTCTGGTCACCATCCTGCCTATCGTAGCTTTTCAGGAGCCAGCCGGTCACTCCAAGCCATAGGCCCCCAGACAAAAACCTCGGCCCGTTTCCCTGGCAAAGAAAAATAAGCTACCCCGCTTCTGGATGGCACATTGCAGGAGCCACTTTGCACCATCAAACCAGCCCGACTTGGCACTGGTGCCACCTCTGGTCTGGGAACCATCCTGCGTATCGTGGATTCTAATTAGCCATCCGTCCACTCCCAGCCACAGGCCCCCAAACAAAATCAACGGCGCTTTTCCCTGGAAAACAAAACTCGCCTGCCAAATTTTGATGGCAGATTGCCGGAGCCACTGGGTACTATCAAACCAGCCCAACTTGACACTGGTGCCACCATGGGTCTGGTCACCATCCTGCCTATCTTAGCTTTTCAGGAGCCAGCCGGTCACTCCCAGCCATAGGCCCCCAGACAAAAAGCTCGGACCGTTTCCCTGGCAAACAAAAGTAAGTTATTCCGCTACTGGATGGCAGATTGCAGGAGCCACTTTTCACCATCAAACCAGCCCGACTTGGCACTGGTGCCACCTCTGGTCTGGGAACCATGCTGCGTATCGTGGATTCTAAGGAGCCAGCCGGCCACTCCCAGCCACAGGCCCCCAAACACAAACAACGGCGCATTTCCCTGGATAACAAACTCGCCTGCCAACTTTTTGATGGCAGATTGCAGGAGCCACTTGGTACTATCAAACCAGCCCAACTTGGCACTGGTGCCACCATGGGTCTGGTCACCATCCTGCCTATCGTAGCTTTTCAGGAGCCAGCCGGTCACTCCCAGCCATAGGCCCCCAGACACAAAACTCGGCCCGTTTCCCTGGCAAACAAAAGTAAGCTACCCCGCTTCTGGATGGCAGATTGCAGGACGCACTTGGTACTATCAAACCAGCCCAACTTGGCACTGGTGCCACCTTGGGTCTGGGAACCATCCTGCGTATCGTGGATTCTAAGGAGCCAGCCGGTCACTCCCAGCCACAGGCCCCCAAACACAAACCACAGCGCTTTTCCCTGGAAAACAAAACCCGCCTGCCGACATTTTGATGGCAGATTGCAGGAGCCACTTGCTACTATCAAATCAGCCCAACTTGGCACTGGTGCCACCATGGGTCTGGTCACCATCCTGCCTATCGTAGCTTTTCAGGAGCCAGCCGGTCACTCCCAGCCATAGGCCCCCAGACACAAAGCTCGGCCCGTTTCCCTGGCAAACAAAAGTAAGCTGCCCCGCTTCTGGATGGCAGATTGTAGGACGCACTTGGTACTATCAAACCAGCCCGACTTGGCACTGGTGCCACCTCTGGTCTGGGAACCATGGTGCGTATCGTGAATTCTAAGGAGCCAGCCGGCCACTCCCAGCCATAGGCACCCAAACACAAACAACGGCGCTTTTCCCTGGAAAACAAAACTCGCCTGCCAACTTTTTGATGGCAGATTGCAGGAGCCACTTGGTACTATCAAACCAGCTCAACTTGGGACTGGTGCCACCATGGGTCTGCTCACCATCCTGCCTATCGTAGCTTTTCAGGAGCCAGACGGTCACTCGCAGCCATAGGCCCCCAGACACAAACCTCGGCCCGTTTCCCTGGCAAACAAAAGTAAGCTGCCCCGCTTCTGCATGGCAGATTGCAGGAGCTATTTAGTACTATCAAACCAGCCCGACTTGGCACTGGTGCCACCTCAGGTCTGGGAACCATCCTGCGTATCGTGGATTCTAAGGAGCCAGCCGGCCACTCCCAGCCACAGGCCCCCAAACACAAACAACGGCGCTTTTCCCTGGGAAACAAAACTCTCCTGCCAACTTTTTGATGGGAGATTGCAGGAGCCACTTGGTACTATCAAATCAGACCAACTTGGCACTGGTGCCACCATGGGTCTGGTCACCATCCTGCCTATCGTAGCTTTTCAGGAGCCAGCCGGTCACTCCCAGCCATAGGCCCCCAGACACAAACCTCGGCCCGTTTCGCTGACAAACAAAAGTAAGTTATCCCGCTTCTGGATGGCAGATTGCCGGAGCCACTTGGTACTATCAAACCAGCCCGACTTGGCACTGGTGCCACCATGGGTCTGGTCACCATCCTGCCTATCGTGGATTCTAGTTAGCCATCCGTCCACTCCTAGCCACAGGCCCCCAAACAAAAACAACGGCGCTTTTCCCTGGAAAACAAAACTCGTCTGCCAACTTTTTCATGGCAGATTGCAGGAGCCACTTGGTACTATCAAACCAGCCCAACTTGGCACTGGTGCCACCTTGGGTCTGGGAACCATGCTGCGTATCGTGGATTATAAGGAGCCGGCCGGCCACTCCCAGCCACAGGCCCCCAAACACAAACCACAGCGCTTTTCCCTGGAAAACAAAATTCGCCGGCCAACTTTTTGATGGCAGATTGCAGGAGCCACTTGGTACTATCAAATCAGCCCAACTTGGCACTAGTGCCACCATGGGTCTGGTCACCATCCTGCTTATCGTAGCTTTTCAGGAGCCAGCCGGTCACTCCCAGCCATAGGCGCCCAGACACAATGCTCTGCCCTTTTCCCTGGCAAACCAAAGTAAGCTGCCCCGCTTCTGGATGGCAGATTGCAGGAACCACTTGGTACTATAAAACCAGCCCGACTTGGCACTGGTGCCACCTCTGGTCTGGGAACAATGCTGCGTATCGTGGATTCTAAGGAGCCAGCCGGCCACTCCCAGCCACAGGCCCCCAAACAAAAACAACGGCGCTTTTCCCTGGAAAACAAAACTCGCCTGCCAAATTTTTGATGGCAGATTGCAGGAGCCACTTGGTACTATCAAACCAGCCCAACTTGACACTGGTGCCACCATGGGTCTGGTCACCATCCTGCCTATCGTAGGTGTTCAGGCGCCAGCCGGTCACTCCCAGCCATAGGCCCCCAGACACAAAGCTCGGCGCGTTTCCTTGGCAAACAAAAGTAAGCTGCCCCGCTTCTGGATGGCAGATTGCAGGAGCCACTTGGTACTATCAAACCAGCCCAACTTGGCACTGGTGCCACCTTGGGTCTGGGAACCATCCTGCGTATCGTGGATTCTAAGGAGCCAGCCGGTCACTCCCAGCCACAGGCCCCCAAACAGAAACCACAGCGCTTTTCCCTGGAAAACAAACCCGCCTGCCGACATTTTGATGGCAGACTGCAGGAGCCACTTGCTGCTATCAAATCAGCCCAACTTGGCACTGGTGCCACCATGGGTCTGGTCACCATCCTGCCTATCGTAGCTTTTCAGGAGCCAGCCGTTCACTCCCAGTCATAGGCCCCCAGACACAAAGCTCGGCCCGTTTCCTTGGCAAACAAAAGTAAGCTGCCCCGCTTCTGGATGGCAGATTGTAGGACGCACTTGGTACTATCAAACCAGCCCGACTTGGCACTGGTGCCACCTCAGGTCTGGGAACCATCCTGCGTATCGTGGATTCTAAGCAGCCAGCCGGCCACTCCCAGCCACAGGCCCCCAAACACAAACAACGGCGCTTTTCCCTGGAAAACAAAACTCGCCTGCCAAATTTTGACGGCAGATTGCAGGAGCCACTTGGTACTATCAAATCAGCCCAACTTGGGACTGGTGCCACCATGGGTCTGGTCACCATCCTGCCTATCGTAGCTTTTCAGGAGCCAGCCGGTCACTCCCAGCCATAGGCCCCCAGACAAAAACCTCGGCCCGTTTCCCTGGCATACAAAAGTAAGCTGCCCTGCTTCTGGATGGCAGATTGCAGGAACCACTTGGTACTATCAAACCAGCAAAACTTGGCACTGGTGCCACCTTGGGTCTGGATACCATGCTGCGTATCGTGGATTCTAAAGAGCCAGCCGGCCACTCCCAGCCACAGGCCCCCAAACACAAACAACGGCGCTTTTCCCTGGGAAACAAAACTCTCCTGCCAACTTTTTGATGGGAGATTGAGGAAGCCACTTGATTTTATCAAATCAGACCAACTTGGCACTGGTGCCACCATGGGTCTGGTCACCATCCTGCCTATCGTGGATTCTAATTAGCCATCCGTCCACTCCCAGCCACAGGCCCCCAAAAAAAAACAACGGCGCTTTTCCCTGGAAAACAAAACTCGTCTGCCAACTTTTTGATGGCAGATTGCCAGAGCCACTTGGTACTATCAAACCAGCCCAACTTGGCACTGGTGCCACCTTGGGTCTGGGAACCATGCTGCGTATCGTGGATTATAAGGAGCCAGCCGGCCACTCCCAGCCACAGGCCCCCAAACACAAACCACAGCGCTTTTCCCTGGAAAACAAAATTCGCCGGCCAACTTTTTGATGGCAGATTGCAGAAGCCACTTGGTACTATCAAATCAGCCCAACTTGGCACTGGTGCCACCATGGGTCTGGTCACCATCCTGCCTATCGTAGCTTTTCAGGAGCCAGCCGGTCACTCCCAGCCATAGGCCCCCAGACACAAAGCTCGGCCCGTTTCCCTGGCAAACAAAAGTAAGCTGCCCCGCTTCTGGATGGCAGATTGTAGGACGCACTTGGTACTATCAAACCAGCCCGACTTGGCACTGGTGCCACCTCTGGTCTGGGAACCATGGTGCGTATCGTGAATTCTAAGGAGCCAGCCGGCCACTCCCAGCCATAGGCACCCAAACACAAACAACGGCGCTTTTCCCTGGAAAACAAAACTCGCCTGCCAACTTTTTGATGGCAGATTGCAGGAGCCACTTGGTACTATCAAACCAGCTCAACTTGGGACTGGTGCCACCATGGGTCTGCTCACCATCCTGCCTATCGTAGCTTTTCAGGAGCCAGACGGTCACTCGCAGCCATAGGCCCCCAGACACAAACCTCGGCCCGTTTCCCTGGCAAACAAAAGTAAGCTGCCCCGCTTCTGCATGGCAGATTGCAGGAGCTATTTAGTACTATCAAACCAGCCCGACTTGGCACTGGTGCCACCTCAGGTCTGGGAACCATCCTGCGTATCGTGGATTCTAAGGAGCCAGCCGGCCACTCCCAGCCACAGGCCCCCAAACACAAACAACGGCGCTTTTCCCTGGGAAACAAAACTCTCCTGCCAACTTTTTGATGGGAGATTGCAGGAGCCACTTGGTACTATCAAATCAGACCAACTTGGCACTGGTGCCACCATGGGTCTGGTCACCATCCTGCCTATCGTAGCTTTTCAGGAGCCAGCCGGTCACTCCCAGCCATAGGCCCCCAGACACAAACCTCGGCCCGTTTCGCTGACAAACAAAAGTAAGTTATCCCGCTTCTGGATGGCAGATTGCCGGAGCCACTTGGTACTATCAAACCAGCCCGACTTGGCACTGGTGCCACCATGGGTCTGGTCACCATCCTGCCTATCGTGGATTCTAGTTAGCCATCCGTCCACTCCTAGCCACAGGCCCCCAAACAAAAACAACGGCGCTTTTCCCTGGAAAACAAAACTCGTCTGCCAACTTTTTCATGGCAGATTGCAGGAGCCACTTGGTACTATCAAACCAGCCCAACTTGGCACTGGTGCCACCTTGGGTCTGGGAACCATGCTGCGTATCGTGGATTATAAGGAGCCAGCCGGCCACTCCCAGCCACAGGCCCCCAAACACAAACCACAGCGCTTTTCCCTGGAAAACAAAATTCGCCGGCCAACTTTTTGATGGCAGATTGCAGGAGCCACTTGGTACTATCAAATCAGCCCAACTTGGCACTAGTGCCACCATGGGTCTGGTCACCATCCTGCTTATCGTAGCTTTTCAGGAGCCAGCCGGTCACTCCCAGCCATAGGCGCCCAGACACAATGCTCTGCCCTTTTCCCTGGCAAACCAAAGTAAGCTGCCCCGCTTCTGGATGGCAGATTGCAGGAACCACTTGGTACTATAAAACCAGCCCGACTTGGCACTGGTGCCACCTCTGGTCTGGGAACCATGCTGCGTATCGTGGATTCTAAGGAGCCAGCCGGCCACTCCCAGCCACAGGCCCCCAAACAAAAACAACGGCGCTTTTCCCTGGAAAACAAAACTCGCCTGCCAAATTTTTGATGGCAGATTGCAGGAGCCACTTGGTACTATCAAACCAGCCCAACTTGACACTGGTGCCACCATGGGTCTGGTCACCATCCTGCCTATCGTAGGTGTTCAGGCGCCAGCCGGTCACTCCCAGCCATAGGCCCCCAGACACAAAGCTCGGCGCGTTTCCTTGGCAAACAAAAGTAAGCTGCCCCGCTTCTGGATGGCAGATTGCAGGAGCCACTTGGTACTATCAAACCAGCCCAACTTGGCACTGGTGCCACCTTGGGTCTGGGAACCATCCTGCGTATCGTGGATTCTAAGGAGCCAGCCGGTCACTCCCAGCCACAGGCCCCCAAACAAAAACCACAGCGCTTTTCCCTGGAAAACAAACCCGCCTGCCGACATTTTGATGGCAGACTGCAGGAGCCACTTGCTGCTATCAAATCAGCCCAACTTGGCACTGGTGCCACCATGGGTCTGGTCACCATCCTGCCTATCGTAGCTTTTCAGGAGCCAGCCGGTCACTCCCAGTCATAGGCCCCCAGACACAAAGCTCGGCCCGTTTCCTTGGCAAACAAAAGTAAGCTGCCCCGCTTCTGGATGGCAGATTGTAGGACGCACTTGGTACTATCAAACCAGCCCGACTTGGCACTGGTGCCACCTCAGGTCTGGGAACCATCCTGCGTATCGTGGATTCTAAGCAGCCAGCCGGCCACTCCCAGCCACAGGCCCCCAAACACAAACAACGGCGCTTTTCCCTGGAAAACAAAACTCGCCTGCCAAATTTTGACGGCAGATTGCAGGAGCCACTTGGTACTATCAAATCAGCCCAACTTGGCACTGGTGCCACCATGGGTCTGGTCACCATCCTGCCTATCGTAGCTTTTCAGGAGCCAGCCGGTCACTCCCAGCCATAGGCCCCCAGACAAAAACCTCGGCCCGTTTCCCTGGCATACAAAAGTAAGCTGCCCTGCTTCTGGATGGCAGATTGCAGGAACCACTTGGTACTATCAAACCAGCAAAACTTGGCACTGGTGCCACCTTGGGTCTGGATATCATGCTGCGTATCGTGGATTCTAAGGAGCCAGCCGGCCACTCCCAGCCACAGGCCCCCAAACACAAACAACGGCGCTTTTCCCTGGGAAACAAAACTCTCCTGCCAACTTTTTGATGGGAGATTGAGGAAGCCACTTGATTTTATCAAATCAGACCAACTTGGCACTGGTGCCACCATGGGTCTGGTCACCATCCTGCCTATCGTGGATTCTAATTAGCCATCCGTCCACTCCCAGCCACAGGCCCCCAAAAAAAAACAACGGCGCTTTTCCCTGGAAAACAAAACTCGTCTGCCAACTTTTTGATGGCAGATTGCCAGAGCCACTTGGTACTATCAAACCAGCCCAACTTGGCACTGGTGCCACCTTGGGTCTGGGAACCATGCTGCGTATCGTGGATTATAAGGAGCCAGCCGGCCACTCCCAGCCACAGGCCCCCAAACAAAAACCACAGCGCTTTTCCCTGGAAAACAAAATTCGCCGGCCAACTTTTTGATGGCAGATTGCAGGAGCCACTTGGTACTATCAAATCAGCCCAACTTGGCACTAGTGCCACCATGGGTCTGGTCACCATCCTGCTTATCGTAGCTTTTCAGGAGCCAGCCGGTCACTCCCAGCCATAGGCGCCCAGACACAATGCTCTGCCCTTTTCCCTTGCAAACCAAAGTAAACTGCCCCGCTTCTGGATGGCAGATTGCAGGAACCACTTGGTACTATAAAACCAGCCCAACTTGGCACTGGTGCCACCTCTGGTCTGGGAACCATGCTGCGTATCGTGGATTCTAAGGAGCCAGCCGGTCACTCCCACCCACAGGCCCCCAAACACAAACAACGGCACTTTTCCCTGGAAAACAAAACTCGCCTGCCAACATTTTGATGGCAGATTGCAGGAGCCACTTGGTACTATCAAACCAGCCCAACTTGGCACTGGTGCCACCATGGGTCTGGTCACCATCCTGCTTATCGTAGCTTTTCAGGAGCCAGCCGGTCACTCCCAGCCATAGGCCCCCAGACAAAATCCTCGGCCCGTTTCCCTGGCAAACAAAAGTAAGTTATCCCGCTTCTGGATGGCAGATTGCAGGAGCCACTTTTCACCATCAAACCAGCCCGACTTGGCACTGGTGCCACCTCTGGTCTGGGAACCATGCTGCGTATCGTGGATTCTAAGGAGCCAGCCGGCCACTCCCTGCCACAGGCCCCCAAACACAAACAACGGCGCTTTTCCCTGGATAACAAACTCGCCTGCCAACTTTTTGATGGCAGATTGCAGGAGCCACTTGGTACTATCAAACCAGCCCAACTTGGCACTGGTGCCACCATGGGTCTGGTCACCATCCTGCCTATCGTAGCTTTTCAGGAGCCAGGCGGTCACTCCCAGCCATAGGCCCTGAGACACAAACCTCGGCCCGTATCCCTGGCAAACAAAAGTAAGCTGCCCCGCTTCTGGATGGCAGATTGCAGGACGCACTTGGTACTATATACCAGCCCAACTTGGCACTGGTGCCACCTCTGGTCTGGGAACCATGCCGCGTATCGTGGATTCTAAGGAGCCCGCTGGCCTCTCCCAGCCACAGGCCCCCAAACAGAAACAACGGCGCTTTTCCCTGGAAAACAAAACTCGCCTGCCAATTTTTCATGGCAGATTGCAGGAGCCACTTGGTACTATCAAATCAGCCCAACTTGGCACTGGTGCCACCATGGGTCTGGTCACCATCCTGCCTATCGTAGCTTTTCAGGAGCCAGCCGGTCACTCCCAGCCATAGGCCCCCAGACACAAACCTCGGCCCGTTTCCCTGGCAAACAAAAGTAAGCTACCCCGCTTCTGGATGGCAGATTTCAGGAGCCACTTTGCACCATCAAACTAGCCCGACTTGGCACTGGTGCCACCTCTGGTCTGGGAACCATGCTGCGTATCGTGGATTCTAAGGAGCCATCCGTCCACTCCCAGCCACAGGACCCCAAACACAAACAACGGCGCTTTTCCCTGGAAAACAAAACTCGCCTGCCAACTTTTTCATGGCAGATTGCAGGAGCCACTTGGTACTATCAAACCAGCCCAACTTGGCACTGGTGCCACCATGGGTCTGGTCACCATCCTGCCTATCGTAGCTTTTCAGGAGCCAGCCGGTCACTCGCAGCCATAGGCCCCCAGACACAAACCTCGCCCCGTTTCCCTGGCAAACAAAAGTAAGCTGCCCCGCTTCTGGATGGCAGATTGCAGGACGCACTTGGTAGTATCAAACCAGCCCGACTTGGCACTGGTGCCACCTCTGGTCTGGGAACCATCCTGCGTATCGTGGATTCTAAGGAGCCAGCCGGCCACTCCCAGCCACAGGCCCCCAAACACAAACAACGGCGCTTTTCCCTGGAAAACAAAACTCGCCTGCCAACATTTTGATGGCAGATTGCAGGAGCCACTTGGTACTATCAAACCAGCCCAACTTGGCACTGGTGCCACCATGGATCTGGTCACCATCCTGCCTATCGTAGCTTTTCAGGACCTAGCCGGTCACTCCAAGCCATAGGCGCCCAGACAAAAAGCTCGGCCCGTTTCCCTGGCAAACAAAGTAAGCTGCCCCGCTTCTGGATGGCAGATTGCAGGAACCACTTGGTACTATCAAACCAGCCCGACTTGGCACTGGTGCCACCTTGGGTCTGGGAACCATCCTGCGTATCGTGGATTCTAATTAGCCATCCGTCCACTCCCAGCCACAGGCCCCCAAACACAAACAACGGCGCTTTTCCCTGGAAAACAAAACTCGCCTGCCAATATTTTGATGGCAGATTGCAGGAGCCACTTGCTACTATCAAATCAGCCCAACTTGGCACTGGTGCCACCATGGGTCTGGTCACCATCCTGCCTATCGTAGCTTTTCAGGAGCCAGCCGGTCCCTCCCTGCCATAGGCCCCCAGAGAAAAACCTCGGCCCGTTTCCCTGGCAAACAAAAGTAAGCTACCCCGCTTCTGGATGGCAGATTGCAGGAGCCACTTTGCACCATCAATCTAGCCCGACTTGGCACTGGTGCCACCTCAGGTCTGGGAACCATCCTGCGTATCGTTCATTCTAAGGAGCCAGCCGGCCACTCCAGCCACAGGCCCCCAGACACAAACAACGGCGCTTTTCCCTGGAAAACAAAACTCGCCTGCCAACTTTTAGATGGCAGATTGCAGGAGCCACTTGGTACTGTCAAATCAGCCCAACTTGGCACTGGTGCCACCATGGGTCTGGTCACCATCCTGCCTATCGTAGCTTTTCAGGACCTAGCAGGTCACTCCCAGCCATAGGCGCCCAGACACAAAGCTCGGCCCGTTTCCCTGGCAAACAAAAGTAAGCTGCCCCGCTTCTGGATGGCAGATTTCCGGAGCCACTTGGTACTATCAAACCAGCCCGACTTGGCACTGGTGCCACCTCTGGTCTGGGAACCATGCTGCGTATCGTGGATTCTAAGGAGCCATCCGTCCACTCCCAGCCACAGGCCCCCAAACACAAACAACGGCGCTTTTCCCTGGAAAACAAAACTCGCCTGCCAACATTTTGATGGCAGATTGCAGGAGCCGCTTGCTAGTATCAAATCAGCCCATCTTGGCACTGGTGCCACCATGGGTCTGGTCACCATCCTGCCTATCGTAGGTGTTCAGGCGCCAGCCGGTCACTCCCAGCCATAGGCCCCCAGAGAAAAACCTCGGCCCGTTTCCCTGGCAAACAAAAGTAAGCTGCCCCGCTTCTGGATGGCAGATTGCAGGAGCCACTTTGCACCATCAAACCAGCCCAACTTGGCACTGGTGCCACCTCTGGTCTGGGAACCATGCTGTGTATCGTGGATTCCAATTAGCAAGCCGGCCACTCCCAGCCACAGGCCTCCAAACACAAACAACGGCGCTTTTCCCTGGAAAACAAAACTCGCCTGCCAACTTTTTGATGGCAGATTGCAGGAGCCACTTGGTACTATCAAACCAGCCCAACTTGGCACTGGTGCCACCATGGGTCTGGTCACCATCCTGCCTATCGTAGCTTTTCAGGACCTAGACGGTCACTCCCAGCCATAGGCCCCGTGACACAAAGTTCGGCCCGTTTCCCTGGCAAACAAAAGTAAGCTGTCCCGCTTCTGGATGGCAGATTGCAGGATCCACTAGGTATTATCAAACCAGCCCGACTTGGCACTAGTGCCACCTCTGGTCTGGGAACCATCCTGCGTATCGTGGATTCTAAGCAGCCAGCCGGCCGCTCCCTGCCACAGGCCCCCAAACACAAACAACGGCGCTTTTCCCTGGAAAACAAAACTCGCCTGCCAACATTTTGATGGCAGATTGCAGGAGCCACTTGGTACTATCAAACCAGCCCAACTTGGCACTGGTGCCACCATGGGTCTGGTCACCATCCTGCCTATCGTAGCTTTTCAGGAGCCAGCCGGTCACTCCAAGCCATAGGCCCCCAGAGAAAAACCTCGGCCCGTTTCCCTGGCAAAGAAAAATAAGCTACCCCGCTTCTGGATGGCACATTGCAGGAGCCACTTTGCACCATCAAACCAGCCCGACTTGGCACTGGTGCCACCTCTGGTCTGGGAACCATCCTGCGTATCGTGGATTCTAATTAGCCATCCGTCCACTCCCAGCCACAGGCCCCCAAACAAAATCAACGGCGCTTTTCCCTGGAAAACAAAACTCGCCTGCCAAATTTTGATGGCAGATTGCCGGAGCCACTGGGTACTATCAAACCAGCCCAACTTGACACTGGTGCCACCATGGGTCTGGTCACCATCCTGCCTATCGTAGCTATTCAGGAGCCAGCCGGTCACTCCCAGCCATAGGCCCCCAGACAAAAAGCTCGGACCGTTTCCCTGGCAAACAAAAGTAAGTTATTCCGCTACTGGATGGCAGATTGCAGGAGCCACTTTTCACCATCAAACCAGCCCGACTTGGCACTGGTGCCACCTCTGGTCTGGGAACCATGCTGCGTATCGTGGATTCTAAGGAGCCAGCCGGCCACTCCCAGCCACAGGCCCCCAAACACAAACAACGGCGTATTTCCCTGGATAACAAACTCGCCTGCCAACTTTTTGATGGCAGATTGCAGGAGCCACTTGGTACTATCAAACCAGCCCAACTTGGCACTGGTGCCACCATGGGTCTGGTCACCATCCTGCCTATCGTAGCTTTTCAGGAGCCAGCCGGTCACTCCCAGCCATAGGCCCCGAGACACAAACCTCGGCCCGTTTCCCTGGCAAACAAAAGTAAGCTACCCCGCTTCTGGATGGCAGATTGCAGGAAGCACTTGGTACTATCAAACCAGCCCAACTTGGCACTGGTGCCACCTCTGGTCTGGGAACCATGCTGCGTATCGTGGATTCTAAGGAGCCAGCCGGTCACTCCCAGCCACAGGCCCCCAAACACAAACCACAGCGCTTTTCCCTGGAAAACAAAACCCGCCTGCCGACATTTTGATGGCAGATTGCAGGAGCCACTTGCTACTATCAAATCAGCCCAACTTGGCACTGGTGCCACCATGGGTCTGGTCACCATCCTGCCTATCGTAGCTTTTCAGGAGCCAGCCGGTCACTCCCAGCCATAGGCCCCCAGACACAAACCTCGGCCCGTTTCCCTGGCAAACAAAAGTAAGCTGCCCCGCTTCTGGATGGCAGATTGTAGGACGCACTTGGTACTATCAAACCAGCCCGACTTGGCACTGGTGCCACCTCTGGTCTGGGAACCATGGTGCGTATCGTGAATTCTAAGGAGCCAGCCGGCCACTCCCAGCCATAGGCACCCAAACACAAACAACGGCGCTTTTCCCTGGAAAACAAAACTCGCCTGCCAACTTTTTGATGGCAGATTGCAGGAGCCACTTGGTACTATCAAACCAGCTCAACTTGGCACTGGTGCCACCATGGGTCTGCTCACCATCCTGCCTATCGTAGCTTTTCAGGAGCCAGACGGTCACTCGCAGCCATAGGCCCCCAGACACAAACCTCGGCCCGTTTCCCTGGCAAACAAAAGTAAGCTGCCCCGCTTCTGCATGGCAGATTGCAGGAGCTATTTAGTACTATCAAACCAGCCCGACTTGGCACTGGTGCCACCTCAGGTCTGGGAACCATCCTGCGTATCGTGGATTCTAAGGAGCCAGCCGGCCACTCCCAGCCACAGGCGCCCAAACACAAACAACGGCGCTTTTCCCTGGAAAACAAAACTCGCCTGCCAAATTTTGATGGCAGATTGCAGGAGCCACTTGGTACTATCAAATCAGCCCAACTTGGGACTGGTGCCACCATGGGTCTGGTCACCATCCTGCCTATCGTAGCTTTTCAGGAGCCAGCCGGTCACTCCCAGCCATAGGCCCCCAGACAAAAACCTCGGCCCGTTTCCCTGGCATACAAAAGTAAGCTGCCCTGCTTCTGGATGGCAGATTGCAGGAACCACTTGGTACTATCAAACCAGCAAAACTTGGCACTGGTGCCACCTTGGGTCTGGATACCATGCTGCGTATCGTGGATTCTAAGGAGCCAGCCGGCCACTCCCAGCCACAGGCCCCCAAACACAAACAACGGCGCTTTTCCCTGGGAAACAAAACTCTCCTGCCAACTTTTTGATGGGAGATTGCAGGAGCCACTTGGTACTATCAAATCAGACCAACTTGGCACTGGTGCCACCATGGGTCTGGTCACCATCCTGCCTATCGTAGCTTTTCAGGAGCCAGCCGGTCACTCCCAGCCATAGGCCCCCAGACACAAACCTCGGCCCGTTTCGCTGACAAACAAAAGTAAGTTATCCCGCTTCTGGATGGCAGATTGCCGGAGCCACTTGGTACTATCAAACCAGCCCGACTTGGCACTGGTGCCACCATGGGTCTGGTCACCATCCTGCCTATCGTGGATTCTAATTAGCCATCCGTCCACTCCTAGCCACAGGCCCCCAAACAAAATCAACGGCGCTTTTCCCTGGAAAACAAAACTCGTCTGCCAACTTTTTGATGGCAGATTGCCAGAGCCACTGGGTACTATCAAACCAGCCCAACTTGGCACTGGTGCCACCTTGGGTCTGGGAACCATGCTGCGTATCGTGGATTATAAGGAGCCAGCCGGCCACTCCCAGCCACAGGCCCCCAAACACAAACCACAGCGCTTTTCCCTGGAAAACAAAATTCGCCGGCCAACTTTTTGATGGCAGATTGCAGGAGCCACTTGGTACTATCAAATCAGCCCAACTTGGCACTAGTGCCACCATGGGTCTGGTCACCATCCTGCTTATCGTAGCTTTTCAGGAGCCAGCCGGTCACTCCCAGCCATAGGCGCCCCGACACAATGCTCTGCCCTTTTCCCTGGCAAACCAAAGTAAGCTGCCCCGCTTCTGGATGGCAGATTGCAGGAACCACTTGGTACTATAAAACCAGCCCGACTTGGCACTGGTGCCACCTCTGGTCTGGGAACCATGCTGCGTATCGTGGATTCTAAGGAGCCAGCCGGCCACTCCCAGCCACAGGCCCCCAAACAAAAACAACGGCGCTTTTCCCTGGAAAACAAAACTCGCCTGCCAAATTTTTGATGGCAGATTGCAGGAGCCACTTGGTACTATCAAACCAGCCCAACTTGACACTGGTGCCACCATGGGTCTGGTCAACATCCTGCCTATCTTAGCTTTTCAGGAGCCAGCCGGTCACTCCCAGCCATAGGCCCCCAGACACAAAGCTCGGCCCGTTTCCCTGGCAAACAAAAGTAAGCTGCCCCGCTTCTGGATGGCAGATTGCAGGAGCCACTTGGTACTACCAAACCAGCCCAACTTGGCACTGGTGCCACCTCTGGTCTGGGAACCATCCTGCGTATCGTGGATTCTAAGGAGCCAGCCGGTCACTCCCAGCCACAGGCCCCCAAACACAAACCACAGCGCTTTTCCCTGGAAAACAAACCCGCCTGCCGACATTTTGATGGCAGATTGCAGGAGCCACTTGCTGCTATCAAATCAGCCCAACTTGGCACTGGTGCCACCATGGGTCTGGTCACCATCCTGCCTATCGTAGCTTTTCAGGAGCCAGCCGGTCACTCCCAGTCATAGGCCCCCAGACACAAAGCTCGGCCCGTTTCCCTGGCAAACAAAAGTAAGCTGCCCCGCTTCTGGATGGCAGATTGTAGGACGCACTTGGTACTATCAAACCAGCCCGACTTGGCACTGGTGCCACCTCTGGTCTGGGAACTATGGTGCGTATCGTGGATTCTAAGGAGCCAGCCGGCCACTCCCAGCCATAGGCACCCAAACACAAACAACGGCGCTTTTCCCTGGAAAACAAAACTCGCCTGCCAACTTTTTGATGGCAGATTGCAGGAGCCACTTGGTACTATCAAACCAGCTCAACTTGGCACTGGTGCCACCATGGGTCTGCTCACCATCCTGCCTATCGTAGCTTTTCAGGAGCCAGACGGTCACTCGCAGCCATAGGCCCCCAGACAAAAACCTCGGCCCGTTTCCCTGGCAAACAAAAGTAAGCTGCCCCGCTTCTGCATGGCAGATTGCAGGAGCTATTTAGTACTATCAAACCAGCCCGACTTGGCACTGGTGCCACCTCAGGTCTGGGAACCATCCTGCGTATCGTGGATTCTAAGGAGCCAGCCGGCCACTCCCAGCCACAGGCCCCCAAACACAAACAACGGCGCTTTTCCCTGGAAAACAAAACTCGCCTGCCAAATTTTGACGGCAGATTGCAGGAGCCACTTGGTACTATCAAATCAGCCCAACTTGGGACTGGTGCCACCATGGGTCTGGTCACCATCCTGCCTATCGTAGCTTTTCAGGAGCCAGCCGGTCACTCCCAGCCATAGGCCCCCAGACAAAAACCTCGGCCCGTTTCCCTGGCATACAAAAGTAAGCTGCCCTGCTTCTGGATGGCAGATTGCAGGAACCACTTGGTACTATCAAACCAGCAAAACTTGGCACTGGTGCCACCTTGGCTCTGGATACCATGCTGCGTATCGTGGATTCTAAGGAGCCAGCCGGCCACTCCCAGCCACAGGCCCCCAAACACAAACAACGGCGCTTTTCCCTGGGAAACAAAACTCTCCTGCCAACTTTTTGATGGGAGATTGCAGGAGCCACTTGGTTTTATCAAATCAGCCCAACTTGGCACTGGTGCCACCATGGGTCTGGTCACCATCCTGCCTATCGTGGATTCTAATTAGCCATCCGTCCACTCCCAGCCACAGGCCCCCAAAAAAAAACAACGGCGCTTTTCCCTGGAAAACAAAACTCGTCTGCCAACTTTTTGATGGCAGATTGCCAGAGCCACTTGGTACTATCAAACCAGCCCAACTTGGCACTGGTGCCACCTTGGGTCTGGGAACCATGCTGCGTATCGTGGATTATAAGGAGCCAGCCGGCCACTCCCAGCCACAGGCCCCCAAACACAAACCACAGCGCTTTTCCCTGGAAAACAAAATTCGCCGGCCAACTTTTTGATGGCAGATTGCAGGAGCCACTTGGTACTATCAAATCAGCCCAACTTGGCACTAGTGCCACCATGGGTCTGGTCACCATCCTGCTTATCGTAGCTTTTCAGGAGCCAGCCGGTCACTCCCAGCCATAGGCGCCCAGACACAATGCCCTGCCCTTTTCCCTGGCAAACCAAAGTAAGCTGCCCCGCTTCTGGATGGCAGATTGAGGAACCACTTGGTACTATAAAACCAGCCCGACTTGGCACTGATGCCACCTCTGGTCTGGGAACCATGCTGCGTATCGTGGATTCTAAGGAGCCATCCGTCCACTCCCAGCCACAGGACCCCAAACAAAAACAACGGCGCTTTTCCCTGGAAAACAAAACTCGCCTGCCAAATTTTTGATGGCAGATTGCAGGAGCCACTTGGTACTATCAAACCAGCCCAACTTGACACTGGTGCCACCATGGGTCTGGTCACCATCCTGCCTATCTTAGCTTTTCAGGAGCCAGCCGGTCACTCCCAGCCATAGGCCCCCAGACACAAAGCTCGGCCCGTTTCCCTGGCAAACAAAAGTAAGCTGCCCCGCTTCTGGATGGCAGATTGCAGGAGCCACTTGGTACTATCAAACCAGCCCAACTTGGCACTGGTGCCACCTTGGGTCTGGGAACCATCCTGCGTATCGTGGATTCTAAGGAGCCAGCCGGTCACTCCCAGCCACAGGCCCCCAAACACAAACCACAGCGCTTTTCCCTGGAAAACAAACCCGCCTGCCGATATTTTGATGGCAGATTGCAGGAGCCACTTGCTGCTATCAAATCAGCCCAACTTGGCACTGGTGCCACCATGGGTCTGGTCACCATCCTGCCTATCGTAGCTTTTCAGGAGCCAGCCGGTCACTCCCAGCCATAGGCCCCCAGACACAAAGCTCGGCCCGTTTCCCTGGCAAACAAAAGTAAGCTGCCCCGCTTCTGGATGGCAGATTGTAGGACGCACTTGGTACTATCAAACCAGCCCGACTTGGCACTGGTGCCACCTCTGGTCTGGGAACTATGGTGCGTATCGTTCATTGTAAGGATCCAGCCGGCCACTCCAGCCCCAGGCCCCCAGACACAAACAACGGCGCTTTTCCCTGGAAAACAAAACTCGCCTGCCAACTTTTTGATGGCAGATTGCAGGAGCCACTTGCTGCTATCAAATCAGCCCAACTTGGCACTGGTGCCACCATGGGTCTGGTCACCATCCTGCCTATCGTAGCTTTTCAGGAGCCAGCCGGTCACTCCCAGCCATAGGCCCCCAGACACAAAACTCGGCCCGTTTCCCTGGCAAACAAAAGTAAGCTACCCCGCTTCTGGATGGCAGATTGCAGGAGCCACTTTGCACCATCAAACTAGCCCGACTTGGCACTGGTGCCACCTCAGGTCTGGTCACCATCCTGCCTATCGTGGATTCTAATTAGCCATCCGTCCACTCCCAGCCACAGGCCCCCAAACAAAAACAACGGCGCTTTTCCCTGGAAAACAAAACTCGTCTGCCAACTTTTTGATGGCAGAATGCCAGAGCCACTTGGTACTATCAAACCAGCCCAACTTGGCACTGGTGCCACCTTGGGTCTGGGAACCATGCTGCGTATCGTGGATTATAAGGATCCAGCCGGCCACTCCCAGCCACAGGCCCCCAAACCCAAACCACAGCGCTTTTCCCTGGAAAACAAAATTCGCCGGCCAACTTTTTGATGGCAGATTGCAGGAGCCACTTGGTACAATCAAATCAGCCCAACTTGGCACTGGTGCCACCATGGGTCTGGTCACCATCCTGCTTATCGTAGCTTTTCAGGAGCCAGCCGGTCACTCCCAGCCATAGGCGCCCAGACACAATGCTCTGCCCTTTTCCCTGGCAAACCAAAGTAAGCTGCCCCGCTTCTGGATGGCAGATTGCAGGAACCACTTTTCACCATCAAATAGCCCGACTTGGAACTGGAGCCATCTCTGGTCTGGGAACCATGCTGCGTATCGTGGATTCTAAGGAGCCAGCCGGCCACTCCCAGCCACAGGCCCCCAAACACAAACAACGGCGCTTTTCCCTGGAAAACAAAACTCGCCTGACAACTTTTTGATGGCAGATTGCAGGAGCCACTTGCTACTATCAAATCAGCCCAACTTGGCACTGGTGCCACCATGGGTCTGGTCACCATCCTGCCTATCGTAGCTTTTCAGGAGCCAGCCGGTCACTCCCAGCCATAGGCTCCCAGACAAAAACCTCGGCCCGTTTCACTGGCAAACAAAAGTAAGCTGCCCCGCTTCTGGATGGCAGATTGCAGGAACCACTTGGTACTATAAAACCAGCCCGACTTGGCACTGGTGCCACCTCTGGTCTGGGAACCATGCTGCGTATCGTGGATTCTAAGGAGCCAGCCGGCCACTCCCAGCCAAAGGCCCCCAAACACAAACAACGGCGCTTTTCCCTGGAAAACAAAACTCGCCTGCCAACTTTTTGATGGCAGATTGCAGGAGCCACTTGGTACTATCAAACCAGCCCAACTTGACACTGGTGCCACCATGGGTCTGGTCACCATCCTGCCTACCTTAGCTTTTCAGGACCTAGCCGGTCACTCCCAGCCATAGGCCCCCAGACACAAATCTCGACCCGTTTCCCTGGCAAACAAAAGCAAGCTGTCCCGCTTCTGGATGGCAGATTGTAGGACGCACTCGGTACTATCAAACCAGCCCGACTTGGCACTGGTGCCACCTCTGGTCTGGGAACCATCCTGCGTATCGTGGATTCTAAGGAGCCAGCCGGCCACTCCCAGACATAGGCCCCCAAACAGAAACAACGGCGCTTTTCCCTGGAAAACAAAACTCGCCTGCCAACTTTTTGATGGCAGATTGCAGGAGCCACTTGGTGCTATCAAACCAGCCCAACTTGGCACTTGTGCCACCATGGGTCTGCTCACCATTCTGCCTATCGTAGCTTTTCAGGAGCCAGCCGCTCACTCCCAGCCATAGGCCCCCAGACACAAAGCTCGGCCGTTTTCCCTGGCAAACAAAAGTAATCTGCCCCGCTTCTGGATGGCAGATTGCAGGAACCACTTTGCACCATCATACTAGCCCGACTTGGCACTGGTGCCACCTTGGGTCTGGGAACCATGCCGCGTATCGTGGATTCTAAGGAGCCAGCCGGCCACTCCCAGCCACAGGCCCCCAAACACAAACAACGGCGCTTTTCCCTGGAAAACAAAACTCGCCTGCCAAATTTTGACGGCAGATTGCAGGAGCCACTTGGTACTATCAAATCAGCCCAACTTGGGAATGGTGCCACCATGGGTCTGGTCACCATCCTGCCTATCGTAGCTTTTCAGGAGCCAGCCGGTCACTCCCAGCCATAGGCCACCAGACAAAAACCTCGGACCGTTTCCCTGGCAAACAAAAGTAAGCTGCCCTGCTTCTGGATGGCAGATTGCAGGAACCACTTGGTACTATCAAACCAGCAAAACTTGGCACTGGTGCCACCTTGGGTCTGGATACCATGCTGCGTATCGTGGATTCTAAGGAGCCAGCCGGCCACTCCCAGCCACAGGCCCCCAAACACAAACAACGGCGCTTTTCCCTGGAAAACAAAACTCTCCTGCCAACTTTTTGATGGCAGATTGCAGGAGCCACTTGGTTTTATCAAATCAGCCCAACTTGGCACTGGTGCCACCATGGGTCTGGTCACCATCCTGCCTATCGTAGCTTTTCAGGAGCCAGCCGGTCACTCGCAGCCATAGGCCCCCAGACAAAAAGCTCGGCCCGTTTCCCTGGCAAACAAAAGTAAGCTACCCCGCTTCTGGATGGCAGATTGCAGGAGCCACTTTGCACCATCAAACTAGCCCGTCTTGGCACTGGTGCCACCTCTGGTCTGGGAACCATCCTGCGTATCGTGGATTTTAAGGAGCCAGTCGGCCACTCCCAGCCATACGCCTCCAAACACAAACAACGGTCCGTTTCCCTGGCAAAGAAAAGTAAGCTGCCCCGCTTCTGGATGTCAGATTTCAGGAACCACTTGTTGCCAAGTTGGGGTGGTTTGATAGTACCAAGTGGCTCCTGCAATCTTCCATCAAAAAGGTGGCAAGCAAGTTTTGTTTTCCAGGGAAAAGCGCCGTTGTTTGTGTTTGGGGGCCTGTGGCTGGGAGTGGCCAGCTGTCTCCTTAGAATCCACGATACGCAGGATGGGTCCCAGACCAGAGGTGGCACCAGTGCCAAGTCGGGCTGGTTTGATGGTGCAAAGTGACTCCTGCAATCTGCCATCCAGAAGCAGGGTAGCTTACTTTTGTTTGCCAGGGAAACGGGCAGAGCTTTGTGTCTGGGGGCCTATGGCTGGGAGTGACCGGCTGCCTCCTGAAAAGCTACGATAGGCAGGATGGTGACCAGACCCATGGTGGCACCAGTGCCAAGTTGGGCTGGTTTGATAGTACCAAGTGGCTCCTGCAATCTGCCATCAAAAAGTTGGCAGGTGAGTTTTGTTTTCCAGGGAAAAGCGCCGTTGTTTGTGTTTGGGGGCCTGTGGCTGGGAGTGGCCAGCTGGCTCCTTAGAATCCACGATACGCAGGATGGTTCCCAGACCAGAGGTGGCACCAGTGCCAAGTCGGGCTGGTTTGATGGTACAAAGTGGCTCCTGCAATCTGCCATCCAGAAGCGGGGTAGCTTACTTTTGTTTGCCAGGGAAACGGGCCGAGGTTTGTGACTGGGGGCCTATGGCTGGGAGTGACCGGCTGGCGCCTGAAAAGCTACGATAGGCAGGATGGTGACCAGACCCATGGTGGCACCAGTGTCAAGTTGGGCTGGTTTGATAGTACCAAGTGGCTCCTGCAATCTGCCATCAAAAAGTTGGCAGGCCAGTTTTGTTTTCCAGGGAAAAGCGCCGTTGTTTGTGTTTGGAGGCCTGTGGCTGGGAGTGGCCGGCTGCCTCCTTTGAACCCAGGATACGCAGGATGGTTCCCAGAGCCAAGGTGGCGCCAGTGCCAAGTTGGGCTGGTTTGATAGTACCAAGCGGCTCCTGCAATCTGCCATCCAGAAGCGGGACAGCTTAATTTTGTTTCCCAGGGCAACGGGCCGAGGTATTTGTCTGGGGGCCTATGGCTGGAAGTGACTGGCTGGCTACTGAAAAGCTACGATAGGCAGGATGGTTACCAAACTCATGGTGGCACCAGTGCCAAGTCGGGCTGGTTTGATAATACTAAATAGCTCCTGCAATCTGCCATCCAGACGGGGGGCAGCGGATTTTTGTTTGCTGCAGAAAAGTTCCGTGGTTTTTTTTTGGGGGTATATGGCTGGACGTGGCCGGCTGGCTCCTTAAAAGATCGATACGCAGGATTGTTCCCTGACCCAAGGTGGCATCAGTGCCAAGTCGGGCTGTTTTCGTAGTACCAAGCGCGTCCTGCAATTTGCCATCCAGAAGAGGGGCTGTTGAGTTTTGTTTGCCAGAGAAAAGGGCCGTGGTATATGTTTGGGGGCATATGGTTGAGAGTGGCCGGCTGGCCCCTGAAAATCCACGATAGGCAGGATGGTTCCCAGAACCAAGGTGGCACCAGTGCCATGTTGGCCTGGTTTGATAGTACCATGTGGCTCCTGCAATCTGCCATCCAGAAGCGGGGCTGCTTACTTTTGTTTGCCAGGGAAACGGGCCGAGATATTTGTCTGGGGGCCTATGGCTGGGAGTGAGCGGCTGGCTCCTGAAAAGCTACGATAGGCAGGATGGTGACCAGACCCATGGTGGCACCAGTGCCAAGTTGGGCTGGTTTGATAGTACCAAGTGGCTCCTGCAATCTGCCATCAAAAAGTTGTCAGGCGAGTTTTGTTTTCCAGGGAAAAGCGCCGTTGTTCTTGTTTAGAGGCCTGTGGCTGGGAGTGGCCGGCTGCCTCCTTTGAACCCAGGATACGCAGGATGGTTCCCAGACCCAAGGTGGCACCAGTGCCAAGTTTTGCTGGTTTGATAGTACCAAGTGGATCCTGCAATCTGCCATCCAGAAGCGGGACAGCTTACCTTTGTTTCCCAGGGAAACGGGCCGAGGTATTTGTCTGGGGGCCTATGGCTGGGAGTGACCAGCTGGCTACTGAAAAGCTACGATAGGCAGGATGGTTACCAGACTCATGGTGGCACCAGTGCCAAGTCGGGCTGGTTTGATAATACGAAATAGCTCCTGAAATCTGCCATTCAGACGCGGGGCAGCGGATTTTTGTTTGCTGGAGAAAAGTTCCGTGGTTTTTTTTTGGGGGTATATGGCTGGACGTGGCCGGCTGGCTCCTTAAAAAGATCGATACGCAGGATTGTTCCCTGACCCAAGGTGGCATCACTGCCAAGTCGGGCTGTTTTCGTAGTACCAAGTGCGTCCTGCAATTTGCCATCCAGAAGAGGGGCAGTTGAGTTTTGTTTGCCAGAGCAAAGGGCCGTGGTATGTGTTTGGGGGCATATGGCTGAGAGTGGCCGGCTGGCCCCTGAAAATCCACGATAGGCAGGATGGTTCCCAGAGCCAAGGTAGCACCAGTTCCATGTTGGCCTGGTTTGATAGTACCATGTGGCTGCTGTAATCTGCCATCCAGAAGCGGGGCAGATTACTTTTGTTTGCCAGGGAAAAGGGCCGAGCTTTGTGTCTGGGGGCCTATGGCTGCGAGTGACCGGCTGGCTCCTGAAAAGCTACGATAGGCAGGATGGTGACCAGACCCAAAGTGGAACCAGTACCAAGTTGGGCTGGTTTGATAGTACCAAGTGGCTCCTGCAATCTGCCATCAAAAATTTGGCAGGCGAGTTTTGTTTTCCAGGGAAAAGCGCCGTTGTTTAGAGGCCTGTGGCTGGGAGTGGCCGCCTGTCCTCGTAGAATCTACGTTACGCAGCATGGTTCCCAGAGCCAAGGTGGCACCAGGGCCAAGTCGGGCAGGTTTGATAGTACCAAATGCATCCTGCAATCTGCCATCCAAAAGCGGGGCAGTTTACTTTTGTTTGCCAGGGAAACGGGCCGAGGTTTGTGTCTGGGGGCCTATGGCAGGGAGTGACCGTCTGGCTCCTGAAAAGCTACGATAGGCAGGATGTTTACCAGACCCATGGTGGCACCAGCGCCAAGTTGGGCTGATTTGATAGTACCAAGTGGCTCCTGCAATCTGCCATCCAGAATCGGGGCAGCTTACTTTTGTTTTCCAGGGAAACGGGCCGAGGTTTGTGTCTGGGGGTCTATGGCTGTGAGTGACCCGCTGGCTCCTGAAAAGCTACGATAGGCAGGATGGTGACCAGACCCATGGTGGCACCAGTGCCAAGTTGGGCTGGTTTGATAGCACCAAGTGGCTCCTGCAATCTGCCATCAAAATGTTGGCAGGCGATTTTTGTTTTCCAGGGAAAAGCGCCGTTGTTTGTGTTTGGGGGCCTGTGGCTCAGAGTGGCCGGGTGGCTGCTTAGAATCCACGATACGCCGGATGGTTCCCAGACCCAAGGTGGCACCAGTGCCAAGTCGGGCTGGTTTGACACTACCAAGTGGCTCCTGCAATCTGCCATCCAGAATCGGGGCAGCTTAATTCTGTTTGCCAGGGAAACGGTCCGAGGTTTGTGTCTGGGGGCCTATGGCTGGGAGTGACCGGCTGGCTCCTGAAATGCTACAATAGGCAGGATGGTTCCCAGACCCATAGTGGCACCAGTGCCAAGTTGGGATGATTTGATAGTACCAAGTGGCTCCTGCAATCTGCCATCAAAAAGTTGGCAGGCGAGTTTTGTTTTCCAGGGAAAAGCGCCGTTGTTTGTGTTTGGGGGCCTGTGGCTGGGAGTGGCCGGCTGGCTCCTTAGAATCCACGATATGCAGGATTGTTCCCAGACCCAAGGTGGCACCAGTGCCAAGTCGGGCTGGTTTGATGGTACCAAGTGGCTCCTGCAATCTGCCATCCAGACGCGGGGCAGCGGATTTTTGTTTCCATGAGAAATGGTCCGTGGTTTGTTTTTGGGGGTATATGGCTGGGCGTGGCCGGCTGGCTCCTTAAAAAGCTCGATATGCAGGATGGTTCCCTGACACAAGGTGGCACCAGTGCCACGTTGGGCGGTTTTCGTAGTACAAAGTGCGTCCTAAAATTTGCCATCCAGAAGAGGGGCAGTTGAGTTTTGTTTGCCAGAGAAAAGGGCCGTGGTTTGTTTTTGGGGGCATATGGCTGATAGTGGCCGGCTGGCCCCTGAAAATCCACAATAAGCAGGATGGTTCCCACACCAGAGGTGTCACCAGTGCCAAGTCGGGGTGGTTTGATAGTACTAAATAGCTCCTGCAATCTGCCATGCAGAAGCGGGGCAGCTTACTTTTGTTTCCCAGGGAAACGGGCCGAGGTTTGTGTCTGGGGGCCTATGGCTGCGAGTGACCGGCTGGCTCCTGAAAAGCTACGATAGGCAGGATGGTGACCAGACCCATGGTGGCACCAGTCCCAAGTTGGGCTGGTTTGATAGTACCAAGTTGCTCCGGCAATCTGCCATCAAAAAGTTGGCAGGCGAGTTTTGTTTTCCAGGGAAAAGCGCCGTTGTTTGTGTTTGGGGGCCTGTGGCTGGGAGTGGCTAGCTGGCTCCTTAGAACCCACGATACGCAGGATGGTTCCCAGACCAGAGGTGGCACCAGTGCCAAGTTGGGCTGGTTTGATGGTGCAAAGTGGCTCCTGCAATCTGCCATCCAGAAGCGGGGCAGCTTACTTTTGTTTGCCAGGGAAACGGGCCGAAATATTTGTCTAGGGGCCTCTGGCTGGGGGTGACTGGGTGGCACCTGAAAAGCTACGATAGGCAGGATGGTGACCAGACCCATGGTGGCACCAGTGCCAAGTTGGGCTGATTTGATAAAACCAAGTGGCTCCTGCAATCTGCCATCAAATGTTTGGCAGGCGAGTTTTGTTTTCCAGGGAAAAGCACCGTTGTGTGTGTTTTGGGGCCTGTGGCTGGGAGTGGCCAGCTGGCTCCTTAGAATCCACGATACGCAGGATGGTTCCCAGACCCAAGGTGGCACCAGTGCCAAGTCGGGCTGGTTTGATAGTACCAAGTGGTTCCTGCAATCTGCCATCCAGAAGCGGGGCAGCTGAATTTTGTTTGCCAGAGAAAAAGGCTGTTGTTTGTGTTTCGGGGCCTGTGGCTGGCAGTGGCCGGCTGGCTCCTGAAAATCCATGATACGCAGGATGGTTCCCAGACCCAAGGTGGCACCAGTGCCAAGTAGGGCTGGTTTCATAGTACCCAGTGGCTCCTGCAATCTCCCATCTGGAAGAGGGGCAGTTGAGTTTTGTTTTCCAGAGAAAAGGGCCGTGGTTTGTGTTTGGGGCCTATGGCTGAGAGTGACCGGCTGGCCCCTGAAAATCCACGATAGGAAGGATGGTTCCCAGATCCAAGGTGGCAGCAGTGCCATGTTGTGCTGGTGTGATAGTCCCAAGTGGCTCCTGCAATCTGCCATGCAGAAGCGGGGCAGCTGAATTTTGTTTGCCAGAGAAAAATGCTGTGGTTTGTGTTTGGGGGCCTGTGGCTGGGAGTGGCCGGCTGGCTCCTGAAAATCCATGATACGCAGCATGGTTCCCAGACCCAAGGTGGCACCAGTGCCAAGTGGGGCTGGTTTCACAGTGTCAAGTGCCTCCTGCAATCTCCCATCCAGAAGCGGGGCAGCTGAGTTTTGTTTGCCTGTGAAACGGGCCGTTGTTTTTGATTGGGGTCTGTGGCCGAGAGTGTTCGGCTGGCTCCTGACAACCCACAATACGCAGGATGTTTCCCAGACCCAAGGTGGCACCAGTGCCAAGTCGGGCTGGTTTGATAGTACCAAGTGGCTCCTGCAATCTGCCATCCAGAAGCGGTGCAGTTGAGTTTTGTTTGCCAGAGAAAAGGGCCGTGGGTTGTGTTTGGGGGCATATGGCTGGGAGTGGCCGGCTGTCTCATTAAAAAGATCGATACGCAGGATGGTTCCCAGACCCAAGGTGGCACCAGTGCCAAGTCGGGCTGTTTTTATAGTACCAAGTGCGTCCTGCAATTTGCCATCCAGAAGAGGGGCAGTGGAGTTTTGTTTGCCAGAGAATAGCGCCGTTGTTTGTGTTTGGGGGCTTGTGACTGGGAGTGGCCGACTGGCGCCTTAGAATCTGTGTTACGCAGCATGGTTCCCAGACCAGAGGTGGCACCAGTGCCAAGTTGGGCTGGTTTGATAGTACCAAGTGGCTCCTGCAATCTGCCATCCAGAAGCGGGGCAGCTTACTTTTGTTTGCCAGTGAAACGGGCCGAGGTTTGTGACTTGGGACCTATGGCTGGGAGTGGCCGGCTGGCTCCTTTGAACCCACGATACGCAGGATGGTTCCCAGACCCAAGGTGGCACCAGTGCCAAGTCGGGCTGGTTTGATACTACCAAGTGCGTCCTGCAATCTGCCATCCAGAAGCGGGGCAGCTTAATTTTGTTTGCCAGGGAATCGGGCCGTCGGTTTTGTATGGGGGCCTATGGCTGAGAGTGGCCGGCTGGCTCCTGAAAATCCACGCTAGGCAGCATGGTTCCCAGATGCAAGCTGGCACCAGTGCCAAGTCGGGCTGGTTTGATGGTGCAAAGTGGCTCCTGCAATCTGCCATCCAGAAGCGGGGCAGGCGATTTTTGTTTGCCAGAGAAAAATTCCGTGGATTGTTTTTGGGGGCATATTGCTGGGAGTGGCCGGCTGGCTCCTTAAAATGCTCGATACGCATGATGGTTCCCAGGCCCAAAGTGTCACCACTACCAAGTCGGCCTGCGGTTTTAGTATCAAGTTCATCCTGCAATTTGCCATCCAGAAGAGGGGCAGTTGAGTTTTGTTTGCCAGAGAAACGGGCCGAGGTTTCTGTTTGGGGACATATGGCTGAGAGTGGCCGGGTGGCCCCTGAATATCCACGATACACAGCATGGTTCCCAGATCCAAGGTGGCACCAGTGCCAAGTTGGGCTGGTTTGATAGTACCAAGTGTCTCCTGCAATCTGCCATCCAGAAGCGGGGCAGCTTACTTTTGTTTGCCAGAGAAATAGGCCTAGGTTTTTGTCTGGGGGCCTGTGGCTAGGAGTGGCCGGCTGGCTCCTAAGAATCCACGATACGCAGGATGTTTCCCAGACCCAAGGTGGCACCAGTGCCAAGTCGGGCTGGTTTGATAGTACCAAGTGGCTCCTGCAAACTCCATCAAAATGTTGGCAGACGTGTTTTGTTTTCCAGGGAACAGCGCCGTTGATTTTGTTTGGGGGCCTGTGGCTGGGAGTGGCCGGCTGGCTCCTTAGAATCCACGATACGCAGGATGGTTCCCAGACCCAAGGTGGCACCAGTGCCAAGTCGGGCTGGTTTGATTACACCAAGTGGCTCCTGCAATCTGCCATCCAGAAGTGAGGCAGCTAAGTTTTGTTTGCCAGAAAAAAGGGCCGTGGTTTTTGTTGGGGGCCTGTGGCTGGGAGTAGCCGGCTGGCTCCTTAAAATCCACGATAGGCTGGATGGTTCCCAGACCCAAGGTGGCACCAGTGCCAAGTCGGGCTGGTTTGATAGTACCAAGTGGCTCCTGCAATCTGCCATCCAGAAGCGGTGCAGTTGAGTTTTGTTTGCCAGAGAAAAGGGCCGTGGGTTGTGTTTGGGGGCATATGGCTGGGAGTGGCCGGCTGTCTCATTAAAAAGATCGATACGCAGGATGGTTCCCAGACCCAAGGTGGCACCAGTGCCAAGTCGGGCTGTTTTTATAGTACCAAGTGCGTCCTGCAATTTGCCATCCAGAAGAGGGGCAGTGGAGTTTTGTTTGCCAGAGAATAGCGCCGTTGTTTGTGTTTGGGGGCTTGTGACTGGGAGTGGCCGACTGGCGCCTTAGAATCTGTGTTACGCAGCATGGTTCCCAGACCAGAGGTGGCACCAGTGCCAAGTTGGGCTGGTTTGATAGTACCAAGTGGCTCCTGCAATCTGCCATCCAGAAGCGGGGCAGCTTACTTTTGTTTGCCAGGTAAACGGGCCGAGGTTTGTGACTGGGGACGTATGGCTGGGAGTGACCGGCTGGAACCTGGAAAGCTACAATAGGCAGGATGGTGACCAGACCCATGGTGGCACCAGTGCCAAGTTGGGCTGGTTTGATAGTACCAAGTGGCTCCTGCAATCTGCCATCAAAAAGTTGGCAGGCGAGTTTTGTTTTCCAGGGAAAAGCGCCGTTGTTTGTATTTGGGGGCCTGTGGCTGGGAGTGGCCGGCTGGCTCCTTTGAACCCACGATACGCAGGATGGTTCCCAGACCCAAGGTGGCACCAGTGCCAAGTCGGGCTGGTTTGATACTACCAAGTGCGTCCTGCAATCTGCCATCCAGAAGCGGGGCAGCTTACTTTTGTTTGCCAGGGAAACGGGCCGTGGGTTTTGTTTGGGGGCCTATGGCTGAGAGTGGCCGGCTGGCTCCTGAAAATCCACGCTAGGCAGCATGGTTCCCAGATGCAAGGTGGCACCAGTGCCAAGTCGGGCTGGTTTGATGGTGCAAAGTGGCTCCTGCAATCTGCCATCCAGAAGCGGGGCAGCTGATTTTTGTTTGCCAGAGAAAAATTCCGTGGATTGTTTTTGGGGGCATATTGCTGGGAGTGGCCGGCTGGCTCCTTAAAATGCTCGATACGCATGATGGTTCCCAGGTCCAAGGTGTCACCACTACCAAGTCGGCCTGCGGTTTTAGTATCAAGTTCATCCTGCAATTTGCCATCCAGAAGAGGGGCAGTTGAGTTTTGTTTGCCAGAGAACAGGGCCGAGGTTTCTGTTTGGGGACATATGGCTGAGAGTGGCCGGCTGGCCCCTGAATATCCACGATACACAGCATGGTTCCCAGATCCAAGGTGGCACCAGTGCCAAGTTGGGCTGGTTTGATAGTACCAAGTGTCTCCTGCAATCTGCCATCCAGAAGCGGGGCAGCTTACTTTTGTTTGCCAGAGAAATAGGCCTAGGTTTTTGTCTGGGGGCCTGTGGCTAGGAGTGGCCGGCTGGCTCCTAAGAATCCACGATACGCAGGATGTTTCCCAGATCCAAGGTGGCACCTGTGCCAAGTCGGGCTGGTTTGATAGTACCAAGTGGCTCCTGCAATCTGCCATCCAGAAGCGGGACAGCTTACTTTTGTTTGCCAGGGAAACGGGCCGAGGTTTGTGTTTGGGGGCCTATGGCTGAGAGTGACCGGCTGGCTCCTGAAAAGCTACAATAGGCAGGATGGTGACCAGACCCATGGTGGCACCAGTGCCAAGTTGGGCTGGTTTGATAGTACCAAGTGGTTCCTGCAATCTGCCATCCAGAAGCAGGGCAGCTGAGTTTTGTTTGCCAGAGAAAAGGGCCTTGGTTTGTGTTTGGGGGCATATGGCTGGGTGTGGCCAGCTGGCTCCTTAAAATGCACGATATGCAACATGGCTCCCAGACCCAAGGTGGCACCAGTGCCAAGTTGGGCTGGTTTGATAGTACCAAGTGGCTCCTGCAATCTTCCATGATCACGTGGAGAAATACTTTCTGGTTTCAGCCTCATGCTCTTTCTTCTCTCCCTCAACTTCTCTATCACCTCTCATCTGGTTCACATGCGCTGTCTTCAAGGTCCACAGGCTACTTTTCACAGAATCTTCTGGCCTGATGAAGTAAGAATGATGAATAGAACAGAGCTGGGATCTATTTTCCAGTTTGGATAAAATGCATTCTGCACACAAATCCAAGGAGAACGTGCTGCCCCAATGCCCAGAAAATCTTTCACTCCTGCTAGTGTTCTACGTCAACCGCAACTTAGTCTGAAAGAAAAGCTTTTTCTCTGAGAGCATCTGAGAGGTTTGCATGAAGCACTGATATCTGACATATGCAATTTTGAATAGGAGAGGAAAAAGAAAATGGCAAGGAGTTTTTAATTTTAGTGGTTTCAATTTTAATTTCCGTGCACTTTTTCAAAACTTGTCAGCTCAAATGCCCATCAACATCTTTTAGTCATCTGTAAGTCAGTATTCATATAAAATGTGCTTCAAATCCAAAGAATTTCAAATTTGCACTCCAAGCTTCTATGCCTAGATTTATGATTTCCTACACATATTAGATGAAAGGAAGGCCTTTTTTACTGTGGGAGTGCTGGAACACTGGAACAGGTTGCCCAGAGAAGTTGTGGGTGTCCCATCCCTGAAAGTATTCAAGGTCACCTTGGACGGGGCTTGGAGCAGCAACAAAGGAGAAGCTTGATGGTAGAGAAACAAAGTCGGACTATAGAAGAAACTCGGATTGAAGTATAGGATCAAGTTTTCTCTCAGCTCTTGGGGTAAATTCAAAGTTGTACAAAATGACATTTATCTGTGCTATTCACTACTGTAACAGAAAGTTTCATGAAAACTGTACAGAAGATAGTAAATTTTAAAAGAGATAAGAATTACAGCATAAAATCCATGGGATAGGTTACAACATGAGACACTCTCTAAGAGAAAATCTCTTTGTTTCAGCACTTCATCGGGGTAAGATTTCATGAAGTGCCAAAGAAGGCGGCAAAATATCATTCGGGACATTATTTACTGGAATTCAGCCTGGCCATTAGTAGGAACTGCCTTTGAACATATCATGTAGATATACCACACACACTTTCCCTTCACTGAAAAATTACTGTTTACAACAAATAAGCAATTGACGATCAAAATTGATTGAAAGCATCTTAAACATGTCAAGTATTTCATTGTAGATGATCTGTGATCCAAATGCTTCTTCCACCTTCGAGAGGGACAGAAGAATTCTTCCATATCATGATGGTTTAAAATTGTATCAACCAATGTTTTCTGCTGAAAAGATATCATCTATTTTTTTCTATTTTTGGAAGAAAATATTCCTAGACATACAACAGGTGAGAACTAAGTAATTTTAAAGAAACAAATGAAATGAAAATATTCTGTAAATAGAATGAAATGAAAAGCTGTGTTTTAAATAGGAGCTAAATATTAAACAGAATTTTTGTACCAGGCATTTGAATTACTGCACCAGCTCTTTTGCCCATCAAGAGAGGCATTTAGCATTTCAGTCTTTTCCAAGGTGTTCATGATCTGCTATGCTGATCTCTGTGTGTGCCTAGGTGTGTGTGGAGGGGGGGGCATATGAAGGGGAGTGTGTATGTTTGCTTTACAATTGTTGTGGCAGATTCATGCCTCAGCTCCACATTTTGTTTTAAAAAGGTCACACCGAGTGGATATGAAGTTTACTATCAACAAGAGATCGATTCCCAAATCATCCATTTGACTCTCCCTTATAAATCATGTGCTTTGTTGCATATTTTATCAAATATACTTTCAAGCCAGATGGAGGAAGGAGGATGTGGGAATCCCTCCACCATCTTGCAACTTTTATGTAAGTAGGTTTTCAAGAAAATCATCATTTCTCTTTTAAATATGTCTGGAACAGGCATGATGGTAGTGTCAACCTGTTGGAGTTTTTGTTGCTGGAAGAAGTTGTACAAAAGGATTGGTTTTTACATTGACCAGTTACTGAATCAAGCGCAGGAATACATTGGAAATTTAGCTGGGGGTTCCTTTTCCCAGCAGACTACTTCTAGAACGAGCTTGTACACTGAAGCTGACTCTTTTGCTCTCTTTTTGTTTCTTTCCTATTTTCTTGGCTTCTTTGCCACTATCTAGACAATTTTGGAACTTTGTTCCCAACTAAAATGGTTTCAATAGTCTGATTGTGATCATACATTTTTACAAGGAATTTTTAAAATCTTTCCTCGAGTCCAGAAAGTCAAGGACTTAGATCTTTTTCTTCCCTTATCAATATTGCCATGAAATTGATAAATAAAGACCAACTCTTTATTTTTGTTTTTAACCCACGTAGATAATTCCCATCCATTAATCCATTTTGTGGACCAATAGCTGCCATTCTGATGGAAGCTGTCACTTCTTAACAATAGGCATTCTGTGACTATGTTGACTGCACTTTGGGTGAAGATCCTAACTGGTCTTAGATATACATAGGGAGAAATTTGCTCAGCCAGTGTCAGTCTTAAGCATGCGTATCAGAAGATCTTTCTAGAGCTGGGAATTTTCCCATGAAAGGGATTCAGTTAGGGAAGAGACACTTGTGCCAGAGTTTTACATTCTTCTTGAACACTGCTTAAGGAACTTAGATGCCATGTCCATTTGGATCTCTGTCTGCACAGAACTTTGTCATGCCAGTGCTTTGAAATGCATCTTGAAGAGAATTCACTAGCACAGAATGAAAGAGAGTGGAAGGGGTTGGTGGGGCTAACCAGGCCCAACCCCCCTGCCTAAACCAGGATACCTAGAGCCTCTTGCCCAGGATTCTATCTGGGTGTACTTTTAATGTCTTCAAAGATCCAGGCTCCACAATCTTTCTGGGCAGTCTGTGCCGTGGTTCAGTCACCCTGACAGTAAAGAAACATTTACTGATGTTCAAAGGCAATCTCCTGTATTTCAGTGTGTGCCCACTGCCTCTTGTCTTTTCCCTCAGCATCACTGAAAAGACACTGATTCCCTCCCCTTTGCACTATTGCTTCCATATGTATGTGTGATGCCATGTAGAGGTATGTCAAAAACCTCCCTGAAGCCCAGGCAGATAATATTCCCTTCATCTACCAGTCAAGTTGATTCATCAGAGGAGTTTAAAGTGATGTTCAGCATGAAATTCCCCTGAAAAATCATACTAACTACATTATTTGGTCATCTGTCATGTGCCTGGCAAGGATTTCCAGGAAGAGCTGCTTCATCAACTTCCTGGGGATAAAAAAGAGGCTGGCTGGTTTGTACTATGGCGAGTCCTCTTAATTGCCTTTTTTGAAGATGGGTGTCATTTGCTAACATCCACCCTTTAGCTCCTCTTCTCATCTACACCTCGGCAAAAAGCTTTTCCACTATGTCTGGCTAGGAAAAACTGTGCCAGCACAGAAAACATCTCCCATCGTGTTCTAGAAGTTGCACGGATGTCTGCCAAGTGTTTGGCAGGAAGAAAAGAAAAGTTGTCCAAAACAGCTTCCAATCGAATGTTCCTGTGATTGGAAAAGTCAGGAGAGTGCAAAGGTACTGTTTTCTATCAGTTGGCAAGGTGCGCACACAATCCCAGTGTTGTACAGCTTGCTTCTTCACCTTCCCGAAGCTGCCGCTCTCGCCGGCTGCCGGAGCCCAAGAAGCGGCTTCTTCGCGCAAAGACGATTGTGCCGCTCACAGTGCTCTCCTTAGCGCAGCTTCTGCCGAAAGACGCCCGGCAGCGGCTCTTACCTCCGGAGAGCATCCTACCTTCGTCTTTCGCGTCTTTTGTAGTCTACATCTTAGCAAAACGCTTCTCCACTAGGTCTGGCTAGGAAAAACTGTGCCAGCACAGAAAACATCTCCCATCGTGTTCTAGAAGTTGCACGGATGTCTGCCAAGTGTTTGGCAGGAAGAAAAGAAAAGTTGTCCAAAACAGCTTCCAATCGAATGTTCCTGTGATTGGAAAAGTCAGGAGAGTGCAAAGGTACTGTTTTCTATCAGTTGGCAAGGTGCGCACACAATCCCAGTGTTGTACAGCTTGCTTCTTCACCTTCCCGAAGCTGCCGCTCTCGCCGGCTGCCGGAGCCCAAGAAGCGGCTTCTTCGCGCAAAGACGATTGTGCCGCTCACAGTGCTCTCCTTAGCGCGGCTTCTGCCGAAAGACGCCCGGCAGCGGCTCTTACCTCCGGAGAGCATCCTACCTTCGTCTTTCGCGTCTTTTGTAGTCTACATCTTAGCAAAACGCTTTTCCACTATGTCTGGCTAGGAAAAACTGTGCCAGCACAGAAAACATCTCCCATCGTGTTCTAGAAGTTGCACGGATGTCTGCCAAGTGTTTGGCAGGAAGAAAAGAAAAGTTGTCCAAAACAGCTTCCAATCGAATGTTCCTGTGATTGGAAAAGGCAGGAGAGTGCAAAGGTACTGTTTTCTATCAGTTGGCAAGGTGCGCACACAATCCCAGTGTTGTACAGCTTGCTTCTTCACCTTCCCGAAGCTGCCGCTCTCGCCGGCTGCCGGAGCCCAAGAAGCGGCTTCTTCGCGCAAAGACGATTGTGCCGCTCACAGTGCTCTCCTTAGCGCGGCTTCTGCCGAAAGACGCCCGGCAGCGGCTCTTACCTCCGGAGAGCATCCTACCCTCGTCTTTCGCGTCTTTTGTAGTCTACATCTTAGCAAAACGCTTTTCCACTATGTCTGGCTAGGAAAAACTGTGCCAGCACAGAAAACATCTCCCATCGTGTTCTAGAAGTTGCACGGATGTCTGCCAAGTGTTTGGCAGGAAGAAAAGAAAAGTTGTCCAAAACAGCTTCCAATCGAATGTTCCTGTGATTGGAAAAGTCAGGAGAGTGCAAAGGTACTGTTTTCTATCAGTTGGCAAGGTGCGCACACAATCCCAGTGTTGTACAGCTTGCTTCTTCACCTTCCCGAAGCTGCCGCTCTCGCCGGCTGCCGGAGCCCAAGAAGCGGCTTCTTCGCGCAAAGACGATTGTGCCGCTCACAGTGCTCTCCTTAGCGCGGCTTCTGCCGAAAGACGCCCGGCAGCGGCTCTTACCTCCGGAGAGCATCCTACCTTCGTCTTTCGCGTCTTTTGTAGTCTACATCTTAGCAAAACGCTTTTCCACTATGTCTGGCTAGGAAAAACTGTGCCAGCACAGAAAACATCTCCCATCGTGTTCTAGAAGTTGCACGGATGTCTGCCAAGTGTTTGGCAGGAAGAAAAGAAAAGTTGTCCAAAACAGCTTCCAATCGAATGTTCCTGTGATTGGAAAAGTCAGGAGAGTGCAAAGGTACTGTTTTCTATCAGTTGGCAAGGTGCGCACACAATCCCAGTGTTGTACAGCTTGCTTCTTCACCTTCCCGAAGCTGCCGCTCTCGCCGGCTGCCGGAGCCCAAGAAGCGGCTTCTTCGCGCAAAGACGATTGTGCCGCTCACAGTGCTCTCCTTAGCGCGGCTTCTGCCGAAAGACGCCCGGCAGCGGCTCTTACCTCCGGAGAGCATCCTACCCTCGTCTTTCGCGTCTTTTGTAGTCTACATCTTAGCAAAACGCTTTTCCACTATGTCTGGCTAGGAAAAACTGTGCCAGCACAGAAAACATCTCCCATCGTGTTCTAGAAGTTGCACGGATGTCTGCCAAGTGTTTGGCAGGAAGAAAAGAAAAGTTGTCCAAAACAGCTTCCAATCGAATGTTCCTGTGATTGGAAAAGTCAGGAGAGTGCAAAGGTACTGTTTTCTATCAGTTGGCAAGGTGCGCACACAATCCCAGTGTTGTACAGCTTGCTTCTTCACCTTCCCGAAGCTGCCGCTCTCGCCGGCTGCCGGAGCCCAAGAAGCGGCTTCTTCGCGCAAAGACGATTGTGCCGCTCACAGTGCTCTCCTTAGCGCGGCTTCTGCCGAAAGACGCCCGGCAGCGGCTCTTACCTCCGGAGAGCATCCTACCTTCGTCTTTCGCGTCTTATGTAGTCTACACCTCGGCAAAAAGCTTTTCCACTATGTCTGGCTAGGAAAAACTGTGCCAGCACAGAAAACATCTCCCATCGTGTTCTAGAAGTTGCACGGATGTCTGCCAAGTGTTTGGCAGGAAGAAAAGAAAAGTTGTCCAAAACAGCTTCCAATCGAATGTTCCTGTGATTGGAAAAGTCAGGAGAGTGCAAAGGTACTGTTTTCTATCAGTTGGCAAGGTGCGCACACAATCCCAGTGTTGTACAGCTTGCTTCTTCACCTTCCCGAAGCTGCCGCTCTCGCCGGCTCCCGGAACCGAAGAATCGGCTTCTTCGCGCAAAGACGATTGTGCCGCTCACAGGGCTCTCCTTAGCGCGGCTTCTGCTGAAAGACGCACGGCAGCGGCTCTTAACTCCGGAGAGCATCCTACCTTCGTCTTTCGCGTCTTATGTAGTCTACATCTTAGCAAAACGCTTTTCCACTATGTCTGGCTAGGAAAAACCGTGCCAGCCCAGAAAACATCTCCCATCGTTTTCTAGAAGTTGCAGATATGTCTGCCAAGTGTTTGGCAGGAAGAAAAGAAAAGTTGTCCAAAACAGCTTCCAATCGAATGTTCCTGTGATTGGAAGAGTCAGGAGAGTGCAAAGGTACTGTTTTCTATCAGTTGGCAAGGTGCGCACACAATCCCAGTGTTGTACAGCTTGCTTCTTCACCTTCCCGAAGCTGCCGCTCTCGCCGGCTGCCGGAGCCCAAGAAGCGGCTTCTTCGCGCAAAGACGATTGTGCCGCTCACAGTGCTCTCCTTAGCGCGGCTTCTGCCGAAAGACGCCCGGCAGCGGCTCTTACCTCCGGAGAGCATCCTACCTTCGTCTTTCGCGTCTTATGTAGTCTACACCTCGGCAAAAAGCTTTTCCACTATGTCTGGCTAGGAAAAACTGTGCCAGCACAGAAAACATCTCCCATCGTGTTCTAGAAGTTGCACGGATGTCTGCCAAGTGTTTGGCAGGAAGAAAAGAAAAGTTGTCCAAAACAGCTTCCAATCGAATGTTCCTGTGATTGGAAAAGTCAGGAGAGTGCAAAGGTACTGTTTTCTATCAGTTGGCAAGGTGCGCACACAATCCCAGTGTTGTACAGCTTGCTTCTTCACCTTCCCGAAGCTGCCGCTCTCGCCGGCTCCCGGAACCGAAGAATCGGCTTCTTCGCGCAAAGACGATTGTGCCGCTCACAGGGCTCTCCTTAGCGCGGCTTCTGCTGAAAGACGCCCGGCAGCGGCTCTTAACTCCGGAGAGCATCCTACCTTCGTCTTTCGCGTCTTATGTAGTCTACATCTTAGCAAAACGCTTTTCCACTATGTCTGGCTAGGAAAAACCGTGCCAGCCCAGAAAATATCTCCCATCGTGTTCTAGAAGTTGCAGATATGTCTGCCAAGTGTTTGGCAGGAAGAAAAGAAAAGTTGTCCAAAACAGCTTCCAATCGAATGTTCCTGTGATTGGAAGAGTCAGGAGAGTGCAAAGGTACTGTTTTCTATCAGTTGGCAAGGTGCGCACACAATCCCAGTGTTGTACAGCTTGCTTCTTCACCTTCCCGAAGCTGCCACTCTCAGGAAGTAAGAGCCGCTGCCGGGCGTCTTTCGGCAGAAGCCGCGCTAAGGGGAGCACTGTGAGCGGCACAATCGTCTTTGCGCGAAGAAGCCGATTCTTCGGTTCCGGGAGCCGGCGAGAGCGGCAGCTTCGGGAAGGTGAAGAAGCAAGCTGTACAACACTGGGATTGTGTGCGCACCTTGCCAACTGATAGAAAACAGTACCTTTGCACTCTCCTGACTTTTCCAATCACAGGAACATTCGATTGGAAGCTGTTTTGGACAACTTTTCTTTTCTTCCTGCCAAACACTTGGCAGACATCCGTGCAACTTCTAGAACACGATGGGAGATGTTTTCTGTGCTGGCACAGTTTTTCCTAGCCAGACATAGTGGAAAAGCTTTTTGCCGAGGTGTAGACTACATAAGACGCGAAAGACGAAGGTAGGATGCTCTCCGGAGGTAAGAGCCACTGCCGGGCGTCTTTCAGCAGAAGCCGCGCTAAGGAGAGCACTGTGAGCGGCACAATCGTCTTTGCGCGAAGAAGCCGCTTCTTGGGCTCCGGCAGCCGGCGAGAGCGGCAGCTTCGGGAAGGTGAAGAAGCAAGCTGTACAACACTGGGATTGTGTGCGCACCTTGCCAACTGATAGAAAACAGTACCTTTGCACTCTCCTGACTTTTCCAATCACAGGAACATTCGATTGGAAGCTGTTTTGGACAACTTTTCTTTTCTTCCTGCCAAACACTTGGCAGACATCCGTGCAACTTCTAGAACACGATGGGAGATGTTTTCTGTGCTGGCACAGTTTTTCCTAGCCAGACATAGTGGAAAAGCGTTTTGCTAAGATGTAGACTACAAAAGACGCGAAAGACGAAGGTAGGATGCTCTCCGGAGGTAAGAGCCGCTGCCGGGCGTCTTTCGGCAGAAGCCGCGCTAAGGAGAGCACTGTGAGCGGCACAATCGTCTTTGCGCGAAGAAGCCGCTTCTTGGGCTCCGGCAGCCGGCGAGAGCGGCAGCTTCGGGAAGGTGAAGAAGCAAGCTGTACAACACTGGGATTGTGTGCGCACCTTGCCAACTGATAGAAAACAGTACCTTTGCACTCTCCTGACTTTTCCAATCACAGGAACATTCGATTGGAAGCTGTTTTGGACAACTTTTCTTTTCTTCCTGCCAAACACTTGGCAGACATCCGTGCAACTTCTAGAACACGATGGGAGATGTTTTCTGTGCTGGCACAGTTTTTCCTAGCCAGACATAGTGGAAAAGCGTTTTGCTAAGATGTAGACTACAAAAGACGCGAAAGACGAAGGTAGGATGCTCTCCGGAGGTAAGAGCCGCTGCCGGGCGTCTTTCGGCAGAAGCCGCGCTAAGGAGAGCACTGTGAGCGGCACAATCGTCTTTGCGCGAAGAAGCCGCTTCTTCGGTTCCGGGAGCCGGCGAGAGCGGCAGCTTCGGGAAGGTGAAGAAGCAAGCTGTACAACACTGGGATTGTGTGCGCACCTTGCCAACTGATAGAAAACAGTACCTTTGCACTCTCCTGACTTTTCCAATCACAGGAACATTCGATTGGAAGCTGTTTTGGACAACTTTTCTTTTCTTCCTGCCAAACACTTGGCAGACATCCGTGCAACTTCTAGAACACGATGGGAGATGTTTTCTGTGCTGGCACAGTTTTTCCTAGCCAGACATAGTGGAAAAGCTTTTTGCCGAGGTGTAGACTACATAAGACGCGAAAGACGAAGGTAGGATGCTCTCCGGAGGTAAGAGCCGCTGCCGGGCGTCTTTCAGCAGAAGCCACGCTAAGGAGAGCACTGTGAGCGGCACAATCGTCTTTGCGCGAAGAAGCCGCTTCTTGGGCTCCGGCAGCCGGCGAGAGCGGCAGCTTCGGGAAGGTGAAGAAGCAAGCTGTACAACACTGGGATTGTGTGCGCACCTTGCCAACTGATAGAAAACAGTACCTTTGCACTCTCCTGACTTTTCCAATCACATGAACATTCGATTGGAAGCTGTTTTGGACAACTTTTCTTTTCTTCCTGCCAAACACTTGGCAGACATCCGTGCAACTTCTAGAACACGATGGGAGATGTTTTCTGTGCTGGCACAGTTTTTCCTAGCCAGACATAGTGGAAAAGCTTTTTGCCGAGGTGTAGACTACATAAGACGCGAAAGACGAAGGTAGGATGCTCTCCGGAGGTAAGAGCCGCTGCCGGGCGTCTTTCGGCAGAAGCCGCGCTAAGGAGAGCACTGTGAGCGGCACAATCGTCTTTGCGCGAAGAAGCCGCTTCTTGGGCTCCGGCAGCCGGCGAGAGCGGCAGCTTCGGGAAGGTGAAGAAGCAAGCTGTACAACACTGGGATTGTGTGCGCACCTTGCCAACTGATAGAAAACAGTACCTTTGCACTCTCCTGACTTTTCCAATCACAGGAACATTCGATTGGAAGCTGTTTTGGACAACTTTTCTTTTCTTCCTGCCAAACACTTGGCAGACATCCGTGCAACTTCTAGAACACGATGGGAGATGTTTTCTGTGCTGGCACAGTTTTTCCTAGCCAGACATAGTGGAAAAGCTTTTTGCCGAGGTGTAGATGAGAAGAGGAGCTAAAGTGTGGATGTTAGCAAATGACACCCATCTTCAAAAAAGGCAATTAAGAGGACTCGCCATAGTACAAACCAGCCAGCCTCTTTTTTATCCCCAGGAAGTTGATGAAGCAGCTCTTCCTGGAAATCCTTGCCAGGCACATGACAGATGACCAAATAATGTAGTTAGCATGATTTTTCAGGGGAATTTCATGCTGAACATCACTTTAAACTCCTCTGATGAATCAACTTGACTGGTAGATGAAGGGAATATTATCTGCCTGGGCTTCAGGGAGGTTTTTGACATACCTCTACATGGCATCACACATACATATGGAAGCAATAGTGCAAAGGGGAGGGAATCAGTGTCTTTTCAGTGATGCTGAGGGAAAAGACAAGAGGCAGTGGGCACACACTGAAATACAGGAGATTGCCTTTGAACATCAGTAAATGTTTCTTTACTGTCAGGGTGACTGAACCACGGCACAGACTGCCCAGAAAGATTGTGGAGCCTGGATCTTTGAAGACATTAAAAGTACACCCAGATAGAATCCTGGGCAAGAGGCTCTAGGTATCCTGGTTTAGGCAGGGGGGTTGGGCCTGGTTAGCCCCACCAACCCCTTCCACTCTCTTTCATTCTGTGCTAGTGAATTCTCTTCAAGATGCATTTCAAAGCGCTGGCATGACAAAGTTCTGTGCAGACAGAGATCCAAATGGACATGGCATCTAAGTTCCTTAAGCAGTGTTCAAGAAGAATGTAAAACTCTGGCACAAGTGTCTCTTCCCTAACTGAATCCCTTTCATGGGAAAATTCCCAGCTCTAGAAAGATCTTCTGATACGCATGCTTAAGACTGACACTGGCTGAGCAAATTTCTCCCTATGTATATCTAAGACCAGTTAGGATCTTCACCCAAAGTGCAGTCAACATAGTCACAGAATGCCTATTGTTAAGAAGTGACAGCTTCCATCAGAATGGCAGCTATTGGTCCACAAAATGGATTAATGGATGGGAATTATCTACGTGGGTTAAAAACAAAAATAAAGAGTTGGTCTTTATTTATCAATTTCATGGCAATATTGATAAGGGAAGAAAAAGATCTAAGTCCTTGACTTTCTGGACTCGAGGAAAGATTTTAAAAATTCCTTGTAAAAATGTATGATCACAATCAGACTATTGAAACCATTTTAGTTGGGAACAAAGTTCCAAAATTGTCTAGATAGTGGCAAAGAAGCCAAGAAAATAGGAAAGAAACAAAAAGAGAGCAAAAGAGTCAGCTTCAGTGTACAAGCTCGTTCTAGAAGTAGTCTGCTGGGAAAAGGAACCCCCAGCTAAATTTCCAATGTATTCCTGCGCTTGATTCAGTAACTGGTCAATGTAAAAACCAATCCTTTTGTACAACTTCTTCCAGCAACAAAAACTCCAACAGGTTGACACTACCATCATGCCTGTTCCAGACATATTTAAAAGAGAAATGATGATTTTCTTGAAAACCTACTTACATAAAAGTTGCAAGATGGTGGAGGGATTCCCACATCCTCCTTCCTCCATCTGGCTTGAAAGTATATTTGATAAAATATGCAACAAAGCACATGATTTATAAGGGAGAGTCAAATGGATGATTTGGGAATCGATCTCTTGTTGATAGTAAACTTCATATCCACTCGGTGTGACCTTTTTAAAACAAAATGTGGAGCTGAGGCATGAATCTGCCACAACAATTGTAAAGCAAACATACACACTCCCCTTCATATGCCCCCCCCTCCACACACACCTAGGCACACACAGAGATCAGCATAGCAGATCATGAACACCTTGGAAAAGACTGAAATGCTAAATGCCTCTCTTGATGGGCAAAAGAGCTGGTGCAGTAATTCAAATGCCTGGTACAAAAATTCTGTTTAATATTTAGCTCCTATTTAAAACACAGCTTTTCATTTCATTCTATTTACAGAATATTTTCATTTCATTTGTTTCTTTAAAATTACTTAGTTCTCACCTGTTGTATGTCTAGGAATATTTTCTTCCAAAAATAGAAAAAAATAGATGATATCTTTTCAGCAGAAAACATTGGTTGATACAATTTTAAACCATCATGATATGGAAGAATTCTTCTGTCCCTCTCGAAGGTGGAAGAAGCATTTGGATCACAGATCATCTACAATGAAATACTTGACATGTTTAAGATGCTTTCAATCAATTTTGATCGTCAATTGCTTATTTGTTGTAAACAGTAATTTTTCAGTGAAGGGAAAGTGTGTGTGGTATATCTACATGATATGTTCAAAGGCAGTTCCTACTAATGGCCAGGCTGAATTCCAGTAAATAATGTCCCGAATGATATTTTGCCGCCTTCTTTGGCACTTCATGAAATCTTACCCCGATGAAGTGCTGAAACAAAGAGATTTTCTCTTAGAGAGTGTCTCATGTTGTAACCTATCCCATGGATTTTATGCTGTAATTCTTATCTCTTTTAAAATTTACTATCTTCTGTACAGTTTTCATGAAACTTTCTGTTACAGTAGTGAATAGCACAGATAAATGTCATTTTGTACAACTTTGAATTTACCCCAAGAGCTGAGAGAAAACTTGATCCTATACTTCAATCCGAGTTTCTTCTATAGTCCGACTTTGTTTCTCTACCATCAAGCTTCTCCTTTGTTGCTGCTCCAAGCCCCGTCCAAGGTGACCTTGAATACTTTCAGGGATGGGACACCCACAACTTCTCTGGGCAACCTGTTCCAGTGTTCCAGCACTCCCACAGTAAAAAAGGCCTTCCTTTCATCTAATATGTGTAGGAAATCATAAATCTAGGCATAGAAGCTTGGAGTGCAAATTTGAAATTCTTTGGATTTGAAGCACATTTTATATGAATACTGACTTACAGATGACTAAAAGATGTTGATGGGCATTTGAGCTGACAAGTTTTGAAAAAGTGCACGGAAATTAAAATTGAAACCACTAAAATTAAAAACTCCTTGCCATTTTCTTTTTCCTCTCCTATTCAAAATTGCATATGTCAGATATCAGTGCTTCATGCAAACCTCTCAGATGCTCTCAGAGAAAAAGCTTTTCTTTCAGACTAAGTTGCGGTTGACGTAGAACACTAGCAGGAGTGAAAGATTTTCTGGGCATCGGGGCAGCCCGTTCTCCTTGGATTTGTGTGCAGAATGCATTTTATCCAAACTGGAAAATAGATCCCAGCTCTGTTCTATTCATCATTCTTACTTCATCAGGCCAGAAGATTCTGTGAAAAGTAGCCTGTGGACCTTGAAGACAGCGCATGTGAACCAGATGAGAGGTGATAGAGAAGTTGAGGGAGAGAAGAAAGAGCATGAGGCTGAAACCAGAAAGTATTTCTCCACGTGATCATGGAAGATTGCAGGAGCCACTTGGTACTATCAAACCAGCCCAACTTGGCACTGGTGCCACCTTGGGTCTGGGAGCCATGTTGCATATCGTGCATTTTAAGGAGCCAGCTGGCCACACCCAGCCATATGCCCCCAAACACAAACCAAGGCCCTTTTCTCTGGCAAACAAAACTCAGCTGCCCTGCTTCTGGATGGCAGATTGCAGGAACCACTTGGTACTATCAAACCAGCCCAACTTGGCACTGGTGCCACCATGGGTCTGGTCACCATCCTGCCTATTGTAGCTTTTCAGGAGCCAGCCGGTCACTCTCAGCCATAGGCCCCCAAACACAAACCTCGGCCCGTTTCCCTGGCAAACCAAAGTAAGCTGCCCCGCTTCTGGATGGCAGATTGCAGGAGCTACTTAGTACTATCAAATCAGCCCGACTTGGCACAGGTGCCACCTTGGATCTGGGAACCATCCTGTGTATCGTGGATTTTCAGGGGCCAGCCAGCCACTCTCAGCCATATGCCCCCAAAAACAAACCACGGCCCTTTTCTCTGGCAAACAAAACTCAACTGCCCCTCTTCTGGATGGCAAATTTTAGGACGCACTTTGTACTACGAAAACCGCCCGACGTGGCACTGGTGCCACCTTGTGTCAGGGAACCATCCTGCATATCGAGCTTTTTAAGGAGCCAGCCGGCCAGGCCCAGCCATATACCCCCAAAAACAAACCACGGACCATTTCTCATGGAAACAAAAATCCGCTGCCCCGCGTCTGGATGGCAGATTTCCGGAGCCACTTTGCACCATCAACCCAGCCCGACTTGGCACTGGTGCCACCTTGGGTCTGGGAACAATCCTGCGTATCGTACATATTCAGGAACCAGCCGAACACTCCCAGCCACAGGCCCCCAAACACAAACAACGGCCCATTTCCCTGGCAAACAAAACTCAGCTGCCCCGCTTCTGGATGGCAGTTTGCAGGAGCCACTTGGGACTATCAAACCAGCCCGACTTGGCACTGGTGCCACCTTGGGTCTGGGAACCATCCTGCGTATGGTGGATTCTAAGGAGCCAGCCGGCCACTCCCAGCCACAGGCCCCCAACAAAAACCACGGCCCTTTTTTCTGGCAAACAAAACTTAGCTGCCTCACTTCTGGATGGCAGATTGCAGGAGCCACTTGGTGTAATCAAACCAGCCCAACTTGGCACTGGTGCCACCTTGGGTCTGGGAACCATCCTGCGTATCGTGGATTCTAAGGAGCCAGCCGGCCACTCCCAGCCACAGGCCCCCAAACACAAACAACGGCGCTGTTCCCTGGAAAACAAAACACGCCTGCCAACTTTTTGATGGAGTTTGCAGGAGCCACTTGGTACTATCAAACCAGCCCGACTTGGCACTGGTGCCACCTTGGGTCTGGGAAACATCCTGCGTATCGTGGATTCTTAGGAGCCAGCCGGCCACTCCTAGCCACAGGCCCCCAGACAAAAACCTAGGCCTATTTCTCTGGCAAACAAAAGTAAGCTGCCCCGCTTCTGGATGGCAGATTGCAGGAGACACTTGGTACTATCAAACCAGCCCAACTTGGCACTGGTGCCACCTTGGATCTGGGAACCATGCTGTGTATCGTGGATATTCAGGGGCCAGCCGGCCACTCTCAGCCATATGTCCCCAAACAGAAACCTCGGCCCGTTTCTCTGGCAAACAAAACTCAACTGCCCCTCTTCTGGATGGCAAATTGCAGGATGAACTTGATACTAAAACCGCAGGCCGACTTGGTAGTGGTGACACCTTGGACCTGGGAACCATCATGCGTATCGAGCATTTTAAGGAGCCAGCCGGCCACTCCCAGCAATATGCCCCCAAAAACAATCCACGGAATTTTTCTCTGGCAAACAAAAATCAGCTGCCCCGCTTCTGGATGGCAGATTGCAGGAGCCACTTTGCACCATCAAACCAGCCCGACTTGGCACTGGTGCCACCTTGCATCTGGGAACCATGCTGCCTAGCGTGGATTTTCAGGAGCCAGCCGGCCACTCTCAGCCATAGGCCCCCAAACAAAACCCACGGCCCGTTTCCCTGGCAAACAAAATTAAGCTGCCCCGCTTCTGGATGGCAGATTGCAGGACGCACTTGGTAGTATCAAACCAGCCCGACTTGGCACTGGTGCCACCTTGGGTCTGGGAACCATCCTGCGTATTGTGGGTTCAAAGGAGCCAGCCGGCCACTCCCAGCCACAGGCCCCCAAATACAAACAACGGCGCTTTTCCCTGGAAAACAAAACTCGCCTGACAACTTTTTGATGGCAGATTGCAGGAGCCACTTGGTACTATCAAACCAGCCCAACTTGGCACTGGTGCCACCATGGGTCTGGTCACCATCCTGCCTATCATAGCTTTTCAGGAGCCAGCCGGTCACTCCCAGCCATAGGTCCCCAGTCACAAACCTCGGCCCGTTTCCCTGGCAAACAAAAGTAAGCTGCCCCGCTTCTGGATGGCAGATTGCAGGAGCCACTTGGTACTATCAAACCAGCCCAACTTGGCACTGGTGCCACCTCTGGTCTGGGAACCATGCTGCGTAACACAGATTCTACGGCGCCAGTTGGCCACTCCCAGCCACAAGCTCCCAAACACAAACAACGGCGCTATTCTCTGGCAAACAAAACTCCACTGCCCCTCTTCTGGATGGCAAATTGCAGGACGCACTTGGTACTATAAAAACAGCCCGACTTGGCACTGGTGCCACCTTGGGTCTGGGAACCATCCTGCGTATCGATCTTTTTAATGAGACAGCCGGCCACTCCCAGCCATATGCCCCCAAACACAACCCACGGCCCTTTTCTCTGGCAAACAAAACTCAACTGCACCGCTTCTGGATGGCAGATTGCAGGAGCCACTTGGTACTATCAAACCAGCCCGACTTGGCACTGGTGCCACCTTGGGTCTGGGAACCATCCTGCGTATGGTGGATTCTAAGGAGCCAGCCGGCCACTCCCAGCCACAGGCCCCCAACAAAAACCACGGCCCTTTTTTCTGGCAAACAAAACTTAGCTGCCTCACTTCTGGATGGCAGATTGCAGGAGCCACTTGGTGTAATCAAACCAGCCCGACTTGGCACTGGTGCCACCTTGGGTCTGGGAACCATCCTGCGTATCGTGGATTCTAAGGAGCCAGCCGGCCACTCCCAGCCACAGGCCCCCAAACAAAATCAACGGCGTTGTTCCCTGGAAAACAAAACACGCCTGCCAACTTTTTGATGGAGTTTGCAGGAGCCACTTGGTACTATCAAACCAGCCCGACTTGGCACTGGTGCCACCTTGGGTCTGGGAAACATCCTGCGTATCGTGGATTCTTAGGAGCCAGCCGGCCACTCCTAGCCACAGGCCCCCAGACAAAAACCTAGGCCTATTTCTCTGGCAAACAAAAGTAAGCTGCCCCGCTTCTGGATGGCAGATTGCAGGAGACACTTGGTACTATCAAACCAGCCCAACTTGGCACTGGTGCCACCTTGGATCTGGGAACCATGCTGTGTATCGTGGATATTCAGGGGCCACCCGGCCACTCTCAGCCATATGTCCCCAAACAGAAACCTCGGCCCGTTTCTCTGGCAAACAAAACTCAACTGCCCCTCTTCTGGATGGCAAATTGCAGGATGAACTTGATACTAAAACCGCAGGCCGACTTGGTAGTGGTGACACCTTGGACCTGGGAACCATCATGCGTATCGAGCATTTTAAGGAGCCAGCCGGCCACTCCCAGCAATATGCCCCCAAAAACAATCCACGGAATTTTTCTCTGGCAAACAAAAATCAGCTGCCCCGCTTCTGGATGGCAGATTGCAGGAGCCACTTTGCACCATCAAACCAGCCCGACTTGGCACTGGTGCCACCTTGCATCTGGGAACCATGCTGCCTAGCGTGGATTTTCAGGAGCCAGCCGGCCACTCTCAGCCATAGGCCCCCAAACAAAACCCACGGCCCGTTTCCCTGGCAAACAAAATTAAGCTGCCCCGCTTCTGGATGGCAGATTGCAGGACGCACTTGGTAGTATCAAACCAGCCCGACTTGGCACTGGTGCCACCTTGGGTCTGGGAACCATCCTGCGTATTGTGGGTTCAAAGGAGCCAGCCGGCCACTCCCAGCCACAGGCCCCCAAATACAAACAACGGCGCTTTTCCCTGGAAAACAAAACTCGCCTGACAACTTTTTGATGGCAGATTGCAGGAGCCACTTGGTACTATCAAACCAGCCCAACTTGGCACTGGTGCCACCATGGGTCTGGTCACCATCCTGCCTATCGTAGCTTTTCAGGAGCCAGCCGGTCACTCCCAGCCATAGGTCCCCAGTCACAAACCTCGGCCCGTTTCCCTGGCAAACAAAAGTAAGCTGCCCCACTTCTGGATGGCAGATTGCAGGAGCCACTTGGTACTATCAAACCAGCCCAACTTGGCACTGGTGCCACCTCTGGTCTGGGAACCATGCTGCGTAACACAGATTCTAAGGCGCCAGTCGGCCACTCCCAGCCACAAGCCCCCAAACACAAACAACGGCGCTATTCTCTGGCAAACAAAACTCCACTGCCCCTCTTCTGGATGGCAAATTGCAGGACGCACTTGGTACTATAAAAACAGCCCGACTTGGCACTGGTGCCACCTTGGGTCTGGGAACCATCCTGCGTATCGATCTTTTTAATGAGACAGCCGGCCACTCCCAGCCATATGCCCCCAAACACAACCCACGGCCCTTTTCTCTGGCAAACAAAACTCAACTGCACCGCTTCTGGATGGCAGATTGCAGGAGCCACTTGGTACTATCAAACCAGCCCGACTTGGCACTGGTGCCACCTTGGGTCTGGGAACCATCCAGCCTATCGTGGATTTTAAGGAGCCAGCCGGCTACTCCCAGCCACAGGCCCCCAACAAAAACCACGGCCCTTTTTTCTGGCAAACAAAACTTAGCTGCCTCACTTCTGGATGGCAGATTGCAGGAGCCACTTGGTGTAATCAAACCAGCCCGACTTGGCACTGGTGCCACCTTGGGTCTGGGAACCATCCTGCGTATCGTGGATTCTAAGGAGCCAGCCGGCCACTCCCAGCCACAGGTCCCCAAACAAAATCAACGGCGCTGTTCCCTGGAAAACAAAACACGTCTGCCAACATTTTGATGGAGTTTGCAGGAGCCACTTGGTACTATCAAACCAGCCCGACTTGGCACTGGTGCCACCTTGGGTCTGGGAAACATCCTGCGTATCGTGGATTCTAAGGAGCCAGCCGGCCACTCCTAGCCACAGGCCCCCAGACAAAAACCTAGGCCTATTTCTCTGGCAAACAAAAGTAAGCTGCCCCGCTTCTGGATGCCAGATTGCAGGAGACACTTGGGACTATCAAACCAGCCCAACTTGGCACTGGTGCCACCTTGGATCTGGGAACCATGCTGTGTATCGTGGATATTCAGGGGCCACCCGGCCACTCTCAGCCATATGTCCCCAAACAGAAACCTCGGCCCGTTTCTCTGGCAAACAAAACTCAACTGCCCCTCTTCTGGATGGCAAATTGCAGGATGAACTTGATACTAAAACCGCAGGCCGACTTGGTAGTGGTGACACCTTGGGCCTGGGAACCATCATGCGTATCGAGCATTTTAAGGAGCCAGCCGGCCACTCCCAGCAATATGCCCCCAAAAACAATCCACGGAATTTTTCTCTGGCAAACAAAAATCAGCTGCCCCGCTTCTGGATGGCAGATTGCAGGAGCCACTTTGCACCATCAAACCAGCCCGACTTGGCACTGGTGCCACCTTGCATCTGGGAACCATGCTGCCTAGCGTGGATTTTCAGGAGCCAGCCGGCCACTCTCAGCCATAGGCCCCCATACAAAACCCACGGCCCGTTTCCCTGGCAAACAAAATTAAGCTGCCCCGCTTCTGGATGGCAGATTGCAGGACGCACTTGGTAGTATCAAACCAGCCCGACTTGGCACTGGTGCCACCTTGGGTCTGGGAACCATGCTGCGTATCATGGATTTTCAGGAGCCAGCCGTCCACTGCCAGCCACAGGCCCCGAAACACAAACAACAGCCTTTTTCTCTGGCAAACAAAATTCAGCTGCCCCGCTTCTGGATGGCAGATTGCAGGAACCACTTGGTACTAACAAACCAGCCCGACTTGGCACTGGTGCCACCTTGGGTCTGGGAACCATCCTGCGTATCGTGGATTCTAAGGAGCCAGCTGGCCACTCCCAGCCACAGGCCCCAAAACACACACAAAGGTGCTTTTCCCTGGAAAACAAGACTCGCCTGCCAAACATTTGATGGCAGATTGCAGGAGCCACTTGGTACTATCAAACCAGCCCAACTTGGCACTGGTGCCACCATGGGTCTGGTCACCATCCTGCCTATCGTAGCTTTTCAGGTGCCAGCCAGCCACCCCCAGCCAGAGGCCCCTAGACAAATATTTCGGCCCGTTTCCCTGGCAAACAAAAGTAAGCTACCCCGCTTCTGGATGGCAGATTGCAGGAGCCACTTTGCATCATCAAACCAGCCCAACTTGGCACTGGTGCCACCTCTGGTCTGGGAACCATCCTGCGTATCGTGGGTTCTAAGGAGCCAGCTGGCCACTCCCAGCCACAGGCCCCCAAACACAAACAACGGCGCTTTGCCCTGGAAAACAAAACTCGCCTGCCAACTTTTTGATGGCAGATTGCAGGAGCCACTTGGTACTATCAAACCAGCCCAACTTGGCACTGGTGCCACCATGGGTCTGGTCACCATCCTGCCTATCGTAGCTTTTCAGGAGCCAGCCGGTCACTCCCAGCCATAGGCCCCCAAACACAAACCTCGGCCCGTTTCCCTGGCAAACAAAAGTTAGCTGCCCCGATTCTGCATGGCAGATTGCAGGAGCTATTTAGTACTATCAAACCAGCCCGACTTGGCAATGGTGACACCTCTGGTCTGGGAACCATCCTGCCTATCGTGGATTTTCAGGGGCCAGCCGGCCACTCTCAGCCATATGCCCCCAAAAACAAACCACGGCCCTTTTCTCTGGCAAACAAAACTCAACTGCCCCTCTTCTGGATGGCAAATTTTAGGACGCACTTTGTACTACGAAAACCGCCCGACGTGGCACTGGTGCCACCTTGTGTCAGGGAACCATCCTGCATATCGAGCTTTTTAAGGAGCCAGCCGGCCAGGCCCAGCCATATACCCCCAAAAACAAACCACGGACCATTTCTCATGGAAACAAAAATCCGCTGCCCCGCGTCTGGATGGCAGATTGCAGGAGCCACTTTGCACCATCAAACCAGCCCGACTTGGCACTGGTGCCACCTTGGGTCTGGGAACAATCCTGCATATCGTGGATTCTAAGGAGCCAGCCGGCCACTCCCAGCCACAGGCCCCCAGACACAAACAACGGCGCTTTTCCCTGGAAAACAAAACTCGCCTGCCAGCTTTTTGATGGCAGATTGCAGGAGCCACTTGGTACTATCAAACCATCCCAACTTGGCACTGGTGCCACTATGGGTCTGGGAACCATCCTGCCTAGTGTAGCATTTCAGGAGCCAGCCGGTCACTCCCAGCCATAGTCCCCCAGACACAAACCTCGGCCCGTTTCCCTGGCAAACAAAATTAAGCTGCCCCGATTCTGGATGGCAGATTGCAGGAGCCACTTGGTAGTGTCAAACCAGCCCGACTTGGCACTGGTGCCACCTTGGGTCTGGGAACCATCCTGCGTATCGTGGATTCTAAGCAGCCACCCGGCCACTCTGAGCCACAGGCGCCCAAACACAAACAACGGCGCTTTTCCCTGGAAAACAAAACACGCCTGCCAACATTTTGATGGCAGATTGCAGGAGCCACTTGGTGCTATCAAACCAGCCCAACTTGGCACTGGTGCCACCATGGGTCTGGTCACCATCCTGCCTATCGTAGCTTTTCAGGAGCCAGCCGGTCACTCCCAGCCATAGGTCCCCAGTCAAAAACCTCGGCCCGTTTCCCTGGCAAACAAAAGTAAGCTGCCCCGCTTCTGGATGGCAGATTGCAGGAGCTACTTAGTACTATCAAATCAGCCCGACTTGGCACAGGTGCCACCTTGGATCTGGGAACCATCCTGTGTATCGTGGATTTTCAGGGGCCAGCCAGCCACTCTCAGCCATATGCCCCCAAAAATAAACCACGGACCTTTTCTCTGGCAAACAAAACTCAACTGCCCCTCTTCTGGATGGCAAATTTTAGGACGCACTTTGTACTACGAAAACCGCCCGACGTGGCACTGGTGCCACCTTGTGTCAGGGAACCATCCTGCATATCGAGGTTTTTAAGGAGCCAGCCGGCCACGCCCAGCCATATACCCCCAAAAACAAACCACGGACCATTTCTCATGGAAACAAAAACCCGCTGCCCCGCGTCTGGATGGCAGATTGCAGGAGCCACTTTGCACCATCAAACCAGCCCGACTTGGCACTGGTGCCACCTTGGGTCTGGGAACAATCCTGCGTATCGTACATATTCAGCAACCAGCCGAACACTCCCAGCCACAGGCCCCCAAACACAAACAACGGCCCATTTCCCTGGCAAACAAAACTCAGCTGCCCCGCTTCTGGATGGCAGTTTGCAGGAGCCACTTGGGACTATCAAACCAGCCCGACTTGGCACTGGTGCCACCTTGGGTCTGGGAACCATCCTGCGTATGGTGGATTCTAAGGAGCCAGCCGGCCACTCCCAGCCACAGGCCCCCAACAAAAACCACGGCCCTTTTTTCTGGCAAACAAAACTTAGCTGCCTCACTTCTGGATGGCAGATTGCAGGAGCCACTTGGTGTAATCAAACCAGCCCAACTTGGCACTGGTGCCACCTTGGGTCTGGGAACCATCCTGCGTATCGTGGATTCTAAGGAGCCAGCCGGCCACTCCCAGCCACAGGCCCCCAAACACAAACAACGGCGCTGTTCCCTGGAAAACAAAACACGCCTGCCAACTTTTTGATGGAGTTTGCAGGAGCCACTTGGTACTATCAAACCAGCCCGACTTGGCACTGGTGCCACCTTGGGTCTGGGAAACATCCTGCGTATCGTGGATTCTTAGGAGCCAGCCGGCCACTCCTAGCCACAGGCCCCCAGACAAAAACCTAGGCCTATTTCTCTGGCAAACAAAAGTAAGCTGCCCCGCTTCTGGATGGCAGATTGCAGGAGACACTTGGTACTATCAAACCAGCCCAACTTGGCACTGGTGCCACCTTGGATCTGGGAACCATGCTGTGTATCGTGGATATTCAGGGGCCAGCCGGCCACTCTCAGCCATATGTCCCCAAACAGAAACCTCGGCCCGTTTCTCTGGCAAACAAAACTCAACTGCCCCTCTTCTGGATGGCAAATTGCAGGATGAACTTGATACTAAAACCGCAGGCCGACTTGGTAGTGGTGACACCTTGGACCTGGGAACCATCATGCGTATCGAGCATTTTAAGGAGCCAGCCGGCCACTCCCAGCAATATGCCCCCAAAAACAATCCACGGAATTTTTCTCTGGCAAACAAAAATCAGCTGCCCCGCTTCTGGATGGCAGATTGCAGGAGCCACTTTGCACCATCAAACCAGCCCGACTTGGCACTGGTGCCACCTTGCATCTGGGAACCATGCTGCCTAGCGTGGATTTTCAGGAGCCAGCCGGCCACTCTCAGCCATAGGCCCCCAAACAAAACCCACGGCCCGTTTCCCTGGCAAACAAAATTAAGCTGCCCCGCTTCTTGATGGCAGATTGCAGGACGCACTTGGTAGTATCAAACCAGCCCGACTTGGCACTGGTGCCACCTTGGGTCTGGGAACCATCCTGCGTATTGTGGGTTCAAAGGAGCCAGCCGGCCACTCCCAGCCACAGGCCCCCAAATACAAACAACGGCGCTTTTCCCTGGAAAACAAAACTCGCCTGCCAACTTTTTGATGGCAGATTGCAGGAGCCACTTGGTACTATCAAACCAGCCCAACTTGGCACTGGTGCCACCATGGGTCTGGTCACCATCCTGCCTATCATAGCTTTTCAGGAGCCAGCCGGTCACTCCCAGCCATAGGTCCCCAGTCACAAACCTCGGCCCGTTTCCCTGGCAAACAAAAGTAAGCTGCCCCGCTTCTGGATGGCAGATTGCAGGAGCCACTTGGTACTATCAAACCAGCAAGACTTGGCACTGGTGCCACCTCTGGTCTGGGAACCATGCTGCGTAACACAGATTCTAAGGCGCCAGTCGGCCACTCCCAGCCACAAGCTCCCAAACACAAACAACGGCGCTATTCTCTGGCAAACAAAACTCCACTGCCCCTCTTCTGGATGGCAAATTGCAGGACGCACTTGGTACTATAAAAACAGCCCGACTTGGCACTGGTGCCACCTTGGGTCTGGGAACCATCCTGCGTATCGATATTTTTAATGAGACAGCCGGCCACTCCCAGCCATATGCCCCCAAACACAACCCACGGCCCTTTTCTCTGGCAAACAAAACTCAACTGCACCGCTTCTGGATGGCAGATTGCAGGAGCCACTTGGTACTATCAAACCAGCCCGACTTGGCACTGGTGCCACCTTGGGTCTGGGAACCATCCTGCGTATGGTGGATTCTAAGGAGCCAGCCGGCCACTCCCAGCCACAGGCCCCCAACAAAAACCACGGCCCTTTTTTCTGGCAAACAAAACTTAGCTGCCTCACTTCTGGATGGCAGATTGCAGGAGCCACTTGGTGTAATCAAACCAGCCCGACTTGGCACTGGTGCCACCTTGGGTCTGGGAACCATCCTGCGTATCGTGGATTCTAAGGAGCCAGCCGGCCACTCCCAGCCACAGGCCCCCAAACAAAATCAACGGCGCTGTTCCCTGGAAAACAAAACACGCCTGCCAACTTTTTGATGGAGTTTGCAGGAGCCACTTGGTACTATCAAACCAGCCCGACTTGGCACTGGTGCCACCTTGGGTCTGGGAAACATCCTGCGTATCGTGGATTCTTAGGAGCCAGCCGGCCACTCCTAGCCACAGGCCCCCAGACAAAAACCTAGGCCTATTTCTCTGGCAAACAAAAGTAAGCTGCCCCGCTTCTGGATGGCAGATTGCAGGAGACACTTGGTACTATCAAACCAGCCCAACTTGGCACTGGTGCCACCTTGGATCTGGGAACCATGCTGTGTATCGTGGATATTCAGGGGCCAGCCGGCCACTCTCAGCCATATGTCCCCAAACAGAAACCTCGGCCCGTTTCTCTGGCAAACAAAACTCAACTGCCCCTCTTCTGGATGGCAAATTGCAGGATGAACTTGATACTAAAACCGCAGGCCGACTTGGTAGTGGTGACACCTTGGACCTGGGAACCATCATGCGTATCGAGCATTTTAAGGAGCCAGCCGGCCACTCCCAGCAATATGCCCCCAAAAACAATCCACGGAATTTTTCTCTGGCAAACAAAAATCAGCTGCCCCGCTTCTGGATGGCAGATTGCAGGAGCCACTTTGCACCATCAAACCAGCCCGACTTGGCACTGGTGCCAGCTTGCATCTGGGAACCATGCTGCCTAGCGTGGATTTTCAGGAGCCAGCCGGCCACTCTCAGCCATAGGCCCCCAAACAAAACCCACGGCCCGTTTCCCTGGCAAACAAAATTAAGCTGCCCCGCTTCTGGATGGCAGATTGCAGGACGCACTTGGTAGTATCAAACCAGCCCGACTTGGCACTGGTGCCACCTTGGGTCTGGGAACCATCCTGCGTATTGTGGGTTCAAAGGAGCCAGCCGTCCACTGCCAGCCACAGGCCCCCAAATACAAACAACGGCGCTTTTCCCTGGAAAACAAAACTCGCCTGACAACTTTTTGATGGCAGATTGCAGGAGCCACTTGGTACTATCAAACCAGCCCAACTTGGCACTGGTGCCACCATGGGTCTGGTCACCATCCTGCCTATCGTAGCTTTTCAGGAGCCAGCCGGTCACTCCCAGCCATAGGTCCCCAGTCACAAACCTCGGCCCGTTTCCCTGGCAAACAAAAGTAAGCTGCCCCACTTCTGGATGGCAGATTGCAGGAGCCACTTGGTACTATCAAACCAGCCCAACTTGGCACTGGTGCCACCTCTGGTCTGGGAACCATGCTGCGTAACACAGATTCTAAGGCGCCAGTCGGCCACTCCCAGCCACAAGCCCCCAAACACAAACAACGGCGCTATTCTCTGGCAAACAAAACTCCACTGCCCCTCTTCTGGATGGCAAATTGCAGGACGCACTTGGTACTATAAAAACAGCCCGACTTGGCACTGGTGCCACCTTGGGTCTGGGAACCATCCTGCGTATCGATCTTTTTAATGAGACAGCCGGCCACTCCCAGCCATATGCCCCCAAACACAACCCACGGCCCTTTTCTCTGGCAAACAAAACTCAACTGCACCGCTTCTGGATGGCAGATTGCAGGAGCCACTTGGTACTATCAAACCAGCCCGACTTGGCACTGGTGCCACCTTGGGTCTGGGAACCATCCAGCCTATCGTGGATTTTAAGGAGCCAGCCGGCTACTCCCAGCCACAGGCCCCCAACAAAAACCACGGCCCTTTTTTCTGGCAAACAAAACTTAGCTGCCTCACTTCTGGATGGCAGATTGCAGGAGCCACTTGGTGTAATCAAACCAGCCCGACTTGGCACTGGTGCCACCTTGGGTCTGGGAACCATCCTGCGTATCGTGGATTCTAAGGAGCCAGCCGGCCACTCCCAGCCACATGTCCCCAAACAAAATCAACGGCGCTGTTCCCTGGAAAACAAAACACGTCTGCCAACATTTTGATGGAGTTTGCAGGAGCCACTTGGTACTATCAAACCAGCCCGACTTGGCACTGGTGCCACCTTGGGTCTGGGAAACATCCTGCGTATCGTGGATTCTAAGGAGCCAGCCGGCCACTCCTAGCCACAGGCCCCCAGACAAAAACCTAGGCCTATTTCTCTGGCAAACAAAAGTAAGCTGCCCCGCTTCTGGATGGCAGATTGCAGGAGACACTTGGGACTATCAAACCAGCCCAACTTGGCACTGGTGCCACCTTGGATCTGGGAACCATGCTGTGTATCGTGGATATTCAGGGGCCAGCCGGCCACTCTCAGCCATATGTCCCCAAACAGAAACCTCGGCCCGTTTCTCTGGCAAACAAAACTCAACTGCCCCTCTTCTGGATGGCAAATTGCAGGATGAACTTGATACTAAAACCGCAGGCCGACTTGGTAGTGGTGACACCTTGGGCCTGGGAACCATCATGCGTATCGAGCATTTTAAGGAGCCAGCCGGCCACTCCCAGCAATATGCCCCCAAAAACAATCCACGGAATTTTTCTCTGGCAAACAAAAATCAGCTGCCCCGCTTCTGGATGGCAGATTGCAGGAGCCACTTTGCACCATCAAACCAGCCCGACTTGGCACTGGTGCCACCTTGCATCTGGGAACCATGCTGCCTAGCGTGGATTTTCAGGCGCCAGCCGGCCACTCTCAGCCATATGTCCCCAAACACAAACCACGGCCCTTTTCTCTGGTAAACAAAACTCAACTGCCCCTCTTCTGGATGGCAAATTGCAGGACGCACTTGGTACTACGAAAACAGCCCGACTTGGCACTGGTGCTACCATGAGTCTGGTAACCATCCTGCCTATCGTAGCTTTTCAGTAGCCAGCCGGTCACTCCCAGCCATAGGCCCCCAGACACAAACCTCGGCCCGTTTCCCTGGGAAACAAAAGTAAGCTGACCCGCTTCTGGATGGCAGATTGCAGGAGCCACTTGGTACTATCAAACCAGCCCAACTTGGCACTGGTGCCACCTTGGCTCTGGGAACCATCCTGCGTATCCTGGGTTCAAAGGAGGCAGCCGGCCACTCCCAGCCACAGGCCTCTAAACAAGAACAACGGCGCTTTTCCCTGGAAAACAAAAGTCGCCTGACAACTTTTTGATGGCAGATTGCAGGAGCCACTTGGTACTATCAAACCAGCCCAACTTGGCACTGGTGCCACCATGGGTCTGGTCACCATCCTGCCTATCGTAGCCTTTCAGGTGCCAGCCAGCCACCCCCAGCCAGAGGCCCCTAGACAAATATTTCGGCCCGTTTCCCTGGCAAACAAAAGTAAGCTACCCCGCTTCTGGATGGCAGATTGCAGGAGCCAGTTGGTACCATCAAACCAGCCCAACTTGGCACTGGTGCCACCTCTGGTCTGGGAACCATCCTGCGTATCGTGGATTCTAAGGAGCCAGCTGGCCAATCCCAGCCACAGGCCCCCAAACACAAACAACGGTGCTTTTTTCTGGCAAACAAAACTTAGCTGCCTCACTTCTGGATGGCAGATTGCAGGAGCCACTTGGTGTAATCAAACCAGCCCGACTTGGCACTGGTGCCACCTTGGGTCTGGGAACCATCCTGCGTATCGTGGATTCTAAGGAGCCAGCCGGCCACTCCCAGCCACAGGTCCCCAAACAAAATCAACGGCGCTGTTCCCTGGAAAACAAAACACGTCTGCCAACATTTTGATGGAGTTTGCAGGAGCCACTTGGTACTATCAAACCAGCCCGACTTGGCACTGGTGCCACCTTGGGTCTGGGAAACATCCTGCGTATCGTGGATTCTAAGGAGCCAGCCGGCCACTCCTAGCCACAGGCCCCCAGACAAAAACCTAGGCCTATTTCTCTGGCAAACAAAAGTAAGCTGCCCCGCTTCTGGATGGCAGATTGCAGGAGACACTTGGGACTATCAAACCAGCCCAACTTGGCACTGGTGCCACCTTGGATCTGGGAACCATGCTGTGTATCGTGGATATTCAGGGGCCAGCCGGCCACTCTCAGCCATATGTCCCCAAACAGAAACCTCGGCCCGTTTCTCTGGCAAACAAAACTCAACTGCCCCTCTTCTGGATGGCAAATTGCAGGATGAACTTGATACTAAAACTGCAGGCCGACTTGGTAGTGGTGACACCTTGGGCCTGGGAACCATCATGCGTATCGAGCATTTTAAGGAGCCAGCCGGCCACTCCCAGCAATATGCCCCCAAAAACAATCCACGGAATTTTTCTCTGGCAAACAAAAATCAGCTGCCCCGCTTCTGGATGGCAGATTGCAGGAGCCACTTTGCACCATCAAACCAGCCCGACTTGGCACTGGTGCCACCTTGCATCTGGGAACCATGCTGCCTAGCGTGGATTTTCAGGAGCCAGCCGGCCACTCTCAGCCATAGGCCCCCATACAAAACCCACGGCCCGTTTCCCTGGCAAACAAAATTAAGCTGCCCCGCTTCTGGATGGCAGATTGCAGGACGCACTTGGTAGTATCAAACCAGCCCGACTTGGCACTGGTGCCACCTTGGGTCTGGGAACCATGCTGCGTATCATGGATTTTCAGGAGCCAGCCGTCCACTGCCAGCCACAGGCCCCGAAACACAAACAACAGCCTTTTTCTCTGGCAAACAAAATTCAGCTGCCCCGCTTCTGGATGGCAGATTGCAGGAACCACTTGGTACTAACAAACCAGCCCGACTTGGCACTGGTGCCACCTTGGGTCTGGGAACCATCCTGCGTATCGTGGATTCTAAGGAGCCAGCTGGCCACTCCCAGCCACAGGCCCCAAAACACACACAACGGTGCTTTTCCCTGGAAAACAAAACTCGCCTGCCAAACATTTGATGGCAGATTGCAGGAGCCACTTGGTACTATCAAACCAGCCCAACTTGGCACTGGTGCCACCATGGGTCTGGTCACCATCCTGCCTATCGTAGCCTTTCAGGTGCCAGCCAGCCACCCCCAGCCAGAGGCCCCTAGACAAATATTTCGGCCCGTTTCCCTGGCAAACAAAAGTAAGCTACCCCGCTTCTGGATGGCAGATTGCAGGAGCCACTTTGCACCATCAAACCAGCCCAACTTGGCACTGGTGCCACCTCTGGTCTGGGAACCATCCTGCGTATCGTGGGTTCTAAGGAGCCAGCTGGCCACTCCCAGCCACAGGCCCCCAAACACAAACAACGGCGCTTTTCCCTGGAAAACAAAACTCGCCTGCCAACTTTTTGATGGCAGATTGCCGGAGCCACTTGGTACTATCAAACCAGCCCAACTTGGCACTTGTGCCACCATGGGTCTGGTCACTATCCTGCCTATCGTAGCTTTTCAGGAGCCAGCCGGTCACTCCCAGCCATAGGCCCCCAAACACAAACCTCGGCCCGTTTCCCTGGCAAACAAAAGTAAGCTGCCCCGCTTCTGCATGGCAGATTGCAGGAGCTATTTAGTACTATCAAACCAGCCCGACTTGGCACTGGTGACACCTCTGGTCTGGGAACCATCCTGCCTATCGTGGATTTTCAGGGGCCAGCCGGCCACTCTCAGCCATATGCCCCCAAAAACAAACCACGGCCCTTTTCTCTGGCAAACAAAACTCAACTGCCCCTCTTCTGGATGGCAAATTTTAGGACGCACTTTGTACTACGAAAACCGCCCGACGTGGCACTGGTGCCACCTTGTGTCAGGGAACCATCCTGCATATTGAGCTTTTTAAGGAGCCAGCCGGCCACGCCCAGCCACATACCCCCAAAAACAAACCACGGACCATTTCTCATGGAAACAAAAATCCGCTGCCCCGCGTCTGGATGGCAGATTGCAGGAGCCACTTTGCACCATCAAACCAGCCCGACTTGGCACTGGTGCCACCTTGGGTCTGGGAACAATCCTGCATATCGTGGATTCTAAGGAGCCAGCCGGCCACTCCCAGCCACAGGCCCCCAAACACAAACAACGGCGCTTTTCCCTGGAAAACAAAACTCGCCTGCCAGCTTTTTGATGGCAGATTGCAGGAGCCACTTGATACTATCAAATCATCCCAACTTGGCACTGGTGCCACTATGGGTCTGGGAACCATCCTGCCTATTGTAGCATTTCAGGAGCCAGCCGGTCACTCCCAGCCATAGTCCCCCAGACACAAACCTCGGACCGTTTCCCTGGCAAACAAAATTAAGCTGCCCCGATTCTGGATGGCAGATTGCAGGAGCCACTTGGTAGTGTCAAACCAGCCCGACTTGGCACTGGTGCCACCTTGGGTCTGGGAACCATCCTGCGTATCGTGGATTCTAAGCAGCCACCCGGCCACTCTGAGCCACAGGCGCCCAAACACAAACAACGGCGCTTTTCCCTGGAAAACAAAACTCGCCTGCCAACATTTTGATGGCAGATTGCAGGAGCCACTTGGTGCTATCAAACCAGCCCAACTTGGCACTGGTGCCACCATGGGTCTGGTCACCATCCTGCCTATCGTAGCTTTTCAGGAGCCAGCCGGTCACTCCCAGCCATAGACCCCCAGACACAAACCTCGGCCCGTTTCCCTGGAAAACAAAAGTAAGCACCCCCGATTCTGGATGGCAGATTGCAGGAGCCACTTGGTACTATGAAATCAGCCCAACTTGGCACTGGTGCCACCATGGGTGTGGTAAACATCCTGCCTATCGTAGCTTTTCAGGAGCCAGACGGTCACTCCCTGCCATAGGCCCCCAGACACAAACCTCGGCCCGTTTCCCTGGCAAACAAAAGTAAACTGCCCCGCTTTTGGATGGCAGATTGCAGGATGCATTTGGTACTATCAAACCTGCCCGACTTGGCCCTCGTGCCACCTTGGCTCTGGGAACCATGCTGCGTAACGTAGATTCTACGAGGACAGGCGGCCACTCCCAGCCACAGGCCTCTAAACAAAAACAACGGCGCTTTTCCCTGGAAAACAAAACTCGCCTGCCAAATTTTTGATGGCAGATTGCAGGAGCCACTTGGTACTATCAAACCAGCCCAACTTGGTACTGGTGCCACCATGGGTCTGGTCACCATCCTGCCTATCGTAGCTTTTCAGGAGCCAGCCGGTCACTCCCAGCCATAGGCCCCCAGACAAATATCTCGGCCCGTTTCCCTGGCAAACAAAAGTAAGCTGCCCCGCTTCTGGATGGCAGATTACAGCAGCCACATGGTACTATCACACCAGGCCAACATGGCACTGGTGCCACCTTGGCTCTGGGAACCATCCTGCCTATCGTGGATTTTCAGGCGCCAGCCGGCCACTCTCAGCCATATGTCCCCAAACACAAACCACGGCCCTTTTCTCTGGTAAACAAAACTCAACTGCCCCTCTTCTGGATGGCAAATTGCAGGACGCACTTGGTACTACGAAAACAGCCCGACTTGGCAGTGATGCCACCTTGGGTCAGGGAACAATCCTGCGTATCGATCTTTTTAAGGAGCCAGCCGGCCACGTCCAGCCATATACCCCCCAAAAAAAACCACGGAACTTTTCTCCAGCAAACAAAAATCCGCTGGCCCGCGTCTGAATGGCAGATTTCAGGAGCTATTTAGTATTATCAAACCAGCCCGACTTGGCACTGGTGCCACCATGAGTCTGGTAACCATCCTGCCTATCGTAGCTTTTCAGTAGCCAGCCGGTCACTCCCAGCCATAGGCCCCCAGACACAAACCTCGGCCCGTTTCCCTGGGAAACAAAAGTAAGCTGACCCGCTTCTGGATGGCAGATTGCAGGAGCCACTTGGTACTATCAAACCAGCCCAACTTGGCACTGGTGCCACCTTGGCTCTGGGAACCATCCTGCGTATCCTGGGTTCAAAGGAGGCAGCTGGCCACTCCCAGCCACAGGCCTCTAAACAAGAACAACGGCGCTTTTCCCTGGAAAACAAAAGTCGCCTGACAACTTTTTGATGGCAGATTGCAGGAGCCACTTGGTACTATCAAACCAGCCCAACTTGGCACTGGTGCCACCATGGGTCTGGTCACCATCCTGCCTATCGTAGCCTTTCAGGTGCCAGCCAGCCACGCCCAGCCAGAGGCCCCTAGACAAATATTTCGGCCCGTTTCCCTGGCAAACAAAAGTAAGCTACCCCGCTTCTGGATGGCAGATTGCAGGAGCCACTTTGCACCATCAAACCAGCCCAACTTGGCACTGGTGCCACCTCTGGTCTGGGAACCATCCTGCGTATCGTGGATTCTAAGGAGCCAGCTGGCCAATCCCAGCCACAGGCCCCCAAACACAAACAACGGTGCTTTTCCCTGGAAAACAAAACTCACCTGCCAACTTTTTGATGGCAGATTGCAGGAGCCACGTGGTACTATCAAACCAGCCCAACTTGGCACTGGTGCCACCATGGGTCTGGTCACCATCCTGCCTATCGTAGCTTTTCAGGAGCCAGCCGGTCACTCCCAGCCATAGGCCCCCAGACACAAAGCTCTACCCGTTTCCCTGGCAAACAAAAGTAAGCTACCCCGCTTCTGGATGGCAGATTGCAGGAGTCACTTTGCACCATCAAACCAGCCCGACTTGGCACTGGTGCCACCTCTGGTCTGGGACCCATCCTGCGTATCGTGGATTCTAAGGAGACAGCTGGCCACTCCCAGCCACAGGCCCCCAAACACAAACAACGGTGCTTTTCCCTGGAAAACAAAACTCGCTTGCCAACTTTTTGATGGCAGATTGCAGGAGCCACTTGGTACTATCAAACCACCCCAACTTGGCAACAAGTGGTTCCTGCAATCTGACATCCAGAAGCGGGGCAGATTACTTTTGTTTGCCAGGGAAATGGACCGTTGTTTGTGTTTGGAGGCGTATGGCTGGGAGTGGCCGACTGGCTCCTTAAAATCCACGATAGGCAGGATGGTTCCCAGACCCAAGGTGGCACCAGTGCCAAGTCGGGCTGGTTTGATAGTACAAAGTGGCTCCTGCAATCTGCCATCCAGAAGCGGGGCAGCTTACTTTTGTTTGCCAGGGAAACGGGCCGGGCTTTCTGTCTCGGGGCCTATTGCAGGGAGTGACCGCCTGGCTCCTGAAAAGCTACGATAGGCAGGATGGTGACCAGACCCATGGTGGCACCAGTGCCAAGTTGGGCTGGTTTGATAGTACCAAGTGGCTCCTGCAATCTGCCATCAAAAAGTTGGCAGGCGAGTTTTGTTTTCCAGGGAAAAGCGCCATTGTGTGTGTTTGGGGACCTGTGGTTGGGAGTGCCCGGCTGGCTCCTTAGAAACCACGATACGCAGCATGGTTACCAGACAAGAGGTGCCACCAGTGCCAAGTTGTGCTGGTTTGATACTACCAAGTGGTTCCTGCAATCTGCCATCCAGAAGCGGGGCAGCTTACTTTTGTTTGCCACGGAAACGGGCCGTTGTTTGTGTTTGGGGGCCTGTGGCTGGGAGTGGCCGACTGGCTCCTTAGAATCCACGATACGCAGGATGGGTCCCAGACCAGAGGTGGCACCAGTGCCAAGTCGGGCTGGTTTGATAGTACCAAGTGGCTCCTGCAATCTGCCATCCAGAATCGGGGCAGCTTACTTTTGTTTGCCAGGGAAACGGGCCGAGGTTTGTGACTGGGGACCTATGGCTGGGAGTGACCGGCTGGCTCCTGAAAAGTTACGATAGGCAGGATTGTGACCAGACCCATGGTGGCACCAGTGCCAAGTTGGGCTGGTTTGATAGTACCAAGTGGCTCCTGTAATCTGCCATCAAATAGTTGGTAGGCGAGTTTTGTTTTCCAGGGAAAAGCGCAGATGTTTGTGTTTGGGGGCCTGTGGTAGGGAGTGGCCGGCTGGCTAATTAGAATCCACGATACGCAGGATGGTTCCCAGACCAGAGGTGGCACCAGTGCCAAGACGGGCTAGTTTGATGGTGCAAAGTGGCTCCTGCAATCTGCCATCCAGAAGCGGGGTAGCTTACTTTTGTTTGCCAGGGAAATGGGCCGAGCTTTTTGTCTGGGGGCCTATGGCGGGGAATGACCGGCTTGCTCCTGAAAAGATAAGATAGGCAGGATGGTGACCAGACCCATGGTGGCACCAGTGCCAAGTTGGGCTGATTTGATAAAACCAAGTGGCTCCTGCAATCTGCCATCAAAAAGTTGGCAGGAGAGTTTTGTTTTCCAGGGAAAAGCGCCGTTGTTTGTGTTTGGGGGCCTGTGGCTGGGAGTGGCCGGCTGGCTCCTTAGAATCCACGATACGCAGCATGGTATCCAGACCCAAGGTGGCACCAGTGCCAAGTTTTGCTGGTTTGATAGTACCAAGTGGTTCCTGCAATCTGCCATCCAGAAGCAGGGCAGCTTACTTTTGTTTGCCAGGGAAACGGGCCGAGGTTTTTGTCTGGGGGCCTATGGCTGGGAGTGACCGGCTGGCTCCTGAAAAGCTACGATAGGCAGGATGGTGGCCAGACCCATGGTGGCACCAGTCCCAAGTTGGGCTGATTTGATAGTACCAAGTGGCTCCTGCAATCTGCCGTCAAAATTTGGCAGGCGAGTTTTTATTTTCCAGGGAAAAGCGCCGTTGTTTGTGTTTGGGGGCCTGTGGCTGGGAGTGGCCGCCTGGCTGCTTAGAATCCACGATACGCAGGATGGTTCCCAGACCCAAGGTGGCACCAGTGCCAAGTTTTGCTGGTTTGATAGTACCAAGTGGTTCCTGCAATCTGCCATCCAGAAGCAGGGCAGCTTACTTTTGTTTGCCAGGGAAACGGGCCGAGGTTTTTGTCTGGGGGCCTATGGCTGGGAGTGACCGGCTGGCTCCTGAAAAGCTACGATAGGCAGGATGGTGACCAGACCAATGGTGGCACCAGTGCCAAGTCGGGCTGGTTTGATAATACTAAATAGCTCCTGCAATCTGCCATCCAGACGCGGGGCAGCGGATTTTTGCTTGCTGGAGAAAAGTTCCGTGGGTTTTTTTTGGGGGTATATGGCTGGACGTTGCCGGCTGACTCCTTAAAAACATCGATACGCAGGATGGTTCCCTGACCCAAGGTGGCATCACTGCCAAGTCGGGCTCTTTTCGTAGTACCAAGTGGCTCCTGCAATTTGCCATCCAGAAGAGGGGCAGTTGAGTTTTGTTTGCCAGAGAAAAGGGCCGTGGTTTGTGTTTTGGGGCATATGGCTGAGAGTGGCCGGCTGGCGCCTGAAAATCCACGATAGGCAGGATGGTTCCCAGAGCCAAGGTGGCACCAGTGCCATGTTGGCCTGGTTTGATAGTACCATGTGGCTCCTGCAATCTGCCATCCAGAAGCGGGGCAGCTTACTTTTGTTTGCCAGGGAAACGGGCCGAGGTATTTGTCTGGGGGCCTGTGGCTGGGAGTGACCGGCTGGCTCCTGAAAAGCTACGATAGGCAGGATGGTGACCAGACCCATGGTGGCACCAGTGCCAAGTTGGGCTGGTTTGATAGTACCAAGTGGCTCCTGCAATCTGCCATCAAAAAGTTGGCAGGCGAGTTTTGTTTTCCAGGGTAACGCGCCGTTGTTTTTGTTTAGAGGCCTGTGGCTGGGAGTGTCCGCCTGTCCTCTTAGAATCTACGTTACGCAGCATGGTTCCCAGAGCCAAGGTGGCACCAGTGCCAAGTTGGGCTGGTTTGATAGTAGCAAGTGGTTCCTGCAATCTGCCATCCAGAAGAGGGGCAGCTTACTTTTGTTTGCCAGGGAAACGGGCCGAGGTATTTCTCTGGGGGCCTATGGCAGGGAGTGACCGGCCGGCTCCTGAAAAGCTAAGATAGGCAGGATGTTTACCAGACCCATGATGGCACCAGTGCCAAGTTGGGCTAATTTGATACTACCAAGTGGCTCCTGCAATCTGCCATCCAGAATCGGGGGTGCTTACTTTTGTTTTCCAGGGAAACGGGCCGACGTTTGTGTCTGGGGGTTTATGGCTGGGAGTGACCGGCTGGCTCCTGAAAAGCTACGATAGGCAGGATGGTGACCAGACCCATGGTGGCACCAGTGCCAAGTTGGGCTGGTTTGATAGTACCAAGTGGCTCCTGCAATCTGCCATCAAAATTTTGGCAGGCGAGTTTTGTTTTCCAGGGAAAAGCGCCGTTGTTTGTGTTTGGGCGCCTGTGGCACGGAGTGGCCGGGTGGCTGCTTAGAATCCACGATACGCAGGATGGTTCCCAGACCCAAGGTGGCACCAGTGCCAAGTCGGGCTGTTTTGACACTACCAAGTGGCTCCTGCAATCTGCCATCCAGAATCGGGGCAGCTTAATTTTGTTTGCCAGGGAAACGGTCCGAGGTTTGTGATGGGGGCCTATGGCTGGGAGTGACCGGCTGGCTCCTGAAATGGTACAATTGGCAGGATGGTTCCCAGACCCATAGTGGCACCAGTGCCAAGTTGGGATGATTTGATAGTACCAAGTGGCTCCTGCAATCTGCCATCAAAAAGCTGGCAGGCGAGTTTTGTTTTCCAGGGAAAAGCGCCGTTGTTTGTATTTGGGGGCCTGTGGCTGGGAGTGGCCGCCTGGCGCCTTAGAATCTACGTTACGCAGGATGGTTCCCAGACCCAAAGTGGCACCAGTGTCAAGTTGGGCTGGTTTGATAGTACCAAGTGGCTCCTGCAATCTGCCATCCAGAAGCGGGGTAGCTTACTTTTGTTTGCCAGGGAAACGGGCAGAGCTTTCTGTCTGGGGGCCTATGGTTGGGAGTAACCGGCTGGCTCCTGAAAAGCTACGATAGGCAGGATGGTTCCCAGATCCAAGATGGCACCAGTGCCAAGTCGGGGTGGTTTGATGGTGCAACGTGGCTCCTGCAATCTGCCATCCTGACGCGGGGCAGCGGATTTTTGTTTCCAAGAGAAATGGTCCGTGGTTTGTTTTTGGGGCTATATGGCTGGGCGTGGCCTGCTGGCTCCTTAAAAACTACGATAGGCAGGATGGTTCCCTGACACAAGGTGGCACCAGTGCCAAGTCGGGCGGTTTTCGTAGTACAAAGTGCGTCCTAAAATTTGCCATCCAGAAGAGGGGCAGTTGAGTTTTGTTTACCAGAGAAAAGGGCCGTGGTTTGTTTTTGGGGGCATATGGCTGATAGTGGCCGTCTGGCGCCTGAAAATCCACGATAGGCAGGATGGTTCCCAGACCAGAGGTGGCACCAGTGCCAAGTCGGGCTGGTTTGATAGTACTAAATAGCACCTGCAATCTGCCATGCAGAAGCGGGGCAGCTTACTTTTGTTTCCCAGGGAAACGGGCCGAGGTTTGTGTCTGGGGGCCTATGGCTGAGAGTGACCGCCTGGCTCCTGAAAAGCTACGATAGGCAGGATGGTTACCAGACCCATGGTGGCACCAGTGCCAAGTTGGGCTGGTTTGATAGTACCAAGTGGCTCCTGCAATCTGCCATCAAAAAGTTGTCAGGCGAGTTTTGTTTTCCAGGGAAAAGCGCCGTTGTTTGTGTTTGGGGGACTGTTGGTGGGAGTGGCCGGCTGGCTCCTTAGAACACACGATACGCAGGATGGTTCCCAGACCCAAGGTGGCACCAGTGCCACGTCGGGCTGGTTTGATGGTGAAAAGTGGCTCCTGCAATCTGCCATCCTGAAGCGGGGTAGCTTACTTTTGTGTGCCAGGGAAACGGGCCGAGGTTTATGACTGGGGGCCTAGGGCTAGGAGTGACCGGCTGGCTCCTGAAAAGCAACAATAGGCAGGATGGTTCCCAGACCCAAGGTGGCACCAGTGCCAAGTCGGGCTGGTTTGATGGTACCAACTGGCTCCTGCAATCTGCCATCTAAATGTTGTCAGGCGAGTTTTGTTTTCCAGGGAAAAGCGCCGTTGATTTTGTTTGGAGGCCTGTGGCTGGCAGTGGCTGCCTGTCGTCTTAGAATCCGGGTTACGCAGCATGGTTCCCAGAGCCAAGGTGGCACCAGTGCCAAGTTGGGCTGGTTTGATGGTGCAAAGTGGCTCCTGCAATCTGCCATCCAGAAGTGCGGTAGCTTACTTTTGTGTGCCAGGGAAACAGGCCGAGCTTTGTGTCTGGGGGCCTATGGCTGGGAGTGACCGGCTGGCTCCTGAAAAGCTACGATAGGCAGGATGGTGACCAGACCCATGGTGGCACCAGTGCCAAGTTGGGCTGGTTTGATAGTACCAAGTGGCTCCTGCAATCTGCCATCAAAAAGTTGGCAGACGAGTTTTGTTTTCCAGGGAAAAGCGCCGTTGTGTGTGTTTTGGGGCCTGTGGCTGGGAGTGGCCAGCTGGCTCCTTAGAATCCACGATACGCAGGATGGTTCCCAGACCCAAGGTGGCACCAGTGCCAAGTCGGGCTGGTTTGTTAGTACCAAGTGGTTCCTGCAATCTGCCATCCAGAAGCGGGGCAGCTGAATTTTGTTTGCCAGAGAAAAAGGCTGTTGTTTGTGTTTCGGGGCCTGTGGCTGGCAGTGGACGGCTGGCTCCTGAAAATCCATGATACGCAGCATGGTTCCCAGACCCAAGGTGGCACCAGTGCCAAGTTGGGCTGGTTTCAAAGTACCCAGTGGCTCCTGCAATCTGCCATCCAGAAGAGGGGCAGTTGAGTTTTGTTTTCCAGAGAAAAGGGCCGTGGTTTGTGTTTGGGGCCTATGGCTGAGAGTGACCGGCTGGCTCCTGAAAAGCTACGATAGGCAGGATGGTGACCAGACCCATGGTGGCACCAGTGCCAAGTCGGGCTGGTTTGATAATACTAAATAGCTCCTGCAATCTGCCATCCAGACGCGGGGCAGCGGATTTTTGCTTGCTGGAGAAAAGTTCCGTGGGTTTTTTTTGGGGGTATATGGCTGGACGTTGCCGGCTGACTCCTTAAAAACATCGATACGCAGGATGGTTCCCTGACCCAAGGTGGCATCACTGCCAAGTCGGGCTGTTTTCGTAGTACCAAGTGCGTCCTGCAATTTGCCATCCAGAAGAGGGGCAGTTGAGTTTTGTTTACCAGAGAAAAGGGCCGTGGTTTGTGTTTGGGGGCATATGGCTGAGAGTGGCCGGCTGGCGCCTGAAAATCCACGAAAGGCAGGATGGTTCCCAGAGCCAAGGTGGCACCAGTGCCATGTTGGCCTGGTTTGATAGTACCATGTGGCCCCTGCAATCTGCCATCCAGAAGCGGGGCAGCTTACATTTGTTTGCCAGGGAAACGGGCCGAGGTATTTCTCTGGGGGCCTATGGCAGGGAGTGACCGGCCGGCTCCTGAAAAGCTAAGATAGGCAGGATGTTTACCAGACCCATGATGGCACCAGTGCCAAGTTGGGCTAATTTGATACTACCAAGTGGCTCCTGCAATCTGCCATCCAGAATCGGGGGTGCTTACTTTTGTTTTCCAGGGAAACGGGCCGACGTTTGTGTCTGGGGGTTTATGGCTGGGAGTGACCGGCTGGCTCCTGAAAAGCTACGATAGGCAGGATGGTGACCAGACCCATGGTGGCACCAGTGCCAAGTTGGGCTGGTTTGATAGTACCAAGTGGCTCCTGCAATCTGCCATCAAAATGTTGGCAGGCGAGTTTTGTTTTCCAGGGAAAAGCGCCGTTGTTTGTGTTTGGGCGCCTGTGGCACGGAGTGGCCGGGTGGCTGCTTAGAATCCACGATACGCAGGATGGTTCCCAGACCCAAGGTGGCACCAGTGCCAAGTCGGGCTGTTTTGACACTACCAAGTGGCTCCTGCAATCTGCCATCCAGAATCGGGGCAGCTTAATTTTGTTTGCCAGGGAAACGGTCCGAGGTTTGTGATGGGGGCCTATGGCTGGGAGTGACCGGCTGGCTCCTGAAATGGTACAATTGGCAGGATGGTGACCAGACCCATAGTGGCACCAGTGCCAAGTTGGGATGATTTGATAGTACCAAGTGGCTCCTGCAATCTGCCATCAAAAAGCTGGCAGGCGAGTTTTGTTTTCCAGGGAAAAGCGCCGTTGTTTGTATTTGGGGGCCTGTGGCTGGGAGTGGCCGCCTGGCGCCTTAGAATCTACGTTACGCAGGATGGTTCCCAGACCCAAAGTGGCACCAGTGTCAAGTTGGGCTGGTTTGATAGTACCAAGTGGCTCCTGCAATCTGCCATCCAGAAGCGGGGTAGCTTACTTTTGTTTGCCAGGGAAACGGGCAGAGCTTTCTGTCTGGGGGCCTATGGTTGGGAGTAACCGGCTGGCTCCTGAAAAGCTACGATAGGCAGGATGGTTCCCAGATCCAAGATGGCACCAGTGCCAAGTCGGGGTGGTTTGATGGTGCAACGTGGCTCCTGCAATCTGCCATCCTGACGCGGGGCAGCGGATTTTTGTTTCCAAGAGAAATGGTCCGTGGTTTGTTTTTGGGGCTATATGGCTGGGCGTGGCCTGCTGGCTCCTTAAAAACTACGATAGGCAGGATGGTTCCCTGACACAAGGTGGCACCAGTGCCAAGTCGGGCGGTTTTCGTAGTACAAAGTGCGTCCTAAAATTTGCCATCCAGAAGAGGGGCAGTTGAGTTTTGTTTACCAGAGAAAAGGGCCGTGGTTTGTTTTTGGGGGCATATGGCTGATAGTGGCCGTCTGGCGCCTGAAAATCCACGATAGGCAGGATGGTTCCCAGACCAGAGGTGGCACCAGTGCCAAGTCGGGCTGGTTTGATAGTACTAAATAGCACCTGCAATCTGCCATGCAGAAGCGGGGCAGCTTACTTTTGTTTCCCAGGGAAACGGGCCGAGGTTTGTGTCTGGGGGCCTATGGCTGAGAGTGACCGCCTGGCTCCTGAAAAGCTACGATAGGCAGGATGGTTACCAGACCCATGGTGGCACCAGTGCCAAGTTGGGCTGGTTTGATAGTACCAAGTGGCTCCTGCAATCTGCCATCAAAAAGTTGTCAGGCGAGTTTTGTTTTCCAGGGAAAAGCGCCGTTGTTTGTGTTTGGGGGACTGTTGGTGGGAGTGGCCGGCTGGCTCCTTAGAACACACGATACGCAGGATGGTTCCCAGACCCAAGGTGGCACCAGTGCCACGTCGGGCTGGTTTGATGGTGAAAAGTGGCTCCTGCAATCTGCCATCCTGAAGCGGGGTAGCTTACTTTTGTGTGCCAGGGAAACGGGCCGAGGTTTATGACTGGGGGCCTAGGGCTAGGAGTGACCGGCTGGCTCCTGAAAAGCAACAATAGGCAGGATGGTTCCCAGACCCAAGGTGGCACCAGTGCCAAGTTGGGCTGGTTTGATGGTACCAACTGGCTCCTGCAATCTGCCATCTAAATGTTGTCAGGCGAGTTTTGTTTTCCAGGGAAAAGCGCCGTTGATTTTGTTTGGAGGCCTGTGGCTGGCAGTGGCTGCCTGTCGTCTTAGAATCCGGGTTACGCAGCATGGTTCCCAGAGCCAAGGTGGCACCAGTGCCAAGTTGGGCTGGTTTGATGGTGCAAAGTGGCTCCTGCAATCTGCCATCCAGAAGTGCGGTAGCTTACTTTTGTGTGCCAGGGAAACAGGCCGAGCTTTGTGTCTGGGGGCCTATGGCTGGGAGTGACCGGCTGGCTCCTGAAAAGCTACGATAGGCAGGATGGTGACCAGACCCATGGTGGCACCAGTGCCAAGTTGGGCTGGTTTGATAGTACCAAGTGGCTCCTGCAATCTGCCATCAAAAAGTTGGCAGACGAGTTTTGTTTTCCAGGGAAAAGCGCCGTTGTGTGTGTTTTGGGGCCTGTGGCTGGGAGTGGCCAGCTGGCTCCTTAGAATCCACGATACGCAGGATGGTTCCCAGACCCAAGGTGGCACCAGTGCCAAGTCGGGCTGGTTTGTTAGTACCAAGTGGTTCCTGCAATCTGCCATCCAGAAGCGGGGCAGCTGAATTTTGTTTGCCAGAGAAAAAGGCTGTTGTTTGTGTTTCGGGGCCTGTGGCTGGCAGTGGACGGCTGGCTCCTGAAAATCCATGATACGCAGCATGGTTCCCAGACCCAAGGTGGCACCAGTGCCAAGTTGGGCTGGTTTCAAAGTACCCAGTGGCTCCTGCAATCTGCCATCCAGAAGAGGGGCAGTTGAGTTTTGTTTTCCAGAGAAAAGGGCCGTGGTTTGTGTTTGGGGCCTATGGCTGAGAGTGACCGGCTGGCTCCTGAAAAGCTACGATAGGCAGGATGGTGACCAGACCCATGGTGGCACCAGTGCCAAGTCGGGCTGGTTTGATAATACTAAATAGCTCCTGCAATCTGCCATCCAGACGCGGGGCAGCGGATTTTTGCTTGCTGGAGAAAAGTTCCGTGGGTTTTTTTTGGGGGTATATGGCTGGACGTTGCCGGCTGACTCCTTAAAAACATCGATACGCAGGATGGTTCCCTGACCCAAGGTGGCATCACTGCCAAGTCGGGCTGTTTTCGTAGTACCAAGTGCGTCCTGCAATTTGCCATCCAGAAGAGGGGCAGTTGAGTTTTGTTTACCAGAGAAAAGGGCCGTGGTTTGTGTTTGGGGGCATATGGCTGAGAGTGGCCGGCTGGCGCCTGAAAATCCACGAAAGGCAGGATGGTTCCCAGAGCCAAGGTGGCACCAGTGCCATGTTGGCCTGGTTTGATAGTACCATGTGGCCCCTGCAATCTGCCATCCAGAAGCGGGGCAGCTTACATTTGTTTGCCAGGGAAACGGGCCGAGGTATTTGTCTGGGGGCCTATGGCTGGGAGTGACCGCCTGGCTCCTGAAAAGCTACGATAGGCAGGATGGTGACCAGACCCATGGTGGCACCAGTGCCAAGTTGGGCTGGTTTGATAGTACCAAGTGGCTCCTGCAATCTGCCATCCAGAAGCGGGGTAGCTTACTTTTGTTTGCCAGGGAAACGGGCAGAGCTTTCTGTCTGGGGGCCTATGGTTGGGAGTAACCGGCTGGCTCCTGAAAAGCTACGATAGGCAGGATGGTTCCCAGATCCAAGATGGCACCAGTGCCAAGTCGGGGTGGTTTGATGGTGCAAAGTGGCTCCTGCAATCTGCCATCCTGACGCGGGGCAGCGGATTTTTGTTTCCAAGAGAAATGGTCCGTGGTTTGTTTTTGGGGCTATATGGCTGGGCGTGGCCTGCTGGCTCCTTAAAAAGCTACGATAGGCAGGATGGTTCCCTGACCCAAGGTGGCACCAGTGCCAAGTTGGGCTGGTTTGATAGTACCAAGTGGCTCCTGCAATCTGCCATCCTGAAGCGGGGTAGCTTACATTTGTGTGCCAGGGAAACGGGCCGAGGTTTATGACTGGGGGCCTAGGGCTAGAAGTGACCGGCTGGCTCCTGAAAAGCAACAATAGGCAGGATGGTTCCCAGACCCAAGGTGGCACCAGTGCCAAGTTGGGCTGGTTTGATGGTACCAACTGGCTCCTGCAATCTGCCATCTAAAAGTTGTCAGGCGAGTTTTGTTTTCCAGGGAAAAGCGCCGTTGATTTTGTTTGGAGGCCTGTGGCTGGCAGTGGCTGCCTGTCGTCTTAGAATCCGGGTTACGCAGCATGGTTCCCAGAGCCAAGGTGGCACCAGTGTCAAGTTGGGCTGGTTTGATAGTACCAAGTGGCTCCTGCAATCTGCCATCCAGAAGCGGGGCAGCTTACTTTTGTTTGCCAGGGAAACGGGCCGAGGTATTTGTCTGGGGACCTATGGCTGGGAGTGACCGGCTGGCTCCTGAAAAGCTACGATAGGCAGGATGGTTCCCTGACCCAAGGTGGCACCAGTGCCAAGTCGGGCGGTTTTCGTAGTACAAAGTGCGTCCTAAAATTTGCCATCCAGAAGAGGGGCAGTTGAGTTTTGTTTACCAGAGAAAAGGGCCGTGGTTTGTTTTTGGGGGCATATGGCTGATAGTGGCCGTCTGGCCCCTGAAAATCCACGATAGGCAGGATGGTTCCCAGACCAGAGGTGGCACCAGTGCCAAGTCGGGCTGGTTTGATAGTACTAAATAGCACCTGCAATCTGCCATGCAGAAGCGGGGCAGCTTACTTTTGTTTGCCAGGGAAACGGGCCGAGGTTTGTGTCTGGGGGCCTATGGCTGGGAGTGACCGCCTGGCTCCTGAAAAACTACGATAGGCAGGATGGTGACCAGACCCATGGTGGCACCAGTGCCAAGTTGGGCTGGTTTGATAGTACCAAGTGGCTCCTGCAATCTGCCATCAAAAAGTTGGCAGGCGAGTTTTGTTTTCCAGGGAAAAGCGCCGTTGTTTGTGTTTGGGGGACTGTGGCTGGGAGTGGCCGGCTGGCTCCTTAGAACACACGATACGCAGGATGGTTCCCAGACCCAAGGTGGCACCAGTGCCACGTCGGGCTGGTTTGATAGCACCAAGTGGCTCCTGCAATCTGCCATCCAGAAGCGGGGCAGGTTACTTTTGTTTTCCAGGGAAACGGACCGAAGTTTTTTTCTGTGGGCCTATGGCTGGGAGTGACCGCCTGGCTCCTGAAAAGCTACGATAGGCAGGATGGTGACCAGACCCATGGTGGCACCAGTGCCAAGTCGGGCTGGTTTGATAGTACCAAGTGGCTCCTGCAATCTGCCATCAAAATGTTGGCAGGCGAGTTTTGTTTTCCAGGGAAAAGCGCCGTTGTGTGTATTTTGGGGCCTGTGGCTGGGAGTGGCCAGCTGGCTCCTTAGAATCCACGATACGCAGGATGGTTCCCAGACCCAAGGTGGCACCAGTGCCAAGTCGGGCTGGTTTGTTAGTACCAAGTGGTTCCTGCAATCTGCCATCCAGAAGCGGGGCAGCTGAATTTTGTTTGCCAGAGAAAAAGGCTGTTGTTTGTGTTTCGGGGCCTGTGGCTGGCAGTGGACGGCTGGCTCCTGAAAATCCATGATACGCAGCATGGTTCCCAGACCCAAGGTGGCACCAGTGCCAAGTAGGGCTAGTTTCATAGTACCCAGTGGCTCCTGCAATCTGCCATCCAGAAGAGGGGCAGTTGAGTTTTGTTTTCCAGAGAAAAGGGCCGTGGTTTGTGTTTGGGGCCTATGGCTGAGAGTGACCGGCTGGCCCCTGAAAATCCACGATAGGAAGGATGGTTCCCAGATCCAAGGTGGCAGCAGTGCCATGTTGTGCTGGTGTGATAGTCCCAAGTGGCTCCTGCAATCTGCCATCCAGAAGTGGGGCAGCTGAATTTTGTTTGCCAGAGAAAAAGGCTGTGGTTTTTGTTTGGGGGCCTATGGCTGGGAGTGGCCGGCTGGCTCCTGAAAATCCATGATACGCAGCATGGTTCCCAGACCCAAGGTGGCACCAGTGCCAAGTGGGGCTGGTTTCACAGTGTCAAGTGCCTCCTGCAATCTCCCATCCAGAAGCGGGGCAGCTGAGTTTTGTTTGCCTGTGAAACGGGCCGTTGTTTTTGATTGGGATCTGTGGCCGAGAATGTTCAGCTGGCTCCTGACAATCCACAATACGCAGGATGGTTCCCAGACCCAAGGTGGCACCAGTTCCAAGTTGGGCTGGTTTGATAGTACCAAGTGGCTCCTGCAATCTGCCATCCAGAAGCGGTGCAGCTGAGTTTTGTTTGCCAGAGGAAAGGGCCGTGGGTTGTGTTTGGGGGCATATGGCTGGGAGTGGCCGGCTGTCTCATTAAAAAGATCGATACGCAGGATGGTTCCCAGACCCAAGGTGGCACCAGTGCCAAGTCGGGCTGTTTATATACTACCAAGTGCGTCCTGAAATTTGCCATCCAGAAGAGGGGCAGTGGAGTTTTGTTTGCCAGAGAATAGCGCCGTTGTTTGTGTTTGGGGGCTTGTGGCTGGGAGTGGCCGACTGGCGCCTTAGAATCTGTGTTACGCAGCATGGTTCCCAGACCAGAGGTGGCACCAGTGCCAAGTTGGGCTGGTTTGATAGTACCAAGTGGCTCCTGCAATCTGCCATCCAGAAGCGGGGCAGCTTACTTTTGTTTGCGAGGGAAACGGGCCGAGGTTTGTGTCTGGGGGCCTATGGCTGGGAGTGACCGCCTGGCTCCTGAAAAGCTACGATAGGCAGGATGGTGACCAGACCCATGGTGGCACCAGTGCCAAGTTGGGCTGATTTGATAGTACCAAGTGGCTCCTGCAATCTGCCATGAAAAAGTTGGCAGGCGAGTTTTGTTTTCCAGGGAAAAGCGCCGTTGTTTCTGTTTGGGGGCCTGTGGCTGGGAGTGGCCGGCTGGCTCCTTAGAATCCACGATACGCGGCATGGTTCCCAGACCAGAGGTGGCACCAGTGCCAAGTTGGGCTGGTTTGATAGTACCAAGTGCGTCCTGCAATCTGCCATCCAGAAGCGGGGCAGCTTACTTTTGTTTGCCAGGGAAACGGGCCGAGGTTTGTGTCTCAGGGCCTACGGCTGGGAGTGACCGCCTGGCTCCTGAAAAGCTACGATAGGCAGGATGGTGACCAGACCCATGGTGGCACCAGTGCCAAGTTGGGCTGATTTGATAGTAGCAAGTGGCTCCTGCAATCTGCCATCAAAATGTTGGCAGGCGAGTTTTGTTTTCCAGGGAAAAGCGCCGTTGTTTGTGTTTGGTGGCCTGTGGCTGGGAGTGACCGGCTGGCTCCTTAGAATCCACGATACGCAGGATGGTTCCCAGACCCAAGGTGGCACCAGTGCCAAGTTGGGCTGGTTTGATAGTACCAAGTGGCTCCTGCAATCTGCCATCCAGAAGCGGGGCAGCTTACTTTTGTTTGCCAGGGAAACGGGCCGAGGTTTTTCTCTGGGGGCCTATGGCTTGGAGTGACCGGCTAGGTCCTGAAAAGCTACGATAGGCAGGATGGTGACCAGATCCATGGTGGCACCAGTGCCAAGTTGGGCTGGTTTGATAGTACCAAGTGGCTCCTGCAATCTGCCATCAAAAAGTTGGCAGGCGAGTTTTGTTTTCCAGGGAAAAGCGCTGTGGTTTGTGTTTGGGGGCCTGTGGCTGGGAGTGGCCGGCTGGCTCCTTAGAATCCACGATACGCAGGATGGTTCCCAGACCAGAGGTGGCACCAGTGCCAAGTCGGGCTGGTTTGATGGTGAAAAGTGGTTCCTGCAATCTGCCATCCAGAAGCGGGATAACTTACTTTTTTTTGCCAGGGAAACGGGCCAAGGTTTTTGTCTGGGGGCCTATGGCTGGGAGTGACCGGCTGGCTCCTGAAAAGCTACGATAGGCAGGATGGTGACCAGACCCATGGTGGCACCAGTGTCAAGTTGGGCTGGTTTGATAGTACCAAGTGGCTCCTGCAATCTGCCATCAAAAAGTTGGCAGGCGAGGTTTGTTTTCCAGGGAAAAGCGCCGTTGTTTTTGTTTGGGGGCCTGTGGGTGGGAGTGGCCAGATGGCTAATTAGAATCCACGATACGCAGCATGGTTCCCAGACCTGAGGTGGCACCAGTGCCAAGTCGGGCTGGTTTGATACTATCAAGTGCGTCCTGCAATCTGCCATCCAGAAGCGGGGTAGCTTACTTTTGTTTGCCAGGGAAACGGGCCGAGGTTTGTGTCTGGGGGCCTATGGCTGCGAGTGACCGGCTGGCTCCTGAAAAGCTACGATAGGCAGGATGGTGACCAGACCCATGGTGGCACCAGTGCCAAGTTGGGCTGGTTTGATAGTACCAAGTGGCTCCTGCAATCTGCCATCATAAAATTGGCAGGCGAGTTTTGTTTTCCAGGGAAAAGCGCCGTTGTTTTTGTTTGGAGGCCTGTGGGTGGGAGTGGCCGGCTGGCTCCTTAGAATCCACGATACGCAGGATGGTTCCCAGACCAGAGGTGGCACCAGTGCCAAGTCGGGCTAGTTTGATGGTGCAAAGTGGCTCCTGCAATCTGCCATCCAGAAGCGGGGCAGCTTACTTTTGTTTGCCAGGGAAACGGGCCGAGTATTGTTTCTCTGGGGGCCTATGGCTGGGAGTGACCGGCTGGCTCCTGAAAAGCTACGATAGGCAGGATGGTGACCAGACCCATGGTGGCACCAGTGCCAAGTTGGGCTGATTTGATAGTACCAAGTGGCTCCTGCAATCTGCCATCAAAAAGTTGGCAGGCGAGTTTTGTTTTCCAGGGAAAAGCGCCGTTGTTTGTGTTTGGGGGCCTGTGGCTGGGAGTGGACGGATGGCTCCTTAGAACCACGATACGCAGGATGGTTCCCAGACCAGAGGTGGCACCAGTGCCAAGTCGGGCTGGTTTGATAATACAAGGTGGTTCCTGCAATCTGCCATCCAGAAGCGGGGCAGCTTACTTTTGTATGCCAGGGAAACGGGCCGAGGTTTTTGTCTGGGGGCCTATAGCTGGGAGTGACCGTCTGGCTCCTGAAAAGCTACGATAGGCAGGATGGTGACCAAACGCATGGTGGCACCAGTGCCAAGTTGGGCTGATTTGATAGTACCAAGTGGCTCCTGCAATCTGCCATCAAAATGTTGGCAGGCGAGTGTTGTTTTCCAGGGAAAAGCGCCGTTGTTTGTGTTTGGGGGCCTGTGGCTGGGAGTGGCCGGCTGGCTGCTTAGAATCCACGATACGCAGGATGGTTCCCAGACCAGAGGTGGCACCAGTGCCACGTCGGGCTGGTTTGATACTACCAAGTGCGTCCTGCAATCTGCCATCCAGAAGCGGGGCAGCTTACTTTTGTTTGCCAGGGAAACGGGCCGAGGTTTGTGTCTGGGGGCCTATGGCTGGGAGTGACCGGCTGGCTCCTGAAAAGCTACGATAGGCAGGATGGTGACCAGACCCATGGTGGCACCAGTGCCAAGTTGGGCTGGTTTGATAGTACCAAGTGGCTCCTGCAATCAGCCATCAAAAAGTTGGCAGGCGAGTTTTGTTATCCAGGGAAAAGCGCCGTTGTTTGTGTTTGGGGGCCTGTGGCTGGGAGTGGACGGATGGCTCCTTAGAATCCACGATACACAGCATGGTTCCCAGACCAGAGGTGGCACCAGTGCCAAGTTGGGCTAGTTTGATGGTGCAAAGTGGCTCCTGCAATCTGCCATCCAGAAGCGGGGCAGCTTACTTTTGTTTGCGAGGGAAACGGGCCGAGGTTTGTGTCTGGGGGCCTATGGCTGGGAGTGACCGCCTGGCTCCTGAAAAGCTACGATAGGCAGGATGGTGACCAGACCCATGGTGGCACCAGTGCCAAGTTGGGCTGATTTGATAGTACCAAGTGGCTCCTGCAATCTGCCATGAAAAAGTTGGCAGGCGAGTTTTGTTTTCCAGGGAAAAGCGCCGTTGTTTCTGTTTGGGGGCCTGTGGCTGGGAGTGGCCGGCTGGCTCCTTAGAATCCACGATACGCGGCATGGTTCCCAGACCAGAGGTGGCACCAGTGCCAAGTTGGGCTGGTTTGATAGTACCAAGTGCGTCCTGCAATCTGCCATCCAGAAGCGGGGCAGCTTACTTTTGTTTGCCAGGGAAACGGGCCGAGGTTTGTGTCTCAGGGCCTACGGCTGGGAGTGACCGCCTGGCTCCTGAAAAGCTACGATAGGCAGGATGGTGACCAGACCCATGGTGGCACCAGTGCCAAGTTGGGCTGATTTGATAGTAGCAAGTGGCTCCTGCAATCTGCCATCAAAATGTTGGCAGGCGAGTTTTGTTTTCCAGGGAAAAGCGCCGTTGTTTGTGTTTGGTGGCCTGTGGCTGGGAGTGACCGGCTGGCTCCTTAGAATCCACGATACGCAGGATGGTTCCCAGACCCAAGGTGGCACCAGTGCCAAGTTGGGCTGGTTTGATAGTACCAAGTGGCTCCTGCAATCTGCCATCCAGAAGCGGGGCAGCTTACTTTTGTTTGCCAGGGAAACGGGCCGAGGTTTTTCTCTGGGGGCCTATGGCTTGGAGTGACCGGCTAGGTCCTGAAAAGCTACGATAGGCAGGATGGTGACCAGATCCATGGTGGCACCAGTGCCAAGTTGGGCTGGTTTGATAGTACCAAGTGGCTCCTGCAATCTGCCATCAAAAAGTTGGCAGGCGAGTTTTGTTTTCCAGGGAAAAGCGCTGTGGTTTGTGTTTGGGGGCCTGTGGCTGGGAGTGGCCGGCTGGCTCCTTAGAATCCACGATACGCAGGATGGTTCCCAGACCAGAGGTGGCACCAGTGCCAAGTCGGGCTGGTTTGATGGTGAAAAGTGGTTCCTGCAATCTGCCATCCAGAAGCGGGATAACTTACTTTTTTTTGCCAGGGAAACGGGCCAAGGTTTTTGTCTGGGGGCCTATGGCTGGGAGTGACCGGCTGGCTCCTGAAAAGCTACGATAGGCAGGATGGTGACCAGACCCATGGTGGCACCAGTGTCAAGTTGGGCTGGTTTGATAGTACCAAGTGGCTCCTGCAATCTGCCATCAAAAAGTTGGCAGGCGAGGTTTGTTTTCCAGGGAAAAGCGCCGTTGTTTTTGTTTGGGGGCCTGTGGGTGGGAGTGGCCAGATGGCTAATTAGAATCCACGATACGCAGCATGGTTCCCAGACCTGAGGTGGCACCAGTGCCAAGTCGGGCTGGTTTGATACTATCAAGTGCGTCCTGCAATCTGCCATCCAGAAGCGGGGTAGCTTACTTTTGTTTGCCAGGGAAACGGGCCGAGGTTTGTGTCTGGGGGCCTATGGCTGCGAGTGACCGGCTGGCTCCTGAAAAGCTACGATAGGCAGGATGGTGACCAGACCCATGGTGGCACCAGTGCCAAGTTGGGCTGGTTTGATAGTACCAAGTGGCTCCTGCAATCTGCCATCATAAAATTGGCAGGCGAGTTTTGTTTTCCAGGGAAAAGCGCCGTTGTTTTTGTTTGGAGGCCTGTGGGTGGGAGTGGCCGGCTGGCTCCTTAGAATCCACGATACGCAGGATGGTTCCCAGACCAGAGGTGGCACCAGTGCCAAGTCGGGCTAGTTTGATGGTGCAAAGTGGCTCCTGCAATCTGCCATCCAGAAGCGGGGCAGCTTACTTTTGTTTGCCAGGGAAACGGGCCGAGTATTGTTTCTCTGGGGGCCTATGGCTGGGAGTGACCGGCTGGCTCCTGAAAAGCTACGATAGGCAGGATGGTGACCAGACCCATGGTGGCACCAGTGCCAAGTTGGGCTGATTTGATAGTACCAAGTGGCTCCTGCAATCTGCCATCAAAAAGTTGGCAGGCGAGTTTTGTTTTCCAGGGAAAAGCGCCGTTGTTTGTGTTTGGGGGCCTGTGGCTGGGAGTGGACGGATGGCTCCTTAGAACCACGATACGCAGGATGGTTCCCAGACCAGAGGTGGCACCAGTGCCAAGTCGGGCTGGTTTGATAGTACAAGGTGGTTCCTGCAATCTGCCATCCAGAAGCGGGGCAGCTTACTTTTGTATGCCAGGGAAACGGGCCGAGGTTTTTGTCTGGGGGCCTATAGCTGGGAGTGACCGTCTGGCTCCTGAAAAGCTACGATAGGCAGGATGGTGACCAAACGCATGGTGGCACCAGTGCCAAGTTGGGCTGATTTGATAGTACCAAGTGGCTCCTGCAATCTGCCATCAAAATGTTGGCAGGCGAGTGTTGTTTTCCAGGGAAAAGCGCCGTTGTTTGTGTTTGGGGGCCTGTGGCTGGGAGTGGCCGGCTGGCTGCTTAGAATCCACGATACGCAGGATGGTTCCCAGACCAGAGGTGGCACCAGTGCCACGTCGGGCTGGTTTGATACTACCAAGTGCGTCCTGCAATCTGCCATCCAGAAGCGGGGCAGCTTACTTTTGTTTGCCAGGGAAACGGGCCGAGGTTTGTGTCTGGGGGCCTATGGCTGGGAGTGACCGGCTGGCTCCTGAAAAGCTACGATAGGCAGGATGGTGACCAGACCCATGGTGGCACCAGTGCCAAGTTGGGCTGGTTTGATAGTACCAAGTGGCTCCTGCAATCAGCCATCAAAAAGTTGGCAGGCGAGTTTTGTTATCCAGGGAAAAGCGCCGTTGTTTGTGTTTGGGGGCCTGTGGCTGGGAGTGGACGGATGGCTCCTTAGAATCCACGATACACAGCATGGTTCCCAGACCAGAGGTGGCACCAGTGCCAAGTTGGGCTAGTTTGATGGTGCAAAGTGGTTCCTGCAATCTGCCATCCAGAAGCGGGGCAGCTTACTTTTGTTTGCCAGGGAAACGGGCCGAGGTTTGTGTCTGGGGGCCTATGGCTGGGAGTGACCGGCTGGCTCCTGAAAAGCTACGATAGGCAGGATGGTGACCAGACCCATGGTGGCACCAGTGCCAAGTTGGGCTGATTTGATAGTACCAAGTGGCTCCTGCAATCTGCCATCAAAATGTTGGCAGGCGAGTTTTGTTTTCCAGGGAAAAGCGCCGTTGTTTGTGTTTGGGGGCCTGTGGCTGGGAGTGGCCGGCTGGCTCCTTAGAATCCACGATACGCAGGATGGTTCCCAGACCAGAGGTGGCACCAGTGCCAAGTTGGGCTGGTTTGATAGTACCAAGTGCGTCCTGCAATCTACCATCCAGAAGCGGGGCAGCTTACTTTTGTTTGCCAGGGAAACGGGCCGAGGTTTGTGTCTCAGGGCCTATGGCTGGGAGTGACCGGCTGGCTCCTGAAAAGCTACGATAGGCAGGATGGTGACCAGACCCATGGTGGCACCAGTGCCAAGTTGGGCTGGTTTGATAGTACCAAGTGGCTCCTGCAATCTGCCATCAAAAAGTTGGCAGGCGAGTTTGTTATCCAGGGAAAAGCGCCGTTGTTTGTGTTTGGGGGTCTCTGGCTGGGAGTGGCCGGCTGGCTCCTTAGAATCCATGATACGCAGGATGGTTCCCAGACCAGAGGTGGCACCAGTGCCAAGTAGGGCTGGTTTGATGGTGAAAAGTGGCTCCTGCAATCTGCCATCCAGAAGCGGGATGACTTACTTTTGTTTGCCAGGGAAACGGGCCGAGGTTTTTGTCTGGGGGCCTATGGCTGGGAGTGACCGGATGGCTCCTGAAAAGCTACGATAGGCAGGATGGTGAGCAGACCCATGGTGGCACCAGTGCCAAGTTGGGCTGGTTTGATAGTACCAAGTGGCTCCTGCAATCTGCCATCAAAATGTTGGCAGGCGAGTTTTGTTTTCCAGGGAAAAGTGCCGTTGTTTTTGTTTGGGGGCCTGTGGGTGGGAGTGACCGGCTGGCTCCTTAGAATCCACGATACGCAGGATGGTTCCCAGACCAGAGGTGGCACCAGTGCCAAGTCGGGCTGGTTTGATGGTGCAAAGTGGCTCCTGCAATCTGCCATCCAGAAGCGGGGCAGCTGATTTTTGTTTGCCAGAGAAAAATTCCGTGGATTGTTTTTGGGGGCATATTGCTGGGAGTGGCCGGCTGGCTCCTTAAAATGCTCGATACGCATGATGGTTCCCAGGTCCAAGGTGTCACCACTACCAAGTCGGCCTGCGGTTTTAGTATCAAGTTCATCCTGCAATTTGCCATCCAGAAGAGGGGCAGTTGAGTTTTGTTTGCCAGAGAAACGGGCCGAGGTTTCTGTTTGGGGACATATGGCTGAGAGTGGCCGGCTGGCCCCTGAATATCCACGATACACAGCATGGTTCCCAGATCCAAGGTGGCACCAGTGCCAAGTTGGGCTGGTTTGATAGTACCAAGTGTCTCCTGCAATCTGCCATCCAGAAGCGGGGCAGCTTACTTTTGTTTGCCAGAGAAATAGGCCTAGGTTTTTTTCTGGGGGCCTGTGGCTAGGAGTGGCCGGCTGGCTCCTAAGAATCCACGATACGCAGGATGTTTCCCAGACCCAAGGTGGCACCAGTGCCAAGTCGGGCTGGTTTGATAGTACCAAGTGGCTCCTGCAAACTCCAGCAAAAAGTTGGCAGGCGTGTTTTGTTTTCCAGGGAACAGCGCCGTTGATTTTGTTTGGGGGCCTGTGGCTGGGAGTGGCCGGCTGGCTCCTTAGAATCCACGATACGCAGGATGGTTCCCAGACCCAAGGTGGCACCAGTGCCAAGTTGGGCTGGTTTGATTACACCAAGTGGCTCCTGCAATCTGCCATCCAGAAGTGAGGCAGCTAAGTTTTGTTTGCCAGAAAAAAGGGCCGTGGTTTTTGTTGGGGGCCTGTGGCTGGGAGTGGCCGGCTGGCTCCTTAGAATCCACCATACGCAGGATGGTTCCCAGACCCAAGGTGGCACCAGTGCCAAGTCGGGCTGGTTTGATAGTCCCAAGTGGCTCCTGCAAACTGCCATCCAGAAGCGGGGTAGCTGAGTTTTGTTTGCCAGGGAAATGGGCCGTTGTTTGTGTTTGGGGGCCTGTGGCTGGGAGTGTTCGGCTGGTTCCTGAATATGTACCATACGCAGGATTGTTCCCAGACCCAAGGTGGCACCAGTGCCAAGTCGGGCTGGTTTGATGGTGCAAAGTGGCTCCTGCAATCTGCCATCCAGACGCGGGGCAGCGGATTTTTGTTTCCATGAGAAATGGTCCGTGGTTTGTTTTTGGGGGTATATGGCTGGGCCTTGCCGGCTGGCTCCTTAAAAAGCTCGATATGCAGGATGGTTCCCTGACACAAGGTGGCACCAGTGCCACGTCGGGCGGTTTTCGTACTACAAAGTGCGTCCTAAAATTTGCCATCCAGAAGAGGGGCAGTTGAGTTTTGTTTGCCAGAGAAAAGGTCCGTGGTTTGCTTTTGGGGGCATATGGCTGAGAGTGGCTGGCTGGCCCCTGAAAATCCACGATACACAGGATGGTTCCCAGATCCAAGGTGGCACCTGTGCCAAGTCGGGCTGATTTGATAGTACTAAGTAGCTCCTGCAATCTGCCATCCAGAAGCGGGACAGCTTACTTTTGTTTGCCAGGGAAACGGGCCGAGGTTTGTGTTTGGGGGCCTATGGCTGAGAGTGACCGGCTGGCTCCTGAAAAGCTACAATAGGCAGGATGGTGACCAGACCCATGGTGGCACCAGTGCCAAGTTGGGCTGGTTTGATAGTACCAAGTGGTTCCTGCAATCTGCCATCCAGAAGCAGGGCAGCTGAGTTTTGTTTGCCAGAGAAAAGGGCCTTGGTTTGTGTTTGGGGGCATATGGCTGGGTGTGGCCAGCTGGCTCCTTAAAATGCACGATATGCAACATGGCTCCCAGACCCAAGGTGGCACCAGTGCCAAGTTGGGCTGGTTTGATAGTACCAAGTGGCTCCTGCAATCTTCCATGATCACGTGGAGAAATACTTTCTGGTTTCAGCCTCATGCTCTTTCTTCTCTCCCTCAACTTCTCTATCACCTCTCATCTGGTTCACATGCGCTGTCTTCAAGGTCCACAGGCTACTTTTCACAGAATCTTCTGGCCTGATGAAGTAAGAATGATGAATAGAACAGAGCTGGGATCTATTTTCCAGTTTGGATAAAATGCATTCTGCACACAAATCCAAGGAGAACGTGCTGCCCCAATGCCCAGAAAATCTTTCACTCCTGCTAGTGTTCTACGTCAACCGCAACTTAGTCTGAAAGAAAAGCTTTTTCTCTGAGAGCATCTGAGAGGTTTGCATGAAGCACTGATATCTGACATATGCAATTTTGAATAGGAGAGGAAAAAGAAAATGGCAAGGAGTTTTTAATTTTAGTGGTTTCAATTTTAATTTCCGTGCACTTTTTCAAAACTTGTCAGCTCAAATGCCCATCAACATCTTTTAGTCATCTGTAAGTCAGTATTCATATAAAATGTGCTTCAAATCCAAAGAATTTCAAATTTGCACTCCAAGCTTCTATGCCTAGATTTATGATTTCCTACACATATTAGATGAAAGGAAGGCCTTTTTTACTGTGGGAGTGCTGGAACACTGGAACAGGTTGCCCAGAGAAGTTGTGGGTGTCCCATCCCTGAAAGTATTCAAGGTCACCTTGGACGGGGCTTGGAGCAGCAACAAAGGAGAAGCTTGATGGTAGAGAAACAAAGTCGGACTATAGAAGAAACTCGGATTGAAGTATAGGATCAAGTTTTCTCTCAGCTCTTGGGGTAAATTCAAAGTTGTACAAAATGACATTTATCTGTGCTATTCACTACTGTAACAGAAAGTTTCATGAAAACTGTACAGAAGATAGTAAATTTTAAAAGAGATAAGAATTACAGCATAAAATCCATGGGATAGGTTACAACATGAGACACTCTCTAAGAGAAAATCTCTTTGTTTCAGCACTTCATCGGGGTAAGATTTCATGAAGTGCCAAAGAAGGCGGCAAAATATCATTCGGGACATTATTTACTGGAATTCAGCCTGGCCATTAGTAGGAACTGCCTTTGAACATATCATGTAGATATACCACACACACTTTCCCTTCACTGAAAAATTACTGTTTACAACAAATAAGCAATTGACGATCAAAATTGATTGAAAGCATCTTAAACATGTCAAGTATTTCATTGTAGATGATCTGTGATCCAAATGCTTCTTCCACCTTCGAGAGGGACAGAAGAATTCTTCCATATCATGATGGTTTAAAATTGTATCAACCAATGTTTTCTGCTGAAAAGATATCATCTATTTTTTTCTATTTTTGGAAGAAAATATTCCTAGACATACAACAGGTGAGAACTAAGTAATTTTAAAGAAACAAATGAAATGAAAATATTCTGTAAATAGAATGAAATGAAAAGCTGTGTTTTAAATAGGAGCTAAATATTAAACAGAATTTTTGTACCAGGCATTTGAATTACTGCACCAGCTCTTTTGCCCATCAAGAGAGGCATTTAGCATTTCAGTCTTTTCCAAGGTGTTCATGATCTGCTATGCTGATCTCTGTGTGTGCCTAGGTGTGTGTGGAGGGGGGGGCATATGAAGGGGAGTGTGTATGTTTGCTTTACAATTGTTGTGGCAGATTCATGCCTCAGCTCCACATTTTGTTTTAAAAAGGTCACACCGAGTGGATATGAAGTTTACTATCAACAAGAGATCGATTCCCAAATCATCCATTTGACTCTCCCTTATAAATCATGTGCTTTGTTGCATATTTTATCAAATATACTTTCAAGCCAGATGGAGGAAGGAGGATGTGGGAATCCCTCCACCATCTTGCAACTTTTATGTAAGTAGGTTTTCAAGAAAATCATCATTTCTCTTTTAAATATGTCTGGAACAGGCATGATGGTAGTGTCAACCTGTTGGAGTTTTTGTTGCTGGAAGAAGTTGTACAAAAGGATTGGTTTTTACATTGACCAGTTACTGAATCAAGCGCAGGAATACATTGGAAATTTAGCTGGGGGTTCCTTTTCCCAGCAGACTACTTCTAGAACGAGCTTGTACACTGAAGCTGACTCTTTTGCTCTCTTTTTGTTTCTTTCCTATTTTCTTGGCTTCTTTGCCACTATCTAGACAATTTTGGAACTTTGTTCCCAACTAAAATGGTTTCAATAGTCTGATTGTGATCATACATTTTTACAAGGAATTTTTAAAATCTTTCCTCGAGTCCAGAAAGTCAAGGACTTAGATCTTTTTCTTCCCTTATCAATATTGCCATGAAATTGATAAATAAAGACCAACTCTTTATTTTTGTTTTTAACCCACGTAGATAATTCCCATCCATTAATCCATTTTGTGGACCAATAGCTGCCATTCTGATGGAAGCTGTCACTTCTTAACAATAGGCATTCTGTGACTATGTTGACTGCACTTTGGGTGAAGATCCTAACTGGTCTTAGATATACATAGGGAGAAATTTGCTCAGCCAGTGTCAGTCTTAAGCATGCGTATCAGAAGATCTTTCTAGAGCTGGGAATTTTCCCATGAAAGGGATTCAGTTAGGGAAGAGACACTTGTGCCAGAGTTTTACATTCTTCTTGAACACTGCTTAAGGAACTTAGATGCCATGTCCATTTGGATCTCTGTCTGCACAGAACTTTGTCATGCCAGCGCTTTGAAATGCATCTTGAAGAGAATTCACTAGCACAGAATGAAAGAGAGTGGAAGGGGTTGGTGGGGCTAACCAGGCCCAACCCCCCTGCCTAAACCAGGATACCTAGAGCCTCTTGCCCAGGATTCTATCTGGGTGTACTTTTAATGTCTTCAAAGATCCAGGCTCCACAATCTTTCTGGGCAGTCTGTGCCGTGGTTCAGTCACCCTGACAGTAAAGAAACATTTACTGATGTTCAAAGGCAATCTCCTGTATTTCAGTGTGTGCCCACTGCCTCTTGTCTTTTCCCTCAGCATCACTGAAAAGACACTGATTCCCTCCCCTTTGCACTATTGCTTCCATATGTATGTGTGATGCCATGTAGAGGTATGTCAAAAACCTCCCTGAAGCCCAGGCAGATAATATTCCCTTCATCTACCAGTCAAGTTGATTCATCAGAGGAGTTTAAAGTGATGTTCAGCATGAAATTCCCCTGAAAAATCATGCTAACTACATTATTTGGTCATCTGTCATGTGCCTGGCAAGGATTTCCAGGAAGAGCTGCTTCATCAACTTCCTGGGGATAAAAAAGAGGCTGGCTGGTTTGTACTATGGCGAGTCCTCTTAATTGCCTTTTTTGAAGATGGGTGTCATTTGCTAACATCCACTCTTTAGCTCCTCTTCTCATCTACACCTCGGCAAAAAGCTTTTCCACTATGTCTGGCTAGGAAAAACTGTGCCAGCACAGAAAACATCTCCCATCGTGTTCTAGAAGTTGCACGGATGTCTGCCAAGTGTTTGGCAGGAAGAAAAGAAAAGTTGTCCAAAACAGCTTCCAATCGAATGTTCCTGTGATTGGAAAAGTCAGGAGAGTGCAAAGGTACTGTTTTCTATCAGTTGGCAAGGTGCGCACACAATCCCAGTGTTGTACAGCTTGCTTCTTCACCTTCCCGAAGCTGCCGCTCTCGCCGGCTGCCGGAGCCCAAGAAGCGGCTTCGCGCAAAGACGATTGTGCCGCTCACAGTGCTCTCCTTAGCGCGGCTTCTGCCGAAAGACGCCCGGCAGCGGCTCTTACCTCCGGAGAGCATCCTACCTTCGTCTTTCGCGTCTTTTGTAGTCTACATCTTAGCAAAACGCTTCTCCACTAGGTCTGGCTAGGAAAAACTGTGCCAGCACAGAAAACATCTCCCATCGTGTTCTAGAAGTTGCACGGATGTCTGCCAAGTGTTTGGCAGGAAGAAAAGAAAAGTTGTCCAAAACAGCTTCCAATCGAATGTTCCTGTGATTGGAAAAGTCAGGAGAGTGCAAAGGTACTGTTTTCTATCAGTTGGCAAGGTGCGCACACAATCCCAGTGTTGTACAGCTTGCTTCTTCACCTTCCCGAAGCTGCCGCTCTCGCCGGCTGCCGGAGCCCAAGAAGCGGCTTCTTCGCGCAAAGACGATTGTGCCGCTCACAGTGCTCTCCTTAGCGCGGCTTCTGCCGAAAGACGCCCGGCAGCGGCTCTTACCTCCTGAGAGTGGCAGCTTCGGGAAGGTGAAGAAGCAAGCTGTACAACACTGGGATTGTGTGCGCACCTTGCCAACTGATAGAAAACAGTACCTTTGCACTCTCCTGACTTTTCCAATCACAGGAACATTCGATTGGAAGCTGTTTTGGACAACTTTTCTTTTCTTCCTCCCAAACACTTGGCAGACATATCTGCAACTTCTAGAAAACGATGGGAGATGTTTTCTGGGCTGGCACGGTTTTTCCTAGCCAGACATAGTGGAAAAGCGTTTTGCTAAGATGTAGACTACATAAGACGCGAAAGACGAAGGTAGGATGCTCTCCGGAGGTAAGAGCCGCTGCCGGGCGTCTTTCGGCAGAAGCCGCGCTAAGGAGAGCACTGTGAGCGGCACAATCGTCTTTGCGCGAAGAAGCCGCTTCTTGGGCTCCGGCAGCCGGCGAGAGCGGCAGCTTCGGGAAGGTGAAGAAGCAAGCTGTACAACACTGGGATTGTGTGCGCACCTTGCCAACTGATAGAAAACAGTACCTTTGCACTCTCCTGACTTTTCCAATCACAGGAACATTCGATTGGAAGCTGTTTTGGACAACTTTTCTTTTCTTCCTGCCAAACACTTGGCAGACATCCGTGCAACTTCTAGAACACGATGGGAGATGTTTTCTGTGCTGGCACAGTTTTTCCTAGCCAGACATAGTGGAAAAGCGTTTTGCTAAGATGTAGACTACAAAAGACGCGAAAGACGAAGGTAGGATGCTCTCCGGAGGTAAGAGCCGCTGCCGGGCGTCTTTCGGCAGAAGCCGCGCTAAGGAGAGCCCTGTGAGCGGCACAATCGTCTTTGCGCGAAGAAGCCGCTTCTTGGGCTCCGGCAGCCGGCGAGAGCGGCAGCTTCGGGAAGGTGAAGAAGCAAGCTGTACAACACTGGGATTGTGTGCGCACCTTGCCAACTGATAGAAAACAGTACCTTTGCACTCTCCTGACTTTTCCAATCACAGGAACATTCGATTGGAAGCTGTTTTGGACAACTTTTCTTTTCTTCCTGCCAAACACTTGGCAGACATCCGTGCAACTTCTAGAACACGATGGGAGATGTTTTCTGTGCTGGCACAGTTTTTCCTAGCCAGACATAGTGGAAAAGCGTTTTGCTAAGATGTAGACTACAAAAGACGCGAAAGACGAAGGTAGGATGCTCTCCGGAGGTAAGAGCCGCTGCCGGGCGTCTTTCGGCAGAAGCCGCGCTAAGGAGAGCACTGTGAGCGGCACAATCGTCTTTGCGCGAAGAAGCCGCTTCTTGGGCTCCGGCAGCCGGCGAGAGCGGCAGCTTCGGGAAGGTGAAGAAGCAAGCTGTACAACACTGGGATTGTGTGCGCACCTTGCCAACTGATAGAAAACAGTACCTTTGCACTCTCCTGACTTTTCCAATCACAGGAACATTCGATTGGAAGCTGTTTTGGACAACTTTTCTTTTCTTCCTGCCAAACACTTGGCAGACATCCGTGCAACTTCTAGAACACGATGGGAGATGTTTTCTGTGCTGGCACAGTTTTTCCTAGCCAGACATAGTGGAAAAGCGTTTTGCTAAGATGTAGACTACAAAAGACGCGAAAGACGAAGGTAGGATGCTCTCCGGAGGTAAGAGCCGCTGCCGGGCGTCTTTCGGCAGAAGCCGCGCTAAGGAGAGCACTGTGAGCGGCACAATCGTCTTTGCGCGAAGAAGCCGCTTCTTGGGCTCCGGCAGCCGGCGAGAGCGGCAGCTTCGGGAAGGTGAAGAAGCAAGCTGTACAACACTGGGATTGTGTGCGCACCTTGCCAACTGATAGAAAACAGTACCTTTGCACTCTCCTGACTTTTCCAATCACAGGAACATTCGATTGGAAGCTGTTTTGGACAACTTTTCTTTTCTTCCTGCCAAACACTTGGCAGACATCCGTGCAACTTCTAGAACACGATGGGAGATGTTTTCTGTGCTGGCACAGTTTTTCCTAGCCAGACATAGTGGAAAAGCGTTTTGCTAAGATGTAGACTACAAAAGACGCGAAAGACGAAGGTAGGATGCTCTCCGGAGGTAAGAGCCGCTGCCGGGCGTCTTTCGGCAGAAGCCGCGCTAAGGAGAGCACTGTGAGCGGCACAATCGTCTTTGCGCGAAGAAGCCGCTTCTTGGGCTCCGGCAGCCGGCGAGAGCGGCAGCTTCGGGAAGGTGAAGAAGCAAGCTGTACAACACTGGGATTGTGTGCGCACCTTGCCAACTGATAGAAAACAGTACCTTTGCACTCTCCTGACTTTTCCAATCACAGGAACATTCGATTGGAAGCTGTTTTGGACAACTTTTCTTTTCTTCCTGCCAAACACTTGGCAGACATCCGTGCAACTTCTAGAACACGATGGGAGATGTTTTCTGTGCTGGCACAGTTTTTCCTAGCCAGACATAGTGGAAAAGCTTTTTGCCGAGGTGTAGATGAGAAGAGGAGCTAAAGACGAAGGTAGGATGCTCTCCGGAGGTAAGAGCCGCTGCCGGGCGTCTTTCGGCAGAAGCCGCGCTAAGGAGAGCACTGTGAGCGGCACAATCGTCTTTGCGCGAAGAAGCCGCTTCTTGGGCTCCGGCAGCCGGCGAGAGCGGCAGCTTCGGGAAGGTGAAGAAGCAAGCTGTACAACACTGGGATTGTGTGCGCACCTTGCCAACTGATAGAAAACAGTACCTTTGCACTCTCCTGACTTTTCCAATCACAGGAACATTCGATTGGAAGCTGTTTTGGACAACTTTTCTTTTCTTCCTGCCAAACACTTGGCAGACATCCGTGCAACTTCTAGAACACGATGGGAGATGTTTTCTGTGCTGGCACAGTTTTTCCTAGCCAGACATAGTGGAAAAGCGTTTTGCTAAGATGTAGACGACAAGAGAGGCTAAAGAGTGGATGTTAGCAAATGACACCCATCTTCAAAAAAGGCAATTAAGAGGACTCGCCATAGTACAAACCAGCCAGCCTCTTTTTTATCCCCAGGAAGTTGATGAAGCAGCTCTTCCTGGAAATCCTTGCCAGGCACATGACAGATGACCAAATAATGTAGTTAGCATGATTTTTCAGGGGAATTTCATGCTGAACATCACTTTAAACTCCTCTGATGAATCAACTTGACTGGTAGATGAAGGGAATATTATCTGCCTGGGCTTCAGGGAGGTTTTTGACATACCTCTACATGGCATCACACATACATATGGAAGCAATAGTGCAAAGGGGAGGGAATCAGTGTCTTTTCAGTGATGCTGAGGGAAAAGACAAGAGGCAGTGGGCACACACTGAAATACAGGAGATTGCCTTTGAACATCAGTAAATGTTTCTTTACTGTCAGGGTGACTGAACCACGGCACAGACTGCCCAGAAAGATTGTGAAGCCTGGATCTTTGAAGACATTAAAAGTACACCCAGATAGAATCCTGGGCAAGAGGCTCTAGGTATCCTGGTTTAGGCAGGGGGGTTGGGCCTGGTTAGCCCCACCAACCCCTTCCACTCTCTTTCATTCTGTGCTAGTGAATTCTCTTCAAGATGCATTTCAAAGCACTGGCATGACAAAGTTCTGTGCAGACAGAGATCCAAATGGACATGGCATCTAAGTTCCTTAAGCAGTGTTCAAGAAGAATGTAAAACTCTGGCACAAGTGTCTCTTCCCTAACTGAATCCCTTTCATGGGAAAATTCCCAGCTCTAGAAAGATCTTCTGATACGCATGCTTAAGACTGACACTGGCTGAGCAAATTTCTCCCTATGTATATCTAAGACCAGTTAGGATCTTCACCCAAAGTGCAGTCAACATAGTCACAGAATGCCTATTGTTAAGAAGTGACAGCTTCCATCAGAATGGCAGCTATTGGTCCACAAAATGGATTAATGGATGGGAATTATCTACGTGGGTTAAAAACAAAAATAAAGAGTTGGTCTTTATTTATCAATTTCATGGCAATATTGATAAGGGAAGAAAAAGATCTAAGTCCTTGACTTTCTGGACTCGAGGAAAGATTTTAAAAATTCCTTGTAAAAATGTATGATCACAATCAGACTATTGAAACCATTTTAGTTGGGAACAAAGTTCCAAAATTGTCTAGATAGTGGCAAAGAAGCCAAGAAAATAGGAAAGAAACAAAAAGAGAGCAAAAGAGTCAGCTTCAGTGTACAAGCTCGTTCTAGAAGTAGTCTGCTGGGAAAAGGAACCCCCAGCTAAATTTCCAATGTATTCCTGCGCTTGATTCAGTAACTGGTCAATGTAAAAACCAATCCTTTTGTACAACTTCTTCCAGCAACAAAAACTCCAACAGGTTGACACTACCATCATGCCTGTTCCAGACATATTTAAAAGAGAAATGATGATTTTCTTGAAAACCTACTTACATAAAAGTTGCAAGATGGTGGAGGGATTCCCACATCCTCCTTCCTCCATCTGGCTTGAAAGTATATTTGATAAAATATGCAACAAAGCACATGATTTATAAGGGAGAGTCAAATGGATGATTTGGGAATCGATCTCTTGTTGATAGTAAACTTCATATCCACTCGGTGTGACCTTTTTAAAACAAAATGTGGAGCTGAGGCATGAATCTGCCACAACAATTGTAAAGCAAACATACACACTCCCCTTCATATGCCCCCCCCTCCACACACACCTAGGCACACACAGAGATCAGCATAGCAGATCATGAACACCTTGGAAAAGACTGAAATGCTAAATGCCTCTCTTGATGGGCAAAAGAGCTGGTGCAGTAATTCAAATGCCTGGTACAAAAATTCTGTTTAATATTTAGCTCCTATTTAAAACACAGCTTTTCATTTCATTCTATTTACAGAATATTTTCATTTCATTTGTTTCTTTAAAATTACTTAGTTCTCACCTGTTGTATGTCTAGGAATATTTTCTTCCAAAAATAGAAAAAAATAGATGATATCTTTTCAGCAGAAAACATTGGTTGATACAATTTTAAACCATCATGATATGGAAGAATTCTTCTGTCCCTCTCGAAGGTGGAAGAAGCATTTGGATCACAGATCATCTACAATGAAATACTTGACATGTTTAAGATGCTTTCAATCAATTTTGATCGTCAATTGCTTATTTGTTGTAAACAGTAATTTTTCAGTGAAGGGAAAGCGTGTGTGGTATATCTACATGATATGTTCAAAGGCAGTTCCTACTAATGGCCAGGCTGAATTCCAGTAAATAATGTCCCGAATGATATTTTGCCGCCTTCTTTGGCACTTCATGAAATCTTACCCCGATGAAGTGCTGAAACAAAGAGATTTTCTCTTAGAGAGTGTCTCATGTTGTAACCTATCCCATGGATTTTATGCTGTAATTCTTATCTCTTTTAAAATTTACTATCTTCTGTACAGTTTTCATGAAACTTTCTGTTACAGTAGTGAATAGCACAGATAAATGTCATTTTGTACAACTTTGAATTTACCCCAAGAGCTGAGAGAAAACTTGATCCTATACTTCAATCCGAGTTTCTTCTATAGTCCAACTTTGTTTCTCTACCATCAAGCTTCTCCTTTGTTGCTGCTCCAAGCCCCGTCCAAGGTGACCTTGAATACTTTCAGGGATGGGACACCCACAACTTCTCTGGGCAACCTGTTCCAGTGTTCCAGCACTCCCACAGTAAAAAAGGCCTTCCTTTCATCTAATATGTGTAGGAAATCATAAATCTAGGCATAGAAGCTTGGAGTGCAAATTTGAAATTCTTTGGATTTGAAGCACATTTTATATGAATACTGACTTACAGATGACTAAAAGATGTTGATGGGCATTTGAGCTGACAAGTTTTGAAAAAGTGCACGGAAATTAAAATTGAAACCACTAAAATTAAAAACTCCTTGCCATTTTCTTTTTCCTCTCCTATTCAAAATTGCATATGTCAGATATCAGTGCTTCATGCAAACCTCTCAGATGCTCTCAGAGAAAAAGCTTTTCTTTCAGACTAAGTTGCGGTTGACGTAGAACACTAGCAGGAGTGAAAGATTTTCTGGGCATTGGGGCAGCACGTTCTCCTTGGATTTGTGTGCAGAATGCATTTTATCCAAACTGGAAAATAGATCCTAGCTCTGTTCTATTCATCATTCTTACTTCATCAGGCCAGAAGATTCTGTGAAAAGTAGCCTGTGGACCTTGAAGACAGCGCATGTGAACCAGATGAGAGGTGATAGAGAAGTTGAGGGAGAGAAGAAAGAGCATGAGGCTGAAACCAGAAAGTATTTCTCCACGTGATCATGGAAGATTGCAGGAGCCACTTGGTACTATCAAACCAGCCCGACTTGGCACTGGTGCCACTATGGGTCTGGGAGCCATGTTGCATATCGTGCATTTTAAGGAGCCAGCTGGCCACACACAGCCATATGCCCCCAAACACAAACCAAGCCCTTTTCTCTGGCAAACAAAACTCAGCTGCCCTGCTTCTGGATGGCAGATTGCAGGAGCCACTTGGTACTATCAAACCAGCCCAACTTGGCACTGGTGCCACCTTGGCTCTGGGAACCATCCTGCCTATTGTAGCTTTTCAGGAGCCAGCCGGTCACTCCCAGCCATAGGCCCCCAAACAGAAACCTCGGCCCGTTTCCCTGGCAAACGAAAGTAAGCTGCCCCGCTTCTGGATGGCAGATTGCAGGAGCTACTTAGTACTATCAAATCAGCCCGACTTGGCACAGGTGCCACCTTGGATCTGGGAACCATCCTGTGTATCGTGGATTTTCAGGGGCCAGCCGGCCACTCTCAGCCATATGCCCCCAAACACAAACCACGGACCTTTACTCTGGCAAACAAAAATCAGCTGCCCCACTTCTGGATGGCAGATTGCAGGAGCCACTTGGGACTATCACACCAGCACAACATGGCACTGCTGCCACCTTGGATCTGGGAACAATCCTGCGTATCGTACATATTCAGGAACCAGCCGAACACTCCCAGCCACAGGCCCCCAAACACAAACAACGGCCCATTTCCCTGGCAAACAAAACTCAGCTGCCCCGCTTCTGGTGTGGCAGTTTGCAGGAGCCACTTGGGACTATCAAAGCAGCCCGACTTGGTAATGGTACCATCTTGGATCTGGGAACCATCCGGCGTATCGTGGATTTTCAGGGGCCAGCCGGTCATTCCCAGCCATATGCTCCCAAACACAAACCTCGGCCCTTTTCTCTGGCAAACAAAACTCAACTGCCCCTCTTCTGGATGGCAAATTGCAGGACGCACTTGGTACTACAAAAAGAGCCCGACTTGGCAGTGGTGCCACCTTGGCTCTGGGAACCATCCTGCGTATCGAGCATTTTAAGGAGCCAGCCGGCAATTCCCAGCCGTATGCCCCAAAAAGAAACCACGGACCTTTTCTCTGGCAAAAAAAACTCAGCTGTCCCGCTTCTGGATGGCAGATTGCAGGAGTCACTTTGAACCATACAACCAGCCTTACTTGGCACTGGTGCCACCTTGGATCTGGGAACCATCCTGCCTATCGTTGATTTTCAGGGGCCAGCCTACCACTCTCGGCCATAGGCCCCCAAACACAAACCACAGCCCTTTTCTCTAGCAAACAAAATTTAGCTGCCCCGCTTCTGGATGGCAAATTGCAGGAGCCACTGGGTACTACAAAAACAGCCCGACTTGGCACTGGTGCCACCTTGCGTCTGGTTACCATGCGGCGTATCGTGCATTTTAAGGAGCCAGGTGGCCACTCCCAGCCATATGCCCCCAAACACAACCCACGGCCCTTTTCTCTGGCAAACAAAACTCAGCTGCCCCGCTTCTGGATGGCAGAGTGCAGGAGACACTTGGTACTATCAAACCAGCCCGACTTGGCACTGGTGCCACCTTTGGTCTGGGAACCACCCTGCGTATTGTGGATTGTCAGGAGACAGCCGACCACTCTCGGCCACAGACCCCAATCAAAAACAAAGGTCCGTTTCCCTGGCAAAAAAAACTCAGCTGCCCCGCTTCTGGATGGGAGATTGCAGGAGGCACTTGACACTGTCAAACGAGCCCCACTTTGTACTGGTGCCACCTTGGGTCTGGGAACCATGCTGCGTATCGTGGATTTTCAGGAGCCAGCCGGCCACTGCCAGCCACAGGCCCCCAAACAAAAACCACAGCCTTTTTCTCTGGCAAACAAAACTCAGCTGCCCCGCTTCTGGATGGCAGATTGCAGGAGCCACTTGGTACTATCAAACCAGCCCGACTTGGCACTGGTGCCACCTCTGGTCTGGGAACCATCCTGCCTATTGTGGATTTTAAGGAGCCAGCCGGCTACTCCCAGCCACAGGCCCCCAACAAAAACCACGGCCCTTTTTTCTCGCAAACAAAACTTAGCTGCCTCACTTCTGGATGGCAGATTGCAGGAGTCACTTGGTGTAATCAAACCAGCCCGACTTGGCACTGGTGCCACCTTGGGTCTGGGAACCATCCTGCGTATCGTGGATTCTAAGGAGCCAGCCGGCCACTCCCAGCCACAGGCCCCCAAACAAAATCAACGGCGCTGTTCCCTGGAAAACAAAACACGCCTGCCAACTTTTTGATGGAGTTTGCAGGAGCCACTTGGTACTATCAAACCAGCCCAACTTGGCACTGGTGCCACCATGGGTCTGGTAAACATCCTGCGTATCGTGGATTCTTAGGAGCCAGCCGGCCACTCCTAGCCACAGGCCCCCAAACAAAAACCTAGGCCTATTTCTCTGGCAAACAAAAGTAAGCTGCCCCGCTTCTGGATGGCAGATTGCAGGAGACACTTGGGACTATCAAACCAGCCCAACTTGGCACTGGTGCCACCTTGGATCTGGGAACCATGTTGTGTATCGTGGATTTTCAGGGGCCAGCCGGCCACTCTCAGCCATATGCCCCCAAACAGAAACCTCGGCCCGTTTCTCTGGCAAACAAAACTCAACTGCCCCTCTTCTGGATGGCAAATTGCAAGATGAACTTGATACTAAAACCGCAGGCCGACTTGGTAGTGGTGAAACCTTGGGCCTGGGAACCATCATGCGTATCGAGCATTTTAAGGAGCCAGCCGGCCACTCCCAGCAATATGCCCCCAAAAACAATCCACGGAATTTTTCTCTGGCAAACAAAAATCAGCTGCCCCACTTCTGGATGGCAGATTGCAGGAGCCACTTTGACCCATCAAACCAGCCCGACTTGGCACTGGTGCCACCTTGCATCCTGGAACCATGCTGCCTAGCGTGGATTTTCAGGGGCCAGCCGGCCACTCTCAGCTATATGCCCCCAAACAAAACCCACGGCCCGTTTCCCTGGCAAACAAAAGGAAGCTGCCCCGCTTCTGCATGGCAGATTGCAGGACGCACTTGGTAGTATCAAACCAGCCCGACTTGGCACTGGTGCCACCTTGGGTCTGGGAACCATCCTGCGTATCGTGGATTCTAAGGAGCCAGCCGGCCACTCCCAGCCACAGGCCCCCAAATACAAACAACGGCGCTTTTCCCTGGAAAACAAAACTCGCCTGCCAACTTTTTGATGGCAGATTGCAGGAGCAACTTGGTACTATCAAACCAGCCCAACTTGGCACTGGTGCCACCATGGGTCTGGTAACCATCCTGCCTATTGTAGCTTTCCCGGAGCCAGCCGGTCACTCCCAGCCATAGGCCCTGAGACACAAACCTCGGCCCGTTTCCCTGGCAAACAAAAGTAAGCTGCCCCGCTTCTGGATGGCAGATTGGAGGAGCCACTTGGTGCTATCAAACCAGCCCGACTTGGCACTGGTGCCACCTTGGGTCTGGGAACCATGCTGCGTATCGCAGATTCTAAGGCGCCAGTCGGCCACTCCCAGCCACAAGACCCCAAACACAAACAACGGCGCTTTTCTCTGGCAAACAAAACTCAACTGCCCCTCTTCTGGATGGCAAATTGCAGGACGCACTTGGTACTATCAAACCAGCACGACTTGGCACTGGTGCCACCTTGGGTCTGGGAACCATCCTGCGTATTGTGGATTGTCAGGAGCCAGCTGGACACTCTCGGCCACAGACCCCAATCAAAAACAACGGCCCGTTTCACGGGCAAACAAAACTCAGCTGCCCCGCTTCTGGATGGGAGATTGCAGGAGGCACTTGACACTGTGAAACCAGCCCCACTTGGCACTGGTGCCACCTTGGGTCTGGGAACCATGCTGAGTATCATGGATTTTCAGGAGCCAGCCGGCCACTCCCAGCCATAGGCCCCCAAACAAAAACCACAGCCTTTTTCTCTGGCAAACAAAATTCAGCTGCCCCGCTTCTGGATGGCAGATTGCAGGAGCCACTTGGGACTATCACACCAGCACAACATGGCACTGGTGCCACCTTGGATCTGGGAATCATCCTTCCTATCGTGGATTTTCAGGGGCCGGCAGGTCACTCTCAGCCATAGGCCCCAAACACCAACCTCGGCCCGTTTCCCTGGCAAACAAAAGTAAGCTGCCCCGCTTCTGGATGGCAGAATGCAGGAGCCACTTGGTACTATCAAACCAGCCCAACTTGGAACTGGTGCCACCTTGGGTCTGGGAACCATCCTGCATATTGTGGATTGTCAGGAGCCAGCTGAACATTCTCGGCCACAGACCCCAATCAAAAACAACGGCCCGTTTCACAGGCAAACAAAACTCAGCTGCCCCGCTTCTGGATGGGAGATTGCAGGAGGCACTTGACACTGTGAAACCAGCCCCACTTGGCACTGGTGCCACCTTGGGTCTGGGAACCATGCTGCGTATCATGGATTTTCAGGAGCCAGCCGGCCACTCCCAGCCATAGGCCCCCAAACAAAATCCACAGCCTTTTTCTCTGGCAAACACAATTCAGCTGCCCCACTTCTGGATGGCAGATTGCAGGAGCCACTTGGGACTATCACACCAGCACAACATGGCACTGGTGCCACCTTGGATATGGGAACCATCCTTCCTATCGTGGATTTTCAGGGGCCAGCCGGTCACTCTCAGCCATAGGCCCCAAACACAAACCACGGCCCTTTTCTCTGGAAAACAAAACTCAACTGCCCCTCTTCTGGATGGCAGATTGCAGGAGCCACTGGGTACTATGAAACTAGTCCTACTTGGCACTGGTGCCACCTTGGGTCTGGGAACCATGCTGCGTATCATGGATTTTCAGGAGCCAGCCGTCCACTGCCAGCCACAGGCCCCGAAACACAAACAACAGCCTTTTTCTCTGGCAAACAAAATTCAGCTGCCCCGCTTCTGGATGGCAGATTGCAGGAACCACTTGGTACTAACAAACCAGCCCGACTTGGCACTGGTGCCACCTTGGGTCTGGGAACCATCCTGCGTATCGTGGATTCTAAGGAGCCAGCTGGCCACTCCCAGCCACAGGCCCCAAAATACACACAACGGCGCTTTTCCCTGGAAAACAAAACTCGCCTGCCAACTTTTTGATGGCAGATTGCAGGAGCCACTTGGTACTATCAAACCAGCCCAACTTGACACTGGTGCCACCATGGGTCTGGTCACCATCCTGCCTATCGTAGCTTTTCAGGAGCCAGCCGGTCACTCCCAGCCATAGGCCCCCAGAAAAAAACCTCGGTCCGTTTCCCTGGAAAACAAAAGTAAGCTGCCCCGCTTCTGGATGGCAGATTGCAGGAGCCACTTGGTGCTATCAAACCAGCCCGACTTGGCACTGGTGCCACCTTGGGTCTGGGAACCATCCTGCGTATCCTGTGTTCTAAGGAGCCAGCCGGCCACTCCCAGCCACAGTCCCCCAAACACAAACAACGGCGCATTTCCCTGGAAAACAAAACTGACCTGCCAACTTTTTGATGGCAGATTGCAGGAGCAACTTGGTACTATCAAACCAGCCCAACTTGGCACTGGTGCCACCATGGGTCTGGTCACCATCCTGCCTATCGTAGCTTTTCAGGAGCCAGCCGGTCACTCCCAGCCATAGGTCCCCAGACAAATACCTCGGCCCGTTTCCCTGGCAAACAAAAGTAAGCTGCCCCGCTTCTGGATGGCAGATTGCAGGAGCCACTTGGTGCTATCAAACCAGCCCGACTTGGCACTGGTACCACCTTGGGTCTGGGAACCATCCTGCCTATCGTGGATTTTAAGGAGCCAGCCGGCTACTCCCAGCCACAGGCCCCCAACAAAAACCACGGCCCTTTTTTCTGGCAAACAAAACTTAGCTGCCTCACTTATGGATGGCAGATTGCAGGAGCCACTTGGTGTAATCAAACCAGCCCGACTTGGCACTGGTGTCACCTTGGGTCTGGGAACCATCCTGCGTATCGTGGATTCTAAGGAGCCAGCTGGCCACTCCCAGCCACAGGCCCCCAAACAAAATCAACGGCGCTGTTCCCTGGAAAACAAAACACGCCTGCCAACTTTTTGATGGAGTTTGCAGGAGCCACTTGGTACTATCAAACCAGCCCAAATTGGCACTGGTGCCACCATGGGTCTGGTAAACATCCTGCGTATCGTGGATTCTTAGGAGCCAGCAGGCCACTCCTAGCCACAGGCCCCCAAACAAAAACCTAGGCCTATTTCTCTGGCAAACAAAAGTAAGCTGCCCCGCTTCTGGATGGCAGATTGCCGGAGACACTTGGGACTATCAAACCAGCCCAACTTGGCACTGGTGCCACCTTGGATCTGGGAACCATGTTGTGTATCGTGGATTTTCAGGGGCCACCCGGCCACTCTCAGCCATATGTCCCCAAACAGAAACCTCGGCCCGTTTCTCTGGCAAACAAAACTCAACTGCCCCTCTTCTGGATGGCAAATTGCAGGGTGAACTTGATACTAAAACCGCAGGCCGACTTGGTAGTGGTGACACCTTGGGCCTGGGAACCATCATGCGTATCGAGCATTTTAAGGAGCCAGCCGGCCACTCCCAGCAATATGCCCCCAAAAACAATCCACGGAATTTTTCTCTGGCAAACAAAAATCAGCTGCCCCGCTTCTGGATGGCAGATTGCAGGAGCCACTTTGCACCATCAAACCAGCCCGACTTGGCACTGGTGCCACCTTGCATCTGGGAACCATGCTGCCTAGCGTGGATTTTCAGGGGCCAGCGGGCCACTCTCAGCTATATGCCCCCAAACAAAACCCACGGCCCGTTTCCCTGGCAAACAAAAGTAAGCTGCCCTGCTTCTGGATGGCAGATTGCAGGAACCACTTGGTAGTATCAAACCAGCCCGACTTGGCACTGGTGCCACCTTGGGTCTGGGAACCATCCTGCGTATCGTGGATTCTAAGGAGCCAGCCGGCCACTCCCAGCCACAGGCCCCCAAACACAAACAACGGCGCTTTTCCCTGGAAAACAAAACTCGCCTGCCAAGTTTTTGATGGCAGATTGCAGGAGGAACTTGGTACTATCAAACCAGCCCAACTTGGCACTGGTGCCACCATGGGTCTGGTCACCATCCTGCCTATTGTAGCTTTCCAGGAGCCAGCCGGTCACTCCCAGCCATAGGCCCCCAAACACAAACCTCGGCCCGTTTCCCTGGCAAACAAAAGTAAGCTGCCCCGCTTCTGGATGGCAGATTGCAGGAGCCACTTGGTACTATCAAACCAGCCCAACTTGGAACTGGTTCCACCTTGGGTCTGGGAACCATGCTGCGTATCGCAGATTCCAAGGCGCCAGTCGGCCACTCCCAGCCACAAGCCCCCAAACACAAACAACGGCGCTTTTCTCTGGCAAACAAAACTCAACTGCCCCTCTTCTGGATGGCAAATTGCAGGACGCACTTGGTACTATAAAAACAACCCGACTTGGCACTGGTGCCACCTTGGGTCTGGGAACCATCCTGCGTATCGATCTTTTTAATGAGACAGCCGGCCACTCCCAGCCATATGCCCCCAAACACAACCCACGGCCCTTTCCTCTGGCAAACAAAACTCAGCTGCACCGCTTCTGGATGGCAGATTGCAGGAGCCACTTGGTACTATCAAACCAGCAAGACTTGGCACTGGTGCCACCTTGGGTCTGGGAACCATCCTGCATATTGTGGATTGTCAGGAGCCAGCTGAACATTCTCGGCCACAGACCCCAATCAAAAACAACGGCCCGTTTCACAGGCAAACAAAACTCAGCTGCCCCGCTTCTGGATGGGAGATTGCAGGAGGCACTTGACACTGTGAAACCAGCCCCACTTGGCACTGGTGCCACCTTGGGTCTGGGAACCATGCTGCGTATCATGGATTTTCAGGAGCCAGCCGGCCACTCCCAGCCATAGGCCCCCAAACAAAAACCACAGCCTTTTTCTCTGGCAAACAAAATTCAGCTGCCCCACTTCTGGATGGCAGATTGCAGGAGCCACTTGGGACTATCACACCAGCACAACATGGCACTGCTGCCACCTTGGATCTGGGAACCATCCTTCCTATCGTGGATTTTCAGGGGCCAGCCGGTCACTCTCAGCCATAGGCCCCAAACACAAACCACGGCCCTTTTCTCTGGAAAACAAAACTCAACTGCCCCTCTTCTGGATGGCAGATTGCAGGAGCCACTGGGTACTATGAAACTAGTCCTACTTGGCACTGGTGCCACCTTGGGTCTGGGAACCATGCTGCGTATCATGGATTTTCAGGAGCCAGCCGTCCACTGCCAGCCACAGGCCCCGAAACACAAACAACAGCCTTTTTCTCTGGCAAACAAAATTCAGCTGCCCCGCTTCTGGATGGCAGATTGCAGGAACCACTTGGTACTAACAAACCAGCCCGACTTGGCACTGGTGCCACCTTGGGTCTGGGAACCATCCTGCGTATCGTGGATTCTAAGGAGCCAGCTGGCCACTCCCAGCCACAGGCCCCAAAATACACACAACGGCGCTTTTCCCTGGAAAACAAAACTCGCCTGCCAACTTTTTGATGGCAGATTGCAGGAGCCACTTGGTACTATCAAACCAGCCCAACTTGGCACTGGTGCCACCATGGGTCTGGTCACCATCCTGCCTAACGTAGCTTTTCAGGAGCCAGGCGGTCACTCCCAGCCATAGGCCCCCAGAAAAAAACCTCGGTCCGTTTCCCTGGAAAACAAAAGTAAGCTGCCCCGCTTCTGGATGGCAGATTGCAGGAGCCACTTGGTGCTATCAAACCAGCCCGACTTGGCACTGGTGCCACCTTGGGTCTGGGAACCATCCTGCGTATCCTGTGTTCTAAGGAGCCAGCCGGCCACTCCCAGCCACAGTCCCCCAAACACAAACAACGGCGCTTTTCCCTGGAAAACAAAACTGACCTGCCAACTTTTTGATGGCAGATTGCAGGAGCAACTTGGTACTATCAAACCAGCCCAACTTGGCACTGGTGCCACCATGGGTCTGGTCACCATCCTGCCTATCGTAGCTTTTCAGGAGCCAGCCGGTCACTCCCAGCCATAGGTCCCCTGAGAAAAACCTCGGCCCGTTTCCCTGGCAAACAAAAGTAAGCTGCCCCGCTTCTGGATGGCAGATTGCAGGAGCCACTTCGTACAATCAAACCAGCCCAACTTGACACTGGTGCCACCTTGGCTCTGAGAACCATGCTGCGTAACCCGGATTCTAAGACGACAGGCAGCCACTGCCAGCCACAGGCCTCCAAACAAAATCAACGGCGCTTTTCCCTGGAAAACAAAACTCGCCTGACAACTTTTAGATGGCAGATTGCAGGAGCCAGTTGGTACCATCAAACCAGCCCAACTTGGCACTGGTGCCACCTTGGGTCTGGGAATCATCCTGCCTATTGTTGCTTTTCAGGAGCCAGCCGGTCACTTCTAGCCCTAGGCCCCCAGTCATAAACCTCGGCCCGTTTCCCTGGCACACAAATGTAAGCTACCCCGCTTCAGGATGGCAGATTGCAGGAGCCACTTTTCACCATCAAACCAGCCCGACGTGGCACTGGTGCCACCTTGGGTCTGGGAACCATCCTGCGTATCGTGTGTTCTAAGGAGCCAGCCGGCCACTCCCAGCCACAGTCCCCCAAACACAAACAACGGCGCTTTTCCCTGGAAAACAAAACTGGCCTGCCAACTTTTTGATGGCAGATTGCAGGAGCCACTTGGTACTATCAAACCAGCCCAACTTGGCACTGGTGCCACCATGGGTCTGGTCACCATCCTGCCTATCGTAGCTTTTCAGGAGCCAGGCGGTCACTCCCAGCCATAGGCCCCCAGACACAAACCTCGGCCCGTTTCCCTGGCAAACAAAAGTAAGCTGCCCTGCTTCTGCATGGCAGATTGCAGGTGCTATTTAGTACTATCAAACCAGCCCGACTTGGCACTGGTGCCACCTCTGGTCTGGGAACCATCCTGCCTATCGTGGATTTTCAGGCGCCAGACGGCCACTATCAGCCATATGCCCCCAAAAACAAACCCCGGCCCTTTTCTCTGGTAAACAAAACTCACCTGCCCCTCTTCTGGATGGCAAATTTTAGGACGCACTTTGTACTACAAAAACCGCCCGACTTGGCACTGGTGCCACCTTGGGTCAGGGAACCATCCTGCCTATCGTAGCTTTTCAGGAGCCAGCCGGTCACTCCCAGCCATAGGTCCCCAGACAAATACCTCGGCCCGTTTCCCTGGCAAACAAAAGTAAGCTGCCCCGCTTCTGGATGGCAGATTGCAGGAGCCACTTAGTACTATCAAACCAGCCCAACTTGACACTGGTGCCACCTTGGCTCTGGGAACCATGCTGCGTAACCCGGATTCTAAGACGACAGGCAGCCACTGCCAGCCACAGGCCTCCAAACAAAATCAACGGCGCTTTTCCCTGGAAAACAAAACTCGCCTGACAACTTTTAGATGGCAGATTGCAGGAGCCAGTTGGTACCATCAAACCAGCCCAACTTGGCACTGGTGCCACCTTGGGTCTGGGAATCATCCTGCCTAATGTTGCTTTTCAGGAGCCAGCCGGTCACTTCTAGCCCTAGGCCCCCAGTCACAAACCTCGGCCCGTTTCCCTGGCACACAAATGTAAGCTACCCCGCTTCAGGATGGCAGATTGCAGGAGCCACTTTTCACCATCAAACCAGCCCGACGTGGCACTGGTGCCACCTTGGGTCTGGGAACCATCCTGCGTATCGTGTGTTCTAAGGAGCCAGCCGGCCACTCCCAGCCACAGTCCCCCAAACACAAACAACGGCGCTTTTCCCTGGAAAACAAAACTGGCCTGCCAACTTTTTGATGGCAGATTGCAGGAGCCACTTGGTACTATCAAACCAGCCCAACTTGGCACTGGTGCCACCATGGGTCTGGTCACCATCCTGCCTATCGTAGCTTTTCAGGAGCCAGGCGGTCACTCCCAGCCATAGGCCCCCAGACACAAACCTCGGCCCGTTTCCCTGGCAAACAAAAGTAAGCTGCCCCGCTTCTGCATGGCAGATTGCAGGTGCTATTTAGTACTATCAAACCAGCCCGACTTGGCACTGGTGCCACCTCTGGTCTGGGAACCATCCTGCCTATCGTGGATTTTCAGGGGCCAGACGGCCACTATCAGCCATATGCCCCCAAAAACAAACCACGGCCCTTTTCTCTGGTAAACAAAACTCAACTGCCCCTCTTCTGGATGGCAAATTTTAGGACGCACTTTGTACTACGAAAACCGCCCGACTTGGCACTGGTGCCACCTTGGGTCAGGGAACCATCCTGCCTATCGTAGCTTTTCAGGAGCCAGCCGGTCACTCCCAGCCATAGGTCCCCAGACAAATACCTCGGCCCGTTTCCCTGGCAAACAAAAGTAAGCTGCCCCGCTTCTGGATGGCAGATTGCAGGAGCCACTTGGTACTATCAAACCAGCCCAACTTGACACTGGTGCCACCTTGGCTCTGGGAACCATGCTGCGTAACCCGGATTCTAAGACGACAGGCAGCCACTGCCAGCCACAGGCCTCCAAACAAAATCAACGGCGCTTTTCCCTGGAAAACAAAACTCGCCTGACAACTTTTAGATGGCAGATTGCAGGAGCCAGTTGGTACCATCAAACCAGCCCAACTTGGCACTGGTGCCACCTTGGGTCTGGGAACCATCCTGCGTATCGATCTTTTTAATGAGACAGCCGGCCACTCCCAGCCATATGCCCCCAAACACAACCCACGGCCCTTTCCTCTGGCAAACAAAACTCAGCTGCACCGCTTCTGGATGGCAGATTGCAGGAGCCACTTGGTACTATCAAACCAGCAAGACTTGGCACTGGTGCCACCTTGGGTCTGGGAACCATCCTGCATATTGTGGATTGTCAGGAGCCAGCTGAACATTCTCGGCCACAGACCCCAATCAAAAACAACGGCCCGTTTCACAGGCAAACAAAACTCAGCTGCCCCGCTTCTGGATGGGAGATTGCAGGAGGCACTTGACACTGTGAAACCAGCCCCACTTGGCACTGGTGCCACCTTGGGTCTGGGAACCATGCTGCGTATCATGGATTTTCAGGAGCCAGCCGGCCACTCCCAGCCATAGGCCCCCAAACAAAAACCACAGCCTTTTTCTCTGGCAAACAAAATTCAGCTGCCCCACTTCTGGATGGCAGATTGCAGGAGCCACTTGGGACTATCACACCAGCACAACATGGCACTGCTGCCACCTTGGATCTGGGAACCATCCTTCCTATCGTGGATTTTCAGGGGCCAGCCGGTCACTCTCAGCCATAGGCCCCAAACACAAACCACGGCCCTTTTCTCTGGAAAACAAAACTCAACTGCCCCTCTTCTGGATGGCAGATTGCAGGAGCCACTGGGTACTATGAAACTAGTCCTACTTGGCACTGGTGCCACCTTGGGTCTGGGAACCATGCTGCGTATCATGGATTTTCAGGAGCCAGCCGTCCACTGCCAGCCACAGGCCCCGAAACACAAACAACAGCCTTTTTCTCTGGCAAACAAAATTCAGCTGCCCCGCTTCTGGATGGCAGATTGCAGGAACCACTTGGTACTAACAAACCAGCCCGACTTGGCACTGGTGCCACCTTGGGTCTGGGAACCATCCTGCGTATCGTGGATTCTAAGGAGCCAGCTGGCCACTCCCAGCCACAGGCCCCAAAATACACACAACGGCGCTTTTCCCTGGAAAACAAAACTCGCCTGCCAACTTTTTGATGGCAGATTGCAGGAGCCACTTGGTACTATCAAACCAGCCCAACTTGGCACTGGTGCCACCATGGGTCTGGTCACCATCCTGCCTAACGTAGCTTTTCAGGAGCCAGGCGGTCACTCCCAGCCATAGGCCCCCAGAAAAAAACCTCGGTCCGTTTCCCTGGAAAACAAAAGTAAGCTGCCCCGCTTCTGGATGGCAGATTGCAGGAGCCACTTGGTGCTATCAAACCAGCCCGACTTGGCACTGGTGCCACCTTGGGTCTGGGAACCATCCTGCGTATCCTGTGTTCTAAGGAGCCAGCCGGCCACTCCCAGCCACAGTCCCCCAAACACAAACAACGGCGCTTTTCCCTGGAAAACAAAACTGACCTGCCAACTTTTTGATGGCAGATTGCAGGAGCAACTTGGTACTATCAAACCAGCCCAACTTGGCACTGGTGCCACCATGGGTCTGGTCACCATCCTGCCTATCGTAGCTTTTCAGGAGCCAGCCGGTCACTCCCAGCCATAGGTCCCCTGAGAAAAACCTCGGCCCGTTTCCCTGGCAAACAAAAGTAAGCTGCCCCGCTTCTGGATGGCAGATTGCAGGAGCCACTTCGTACAATCAAACCAGCCCAACTTGACACTGGTGCCACCTTGGCTCTGAGAACCATGCTGCGTAACCCGGATTCTAAGACGACAGGCAGCCACTGCCAGCCACAGGCCTCCAAACAAAATCAACGGCGCTTTTCCCTGGAAAACAAAACTCGCCTGACAACTTTTAGATGGCAGATTGCAGGAGCCAGTTGGTACCATCAAACCAGCCCAACTTGGCACTGGTGCCACCTTGGGTCTGGGAATCATCCTGCCTAATGTTGCTTTTCAGGAGCCAGCCGGTCACTTCTAGCCCTAGGCCCCCAGTCATAAACCTCGGCCCGTTTCCCTGGCACACAAATGTAAGCTACCCCGCTTCAGGATGGCAGATTGCAGGAGCCACTTTTCACCATCAAACCAGCCCGACGTGGCACTGGTGCCACCTTGGGTCTGGGAACCATCCTGCGTATCGTGTGTTCTAAGGAGCCAGCCGGCCACTCCCAGCCACAGTCCCCCAAACACAAACAACGGCGCTTTTCCCTGGAAAACAAAACTGGCCTGCCAACTTTTTGATGGCAGATTGCAGGAGCCACTTGGTACTATCAAACCAGCCCAACTTGGCACTGGTGCCACCATGGGTCTGGTCACCATCCTGCCTATCGTAGCTTTTCAGGAGCCAGCCGGTCACTCCCAGCCATAGGCCCCCAGACACAAACCTCGGCCCGTTTCCCTGGCAAACAAAAGTAAGCTGCCCCGCTTCTGCATGGCAGATTGCAGGTGCTATTTAGTACTATCAAACCAGCCCGACTTGGCACTGGTGCCACCTCTGGTCTGGGAACCATCCTGCCTATCGTGGATTTTCAGGCGCCAGACGGCCACTATCAGCCATATGCCCCCAAAAACAAACCCCGGCCCTTTTCTCTGGTAAACAAAACTCACCTGCCCCTCTTCTGGATGGCAAATTTTAGGACGCACTTTGTACTACAAAAACCGCCCGACTTGGCACTGGTGCCACCTTGGGTCAGGGAACCATCCTGCCTATCGTAGCTTTTCAGGAGCCAGCCGGTCACTCCCAGCCATAGGTCCCCAGACAAATACCTCGGCCCGTTTCCCTGGCAAACAAAAGTAAGCTGCCCCGCTTCTGGATGGCAGATTGCAGGAGCCACTTAGTACTATCAAACCAGCCCAACTTGACACTGGTGCCACCTTGGCTCTGGGAACCATGCTGCGTAACCCGGATTCTAAGACGACAGGCAGCCACTGCCAGCCACAGGCCTCCAAACAAAATCAACGGCGCTTTTCCCTGGAAAACAAAACTCGCCTGACAACTTTTAGATGGCAGATTGCAGGAGCCAGTTGGTACCATCAAACCAGCCCAACTTGGCACTGGTGCCACCTTGGGTCTGGGAATCATCCTGCCTAATGTTGCTTTTCAGGAGCCAGCCGGTCACTTCTAGCCCTAGGCCCCCAGTCATAAACCTCGGCCCGTTTCCCTGGCACACAAATGTAAGCTACCCCGCTTCAGGATGGCAGATTGCAGGAGCCACTTTTCACCATCAAACCAGCCCGACGTGGCACTGGTGCCACCTTGGGTCTGGGAACCATCCTGCGTATCGTGTGTTCTAAGGAGCCAGCCGGCCACTCCCAGCCACAGTCCCCCAAACACAAACAACGGCGCTTTTCCCTGGAAAACAAAACTGGCCTGCCAACTTTTTGATGGCAGATTGCAGGAGCCACTTGGTACTATCAAACCAGCCCAACTTGGCACTGGTGCCACCATGGGTCTGGTCACCATCCTGCCTATCGTAGCTTTTCAGGAGCCAGGCGGTCACTCCCAGCCATAGGCCCCCAGACACAAACCTCGGCCCGTTTCCCTGGCAAACAAAAGTAAGCTGCCCCGCTTCTGCATGGCAGATTGCAGGTGCTATTTAGTACTATCAAACCAGCCCGACTTGGCACTGGTGCCACCTCTGGTCTGGGAACCATCCTGCCTATCGTGGATTTTCAGGGGCCAGACGGCCACTATCAGCCATATGCCCCCAAAAACAAACCACGGCCCTTTTCTCTGGTAAACAAAACTCAACTGCCCCTCTTCTGGATGGCAAATTTTAGGACGCACTTTGTACTACGAAAACCGCCCGACTTGGCACTGGTGCCACCTTGGGTCAGGGAACCATCCTGCCTATCGTAGCTTTTCAGGAGCCAGCCGGTCACTCCCAGCCATAGGTCCCCAGACAAATACCTCGGCCCGTTTCCCTGGCAAACAAAAGTAAGCTGCCCCGCTTCTGGATGGCAGATTGCAGGAGCCACTTGGTACTATCAAACCAGCCCAACTTGACACTGGTGCCACCTTGGCTCTGGGAACCATGCTGCGTAACCCGGATTCTAAGACGACAGGCAGCCACTGCCAGCCACAGGCCTCCAAACAAAATCAACGGCGCTTTTCCCTGGAAAACAAAACTCGCCTGACAACTTTTAGATGGCAGATTGCAGGAGCCAGTTGGTACCATCAAACCAGCCCAACTTGGCACTGGTGCCACCTTGGGTCTGGGAACCATCCTGCGTATCGATCTTTTTAATGAGACAGCCGGCCACTCCCAGCCATATGCCCCCAAACACAACCCACGGCCCTTTCCTCTGGCAAACAAAACTCAGCTGCACCGCTTCTGGATGGCAGATTGCAGGAGCCACTTGGTACTATCAAACCAGCAAGACTTGGCACTGGTGCCACCTTGGGTCTGGGAACCATCCTGCATATTGTGGATTGTCAGGAGCCAGCTGAACATTCTCGGCCACAGACCCCAATCAAAAACAACGGCCCGTTTCACAGGCAAACAAAACTCAGCTGCCCCGCTTCTGGATGGGAGATTGCAGGAGGCACTTGACACTGTGAAACCAGCCCCACTTGGCACTGGTGCCACCTTGGGTCTGGGAACCATGCTGCGTATCATGGATTTTCAGGAGCCAGCCGGCCACTCCCAGCCATAGGCCCCCAAACAAAAACCACAGCCTTTTTCTCTGGCAAACAAAATTCAGCTGCCCCACTTCTGGATGGCAGATTGCAGGAGCCACTTGGGACTATCACACCAGCACAACATGGCACTGCTGCCACCTTGGATCTGGGAACCATCCTTCCTATCGTGGATTTTCAGGGGCCAGCCGGTCACTCTCAGCCATAGGCCCCAAACACAAACCACGGCCCTTTTCTCTGGAAAACAAAACTCAACTGCCCCTCTTCTGGATGGCAGATTGCAGGAGCCACTGGGTACTTTGAAACCAGCCCAACTTGGCACTGGTGCCACCTTGGGTCTGGGAACCATGCTGCGTATCATGGATTTTCAGGAGCCAGCCGTCCACTGCCAGCCACAGGCCCCGAAACACAAACAACAGCCTTTTTCTCTGGCAAACAAAATTCAGCTGCCCCGCTTCTGGATGGCAGATTGCAGGAACCACTTGGTACTAACAAACCAGCCCGACTTGGCACTGGTGCCACCTTGGGTCTGGGAACCATCCTGCGTATCGTGGATTCTAAGGAGCCAGCTGGCCACTCCCAGCCACAGGCCCCAAAATACACACAACGGCGCTTTTCCCTGGAAAACAAAACGCGCCTGCCAACTTTTTGATGGCAGATTGCAGGAGCCACTTGGTACTATCAAACCAGCCCAACTTGGCACTGGTGCCACCATGGGTCTGGTCATCATCCTGCCTAACGTAGCTTTTCAGGAGCCAGGCGGTCACTCCCAGCCATAGGCCCCCAGAAAAAAACCTCGGTCCGTTTCCCTGGAAAACAAAAGTAAGCTGCCCCGCTTCTGGATGGCAGATTGCAGGAGCCACTTGGTGCTATCAAACCAGCCCGACTTGGCACTGGTGCCACCTTGGGTCTGGGAACCATCCTGCGTATCCTGTGTTCTAAGGAGCCAGCCGGCCACTCCCAGCCACAGTCCCCCAAACACAAACAACGGCGCTTTTCCCTGGAAAACAAAACTGACCTGCCAACTTTTTGATGGCAGATTGCAGGAGCAACTTGGTACTATCAAACCAGCCCAACTTGGCACTGGTGCCACCATGGGTCTGGTCACCATCCTGCCTATCGTAGCTTTTCAGGAGCCAGCCGGTCACTCCCAGCCATAGGTCCCCTGAGAAAAACCTCGACCCGTTTCCCTGGCAAACAAAAGTAAGCTGCCCCGCTTCTGGATGGCAGATTGCAGGAGCCACTTCGTACAATCAAACCAGCCCAACTTGACACTGGTGCCACCTTGGCTCTGAGAACCATGCTGCGTAACCCGGATTCTAAGACGACAGGCAGCCACTGCCAGCCACAGGCCTCCAAACAAAATCAACGGCGCTTTTCCCTGGAAAACAAAACTCGCCTGACAACTTTTAGATGGCAGATTGCAGGAGCCAGTTGGTACCATCAAACCAGCCCAACTTGGCACTGGTGCCACCTTGGGTCTGGGAATCATCCTGCCTATTGTTGCTTTTCAGGAGCCAGCCGGTCACTTCTAGCCCTAGGCCCCCAGTCATAAACCTCGGCCCGTTTCCCTGGCACACAAATGTAAGCTACCCCGCTTCAGGATGGCAGATTGCAGGAGCCACTTTGCACCATCAAACCAGCCCGACGTGGCACTGGTGCCACCTTGGGTCTGGGAACCATCCTGCGTATCGTGTGTTCTAAGGAGCCAGCCGGCCACTCCCAGCCACAGTCCCCCAAACACAAACAACGGCGCTTTTCCCTGGAAAACAAAACTGGCCTGCCAACTTTTTGATGGCAGATTGCAGGAGCCACTTGGTACTATCAAACCAGCCCAACTTGGCACTGGTGCCACCATGGGTCTGGTCACCATCCTGCCTATCGTAGCTTTTCAGGAGCCAGGCGGTCACTCCCAGCCATAGGCCCCCAGACACAAACCTCGGCCCGTTTCCCTGGCAAACAAAAGTAAGCTGCCCCGCTTCTGCATGGCAGATTGCAGGTGCTATTTAGTACTATCAAACCAGCCCGACTTGGCACTGGTGCCACCTCTGGTCTGGGAACCATCCTGCCTATCGTGGATTTTCAGGCGCCAGACGGCCACTATCAGCCATATGCCCCCAAAAACAAACCCCGGCCCTTTTCTCTGGTAAACAAAACTCACCTGCCCCTCTTCTGGATGGCAAATTTTAGGACGCACTTTGTACTACAAAAACCGCCCGACTTGGCACTGGTGCCACCTTGGGTCAGGGAACCATCCTGCCTATCGTAGCTTTTCAGGAGCCAGCCGGTCACTCCCAGCCATAGGTCCCCAGACAAATACCTCGGCCCGTTTCCCTGGCAAACAAAAGTAAGCTGCCCCGCTTCTGGATGGCAGATTGCAGGAGCCACTTAGTACTATCAAACCAGCCCAACTTGACACTGGTGCCACCTTGGCTCTGGGAACCATGCTGCGTAACCCGGATTCTAAGACGACAGGCAGCCACTGCCAGCCACAGGCCTCCAAACAAAATCAACGGCGCTTTTCCCTGGAAAACAAAACTCGCCTGACAAATTTTAGATGGCAGATTGCAGGAGCCAGTTGGTACCATCAAACCAGCCCAACTTGGCACTGGTGCCACCTTGGGTCTGGGAATCATCCTGCCTAATGTTGCTATTCAGGAGCCAGCCGGTCACTTCTAGCCCTAGGCCCCCAGTCATAAACCTCGGCCCGTTTCCCTGGCACACAAATGTAAGCTACCCCGCTTCAGGATGGCAGATTGCAGGAGCCACTTTTCACCATCAAACCAGCCCGACGTGGCACTGGTGCCACCTTGGGTCTGGGAACCATCCTGCGTATCGTGTGTTCTAAGGAGCCAGCCGGCCACTCCCAGCCACAGTCCCCCAAACACAAACAACGGCGCTTTTCCCTGGAAAACAAAACTGGCCTGCCAAATTTTTGATGGCAGATTGCAGGAGCCACTTGGTACTATCAAACCAGCCCAACTTGGCACTGGTGCCACCATGGGTCTGGTCACCATCCTGCCTATCGTAGCTTTTCAGGAGCCAGGCGGTCACTCCCAGCCATAGGCCCCCAGACACAAACCTCGGCCCGTTTCCCTGGCAAACAAAAGTAAGCTGCCCCGCTTCTGCATGGCAGATTGCAGGTGCTATTTAGTACTATCAAACCAGCCCGACTTGGCACTGGTGCCACCTCTGGTCTGGGAACCATCCTGCCTATCGTGGATTTTCAGGGGCCAGACGGCCACTATCAGCCATATGCCCCCAAAAACAAACCACGGCCCTTTTCTCTGGTAAACAAAACTCAACTGCCCCTCTTCTGGATGGCAAATTTTAGGACGCACTTTGTACTACGAAAACCGCCCGACTTGGCACTGGTGCCACCTTGGGTCAGGGAACCATCCTGCCTATCGTAGCTTTTCAGGAGCCAGCCGGTCACTCCCAGCCATAGGTCCCGAGACAAATACCTCGGCCCGTTTCCCTGGCAAACAAAAGTAAGCTGCCCCGCTTCTGGATGGCAGATTGCAGGAGCCACTTGGTACTATCAAACCAGCCCAACTTGACACTGGTGCCACCTTGGCTCTGGGAACCATGCTGCGTAACCCGGATTCTAAGACGACAGGCAGCCACTGCCAGCCACAGGCCTCCAAACAAAATCAACGGCGCTTTTCCCTGGAAAACAAAACTCGCCTGACAACTTTTAGATGGCAGATTGCAGGAGCCAGTTGGTACCATCAAACCAGCCCAACTTGGCACTGGTGCCACCTTGGGTCTGGGAACCATCCTGCCTATTGTTGCTATTCAGGAGCCAGCCGGTCACTTCTAGCCCTAGGCCCCCAGTCATAAACCTCGGCCCGTTTCCCTGGCACACAAATGTAAGCTACCCCGCTTCAGGATGGCAGATTGCAGGAGCCACTTTTCACCATCAAACCAGCCCGACGTGGCACTGGTGCCACCTTGGGTCTGGGAACCATCCTGCGTATCGTGTGTTCTAAGGAGCCAGCCGGCCACTCCCACCCACAGTCCCCCAAACACAAACAACGGCGCTTTTCCCTGGAAAACAAAACTGGCCTGCCAACTTTTTGATGGCAGATTGCCGGAGCCACTTGGTACTATCAAACCAGCCCAACTTGGCACTGGTGCCACCATGGGTCTGGTAACCATCCTGCCTATCGTAGCTTTTCAGGAGCCAGGCGGTCACTCCCAGCCATAGGCCCCCAGACACAAACCTCGGCCCGTTTCCCTGGCAAACAAAAGTAAGCTGCCCCGCTTCTGCATGGCAGATTGCAGGTGCTATTTAGTACTATCAAACCAGCCCGACTTGGCACTGGTGCCACCTCTGGTCTGGGAACCATCCTGCCTATCGTGGATTTTCAGGGGCCAGACGGCCACTATCAGCCATATGCCCCCAAAAACAAACCACGGCCCTTTTCTCTGGTAAACAAAACTCAATTGCCCCTCTTCTGGATGGCAAATTTTAGGACGCACTTTGTACTACGAATACCGCCCGACTTGGCACTAGTGCCACCTTGGGTCAGGGAACCATCCTGCCTATCGTAGCTTTTTAAGGAGCCAGCAGGCCACGCCCAGCCATATAGCCCCAAAAACAAACCACGGACCATTTCTCTTGGAAACAAAAATCCGCTGCCCCGCGTCAGGATGGCAGATTGCAGGAGCCACTTTGCACCATCAAACCACCCCGACTTGGCACTGGTGCCATCTTGGATCTGGGAACCATCCTGCCTATCGTAGCTTTTCAGGAGCCAGGCAGTCACTCCCAGCCATAGGCCCCCAGACAAATACCTCGGCCCGTTTCCCTGGCAAACAAATGTAAGCTGCCCCGCTTCTGGATGGCAGATTGCAGGAGCCACATGGTACTATCAAACCAGGCCAACATGGCACTGGTGCCACCTTGGCTCTGGGAACCATCCTGCCTATCGTGGATTTTCAGGCGCCAGCCGGCCACTCTCAGCCATATGCCCCCAAACACAAACCACGGCCCTTTTCTCTGGTAAACAAAACTCAACTGCCCCTCTTCTGGATGGCAAATTGCAGGACGCACTTGGTACTACGAAAACAGCCCGACTTGGCAGTGATGCCACCTTGGGTCAGGGAACCATCCTGCGTATCGATGTTTTTAAGGAGTCAGCCGGCAACGTCCAGCCATATACCCCCAAAAAAAACCCACGGAACTTTTCTCCAGCAAGCAAAAATCCGCTGCCCCGCGTCTGGATGGCAGATTGCAGGAGCTATTTAGTATTATCAAACCAGCCCGACTTGGCACTGGTGCCACCATGGGTCTGGTCACCATCCTGCCTATCGTAGCTTTTCAGGAGCCAGCCGGTCACTCTCAGCCATAGGCCCCAAACACAAACCACGGCCCTTTTCTCTGGAAAACAAAACTCAACTGCCCCTCTTCTGGATGGCAGATTGCAGGAGCCACTGGGTACTATGAAACCAGCCCTACTTGGCACTGGTGCCACCTTGGGTCTGGGAACCATGCTGCGTATCATGGATTTTCAGGAGCCAGCCGTCCACTCCCAGCCACAGGCCCCGAAACACAAACAACAGCCTTTTTCTCTGGCAAACAAAATTCAGCGGCCCCGCTTCTGGATGGCAGATTGCAGGAACCACTTGGTACTAACAAACCAGCCCGACTTGGCACTGGTGCCACCTTGGGTCTGGGAACCATCCTGCGTATCGTGGATTCTAAGGAGCCAGCTGGCCACTCCCAGCCACAGGCCCCAAAACACACACAACGGCGCTTTTCCCTGGAAAACAAAACTCGCCTGCCAACTTTTTGATGGCAGATTGCAGGAGCCACTTGGTACTATCAAACCAGCCCAACTTGGCACTGGTGCCACCATGGGTCTGGTCACCATCCTGCCTATCGTAGCTTTTCAGGAGCCAGCCGGTCACTCCCAGCCATAGGCCCCCAGACACAAACCTCGGCCTGTTTCCCTGGCACACAAAAGTAAGCTACCGCACTTCTGGATGGCAGATTGCAGGAGCCACTTTGCACCATCAAACCAGCCCAACTTGGCACTGGTGCCACCTTGGCTCTGGGAACCATGCTGTGTAACCCGGATTCAAAGAAGACAGGCAGCCACTGCCAGGACAGGCCTCCAAACAAAATCAACGGCGCTTCTCCCTGGAAAACAAAACTCGCCTGACAACTTTTAGATGGCAGATTGCAGGAGCCAGTTGGTACCATCAAACCAGCCCAACTTGGCACTGGTGCCACCTTGGGTCTGGGAACCATCCTGCCTATTGTTGCTTTTCAGGAGCCAGCCGGTCACTCCTAGCCCTAGGCCCCCAGTCATAAACCTCGGCCCGTTTCCCTGGCACACAAAAGTAAGCTACCCCGCTTCAGGATGGCAGATTGCAGGAGCCACTTTTCACCATCAAACCAGCCCGACGTGGCACTGGTGCCACCTTGGGTCTGGGAACCATCCTGCGTATCGTGTGTTCTAAGGAGCCAGCCGGCCACTCCCACCAACAGTCCCCCAAACACAAACAACGGCGCTTTTCCCTGGAAAACAAAACTGGCCTGACAACTTTTTGATGGCAGATTGCAGGAGCCACTTGGTACTATCAAACCAGCCCAACTTGGCACTGGTGCCACCATGGGTCTGGTCACCATCCTGCCTATCGTAGCTTTTCAGGAGCCAGCCGGTCACTCCCAGCCATAGGCCCCCAGACACAAACCTCGGCCCGTTTCCCTGGCAAACAAAAGTAAGCTGCCCCGCTTCTGCATGGCAGATTGCAGGTGCTATTTATTACTATCAAACCAGCCCGACTTGGCAATGGTGCCACCTCTGGTCTGGGAACCATCCTGCCTATCCTGGATTTTCAGGCGCCAGACGGCCACTATCAGCCATATGCCCCCAAAAACAAACCACGGCCCTTTTCTCTGGTAAACAAAACTCAATTGCCCCTCTTCTGGATGGCAAATTTTAGGACGCACTTTGTACTACGAAAACCGCCCGACTTGGCACTGGTGCCACCTTGGGTCAGGGAACCATCCTGCCTATCGTAGCTTTTTAAGGAGCCAGCAGGCCACGCCCAGCCATATAGCCCCAAAAACAAACCACGGACCATTTCTCTTGGAAACAAAAATCCGCTGCCCCGCGTCAGGATGGCAGATTGCAGGAGCCACGTTGCACCATCAAACCACCCCGACTTGGCACTGGTGCCATCTTGGATCTGGGAACCATCCTGCCTATCTTAGCTTTTCAGGAGCCAGCCGGTTACTCCCAACCATAGGCCCCCAGACAGAAAGCTCTGCCCGTTTCCCTGGCAAACAAAAGTAAGCTACCCCGCTTCTGGATGGCAGATTGCAGGAGCCACTTGGTACTATCAAACCAGCCCAACTTGACACTGGTGCCACTTTGGGTCTGGGAACCATGCTGCGTAACGTAGATTCTAAGGCGCCAGGCGGCCACTCCCAGCCACAGGCCCCCAAATAAAAACAACGGCGCTTTTCCCTGGAAAACAAAACTCGCCTGCCAGCTTTTTGATGGCAGATTGCAGGAGCCACTTGGTACTATCAAATCATCCCAAATTGGCACTGGTGCCACTATGGGTCTGGGAACCATCCTGCCAATTGTACCATTTCAGGAGCCAGCCGGTCACTCCCAGCCATAGGCCCCCATCACAAACCTCGGACCGTTTCCCTGGCAAACAAAATTAAGCTGCCCCGATTCTGGATGGCAGATTGCAGGAGCCACTTGGTAGTGTCAAAACAGCCCGACTTGGCACTGGTGCCACCTTGGGTCTGGGAACCATCCTGCGTATCGTGGATTCTAAGCAGCCACCCGGCCACTCCGTGCCACAGGCGCCCAAACACAAACAACGGCGCTTTTCCCTGGAAAACAAAACTCGCCTGCCAACATTTTGATGGCAGATTGCAGGAGCCACTTGGTACTATCAAACCAGCCCAACTTGGCACTGGTGCCACCATGGGTCTGGTCACCATCCTGCCTATCGTAGCTTTTCAGGAGCCAGCCGGTCACTCCCAGCCATAAACCCCCAGACACAAACGTCGGCCCGTTTCCCTGGAAAACAAAAGTAAGCTGCCCCGCTTCTGGATGGCAGATTGCAGGAGCCACTTGGTAGTATCAAATTAGCCCAACTTGGCACTGGTGCCATCATGGGTCTGGTAAACATCCTGCCTATCTTAGCTTTTCAGGAGCCGGCCGGTCACTCCCAGCCATAGGCCCCCAGAGAAATACCTCGGCCCGTTTCCCTGGCAAACAAAAGTAAGCTGCCCCTCTTCTGGATGGCAGATTGCAGGAACCACTTGCTACTATCAAACCAGCCCAACTTGGCACTGGTGCCGCCTTGGCTCTGGGAACCATGCTGCGTAACGTAGATTCTAAGAGGACAGGCGGACACTCCCAGCCACAGGCCTCTAAACAAAAACAACGGCGCGTTACCCTGGAAAACAATACTCGCCTGCCAACATTTTGATGGCAGATTGCAGGAGCCACTTGGTACTATCAAACCAGCCCAACTTGGCACTGGTGCCACCATGGGTCTGGTCACCATCCTGCCTATCGTAGCTTTTCAGGAGCCAGCCGGTCACTCCCAGCCATAGGCCCCCAGACAAATACCTCGGCCCGTTTCCCTGGCAAACAAAAGTAAGCTGCCCCGCTTCTGGATGGCAGATTGCAGGAGCCACATGGTACTATCAAACCAGGCCAACATGGCACTGGTGCCACCTTGGCTCTGGGAACCATCCTGCCTATCGTGGATTTTCAGGCGCCAGCCGGCCACTCTCAGCCATATGCCCCAAAACACAAACCACGGCCCTTTTCTCTGGTAAACAAAACTCAACTGCCCCTCTTCTGGATGGCAAATTGCAGGAGCCACTTGGTACTACGAAAACAGCCCGACTTGGCAGTGATGCCACCTTGGGTCAGGGAACCATCCTGCGTATCGATGTTTTTAAGGAGTCAGCCGGCAACGTCCAGCCATATACCCCCAAAAAAAACCCACGGAACTTTTCTCCAGCAAGCAAAAATCCGCTGCCCCGCGTCTGGATGGCAGATTGCAGGAGCCACTTGGTACTATGAAATCAGCCGAACATGGCACTGGTGCCACCATGGGTCTGGTCACCATCCTGCCTATCGTAGCTTTTCAGGAGCCAGCCGGTCACTCCCAGCCATAGGCCCCCAGACACAAACCTCGGCCCGTTTCCCTGGCAAACAAAAGTAAGCTGCCCCGCTTCTGGATGGTAGATTGCAGGAACCATTTTCTACAATCAAACCAGCCCAACTTGGCACTGGTGCCACCTCAGGTCTGGGAACCATGCTGCGTATCGTGGATTCTAATTAGCCATCCGGCCACTCCCAGCCACAGGCCCCCAAACAAAAACAACGGCGCTTTTCCCTGGATAACAAACTCGCCTGCCAACTTTTTGATGGCAGATTGCAGGAGCCACTTGGTACTATCAAACCAGCCCAACTTGGCACTGGTGCCACCATGGGTCTGGTCACCATCCTGCCTATCGTAGCTTTTCAGGAGACAGCCGGTCACTCCCAGCCATAGGCCCCCAGACAAAAACCTCGGCCCTTTTCCCTGGCAAACAAAAGTAAGTTAACCCGCTTCTGGATGGCAGATTGCAGGAGCCTCTTTTCACCATCAAACTAGCCCGACTTGGCACTGGTGTCACCTCTGGTCTGGGAACCATCCTGCCTGTCGTGGATTCTAATTAGCCAGCCGGCCACTCCCAGCCACAGGCCCCCAAACACAAACAACGGCGCTTTTCCCTGGGAAACAAAACTCGCCTGCCAAGTTTTTGATGGCAGATTGCAGGAGCCACTTGGTACTATCAAACCAGCCCAACTTGGCACTGGTGCCACCATGGGTCTGGTCACCATCCTGCCTATCGTAGCCTTTCAGGAGCCAGCCGGTCACTCCCAGCCATAGGCCCCCAGACACAAACCTCGGCCCGTTTCCCTGGCAAACAAAAGTAAGCTGCCCCGCTTCTGGATGGCAGATTGCAGGAACCACTTGGTACTATCAAACCAGCCCAACTTGGGACTGGTGCCACCTTGGGTCTGGGAACCATGCTGTGTATCGTGGATTCTAAGGAGCCAGCCGGCCACTCCCAGCCACAGGCCCCCAAACACAAACAACGACGCTTTTCCCTGGAAAACAAAACTCGCCTGCCATCTTTTTGATGGCAGATTGCAGGAACCACTTGGTACTATCAAACCAGCCCAACTTGGCACTGGTGCCACCTTGGGTCTGGGAACCATGCTGCGTATCGTGGATTCTAAGGAGCCAGCCGGCCACTCCAGCCACAGGCCCGCAGACACAAACAACAGCGCTTTTCCCTGGAAAACAAAACTCGCCTGCCGAATCTTTGATGGCAGATTGCAGGAGCCACTTGGTACTATGAAATCAGCCGAACATGGCACTGGTGCCACCATGGGTCTGGTCACCATCCTGCCTATCGTAGCTTTTCAGTAGCCAGCCGGTCACTCCCAGCCATAGGCCCCCTGACACAAAGCTCGGCCCGTTTCCCTGGCAAACAAAAGTAAGCTGCCCCGCTTCTGGATGGCAGATTGCAGGATGCACTTGGTACTATAAAACCAGCCCGACTTGGCACTGGTGCCACCTCAGGTCTGGGAACCATCCTGCGTATCGTGGATTCTAAGGAGCCAGCCGGCCACTCCCAGCCACAGGCCCCCAAACACAAACAACGGCGCTTTTCCCTGGAAAACAAAACTCGCCTGCCGACCTTTTGATGGCAGATTGCAGGAGCCACTTGGTACTATCAAACCAGCCCAACTTGACACTGGTGCCACCATGGGTCTGGTCACCATCCTGCCTATCGTAGCTTTTCAGGAGCCAGCCGGTCACTCCCAGCCATAGGCCCAGAGACAAAAAGCTCGGACCGTTTCCCTGGCAAACAAAAGTAAGCTGCCCCGCTTCTGCATGGCAGATTGCAGGAGCCACTTTGCACCATCATACTAGCCCGACTTGGCACTGGTGCCACCTTGGGTCTGGGAACCATCCTGCGTATCGTGGATTCTAAGGAGCCAGCCGGCCACTCCCAGCCACAGGCCCCCAAACACAAACAACGGCGCTTTTCCCTGGAAAATAAAAACTCGCCTGCCAAATTTTGACGGCAGATTGCAGGAGCCACTTGGTACTATCAAATCAGCCCAACTTGGGACTGGTGCCACCATGGGTCTGGTCACCATCCTGCCTATCGTAGCTTTTCAGGAGCCAGCCGGTCACTCTCAGCCATAGGCCCCCAGACAAAAACCACGGCCCGTTTCCCTGGCAAACAAAAGTAAGCTGCCCTGCTTCTGGATGGCAGATTGCAGGATGCACTTGGTACTATAAAACCAGCCCCACTTGGCACTGGTGCCACCTCAGGTCTGGGAACCATCCTGCGTATCGTGGATTCTAAGGAGCCAGCCGGCCACTCCCAGCCACAGGCCCCCAAACACAAACAACGGCGCTTTTCCCTGGAAAACAAAACTCGCCTGCCGACATTTTGATGGCAGATTGCAGGAGCCACTTGGTACTATCAAACCAGCCCAACTTTGCACTGGTGCCACCATGGGTCTGGTCACCATCCTGCCTATCGTAGCTTTTCAGGAGCCAGCCGGTCACTCCCAGCCATAGGCCCCGAGACAAAAAGCTCGGACCGTTTCCCTGGCAAACAAAAGTAAGCTGCCCCGCTTCTGGATGGCAGATTGCAGGAGCCACTTTGCACCATCATACTAGCCCGACTTGGCACTGGTGCCACCTTGGGTCTGGGAACCATCCTGCGTATCGTGGATTCTAAGCAGCCAGCCGGCCACTCCCAGCCACAGGCCCCCAAACACAAACAACGGCGCTTTTCCCTGGAAAATAAAAACTCGCCTGCCAAATTTTGACGGCAGATTGCAGGAGCCACTTGGTACTATCAAATCAGCCCAACTTGGGACTGGTGCCACCATGGGTCTGGTCACCATCCTGCCTATCGTAGCTTTTCAGGAGCCAGCCGGTCACTCTCAGCCATAGGCCCCCAGACAAAAACCACGGCCCGTTTCCCTGGCAAACAAAAGTAAGCTGCCCTGCTTCTGGATGGCAGATTGCAGGAACCACTTGGTACTATCAAACCAGCAAAACTTGGCACTGGTGCCACCTTGGGTCTGGATACCATGCTGCGTATCGTGGATTCTAAGGAGCCAGCCGGCCACTCCCAGCCACAGGCCCCCAAACACAAACAACGGCGCTTTTCCCTGGAAAACAAAACTCTCCTGCCAACTTTTTGATGGCAGATTGCAGGAGCCACTTGGTTTTATCAAATCAGCCCAACTTGGCACTGGTGCCACCATGGGTCTGGTCACCATCCTGCCTATCTTAGCTTTTCAGGAGCCAGCCGGTCACTCGCAGCCATAGGCCCCCAGACAAAAAGCTCGGCCCGTTTCCCTGGCAAACAAAAGTAAGCTACCCCGCTTCAGGATGGCAGATTGCAGGAGCCACTTTGCACCATCAAACTAGCCCGTCTTGGCACTGGTGCCACCTCTGGTCTGGGAACCATCCTGCGTATCGTGGATTCTAATTAGCCAGCCGGCCACTCCCTACCACAGGCCCCCAAACAAAAACAACGGCGCTTTTCCCTGGAAAACAAAACTCGCCTACCAACTATTTGATGGCAGATTACAGGAGCCACTTGGTACTATCAAACCAGCCCAACTTGGCACTGGTGCCACCATGGGTCTGGTCACAATCCTGCCTATCGTAACTTTTCAGGAGCCAGCCGGTCACTCCCAGCCATAGGTCCCCAGTCACAAACCTCGGCCCGTTTCCCTGGCAAACAAAAGTAAGTTAACCCGCTTCTGGATGGCAGATTGCAGGAGCCTCTTTTCACCATCAAACTAGCCCGACTTGGCACTGGTGTCACCTCTGGTCTGGGAACCATCCTGCCTGTCGTGGATTCTAATTAGCCAGCCGGCCACTCCCAGCCACAGGCCCCCAAACACAAACAACGGCGCTTTTCCCTGGGAAACAAAACTCGCCTGCCAAGTTTTTGATGGCAGATTGCAGGAGCCACTTGGTACTATCAAACCAGCCCAACTTGGCACTGGTGCCACCATGGGTCTGGTCACCATCCTGCCTATCGTAGCCTTTCAGGAGCCAGCCGGTCACTCCCAGCCATAGGCCCCCAGACACAAACCTCGGCCCGTTTCCCTGGCAAACAAAAGTAAGCTGCCCCGCTTCTGGATGGCAGATTGCAGGAACCACTTGGTACTATCAAACCAGCCCAACTTGGGACTGGTGCCACCTTGGGTCTGGGAACCATGCTGTGTATCGTGGATTCTAAGGAGCCAGCCGGCCACTCCCAGCCACAGGCCCCCAAACACAAACAACGACGCTTTTCCCTGGAAAACAAAACTCGCCTGCCATCTTTTTGATGGCAGATTGCAGGAACCACTTGGTACTATAAAACCAGCCCAACTTGGCACTGGTGCCACCTTGGGTCTGGGAACCATGCTGCGTATCGTGGATTCTAAGGAGCCAGCCGGCCACTCCAGCCACAGGCCCGCAGACACAAACAACAGCGCTTTTCCCTGGAAAACAAAACTCGCCTGCCGAATCTTTGATGGCAGATTGCAGGAGCCACTTGGTACTATGAAATCAGCCGAACATGGCACTGGTGCCACCATGGGTCTGGTCACCATCCTGCCTATCGTAGCTTTTCAGTAGCCAGCCGGTCACTCCCAGCCATAGGCCCCCTGACACAAAGCTCGGCCCGTTTCCCTGGCAAACAAAAGTAAGCTGCCCCGCTTCTGGATGGCAGATTGCAGGATGCACTTGGTACTATAAAACCAGCCCGACTTGGCACTGGTGCCACCTCAGGTCTGGGAACCATCCTGCGTATCGTGGATTCTAAGGAGCCAGCCGGCCACTCCCAGCCACAGGCCCCCAAACACAAACAACGGCGCTTTTCCCTGGAAAACAAAACTCGCCTGCCGACATTTTGATGGCAGATTGCAGGAGCCACTTGGTACTATCAAACCAGCCCAACTTGACACTGGTGCCACCATGGGTCTGGTCACCATCCTGCCTATCGTAGCTTTTCAGGAGCCAGCCGGTCACTCCCAGCCATAGGCCCCGAGACAAAAAGCTCGGACCGTTTCCCTGGCAAACAAAAGTAAGCTGCCCCGCTTCTGGATGGCAGATTGCAGGAGCCACTTTGCACCATCATACTAGCCCGACTTGGCACTGGTGCCACCTTGGGTCTGGGAACCATCCTGCGTATCGTGGATTCTAAGCAGCCAGCCGGCCACTCCCAGCCACAGGCCCCCAAACACAAACAACGGCGCTTTTCCCTGGAAAATAAAAACTCGCCTGCCAAATTTTGACGGCAGATTGCAGGAGCCACTTGGTACTATCAAATCAGCCCAACTTGGCACTGGTGCCACCATGGGTCTGGTCACCATCCTGCCTATCGTAGCTTTTCAGGAGCCAGCCGGTCACTCTCAGCCAGAGGCCCCCAGACAAAAACCACGGCCCGTTTCCCTGGCAAACAAAAGTAAGCTGCCCTGCTTCTGGATGGCAGATTGCAGGATGCACTTGGTAATATAAAACCAGCCCGACTTGGCACTGGTGCCACCTCTGGTCTGGGAACCATCCTGCGTATCGTGGATTCTAAGGAGCCAGCCGGCCACTCCCAGCCACAGGCCCCCAAACACAAACAACGGCGCTTTTCCCTGGAAAACAAAACTCGCCTGCCGACATTTTGATGGCAGATTGCAGGAGCCACTTGGTACTATCAAACCAGCCCAACTTGGCACTGGTGCCACCATGGGTCTGGTCACCATCCTGCCTATCGTAGCTTTTCAGGAGCCAGCCGGTCACTCCCAGCCATAGGCCCCGAGACAAAAAGCTCGGACCGTTTCCCTGGCAAACAAAAGTAAGCTGCCCCGCTTCTGGATGGCAGATTGCAGGAGCCACTTTGCACCATCATACTAGCCCAACTTGGCACTGGTGCCACCTTGGGTCTGGGAACCATCCTGCGTATCGTGGATTCTAAGCAGCCAGCCGGCCACTCCCAGCCACAGGCCCCCAAACACAAACAACGGCGCTTTTCCCTGGAAAATAAAAACTCGCCTGCCAAATTTTGACGGCAGATTGCAGGAGCCACTTGGTACTATCAAATCAGCCCAACTTGGGACTGGTGCCACCATGGGTCTGGTCACCATCCTGCCTATCGTAGCTTTTCAGGAGCCAGCCGGTCACTCTCAGCCATAGGCCCCCAGACAAAAACCACGGCCCGTTTCCCTGGCAAACAAAAGTAAGCTGCCCTGCTTCTGGATGGCAGATTGCAGGAACCACTTGGTACTATCAACCCAGCAAAACTTGGCACTGGTGCCACCTTGGGTCTGGATACCATGCTGCGTATCGTGGATTCTAAGGAGCCAGCCGGCCACTCCCAGCCACAGGCCCCCAAACACAAACAACGGCGCTTTTCCCTGGAAAACAAAACTCTCCTGCCAACTTTTTGATGGCAGATTGCAGGAGCCACTTGGTTTTATCAAATCAGCCCAACTTGGCACTGGTGCCACCATGGGTCTGGTCACCATCCTGCCTATCTTAGCTTTTCAGGAGCCAGCCGGTCACTCCCCGCCATAGGCCCCCAGACAAAAAGCTCGGCCCGTTTCCCTGGCAAACAAAAGTAAGCTACCCCGCTTCAGGATGGCAGATTGCAGGAGCCACTTTGCACCATCAAACTAGCCCGTCTTGGCACTGGTGCCACCTCTGGTCTGGGAACCATCCTGCGTATCGTGGATTCTAATTAGCCAGCCGGCCACTCCCTACCACAGGCCCCCAAACAAAAACAACGGCGCTTTTCCCTGGAAAACAAAACTCGCCTACCAACTATTTGATGGCAGATTACAGGAGCCACTTGGTACTATCAAACCAGCCCAACTTGGCACTGGTGCCACCATGGGTCTGGTCACAATCCTGCCTATCGTAACTTTTCAGGAGCCAGCCGGTCACTCCCAGCCATAGGTCCCCAGTCACAAACCTCGGCCCGTTTCCCTGGCAAACAAAAGTAAGCTGCCCCGCTTCTGGATGGCAGATTGCAGGAGCCACTTGGTACTATCAAACCAGTCCGACTTGGCACTGGTGCCACCTCTGGTCTGGGACCCATCCTGCGTATCGTGGATTCTAAGGAGCCAGTCGGCCACTCCCAGGCACAGGCCCCCAAACACAAACAACGGCCCGTTTCCGTGGCAAACAAAAGTAAGCTGCCCCGCTTCTGGATGGCAGATTGCAGGAACCACTTGGTAGTATCAAACCAGCACAACTTGGCACTCGTGGCACCTCTTGTCTGGTAACCATGCTGCGTATCGTGGTTGCTAAGGAGCCAGCCGGGCACTCCCAACCACAGGTCCCCAAACACAAACAATGGCGTTTTTCCCTGGAAAACAAAACTCGCCTGCCAACTTTTTGATGGCAGATTGCAGGAGCCACTTGGTACTATCAAACCAGCCCAACTTGGCACTGGTGCCACCATGGGTCTGGTCACCATCCTGCCTATCGTAGCTTTTCAGGAGCCAGCCGGTCACTCCCTGCCATAGGCCCCGAGACAGAAAGCCCGGCCCGTTTCCCTGGCAAACAAAAGTAAGCTGCCCCGCTTCTGGATGGCAGATTGCAGGAGCCACTTTGTACTATCAAACCAGCCCGACTTGGCACTGGTGCCACCTCTGGTCTGGGAACCATGCTGCGTATCGTGGATTTTAAGGAGCCAGTCGGCCACTCCCAGCCATATGCCTCCAAACACAAACAACGGTCCATTTCCCTGGCAAACAAAAGTAAGCTGCCCCGCTACTGGATGTCAGATTGCAGGAACCACTTGTTGCCAAGTTGGGGTGGTTTGATAGTACCAAGTGGCTCCTGCAATCTGCCATCAAAAAGTTGGCAAGCGAGTTTTGTTTTCCAGGGAAAAGCGCCGTTGTTTTTGTTTGGGGGCCTGTGGCTGGGAGTGGCCAGCTGTCTCCTTAGAATCCACGATACGCAGGATGGGTCCCAGACCAGAGGTGGCACCAGTGCCAAGTCGGGCTGGTTTGATGGTGCAAAGTGACTCCTGCAATCTGCCATCCAGAAGCGGGGTAGCTTACTTTTTTTTGCCAGGGAAACGGGTAGAGCTTTGTGTCTGGGGGCCTATGGCTGGGAGTGACCGGCTGGCTCCTGAAAAGCTACGATAGGCAGGATGGTGACCAGACCCATGGTGGCACCAGTGCCAAGTTGGGCTGGTTTGATAGTACCAAGTGGCTCCTGCAATCTGCCATCAAAAAGTTGGCAGGTGAGTTTTGTTTTCCAGGGAAAAGCACCGTTGTTTGTGTTTGGGGGCCTGTGGCTGGGAGTGGCCAGCTGGCTCCTTAGAATCCACGATACGCAGGATGGTTCCCAGACCAGAGGTGGCACCAGTGCCATGTTGGCCTGGTTTGATAGTACCATGTGGCTCCTGCAATCTGCCATCCAGAAGCGGGGCTGCTTACTTTTGTTTGCCAGGGAAACGGGCCGAGATATTTGTCTGGGGGCCTATGGCTGGGAGTGAGCGGCTGGCTCCTGAAAAGCTACGATAGGCAGGATGGTGACCAGACCCATGGTGGCACCAGTGCCAAGTTGGGCTGGTTTGATAGTACCAAGTGGCTCCTGCAATCTGCCATCAAAATGTTGTCAGGCGACTTTTGTTTTCCAGGGAAAAGCGCCGTTGTTCTTGTTTAGAGGCCTGTGGCTGGGAGTGGCCGGCTGCCTCCTTTGAACCCAGGATACGCAGGATGGTTCCCAGAGCCAAGGTGGCACCAGTGCCAAGTTGGGCTGGTTTGATAGTACCAAGTGGCTCCTGCAATCTGCCATCCAGAAGCGGGTCAGCTTACTTTTGTTTGCCAGGGAAACGGGCCGAGGTTTGTGTCTGGGGGCCTATGGCTGGGAGTGACCGGCTAGCTACTGAAAAGCTACGATAGGCAGGATGGTTACCAGACTCATTGTGGCACAAGTGCCAAGTCGGGCTGGTTTGATAATACTAAATAGCTCCTGAAATCTGCCATTCAGACGCGGGGCAGCGGATTTTTGTTTGCTGGAGAAAAGTTCCGTGGTTTTTTTTTGGGGGTATATGGCTGGACGTGGCCGGCTGGCTCCTTAAAAAGATCGATACGCAGGATTGTTCCCTGACCCAAGGTGGCATCACTGCCAAGTCGGGCTGTTTTCGTAGTACCAAGTGCGTCTTGCAATTTGCCATCCAGAAGAGGGGCAGTTGAGTTTTGTTTGCCAGAGCAAAGGGCCGTGGTATGTGTTTGGGGGCATATGGCTGAGAGTGGCCGGCTGGCCCCTGAAAATCCACGATAGGCAGGATGGTTCCCAGAGCCAAGGTGGCACCAGTGCCATGTTGGCCTGGTTTGATAGTACCATGTGGCTGCTGTAATCTGCCATCCAGAAGCGGGGCAGCTTACTTTTGTTTGCCAGGGAAACGGGCCGAGATATTTGTCTGGGGGCCTATGGCTGGGAGTGACCGCCTGGCTCCTGAAAAGCTACGATAGGCAGGATGGTGACCAGACCCATGGTGGCACCAGTGCCAAGTTGGGCTGGTTTGATAGTACCAAGTGGCTCCTGCAATCTGCCATCAAAAATTTGGCAGGCGAGTTTTGTTTTCCAGGGAAAAGCGCCGTTGTTTTTGTTTAGAGGCCTGTGGCTGGGAGTGGCCGCCTGTCCTCGTAGAATCTACGTTACGCAGCATGGTTCCCTGAGCCAAGGTGGCACGAGGGCCAAGTCGGGCAGGTTTGATAGTACCAAATGCATCCTGCAATCTGCCATCCAAAAGCGGGGCAGTTTACTTTTGTTTGCCAGGGAAACGGGCCGAGGTTTGTGTCTGGGGGCCTATGGCAGGGAGTGACCGGCTGGCTCCTGAAAAGCTATGATAGGCAGGATGTTTACCAGACCCATGGTGGCACCAGTGCCAAGTTGGGCTGATTTGATAGTACCAAGTGGCTCCTGCAATCTGCCATCCAGAATCGGGGCAGCTTACTTTTGTTTGCCAGGGAAACGGGCCGAGGTTTGTGTCTGGGGGTCTATGGCTGGGAGTGACCGGCTGGCTCCTGAAAAGCTACGATAGGCAGGATGGTGACCAGACCCATGGTGGCACCAGTGCCAAGTTGGGCTGGTTTGATAGCACCAAGTGGCTCCTGCAATCTGCCATCAAAATGTTGGCAGGCGAGTTTTGTTTTCCAGGGAAAAGCGCCGTTGTTTGTGTTTGGGCGCCTGTGGCTCAGAGTGGCCGGGTGGCTGCTTAGAATCCACGATACGCAGGATGGTTCCCAGACCCAAGGTGGCACCAGTGCCAAGTCGGGCTGGTTTGACACTACCAAGTGGCTCCTGCAATCTGCCATCCAGAATCGGGGCAGCTTAATTTTGTTTGCCAGGGAAACGGTCCGAGGTTTGTGTCTGGGGGCCTATGGCTGGGATTGACCGGCTGGCTCCTGAAAAGCGACAATAGGCAGGATGGTTCCCAGAACCATAGTGGCACCAGTGCCAAGTTGGGATGATTTGATAGTACCAAGTGGCTCCTGCAATCTGCCATCAAAAAGCTGGCAGGCGAGTTTTGTTTTCCAGGGAAAAGCGCCGTTGTTTGTGTTTGGGGGCCTGTGGCTGGGAGTGGCCGGCTGGCTCCTTAGAATCCACGATATGCAGGATTGTTCCCAGACCCAAGGTGGCACCAGTGCCAAGTCGGGCTGGTTTGATGGTGCAAAGTGGCTCCTGCAATCTGCCATCCAGACGCGGGGCAGCGGATTTTTGTTTCCATGAGAAATGGTCCGTGGTTTGTTTTTGGGGGTATATGGCTGGGCGTGGCCGGCTGGCTCCTTAAAAAGCTCGATATGCAGGATGGTTCCCTGACACAAGGTGGCACCAGTGCCACGTCGGGCGGTTTTCGTAGTACAAAGTGCGTCCTAAAATTTGCCATCCAGAAGAGGGGCAGTTGAGTTTTGTTTACCAGAGAAAAGGGCCGTGGTTTGTTTTTGGGGGCATATGGCTGAGAGTGGCCGGCTGGCCCCTGAAAATCCACGATAGGCAGGATGGTTCCCAGACCAGAGGTGTCACCAGTGCCATGTCGGGCTGGTTTGATAGTACTAAATAGCTCCTGCAATCTGCCATGCAGAAGCGGGGCAGCTTACTTTTGTTTGCCAGGGAAACGGGCCGAGGTTTGTGTCTGGGGGCCTATGGCTGGGTATGACCGGCTGGCTCCTGAAAAGCTACGATAGGCAGGATGGTGACCAGACCCATGGTGGCACCAGTGCCAAGTTGGGCTGGTTTGATAGTACCAAGTGGCTCCGGAAATCTGCCATCAAAAAGTTGGCAGGCGAGTTTTGTTTTCCAGGGAAAAGCGCCGTTGTTTGTGTTTGGGGGCCTGTGGCTGGGAGTGGCCAGCTGGCTCCTTAGAACCCACGATACGCAGGATGGTTCCCAGACCAGAGGTGGCACCAGTGCCAAGTTTGGCTGGTTTGATGGTGCAAAGTGGCTCCTGCAATCTGCCATCCAGAAGCGGGGTAGCTTACTTTTGTTTGCCAGGGAAACGGGCCGAAATATTTGTCTAGGGGGCTCTGGCTGGGGGTGGCTGGCTGGCACCTGAAAAGCTACGATAGGCAGGATGGTGACCAGACCCATGGTGGCACCAGTGCCAAGTTGGGCTGGTTTGATAGTACCAAGTGGCTCCTGCAATCTGCCATCAAATGTTTGGCAGGCGAGTTTTGTTTTCCAGGGAAAAGCACCGTTGTGTGTGTTTTGGGCGCCTGTGGCTGGGAGTGGCCAGCTGGCTCCTTAGAATCCACGATACGCAGGATGGTTCCCAGACCCAAGGTGGCACCAGTGCCAAGTCGGGCTGGTTTGTTAGTACCAAGTGGTTCCTGCAATCTGCCATCCAGAAGCGGGGCAGCTGAATTTTGTTTGCCAGAGAAAAAGGCTGTTGTTTGTGTTTCGGGGCCTGTGGCTGGCAGTGGACGGCTGGCTCCTGAAAATCCATGATACGCAGGATGGTTCCCAGACCCAAGGTGGCACCAGTGCCAAGTCGGGCTGGTTTGATACTACCAAGTGCGTCCTGCAATCTGCCATCCAGAAGCGGGGCAGCTTAATTTTGTTTGCCAGGGAAACGGGCCGTGGGTTTTGTATGGGGGCCTATGGCTGAGAGTGGCCGGCTGGCTCCTGAAAATCCACGCTAGGCAGCATGGTTCCCAGATGCAAGGTGGCACCAGTGCCAAGTCGGGCTGGTTTGATGGTGCAAAGTGGCTCCTGCAATCTGCCATCCAGAAGCGGGGCAGCTGATTTTTGTTTGCCAGAGAAAAATTCCGTGGATTGTTTTTGGGGGCATATTGCTGGGAGTGGCCGGCTGGCTCCTTAAAATGCTCGATACGCATGATGGTTCCCAGGCCCAAGGTGTCACCACTACCAAGTCGGCCTGCGGTTTTAGTATCAAGTTCATCCTGCAATTTGCCATCCAGAAGAGGGGCAGTTGAGTTTTGTTTGCCAGAGAAACGGGCCGAGGTTTCTGTTTGGGGACATATGGCTGAGAGTGGCCGGGTGGCCCCTGAATATCCACGATACACAGCATGGTTCCCAGATCCAAGGTGGCACCAGTGCCAAGTTGGGCTGGTTTGATAGTCCCAAGTGTCTCCTGCAATCTGCCATCCAGAAGCGGGGCAGCTTACTTTTGTTTGCCAGAGAAATAGGCCTAGGTTTTTGTCTGGGGGCCTGTGGCTAGGAGAGGCCGGCTGGCTCCTTAGAATCCACGATACGCAGGATGTTTCCCAGACCCAAGGTGGCACCAGTGCCAAGTCGGGCTGGTTTGATAGTACCAAGTGGCTCCTGCAAACTCCATCAAAATGTTGGCAGACGTGTTTTGTTTTCCAGGGAACAGCGCCGTTGATTTTGTTTGGGGACCTGTGGCTGGGAGTGGCCGGCTGGCTCCGTAGAATCCACGATACGCAGGATGGTTCCCAGACCCAAGGTGGCACCAGTGCCAAGTCGGGCTGGTTTGATTACACCAAGTGGCTCCTGCAATCTGCCATCCAGAAGTGAGGCAGCTAAGTTTTGTTTGCCAGAAAAAAGGGCCGTGGTTTTTGTTGGGGGCCTGTGGCTGGGAGTAGCCGGCTGGCTCCTTAAAATCCACGCTAGGCAGCATGGTTCCCAGACCCAAGGTGGCACCAGTGCCAAGTAGGGCTGGTTTCATAGTACCAAGTGGCTCCTGCAATCTGCCATCCAGAAGCGGTGCAGTTGAGTTTTGTTTGCCAGAGAAAAGGGCCGTTGTTTGTGTTTGGGTGCCTATGGCTGGGAGTGGCCGGCTGTCTCATTAAAAAGATCGATACGCAGGATGGTTCCCAGACCCAAGGTGGCACCAGTGCCAAGTCGGGCTGTTTTTATAGTACCAAGTGCGTCCTGCAATTTGCCATCCAGAAGAGGGGCAGTGGAGTTTTGTTTGCCAGAGAATAGCGCCGTTGTTTGTGTTTGGGGGCTTGTGGCTGGGAGTGGCCGACTGGCGCCGTAGAATCTGTGTTACTCAGCATGGTTCCCAGACCAGAGGTGGCACCAGTGCCAAGTTGGGCTGGTTTGATAGTACCAAGTGGCTCCTGCAATCTGCCATCCAGAAGCGGGGCAGCTTACTTTTGTTTGCCAGGGAAACGGGCCGAGGTTTGTGACTGGGGACCTATGGCTGGGAGTGACCGGCTGGCTCCTGAAAAGCTACGATAGGCAGGATGGTGACCAGACCCATGGTGGCACCAGTGCCAAGTTGGGCTGGTTTGATAGTACCAAGTGGCTCCTGCAATCTGCCATCAAAAAGTTGTCAGGCGAGTTTTGTTTTCCAGGGAAAAGCGCCGTTGTTTGTATTTGGGGGCCTGTGGCTGGGAGTGGCCGGCTGGCTCCTTTGAACCCACAATACGCAGGATGGTTCCCAGACCCAAGGTGGCACCAGTGCCAAGTCGGGCTGGTTTGATACTACCAAGTGCGTCCTGCAATCTGCCATCCAGAAGCGGGGCAGCTTAATTTTGTTTGCCAGGGAAACGGGCCGTGGGTTTTGTTTGGGGGCCTATGGCTGAGAGTGGCCGGCTGGCTCCTGAAAATCCACGCTAGGCAGCATGGTTCCCAGATGCAAGGTGGCACCAGTGCCAAGTCGGGCTGGTTTGATGGTGCAAAGTGGCTCCTGCAATCTGCCATCCAGGAGCGGGGCAGCTGATTTTTGTTTGCCAGAGAAAAATTCCGTGGATTGTTTTTGGGGGCATATTGCTGGGAGTGGCCGGCTGGCTCCTTAAAATGCTCGATACGCATGATGGTTGCCAGGTCCAAGGTGTCACCACTACCAAGTCGGCCTGCGGTTTTAGTATCAAGTTCATCCTGCAATTTGCCATCCAGAAGAGGGGCAATTGAGTTTTGTTTGCCAGAGAAACGGGCCGAGGTTTCTGTTTGGGGACATATGGCTGAGAGTGGCCGGCTGGCCCCTGAATATCCACGATACACAGCATGGTTCCCAGATCCAAGGTGGCACCAGTGCCAAGTTGGGCTGGTTTGATAGTACCAAGTGTCTCCTGCAATCTGCCATCCAGAAGCGGGGCAGCTTACTTTTGTTTGCCAGAGAAATAGGCCTAGGTTTTTGTCTGGGGGCCTGTGGCTAGGAGTGGCCGGCTGGCTCCTAAGAATCCACGATACGCAGGATGTTTCCCAGACCCAAGGTGGCACCAGTGCCAAGTCGGGCTGGTTTGATAGTACCAAGTGGCTCCTGCAAACTCCATCAAAAAGTTGGCAGGCGTGTTTTGTTTTCCAGGGAACAGCGCCGTTGATTTTGTTTGGGGGCCTGTGGCTGGGAGTGGCCGGCTGGCTCCTTAGAATCCACGATACGCAGGATGGTTCCCAGACCCAAGGTGGCACCAGTGCCAAGTCGGGCTGGTTTGATTACACCAAGTGGCTCCTGCAATCTGCCATCCAGAAGTGAGGCAGCTAAGTTTTGTTTGCCAGAAAAAAGGGCCGTGGTTTTTGTTGGGGGCCTGTGGCTGGGAGTGGCCGGCTGGCTCCTTAGAATCCACCATACGCAGGATGGTTCCCAGACCCAAGGTGGCACCAGTGCCAAGTCGGGCTGGTTTGATAGTCCCAAGTGGCTCCTGCAAACTGCCATCCAGAAGCGGGGCAGCTGAGTTTTGTTTGCCAGGGAAATGGGCCGTTGTTTGTGTTTGGGGGCCTGTGGCTGGGAGTGTTCGGCTGGTTCCTGAATATGTACGATACGCAGGATTGTTCCCAGACCCAAGGTGGCACCAGTGCCAAGTCGGGCTGGTTTGATGGTGCAAAGTGGCTCCTGCAATCTGCCATCCAGACGCGGGGCAGCGGATTTTTGTTTCCATGAGAAATGGTCCGTGGTTTGTTTTTGGGGGTATATGGCTGGGCCTGGCCGGCTGGCTCCTTAAAAAGCTCGATATGCAGGATGGTTCCCTGACACAAGGTGGCACCAGTGCCACGTCGGGCGGTTTTCGTAGTACAAAGTGCGTCCTAAAATTTGCCATCCAGAAGAGGGGCAGTTGAGTTTTGTTTGCCAGAGAAAAGGTCCGTGGTTTGTTTTTGGGGGCATATGGCTGAGAGTGGCTGGCTGGCCCCTGAAAATCCACGATACACAGGATGGTTCCCAGATCCAAGGTGGCACCTGTGCCAAGTCGGGCTGATTTGATAGTACTAAGTAGCTCCTGCAATCTGCCATCCAGAAGCGGGGCAGCTTACTTTTGTTTGCCAGGGAAACGGGCCGAGGTTTGTGTTTGGGGGCCTATGGCTGAGAGTGACCGGCTGGCTCCTGAAAAGCTACAATAGGCAGGATGGTGACCAGACCCATGGTGGCACCAGTGCCAAGTTGGGCTGGTTTGATAGTACCAAGTGGTTCCTGCAATCTGCCATCCAGAAGCAGGGCAGCTGAGTTTTGTTTGCCAGAGAAAAGGGCCTTGGTTTGTGTTTGGGGGCATATGGCTGGGTGTGGCCAGCTGGCTCCTTAAAATGCACGATATGCAACATGGCTCCCAGACCCAAGGTGGCACCAGTGCCAAGTTGGGCTGGTTTGATAGTACCAAGTGGCTCCTGCAATCTTCCATGATCACGTGGAGAAATACTTTCTGGTTTCAGCCTCATGCTCTTTCTTCTCTCCCTCAACTTCTCTATCACCTCTCATCTGGTTCACATGCGCTGTCTTCAAGGTCCACAGGCTACTTTTCACAGAATCTTCTGGCCTGATGAAGTAAGAATGATGAATAGAACAGAGCTGGGATCTATTTTCCAGTTTGGATAAAATGCATTCTGCACACAAATCCAAGGAGAACGGGCTGCCCCGATGCCCAGAAAATCTTTCACTCCTGCTAGTGTTCTACGTCAACCGCAACTTAGTCTGAAAGAAAAGCTTTTTCTCTGAGAGCATCTGAGAGGTTTGCATGAAGCACTGATATCTGACATATGCAATTTTGAATAGGAGAGGAAAAAGAAAATGGCAAGGAGTTTTTAATTTTAGTGGTTTCAATTTTAATTTCCGTGCACTTTTTCAAAACTTGTCAGCTCAAATGCCCATCAACATCTTTTAGTCATCTGTAAGTCAGTATTCATATAAAATGTGCTTCAAATCCAAAGAATTTCAAATTTGCACTCCAAGCTTCTATGCCTAGATTTATGATTTCCTACACATATTAGATGAAAGGAAGGCCTTTTTTACTGTGGGAGTGCTGGAACACTGGAACAGGTTGCCCAGAGAAGTTGTGGGTGTCCCATCCCTGAAAGTATTCAAGGTCACCTTGGACGGGGCTTGGAGCAGCAACAAAGGAGAAGCTTGATGGTAGAGAAACAAAGTTGGACTATAGAAGAAACTCGGATTGAAGTATAGGATCAAGTTTTCTCTCAGCTCTTGGGGTAAATTCAAAGTTGTACAAAATGACATTTATCTGTGCTATTCACTACTGTAACAGAAAGTTTCATGAAAACTGTACAGAAGATAGTAAATTTTAAAAGAGATAAGAATTACAGCATAAAATCCATGGGATAGGTTACAACATGAGACACTCTCTAAGAGAAAATCTCTGTGTTTCAGCACTTCATCGGGGTAAGATTTCATGAAGTGCCAAAGAAGGCGGCAAAATATCATTCGGGACATTATTTACTGGAATTCAGCCTGGCCATTAGTAGGAACTGCCTTTGAACATATCATGTAGATATACCACACACGCTTTCCCTTCACTGAAAAATTACTGTTTACAACAAATAAGCAATTGACGATCAAAATTGATTGAAAGCATCTTAAACATGTCAAGTATTTCATTGTAGATGATCTGTGATCCAAATGCTTCTTCCACCTTCGAGAGGGACAGAAGAATTCTTCCATATCATGATGGTTTAAAATTGTATCAACCAATGTTTTCTGCTGAAAAGATATCATCTATTTTTTTCTATTTTTGGAAGAAAATATTCCTAGACATACAACAGGTGAGAACTAAGTAATTTTAAAGAAACAAATGAAATGAAAATATTCTGTAAATAGAATGAAATGAAAAGCTGTGTTTTAAATAGGAGCTAAATATTAAACAAAATTTTTGTACCAGGCATTTGAATTACTGCACCAGCTCTTTTGCCCATCAAGAGAGGCATTTAGCATTTCAGTCTTTTCCAAGGTGTTCATGATCTGCTATGCTGATCTCTGTGTGTGCCTAGGTGTGTGTGGAGGGGGGGGCATATGAAGGGGAGTGTGTATGTTTGCTTTACAATTGTTGTGGCAGATTCATGCCTCAGCTCCACATTTTGTTTTAAAAAGGTCACACCGAGTGGATATGAAGTTTACTATCAACAAGAGATCGATTCCCAAATCATCCATTTGACTCTCCCTTATAAATCATGTGCTTTGTTGCATATTTTATCAAATATACTTTCAAGCCAGATGGAGGAAGGAGGATGTGGGAATCCCTCCACCATCTTGCAACTTTTATGTAAGTAGGTTTTCAAGAAAATCATCATTTCTCTTTTAAATATGTCTGGAACAGGCATGATGGTAGTGTCAACCTGTTGGAGTTTTTGTTGCTGGAAGAAGTTGTACAAAAGGATTGGTTTTTACATTGACCAGTTACTGAATCAAGCGCAGGAATACATTGGAAATTTAGCTGGGGGTTCCTTTTCCCAGCAGACTACTTCTAGAACGAGCTTGTACACTGAAGCTGACTCTTTTGCTCTCTTTTTGTTTCTTTCCTATTTTCTTGGCTTCTTTGCCACTATCTAGACAATTTTGGAACTTTGTTCCCAACTAAAATGGTTTCAATAGTCTGATTGTGATCATACATTTTTACAAGGAATTTTTAAAATCTTTCCTCGAGTCCAGAAAGTCAAGGACTTAGATCTTTTTCTTCCCTTATCAATATTGCCATGAAATTGATAAATAAAGACCAACTCTTTATTTTTGTTTTTAACCCACGTAGATAATTCCCATCCATTAATCCATTTTGTGGACCAATAGCTGCCATTCTGATGGAAGCTGTCACTTCTTAACAATAGGCATTCTGTGACTATGTTGACTGCACTTTGGGTGAAGATCCTAACTGGTCTTAGATATACATAGGGAGAAATTTGCTCAGCCAGTGTCAGTCTTAAGCATGCGTATCAGAAGATCTTTCTAGAGCTGGGAATTTTCCCATGAAAGGGATTCAGTTAGGGAAGAGACACTTGTGCCAGAGTTTTACATTCTTCTTGAACACTGCTTAAGGAACTTAGATGCCATGTCCATTTGGATCTCTGTCTGCACAGAACTTTGTCATGCCAGCGCTTTGAAATGCATCTTGAAGAGAATTCACTAGCACAGAATGAAAGAGAGTGGAAGGGGTTGGTGGGGCTAACCAGGCCCAACCCCCCTGCCTAAACCAGGATACCTAGAGCCTCTTGCCCAGGATTCTATCTGGGTGTACTTTTAATGTCTTCAAAGATCCAGGCTCCACAATCTTTCTGGGCAGTCTGTGCCGTGGTTCAGTCACCCTGACAGTAAAGAAACATTTACTGATGTTCAAAGGCAATCTCCTGTATTTCAGTGTGTGCCCACTGCCTCTTGTCTTTTCCCTCAGCATCACTGAAAAGACACTGATTCCCTCCCCTTTGCACTATTGCTTCCATATGTATGTGTGATGCCATGTAGAGGTATGTCAAAAACCTCCCTGAAGCCCAGGCAGATAATATTCCCTTCATCTACCAGTCAAGTTGATTCATCAGAGGAGTTTAAAGTGATGTTCAGCATGAAATTCCCCTGAAAAATCATGCTAACTACATTATTTGGTCATCTGTCATGTGCCTGGCAAGGATTTCCAGGAAGAGCTGCTTCATCAACTTCCTGGGGATAAAAAAGAGGCTGGCTGGTTTGTACTATGGCGAGTCCTCTTAATTGCCTTTTTTGAAGATGGGTGTCATTTGCTAACATCCACTCTTTAGCTCCTCTTCTCATCTACACCTCGGCAAAAAGCTTTTCCACTATGTCTGGCTAGGAAAAACTGTGCCAGCACAGAAAACATCTCCCATCGTGTTCTAGAAGTTGCACGGATGTCTGCCAAGTGTTTGGCAGGAAGAAAAGAAAAGTTGTCCAAAACAGCTTCCAATCGAATGTTCCTGTGATTGGAAAAGTCAGGAGAGTGCAAAGGTACTGTTTTCTATCAGTTGGCAAGGTGCGCACACAATCCCAGTGTTGTACAGCTTGCTTCTTCACCTTCCCGAAGCTGCCGCTCTCGCCGGCTGCCGGAGCCCAAGAAGCGGCTTCTTCGCGCAAAGACGATTGTGCCGCTCACAGTGCTCTCCTTAGCGCGGCTTCTGCCGAAAGACGCCCGGCAGCGGCTCTTACCTCCGGAGAGCATCCTACCTTCGTCTTTAGATCCTCTTCTCATCTACACCTCGGCAAAAAGCTTTTCCACTATGTCTGGCTAGGAAAAACTGTGCCAGCACAGAAAACATCTCCCATCGTGTTCTAGAAGTTGCACGGATGTCTGCCAAGTGTTTGGCAGGAAGAAAAGAAAAGTTGTCCAAAACAGCTTCCAATCGAATGTTCCTGTGATTGGAAAAGTCAGGAGAGTGCAAAGGTACTGTTTTCTATCAGTTGGCAAGGTGCGCACACAATCCCAGTGTTGTACAGCTTGCTTCTTCACCTTCCCGAAGCTGCCGCTCTCGCCGGCTGCCGGAGCCCAAGAAGCGGCTTCTTCGCGCAAAGACGATTGTGCCGCTCACAGTGCTCTCCTTAGCGCGGCTTCTGCCGAAAGACGCCCGGCAGCGGCTCTTACCTCCGGAGAGCATCCTACCTTCGTCTTTCGCGTCTTTTGTAGTCTACATCTTAGCAAAACGCTTTTCCACTATGTCTGGCTAGGAAAAACTGTGCCAGCACAGAAAACATCTCCCATCGTGTTCTAGAAGTTGCACGGATGTCTGCCAAGTGTTTGGCAGGAAGAAAAGAAAAGTTGTCCAAAACAGCTTCCAATCGAATGTTCCTGTGATTGGAAAAGTCAGGAGAGTGCAAAGGTACTGTTTTCTATCAGTTGGCAAGGTGCGCACACAATCCCAGTGTTGTACAGCTTGCTTCTTCACCTTCCCGAAGCTGCCGCTCTCGCCGGCTGCCGGAGCCCAAGAAGCGGCTTGTTCGCGCAAAGACGATTGTGCCGCTCACAGTGCTCTCCTTAGCGCGGCTTCTGCCGAAAGACGCCCGGCAGCGGCTCTTACCTCCGGAGAGCATCCTACCTTCGTCTTTCGCGTCTTTTGTAGTCTACATCTTAGCAAAACGCTTTTCCACTATGTCTGGCTAGGAAAAACTGTGCCAGCACAGAAAACATCTCCCATCGTGTTCTAGAAGTTGCACGGATGTCTGCCAAGTGTTTGGCAGGAAGAAAAGAAAAGTTGTCCAAAACAGCTTCCAATCGAATGTTCCTGTGATTGGAAAAGTCAGGAGAGTGCAAAGGTACTGTTTTCTATCAGTTGGCAAGGTGCGCACACAATCCCAGTGTTGTACAGCTTGCTTCTTCACCTTCCCGAAGCTGCCGCTCTCGCCGGCTGCCGGAGCCCAAGAAGCGGCTTCTTCGCGCAAAGACGATTGTGCCGCTCACAGTGCTCTCCTTAGCGCGGCTTCTGCCGAAAGACGCCCGGCAGCGGCTCTTACCTCCGGAGAGCATCCTACCTTCGTCTTTCGCGTCTTTTGTAGTCTACATCTTAGCAAAACGCTTTTCCACTATGTCTGGCTAGGAAAAACTGTGCCAGCACAGAAAACATCTCCCATCGTGTTCTAGAAGTTGCACGGATGTCTGCCAAGTGTTTGGCAGGAAGAAAAGAAAAGTTGTCCAAAACAGCTTCCAATCGAATGTTCCTGTGATTGGAAAAGTCAGGAGAGTGCAAAGGTACTGTTTTCTATCAGTTGGCAAGGTGCGCACACAATCCCAGTGTTGTACAGCTTGCTTCTTCACCTTCCCGAAGCTGCCGCTCTCGCCGGCTGCCGGAGCCCAAGAAGCGGCTTCTTCGCGCAAAGACGATTGTGCCGCTCACAGTGCTCTCCTTAGCGCGGCTTCTGCCGAAAGACGCCCGGCAGCGGCTCTTACCTCCGGAGAGCATCCTACCTTCGTCTTTCGCGTCTTTTGTAGTCTACATCTTAGCAAAACGCTTTTCCACTATGTCTGGCTAGGAAAAACTGTGCCAGCACAGAAAACATCTCCCATCGTGTTCTAGAAGTTGCACGGATGTCTGCCAAGTGTTTGGCAGGAAGAAAAGAAAAGTTGTCCAAAACAGCTTCCAATCGAATGTTCCTGTGATTGGAAAAGTCAGGAGAGTGCAAAGGTACTGTTTTCTATCAGTTGGCAAGGTGCGCACACAATCCCAGTGTTGTACAGCTTGCTTCTTCACCTTCCCGAAGCTGCCGCTCTCGCCGGCTGCCGGAGCCCAAGAAGCGGCTTGTTCGCGCAAAGACGATTGTGCCGCTCACAGTGCTCTCCTTAGCGCGGCTTCTGCCGAAAGACGCCCGGCAGCGGCTCTTACCTCCGGAGAGCATCCTACCTTCGTCTTTCGCGTCTTATGTAGTCTACACCTCGGCAAAAAGCTTTTCCACTATGTCTGGCTAGGAAAAACTGTGCCAGCACAGAAAACATCTCCCATCGTGTTCTAGAAGTTGCACGGATGTCTGCCAAGTGTTTGGCAGGAAGAAAAGAAAAGTTGTCCAAAACAGCTTCCAATCGAATGTTCCTGTGATTGGAAAAGTCAGGAGAGTGCAAAGGTACTGTTTTCTATCAGTTGGCAAGGTGCGCACACAATCCCAGTGTTGTACAGCTTGCTTCTTCACCTTCCCGAAGCTGCCGCTCTCGCCGGCTGCCGGAGCCCAAGAAGCGGCTTGTTCGCGCAAAGACGATTGTGCCGCTCACAGTGCTCTCCTTAGCGCGGCTTCTGCCGAAAGACGCCCGGCAGCGGCTCTTACCTCCGGAGAGCATCCTACCTTCGTCTTTCGCGTCTTTTGTAGTCTACATCTTAGCAAAACGCTTTTCCACTATGTCTGGCTAGGAAAAACTGTGCCAGCACAGAAAACATCTCCCATCGTGTTCTAGAAGTTGCACGGATGTCTGCCAAGTGTTTGGCAGGAAGAAAAGAAAAGTTGTCCAAAACAGCTTCCAATCGAATGTTCCTGTGATTGGAAAAGTCAGGAGAGTGCAAAGGTACTGTTTTCTATCAGTTGGCAAGGTGCGCACACAATCCCAGTGTTGTACAGCTTGCTTCTTCACTTTCCCGAAGCTGCCACTCTCAGGAGGTAAGAGCCGCTGCCGGGCGTCTTTCGGCAGAAGCCGCGCTAAGGAGAGCACTGTGAGCGGCACAATCGTCTTTGCGCGAAGAAGCCGCTTCTTGGGCTCCGGCAGCCGGCGAGAGCGGCAGCTTCGGGAAGGTGAAGAAGCAAGCTGTACAACACTGGGATTGTGTGCGCACCTTGCCAACTGATAGAAAACAGTACCTTTGCACTCTCCTGACTTTTCCAATCACAGGAACATTCGATTGGAAGCTGTTTTGGACAACTTTTCTTTTCTTCCTGCCAAACACTTGGCAGACATCCGTGCAACTTCTAGAACACGATGGGAGATGTTTTCTGTGCTGGCACAGTTTTTCCTAGCCAGACCTAGTGGAAAAGCGTTTTGCTAAGATGTAGACTACAAAAGACGCGAAAGACGAAGGTAGGATGCTCTCCGGAGGTAAGAGCCGCTGCCGGGCGTCTTTCGGCAGAAGCCGCGCTAAGGAGAGCACTGTGAGCGGCACAATCGTCTTTGCGCGAAGAAGCCGCTTCTTGGGCTCCGGCAGCCGGCGAGAGCGGCAGCTTCGGGAAGGTGAAGAAGCAAGCTGTACAACACTGGGATTGTGTGCGCACCTTGCCAACTGATAGAAAACAGTACCTTTGCACTCTCCTGACTTTTCCAATCACAGGAACATTCGATTGGAAGCTGTTTTGGACAACTTTTCTTTTCTTCCTGCCAAACACTTGGCAGACATCCGTGCAACTTCTAGAACACGATGGGAGATGTTTTCTGTGCTGGCACAGTTTTTCCTAGCCAGACCTAGTGGAAAAGCGTTTTGCTAAGATGTAGACTACAAAAGACGCGAAAGACGAAGGTAGGATGCTCTCCGGAGGTAAGAGCCGCTGCCGGGCGTCTTTCGGCAGGAGCCGCGCTAAGGAGAGCACTGTGAGCGGCACAATCGTCTTTGCGCGAAGAAGCCGCTTCTTGGGCTCCGGCAGCCGGCGAGAGCGGCAGCTTCGGGAAGGTGAAGAAGCAAGCTGTACAACACTGGGATTGTGTGCGCGCCTTGCCAACTGATAGAAAACAGTACCTTTGCACTCTCCTGACTTTTCCAATCACAGGAACATTCGATTGGAAGCTGTTTTGGACAACTTTTCTTTTCTTCCTGCCAAACACTTGGCAGACATCCGTGCAACTTCTAGAACACGATGGGAGATGTTTTCTGTGCTGGCACAGTTTTTCCTAGCCAGACATAGTGGAAAAGCGTTTTGCTAAGATGTAGACTACAAAAGACGCGAAAGACGAAGGTAGGATGCTCTCCGGAGGTAAGAGCCGCTGCCGGGCGTCTTTCGGCAGAAGCCGCGCTAAGGAGAGCACTGTGAGCGGCACAATCGTCTTTGCGCGAAGAAGCCGCTTCTTGGGCTCCGGCAGCCGGCGAGAGCGGCAGCTTCGGGAAGGTGAAGAAGCAAGCTGTACAACACTGGGATTGTGTGCGCACCTTGCCAACTGATAGAAAACAGTACCTTTGCACTCTCCTGACTTTTCCAATCACAGGAACATTCGATTGGAAGCTGTTTTGGACAACTTTTCTTTTCTTCCTGCCAAACACTTGGCAGACATCCGTGCAACTTCTAGAACACGATGGGAGATGTTTTCTGTGCTGGCACAGTTTTTCCTAGCCAGACATAGTGGAAAAGCTTTTTACTAAGATGTAGACTACAAAAGACGCGAAAGACGAAGGTAGGATGCTCTCCGGAGGTAAGAGCCGCTGCCGGGCGTCTTTCGGCAGAAGCCGCGCTAAGGAGAGCACTGTGAGCGGCACAATCGTCTTTGCGCGAACAAGCCGCTTCTTGGGCTCCGGCAGCCGGCGAGAGCGGCAGCTTCGGGAAGGTGAAGAAGCAAGCTGTACAACACTGGGATTGTGTGCGCACCTTGCCAACTGATAGAAAACAGTACCTTTGCACTCTCCTGACTTTTCCAATCACAGGAACATTCGATTGGAAGCTGTTTTGGACAACTTTTCTTTTCTTCCTGCCAAACACTTGGCAGACATCCGTGCAACTTCTAGAACACGATGGGAGATGTTTTCTGTGCTGGCACAGTTTTTCCTAGCCAGACATAGTGGAAAAGCGTTTTGCTAAGATGTAGACTACAAAAGACGCGAAAGACGAAGGTAGGATGCTCTCCGGAGGTAAGAGCCGCTGCCGGGCGTCTTTCAGCAGAAGCCGCGCTAAGGAGAGCACTGTGAGCGGCACAATCGTCTTTGCGCGAAGAAGCCGCTTCTTGGGCTCCGGCAGCCGGCGAGAGCGGCAGCTTCGGGAAGGTGAAGAAGCAAGCTGTACAACACTGGGATTGTGTGCGCACCTTGCCAACTGATAGAAAACAGTACCTTTGCACTCTCCTGACTTTTCCAATCACAGGAACATTCGATTGGAAGCTGTTTTGGACAACTTTTCTTTTCTTCCTGCCAAACACTTGGCAGACATCCGTGCAACTTCTAGAACACGATGGGAGATGTTTTCTGTGCTGGCACAGTTTTTCCTAGCCAGACATAGTGGAAAAGCTTTTTGCCGAGGTGTAGATGAGAAGAGGAGCTAAAGACGAAGGTAGGATGCTCTCCGGAGGTAAGAGCCGCTGCCGGGCGTCTTTCGGCAGAAGCCGCGCTAAGGAGAGCACTGTGAGCGGCACAATCGTCTTTGCGCGAAGAAGCCGCTTCTTGGGCTCCGGCAGCCGGCGAGAGCGGCAGCTTCGGGAAGGTGAAGAAGCAAGCTGTACAACACTGGGATTGTGTGCGCACCTTGCCAACTGATAGAAAACAGTACCTTAGCACTCTCCTGACTTTTCCAATCACAGGAACATTCGATTGGAAGCTGTTTTGGACAACTTTTCTTTTCTTCCTGCCAAACACTTGGCAGACATCCGTGCAGCTTCTAGAACACGATGGGAGATGTTTTCTGTGCTGGCACAGTTTTTCCTAGCCAGACATAGTGGAAAAGCTTTTTGCCGAGGTGTAGATGAGAAGAGGAGCTAAAGAGTGGATGTTAGCAAATGACACCCATCTTCAAAAAAGGCAATTAAGAGGACTCGCCATAGTACAAACCAGCCAGCCTCTTTTTTATCCCCAGGAAGTTGATGAAGCAGCTCTTCCTGGAAATCCTTGCCAGGCACATGACAGATGACCAAATAATGTAGTTAGCATGATTTTTCAGGGGAATTTCATGCTGAACATCACTTTAAACTCCTCTGATGAATCAACTTGACTGGTAGATGAAGGGAATATTATCTGCCTGGGCTTCAGGGAGGTTTTTGACATACCTCTACATGGCATCACACATACATATGGAAGCAATAGTGCAAAGGGGAGGGAATCAGTGTCTTTTCAGTGATGCTGAGGGAAAAGACAAGAGGCAGTGGGCACACACTGAAATACAGGAGATTGCCTTTGAACATCAGTAAATGTTTCTTTACTGTCAGGGTGACTGAACCACGGCACAGACTGCCCAGAAAGATTGTGGAGCCTGGATCTTTGAAGACATTAAAAGTACACCCAGATAGAATCCTGGGCAAGAGGCTCTAGGTATCCTGGTTTAGGCAGGGGGGTTGGGCCTGGTTAGCCCCACCAACCCCTTCCACTCTCTTTCATTCTGTGCTAGTGAATTCTCTTCAAGATGCATTTCAAAGCGCTGGCATGACAAAGTTCTGTGCAGACAGAGATCCAAATGGACATGGCATCTAAGTTCCTTAAGCAGTGTTCAAGAAGAATGTAAAACTCTGGCACAAGTGTCTCTTCCCTAACTGAATCCCTTTCATGGGAAAATTCCCAGCTCTAGAAAGATCTTCTGATACGCATGCTTAAGACTGACACTGGCTGAGCAAATTTCTCCCTATGTATATCTAAGACCAGTTAGGATCTTCACCCAAAGTGCAGTCAACATAGTCACAGAATGCCTATTGTTAAGAAGTGACAGCTTCCATCAGAATGGCAGCTATTGGTCCACAAAATGGATTAATGGATGGGAATTATCTACGTGGGTTAAAAACAAAAATAAAGAGTTGGTCTTTATTTATCAATTTCATGGCAATATTGATAAGGGAAGAAAAAGATCTAAGTCCTTGACTTTCTGGACTCGAGGAAAGATTTTAAAAATTCCTTGTAAAAATGTATGATCACAATCAGACTATTGAAACCATTTTAGTTGGGAACAAAGTTCCAAAATTGTCTAGATAGTGGCAAAGAAGCCAAGAAAATAGGAAAGAAACAAAAAGAGAGCAAAAGAGTCAGCTTCAGTGTACAAGCTCGTTCTAGAAGTAGTCTGCTGGGAAAAGGAACCCCCAGCTAAATTTCCAATGTATTCCTGCGCTTGATTCAGTAACTGGTCAATGTAAAAACCAATCCTTTTGTACAACTTCTTCCAGCAACAAAAACTCCAACAGGTTGACACTACCATCATGCCTGTTCCAGACATATTTAAAAGAGAAATGATGATTTTCTTGAAAACCTACTTACATAAAAGTTGCAAGATGGTGGAGGGATTCCCACATCCTCCTTCCTCCATCTGGCTTGAAAGTATATTTGATAAAATATGCAACAAAGCACATGATTTATAAGGGAGAGTCAAATGGATGATTTGGGAATCGATCTCTTGTTGATAGTAAACTTCATATCCACTCGGTGTGACCTTTTTAAAACAAAATGTGGAGCTGAGGCATGAATCTGCCACAACAATTGTAAAGCAAACATACACACTCCCCTTCATATGCCCCCCCCTCCACACACACCTAGGCACACACAGAGATCAGCATAGCAGATCATGAACACCTTGGAAAAGACTGAAATGCTAAATGCCTCTCTTGATGGGCAAAAGAGCTGGTGCAGTAATTCAAATGCCTGGTACAAAAATTCTGTTTAATATTTAGCTCCTATTTAAAACACAGCTTTTCATTTCATTCTATTTACAGAATATTTTCATTTCATTTGTTTCTTTAAAATTACTTAGTTCTCACCTGTTGTATGTCTAGGAATATTTTCTTCCAAAAATAGAAAAAAATAGATGATATCTTTTCAGCAGAAAACATTGGTTGATACAATTTTAAACCATCATGATATGGAAGAATTCTTCTGTCCCTCTCGAAGGTGGAAGAAGCATTTGGATCACAGATCATCTACAATGAAATACTTGACATGTTTAAGATGCTTTCAATCAATTTTGATCGTCAATTGCTTATTTGTTGTAAACAGTAATTTTTCAGTGAAGGGAAAGTGTGTGTGGTATATCTACATGATATGTTCAAAGGCAGTTCCTACTAATGGCCAGGCTGAATTCCAGTAAATAATGTCCCGAATGATATTTTGCCGCCTTCTTTGGCACTTCATGAAATCTTACCCCGATGAAGTGCTGAAACAAAGAGATTTTCTCTTAGAGAGTGTCTCATGTTGTAACCTATCCCATGGATTTTATGCTGTAATTCTTATCTCTTTTAAAATTTACTATCTTCTGTACAGTTTTCATGAAACTTTCTGTTACAGTAGTGAATAGCACAGATAAATGTCATTTTGTACAACTTTGAATTTACCCCAAGAGCTGAGAGAAAACTTGATCCTATACTTCAATCCGAGTTTCTTCTATAGTCCGACTTTGTTTCTCTACCATCAAGCTTCTCCTTTGTTGCTGCTCCAAGCCCCGTCCAAGGTGACCTTGAATACTTTCAGGGATGGGACACCCACAACTTCTCTGGGCAACCTGTTCCAGTGTTCCAGCACTCCCACAGTAAAAAAGGCCTTCCTTTCATCTAATATGTGTAGGAAATCATAAATCTAGGCATAGAAGCTTGGAGTGCAAATTTGAAATTCTTTGGATTTGAAGCACATTTTATATGAATACTGACTTACAGATGACTAAAAGATGTTGATGGGCATTTGAGCTGACAAGTTTTGAAAAAGTGCACGGAAATTAAAATTGAAACCACTAAAATTAAAAACTCCTTGCCATTTTCTTTTTCCTCTCCTATTCAAAATTGCATATGTCAGATATCAGTGCTTCATGCAAACCTCTCAGATGCTCTCAGAGAAAAAGCTTTTCTTTCAGACTAAGTTGCGGTTGACGTAGAACACTAGCAGGAGTGAAAGATTTTCTGGGCATTGGGGCAGCACGTTCTCCTTGGATTTGTGTGCAGAATGCATTTTATCCAAACTGGAAAATAGATCCCAGCTCTGTTCTATTCATCATTCTTACTTCATCAGGCCAGAAGATTCTGTGAAAAGTAGCCTGTGGACCTTGAAGACAGCGCATGTGAACCAGATGAGAGGTGATAGAGAAGTTGAGGGAGAGAAGAAAGAGCATGAGGCTGAAACCAGAAAGTATTTCTCCACGTGATCATGGAAGATTGCAGGAGCCACTTGGTACTATCAAACCAGCCCAACTTGGCACGGGTGCCACCTTGGGTCTGGGAGCCATGTTGCATATCGTGCATTTTAAGGAGCCAGCTGGCCACACCCAGCCATATGCCCCCAAACACAAACCAAGGCCCTTTTCTCTGGCAAACAAAACTCAGCTGCCCTGCTTCTGGATGGCAGATTGCAGGAACCACTTGGTACTATCAAACCAGCCCAACTTGGCACTGGTGCCACCATGGGTCTGGTCACCATCCTGCCTATTGTAGCTTTTCAGGAGCCAGCCGGTCACTCTCAGCCATAGGCCCCCAAACACAAACCTCGGCCCGTTTCCCTGGCAAACAAAAGTAAGCTGTCCCGCTTCTGGATGGCAGATTGCAGGAGCTACTTAGTACTATCAAATCAGCCCGACTTGGCACAGGTGCCACCTTGGATCTGGGAACCATCCTGTGTATCGTGGATTTTCAGGGGCCAGCCAGCCACTCTCAGCCATATGCCCCCAAAAACAAACCACGGACCTTTTCTCTGGCAAACAAAACTCAACTGCCCCTCTTCTGGATGGCAAATTTTAGGACGCACTTTGTACTACGAAAACCGCCCGACGTGGCACTGGTGCCACCTTGTGTCAGGGAACCATCCTGCATATCGAGCTTTTTAAGGAGCCAGCCGGCCAGGCCCAGCCATATACCCCCAAAAACAAACCACGGACCATTTCTCATGGAAACAAAAATCCGCTGCCCCGCGTCTGGATGGCAGATTGCAGGAGCCACTTTGCACCATCAAACCAGCCCGACTTGGCACTGGTGCCACCTTGGGTCTGGGAACAATCCTGCGTATCGTACATATTCAGGAACCAGCCGAACACTCCCAGCCACAGGCCCCCAAACACAAACAACGGCCCATTTCCCTGGCAAACAAAACTCAGCTGCCCCGCTTCTGGATGGCAGTTTGCAGGAGCCACTTGGGACTATCAAACCAGCCCGACTTGGCACTGGTGCCACCTTGGGTCTGGGAACCATCCTGCGTATGGTGGATTCTAAGGAGCCAGCCGGCCACTCCCAGCCACAGGCCCCCAACAAAAACCACGGCCCTTTTTTCTGGCAAACAAAACTTAGCTGCCTCACTTCTGGATGGCAGATTGCAGGAGCCACTTGGTGTAATCAAACCAGCCCGACTTGGCACTGGTGCCACCTTGGGTCTGGGAACCATCCTGCGTATCGTGGATTCTAAGGAGCCAGCCGGCCACTCCCAGCCACAGGCCCCCAAACAAAATCAACGGCGCTGTTCCCTGGAAAACAAAACACGCCTGCCAACTTTTTGATGGAGTTTGCAGGAGCCACTTGGTACTATCAAACCAGCCCGACTTGGCACTGGTGCCACCTTGGGTCTGGGAAACATCCTGCGTATCGTGGATTCTTAGGAGCCAGCCGGCCACTCCTAGCCACAGGCCCCCAGACAAAAACCTAGGCCTATTTCTCTGGCAAACAAAAGTAAGCTGCCCCGCTTCTGGATGGCAGATTGCAGGAGACACTTGGTACTATCAAACCAGCCCAACTTGGCACTGGTGCCACCTTGGATCTGGGAACCATGCTGTGTATCGTGGATATTCAGGGGCCACCCGGCCACTCTCAGCCATATGTCCCCAAACAGAAACCTCGGCCCGTTTCTCTGGCAAACAAAACTCAACTGCCCCTCTTCTGGATGGCAAATTGCAGGATGAACTTGATACTAAAACCGCAGGCCGACTTGGTAGTGGTGACACCTTGGACCTGGGAACCATCATGCGTATCGAGCATTTTAAGGAGCCAGCCGGCCACTCCCAGCAATATGCCCCCAAAAACAATCCACGGAATTTTTCTCTGGCAAACAAAAATCAGCTGCCCCGCTTCTGGATGGCAGATTGCAGGAGCCACTTTGCACCATCAAACCAGCCCGACTTGGCACTGGTGCCACCTTGCATCTGGGAACCATGCTGCCTAGCGTGGATTTTCAGGAGCCAGCCGGCCACTCTCAGCCATAGGCCCCCAAACAAAACCCACAGCCCGTTTCCCTGGCAAACAAAATTAAGCTGCCCCGCTTCTGGATGGCAGATTGCAGGACGCACTTGGTAGTATCAAACCAGCCCGACTTGGCACTGGTGCCACCTTGGGTCTGGGAACCATCCTGCGTATTGTGGGTTCAAAGGAGCCAGCCGGCCACTCCCAGCCACAGGCCCCCAAATACAAACAACGGCGCTTTTCCCTGGAAAACAAAACTCGCCTGACAACTTTTTGATGGCAGATTGCAGGAGCCACTTGGTACTATCAAACCAGCCCAACTTGGCACTGGTGCCACCATGGGTCTGGTCACCATCCTGCCTATCGTAGCTTTTCAGGAGCCAGCCGGTCACTCCCAGCCATAGGTCCCCAGTCACAAACCTCGGCCCGTTTCCCTGGCAAACAAAAGTAAGCTGCCCCGCTTCTGGATGGCAGATTGCAGGAGCCACTTGGTACTATCAAACCAGCCCAACTTGGCACTGGTGCCACCTCTGGTCTGGGAACCATGCTGCGTAACACAGATTCTAAGGCGCCAGTCGGCCACTCCCAGCCACAAGCCCCCAAACACAAACAACGGCGCTATTCTCTGGCAAACAAAACTCCACTGCCCCTCTTCTGGATGGCAAATTGCAGGACGCACTTGGTACTATAAAAACAGCCCGACTTGGCACTGGTGCCACCTTGGGTCTGGGAACCATCCTGCGTATCGATCTTTTTAATGAGACAGCCGGCCACTCCCAGCCATATGCCCCCAAACACAACCCACGGAATTTTTCTCTGGCAAACAAAAATCAGCTGCCCCGCTTCTGGATGGCAGATTGCAGGAGCCACTTGGTACTATCAAACCAGCCCAACTTGGCACTGGTGCCACCTCTGGTCTGGGAACCATGCTGCGTAACACAGATTCTAAGGCGCCAGTCGGCCACTCCCAGCCACAAGCCCCCAAACACAAACAACGGCGCTATTCTCTGGCAAACAAAACTCCACTGCCCCTCTTCTGGATGGCAAATTGCAGGACGCACTTGGTACTATCAAACCAGCCCAACTTGGCACTGGTGCCACCATGGGTCTGGTCACCATCCTGCCTATCGTAGCTTTTCAGGAGCCAGCCGGTCACTCCCAGCCATAGGTCCCCAGTCACAAACCTCGGCCCGTTTCCCTGGCAAACAAAAGTAAGCTGCCCCGCTTCTGGATGGCAGATTGCAGGAGCCACTTGGTACTATCAAACCAGCCCAACTTGGCACTGGTGCCACCTCTGGTCTGGGAACCATGCTGCGTAACACAGATTCTAAGGCGCCAGTCGGCCACTCCCAGCCACAAGCCCCCAAACACAAACAACGGCCCTTTTCTCTGGCAAACAAAACTCAACTGCACCGCTTCTGGATGGCAGATTGCAGGAGCCACTTGGTACTATCAAACCAGCCCGACTTGGCACTGGTGCCACCTTGGGTCTGGGAACCATCCTGCGTATGGTGGATTCTAAGGAGCCAGCCGGCCACTCCCAGCCACAGGCCCCCAACAAAAACCACGGCCCTTTTTTCTGGCAAACAAAACTTAGCTGCCTCACTTCTGGATGGCAGATTGCAGGAGCCACTTGGTGTAATCAAACCAGCCCGACTTGGCACTGGTGCCACCTTGGGTCTGGGAACCATCCTGCGTATCGTGGATTCTAAGGAGCCAGCCGGCCACTCCCAGCCACAGGCCCCCAAACAAAATCAACGGCGCTGTTCCCTGGAAAACAAAACACGCCTGCCAACTTTTTGATGGAGTTTGCAGGAGCCACTTGGTACTATCAAACCAGCCCGACTTGGCACTGGTGCCACCTTGGGTCTGGGAAACATCCTGCGTATCGTGGATTCTTAGGAGCCAGCCGGCCACTCCTAGCCACAGGCCCCCAGACAAAAACCTAGGCCTATTTCTCTGGCAAACAAAAGTAAGCTGCCCCGCTTCTGGATGGCAGATTGCAGGAGACACTTGGTACTATCAAACCAGCCCAACTTGGCACTGGTGCCACCTTGGATCTGGGAACCATGCTGTGTATCGTGGATATTCAGGGGCCAGCCGGCCACTCTCAGCCATATGTCCCCAAACAGAAACCTCGGCCCGTTTCTCTGGCAAACAAAACTCAACTGCCCCTCTTCTGGATGGCAAATTGCAGGATGAACTTGATACTAAAACCGCAGGCCGACTTGGTAGTGGTGACACCTTGGACCTGGGAACCATCATGCGTATCGAGCATTTTAAGGAGCCAGCCGGCCACTCCCAGCAATATGCCCCCAAAAACAATCCACGGAATTTTTCTCTGGCAAACAAAAATCAGCTGCCCCGCTTCTGGATGGCAGATTGCAGGAGCCACTTTGCACCATCAAACCAGCCCGACTTGGCACTGGTGCCACCTTGCATCTGGGAACCATGCTGCCTAGCGTGGATTTTCAGGAGCCAGCCGGCCACTCTCAGCCATATGCCCCCAAAAACAAACCACGGACCTTTTCTCTGGCAAACAAAACTCAACTGCCCCTCTTCTGGATGGAAAATTGCAGGACGCACTTTGTACTACGAAAACCGCCCGACGTGGCACTGGTGCCACCTTGTGTCAGGGAACCATCCTGCATATCGAGCTTTTTAAGGAGCCAGCCGGCCAGGCCCAGCCATATACCCCCAAAAACAAACCACGGACCATTTCTCATGGAAACAAAAATCCGCTGCCCCGCGTCTGGATGGCAGATTGCAGGAGCCACTTTGCACCATCAAACCAGCCCGACTTGGCACTGGTGCCACCTTGGGTCTGGGAACAATCCTGCGTATCGTACATATTCAGGAACCAGCCGAACACTCCCAGCCACAGGCCCCCAAACACAAACAACGGCCCATTTCCCTGGCAAACAAAACTCAGCTGCCCCGCTTCCGGATGGCAGTTTGCAGGAGCCACTTGGGACTATCAAACCAGCCCGACTTGGCACTGGTGCCACCTTGGGTCTGGGAACCATCCTGCGTATGGTGGATTCTAAGGAGCCAGCCGGCCACTCCCAGCCACAGGCCCCCAACAAAAACCACGGCCCTTTTTTCTGGCAAACAAAACTTAGCTGCCTCACTTCTGGATGGCAGATTGCAGGAGCCACTTTGCACCATCAAACCAGCCCGACTTGGCACTGGTGCCACCTTGCATCTGGGAACCATCCCGCGTATCGTGGATTTTCAGGAGCCAGCCGGCCACTCTCAGCCATAGGCCCCCAAACAAAACCCACGGCCCGTTTCCCTGGCAAACAAAATTAAGCTGCCCCGCTTCTGGATGGCAGATTGCAGGACGCACTTGGTAGTATCAAACCAGCCCGACTTGGCACTGGTGCCACCTTGGGTCTGGGAACCATCCTGCGTATTGTGGGTTCAAAGGAGCCAGCCGGCCACTCCCAGCCACAGGCCCCCAAATACAAACAACGGCGCTTTTCCCTGGAAAACAAAACTCGCCTGACAACTTTTTGATGGCAGATTGCAGGAGCCACTTGGTACTATCAAACCAGCCCAACTTGGCACTGGTGCCACCATGGGTCTGGTCACCATCCTGCCTATCGTAGCTTTTCAGGAGCCAGCCGGTCACTCCCAGCCATAGGTCCCCAGTCACAAACCTCGGCCCGTTTCCCTGGCAAACAAAAGTAAGCTGCCCCGCTTCTGGATGGCAGATTGCAGGAGCCACTTGGTACTATCAAACCAGCCCAACTTGGCACTGGTGCCACCTCTGGTCTGGGAACCATGCTGCGTAACACAGATTCTACGGCGCCAGTCGGCCACTCCCAGCCACAAGCCCCCAAACACAAACAACGGCGCTATTCTCTGGCAAACAAAACTCCACTGCCCCTCTTCTGGATGGCAAATTGCAGGACGCACTTGGTACTATAAAAACAGCCCGACTTGGCACTGGTGCCACCTTGGGTCTGGGAACCATCCTGCGTATCGATCTTTTTAATGAGACAGCCGGCCACTCCCAGCCATATGCCCCCAAACACAACCCACGGCCCTTTTCTCTGGCAAACAAAACTCAACTGCACCGCTTCTGGATGGCAGATTGCAGGAGCCACTTGGTACTATCAAACCAGCCCGACTTGGCACTGGTGCCACCTTGGGTCTGGGAACCATCCTGCGTATGGTGGATTCTAAGGAGCCAGCCGGCCACTCCCAGCCACAGGCCCCCAACAAAAACCACGGCCCTTTTTTCTGGCAAACAAAACTTAGCTGCCTCACTTCTGGATGGCAGATTGCAGGAGCCACTTGGTGTAATCAAACCAGCCCGACTTGGCACTGGTGCCACCTTGGGTCTGGGAACCATCCTGCGTATCGTGGATTCTAAGGAGCCAGCCGGCCACTCCCAGCCACAGGCCCCCAAACAAAATCAACGGCGCTGTTCCCCGGAAAACAAAACACGCCTGCCAACTTTTTGATGGAGTTTGCAGGAGCCACTTGGTACTATCAAACCAGCCCGACTTGGCACTGGTGCCACCTTGGGTCTGGGAAACATCCTGCGTATCGTGGATTCTTAGGAGCCAGCCGGCCACTCCTAGCCACAGGCCCCCAGACAAAAACCTAGGCCTATTTCTCTGGCAAACAAAAGTAAGCTGCCCCGCTTCTGGATGGCAGATTGCAGGAGACACTTGGGACTATCAAACGAGCCCAACTTGGCACTGGTGCCACCTTGGATCTGGGAACCATGCTGTGTATCGTGGATATTCAGGGGCCAGCCGGCCACTCTCAGCCATATGTCCCCAAACAGAAACCTCGGCCCGTTTCCCTGGCAAACAAAACTCAACTGCCCCTCTTCTGGATGGCAAATTGCAGGATGAACTTGATACTAAAACCGCAGGCCGACTTGGTAGTGGTGACACCTTGGACCTGGGAACCATCATGCGTATCGAGCATTTTAAGGAGCCAGCCGGCCACTCCCAGCAATATGCCCCCAAAAACAATCCACGGAATTTTTCTCTGGCAAACAAAAATCAGCTGCCCCGCTTCTGGATGGCAGATTGCAGGAGCCACTTTGCACCATCAAACCAGCCCGACTTGGCACTGGTGCCACCTTGCATCTGGGAACCATGCTGCCTAGCGTGGATTTTCAGGAGCCAGACGGCCACTCTCAGCCATAGGCCCCCAAACAAAACCCACGGCCCGTTTCCCTGGCAAACAAAATTAAGCTGCCCCGCTTCTGGATGGCAGATTGCAGGACGCACTTGGTAGTATCAAACCAGCCCGACTTGGCACTGGTGCCACCTTGGGTCTGGGAACCATCCTGCGTATCGTGGGTTCAAAGGAGCCAGCCGGCCACTCCCAGCCACAGGCCCCCAAATACAAACAACGGCGCTTTTCCCTGGAAAACAAAACTCGCCTGACAACTTTTTGATGGCAGATTGCAGGAGCCACTTGGTACTATCAAACCAGCCCAACTTGGCACTGGTGCCACCATGGGTCTGGTCACCATCCTGCCGATCGTAGCTTTTCAGGAGCCAGCCAGCCACCCCCAGCCAGAGGCCCCTAGACAAATATTTCGGCCCGTTTCCCTGGCAAACAAAAGTAAGCTACCCCGCTTCTGGATGGCAGATTGCAGGAGCCACTTTGCACCATCAAACTAGCCCGACTTGGCACTGGTGCCACCTCAGCTCTGGGAACCATCCTGCGTATCGTTCATTGTAAGGAGCCAGCCGGCCACTCCAGCCACAGGCCCCCAGACACAAACAACGGCGCTTTTCCCTGGAAAACAAAACTCGCCTGCCAACTTTTTGATGGCAGATTGCAGGAGCCACTTGGTACTATCAAATCAGCCCAACTTGGCACTGGTGCCACCATGGGTCTGGTCACCATCCTGCCTATCGTAGCTTTTCAGGAGCCAGCCGGTCACTCGCAGCCATATGCCCCCAGACACAAAACTCGGCCCGTTTCCCTGGCAAACAAAAGTAAGCTACCCCGCTTCTGGATGGCAGATTGCAGGAGCCACTTTGCACCATCAAACTAGCCCGACTTGGCACTGGTGCCACCTCAGCTCTGGGAACCATCCTGCGTATCGTTCATTGTAAGGAGCCAGCCGGCCACTCCAGCCACAGGCCCCCAGACACAAACAACGGCGCTTTTCCCTGGAAAACAAAACTCGCCTGCCAACTTTTTGATGGCAGATTGCAGGAGCCACTTGCTACTATCAAATCAGCCCAACTTGGCACTGGTGCCACCATGGGTCTGGTCACCATCCTGCCTATCGTAGCTTTTCAGGAGCCAGCCGGTCACTCGCAGCCATATGCCCCCAGACACAAAACTCGGCCCGTTTCCCTGGCAAACAAAATTAAGCTGCCCCGCTTCTGGATGGCAGATTGCAGGAGCCACTTTGCACCATCAAACTAGCCCGACTTGGCACTGGTGCCACCTCTGGTCTGGGAACCATCCTGCGTATCGTGGATTCTAAGGAGCCAGCCGGCCACTCCCAGCCAGAGGCCCCCAAACACAAACAACGTCGCTTTTCCCTGGATAACAAACTCGCCTGCCAACTTTTTGATGGCAGATTGCAGGAGCCACTTGGTACTATCAAACCAGCCCAACTTGGCACTGGTTCCACCATGGATCTGGTCACCATCCTGCCTATCGTAGCTTTTCAGGAGCCAGCCGGTCACTCCCAGCCATAGGCCCTGAGACACAAACCTCGGCCCGTTTCCCTGGCAAACAAAAGTAAGCTGCCCCGCTTCTGGATGGTAGATTGCAGGACGCACTTGGTACTATCAAACCAGCCCAACTTGGCACTGGTGCCACCTCTGGTCTGGGAACCATCCTGCGTATCGTGGATTCTAAGGAGCCAGCCGGCCACTCCCAGCCACAGGCCCCCAAACACAAACAACGGCGCTTTTCCCTGGAAAACAAAACTCGCCTGCCAACTTTTTGATGGCAGATTGCAGGAGCCACTTGGTACTATCAAATCAGCCCAACTTGGCACTGGTGCCACCATGGGTCTGGTCACCATCCTGCCGATCGTAGCTTTTCAGGAGCCAGCCGGTCACTCCCAGCCATAGGCCCCCAGACAAAAACCTCGGCCCGTTTCCCTGGCAAACAAAAGTAAGCACCCCCGATTCTGGATGGCAGATTGCAGGAGCCACTTGGTACTATCAAATCAGCCCAACTTGGCACTGGTGCCACCATGGGTCTGGTCACCATCCTGCCTATCGTAGCTTTTCAGGAGCCAGCCGGTCACTCCCAGCCATAGGCCCCCAGACAAAAAGCTCGGCCCGTTTCCCTGGCAAACAAAAGTAAGTTATCCCGCTTCTGGATGGCAGATTGCAGGAGCCACTTTTCACCATCAAACCAGCCCAACTTGGCACTGGTGCCACCTCTGGTCTGGGAACCATCCTGCGTATCGTGGATTCTAAGGAGCCAGCCGGCCACTCCCAGCCACTGGCCCCCAAACACAAACAACGGCGCTTTTCCCTGGATAACAAACTCGCCTGCCAAATTTTGATGGCAGATTGCAGGAGCCACTTGGTACTATCAAACCAGCCCAACTTGGCACTGGTGCCACCATGGGTCTGGTCACCATCCTGCCTATCGTAGCTTTTCAGGAGCCAGCCGGTCACTCCCAGCCATAGGCCCCCAGACAAAATCTCGGCCCGTTTCCCTGGCAAACAAAAGTAAGTTATCCCGCTTCTGGATGGCAGATTGCAGGAGCCACTTTTCACCATCAAACCAGCCCGACTTGGCACTGGTGCCACCTCTGGTCTGGGAACCATCCTGCGTATCGTGGATTCTAAGGAGCCAGCCGGCCACTCCCAGCCACTGGCCCCCAAACACAAACAACGGCGCTTTTCCCTGGAAAACAAAACTCGCCTGCCAACATTTTGATGGCAGATTGCAGGAGCCACTTGGTACTATCAAATCAGCCCAACTTGGCACTGGTGCCACCATGGGTCTGGTCACCATCCTGCCTATCGTAGCTTTTCAGGAGCCAGGCGGTCACTCCCAGCCATAGGCCCCCAGACACAAACCTCGGCCCGTTTCCCTGGCAAACAAAAGTAAGCTGCCCCGCTTCTGGATGGCAGATTGCAGGAACCACTTGGTATTATCAAACCAGCCCGACTTGGCACTGGTGCCACCTCTGGTCTGGGAACCATCCTGCGTATCGTGGTTCTAAGGAGCCATCCGTCCACTCCCAGCCACAGGCCCCCAAACACAAACAACGGCGCTTTTCCCATGAAAACAAAACTCGCCTGCCAACTTTTTGATGGCAGATTGCAGGAGCCACTTGGTACTATCAAATCAGCCCAACTTGGCACTGGTGCCACCATGGGTCTGGTCACCATCCTGCCTATCGTAGCTTTTCAGGAGCCAGCCGGTCACTCGCAGCCATAGGCCCCCAGAAACAATACTCGGCCCGTTTCCCTGGCAAACAAAAGTAAGCTGCCCCGCTTCTGGATGGCAGATTGCAGGAGCCACTTTGCACCATCAAACTAGCCCGACTTGGCACTGGTGCCACCTCTGGTCTGGGAACCATCCTGCGTATCGTGGATTCTAAGGAGCCAGCCGGCCACTCCCACCCACAGGCCCCCAAACACAAACAACGGCGCTTTTCCCTGGAAAACAAAACTCGCCTGCCAATTTTTTGATGGCAGATTGCAGGAGCCACTTGGTACTATCAAACCAGCCCAACTTGGCACTGGTGCCACCATGGGTCTGGTCACCATCCTGCCTATCATAGCTTTTCAGGAGCCAGCCGGTCACTCCCAGCCATAGGCCCCCAGACACAAACCTTGGCCCGTTTCCCTGGCAAACAAAAGTAAGCTACCCCGCTTCTGGATGGCAGATTGCAGGACGCACTTGATAGTATCAAACCAGCCCGACTTGGCACTGGTGCCACCTCAGGTCTGGGAACCATGCTGCGTATCGTGGATTCTAATTAGCCATCTGGCCACTCCCACCCACAGGCCCCCAAACAAAAACAACGGCGCTTTTCCCTGGAAAACAAACCTCGCCTGCCAAATTTTGATGGCAGATTGCAGGAGCCACTTTTCACCATCAAACCAGCCCGACTTGGCACTGGTGCCACCTCTGTTCTGGGAACCATCCTGCGTATCGTGGATTCTAAGGAGCCAGCCGGTCACTCCCAGCCACAGGCCACCAAACACAAACAACGGCGCTTTTCCCTGGAAAACAAAACTCGCCTGCCAACATTTAGATGGCAGATTGCAGGAGCCACTTGGTACTATCAAATCAGCCCAACTTGGCACTGGTGCCACCATGGGTCTGGTCACCATCCTGCCTATCGTAGCTTTTCAGGAGCCAGCCGGTCCCTCCCTGCCATAGGCCCCCAGAGAAAAACCTCGGCCCGTTTCCCTGGCAAACAAAAGTAAGCTACCCCGCTTCTGGATGGCAGATTGCAGGAGCCACTTTGCACCATCAAACTAGCCCGACTTGGCACTGGTGCCACCTCAGGTCTGGGAACCATCCTGCGTATCGTTCATTGTAAGGAGCCAGCCGGCCACTCCCAGCCACAGGCCCCCAGACACAAACAACGGCGCTTTTCCCTGGAAAACAAAACTCGCCTGCCAACTTTTTGATGGCAGATTGCAGGAGCCACTTGGTACTATCAAATCAGCCCAACTTGGCACTGGTACCACCATGGGTCTGGTCACCATCCTGCCTATCGTAGCTTTTCAGGAGCCAGCCGGTCACTCGCAGCCATAGGCCCCCAGACACAAAACTCGGCCCGTTTCCCTGGCAAACAAAAGTAAGCTACCCCGCTTCTGGATGGCAGATTGCAGGAGCCACTTTGCACCATCAAACTGGCCCGACTTGGCACTGGTGCGACCTCTGGTCTGGGAACCATCCTGCGTATCGTGGATTCTAAGGAGCCAGCCGGTCACTCCCACCCACAGGCCCCCAAACACAAACAACGGCACTTTTCCCTGGAAAACAAAACTCGCCTGCCAACATTTAGATGGCAGATTGCAGGAGCCACTTGGTACTATCAAACCAGCCCAACTTGGCACTGGTGCCACCATGGGTCTGGTCACCATCCTGCCTATCGTAGCTTTTCAGGAGCCAGCCGGTCACTCCCAGCCATAGGCCCCCAGACAAAAACCTCGGCCCGTTTCCCTGGCAAACAAAAGTAAGTTATCCCGCTTCTGGATGGCAGATTGCAGGAGCCACTTGGTACTATCAAACCAGCCCGACTTGGCACTGGTGCCACCTTGGGTCTGGGAACCATCCTGCGTATGGTGGATTCTAAGGAGCCAGCCGGCCACTCCCAGCCACAGGCCCCCAAACACAAACAACGGCGCTTTTCCCTGGATAACAAACTCGCCTGCCAACTTTTTGATGGCAGATTGCAGGAGCCACTTGGTACTATCAAACCAGCCCAACTTGGCACTGGTGCCACCATGGGTCTGGTCACCATCCTGCCTATCGTAGCTTTTCAGGAGCCAGCCGGTCACTCCCAGCCATAGGCCCTGAGACACAAACCTCGGCCCGTTTCCCTGGCAAACAAAAGTAAGCTGCCCCGCTTCTGGATGGCAGATTGCAGGACGCACTTGGTACTATCAAACCAGCCCAACTTGGCACTGGTGCCACCTCTGGTCTGGGAACCATGCCGCGTATCGTGGATTCTAAGGAGCCAGCCGGCCACTCCCAGCCACAGGCCCCCAAATACAAACAACGGCGCTTTTCCCTGGAAAACAAAACTCGCCTGCCAACTTTTTCATGGCAGATTGCAGGAGCCACTTGGTACTATCAAATCAGCCCAACTTGGCACTGGTGCCACCATGGGTCTGGTCACCATCCTGCCTATCGTAGCTTTTCAGGAGCCAGCCGGTCACTCCCAGCCATAGGCCCCCAGACACAAACCTCGGCCCGTTTCCCTGGCAAACAAAAGTAAGCTGCCCCGCTTCTGGATGGCAGATTGCAGGAGCCACTTGGTACTATCAAACCAGCCCAACTTGGCACTGGTGCCACCTCTGGTCTGGGAACCATGCTGCGTAACACAGATTCTAAGGCGCCAGTCGGCCACTCCCAGCCACAAGCCCCCAAACACAAACAACGGCGCTATTCTCTGGCAAACAAAACTCCACTGCCCCTCTTCTGGATGGCAAATTGCAGGACGCACTTGGTACTATAAAAACAGCCCGACTTGGCACTGGTGCCACCTTGGGTCTGGGAACCATCCTGCGTATCGATCTTTTTAATGAGACAGCCGGCCACTCCCAGCCATATGCCCCCAAACACAACCCACGGCCCTTTTCTCTGGCAAACAAAACTCAACTGCACCGCTTCTGGATGGCAGATTGCAGGAGCCACTTGGTACTATCAAACCAGCCCGACTTGGCACTGGTGCCACCTTGGGTCTGGGAACCATCCTGCGTATGGTGGATTCTAAGGAGCCAGCCGGCCACTCCCAGCCACAGGCCCCCAACAAAAACCACGGCCCTTTTTTCTGGCAAACAAAACTTAGCTGCCTCACTTCTGGATGGCAGATTGCAGGAGCCACTTGGTGTAATCAAACCAGCCCGACTTGGCACTGGTGCCACCTTGGGTCTGGGAACCATCCTGCGTATCGTGGATTCTAAGGAGCCAGCCGGCCACTCCCAGCCACAGGCCCCCAAACAAAATCAACGGCGCTGTTCCCTGGAAAACAAAACTCGCCTGACAACTTTTTGATGGAGTTTGCAGGAGCCACTTGGTACTATCAAACCAGCCCGACTTGGCACTGGTGCCACCTTGGGTCTGGGAAACATCCTGCGTATCGTGGATTCTTAGGAGCCAGCAGGCCACTCCTAGCCACAGGCCCCCAGACAAAAACCTAGGCCTATTTCTCTGGCAAACAAAAGTAAGCTGCCCCGCTTCTGGATGGCAGATTGCAGTAGACACTTGGTACTATCAAACCAGCCCAACTTGGCACTGGTGCCACCTTGGATCTGGGAACCATGCTGTGTATCGTGGATATTCAGGGGCCAGCCGGCCACTCTCAGCCATATGTCCCCAAACAGAAACCTCGGCCCGTTTCTCTGGCAAACAAAACTCAACTGCCCCTCTTCTGGATGGCAAATTGCAGGATGAACTTGATACTAAAACCGCAGGCCGACTTGGTAGTGGTGACACCTTGGACCTGGGAACCATCATGCGTATCGAGCATTTTAAGGAGCCAGCCGGCCACTCCCAGCAATATGCCCCCAAAAACAATCCACGGAATTTTTCTCTGGCAAACAAAAATCAGCTGCCCCACTTCTGGATGGCAGATTGCAGGAGCCACTTTGCACCATCAAACCAGCCCGACTTGGCACTGGTGCCACCTTGCATCTGGGAACCATGCTGCCTAGCGTGGATTTTCAGGAGCCAGCCGGCCACTCTCAGCCATAGGCCCCCAAACAAAACCCACGGCCCGTTTCTCTGGCAAACAAAATTAAGCTGCCCCGCTTCTGGATGGCAGATTGCAGGACGCACTTGGTAGTATCAAACCAGCCCGACTTGGCACTGGTGCCACCTTCGGTCTGGGAACCATCCTGCGTATCGTGGGTTCAAAGGAGCCAGCCGGCCACTCCCAGCCACAGGCCCCCAAATACAAACAACGGCGCTTTTCCCTGGAAAACAAAACTCGCCTGACAACTTTTTGATGGCAGATTGCAGGAGCCACTTGGTACTATCAAACCAGCCCAACTTGGCACTGGTGCCACCATGGGTCTGGTCACCATCCTGCCTATCGTAGCTTTTCAGGAGCCAGCCAGCCACCCCCAGCCAGAGGCCCCTAGACAAATATTTCGCCCGTTTCCCTGGCAAACAAAAGTAAGCTACCCCGCTTCTGGATGGCAGATTGCAGGAGCCACTTTGCACCATCAAACAAGCCCGACTTGGCACTGGTGCCACTTCAGCTCTGGGAACCATCCTGCGTATCGTTCATTGTAAGGAGCCAGCCGGCCACTCCAGCCACAGGCCCCCAGACACAAACAACGGCGCTTTTCCCTGGAAAACAAAACTCGCCTGCCAACTTTTTGATGGCAGATTGCAGGAGCCACTTGCTACTATCAAATCAGCCCAACTTGGGACTGGTGCCACCATGGGTCTGGTCACCATCCTGCCTATCGTAGCTTTTCAGGAGCCAGCCGGTCACTCGCAGCCATAGGCCCCCAGACACAAAACTCGGCCCGTTTCCCTGGCAAACAAAAGTAAGCTACCCCGCTTCTGGATGGCAGATTGCAGGAGCCACTTTGCACCATCAAACTAGCCCGACTTGGCACTGGTGCCACCTCTGGTCTGGGAACCATCCTGCGTATCGTGGATTCTAAGCAGCCAGCCGGCCACTCCCAGCCACAGGCCCCCAAACACAAACAACGGCGCTTTTCCCTGGAAAACAAAACTCGCCTGCCAACATTTTGATGGCAGATTGCAGGAGCCACTTGGTACTATCAAATCAGCCCAACTTGGCACTGGTGCCACCATGCGTTTGGTCACCATCCTGCCTATCGTAGCTTTTCAGGAGCCAGCCGGTCACTCCCAGCTATAGGCCCCCAGACAAAAACCTCGGCCCGTTTCCCTGGCATACAAAAGTAAGCTGCCCCGCTTCTGGATGGCAGATTGCAAGAACCACTTGGTACTATCAAACCAGCCCGACTTGGCACTGGTGCCACCTCTGGTCTGGGAACCATCCTGCGTATCGTGGTTCTAAGGAGCCATCCGTCCACTCCCAGCCACAGGCCCCCAAACACAAACAACGGCGCTTTTCCCTGGATAACAAAACTCGCCTGCCAACTTTTTGATGGCAGATTGCAGGAGCCACTTGGTACTATCAAACCAGCCCAACTTGGCACTGGTGCCACCATGGGTCTGGTCACCATCCTGCCTATCGTAGCTTTTCAGGAGCCAGCCGGTCACTCGCAGCCATAGGCCCCCAGAAACAATACTCGGCCCGTTTCCCTGGCAAACAAAAGTAAGCTGCCCCGCTTCTGGATGGCAGATTGCAGGAGCCACTTTGCACCATCAAACTAGCCCGACTTGGCACTGGTGCCACCTCTGGTCTGGGAACCATGCTGTGTATCGTGGATTCTAAGGAGCCAGCCGGCCACTCCCACCCACAGGCCCCCAAACATAAACAACGGCGCTTTTCCCTGGAAAACAAAACTCGCCTGCCAATTTTTTGATGGCAGATTGCAGGAGCCACTTGGTACTATCAAACCAGCCCAACTTGGCACTGGTGCCACCATGGGTCTGGTCACCATCCTGCCTATCGTAGCTTTTCAGGAGCCAGCCGGTCACTCGCAGCCATAGGCCCCCAGACACAAACCTCGGCCCGTTTCCCTGGCAAACAAAAGTAAGCTACCCCGCTTCTGGATGGCAGATTGCAGGACGCACTTGGTAGTATCAAACCAGCCCGACTTGGCACTGGTGCCACCTCAGGTCTGGGAACCATGCTGCGTATCGTGGATTCTAATTAGCCATCTGGCCACTCCCACCCACAGGCCCCCAAACAAAAACAACGGCGCTTTTCCCTGGAAAACAAACCTCGCCTGCCAAATTTTGATGGCAGATTGCCGGAGCCACTTGGTACTATCAAACCAGCCCAACTTGACACTGGTGCCACCATGGGTCTGGTCACCATCCTGCCTATCGTAGCTTTTCAGGAGCCAGCCGGTCACTCCCAGCCATAGGCCCCCAGACAAAAACCTTGGCCCGTTTCCCTGGCAAACAAAAGTAAGTTATCCCGCTTCTGGATGGCAGATTGCAGGAGCCACTTTTCACCATCAAACCAGCCCGACTTGGCCCTGGTGCCACCTCAGGTCTGGGAACCATCCTGCGTATCGTGGATTCTAAGGAGCCAGCCGGCCACTCCCAGCCACAGGCCCCCAAACACAAACAACGGCGCTTTTCCCTGGAAAACAAAACTCGCCTGCCAACATTTTGATGGCAGATTGCAGGAGCCACTTGGTACTATCAAACCAGCCCAACTTGGCACTGGTGCCACCATGGATCTGGTCACCATCCTGCCTATCGTAGCTTTTCAGGACCTAGCCGGTCACTCCTAGCCATAGGCCCCCAGAGAAAAACCTCGGCCCGTTTCCCTGGCAAACAAAAGTAAGCTGCCCCGCTTCTGGATGGCAGATTGCAGGAACCACTTGGTAGTATCAAACCAGCCCAACTTGGCACTGGTGCCACCTTGGGTCTGGGAACCATCCTGCGTATCGTGGATTCTTAGGAGCCAGCCGGTCACTCCCAGCCACAGGCCACCAAACACAAACAACGGCGCTTTTCCCTGGAAAACAAAACTCGCCTGCCAACATTTAGATGGCAGATTGCAGGAGCCACTTGCTACTATCAAATCAGCCCAACTTGGCACTGGTGCCACCATGGGTCTGGTCACCATCCTGCCTATCGTAGCTTTTCAGGAGCCAGCCGGTCACTCCCTGCCATAGGCCCCCAGAGAAAAACCTCGGCCCGTTTCCCTGGCAAACAAAAGTAAGCTACCCCGCTTCTGGATGGCAGATTGCAGGAGCCACTTTGCACCATCAAACTAGCCCGACTTGGCACTGGTGCCACCTCAGTTCTGGGAACCATCCTGCGTATCGTTCATTGTAAGGAGCCAGCCGGCCACTCCCAGCCACAGGCCCCCAGACACAAACAACGGCGCTTTTCCCTGGAAAACAAAACTCGCCTGCCAACATTTTGATGGCAGATTGCAGGAGCCACTTGGTACTATCAAATCAGCCCAACTTGGCACTGGTGCCACCATGGGTCTGGTCACCATCCTGCCTATCGTAGCTTTTCAGGAGCCAGCCGGTCACTCCCAGCCATAGGCCCCCAGACACAAACCTCGGCCCGTTTCCCTGGCAAACAAAAGTAAGCTGCCCCGCATCTGGATGGCAGATTGCAGGACGCACTTGGTACTATCAAACCAGCCCAACTTGGCACTGGTGCCACCTCTGGTCTGGGAACCATCCTGCGTATCGTGGATTCTAAGGAGCCATCCGTCCACTCCCAGCCACAGGCCCCCAAACACAAACAACGGCGCTTTTCCCTGGAAAACAAAACTCGCCTGACAACTTTTTGATGGCAGATTGCAGGAGCCACTTGGTACTATCAAATCAGCCCAACTTCGCACTGGTGCCACCATGGGTCTGGTCACCATCCTGCCTATCGTAGCTTTTCAGGAGCCAGCCGGTCACTCCCAGCCATAGGCCCCCAGACACAAACCTCGGCCCGTTTCCCTGGCATACAAAAGTAAGCTGCCCCGCTTCTGGATGGCAGATTGCAGGAACCACTTTGCACCATCAAACTAGCCCGACTTGGCACTGGTGCCACCTCTGGTCTGGGAACCATGCTGTGTATCGTGGATTCTAAGGAGCCATCCGTCCACTCCCAGCCACAGGCCCCCAAACACAAACAACGGCGCTTTTCCCTGGAAAACAAAACTCGCCTGCCAACATTTTGATGGCAGATTGCAGGAGCCACTTGGTACTATCAAACCAGCCCAACTTGGCACTGGTGCCACCATGGGTCTGGTCACCATCCTGCCTATCGTAGCTTTTCAGGAGCCAGCCGGTCACTCCCAGCCATAGGCCCCCAAACACAAACCTCGGCCCGTTTCCCTGGCAAACAAAAGTAAGCTGCCCCGCTTCTGGATGGCAGATTGCAGGACGCACTTGGTAGTATCAAACCAGCCCGACTTGGCACTGGTGCCACCTCTGGTCTGGGAACCATCCTGCGTATCGTGGATTCTAAGCAGCCAGCCGGCCACTCCCAGCCACAGGCCCCCAAACACAAACAACGGCGCTTTTCCCTGGAAAACAAAACTCGCCTGCCAACATTTTGATGGCAGATTGAAGGAGCCACTTGGTACTATCAAATCAGCCCAACTTGGCACTGGTGCCACCATGCGTTTGGTCACCATCCTGCCTATCGTAGCTTTTCAGGAGCCAGCCGGTCACTCCCAGCTATAGGCCCCCAGACAAAAACCTCGGCCCGTTTCCCTGGCATACAAAAGTAAGCTGCCCCGCTTCTGGATGGCAGATTGCAGGAACCACTTGGTACTATCAAACCAGCCCGACTTGGCACTGGTGCCACCTCAGGTCTGGGAACCATCCTGCGTATCGTGGTTCTAAGGAGCCATCCGTCCACTCCCAGCCACAGGCCCCCAAACACAAACAACGGCGCTTTTCCCTGGAAAACAAAACTCGCCTGCCAACTTTTTGATGGCAGATTGCAGGAGCCACTTGGTACTATCAAATCAGCCCAACTTGGCACTGGTGCCACCATGGGTCTGGTCACCATCCTGCCTATCGTAGCTTTTCAGGAGCCAGCCGGTCACTCGCAGCCGTAGGCCCCCAGAAACAATACTCGGCCCGTTTCCCTGGCAAACAAAAGTAAGCTGCCCCGCTTCTGGATGGCAGATTGCAGGAGCCACTTTGCACCATCAAACTAGCCCGACTTGGCACTGGTGCCACCTCTGGTCTGGGAACCATCCTGCGTATCGTGGATTCTAAGGAGCCAGCCGGCCACTCCCAGCCACTGGCCCCCAAACACAAACAACGGCGCTTTTCCCTGGATAACAAACTCGCCTGCCAAATTTTGATGGCAGATTGCAGGAGCCACTTGGTACTATCAAACCAGCCCAACTTGGCACTGGTGCCACCATGGGTCTGGTCACCATCCTGCCTATCGTAGCTTTTCAGGAGCCAGCCGGTCACTCCCAGCCATAGGCCCCCAGACAAAAAGCTCGGCCCGTTTCCCTGGCAAACAAAAGTAAGTTATCCCGCTTCTGGATGGCAGATTGCAGGAGCCACTTTTCACCATCAAACCAGCCCGACTTGGCACTGGTGCCACCTCTGGTCTGGGAACCATCCTGCGTATCGTGGATTCTAAGGAGCCAGCCGGCCACTCCCAGCCACTGGCCCCCAAACACAAACAACGGCGCTTTTCCCTGGAAAACAAAACTCGCCTGCCAACATTTTGATGGCAGATTGCAGGAGCCACTTGGTACTATCAAATCAGCCCAACTTGGCACTGGTGCCACCATGGGTCTGGTCACCATCCTGCCTATCGTAGCTTTTCAGGAGCCAGGCGGTCACTCCCAGCCATAGGCCCCCAGACACAAACCTCGGCCCGTTTCCCTGGCAAACAAAAGTAAGCTGCCCCGCTTCTGGATGGCAGATTGCAGGAACCACTTGGTATTATCAAACCAGCCCGACTTGGCACTGGTGCCACCTCTGGTCTGGGAACCATCCTGCGTATCGTGGTTCTAAGGAGCCATCCGTCCACTCCCAGCCACAGGCCCCCAAACACAAACAACGGCGCTTTTCCCATGAAAACAAAACTCGCCTGCCAACTTTTTGATGGCAGATTGCAGGAGCCACTTGGTACTATCAAATCAGCCCAACTTGGCACTGGTGCCACCATGGGTCTGGTCACCATCCTGCCTATCGTAGCTTTTCAGGAGCCAGCCGGTCACTGGCAGCCATAGGCCCCCAGAAACAATACTCGGCCCGTTTCCCTGGCAAACAAAAGTAAGCTGCCCCGCTTCTGGATGGCAGATTGCAGGAGCCACTTTGCACCATCAAACTAGCCCGACTTGGCACTGGTGCCACCTCTGGTCTGGGAACCATCCTGCGTATCGTGGATTCTAAGGAGCCAGCCGGCCACTCCCACCCACAGGCCCCCAAACACAAACAACGGCGCTTTTCCCTGGAAAACAAAACTCGCCTGCCAATTTTTTGATGGCAGATTGCAGGAGCCACTTGGTACTATCAAACCAGCCCAACTTGGCACTGGTGCCACCATGGGTCTGGTCACCATCCTGCCTATCGTAGCTTTTCAGGAGCCAGCCGGTCACTCCCAGCCATAGGCCCCCAGACACAAACCTCGGCCCGTTTCCCTGGCAAACAAAAGTAAGCTACCCCGCTTCTGGATGGCAGATTGCAGGACGCACTTGATAGTATCAAACCAGCCCGACTTGGCACTGGTGCCACCTCAGGTCTGGGAACCATGCTGCGTATCGTGGATTCTAATTAGCCATCTGGCCACTCCCACCCACAGGCCCCCAAACAAAAACAACGGCGCTTTTCCCTGGAAAACAAACCTCGCCTGCCAAATTTTGATGGCAGATTGCAGGAGCCACTTTTCACCATCAAACCAGCCCGACTTGGCACTGGTGCCACCTCTGTTCTGGGAACCATCCTGCGTATCGTGGATTCTAAGGAGCCAGCCGGTCACTCCCAGCCACAGGCCACCAAACACAAACAACGGCGCTTTTCCCTGGAAAACAAAACTCGCCTGCCAACATTTAGATGGCAGATTGCAGGAGCCACTTGGTACTATCAAATCAGCCCAACTTGGCACTGGTGCCACCATGGGTCTGGTCACCATCCTGCCTATCGTAGCTTTTCAGGAGCCAGCCGGTCCCTCCCTGCCATAGGCCCCCAGAGAAAAACCTCGGCCCGTTTCCCTGGCAAACAAAAGTAAGCTACCCCGCTTCTGGATGGCAGATTGCAGGAGCCACTTTGCACCATCAAACTAGCCCGACTTGGCACTGGTGCCACCTCAGGTCTGGGAACCATCCTGCGTATCGTTCATTGTAAGGAGCCAGCCGGCCACTCCCAGCCACAGGCCCCCAGACACAAACAACGGCGCTTTTCCCTGGAAAACAAAACTCGCCTGCCAACATTTTGATGGCAGATTGCAGGAGCCACTTGGTAATATCAAATCAGCCCAACTTGGCACTGGTACCACCATGGGTCTGGTCACCATCCTGCCTATCGTAGCTTTTCAGGAGCCAGCCGGTCACTCGCAGCCATAGGCCCCCAGACACAAAACTCGGCCCGTTTCCCTGGCAAACAAAAGTAAGCTACCCCGCTTCTGGATGGCAGATTGCAGGAGCCACTTTGCACCATCAAACTGGCCCGACTTGGCACTGGTGCGACCTCTGGTCTGGGAACCATCCTGCGTATCGTGGATTCTAAGGAGCCAGCCGGTCACTCCCACCCACAGGCCCCCAAACACAAACAACGGCACTTTTCCCTGGAAAACAAAACTCGCCTGCCAACATTTAGATGGCAGATTGCAGGAGCCACTTGGTACTATCAAACCAGCCCAACTTGGCACTGGTGCCACCATGGGTCTGGTCACCATCCTGCCTATCGTAGCTTTTCAGGAGCCAGCCGGTCACTCCCAGCCATAGGCCCCCAGACAAAAACCTCGGCCCGTTTCCCTGGCAAACAAAAGTAAGTTATCCCGCTTCTGGATGGCAGATTGCAGGAGCCACTTTTCACCATCAAACTAGCCCGACTTGGCACTGGTGCCACCTCTGGTCTGGGAACCATCCTGCGTATCGTGGATTCTAAGGAGCCAGCCGGCCACTCCCAGCCACAGTCCCCCAAACACAAACAACGGCGCTTTTCCCTGGATAACAAACTCGCCTGCCAACTTTTTGATGGCAGATTGCAGGAGCCACTTGGTACTATCAAACCAGCCCAACTTGGCACTGGTGCCACCATGGGTCTGGTCACCATCCTGCCTATCGTAGCTTTTCAGGAGCCAGGCGGTCACTCCCAGCCATAGGCCCTGAGACACAAACCTCGGCCCGTTTCCCTGGCAAACAAAAGTAAGCTGCCCCGCTTCTGGATGGCAGATTGCAGGACGCACTTGGTACTATCAAACCAGCCCAACTTGGCACTGGTGCCACCTCTGGTCTGGGAACCATGCCGCGTATCGTGGATTCTAAGGAGCCAGCCGGCCACTCCCAGCCACAGGCCCCCAAACACAAACAACGGCGCTTTTCCCTGGAAAACAAAACTCGCCTGCCAACTTTTTGATGGCAGATTGCAGGAGCCACTTGGTACTATCAAATCAGCCCAACTTGGCACTGGTGCCACCATGGGTCTGGTCACCATCCTGCCTATCGTAGCTTTTCAGGAGCCAGCCGGTCACTCCCAGCCATAGGCCCCCAGACACAAACCTCGGCCCGTTTCCCTGGCAAACAAAAGTAAGCTGCCCCGCTTCTGGATGGCAGATTGCAGGAGCCACTTGGTACTATCAAACCAGCCCAACTTGGCACTGGTGCCACCTCTGGTCTGGGAACCATGCTGCGTAACACAGATTCTAAGGCGCCAGTCGGCCACTCCCAGCCACAAGCCCCCAAACACAAACAACGGCGCTATTCTCTGGCAAACAAAACTCCACTGCCCCTCTTCTGGATGGCAAATTGCAGGACGCACTTGGTACTATAAAAACAGCCCGACTTGGCACTGGTGCCACCTTGGGTCTGGGAACCATCCTGCGTATCGATCTTTTTAATGAGACAGCCGGCCACTCCCAGCCATATGCCCCCAAACACAACCCACGGCCCTTTTCTCTGGCAAACAAAACTCAACTGCACCGCTTCTGGATGGCAGATTGCAGGAGCCACTTGGTACTATCAAACCAGCCCGACTTGGCACTGGTGCCACCTTGGGTCTGGGAACCATCCTGCGTATGGTGGATTCTAAGGAGCCAGCCGGCCACTCCCAGCCACAGGCCCCCAACAAAAACCACGGCCCTTTTTTCTGGCAAACAAAACTTAGCTGCCTCACTTCTGGATGGCAGATTGCAGGAGCCACTTGGTGTAATCAAACCAGCCCGACTTGGCACTGGTGCCACCTTGGGTCTGGGAACCATCCTGCGTATCGTGGATTCTAAGGAGCCAGCCGGCCACTCCCAGCCACAGGCCCCCAAACAAAATCAACGGCGCTGTTCCCTGGAAAACAAAACACGCCTGCCAACTTTTTGATGGAGTTTGCAGGAGCCACTTGGTACTATCAAACCAGCCCGACTTGGCACTGGTGCCACCTTGGGTCTGGGAAACATCCTGCGTATCGTGGATTCTTAGGAGCCAGCAGGCCACTCCTAGCCACAGGCTCCCAGACAAAAACCTAGGCCTATTTCTCTGGCAAACAAAAGTAAGCTGCCCCGCTTCTGGATGGCAGATTGCAGGAGACACTTGGTACTATCAAACCAGCCCAACTTGGCACTGGTGCCACCTTGGATCTGGGAACCATGCTGTGTATCGTGGATATTCAGGGGCCAGCCGGCCACTCTCAGCCATATGTCCCCAAACAGAAACCTCGGCCCGTTTCTCTGGCAAACAAAACTCAACTGCCCCTCTTCTGGATGGCAAATTGCAGGATGAACTTGATACTAAAACCGCAGGCCGACTTGGTAGTGGTGACACCTTGGACCTGGGAACCATCATGCGTATCGAGCATTTTAAGGAGCCAGCCGGCCACTCCCAGCAATATGCCCCCAAAAACAATCCACGGAATTTTTCTCTGGCAAACAAAAATCAGCTGCCCCGCTTCTGGATGGCAGATTGCAGGAGCCACTTTGCACCATCAAACCAGCCCGACTTGGCACTGGTGCCACCTTGCATCTGGGAACCATGCTGCCTAGCGTGGATTTTCAGGAGCCAGCCGGCCACTCTCAGCCATAGGCCCCCAAACAAAACCCACGGCCAGTTTCCCTGGCAAACAAAATTAAGCTGCCCCGCTTCTGGATGGCAGATTGCAGGACGCACTTGGTAGTATCAAACCAGCCCGACTTGGCACTGGTGCCACCTTCGGTCTGGGAACCATCCTGCGTATCGTGGGTTCAAAGGAGCCAGCCGGCCACTCCCAGCCACAGGCCCCCAAATACAAACAACGGCGCTTTTCCCTGGAAAACAAAACTCGCCTGACAACTTTTTGATGGCAGATTGCAGGAGCCACTTGGTACTATCAAACCAGCCCAACTTGGCACTGGTGCCACCATGGGTCTGGTCACCATCCTGCCTATCGTAGCTTTTCAGGAGCCAGCCAGCCACCCCCAGCCAGAGGCCCCTAGACAAATATTTCGGCCCGTTTCCCTGGCAAACAAAAGTAAGCTACCCCGCTTCTGGATGGCAGATTGCAGGAGCCACTTTGCACCATCAAACTAGCCCGACTTGGCACTGGTGCCACTTCAGCTCTGGGAACCATCCTGCGTATCGTTCATTGTAAGGAGCCAGCCGGCCACTCCAGCCACAGGCCCCCAGACACAAACAACGGCGCTTTTCCCTGGAAAACAAAACTCGCCTGCCAACTTTTTGATGGCAGATTGCAGGAGCCACTTGCTACTATCAAATCAGCCCAACTTGGGACTGGTGCCACCATGGGTCTGGTCACCATCCTGCCTATCGTAGCTTTTCAGGAGCCAGCCGGTCACTCGCAGCCATAGGCCCCCAGACACAAAACTCGGCCCGTTTCCCTGGCAAACAAAAGTAAGCTACCCCGCTTCTGGATGGCAGATTGCAGGAGCCACTTTGCACCATCAAACTAGCCCGACTTGGCACTGGTGCCACCTCTGGTCTGGGAACCATCCTGCGTATCGTGGATTCTAAGCAGCCAGCCGGCCACTCCCAGCCACAGGCCCCCAAACACAAACAACGGCGCTTTTCCCTGGAAAACAAAACTCGCCTGCCAACATTTTGATGGCAGATTGCAGGAGCCACTTGGTACTATCAAATCAGCCCAACTTGGCACTGGTGCCACCATGCGTTTGGTCACCATCCTGCCTATCGTAGCTTTTCAGGAGCCAGCCGGTCACTCCCAGCTATAGGCCCCCAGACAAAAACCTCGGCCCGTTTCCCTGGCATACAAAACTAAGCTGCCCCGCTTCTGGATGGCAGATTGCAGGAACCACTTGGTACTATCAAACCAGCCCGACTTGGCACTGGTGCCACCTCTGGTCTGGGAACCATCCTGCGTATCGTGGTTCTAAGGAGCCATCCGTCCACTCCCAGCCACAGGCCCCCAAACACAAACAACGGCGCTTTTCCCTGGATAACAAAACTCGCCTGCCAACTTTTTGATGGCAGATTGCAGGAGCCACTTGGTACTATCAAACCAGCCCTACTTGGCACTGGTGCCACCATGGGTCTGGTCACCATCCTGCCTATCGTAGCTTTTCAGGAGCCAGCCGGTCACTCGCAGCCATAGGCCCCCAGAAACAATACTCGGCCCGTTTCCCTGGCAAACAAAAGTAAGCTGCCCCGCTTCTGGATGGCAGATTGCAGGAGCCACTTTGCACCATCAAACTAGCCCGACTTGGCACTGGTGCCACCTCTGGTCTGGGAACCATGCTGTGTATCGTGGATTCTAAGGAGCCAGCCGGCCACTCCCACCCACAGGCCCCCAAACATAAACAACGGCGCTTTTCCCTGGAAAACAAAACTCGCCTGCCAATTTTTTGATGGCAGATTGCAGGAGCCACTTGGTACTATCAAACCAGCCCAACTTGGCACTGGTGCCACCATGGGTCTGGTCACCATCCTGCCTATCGTAGCTTTTCAGGAGCCAGCCCGTCACTCGCAGCCATAGGCCCCCAGACACAAACCTCGGCCCGTTTCCCTGGCAAACAAAAGTAAGCTACCCCGCTTCTGGATGGCAGATTGCAGGACGCACTTGGTAGTATCAAACCAGCCCGACTTGGCACTGGTGCCACCTCAGGTCTGGGAACCATGCTGCGTATCGTGGATTCTAATTAGCCATCTGGCCACTCCCACCCACAGGCCCCCAAACAAAAACAACGGCGCTTTTCCCTGGAAAACAAACCTCGCCTGCCAAATTTTGATGGCAGATTGCCGGAGCCACTTGGTACTATCAAACCAGCCCAACTTGACACTGGTGCCACCATGGGTCTGGTCACCATCCTGCCTATCGTAGCTTTTCAGGAGCCAGCCGGTCACTCCCAGCCATAGGCCCCCAGACAAAAACCTTGGCCCGTTTCCCTGGCAAACAAAAGTAAGTTATCCCGCTTCTGGATGGCAGATTGCAGGAGCCACTTTTCACCATCAAACCAGCCCGACTTGGCACTGGTGCCACCTCAGGTCTGGGAACCATCCTGCGTATCGTGGATTCTAAGGAGCCAGCCGGCCACTCCCAGCCATAGGCCCCCAAACACAAACAACGGCGCTTTTCCCTGGAAAACAAAACTCGCCTGCCAACATTTTGATGGCAGATTGCAGGAGCCACTTGGTACTATCAAACCAGCCCAACTTGGCACTGGTGCCACCATGGGTCTGGTCACCATCCTGCCTATCGTAGCTTTTCAGGACCTAGCCGGTCACTCCAAGCCATAGGCCCCCAGAGAAAAACCTCGGCCCGTTTCCCTGGCAAACAAAAGTAAGCTGCCCCGCTTCTGGATGGCAGATTGCAGGAACCACTTGGTAGTATCAAACCAGCCCAACTTGGCACTGGTGCCACCTTGGGTCTGGGAACCATCCTGCGTATCGTGGATTCTTAGGAGCCAGCCGGTCACTCCCAGCCACAGGCCACCAAACACAAACAACGGCGCTTTTCCCTGGAAAACAAAACTCGCCTGCCAACATTTAGATGGCAGATTGCAGGAGCCACTTGGTACTATCAAATCAGCCCAACTTGGCACTGGTGCCACCATGGGTCTGGTCACCATCCTGCCTATCGTAGCTTTTCAGGAGCCAGCCGGTCACTCCCTGCCATAGGCCCCCAGAGAAAAACCTCGGCCCGTTTCCCTGGCAAACAAAAGTAAGCTACCCCGCTTCTGGATGGCAGATTGCAGGAGCCACTTTGCACCATCAAACTAGCCCGACTTGGCACTGGTGCCACCTCAGTTCTGGGAACCATCCTGCGTATCGTTCATTGTAAGGAGCCAGCCGGCCACTCCCAGCCACAGGCCCCCAGACACAAACAACGGCGCTTTTCCCTGGAAAACAAAACTCGCCTGCCAACTTTTTGATGGCAGATTGCAGGAGCCACTTGGTACTATCAAATCAGCCCAACTTGGCACTGGTGCCACCATGGGTCTGGTCACCATCCTGCCTATCGTAGCTTTTCAGGAGCCAGCCGGTCACTCCCAGCCATAGGCCCCCAGACACAAACCTCGGCCCGTTTCCCTGGCAAACAAAAGTAAGCTGCCCCGCATCTGGATGGCAGATTGCAGGACGCACTTGGTACTATCAAACCAGCCCAACTTGGCACTGGTGCCACCTCTGGTCTGGGAACCATCCTGCGTATCGTGGATTCTAAGGAGCCAGCCGTCCACTCCCAGCCACAGGCCCCCAAACACAAACAACGGCGCTTTTCCCTGGAAAACAAAACTCGCCTGACAACTTTTTGATGGCAGATTGCAGGAGCCACTTGGTACTATCAAATCAGCCCAACTTCGCACTGGTGCCACCATGGGTCTGGTCACCATCCTGCCTATCGTAGCTTTTCAGGAGCCAGCCGGTCACTCCCAGCCATAGGCCCCCAGACACAAACCTCGGCCCGTTTCCCTGGCATACAAAAGTAAGCTGCCCCGCTTCTGGATGGCAGATTGCAGGAACCACTTTGCACCATCAAACTAGCCCGACTTGGCACTGGTGCCACCTCTGGTCTGGGAACCATGCTGTGTATCGTGGATTCTAAGGAGCCAGCCGTCCACTCCCAGCCACAGGCCCCCAAACACAAACAACGGCGCTTTTCCCTGGAAAACAAAACTCGCCTGCCAACATTTTGATGGCAGATTGCAGGAGCCACTTGGTACTATCAAACCAGCCCAACTTGGCACTGGTGCCACCATGGGTCTGGTCACCATCCTGCCTATCGTAGCTTTTCAGGAGCCAGCCGGTCACTCCCAGCCATAGGCCCCCAGACACAAACCTCGGCCCGTTTCCCTGGCAAACAAAAGTAAGCTGCCCCGCTTCTGGATGGCAGATTGCAGGACGCACTTGGTAGTATCAAACCAGCCCGACTTGGCACTGGTGCCACCTCTGGTCTGGGAACCATCCTGCGTATCGTGGATTCTAAGCAGCCAGCCGGCCACTCCCAGCCACAGGCCCCCAAACACAAACAACGGCGCTTTTCCCTGGAAAACAAAACTCGCCTGCCAACATTTTGATGGCAGATTGAAGGAGCCACTTGGTACTATCAAATCAGCCCAACTTGGCACTGGTGCCACCATGCGTTTGGTCACCATCCTGCCTATCGTAGCTTTTCAGGAGCCAGCCGGTCACTCCCAGCTATAGGCCCCCAGACAAAAACCTCGGCCCGTTTCCCTGGCATACAAAAGTAAGCTGCCCCGCTTCTGGATGGCAGATTGCAGGAACCACTTGATAGTATCAAACCAGCCCGACTTGGCACTGGTGCCACCTCTGGTCTGGGAACCATCCTGCGTATCGTGGATTCTAAGGAGCCAGCCGGCCACTCCCAGCCAAAGGCCCCCAAACACAAACCACAGCGCTTTTCCCTGGAAAACAAAACTCGCCTGCCAACATTTTGATGGCAGATTGCAGGAGCCACTTGGTACTATCAAACCAGCCCAACTTGGCACTGGTGCCACCATGGATCTGGTCACCATCCTGCCTATCGTAGCTTTTCAGGACCTAGCCGGTCACTCCAAGCCATAGGCCCCCAGAGAAAAACCTCGTCCCGTTTCCCTGGCAAACAAAAGTAAGCTGCCCCGCTTCTGGATGGCAGATTGCAGGAACCACTTGGTACTATCAAACCAGCCCAACTTGGCACTGGTGCCACCTTGGGTCTGGGAACCATCCTGCGTATCGTGGATTCTAAGGAGCCAGCCGGCCACTCCCAGCCACAGGCCACCAAACACAAACAACGGCGCTTTTCCCTGGAAAACAAAACTCGCCTGCCAACATTTTGATGGCAGATTGCAGGAGCCACTTGCTACTATCAAATCAGCCCAACTTGGCACTGGTGCCACCATGGGTCTGGTCACCATCCTGCCTATCGTAGCTTTTCAGGAGCCAGCCGGTCACTCCCAGCCATAGGCCCCCAGACAAAAAGCTCGGCCCGTTTCCCTGGCAAACAAAATAAGTTATCCCGCTTCTGGATGGCAGATTGCAGGAGCCACTTTTCACCATCAAACCAGCCCGACTTGGCACTGGTGCCACCTCTGGTCTGGGAACCATCCTGCGTATCGTGGATTCTAAGGAGCCAGCCGGCCACTCCCAGCCACAGGCCCCCAAACAAAAACAACGGCGCTTTTCCCTGGAAAACAAACCTCGCCTGCCAAATTTTGATGGCAGATTGCCGGAGCCACTTGGTACTATCAAACCAGCCCAACTTGACACTGGTGCCACCATGGGTCTGGTCACCATCCTGCCTATCGTAGCTTTTCAGGAGCCAGCCGGTCACTCCCAGCCATAGGCCCCCAGACAAAAACCTTGGCCCGTTTCCCTGGCAAACAAAAGTAAGTTATCCCGCTTCTGGATGGCAGATTGCAGGAGCCACTTGGTCACCATCAAACCAGCCCGACTTGGCACTGGTGCCACCTCTGGTCTGGGAACCATCCTGCGTATCGTGGATTCTAAGGAGCCAGCCGGTCACTCCCAGCCACAGGCCCCCAGACACAAACAACGGCGCTTTTCCCTGGAAAACAAAACTCGCCTGCCAACATTTTGATGGCAGATTGCAGGAGCCACTTGCTACTATCAAATCAGCCCAACTTGGCACTGGTGCCACCATGGGTCTGGTCACCATCCTGCCTATCGTAGCTTTTCAGGAGCCAGCCGGTCCCTCCCTGCCATAGGCCCCCAGAGAAAAACCTCGGCCTGTTTCCCTGGCAAACAAAAGTAAGCTACCCCGCTTCTGGATGGCAGATTGCAGGAGCCACTTTGCACCATCAAACTAGCCCGACTTGGCCCTGGTGCCACCTCAGGTCTGGGAACCATCCTGCGTATCGTTCATTGTAAGGAGCCAGCCGGCCACTCCCAGCCCCAGGCCCCCAGACACAAACAACGGCGCTTTTCCCTGGAAAACAAAACTCGCCTGCCAAATTTTTGATGGCAGATTGCAGGAGCCACTTGGTACTATCAAATCAGACCAACTTGGCACTGGTGCCACCATGGGTCTGGTCACCATCCTGCCTATCGTAGCTTTTCAGGAGCCAGCCGGTCACTCGCAGCCATAGGCCCCCAGACACAAAACTCGGCCCGTTTCCCTGGCAAACAAAAGTAAGCTACCCCGCTTCTGGATGGCAGATTGCAGGACGCACTTGATAGTATCAAACCAGCCCGACTTGGCACTGGTGCCACCTCAGGTCTGGGAACCATGCTGCGTATCGTGGATTCTAATTAGCCATCTGGCCACTCCCAGCCATAGGCCCCCAGACAAAAACCTCGGCCCGTTTCCCTGGCAAACAAAAGTAAGTTATCCCGCTTCTGGAGGGCAGATTGCAGGAGCCACTTTTCACCATCAAACCAGCCCAACTTGGCACTGGTGCCACCTCTGGTCTGGGAACCATCCTGCGTATCGTGGATTCTAAGGAGCCAGCCGGCCACTCCCTGCCACAGGCCCCCAAACACAAACAACGGCGCTTTTCCCTGGATAACAAACTCGCCTGCCAACTTTTTGATGGCAGATTGCAGGAGCCACTTGGTACTATCAAACCAGCCCAACTTGGCACTGGTGCCACCATGGGTCTGGTCACCATCCTGCCTATCGTAGCTTTTCAGGAGCCAGGCAGTCACTCCCAGCCATAGGCCCTGAGACACAAACCTCGGCCCGTATCCCTGGCAAACAAAAGTAAGCTGCCCCGCTTCTGGATGGCAGATTGCAGGACGCACTTGGTACTATCAAACCAGCCCAACTTGGCACTGGTGCCACGTCTGGTCTGGGAACCATGCCGCGTATCGTGGATTCTAAGGAGCCAGCCGGCCACTCCCAGCCACAGGCCCCCAAACAGAAACAACGGCGCTTTTCCCTGGAAAACAAAACTCGCCTGCCAACTTTTTCATGGCTGATTGCAGGAGCCACTTGGTACTATCAAATCAGCCCAACTTGGCACTGGTGCCACCATGGGTCTGGTCACCATCCTGCCTATCGTAGCTTTTCAGGAGCCAGCCGGTCACTCCCAGCCATAGGCCCCCAGACACAAACCTCGGCCCGTTTCCCTGGCAAACAAAAGTAAGCTACCCCGCTTCTGGATGGCAGATTGCAGGAACCACTTTGCACCATCAAACTAGCCCGACTTGGCACTGGTGCCACCTCTGGTCTGGGAACCATGCTGCGTATCGTGGATTCTAAGGAGCCATCCGTCCACTCCCAGACACAGGCCCCCAAACACAAACAACGGCGCTTTTCCCTGGAAAACAAAACTCGCCTGCCAACTTTTTGATGGCAGATTGCAGGAGCCACTTGGTACTATCAAACCAGCCCAACTTGGCACTGGTGCCACCATGGGTCTGGTCACCATCCTGCCTATCGTAGCTTTTCAGGAGCCAGACGGTCACTCCCAGCTATAGGCCCCCAGACAAAAACCTCGGCCCGTTTCCCTGGCATACAAAAGTAAGCTGCCCCGCTTCTGGATGGCAGATTGCAGGAGCCACTTGGTACTATCAAACCAGCCCGACTTGGCACTGGTGCCACCTCTGGTCTGGGAACCATCCTGCGTATCGTGGATTCTAAGGAGCCATCCGTCCACTCCCAGCCACAGGCCCCCAAACACAAACAACGGCGCTTTTCCCTGGAAAACAAAACTCGCCTGCCAACATTTTGATGGCAGATTGCAGGAGCCACTTGGTACTATCAAACCAGCCCAACTTGGCACTGGTGCCACCATGGATCTGGTCACCATCCTGCCTATCGTAGCATTTCAGGACCTAGCCGGTCACTCCAAGCCATAGGCGCCCAGACAAAAAGCTCGGCCCGTTTCCCTGGCAAACAAAGTAAGCTGCCCCGCTTCTGGATGGCAGATTGCAGGAACCACTTGGTACTATCAAACCAGCCCGACTTGGCACTGGTGCCACCTTGGGTCTGGGAACCATCCTGCGTATCGTGGATTCTAAGGAGCCAGCCGGTCACTCCCAGCCACAGGCCCCCAAACACAAACAACGGCGCTTTTCCCTGGAAAACAAAACTCGCCTGCCAATATTTTGATGGCAGATTGCAGGAGCCACTTGCTACTATCAAATCAGCCCAACTTGGCACTGGTGCCACCATGGGTCTGGTCACCATCCTGCCTATCGTAGCTTTTCAGGAGCCAGCCGGTCCCTCCCTGCCATAGGCCCCCAGAGAAAAACCTCGGCCCGTTTCCCTGGCAAACAAAAGTAAGCTACCCCGCTTCTGGATGGCAGATTGCAGGAGCCACTTTGCACCATCAAACTAGCCCAACTTGGCACTGGTGCCACCTCAGGTCTGGGAACCATCCTGCGTATCGTTCATTCTAAGGAGCCAGCCGGCCACTCCAGCCACAGGCCCCCAGACACAAACAACGGCGCTTTTCCCTGGAAAACAAAACTCGCCTGCCAACTTTTAGATGGCAGATTGCAGGAGCCACTTGGTACTGTCAAATCAGCCCAACTTGGCACTGGTGCCACCATGGGTCTGGTCACCATCCTGCCTATCGTAGCTTTTCAGGACCTAGCAGGTCACTCCCAGCCATAGGCGCCCAGACACAAAGCTCGGCCCGTTTCCCTGGCAAACAAAAGTAAGCTACCCCGCTTCTGGATGGCAGATTTCCGGAGCCACTTGGTACTATCAAACCAGCCCGACTTGGCACTGGTGCCACCTCTGGTCTGGGAACCATGCTGCGTATCGTGGATTCTAAGGAGCCATCCGTCCACTCCCAGCCACAGGCCCCCAAACACAAACAACGGCGCTTTTCCCTGGAAAACAAAACTCGCCTGCCAACATTTTGATGGCAGATTGCAGGAGCCACTTGCTACTATCAAATCAGCCCATCTTGGCACTGGTGCCACCATGGGTCTGGTCACCATCCTGCCTATCGTAGGTGTTCAGGCGCCAGCCGGTCACTCCCAGCCATAGGCCCCCAGAGAAAAACCTCGGCCCGTTTCCCTGGCAAACAAAAGTAAGCTGCCCCGCTTCTGGATGGCAGATTGCAGGAGCCACTTTGCACCATCAAACCAGCCCAACTTGGCACTGGTGCCACCTCTGGTCTGGGAACCATGCTGTGTATCGTGGATTCCAATTAGCAAGCCGGCCACTCCCAGCCACAGGCCTCCAAACACAAACAACGGCGCTTTTCCCTGGAAAACAAAACTCGCCTGCCAACTTTTTGATGGCAGATTGCAGGAGCCACTTGGTACTATCAAACCAGCCCAACTTGGCACTGGTGCCACCATGGGTCTGGTCACAATCCTGCCTATCGTAGCTTTTCAGGACCTAGACGGTCACTCCCAGCCATAGGCCCCGTGACACAAAGCGCGGCCCGTTTCCCTGGCAAACAAAAGTAAGCTGTCCCGCTTCTGGATGGCAGATTGCAGGATCCACTAGGTATTATCAAACCAGCCCGACTTGGCACTGGTGCCACCTCTGGTCTGGGAACCATCCTGCGTATCGTGGATTCTAAGCAGCCAGCCGGCCACTCCCAGCCACAGGCCCCCAAACACAAACAACGGCGCTTTTCCCTGGAAAACAAAACTCGCCTGCCAACATTTTGATGGCAGATTGCAGGAGCCACTTGGTACTATCAAACCAGCCCAACTTGGCACTGGTGCCACCATGGGTCTGGTCACCATCCTGCCTATCGTAGCTTTTCAGGAGCCAGCCGGTCACTCCAAGCCATAGGCCCCCAGACAAAAACCTCGGCCCGTTTCCCTGGCAAAGAAAAATAAGCTACCCCGCTTCTGGATGGCACATTGCAGGAGCCACTTTGCACCATCAAACCAGCCCGACTTGGCACTGGTGCCACCTCTGGTCTGGGAACCATCCTGCGTATCGTGGATTCTAATTAGCCATCCGTCCACTCCCAGCCACAGGCCCCCAAACAAAAACAACGGCGCTTTTCCCTGGAAAACAAAACTCGCCTGCCAAATTTTGATGGCAGATTGCCGGAGCCACTGGGTACTATCAAACCAGCCCAACTTGACACTGGTGCCACCATGGGTCTGGTCACCATCCTGCCTATCGTAGCTTTTCAGGAGCCAGCCGGTCACTCCCAGCCATAGGCCCCCAGACAAAAAGCTCGGACCGTTTCCCTGGCAAACAAAAGTAAGTTATTCCGCTACTGGATGGCAGATTGCAGGAGCCACTTTTCACCATCAAACCAGCCTGACTTGGCACTGGTGCCACCTCTGGTCTGGGAACCATGCTGCGTATCGTGGATTCTAAGGAGCCAGCCGGCCACTCCCAGCCACAGGCCCTCAAACAAAAACAACGGCGCATTTCCCTGGATAACAAACTCGCCTGCCAACTTTTTGATGGCAGATTGCAGGAGCCACTTGGTACTATCAAACCAGCCCAACTTGGCACTGGTGCCACCATGGGTCTGGTCACCATCCTGCCTATCGTAGCTTTTCAGGAGCCAGCCGGTCACTCGCAGCCATAGGCCCCCAGACACAAACCTCGGCCCGTTTCCCTGGCAAACAAAAGTAAGCTACCCCGCTTCTGGATGGCAGATTGCAGGACGCACTTGGTAGTATCAAACCAGCCCAACTTGGCACTGGTGCCACCTCTGGTCTGGGAACCATGCTGCCTATCGTGGATTCTAATTAGCCATCTGGCCACTCCCACCCACAGGCCCCCAAACAAAAACAACGGCGCTTTTCCCTGGAAAACAAACCTCGCCTGCCAAATTTTGATGGCAGATTGCCGGAGCCACTTGGTACTATCAAACCAGCCCAACTTGACACTGGTGCCACCATGGGTCTGGTCACCATCCTGCCTATCGTAGCTTTTCAGGAGCCAGCCGGTCACTCCCAGCCATAGGCCCCCAGGCAAAAACCTTGGCCCGTTTCCCTGCCAAACAAAAGTAAGTTATCCCGCTTCTGGATGGCAGATTGCAGGAGCCACTTTTCACCATCAAACCAGCCCGACTTGGCACTGGTGCCACCTCTGGTCTGGGAACCATCCTGCGTATCGTGGATTCTAAGGAGCCAGCCGGCCACTCCCAGCCACAGGCCCCCAAACAAAAACCACAGCACTTTTCCCTGGAAAACAAAACTCGCCTGCCAACTTTTTGATGGCAGATTGCAGGAGCCACTTGGTACTATCAAACCAGCCCAACTTGGCACTGGTGCCACCATGGATCTGGTCACCATCCTGCCTATCGTAGCTTTTCAGGACCTAGCCGGTCACTCCAAGCCATAGGCCCCCAGAGAAAAACCTCGGCCCGTATCCCTGGCAAACAAAAGTAAGCTGCCCCGCTTCTGGATGGCAGATTGCAGGAACCACTTGGTACTATCAAACCAGCAAAACTTGGCACTGGTGCCACCTTGGGTCTGGGAACCATCCTGCGTATCGTGGATTCTAAGGAGCCAGCCGGTCACTCCCAGCCACAGGCCCCCAAACACAAACAACGGCGCTTTTCCCTGGAAAACAAAACTCGCCTGCCAACATTTTGATGGCAGATTGCAGGAGCCACTTGCTACTATCAAATCAGGCCAACTTGGCACTGGTGCCACCATGGGTCTGGTCACCATCCTGCCTATCGTAGCTTTTCAGGAGCCAGCCGGTCCCTCCCTGCCATAGGCCCCCAGAGAAAAACCTCGGCCCGTTTCCCTGGCAAACAAAAGTAAGCTACCCCGCTTCTGGATGGCAGATTGCAGGAGCCACTTTGCACCATCAAACTAGCCCGACTTGGCACTGGTGCCACCTCTCGTCTGGGAACCATCCTGCGTATCGTTCATTGTAAGGAGCCAGCCGGCCACTCCCAGCCACAGGCCCCCAGACACAAACAACGGCGCTTTTCCCTGGAAAACAAAACTCGCCTGCCAACTTTTTGATGGCAGATTGCAAGAGCCACTTGGTACTATCAAATCAGACCAACTTGGCACTGGTGCCACCATGGGTCTGGTCACCATCCTGCCTATCGTAGCTTTTCAGGAGCCAGCCGGTCACTCGCAGCCATAGGCCCCCAGACACAAAACTCGGCCCGTTTCCCTGGCAAACAAAAGTAAGCTACCCCGCTTCTGGATGGCAGATTGCAGGACGCACTTGATAGTATCAAACCAGCCCGACTTGGCACTGGTGCCACCTCAGGTCTGGGAACCATGCTGCCTATCGTGGATTCTAATTAGCCATCTGGCCACTCCCAGCCATAGGCCCCCAGACAAAAACCTCGGCCCGTTTCACTGGCAAACAAAAGTAAGTTATCCCGCTTCTGGATGGCAGATTGCAGGAGCCACTTTTCACCATCAAACCAGCCCGACTTGGCACTGGTGCCACCTCTGGTCTGGGAACCATCCTGCGTATCGTGGATTCTAAGGAGCCAGCCGGCCACTCCCTGCCACAGGCCCCCAAACACAAACAACGGCGCTTTTCCCTGGATAACAAACTCGCCTGCCAACTTTTTGATGGCAGATTGCAGGAGCCACTTGGTACTATCAAACCAGCCCAACTTGGCACTGGTGCCACCATGGGTCTGGTCACCATCCTGCCTATCGTAGCTTTTCAGGAGCCAGGCGGTCACTCCCAGCCATAGGCCCTGAGACACAAACCTCGGTCCGTATCCCTGGCAAACAAAAGTAAGCTGCCCCGCTTCTGGATGGCAGATTGCAGGACGCACTTGGTACTATCAAACCAGCCCAACTTGGCACTGGTGCCACCTCTGGTCTGGGAACCATGCCGCGTATCGTGGATTCTAAGGAGCCAGCCGGCCACTCCCAGCCACAGGCCCCCAAACAGAAACAACGGCGCTTTTCCCTGGAAAACAAAACTCGCCTGCCAACTTTTTCATGGCTGATTGCAGGAGCCACTTGGTACTATCAAATCAGCCCAACTTGGCACTGGTGCCACCATGGGTCTGGTCACCATCCTGCCTATCGTAGCTTTTCAGGAGCCAGCCGGTCACTCCCAGCCATAGGCCCCCAGACACAAACCTCGGCCCGTTTCCCTGGCAAACAAAAGTAAGCTACCCCGCTTCTGGATGGCAGATTGCAGGAACCACTTTGCACCATCAAACTAGCCCGACTTGGCACTGGTGCCACCTCTGGTCTGGGAACCATGCTGCGTATCGTGGATTCTAAGGAGCCAGCCGGCCACTCCCAGCCACAGGCCCCCAAACACAAACAACGGCGCTTTTCCCTGGAAAACAAAACTCGCCTGCCAACTTTTTGATGGCAGATTGCAGGAGCCACTTGGTACTATCAAACCAGCCCAACTTGGCACTGGTGCCACCATGGGTCTGGTCACCATCCTGCCTATCGTAGCTTTTCAGGAGCAAGCCGGTCACTCCCAGCCATAGGCGCCCAGACACAAAGCTCGGCCTGTTTCCCTGGCAAACAAAAGTAAGCTGCCCCGCTTCTGGATGGCAGATTGCAGGACGCACTTGGTAGTATCAAACCAGCCCGACTTGGCACTGGTGCCACCTCTGGTCTGGGAACCATCCTGCGTATCGTGGATTCTAAGCAGCCAGCCGGCCACTCCCAGCCACAGGCCCCCAAACACAAACAACGGCGCTTTTCCCTGGAAAACAAAACTCGCCTTCCAACATTTTGATGGCAGATTGCAGGAGCCACTTGGTACTATCAAATCAGCCCAACTTGGCACTGGTGCCACCATGCGTTTGGTCACCATCCTGCCTATCGTAGCTTTTCAGGAGCCAGACGGTCACTCCCAGCTATAGGCCCCCAGAGAAAAACCTCGGCCCGTTTCCCTGGCATACAAAAGTAAGCTGCCCCGCTTCTGGATGGCAGATTGCAGGAACCACTTGGTACTATCAAACCAGCCCGACTTGGCACTGGTGCCACCTCTGGTCTGGGAACCATCCTGCGTATCGTGGATTCTAAGGAGCCAGCCGGCCACTCCCAGCCACAGGCCCCCAAACACAAACAACGGCGCTTTTCCCTGGAAAACAAAACTCGCCTGCCAACATTTTGATGGCAGATTGCAGGAGCCACTTGGTACTATCAAACCAGCCCAACTTGGCACTGGTGCCACCATGGGTCTGGTCACCATCCTGCCTATCGTAGCTTTTCAGGACCTAGACGGTCACTCCCAGCCATAGGCCCCGTGACACAAAGCTCGGCCCGTTTCCCTGGCAAACAAAAGTAAGCTGTCCCGCTTCTGGATGGCAGATTGCAGGATCCACTAGGTATTATCAAACCAGCCCGACTTGGCACTGGTGCCACCTCTGGTCTGGGAACCATCCTGCGTATCGTGGATTCCATGCAGCCAGCCGGCCACTCCCAGCCACAGGCCCCCAAACACAAACAACGGCGCTTTTCCCTGGAAAACAAAACTCGCCTGCCAACATTTTGATGGCAGATTGCAGGAGCCACTTGGTACTATCAAACCAGCCCAACTTGGCACTGGTGCCACCATGGGTCTGGTCACCATCCTGCCTATCGTAGCTTTTCAGGAGCCAGCCGGTCACTCCAAGCCATAGGCCCCCAGACAAAAACCTCGGCCCGTTTCCCTGGCAAAGAAAAATAAGCTACCCCGCTTCTGGATGGCACATTGCAGGAGCCACTTTGCACCATCAAACCAGCCCGACTTGGCACTGGTGCCACCTCTGGTCTGGGAACCATCCTGCGTATCGTGGATTCTAATTAGCCATCCGTCCACTCCCAGCCACAGGCCCCCAAACAAAAACAACGGCGCTTTTCCCTGGAAAACAAAACTCGCCTGCCAAATTTTGATGGCAGATTGCCGGAGCCACTGGGTACTATCAAACCAGCCCAACTTGACACTGGTGCCACCATGGGTCTGGTCACCATCCTGCCTATCGTAGCTTTTCAGGAGCCAGCCGGTCACTCCCAGCCATAGGCCCCCAGACAAAAAGCTCGGACCGTTTCCCTGGCAAACAAAAGTAAGTTATTCCGCTACTGGATGGCAGATTGCAGGAGCCACTTTTCACCATCAAACCAGCCCGACTTGGCACTGGTGCCACCTCTGGTCTGGGAACCATGCTGCGTATCGTGGATTCTAAGGAGCCAGCCGGCCACTCCCAGCCACAGGCCCCCAAACACAAACAACGGCGCATTTCCCTGGATAACAAACTCGCCTGCCAACTTTTTTTATGGCAGATTGCAGGAGCCACTTGGTACTATCAAACCAGCCCAACTTGGCACTGGTGCCACCATGGGTCTGGTCACCATCCTGCCTATCATAGCTTTTCAGGAGCCAGCCGGTCACTCCCAGCCATAGGCCCCGAGACACAAACCTCGGCCCGTTTCCCTGGCAAACAAAAGTAAGCTACCCCGCTTCTGGATGGCAGATTGCAGGACACACTTGGTACTATCAAACCAGCCCGACTTGGCACTGGTGCCACCTTGGGTCTGGGAACCATCCTGCGTATCGTGGATTCTAAGGAGTCAGCCGGTCACTCCCAGCCACAGGCCCCCAAACACAAACAACGGCGCTTTTCCCTGGAAAACAAAACTCGCCTGCCAATATTTTGATGGCAGATTGCAGGAGCCACTTGCTACTATCAAATCAGCCCAACTTGGCACTGGTGCCACCATGGGTCTGGTCACCATCCTGCCTATCGTAGCTTTTCAGGACCTAGCAGGTCACTCCCAGCCATAGGCGCCCAGACACAAAGCTCGGCCCGTTTCCCTGGCAAACAAAAGTAAGCTGCCCCGCTTCTGGATGGCAGATTTCCGGAGCCACTTGGTACTATCAAACCAGCCCGACTTGGCACTGGTGCCACCTCTGGTCTGGGAACCATGCTGCGTATCGTGGATTCTAAGGAGCCATCCGTCCACTCCCAGCCACAGGCCCCCAAACACAAACAACGGCGCTTTTCCCTGGAAAACAAAACTCGCCTGCCAACATTTTGATGGCAGATTGCAGGAGCCACTTGTTACTATCAAATCAGCCCATCTTGGCACTGGTGCCACCATGGGTCTGGTCACCATCCTGCCTATCGTAGGTGTTAAGGCGCCAGCCGGTCACTCCCAGCCATAGGCCCCCAGAGAAAAACCTCGGCCCGTTTCCCTGGCAAACAAAAGTAAGCTGCCCCGCTTCTGGATGGCAGATTGCAGGAGCCACTTTGCACCATCAAACCAGCCCAACTTGGCACTGGTGCCACCTCTGGTCTGGGAACCATGCTGTGTATCGTGGATTCCAATTAGCAAGCCGGCCACTCCCAGCCACAGGCCTCCAAACACAAACAACGGCGCTTTCCCCTGGAAAACAAAACTCGCCTGCCAACTTTTTGATGGCAGATTGCAGGAGCCACTTGGTACTATCAAACCAGCCCAACTTGGCACTGGTGCCACCATGGGTCTGGTCACCATCCTGCCTATCGTAGCTTTTCAGGACCTAGACGGTCACTCCCAGCCATAGGCCCCGTGACACAAAGCGCGGCCCGTTTCCCTGGCAAACAAAAGTAAGCTGTCCCGCTTCTGGATGGCAGATTGCAGGATCCACTAGGTATTATCAAACCAGCCCGACTTGGCACTGGTGCCACCTCTGGTCTGGGAACCATCCTGCGTATCGTGGATTCTAAGCAGCCAGCCGGCCACTCCCAGCCACAGGCCCCCAAACACAAACAACGGCGCTTTTCCCTGGAAAACAAAACTCGCCTGCCAACATTTTGATGGCAGATTGCAGGAGCCACTTGGTACTATCAAACCAGCCCAACTTGGCACTGGTGCCACCATGGGTCTGGTCACCATCCTGCCTATCGTAGCTTTTCAGGAGCCAGCCGGTCACTCCAAGCCATAGGCCCCCAGACAAAAACCTCGGCCCGTTTCCCTGGCAAAGAAAAATAAGCTACCCCGCTTCTGGATGGCACATTGCAGGAGCCACTTTGCACCATCAAACCAGCCCGACTTGGCACTGGTGCCACCTCTGGTCTGGGAACCATCCTGCGTATCGTGGATTCTAATTAGCCATCCGTCCACTCCCAGCCACAGGCCCCCAAACAAAATCAACGGCGCTTTTCCCTGGAAAACAAAACTCGCCTGCCAAATTTTGATGGCAGATTGCCGGAGCCACTGGGTACTATCAAACCAGCCCAACTTGACACTGGTGCCACCATGGGTCTGGTCACCATCCTGCCTATCGTAGCTTTTCAGGAGCCAGCCGGTCACTCCCAGCCATAGGCCCCCAGACAAAAAGCTCGGACCGTTTCCCTGGCAAACAAAAGTAAGTTATTCCGCTACTGGATGGCAGATTGCAGGAGCCACTTTTCACCATCAAACCAGCCCGACTTGGCACTGGTGCCACCTCTGGTCTGGGAACCATGCTGCGTATCGTGGATTCTAAGGAGCCAGCCGGCCACTCCCAGCCACAGGCCCCCAAACACAAACAACGGCGCATTTCCCTGGATAACAAACTCGCCTGCCAACTTTTTTTATGGCAGATTGCAGGAGCCACTTGGTACTATCAAACCAGCCCAACTTGGCACTGGTGCCACCATGGGTCTGGTCACCATCCTGCCTATCGTAGCTTTTCAGGAGCCAGGCGGTCACTCCCAGCCATAGGCCCCGAGACACAAACCTCGGCCCGTTTCCCTGGCAAACAAAAGTAAGCTACCCCGCTTCTGGATGGCAGATTGCAGGACGCACTTGGTACTATCAAACCAGCCCAACTTGGCACTGGTGCCACCTCTGGTCTGGGAACCATGCTGCGTATCGTGGATTCTAAGGAGCCAGCCGGCCACTCCCAGCCACAGGCCCCCAAACAAAAACAACGGCGCTATTCCCTGGAAAACAAAACTCGCCTGCCAACATTTTGATGGCAGATTGCAGGAGCCACTTGGTACTATCAAATCAGCCCAACTTGGCACTGGTGCCACCATGGGTCTGGTCACCATCCTGCCTATCGTAGCTTTTCAGGAGCCAGCCGGTCACTCCCAGCCATAGGCCCCCAGACACAAACCTCGGCCCGTTTCCCTGGCAAACAAAAGTAAGCTGCCCCGCTTCTGGATGGCAGATTGCAGGAGCCACTTGGTACTATCAAACCAGCCCAACTTGGCACTGGTGCCACCTTGGGTCTGGGAACCATCCTGCGTATCGTGGATTCTAAGGAGCCAGCCGGTCACTCCCAGCCACAGGCCCCCAAACACAAACCACAGCGCTTTTCCCTGGAAAACAAAACCCGCCTGCCGACATTTTGATGGCAGATTGCAGGAGCCACTTGCTACTATCAAATCAGCCCAACTTGGCACTGGTGCCACCATGGGTCTGGTCACCATCCTGCCTATCATAGCTTTTCAGGAGCCAGCCGGTCACTCCCAGCCATAGGCCCCCAGACACAAAGCTCGGCCCGTTTCCCTGGCAAACAAAAGTAAGCTGCCCCGCTTCTGGATGGCAGATTGTAGGACGCACTTGGTACTATCAAACCAGCCCGACTTGGCACTGGTGCCACCTCTGGTCTGGGAACCATGGTGCGTATCGTGAACTCTAAGGAGCCAGCCGGCCACTCCCAGCCATAGGCACCCAAACACAAACAACGGCGCTTTTCCCTGGAAAACAAAACTCGCCTGCCAACTTTTTGATGGCAGATTGCAGGAGCCACTTGCTGCTATCAAATCAGCCCAACTTGGCACTGGTGCCACCATGGGTCTGGTCACCATCCTGCCTATCGTAGCTCTTCAGGAGCCAGCCGGTCACTCCCAGTCATAGGCCCCCAGACACAAAGCTCGGCCCGTTTCCCTGGCAAACAAAAGTAAGCTGCCCCGCTTCTGCATGGCAGATTGCAGGAGCTATTTAGTACTATCAAACCAGCCCGACTTGGCACTGGTGCCACCTCAGGTCTGGGAACCATCCTGCCTATCGTGGATTCTAAGGAGCCAGCCGGCCACTCCCAGCCACAGGCCCCCAAACACAAACAACGGCGCTTTTCCCTGGAAAACAAAACTCGCCTGCCAAATTTTGACGGCAGATTGCAGGAGCCACTTGGTACTATCAAATCAGCCCAACTTGGGACTGGTGCCACCATGGGTCTGGTCACCATCCTGCCTATCGTAGCTTTTCAGGAGCCAGCCGGTCACTCCCAGCCATAGGCCCCCAGACAAAAACCTCGGCCCGTTTCCCTGGCATACAAAAGTAAGCTGCCCTGCTTCTGGATGGCAGATTGCAGGAACCACTTGGTACTATCAAACCAGCAAAACTTGGCACTGGTGCCACCTTGGGTCTGGATACCATGCTGCGTATCGTGGATTCTAAGGAGCCAGCCGGCCACTCCCATCCACAGGCCCCCAAACACAAACAACGGCGCTTTTCCCTGGAAAACAAAACTCTCCTGCCAACTTTTTGATGGGAGATTGCAGGAGCCACTTGGTTTTATCAAATCAGACCAACTTGGCACTGGTGCCACCATGGGTCTGGTCACCATCCTGCCTATCGTAGCTTTTCAGGAGCCAGCCGGTCACTCCCAGCCATAGGCCCCCAGACACAAACCTCGGCCCGTTTCCCTGACAAACAAAAGTAAGTTATCCCGCTTCTGGATGGCAGATTGCCGGAGCCACTTGGTACTATCAAACCAGCCCGACTTGGCACTGGTGCCACCATGGGTCTGGTCACCATCCTGCCTATCGTGGATTCTAATTAGCCCTCTGTCCACTCCCAGCCACAGGCCCCCAAACAAAAACAACGGCGCTTTTCCCTGGAAAACAAAACTCGTCTGCCAACTTTTTGATGGCAGATTTCCAGAGCCACTTGGTACTATCAAACCAGCCCAACTTGGCACTGGTGCCACCTTGGGTCTGGGAACCATGCTGCGTATCGTGGATTATAAGGAGCCAGCCGGCCACTCCCAGCCACAGGCCCCCAAACACAAACCACAGCGCTTTTCCTTCGAAAACACAATTCGCCGGCCAAATTTTTGATGGCAGATTGCAGGAGCCACTTGGTACTATCAAATCAGCCCAACTTGGCACTGGTGCCACCATGGGTCTGGTCACCATCCTGCTTATCGTAGCTTTTCAGGAGCCAGCCGGTCACTCCCAGCCATAGGCGCCCAGACACAATGCTCTGCCCTTTTCCCTGGTAAACCAAAGTAAGCTGCCCCGCTTCTGGATGGCAGATTGCAGGAACCACTTGGTACTATAAAACCAGCCCGACTTGGCACTGGTGCCACCTCTGGTCTGGGAACCATGCTGCGTATCGTGGATTCTAAGGAGCCAGCCGGCCACTCCCAGCCACAGGCCCCCAAACAAAAACAACGGCGCTTTTCCCTGGAAAACAAAACTCGCCTGCCAAATTTTTGATGGCAGATTGCAGGAGCCACTTGGTACTATCAAACCAGCCCAACTTGACACTGGTGCCACCATGGGTCTGGTCACCATCCTGCCTATCTTAGCTTTTCAGGAGCCAGCCGGTCACTCCCAGCCATAGGCCCCCAGACACAAACCTCGGCCCGTTTCCCTGGCAAACAAAAGTAAGCTGCCCCGCTTCTGGATGGCAGATTGCAGGAGCCACTTGGTACTATCAAACCAGCCCAACTTGGCACTGGTGCCACCTTGGGTCTGGGAACCATCCTGCGTATCGTGGATTCTAAGGAGCCAGCCGGTCACTCCCAGTCACAGGCCCCCAAACACAAACCACAGCGCTTTTCTCTGGAAAACAAACCCGCCTGCCGACATTTTGATGGCAGATTGCAGGAGCCACTTGCTGCTATCAAATCAGCCCAACTTGGCACTGGTGCCACCATGGGTCTGGTCACCATCCTGCCTATCGTAGCTTTTCAGGAGCCAGCCGGTCACTCCCAGTCATAGGCCCCCAGACACAAACCTCTGCCCGTTTCCCTGGCAAACAAAAGTAAGCTGCCCCGCTTCTGGATGGCAGATTGTAGGACGCACTTGGTACTATCAAACCAGCCCGACTTGGCACTGGTGCCACCTCTGGTCTGGGAACTATGGTGCGTATCGTGGATTCTAAGGAGCCAGCCGGCCACTCCCAGCCATAGGCACCCAAACACAAACAACGGCGCTTTTCCCTGGAAAACAAAACTCGCCTGCCAACTTTTTGATGGCAGATTGCAGGAGCCACTTGGTACTATCAAACCAGCTCAACTTGGCACTGGTGCCACCATGGGTCTGCTCACCATCCTGCCTATCGTAGCTTTTCAGGAGCCAGACGGTCACTCGCAGCCATAGGCCCCCAGACACAAACCTCGGCCCGTTTCCCTGGCAAACAAAAGTAAGCTGCCCCGCTTCTGCATGGCAGATTGCAGGAGCTATTTAGTACTATCAAACCAGCCCGACTTGGCACTGGTGCCACCATGGGTCTGGTCACCATCCTGCCTATCGTAGCTTTTCAGGAGCCAGCCGGTCACTCCCAGCCATAGGCCCCGTGACAAAAACCTCGGCCCGTTTCCCTGGCAAACAAAAGTAAGTTATCCCGCTTCTGGATGGCAGATTGCAGGAGCCACTTTTCACCATCAAACCAGCCCAACTTGGCACTGGTGCCACCTCTGGTCTGGGAACCATCCTGCGTATCGTGGATTCTAAGGAGCCAGCCGGCCACTCCCAGCCAGAGGCCCCCAAACACAAACAACGGCGCTTTTCCCTGGATAACAAACTCGCCTGCCAACTTTTTGATGGCAGATTGCAGGAGCCACTTGGTACTATCAAACCAGCCCAACTTGGCACTGGTGCCACCATGGGTCTGGTCACCATCCTGCCTATCGTAGCTTTTCAGGAGCCAGCCGGTCACTCCCAGCCATAGGCCCTGAGACACAAACCTCGGCCCGTATCCCTGGCAAACAAAAGTAAGCTGCCCCGCTTCTGGATGGCAGATTGCAGGAGCCACTTGGTACTATCAAACCAGCCCAACTTGGCACTGGTGCCACCTCTGGTCTGGGAACCATGCCGCGTATCGTGGATTCTAAGGAGCCAGCCGGCCACTCCCAGCCACAGGCCCCCAAACAGAAACAACGGCGCTTTTCCCTGGAAAACAAAACTCGCCTGCCAACTTTTTGATGGCAGATTGCAGGAGCCACTTGGTACTATCAAACCAGCCCGACTTGGCACTGGTGCCACCATGGGTCTGGTCACCATCCTGCCTATCGTGGATTCTAATTAGCCATCTGTCCACTCCCAGCCACAGGCCCCCAAACAAAAACAACGGCGCTTTTCCCTGGAAAACAAAACTCGTCTGCCAACTTTTTGATGGCAGATTGCAGGAGCCACTTGGTACTATCAAACCAGCCCAACTTGGCACTGGTGCCACCTTGGGTCTGGGAACCATCCTGCGTATCGTGGATTATAAGGAGCCAGCCGGCCACTCCCAGCCACAGGCCCCCAAACACAAACCACAGCGCTTTTCCCTGGAAAACAAAATTCGCCGGCCAACTTTTTGATGGCAGATTGCAGGAGCCACTTGGTACTATCAAATCAGCCCAACTTGGCACTGGTGCCACCATGGGTCTGGTCACCATCCTGCTTATCGTAGCTTTTCAGGAGCCAGCCGGTCACTCCCAGCCATAGGCGCCCAGACACAATGCTCTGCCCTTTTCCCTGGCAAACCAAAGTAAGCTGCCCCGCTTCTGGATGGCAGATTGCAGGAACCACTTGGTACTATAAAACCAGCCCGACTTGGCACTGGTGCCACCTCTGGTCTGGGAACCATGCTGCGTATCGTGGATTCTAAGGAGCCAGCCGGCCACTCCCAGCCACAGGCCCCCAAACAAAATCAACGGCGCTTTTCCCTGGAAAACAAAACTCGCCTGCCAACATTTTGATGGCAGATTGCAGGAGACACTTGGTACTATCAAACCAGCCCAACTTGACACTGGTGCCACCATGGGTCTGGTCACCATCCTGCCTATCTTAGCTTTTCAGGAGCCAGCCGGTCACTCCCAGCCATAGGCCCCCAGACACAAAGCTCGGCCCGTTTCCCTGGCAAACAAAAGTAAGCTGCCCCGCTTCTGGATGGCAGATTGCAGGAGCCACTTGGTACTATCAAACCAGCCCAACTTGGCACTGGTGCCACCTTGGGTCTGGGAACCATCCTGCGTATCGTGGATTCTAAGGAGCCAGCCGGTCACTCCCAGCCACAGGCCCCCAAACACAAACCACAGCGCTTTTCCCTGGAAAACAAACCCGCCTGCCGACATTTTGATGGCAGATTGCAGGAGCCACTTGCTGCTATCAAATCAGCCCAACTTGGCACTGGTGCCACCATGGGTCTGGTCACCATCCTGCCTATCGTAGCTCTTCAGGAGCCAGCCGGTCACTCCCAGTCATAGGCCCCCAGACACAAAGCTCGGCCCGTTTCCCTGGCAAACAAAAGTAAGCTGCCCCGCTTCTGGATGGCAGATTGTAGGACGCACTTGGTACTATCAAACCAGCCCGACTTGGCACTGGTGCCACCTCTGGTCTGGGAACTATGGTGCGTATCGTGGATTCTAAGGAGCCAGCCGGCCACTCCCAGCCATAGGCACCCAAACACAAACAACGGCGCTTTTCCCTGGAAAACAAAACTCGCCTGCCAACTTTTTGATGGCAGATTGCAGGAGCCACTTGGTACTATCAAACCAGCTCAACTTGGCACTGGTGCCACCATGGGTCTGCTCACCATCCTGCCTATCGTAGCTTTTCAGGAGCCAGCCGGTCACTCCAAGCCATAGGCCCCCAGACAAAAACCTCGGCCCGTTTCCCTGGCAAACAAAAGTAAGCTGCCCCGCTTCTGCATGGCAGATTGCAGGAGCTATTTAGTACTATCAAACCAGCCCGACTTGGCACTGGTGCCACCATGGGTCTGGTCACCATCCTGCCTATCCTAGCTTTTCAGGAGCCAGCCGGTCACTCCCAGCCATAGGCCCCCAGACAAAAACCTCGGCCCGTTTCCCTGGCAAACAAAAGTAAGTTATCCCGCTTCTGGATGGCAGATTGCAGGAGCCACTTTTCACCATCAAACCAGCCCAACTTGGCACTGGTGCCACCTCTGGTCTGGGAACCATCCTGCGTATCGTGGATTCTAAGGAGCCAGCCGGCCACTCCCTGCCACAGGCCCCCAAACACAAACAACGGCGCTTTTCCCTGGATAACAAACTCGCCTGCCAACTTTTTGATGGCAGATTGCAGGAGCCACTTGGTACTATCAAACCAGCCCAACTTGGCACTGGTGCCAGCATGGGTCTGGTCACCATCCTGCCTATCGTAGCTTTTCAGGAGCCAGGTGGTCACTCCCAGCCATAGGCCCTGAGACACAAACCTCGGCCCGTATCCCTGGCAAACAAAAGTAAGCTGCCCCGCTTCTGGATGGCAGATTGCAGGACGCACTTGGTACTATCAAACCAGCCCAACTTGGCACTGGTGCCACCTCTGGTCTGGGAACCATGCCGCGTATCGTGGATTCTAAGGAGCCAGCCGGCCACTCCCAGCCACAGGCCCCCAAACAGAAACAACGGCGCTTTTCCCTGGAAAACAAAACTCGCCTGCCAACTTTTTCATGGCAGATTGCAGGAGCCACTTGGTACTATCAAATCAGCCCAACTTGGCACTGGTGCCACCATGGGTCTGGTCACCATCCTGCCTATCGTAGCTTTTCAGGAGCCAGCCGGTCACTCCCAGCCATAGGCCCCCAGACACAAACCTCGGCCCGTTTCCCTGGCAAACAAAAGTAAGCTACCCCGCTTCTGGATGGCAGATTGCAGGAACCACTTTGCACCATCAAACTAGCCCGACTTGGCACTGGTGCCACCTCTGGTCTGGGAACCATGCTGCGTATCGTGGATTCTAAGGAGCCATCCGTCCACTCCCAGACACAGGCCCCCAAACACAAACAACGGCGCTTTTCCCTGGAAAACAAAACTCGCCTGCCAACTTTTTGATGGCAGATTGCAGGAGCCACTTGGTACTATCAAACCAGCCCAACTTGGCACTGGTGCCATCATGGGTCTGGTCACCATCCTGCCTATCGTAGCTTTTCAGGAGCCAGCCGGTCACTCGCAGCCATAGGCCCCCAGACACAAACCTCGGCCCGTTTCCCTGGCAAACAAAAGTAAGCTGCCCCGCTTCTGGATGGCAGATTGCAGGACGCACTTGGTAGTATCAAACCAGCCCGACTTGGCACTGGTGCCACCTCTGGTCTGGGAACCATCCTGCGTATCGTGGATTCCTAGCAGCCAGCCGGCCACTCCCAGCCACAGGCCCCCAAACACAAACAACGGCGCTTTTCCCTGGAAAACAAAACTCGCCTGCCAACTTTTTGATGGCAGATTGCAGGAGCCACTTGGTACTATCAAATCAGCCCAACTTGGCACTGGTGCCACCATGCGTTTGGTCACCATCCTGCCTATCGTAGCTTTTCAGGAGCCAGACGGTCACTCCCAGCTATAGGCCCCCAGACAAAAACCTCGGCCCGTTTCCCTGGCATACAAAAGTAAGCTGCCCCGCTTCTGGATGGCAGATTGCAGGAACAACTTGGTACTATCAAACCAGCCCGACTTGGCACTGGTGCCACCTCTGGTCTGGGAACCATCCTGCGTATCGTGGTTCTAAGGAGCCATCCGTCCACTCCCAGCCACAGGCCCCCAAACACAAACAACGGCGCTTTTCCCTGGAAAACAAAACTCGCCTGCCAACTTTTTGATGGCAGATTGCAGGAGCCACTTGGTACTATCAAACCAGCCCAACTTGGCACTGGTGCCACCATGGATCTGGTCACCATCCTGCCTATCGTAGCTTTTCAGGACCTAGCCGGTCACTCCAAGCCATAGGCGCCCAGACAAAAAGCTCGGCCCGTTTCCCTGGCAAACAAAGTAAGCTGCCCCGCTTCTGGATGGCAGATTGCAGGACGCACTTGGTACTATCAAACCAGCCCGACTTGGCACTGGTGCCGCCTTGGGTCTGGGAACCATCCTGCGTATCGTGGATTCTAAGGAGCCAGCCGGTCACTCCCAGCCACAGGCCCCCAAACACAAACCACAGCGCTTTTCCCTGGAAAACAAAACTCGCCTGCCAACTTTTTGATGGCAGATTGCAGGAGCCACTTGCTACTATCAAATCAGCCCAACTTGGCACTGGTGCCACCATGGGTCTGGTCACCATCCTGCCTATCGTAGCTTTTCAGGAGCCAGCCGGTCCCTCCCTGCCATAGGCCCCCAGAGAAAAACGTCGGCCCGTTTCCCTGGCAAACAAAAGTAAGCTGCCCCGCTTCTGGATGGCAGATTGCAGGAGCCACTTTGCACCATCAAACCAGCCCAACTTGGCACTGGTGCCACCTCTGGTCTGGGAACCATGCTGTGTATCGTGGATTCCAATTAGCAAGCCGGCCACTCCCAGCCACAGGCCTCCAAACACAAACAACGGCGCTTTTCCCTGGAAAACAAAACTCGCCTGCCAACTTTTTGATGGCAGATTGCAGGAGCCACTTGGTACTATCAAACCAGCCCAACTTGGCACTGGTGCCACCATGGGTCTGGTCACCATCCTGCCTATCGTAGCTTTTCAGGACCTAGACGGTCACTCCCAGCCATAGGCCCCGTGACACAAAGCTCGGCCCGTTTCCCTGGCAAACAAAAGTAAGCTGTCCCGCTTCTGGATGGCAGATTGCAGGATCCACTAGGTATTATCAAACCAGCCCGACTTGGCACTGGTGCCACCTCTGGTCTGGGAACCATCCTGCGTATCGTGGATTCTAAGCAGCCAGCCGGCCACTCCCAGCCACAGGCCCCCAAACACAAACAACGGCGCTTTTCCCTGGAAAACAAAACTCGCCTGCCAACATTTTGATGGCAGATTGCAGGAGCCACTTGGTACTATCAAACCAGCCCAACTTGGCACTGGTGCCACCATGGGTCTGGTCACCATCCTGCCTATCGTAGCTTTTCAGGAGCCAGCCGGTCACTCCAAGCCATAGGCCCCCAGACAAAAACCTCGGCCCGTTTCCCTGGCAAAGAAAAATAAGCTACCCCGCTTCTGGATGGCACATTGCAGGAGCCACTTTGCACCATCAAACCAGCCCGACTTGGCACTGGTGCCACCTCTGGTCTGGGAACCATCCTGCGTATCGTGGATTCTAATTAGCCATCCGTCCACTCCCAGCCACAGGCCCCCAAACAAAATCAACGGCGCTTTTCCCTGGAAAACAAAACTCGCCTGCCAAATTTTGATGGCAGATTGCCGGAGCCACTGGGTACTATCAAACCAGGCCAACTTGACACTGGTGCCACCATGGGTCTGGTCACCATCCTGCCTATCGTAGCTTTTCAGGAGCCAGCCGGTCACTCCCAGCCATAGGCCCCCAGACAAAAAGCTCGGACCGTTTCCCTGGCAAACAAAAGTAAGTTATTCCGCTACTGGATGGCAGATTGCAGGAGCCACTTTTCACCATCAAACCAGCCCGACTTGGCACTGGTGCCACCTCTGGTCTGGGAACCATGCTGCGTATCGTGGATTCTAAGGAGCCAGCCGGCCACTCCCAGCCACAGGCCCCCAAACAAAAACAACGGCGCATTTCCCTGGATAACAAACTCGCCTGCCAAATTTTTGATGGCAGATTGCAGGAGCCACTTGGTACTATCAAACCAGCCCAACTTGGCACTGGTGCCACCATGGGTCTGGTCACCATCCTGCCTATCGTAGCTTTTCAGGAGCCAGCCGGTCACTCCCAGCCATAGGCCCCGAGACACAAACCTCGGCCCGTTTCCCTGGCAAACAAAAGTAAGCTACCCCGCTTCAGGATGGCAGATTGCAGGACGCACTTGGTACTATCAAACCAGCCCAACTTGGCACTGGTGCCACCTTGGGTCTGGGAACCATCCTGCGTATCGTGGATTCTAAGGAGCCAGCCGGCCACTCCCAGCCACAGGCCCCCAAACAAAAACCACAGCGCTTTTCCCTGGAAAACAAAACCCGCCTGCCGACATTTTGATGGCAGATTGCAGGAGCCACTTGCTACTATCAAATCAGCCCAACTTGGCACTGGTGCCACCATGGGTCTGGTCACCATCCTGCCTATCGTAGCTTTTCAGGAGCCAGCCGGTCACTCCCAGCCATAGGCCCCCAGACACAAAACTCGGCCCTTTTCCCTGGCAAACAAAAGTAAGCTGCCCCGCTTCTGGATGGCAGATTGTAGGACGCACTTGGTACTATCAAACCAGCCCGACTTGGCACTGGTGCCACCTCTGGTCTGGGAACCATGGTGCGTATCGTGAATTCTAAGGAGCCAGCCGGCCACTCCCAGCCATAGGCACCCAAACACAAACAACGGCGCTTTTCCCTGGAAAACAAAACTCGCCTGCCAACTTTTTGATGGCAGATTGCAGGAGCCACTTGGTACTATCAAACCAGCTCAACTTGGCACTGGTGCCACCATGGGTCTGCTCACCATCCTGCCTATCGTAGCTTTTCAGGAGCCAGACGGTCACTCGCAGCCATAGGCCCCCAGACACAAACCTCGGCCCGTTTCCCTGGCAAACAAAAGTAAGCTGCCCCGCTTCTGCATGGCAGATTATAGGAGCTATTTAGTACTATCAAACGAGCCCGACTTGGCACTGGTGCCACCTCAGGTCTGGGAACCATCCTGCGTATCGTGGATTCTAAGGAGCCAGCCGGCCACTCCCAGCCACAGGCCCCCAAACACAAACAACGGCGCTTTTCCCTGGAAAACAAAAATCGCCTGCCAACATTTTGATGGCAGATTGCAGGAGACACTTGGTACTATCAAATCAGCCCAACTTGGGACTGGTGCCACCATGGGTCTGGTCACCATCCTGCCTATCGTAGCTTTTCAGGAGCCAGCCGGTCACTCCCAGCCATAGGCCCCCAGACAAAAACCTCGGCCCGTTTCCCTGGCATACAAAAGTAAGCTGCCCTGCTTCTGGATGGCAGATTGCAGGAACCACTTGGTACTATCAAACCAGCAAAACTTGGCACTGGTGCCACCTTGGGTCTGGATACCATGCTGCGTATCGTGGATTCTAAGGAGCCAGCCGGCCACTCCCAGCCACAGGCCCCCAAACACAAACAACGGCGCTTTTCCCTGGGAAACAAAACTCTCCTGCCAACTTTTTGATGGGAGATTGCAGGAGCCACTTGGTTTTATCAAATCAGACCAACTTGGCACTGGTGCCACCATGGGTCTGGTCACCATCCTGCCTATCGTAGCTTTTCAGGAGCCAGCCGGTCACTCCCAGCCATAGGCCCCCAGACACAAACCTCGGCCCGTTTCCCTGACAAACAAAAGTAAGTTATCCCGCTTCTGGATGGCAGATTGCCGGAGCCACTTGGTACTATCAAACCAGCCCGACTTGGCACTGGTGCCACCATGGGTCTGGTCACCATCCTGCCGCTCGTGGATTCTAATTAGCCATCCGTCCACTCCCAGCCACAGGCCCCCAAACAAAAACAACGGCGCTTTTCCCTGGAAAACAAAACTCGTCTGCCAACTTTTTGATGGCAGATTGCCAGAGCCACTTGGTACTATCAAACCAGCCCAACTTGGCACTGGTGCCACCTTGGGTCTGGGAACCATCCTGCGTATCGTGGATTATAAGGAGCCAGCCGGCCACTCCCAGCCACAGGCCCCCAAACACAAACCACAGCGCTTTTCCCTGGAAAACAAAATTCGCCGGCCAACTTTTTGATGGCAGATTGCAGGAGCCACTTGGTACTATCAAATCAGCCCAACTTGGCACTGGTGCCACCATGGGTCTGGTCACCATCCTGCTTATCGTAGCTTTTCAGGAGCCAGCCGGTCACTCCCAGCCATAGGCGCCCAGACACAATGCTCTGCCCTTTTCCCTGGCAAACCAAAGTAAGCTGCCCCGCTTCTGGATGGCAGATTGCAGGAACCACTTGGTACTATAAAACCAGCCCGACTTGGCACTGGTGCCACCTCTGGTCTGGGAACCATGCTGCGTATCGTGGATTCTAAGGAGCCAGCCGGCCACTCCCAGCCACAGGCCCCCAAACAAAAACAACGGCGCTTTTCCCTGGAAAACAAAACTCGCCTGCCAAATTTTTGATGGCAGATTGCAGGAGCCACTTGGTACTATCAAACCAGCCCAACTTGACACTGGTGCCACCATGGGTCTGGTCACCATCCTGCCTATCTTAGCTTTTCAGGAGCCAGCCGGTCACTCCCAGCCATAGGCCCCCAGACACAAAGCTCGGCCCGTTTCCCTGGCAAACAAAAGTAAGCTGCCCCGCTTCTGGATGGCAGATTGCAGGAGCCACTTGGTACTATCAAACCAGCCCAACTTGGCACTGGTGCCACCTTGGGTCTGGGAACCATCCTGCGTATCGTGGATTCTAAGGAGCCAGCCGGTCACTCCCAGCCACAGGCCCCCAAACACAAACCACAGCGCTTTTCCCTGGAAAACAAACCCGCCTGCCGACATTTTGATGGCAGATTGCAGGAGCCACTTGCTGCTATCAAATCAGCCCAACTTGGCACTGGTGCCACCATGGGTCTGGTCACCATCCTGCCTATCGTAGCTTTTCAGGAGCCAGCCGGTCACTCCCAGCCATAGGCCCCCAGACACAAAGCTCGGCCCGTTTCCCTGGCAAACAAAAGTAAGCTGCCCCGCTTCTGGATGGCAGATTGTAGGACGCACTTGGTACTATCAAACCAGCCCGACTTGGCACTGGTGCCACCTCTGGTCTGGGAACTATGGTGCGTATCGTGGATTCTAAGGAGCCAGCCGGCCACTCCCAGCCATAGGCACCCAAACACAAACAACGGCGCTTTTCCCTGGAAAACAAATCTCGCCTGCCAAATTTTGACGGCAGATTGCAGGAGCCACTTGGTACTATCAAATCAGCCCAACTTGGCACTGGTGCCACCATGGGTCTGGTCACCATCCTGCCTATCGTAGCTTTTCAGGAGCCAGCCGGTCACTCCCAGCCATAGGCCCCCAGACAAAAACCTCGGCCCGTTTCCCTGGCATACAAAAGTAAGCTGCCCTGCTTCTGGATGGCAGATTGCAGGAACCACTTGGTACTATCAAACCAGCAAAACTTGGCACTGGTGCCACCTTGGGTCTGGATACCATGCTGCGTATCGTGGATTCTAAGGAGCCAGCCGGCCACTCCCAGCCACAGGCCCCCAAACACAAACAACGGCGCTTTTCCCTGGGAAACAAAACTCTCCTGCCAACTTTTTGATGGGAGATTGCAGGAGCCACTTGGTTTTATCAAATCAGACCAACTTGGCACTGGTGCCACCATGGGTCTGGTCACCATCCTGCCTATCGTAGCTTTTCAGGAGCCAGCCGGTCACTCCCAGCCATAGGCCCCCAGACACAAACCTCGGCCCGTTTCCCTGACAAACAAAAGTAAGTTATCCCGCTTCTGGATGGCAGATTGCCGGAGCCACTTGGTACTATCAAACCAGCCCGACTTGGCACTGGTGCCACCATGGGTCTGGTCACCATCCTGCCTATCGTGGATTCTAATTAGCCATCCGTCCACTCCCAGCCACAGGCCCCCAAACAAAAACAACGGCGCTTTTCCCTGGAAAACAAAACTCGTCTGCCAACTTTTTGATGGCAGATTGCCAGAGCCACTTGGTACTATCAAACCAGCCCAACTTGGCACTGGTGCCACCTTGGGTCTGGGAACCATCCTGCGTATCGTGGATTCTAAGGAGCCAGCCGGCCACTCCCAGCCACAGGCCCCCAAACACAAACCACAGCGCTTTTCCCTGGAAAACAAAACCCGCCTGCCGACATTTTGATGGCAGATTGCAGGAGCCACTTGCTACTATCAAATCAGCCCAACTTGGCACTGGTGCCACCATGGGTCTGGTCACCATCCTGCCTATCGTAGCTTTTCAGGAGCCAGCCGGTCACTCCCAGCCATAGGCCCCCAGACACAAAACTCGGCCCTTTTCCCTGGCAAACCAAAGTAAGCTGCCCCGCTTCTGGATGGCAGATTGCAGGAACCACTTGGTACTATAAAACCAGCCCGACTTGGCACTGGTGCCACCTCTGGTCTGGGAACCATGCTGCGTATCGTGGATTCTAAGGAGCCAGCCGGCCACTCCCAGCCACAGGCCCCCAAACAAAAACAACGGCGCTTTTCCCTGGAAAACAAAACTCGCCTGCCAAATTTTTGATGGCAGATTGCAGGAGCCACTTGGTACTATCAAACCAGCCCAACTTGACACTGGTGCCACCATGGGTCTGGTCACCATCCTGCCTATCTTAGCTTTTCAGGAGCCAGCCGGTCACTCCCAGCCATAGGCCCCCAGACACAAAGCTCGGCCCGTTTCCCTGGCAAACAAAAGTAAGCTGCCCCGCTTCTGGATGGCAGATTGCAGGAGCCACTTGGTACTATCAAACCAGCCCAACTTGGCACTGGTGCCACCTTGGGTCTGGGAACCATCCTGCGTATCGTGGATTCTAAGGAGCCAGCCGGTCACTCCCAGCCACAGGCCCCCAAACACAAACCACAGCGCTTTTCCCTGGAAAACAAACCCGCCTGCCGACATTTTGATGGCAGATTGCAGGAGCCACTTGCTGCTATCAAATCAGCCCAACTTGGCACTGGTGCCACCATGGGTCTGGTCACCATCCTGCCTATCGTAGCTTTTCAGGAGCCAGCCGGTCACTCCCAGCCATAGGCCCCCAGACACAAAGCTCGGCCCGTTTCCCTGGCAAACAAAAGTAAGCTGCCCCGCTTCTGGATGGCAGATTGTAGGACGCACTTGGTACTATCAAACCAGCCCGACTTGGCACTGGTGCCACCTCTGGTCTGGGAACTATGGTGCGTATCGTGGATTCTAAGGAGCCAGCCGGCCACTCCCAGCCATAGGCACCCAAACACAAACAACGGCGCTTTTCCCTGGAAAACAAAACTCGCCTGCCAACTTTTTGATGGCAGATTGCAGGAGCCACTTGGTACTATTAAACCAGCTCAACTTGGCACTGGTGCCACCATGGGTCTGCTCACCATCCTGCCTATCGTAGCTTTTCAGGAGCCAGACGGTCACTCGCAGCCATAGGCCCCCAGACAAAAACCTCGGCCCGTTTCCCTGGCAAACAAAAGTAAGCTGCCCCGCTTCTGCATGGCAGATTGCAGGAGCTATTTAGTACTATCAAACCAGCCCGACTTGGCACTGGTGCCACCTCAGGTCTGGGAACCATCCTGCGTATCGTGGATTCTAAGGAGCCAGCCGGCCACTCCCAGCCACAGGCCCCCAAACACAAACAACGGCGCTTTTCCCTGGAAAACAAATCTCGCCTGCCAAATTTTGACGGCAGATTGCAGGAGCCACTTGGTACTATCAAATCAGCCCAACTTGGCACTGGTGCCACCATGGGTCTGGTCACCATCCTGCCTATCGTAGCTTTTCAGGAGCCAGCCGGTCACTCCCAGCCATAGGCCCCCAGACAAAAACCTCGGCCCGTTTCCCTGGCATACAAAAGTAAGCTGCCCTGCTTCTGGATGGCAGATTGCAGGAACCACTTGGTACTATCAAACCAGCAAAACTTGGCACTGGTGCCACCTTGGGTCTGGATACCATGCTGCGTATCGTGGATTCTAAGGAGCCAGCCGGCCACTCCCAGCCACAGGCCCCCAAACACAAACAACGGCGCTTTTCCCTGGGAAACAAAACTCTCCTGCCAACTTTTTGATGGGAGATTGCAGGAGCCACTTGGTTTTATCAAATCAGACCAACTTGGCACTGGTGCCACCATGGGTCTGGTCACCATCCTGCCTATCGTAGCTTTTCAGGAGCCAGCCGGTCACTCCCAGCCATAGGCCCCCAGACACAAACCTCGGCCCGTTTCCCTGACAAACAAAAGTAAGTTATCCCGCTTCTGGATGGCAGATTGCCGGAGCCACTTGGTACTATCAAACCAGCCCGACTTGGCACTGGTGCCACCATGGGTCTGGTCACCATCCTGCCTATCGTGGATTCTAATTAGCCATCCGTCCACTCCCAGCCACAGGCCCCCAAACAAAAACAACGGCGCTTTTCCCTGGAAAACAAAACTCGTCTGCCAACTTTTTGATGGCAGATTGCCAGAGCCACTTGGTACTATCAAACCAGCCCAACTTGGCACTGGTGCCACCTTGGGTCTGGGAACCATCCTGCGTATCGTGGATTCTAAGGAGCCAGCCGGCCACTCCCAGCCACAGGCCCCCAAACACAAACCACAGCGCTTTTCCCTGGAAAACAAAACCCGCCTGCCGACATTTTGATGGCAGATTGCAGGAGCCACTTGCTACTATCAAATCAGCCCAACTTGGCACTGGTGCCACCATGGGTCTGGTCACCATCCTGCCTATCGTAGCTTTTCAGGAGCCAGCCGGTCACTCCCAGCCATAGGCCCCCAGACACAAAACTCGGCCCTTTTCCCTGGCAAACCAAAGTAAGCTGCCCCGCTTCTGGATGGCAGATTGCAGGAACCACTTGGTACTATAAAACCAGCCCGACTTGGCACTGGTGCCACCTCTGGTCTGGGAACCATGCTGCGTATCGTGGATTCTAAGGAGCCAGCCGGCCACTCCCAGCCACAGGCCCCCAAACAAAAACAACGGCGCTTTTCCCTGGAAAACAAAACTCGCCTGCCAAATTTTTGATGGCAGATTGCAGGAGCCACTTGGTACTATCAAACCAGCCCAACTTGACACTGGTGCCACCATGGGTCTGGTCACCATCCTGCCTATCTTAGCTTTTCAGGAGCCAGCCGGTCACTCCCAGCCATAGGCGCCCAGACACAAAGCTCGGCCCGTTTCCCTGGCAAACAAAAGTAAGCTGCCCCGCTTCTGGATGGCAGATTGCAGGAGCCACTTGGTACTATCAAACCAGCCCAACTTGGCACTGGTGCCACCTTGGGTCTGGGAACCATCCTGCGTATCGTGGATTCTAAGGAGCCAGCCGGTCACTCCCAGCCACAGGCCCCCAAACACAAACCACAGCGCTTTTCCCTGGAAAACAAACCCGCCTGCCGACATTTTGATGGCAGATTGCAGGAGCCACTTGCTGCTATCAAATCAGCCCAACTTGGCACTGGTGCCACCATGGGTCTGGTCACCATCCTGCCTATCGTAGCTTTTCAGGAGCCAGCCGGTCACTCCCAGCCATAGGCCCCCAGACACAAAGCTCGGCCCGTTTCCCTGGCAAACAAAAGTAAGCTGCCCCGCTTCTGCATGGCAGATTGCAGGAGCTATTTAGTACTATCAAACCAGCCCGACTTGGCACTGGTGCCACCTCAGGTCTGGGAACCATCCTGCGTATCGTGGATTCTAAGGAGCCAGCCGGCCACTCCCAGCCACAGGCCCCCAAACACAAACAACGGCGCTTTTCCCTGGAAAACAAATCTCGCCTGCCAAATTTTGACGGCAGATTGCAGGAGCCACTTGGTACTATCAAATCAGCCCAACTTGGCACTGGTGCCACCATGGGTCTGGTCACCATCCTGCCTATCGTAGCTTTTCAGGAGCCAGCCGGTCACTCCCAGCCATAGGCCCCCAGACAAAAACCTCGGCCCGTTTCCCTGGCATACAAAAGTAAGCTGCCCTGCTTCTGGATGGCAGATTGCAGGAACCACTTGGTACTATCAAACCAGCAAAACTTGGCACTGGTGCCACCTTGGGTCTGGATACCATGCTGCGTATCGTGGATTCTAAGGAGCCAGCCGGCCACTCCCAGCCACAGGCCCCCAAACACAAACAACGGCGCTTTTCCCTGGGAAACAAAACTCTCCTGCCAACTTTTTGATGGGAGATTGCAGGAGCCACTTGGTTTTATCAAATCAGACCAACTTGGCACTGGTGCCACCATGGGTCTGGTCACCATCCTGCCTATCGTAGCTTTTCAGGAGCCAGCCGGTCACTCCCAGCCATAGGCCCCCAGACACAAACCTCGGCCCGTTTCCCTGACAAACAAAAGTAAGTTATCCCGCTTCTGGATGGCAGATTGCCGGAGCCACTTGGTACTATCAAACCAGCCCGACTTGGCACTGGTGCCACCATGGGTCTGGTCACCATCCTGCCTATCGTGGATTCTAATTAGCCATCCGTCCACTCCCAGCCACAGGCCCCCAAACAAAAACAACGGCGCTTTTCCCTGGAAAACAAAACTCGTCTGCCAACTTTTTGATGGCAGATTGCCAGAGCCACTTGGTACTATCAAACCAGCCCAACTTGGCACTGGTGCCACCTTGGGTCTGGGAACCATCCTGCGTATCGTGGATTCTAAGGAGCCAGCCGGCCACTCCCAGCCACAGGCCCCCAAACACAAACCACAGCGCTTTTCCCTGGAAAACAAAACCCGCCTGCCGACATTTTGATGGCAGATTGCAGGAGCCACTTGCTACTATCAAATCAGCCCAACTTGGCACTGGTGCCACCATGGGTCTGGTCACCATCCTGCCTATCGTAGCTTTTCAGGAGCCAGCCGGTCACTCCCAGCCATAGGCCCCCAGACACAAAACTCGGCCCTTTTCCCTGGCAAACAAAAGTAAGCTGCCCCGCTTCTGGATGGCAGATTGTAGGACGCACTTGGTACTATCAAACCAGCCCGACTTGGCACTGGTGCCACCTCTGGTCTGGGAACCATGGTGCGTATCGTGAATTCTAAGGAGCCAGCCGGCCACTCCCAGCCATAGGCACCCAAACACAAACAACGGCGCTTTTCCCTGGAAAACAAAACTCGCCTGCCAACTTTTTGATGGCAGATTGCAGGAGCCACTTGGTACTATCAAACCAGCTCAACTTGGCACTGGTGCCACCATGGGTCTGCTCACCATCCTGCCTATCGTAGCTTTTCAGGAGCCAGACGGTCACTCGCAGCCATAGGCCCCCAGACACAAACCTCGGCCCGTTTCCCTGGCAAACAAAAGTAAGCTGCCCCGCTTCTGCATGGCAGATTATAGGAGCTATTTAGTACTATCAAACGAGCCCGACTTGGCACTGGTGCCACCTCAGGTCTGGGAACCATCCTGCGTATCGTGGATTCTAAGGAGCCAGCCGGCCACTCCCAGCCACAGGCGCCCAAACACAAACAACGGCGCTTTTCCCTGGAAAACAAAACTCGCCTGCCAAATTTTGATGGCAGATTGCAGGAGCCACTTGGTACTATCAAATCAGCCCAACTTGGGACTGGTGCCACCATGGGTCTGGTCACCATCCTGCCTATCGTAGCTTTTCAGGAGCCAGACGGTCACTCCCAGCCATAGGCCCCCAGACAAAAACCTCGGCCCGTTTCCCTGGCATACAAAAGTAAGCTGCCCTGCTTCTGGATGGCAGATTGCAGGAACCACTTGGTACTATCAAACCAGCAAAACTTGGCACTGGTGCCACCTTGGGTCTGGATACCATGCTGCGTATCGTGGATTCTAAGGAGCCAGCCGGCCACTCCCAGCCACAGGCCCCCAAACACAAACAACGGCGCTTTTCCCTGGAAAACAAAACTCTCCTGCCAACTTTTTGATGGGAGATTGCAGGAGCCACTTGGTTTTATCAAATCAGACCAACTTGGCACTGGTGCCACCATGGGTCTGTTCACCATCCTGCCTATCGTAGCTTTTCAGGAGCCAGCCGGTCACTCCCAGCCATAGGCCCCCAGACACAAACCTCGGCCCGTTTCCCTGACAAACAAAAGTAAGTTATCCCGCTTCTGGATGGCAGATTGCCGGAGCCACTTGGTACTATCAAACCAGCCCGACTTGGCACTGGTGCCACCATGGGTCTGGTCACCATCCTGCCTCTCGTGGATTCTAATTAGCCATCCGTCCACTCCCAGCCACAGGCCCCCAAACAAAAACAACGGCGCTTTTCCCTGGAAAACAAAACTCGTCTGCCAACTTTTTGATGGCAGATTGCCAGAGCCACTTGGTACTATCAAACCAGCCCAACTTGGCACTGGTGCCACCTTGGGTCTGGGAACCATCCTGCGTATCGTGGATTATAAGGAGCCAGCCGGCCACTCCCAGCCACAGGCCCCCAAACACAAACCACAGCGCTTTTCCCTGGAAAACAAAATTCGCCGGCCAACTTTTTGATGGCAGATTGCAGGAGCCACTTGGTACTATCAAATCAGCCCAACTTGGCACTGGTGCCACCATGGGTCTGGTCACCATCCTGCTTATCGTAGCTTTTCAGGAGCCAGCCGGTCACTCCCAGCCATAGGCGCCCAGACACAATGCTCTGCCCTTTTCCCTGGCAAACCAAAGTAAGCTGCCCCGCTTCTGGATGGCAGATTGCAGGAACCACTTGGTACTATAAAACCAGCCCGACTTGGCACTGGTGCCACCTCTGGTCTGGGAACCATGCTGCGTATCGTGGATTCTAAGGAGCCAGCCGGCCACTCCCAGCCACAGGCCCCCAAACAAAAACAACGGCGCTTTTCCCTGGAAAACAAAACTCGCCTGCCAAATTTTTGATGGCAGATTGCAGGAGCCACTTGGTACTATCAAACCAGCCCAACTTGACACTGGTGCCACCATGGGTCTGGTCACCATCCTGCCTATCTTAGCTTTTCAGGAGCCAGCCGGTCACTCCCAGCCATAGGCCCCCAGACACAAAGCTCGGCCCGTTTCCCTGGCAAACAAAAGTAAGCTGCCCCGCTTCTGGATGGCAGATTGCAGGAGCCACTTGGTACTATCAAACCAGCCCAACTTGGCACTGGTGCCACCTTGGGTCTGGGAACCATCCTGCGTATCGTGGATTCTAAGGAGCCAGCCGGTCACTCCCAGCCACAGGCCCCCAAACACAAACCACAGCGCTTTTCCCTGGAAAACAAACCCGCCTGCCGACATTTTGATGGCAGATTGCAGGAGCCACTTGCTGCTATCAAATCAGCCCAACTTGGCACTGGTGCCACCATGGGTCTGGTCACCATCCTGCCTATTGTAGCTTTTCAGGAGCCAGCCGGTCACTCCCAGCCATAGGCCCCCAGACACAAAGCTCGGCCCGTTTCCCTGGCAAACAAAAGTAAGCTGCCCCGCTTCTGGATGGCAGATTGTAGGACGCACTTGGTACTATCAAACCAGCCCGACTTGGCACTGGTGCCACCTCTGGTCTGGGAACTATGGTGCGTATCGTGGATTCTAAGGAGCCAGCCGGCCACTCCCAGCCATAGGCACCCAAACACAAACAACGGCGCTTTTCCCTGGAAAACAAAACTCGCCTGCCAACTTTTTGATGGCAGATTGCAGGAGCCACTTGGTACTATTAAACCAGCTCAACTTGGCACTGGTGCCACCATGGGTCTGCTCACCATCCTGCCTATCGTAGCTTTTCAGGAGCCAGACGGTCACTCGCAGCCATAGGCCCCCAGACAAAAACCTCGGCCCGTTTCCCTGGCAAACAAAAGTAAGCTGCCCCGCTTCTGCATGGCAGATTGCAGGAGCTATTTAGTACTATCAAACCAGCCCGACTTGGCACTGGTGCCACCTCAGGTCTGGGAACCATCCTGCGTATCGTGGATTCTAAGGAGCCAGCCGGCCACTCCCAGCCACAGGCCCCCAAACACAAACAACGACGCTTTTCCCTGGAAAACAAATCTCGCCTGCCAAATTTTGACGGCAGATTGCAGGAGCCACTTGGTACTATCAAATCAGCCCAACTTGGGACTGGTGCCACCATGGGTCTGGTCACCATCCTGCCTATCGTAGCTTTTCAGGAGCCAGCCGGTCACTCCCAGCCATAGGCCCCCAGACAAAAACCTCGGCCCGTTTCCCTGGCATACAAAAGTAAGCTGCCCTGCTTCTGGATGGCAGATTGCAGGAACCACTTGGTACTATCAAACCAGCAAAACTTGGCACTGGTGCCACCTTGGGTCTGGATACCATGCTGCGTATCGTGGATTCTAAGGAGCCAGCCGGCCACTCCCAGCCACAGGCCCCCAAACACAAACAACGGCGCTTTTCCCTGGGAAACAAAACTCTCCTGCCAACTTTTTGATGGGAGATTGCAGGAGCCACTTGGTTTTATCAAATCAGACCAACTTGGCACTGGTGCCACCATGGGTCTGGTCACCATCCTGCCTATCGTAGCTTTTCAGGAGCCAGCCGGTCACTCCCAGCCATAGGCCCCCAGACACAAACCTCGGCCCGTTTCCCTGACAAACAAAAGTAAGTTATCCCGCTTCTGGATGGCAGATTGCCGGAGCCACTTGGTACTATCAAACCAGCCCGACTTGGCACTGGTGCCACCATGGGTCTGGTCACCATCCTGCCTATCGTGGATTCTAATTAGCCATCCGTCCACTCCCAGCCACAGGCCCCCAAACAAAAACAACGGCGCTTTTCCCTGGAAAACAAAACTCGTCTGCCAACTTTTTGATGGCAGATTGCCAGAGCCACTTGGTACTATCAAACCAGCCCAACTTGGCACTGGTGCCACCTTGGGTCTGGGAACCATGCTGCGTATCGTGGATTATAAGGAGCCAGCCGGCCACTCCCAGCCACAGGCCCCCAAACAAAAACAACGGCGCTTTTCCCTGGAAAACAAAATTCGCCGGCCAACTTTTTGATGGCAGATTGCAGGAGCCACTTGGTACTATCAAATCAGCCCAACTTGGCACTGGTGCCACCATGGGTCTGGTCACCATCCTGCCTATCGTAGCTTTTCAGGAGCCAGCCGGTCACTCCCAGCCATAGGCGCCCAGACACAATGCTCTGCCCTTTTCCCTGGCAAACCAAAGTAAGCTGCCCCGCTTCTGGATGGCAGATTGCAGGAACCACTTGGTACTATAAAACCAGCCCGACTTGGCACTGGTGCCACCTCTGGTCTGGGAACCATGCTGCGTATCGTGGATTCTAAGGAGCCAGCCGGCCACTCCCAGCCACAGGCCCCCAAACAAAAACAACGGCGCTTTTGCCTGGAAAACAAAACTCGCCTGCCAAATTTTTGATGGCAGATTGCAGGAGCCACTTGGTACTATCAAACCAGCCCAACTTGACACTGGTGCCACCATGGGTCTGGTCACCATCCTGCTTATCTTAGCTTTTCAGGAGCCAGCCGGTCACTCCCAGCCATAGGCCCCCAGACACAAAGCTCGGCCCGTTTCCCTGGCAAACAAAAGTAAGCTGCCCCGCTTCTGGATGGCAGATTGCAGGAGCCACTTGGTACTATCAAACCAGCCCGACTTGGCACTGGTGCCACCTTGGGTCTGGGAACCATCCTGCGTATCGTGGATTCTAAGGAGCCAGCCGGTCACTCCCAGCCACAGGCCCCCAAACACAAACCACAGCGCTTTTCCCTGGAAAACAAACCCGCCTGCCGACATTTTGATGGCAGATTGCAGGAGCCACTTGCTGCTATCAAATCAGCCCAACTTGGCACTGGTGCCACCATGGGTCTGGTCACCATCCTGCCTATCGTAGCTTTTCAGGAGCCAGCCGGTCACTCCCAGCCATAGGCCCCCAGACACAAAGCTCGGCCCGTTTCCCTGGCAAACAAAAGTAAGCTGCCCCGCTTCTGGATGGCAGATTGTAGGACGCACTTGGTACTATCAAACCAGCCCGACTTGGCACTGGTGCCACCTCTGGTCTGGGAACTATGGTGCGTATCGTGGATTCTAAGGAGCCAGCCGGCCACTCCCAGCCATAGGCACCCAAACACAAACAACGGCGCTTTTCCCTGGAAAACAAAACTCGCCTGCCAACTTTTTGATGGCAGATTGCAGGAGCCACTTGGTACTATCAAACCAGCTCAACTTGGCACTGGTGCCACCATGGGTCTGCTCACCATCCGGCCTATCGTAGCTTTTCAGGAGCCAGACGGTCACTCGCAGCCATAGGCCCCCAGACAAAAACCTCGGCCTGTTTCCCTGGCAAACAAAAGTAAGCTGCCCCGCTTCTGCATGGCAGATTGCAGGAGCTATTTAGTACTATCAAACCAGCCCGACTTGGCACTGGTGCCACCTCAGGTCTGGGAACCATCCTGCGTATCGTGGATTCTAAGGAGCCAGCCGGCCACTCCCAGCCACAGGCCCCCAAACACAAACAACGGCGCTTTTCCCTGGAAAACAAAACTCGCCTGCCAAATTTTGACGGCAGATTGCAGGAGCCACTTGGTACTATCAAATCAGCCCAACTTGGGACTGGTGCCACCATGGGTCTGGTCACCATCCTGCCTATCGTAGCTTTTCAGGAGCCAGCCGGTCACTCCCAGCCATAGGCCCCCAGACAAAAACCTCGGCCCGTTTCCCTGGCAAACAAAAGTAAGCTGCCCTGCTTCTGGATGGCAGATTGCAGGAACCACTTGGTACTATCAAACCAGCAAAACTTGGCACTGGTGCCACCTTGGGTCTGGATACCATGCTGCGTATCGTGGATTCTAAGGAGCCAGCCGGCCACTCCCAGCCACAGGCCCCCAAACACAAACAACGGCGCTTTTCCCTGGAAAACAAAACTCTCCTGCCAATTTTTGATGGGAGATTGCAGGAGCCACTTGGTTTTATCAAATAAGACCAACTTGGCACTGGTGCCACCATGGGTCTGGTCACCATCCTGCCTATCGTAGCTTTTCAGGAGCCAGCCGGTCACTCCCAGCCATAGACCCCCAGACACAAACCTCGGCCCGTTTCCCTGACAAACAAAAGTAAGTTATCCCGCTTCTGGATGGCAGATTCCAGGAGCCACTTGGTACTATCAAACCAGCCCGACTTGGCACTGGTGCCACCATGGGTCTGGTCACCATCCTGCGTATCGTGGATTCTAATTAGCCATCCGTCCACTCCCAGCCACAGGCCCCCAAACAAAAACAACGGCGCTTTTCCCTGGAAAACAAAACTCGTTTGCCAACTTTTTGATGGAAGATTGCCAGAGCCACTTGGTACTATCAAACCAGCCCAACTTGGCACTGGTGCCACCTTGGGTCTGGGAACCATGCTGCCTATCGTGGATTATAAGGATCCAGCCGGCCACTCCCAGCCACAGGCCCCCAAACACAAACCACAGCGCTTTTCCCTGGAAAACAAAATTCGCCGGCCAACTTTTTGATGGCAGATTGCAGGAGCCACTTGGTACTATCAAACCAGCCCAACTTGGCACTGGTGCCACCATGGGTCTGGTCACCATCCTGCTTATCGTAGCTTTTCAGGAGCCAGCCGGTCACTCCCAGCCATAGGCGCCCAGACACAATGCTCTGCCCTTTTCCCTGGCAAACCAAAGTAAGCTGCCCCGCTTCTGGATAGCAGATTGCAGGAACCACTTTTCACCATCAAATAGCCCGACTTGGAACTGGAGCCACCTCTGGTCTGGGAACCATGCTGCGTATCGTGGATTCTAAGGAGCCAGCCGGCCACTCCCAGCCACAGGCCCCCAAACAAAAACCACAGCGCTTTTCCCTGGAAAACAAACCCGCCTGCCGACATTTTGATGGCAGATTGCAGGAGCCACTTGCTACTATCAAATCAGCCCAACTTGGCACTGGTGCCACCATGGGTCTGGTCACCATCCTGCCTATCGTAGCTTTTCAGGAGCCAGCCGGTCACTCCCAGCCATAGGCTCCCAGACAAAAACCTCGGCCCGTTTCCCTGGCAAACAAAAGTAAGCTGCCCCGCTTCTGGATGGCAGATTGCAGGAACCACTTGGTACTATAAAACCAGCCCGACTTGGCACTGGTGCCACCTCTGGTCTGGGAACCATGCTGCGTATCGTGGATTCTAAGGAGCCAGCCGGCCACTCCCAGACATAGGCACCCAAACACAAACAACGGCGCTTTTCCCTGGAAAACAAAACTCGCCTGCCAACATTTTGATGGCAGATTGCAGGAGCCACTTGGTGCTATCAAACCAGCCCAACTTGGCACTTGTGCCACCATGGGTCTGCTCACCATTCTGCCTATCGTAGCTTTTCAGGAGCCAGCCGCTCACTCCCAGCCATAGGCCCCCAGACAAAAAGCTCGGCCCGTTTCCCTGGCAAACAAAAGTAAGCTGCCCCGCTTCTGGATGGCAGATTGCAGGACGCACTTGGTACTATCAAACCAGCCCGACTTGGCACTGGTGCCACCTCAGGTCTGGGAACCATCCTGCGTATCGTGGATTCTAAGGAGCCAGCCGGCCACTCCCAGCCACAGGCCCCCAAACACAAACAACGGCGCTTTTCCCTGGAAAACAAAACTCGCCTGCCGACATTTTGATGGCAGATTGCAGGAGCCACTTGGTACTATCAAACCAGCCCAACTTGGCACTGGTGCCACCATGGGTCTGGTCACCATCCTGCCTATCGTAGCTTTTCAGGAGCCAGCCGGTCACTCGCAGCCATAGGGCCCCAGACAAAAAGCTCGGCCCGTTTCCCTGGCAAACAAAAGTAAGCTACCCCGCTTCTGGATGGCAGATTGCAGGAGCCACTTTGCACCATCAAACTAGCCCGTCTTGGCAGTGGTGCCACCTCTGGTCTGGGAACCATCCTGCGTAACGTGGATTTTAAGGAGCCAGTCGGCCACTCCCAGCCATACGCCTCCAAACACAAACAACGGTCCGTTTCCCTGGCAAAGAAAAGTAAGCTGCCCAGCTTCTGGATGTCAGATTGGAGGAACCACTTGTTGCCAAGTTGGGGTGGTTTGATAGTACCAAGTGGCTCCTGCAATCTTCCATCAAAAAGTTGGCAAGCGAGTTTTGTTTTCCAGGGAAAAGCGCCGTTGTTTGTGTTTGGGGGCCTGTGGCTGGGAGTGGCCAGCTGTCTCCTTAGAATCCACGATACGCAGGATGGGTCCCAGACCAGAGGTGGCACCAGTGCCAAGTCGGGCTGGTTTGATGGTGCAAAGTGACTCCTGCAATCTGCCATCCAGAAGCGGGGTAGCTTACTTTTGATTGCCAGGGAAACGGGCAGAGCTTTGTGTCTGGGGGCCTATGGCTGGGAGTGACCGGCTGGCTCCTGAAAAGCTACGATAGGCAGGATGGTGACCAGACCCATGGTGGCACCAGTGCCAAGTTGGGCTGGTTTGATAGTACCAAGTGGCTCCTGCAATCTGCCATCAAAAAGTTGGCAGGTGAGTTTTGTTTTCCAGGGAAAAGCGCCGTTGTTTGTGTTTGGGGGCCTGTGGCTGGGAGTGGCCAGCTGGCTCCTTAGAATCCACGATACGCAGGATGGTTCCCAGACCAGAGGTGGCACCAGTGCCAAGTCGGGCTGGTTTGATGGTACAAAGTGGCTCCTGCAATCTGCCATCCAGAAGCGGGGTAGCTTACTTTTGTTTGCCAGGGAAACGGGCCGAGGTTTGTGACTGGGGGCCTATGGCTGGGAGTGACCGGCTGGCTCCTGAAAAGCTACGATAGGCAGGATGGTGACCAGACCCATGGTGGCACCAGTGTCAAGTTGGGCTGGTTTGATAGTACCAAGTGGCTCCTGCAATCTGCCATCAAAAAGTTGGCAGGCCAGTTTTGTTTTCCAGGGAAAAGCGCCGTTGTTTGTGTTTGGAGGCCTGTGGCTGGGAGTGGCCGGCTGCCTCCTTTGAACCCAGGATACGCAGGATGGTTCCCAGAGCCAAGGTGGCGCCAGTGCCAAGTTGGGCTGGTTTGATAGTACCAAGCGGCTCCTGCAATCTGCCATCCAGAAGCGGGACAGCTTAATTTTGTTTCCCAGGGAAACGGGCCGAGGTATTTGTCTGGGGGCCTATGGCTGGGAGTGACTGGCTGGCTACTGAAAAGATACGATAGGCAGGATGGTTACCAAACTCATGGTGGCACCAGTGCCAAGTTGGGCTGGTTTGATAATACTAAATAGCTCCTGCAATCTGCCATCCAGACGGGGGGCAGCGGAATTTTGTTTGCTGCAGAAAAGTTCCGTGGTTTTTTTTTGGGGGTATATGGCTGGACGCGGCCGGCTGGCTCCTTAAAAGATCGATACGCAGGATTGTTCCCTGACCCAAGGTGGCATCAGTGCCAAGTCGGGCTGTTTTCGTAGTACCAAGTGCGTCCTGCAATTTGCCATCCAGAAGAGGGGCAGTTGAGTTTTGTTTGCCAGAGAAAAGGGCCGTGGTATATGTTTGGGGGCATATGGTTGAGAGTGGCCGGCTGGCCCCTGAAAATCCACGATAGGCAGGATGGTTCCCAGAACCAAGGTGGCACCAGTGCCATGTTGGCCTGGTTTGATAGTACCATGTGGCTCCTGCAATCTGCCATCCAGAAGCGGGGCTGCTTACTTTTGTTTGCCAGGGAAACGGGCCGAGATATTTGTCTGGGGGCCTATGGCTGGGAGTGAGCGGCTGGCTCCTGAAAAGCTACGATAGGCAGGATGGTGACCAGACCCATGGTGGCACCAGTGCCAAGTTGGGCTGGTTTGATAGTACCAAGTGGCTCCTGCAATCTGCCATCAAAAAGTTGTCAGGCGAGTTTTGTTTTCCAGGGAAAAGCGCCGTTGTTTGTGTTTGGGGGCCTGTGGCTGGGAGTGGCCGGCTGCCTCCTTTGAACCCAGGATACGCAGGATGGTTCCCAGACCCAAGGTGGCACCAGTACCAAGTTGGGCTGGTTTGATAGTACCAAGTGGCTCCTGCAATCTGCCATCAAAAATTTGGCAGGCGAGTTTTGTTTTCCAGGGAAAAGCGCCGTTGTTTAGAGGCCTGTGGCTGGGAGTGGCCGCCTGTCCTCGTAGAATCTACGTTACGCAGCATGGTTCCCAGAGCCAAGGTGGCACCAGGGCCAAGTCGGGCAGGTTTGATAGTACCAAATGCATCCTGCAATCTGCCATCCAAAAGCGGGGCAGTTTACTTTTGTTTGCCAGGGAAACGGGCCGAGGTTTTTGTCTGGGGGCCAATGGCAGGGAGTGACCGTCTGGCTCCTGAAAAGCTACGATAGGCAGGATGTTTACCAGACCCATGGTGGCACCAGTGCCAAGTTGGGCTGATTTGATAGTACCAAGTGGCTCCTGCAATCTGCCATCCAGAATCGGGGCAGCTTACTTTTGTTTTCCAGGGAAACGGGCCGAGGTTTGTGTCTGGGGGTCTATGGCTGGGAGTGACCGGCTGGCTCCTGAAAAGCTACGATAGGCAGGATGGTGACCAGACCCATGGTGGCACCAGTGCCAAGTTGGGCTGGTTTGATAGCACCAAGTGGCTCCTGCAATCTGCCATCAAAATGTTGGCAGGCGATTTTTGTTTTCCAGGGAAAAGCGCCGTTGTTTGTGTTTGGGCGCCTGTGGCTCAGAGTGGCCGGGTGGCTGCTTAGAATCCACGATACGCCGGATGGTTCCCAGACCCAAGGCGGCACCAGTGCCAAGTCGGGCTGGTTTGACACTACCACGTGGCTCCTGCAATCTGCCATCCAGAATCGGGGCAGCTTAATTTTGTTTGCCAGGGAAACGGTCCGAGGTTTGTGTCTGGGGGCCTATGGCTGGGAGTGACCGGCTGGCTCCTGAAATGCTACAATAGGCAGGATGGTTCCCAGACCCATAGTGGCACCAGTGCCAAGTTGGGATGATTTGATAGTACCAAGTGGCTCCTGCAATCTGCCATCAAAAAGCTGGCAGGCGAGTTTTGTTTTCCAGGGAAAAGCGCCGTTGTTTGTGTTTGGGGGCCTGTGGCTGGGAGTGGCCGGCTGGCTCCTTAGAATCCACGATATGCAAGATTGTTCCCAGACCCAAGGTGGCACCAGTGCCAAGTCGGGCTGGTTTGATGGTGCAAAGTGGCTCCTGCAATCTGCCATCCAGACGCGGGGCAGCGGATTTTTGTTTCCATGAGAAATGGTCCGTGGTTTGTTTTTGGGGGTATATGGCTGGGCCTGGCCGGCTGGCTCCTTAAAAAGCTCGATATGCAGGATGGTTCCCTGACACAAGGTGGCACCAGTGCCACGTTGGGCGGTTTTCGTAGTACAAAGTGCGTCCTAAAATTTGCCATCCAGAAGAGGGGCAGTTGAGTTTTGTTTGCCAGAGAAAAGGGCCGTGGTTTGTTTTTGGGGGCATATGGCTGATAGTGGCCGGCTGGCCCCTGAAAATCCACAATAAGCAGGATGGTTCCCACACCAGAGGTGTCACCAGTGCCAAGTCGGGGTGGTTTGATAGTACTAAATAGCTCCTGCAATCTGCCATGCAGAAGCGGGGCAGCTTACTTTTGTTTCCCAGGGAAACGGGCCGAGGTTTGTGTCTGGGGGCCTATGGCTGCGAGTGACCGGCTGGCTCCTGAAAAGCTACGATAGGCAGGATGGTGACCAGACCCATGGTGGCACCAGTGCCAAGTTGGGCTGGTTTGATAGTACCAAGTGGCTCCGGCAATCTGCCATCAAAAAGTTGGCAGGTGAGTTTTGTTTTCCAGGGAAAAGCGCCGTTGTTTGTGTTTGGGGGCCTGTGGCTGGGAGTGGCCAGCTGGCTCCTTAGAATCCACGATACGCAGGATGGTTCCCAGACCAGAGGTGGCACCAGTGCCAAGTCGGGCTGGTTTGATGGTACAAAGTGGCTCCTGCAATCTGCCATCCAGAAGCGGGGTAGCTTACTTTTGTTTGCCAGGGAAACGGGCCGAGGTTTGTGACTGGGGGCCTATGGCTGGGAGTGACCGGCTGGCTCCTGAAAAGCTACGATAGGCAGGATGGTGACCAGACCCATGGTGGCACCAGTGTCAAGTTGGGCTGGTTTGATAGTACCAAGTGGCTCCTGCAATCTGCCATCAAAAAGTTGGCAGGCCAGTTTTGTTTTCCAGGGAAAAGCGCCGTTGTTTGTGTTTGGAGGCCTGTGGCTGGGAGTGGCCGGCTGCCTCCTTTGAACCCAGGATACGCAGGATGGTTCCCAGAGCCAAGGTGGCGCCAGTGCCAAGTTGGGCTGGTTTGATAGTACCAAGCGGCTCCTGCAATCTGCCATCCAGAAGCGGGACAGCTTAATTTTGTTTCCCAGGGAAACGGGTCGAGGTATTTGTCTGGGGGCCTATGGCTGGGAGTGACTGGCTGGCTACTGAAAAGATACGATAGGCAGGATGGTTACCAAACTCATGGTGGCACCAGTGCCAAGTTGGGCTGGTTTGATAATACTAAATAGCTCCTGCAATCTGCCATCCAGACGGGGGGCAGCGGAATTTTGTTTGCTGCAGAAAAGTTCCGTGGTTTTTTTTTGGGGGTATATGGCTGGACGCGGCCGGCTGGCTCCTTAAAAGATCGATACGCAGGATTGTTCCCTGACCCAAGGTGGCATCAGTGCCAAGTCGGGCTGTTTTCGTAGTACCAAGTGCGTCCTGCAATTTGCCATCCAGAAGAGGGGCAGTTGAGTTTTGTTTGCCAGAGAAAAGGGCCGTGGTATATGTTTGGGGGCATATGGTTGAGAGTGGCCGGCTGGCCCCTGAAAATCCACGATAGGCAGGATGGTTCCCAGAACCAAGGTGGCACCAGTGCCATGTTGGCCTGGTTTGATAGTACCATGTGGCTCCTGCAATCTGCCATCCAGAAGCGGGGCTGCTTACTTTTGTTTGCCAGGGAAACGGGCCGAGATATTTGTCTGGGGGCCTATGGCTGGGAGTGAGCGGCTGGCTCCTGAAAAGCTACGATAGGCAGGATGGTGACCAGACCCATGGTGGCACCAGTGCCAAGTTGGGCTGGTTTGATAGTACCAAGTGGCTCCTGCAATCTGCCATCAAAAAGTTGTCAGGCGAGTTTTGTTTTCCAGGGAAAAGCGCCGTTGTTTGTGTTTGGGGGCCTGTGGCTGGGAGTGGCCGGCTGCCTCCTTTGAACCCAGGATACGCAGGATGGTTCCCAGACCCAAGGTGGCACCAGTACCAAGTTGGGCTGGTTTGATAGTACCAAGTGGCTCCTGCAATCTGCCATCAAAAATTTGGCAGGCGAGTTTTGTTTTCCAGGGAAAAGCGCCGTTGTTTAGAGGCCTGTGGCTGGGAGTGGCCGCCTGTCCTCGTAGAATCTACGTTACGCAGCATGGTTCCCAGAGCCAAGGTGGCACCAGGGCCAAGTCGGGCAGGTTTGATAGTACCAAATGCATCCTGCAATCTGCCATCCAAAAGCGGGGCAGTTTACTTTTGTTTGCCAGGGAAACGGGCCGAGGTTTTTGTCTGGGGGCCAATGGCAGGGAGTGACCGTCTGGCTCCTGAAAAGCTACGATAGGCAGGATGTTTACCAGACCCATGGTGGCACCAGTGCCAAGTTGGGCTGATTTGATAGTACCAAGTGGCTCCTGCAATCTGCCATCCAGAATCGGGGCAGCTTACTTTTGTTTTCCAGGGAAACGGGCCGAGGTTTGTGTCTGGGGGTCTATGGCTGGGAGTGACCGGCTGGCTCCTGAAAAGCTACGATAGGCAGGATGGTGACCAGACCCATGGTGGCACCAGTGCCAAGTTGGGCTGGTTTGATAGCACCAAGTGGCTCCTGCAATCTGCCATCAAAATGTTGGCAGGCGATTTTTGTTTTCCAGGGAAAAGCGCCGTTGTTTGTGTTTGGGCGCCTGTGGCTCAGAGTGGCCGGGTGGCTGCTTAGAATCCACGATACGCCGGATGGTTCCCAGACCCAAGGCGGCACCAGTGCCAAGTCGGGCTGGTTTGACACTACCACGTGGCTCCTGCAATCTGCCATCCAGAATCGGGGCAGCTTAATTTTGTTTGCCAGGGAAACGGTCCGAGGTTTGTGTCTGGGGGCCTATGGCTGGGAGTGACCGGCTGGCTCCTGAAATGCTACAATAGGCAGGATGGTTCCCAGACCCATAGTGGCACCAGTGCCAAGTTGGGATGATTTGATAGTACCAAGTGGCTCCTGCAATCTGCCATCAAAAAGCTGGCAGGCGAGTTTTGTTTTCCAGGGAAAAGCGCCGTTGTTTGTGTTTGGGGGCCTGTGGCTGGGAGTGGCCGGCTGGCTCCTTAGAATCCACGATATGCAAGATTGTTCCCAGACCCAAGGTGGCACCAGTGCCAAGTCGGGCTGGTTTGATGGTGCAAAGTGGCTCCTGCAATCTGCCATCCAGACGCGGGGCAGCGGATTTTTGTTTCCATGAGAAATGGTCCGTGGTTTGTTTTTGGGGGTATATGGCTGGGCCTGGCCGGCTGGCTCCTTAAAAAGCTCGATATGCAGGATGGTTCCCTGACACAAGGTGGCACCAGTGCCACGTTGGGCGGTTTTCGTAGTACAAAGTGCGTCCTAAAATTTGCCATCCAGAAGAGGGGCAGTTGAGTTTTGTTTGCCAGAGAAAAGGGCCGTGGTTTGTTTTTGGGGGCATATGGCTGATAGTGGCCGGCTGGCCCCTGAAAATCCACAATAAGCAGGATGGTTCCCACACCAGAGGTGTCACCAGTGCCAAGTCGGGGTGGTTTGATAGTACTAAATAGCTCCTGCAATCTGCCATGCAGAAGCGGGGCAGCTTACTTTTGTTTCCCAGGGAAACGGGCCGAGGTTTGTGTCTGGGGGCCTATGGCTGCGAGTGACCGGCTGGCTCCTGAAAAGCTACGATAGGCAGGATGGTGACCAGACCCATGGTGGCACCAGTGCCAAGTTGGGCTGGTTTGATAGTACCAAGTGGCTCCGGCAATCTGCCATCAAAAAGTTGGCAGGCGAGTTTTGTTTTCCAGGGAAAAGCGCCGTTGTTTGTGTTTGGGGGCCTGTGGCTGGGAGTGGCTAGCTGGCTCCTTAGAACCCACGATACGCAGGATGGTTCCCAGACCAGAGGTGGCACCAGTGCCAAGTTGGGCTGGTTTGATGGTGCAAAGTGGCTCCTGCAATCTGCCATCCAGAAGCGGGGTAGCTTACTTTTGTTTGCCAGGGAAACGGGCCGAAATATTTGTCTAGGGGCCTCTGGCTGGGGGTGACTGGGTGGCACCTGAAAAGCTACGATAGGCAGGATGGTGACCAGACCCATGGTGGCACAAGTGCCAAGTTCGGCTGATTTGATAAAACCAAGTGGCTCCTGCAATCTGCCATCAAATGTTTGGCAGGCGAGTTTTGTTTTCCAGGGAAAAGCACCGTTGTGTGTGTTTTGGGGCCTGTGGCTGGGAGTGGCCAGCTGGCTCCTTAGAATCCACGATACGCAGGATGGTTCCCAGACCCAAGGTGGCACCAGTGCCAAGTCGGGCTGGTTTGATAGTACCGAGTGGTTCCTGCAATCTGCCATCCAGAAGCGGGGCAGCTGAATTTTGTTTGCCAGAGAAAAAGGCTGTTGTTTGTGTTTCGGGGCCTGTGGCTGGCAGTGGCCGGCTGGCTCCTGAAAATCCATGATACGCAGCATGGTTCCCAGACCCAAGGTGGCACCAGTGCCAAGTAGGGCTGGTTTCATAGTACCCAGTGGCTCCTGCAATCTCCCATCAGGAAGAGGGGCAGTTGAGTTTTGTTTTCCAGAGAAAAGGGCCGTGGTTTGTGTTTGGGGCCTATGGCTGAGAGTGACCGGCTGGCCCCTGAAAATCCACGATAGGAAGGATGGTTCCCAGATCCAAGGTGGCAGCAGTGCCATGTTGTGCTGGTGTGATAGTCCCAAGTGGCTCCTGCAATCTGCCATCCAGAAGCGGGGCAGCTGAATTTTGTTTGCCAGAGAAAAATGCTGTGGTTTGTGTTTGGGGGCCTGTGGCTGGGAGTGGCCGGCTGGCTCCTGAAAATCCATGATACGCAGCATGGTTCCCAGTCCCAAGGTGGCACCAGTGCCAAGTGGGGCTGGTTTCACAGTGTCAAGTGCCTCCTGCAATCTCCCATCCAGAAGCGGGGCAGCTGAGTTTTGTTTGCCTGTGAAACGGGCCGTTGTTTTTGATTGGGGTCTGTGGCCGAGAGTGTTCGGCTGGCTCCTGACAACCCACAATACGCAGGATGTTTCCCAGACCCAAGGTGGCACCAGTGCCAAGTCGGGCTGGTTTGATAGTACCAAGTGGCTCCTGCAATCTGCCATCCAGAAGCGGTGCAGTTGAGTGTTGTTTGCCAGAGAAAAGGGCCGTGGGTTTTGTTTGGGGGCATATGGCTGGGAGTGGCCGGCTGTCTCATTATAAAGATCGATACGCAGGATGGTTCCCAGACCCAAGGTGGCACCAGTGCCAAGTAGGGCTGTTTTTATAGTACCAAGTGCGTCCTGCAATTTGCCATCCAGAAGAGGGGCAGTTGAGTTTTGTTTGCCAGAGAATAGCGCCGTTGTTTGTGTTGGGGGCTTGTGGCTGGGAGTGGCCGACTGGCGCCTTAGAATCTGTGTTACGCAGCATGGTTCCCAGACCAGAGGTGGCACCAGTGCCAAGTTGGGCTGGTTTGATAGTACCATGTGGCTCCTGCAATCTGCCATCCAGAAGCGGGGCAGCTTACTTTTGTTTGCCAGTGAAACGGGCCGAGGTTTGTGACTTGGGACCTATGGCTGGGAGTGGCCGTCTGGCTCCTTTGAACCCACGATACGCAGGATGGTTCCCAGACCCAAGGTGGCACCAGTGCCAAGTCGGGCTGGTTTGATACTACCAAGTGCGTCCTGCAATCTGCCATCCAGAAGCGGGGCAGCTTAATTTTGCTTGCCAGGGAATCGGGCCGTGGGTTTTGTATGGGGGCCTATGGCTGAGAGTGGCCGGCTGGCTCCTGAAAATCCACGCTAGGCAGCATGGTTCCCAGATGCAAGCTGGCACCAGTGCCAAGTCGGGCTGGTTTGATGGTGCAAAGTGGCTCCTGCAATCTGCCATCCAGAAGCGGGGCAGCTGATTTTTGTTTGCCAGAGAAAAATTCCGTGGATTGTTTTTGGGGGCATATTGCTGGGAGTGGCCGGCTGGCTCCTTAAAATGCTCGATACGCATGATGGTTCCCAGGCCCAAGGTGTCACCACTACCAAGTCGGCCTGCGGTTTTAGTATCAAGTTCATCCTGCAATTTGCCATCCAGAAGAGGGGCAGTTGAGTTTTGTTGGCCAGAGAAACGGGCCGAGGTTTCTGTTTGGGGACATATGGCTGAGAGTGGCCGGGTGGCCCCTGAATATCCACGATACACAGCATGGTTCCCAGATCCAAGGTGGCACCAGTGCCAAGTTGGGCTGGTTTGATAGTACCAAGTGTCTCCTGCAATCTGCCATCCAGAAGCGGGGCAGCTTACTTTTGTTTGCCAGAGAAATAGGCCTAGGTTTTTGTCTGGGGGCCTGTGGCTAGGAGTGGCCGGCTGGCTCCTAAGAATCCACGATACGCAGGATGTTTCCCAGACCCAAGGTGGCACCAGTGCCAAGTCGGGCTGGTTTGATAGTACCAAGTGGCTCCTGCAAACTCCATCAAAATGTTGGCAGACGTGTTTTGTTTTCCAGGGAACAGCGCCGTTGATTTTGTTTGGGGGCCTGTGGCTGGGAGTGGCCGGCTGGCTCCTTAGAATCCACGATACGCAGGATGGTTCCCAGACCCAAGGTGGCACCAGTGCCAAGTCGGGCTGGTTTGATTACACCAAATGGCTCCTGCAATCTGCCATCCAGAAGTGAGGCAGCTAAGTTTTGTTTGCCAGAAAAAAGGGCCGTGGTTTTTGTTGGGGGCCTGTGGCTGGGAGTAGCCGGCTGGCTCCTTAAAATCCACGATAGGCTGGATGGTTCCCAGACCCAAGGTGGCACCAGTGCCAAGTCGGGCTGGTTTGATAGTACCAAGTGGCTCCTGCAATCTGCCATCCAGAAGCGGTGCAGTTGAGTTTTGTTTGCCAGAGAAAAGGGCCGTGGGTTGTGTTTGGGGGCATATGGCTGGGAGTGGCCGGCTGTCTCATTAAAAAGACCGATACGCAGGATGGTTCCCAGACCCAAGGTGGCACCAGTGCCAAGTAGGGCTGTTTTTATAGTACCAAGTGCGTCCTGCAATTTGCCATCCAGAAGAGGGGCAGTGGAGTTTTGTTTGCCAGAGAATAGCGCCGTTGTTTGTGTTTGGGGGCTTGTGACTGGGAGTGGCCGACTGGCGCCTTAGAATCTGTGTTACGCAGCATGGTTCCCAGACCAGAGGTGGCACCAGTGCCAAGTTGGGCTGGTTTGATAGTACCAAGTGGCTCCTGCAATCTGCCATCAAAAAGTTGGCAGGCGAGTTTTGTTTTCCAGGGAAAAGCGCCGTTGTTTGTATTTGGGGGCCTGTGGCTGGGAGTGGCCGGCTGGCTCCTTTGAACCCACGATACGCAGGATGGTTCCCAGACCCAAGGTGGCACCAGTGCCAAGTCGGGCTGGTTTGATACTACCAAGTGCGTCCTGCAATCTGCCATCCAGAAGCGGGGCAGCTTAATTTTGTTTGCCAGGGAAACGGGCCGTGGGTTTTGTTTGGGGGCCTATGGCTGAGAGTGGCCGGCTGGCTCCTGAAAATCCACGCTAGGCAGCATGCTTCCCAGATGCAAGGTGGCACCAGTGCCAAGTCGGGCTGGTTTGATGGTGCAAAGTGGCTCCTGCAATCTGCCATCCAGAAGCGGGGCAGCTGATTTTTGTTTGCCAGAGAAAAATTCCGTGGATTGTTTTTGGGGGCATATTGCTGGGAGTGGCCGGCTGGCTCCTTAAAATGCTCGATACGCATGATGGTTCCCAGGTCCAAGGTGTCACCACTACCAAGTCGGCCTGCGGTTTTAGTATCAAGTTCATCCTGCAATTTGCCATCCAGAAGAGGGGCAGTTGAGTTTTGTTTGCCAGAGAACAGGGCCGAGGTTTCTGTTTGGGGATATATGGCTGAGAGTGGCCGGCTGGCCCCTGAATATCCACGATACACAGCATGGTTCCCAGATCCAAGGTGGCACCAGTGCCAAGTTGGGCTGGTTTGATAGTCCCAAGTGTCTCCTGCAATCTGCCATCCAGAAGCGGGGCAGCTTACTTTTGTTTGCCAGAGAAATAGGCCTAGGTTTTTGTTTGGGGGCCTGTGGCTAGGAGTGGCCGGCTGGCTCCTAAGAATCCACGATACGCAGGATGTTTCCCAGACCCAAGGTGGCACCAGTGCCAAGTCGGGCTGGTTTGATAGTCCCAAGTGGCTCCTGCAAACTGCCATCCAGAAGCGGGGCCGCTGAGTTTTGTTTGCCAGGGAAATGGGCCGTTGTTTGTGTTTGGGGGCCTGTGGCTGGGAGTGTTCGGCTGGTTCCTGAATATGTACGATACGCAGGATTGTTCCCAGACCCAAGGTGGCACCAGTGCCAAGTCGGGCTGGTTTGATGGTGCAAAGTGGCTCCTGCAATCTGCCATCCAGACGCGGGGCAGCGGATTTTTTTTTCCATGAGAAATGGTCCGTGGTTTGTTTTTGGGGGTATATGGCTGGGGCTGGCCGGCTGGCTCCTTAAAAAGCTCGATATGCAGGATGGTTCCCTGACACAAGGTGGCACCAGTGCCACAACGGGCGGTTTTCGTAGTACAAAGTGCGTCCTAAAATTTGCCATCCAGAAGAGGGGCAGTTGAGTTTTGTTTGCCAGAGAAAAGGTCCGTGGTTTGTTTTTGGGGGCATATGGCTGAGCGTGGCTGGCTGGCCCCTGAAAATCCACGATACACAGGATGGTTCCCAGATCCAAGGTGGCACCTGTGCCAAGTCGGGCTGATTTGATAGTACTAAGTAGCTCCTGCAATCTGCCATCCAGAAGCGGGGCAGCTTACTTTTGTTTGCCAGGTAAACGGGCCGAGGTTTGTGTTTGGGGGCCTATGGCTGAGAGTGACCGGCTGGCTCCTGAAAAGCTACAATAGGCAGGATGGTGACCAGACCCATGGTGGCACCAGTGCCAAGTTGGGCTGGTTTGATAGTACCAAGTGGTTCCTGCAATCTGCCATCCAGAAGCAGGGCAGCTGAGTTTTGTTTGCCAGAGAAAAGGGCCTTGGTTTGTGTTTGGGGGCATATGGCTGGGTGTGGCCAGCTGGCTCCTTAAAATGCACGATATGCAACATGGCTCCCAGACCCAAGGTGGCACCAGTGCCAAGTTGGGCTGGTTTGATAGTATCAAGTGGCTCCTGCAATCTTCCATGATCACGTGGAGAAATACTTTCTGGTTTCAGCCTCATGCTCTTTCTTTTCTCCCTCAACTTCTCTATCACCTCTCATCTGGTTCACATGCGCTGTCTTCAAGGTCCACAGGCTACTTTTCACAGAATCTTCTGGCCTGATGAAGTAAGAATGATGAATAGAACAGAGCTGGGATCTATTTTCCAGTTTGGATAAAATGCATTCTGCACACAAATCCAAGGAGAACGGGCTGCCCCGATGCCCAGAAAATCTTTCACTCCTGCTAGTGTTCTACGTCAACCGCAACTTAGTCTGAAAGAAAAGCTTTTTCTCTGAGAGCATCTGAGAGGTTTGCATGAAGCACTGATATCTGACATATGCAATTTTGAATAGGAGAGGAAAAAGAAAATGGCAAGGAGTTTTTAATTTTAGTGGTTTCATTTTTAATTTCCGTGCACTTTTTCAAAACTTGTCAGCTCAAATGCCCATCAACATCTTTTAGTCATCTGTAAGTCAGTATTCATATAAAATGTGCTTCAAATCCAAAGAATTTCAAATTTGCACTCCAAGCTTCTATGCCTAGATTTATGATTTCCTACACATATTAGATGAAAGGAAGGCCTTTTTTACTGTGGGAGTGCTGGAACACTGGAACAGGTTGCCCAGAGAAGTTGTGGGTGTCCCATCCCTGAAAGTATTCAAGGTCACCTTGGACGGGGCTTGGAGCAGCAACAAAGGAGAAGCTTGATGGTAGAGAAACAAAGTCGGACTATAGAAGAAACTCGGATTGAAGTATAGGATCAAGTTTTCTCTCAGCTCTTGGGGTAAATTCAAAGTTGTACAAAATGACATTTATCTGTGCTATTCACTACTGTAACAGAAAGTTTCATGAAAACTGTACAGAAGATAGTAAATTTTAAAAGAGATAAGAATTACAGCATAAAATCCATGGGATAGGTTACAACATGAGACACTCTCTAAGAGAAAATCTCTTTGTTTCAGCACTTCATCGGGGTAAGATTTCATGAAGTGCCAAAGAAGGCGGCAAAATATCATTCGGGACATTATTTACTGGAATTCAGCCTGGCCATTAGTAGGAACTGCCTTTGAACATATCATGTAGATATACCACACACACTTTCCCTTCACTGAAAAATTACTGTTTACAACAAATAAGCAATTGACGATCAAAATTGATTGAAAGCATCTTAAACATGTCAAGTATTTCATTGTAGATGATCTGTGATCCAAATGCTTCTTCCACCTTCGAGAGGGACAGAAGAATTCTTCCATATCATGATGGTTTAAAATTGTATCAACCAATGTTTTCTGCTGAAAAGATATCATCTATTTTTTTCTATTTTTGGAAGAAAATATTCCTAGACATACAACAGGTGAGAACTAAGTAATTTTAAAGAAACAAATGAAATGAAAATATTCTGTAAATAGAATGAAATGAAAAGCTGTGTTTTAAATAGGAGCTAAATATTAAACAGAATTTTTGTACCAGGCATTTGAATTACTGCACCAGCTCTTTTGCCCATCAAGAGAGGCATTTAGCATTTCAGTCTTTTCCAAGGTGTTCATGATCTGCTATGCTGATCTCTGTGTGTGCCTAGGTGTGTGTGGAGGGGGGGGCATATGAAGGGGAGTGTGTATGTTTGCTTTACAATTGTTGTGGCAGATTCATGCCTCAGCTCCACATTTTGTTTTAAAAAGGTCACACCGAGTGGATATGAAGTTTACTATCAACAAGAGATCGATTCCCAAATCATCCATTTGACTCTCCCTTATAAATCATGTGCTTTGTTGCATATTTTATCAAATATACTTTCAAGCCAGATGGAGGAAGGAGGATGTGGGAATCCCTCCACCATCTTGCAACTTTTATGTAAGTAGGTTTTCAAGAAAATCATCATTTCTCTTTTAAATATGTCTGGAACAGGCATGATGGTAGTGTCAACCTGTTGGAGTTTTTGTTGCTGGAAGAAGTTGTACAAAAGGATTGGTTTTTACATTGACCAGTTACTGAATCAAGCGCAGGAATACATTGGAAATTTAGCTGGGGGTTCCTTTTCCCAGCAGACTACTTCTAGAACGAGCTTGTACACTGAAGCTGACTCTTTTGCTCTCTTTTTGTTTCTTTCCTATTTTCTTGGCTTCTTTGCCACTATCTAGACAATTTTGGAACTTTGTTCCCAACTAAAATGGTTTCAATAGTCTGATTGTGATCATACATTTTTACAAGGAATTTTTAAAATCTTTCCTCGAGTCCAGAAAGTCAAGGACTTAGATCTTTTTCTTCCCTTATCAATATTGCCATGAAATTGATAAATAAAGACCAACTCTTTATTTTTGTTTTTAACCCACGTAGATAATTCCCATCCATTAATCCATTTTGTGGACCAATAGCTGCCATTCTGATGGAAGCTGTCACTTCTTAACAATAGGCATTCTGTGACTATGTTGACTGCACTTTGGGTGAAGATCCTAACTGGTCTTAGATATACATAGGGAGAAATTTGCTCAGCCAGTGTCAGTCTTAAGCATGCGTATCAGAAGATCTTTCTAGAGCTGGGAATTTTCCCATGAAAGGGATTCAGTTAGGGAAGAGACACTTGTGCCAGAGTTTTACATTCTTCTTGAACACTGCTTAAGGAACTTAGATGCCATGTCCATTTGGATCTCTGTCTGCACAGAACTTTGTCATGCCAGCGCTTTGAAATGCATCTTGAAGAGAATTCACTAGCACAGAATGAAAGAGAGTGGAAGGGGTTGGTGGGGCTAACCAGGCCCAACCCCCCTGCCTAAACCAGGATACCTAGAGCCTCTTGCCCAGGATTCTATCTGGGTGTACTTTTAATGTCTTCAAAGATCCAGGCTCCACAATCTTTCTGGGCAGTCTGTGCCGTGGTTCAGTCACCCTGACAGTAAAGAAACATTTACTGATGTTCAAAGGCAATCTCCTGTATTTCAGTGTGTGCCCACTGCCTCTTGTCTTTTCCCTCAGCATCACTGAAAAGACACTGATTCCCTCCCCTTTGCACTATTGCTTCCATATGTATGTGTGATGCCATGTAGAGGTATGTCAAAAACCTCCCTGAAGCCCAGGCAGATAATATTCCCTTCATCTACCAGTCAAGTTGATTCATCAGAGGAGTTTAAAGTGATGTTCAGCATGAAATTCCCCTGAAAAATCATGCTAACTACATTATTTGGTCATCTGTCATGTGCCTGGCAAGGATTTCCAGGAAGAGCTGCTTCATCAACTTCCTGGGGATAAAAAAGAGGCTGGCTGGTTTGTACTATGGCGAGTCCTCTTAATTGCCTTTTTTGAAGATGGGTGTCATTTGCTAACATCCACCCTTTAGCTCCTCTTCTCATCTACACCTCGGCAAAAAGCTTTTCCACTATGTCTGGCTAGGAAAAACTGTGCCAGCACAGAAAACATCTCCCATCGTGTTCTAGAAGTTGCACGGATGTCTGCCAAGTGTTTGGCAGGAAGAAAAGAAAAGTTGTCCAAAACAGCTTCCAATCGAATGTTCCTGTGATTGGAAAAGTCAGGAGAGTGCAAAGGTACTGTTTTCTATCAGTTGGCAAGGTGCGCACACAATCCCAGTGTTGTACAGCTTGCTTCTTCACCTTCCCGAAGCTGCCGCTCTCGCCGGCTGCCGGAGCCCAAGAAGCGGCTTCTTCGCGCAAAGACGATTGTGCCGCTCACAGTGCTCTCCTTAGCGCGGCTTCTGCCGAAAGACGCCCGGCAGCGGCTCTTACCTCCGGAGAGCATCCTACCCTCGTCTTTCGCGTCTTTTGTAGTCTACATTTTAGCAAAACGCTTTTCCACTATGTCTGGCTAGGAAAAACTGTGCCAGCACAGAAAACATCTCCCATCGTGTTCTAGAAGTTGCACGGATGTCTGCCAAGTGTTTGGCAGGAAGAAAAGAAAAGTTGTCCAAAACAGCTTCCAATCGAATGTTCCTGTGATTGGAAAAGTCAGGAGAGTGCAAAGGTACTGTTTTCTATCAGTTGGCAAGGTGCGCACACAATCCCAGTGTTGTACAGCTTGCTTCTTCACCTTCCCGAAGCTGCCGCTCTCGCCGGCTGCCGGAGCCCAAGAAGCGGCTTCTTCGCGCAAAGACGATTGTGCCGCTCACAGTGCTCTCCTTAGCGCAGCTTCTGCCGAAAGACGCCCGGCAGCGGCTCTTACCTCCGGAGAGCATCCTACCTTCGTCTTTCGCGTCTTTTGTAGTCTACATCTTAGCAAAACGCTTTTCCACTATGTCTGGCTAGGAAAAACTGTGCCAGCACAGAAAACATCTCCCATCGTGTTCTAGAAGTTGCACGGATGTCTGCCAAGTGTTTGGCAGGAAGAAAAGAAAAGTTGTCCAAAACAGCTTCCAATCGAATGTTCCTGTGATTGGAAAAGTCAGGAGAGTGCAAAGGTACTGTTTTCTATCAGTTGGCAAGGTGCGCACACAATCCCAGTGTTGTACAGCTTGCTTCTTCACCTTCCCGAAGCTGCCGCTCTCGCCGGCTGCCGGAGCCCAAGAAGCGGCTTCTTCGCGCAAAGACGATTGTGCCGCTCACAGTGCTCTCCTTAGCGCGGCTTCTGCCGAAAGACGCCCGGCAGCGGCTCTTACCTCCGGAGAGCATCCTACCTTCGTCTTTCGCGTCTTTTGTAGTCTACATCTTAGCAAAACGCTTTTCCACTATGTCTGGCTAGGAAAAACTGTGCCAGCACAGAAAACATCTCCCATCGTGTTCTAGAAGTTGCACGGATGTCTGCCAAGTGTTTGGCAGGAAGAAAAGAAAAGTTGTCCAAAACAGCTTCCAATCGAATGTTCCTGTGATTGGAAAAGTCAGGAGAGTGCAAAGGTACTGTTTTCTATCAGTTGGCAAGGTGCGCACACAATCCCAGTGTTGTACAGCTTGCTTCTTCACCTTCCCGAAGCTGCCGCTCTCGCCGGCTGCCGGAGCCCAAGAAGCGGCTTCTTCGCGCAAAGACGATTGTGCCGCTCACAGGGCTCCCCTTAGCGCTGCTTCTGCCGAAAGACGCCCGGCAGCGGCTCTTACCTCCTGAGAGTGGCAGCTTCGGGAAGGTGAAGAAGCAAGCTGTACAACACTGGGATTGTGTGCGCACCTTGCCAACTGATAGAAAACAGTACCTTTGCACTCTCCTGACTTTTCCAATCACAGGAACATTCGATTGGAAGCTGTTTTGGACAACTTTTCTTTTCTTCCTGCCAAACACTTGGCAGACATCCGTGCAACTTCTAGAACACGATGGGAGATGTTTTCTGTGCTGGCACAGTTTTTCCTAGCCAGACATAGTGGAAAAGCGTTTTGCTAAGATGTAGACTACAAAAGACGCGAAAGACGAAGGTAGGATGCTCTCCGGAGGTAAGAGCCGCTGCCGGGCGTCTTTCGGCAGAAGCCGCGCTAAGGAGAGCACTGTGAGCGGCACAATCGTCTTTGCGCGAAGAAGCCGCTTCTTGGGCTCCGGCAGCCGGCGAGAGCGGCAGCTTCGGGAAGGTGAAGAAGCAAGCTGTACAACACTGGGATTGTGTGCGCACCTTGCCAACTGATAGAAAACAGTACCTTTGCACTCTCCTGACTTTTCCAATCACAGGAACATTCGATTGGAAGCTGTTTTGGACAACTTTTCTTTTCTTCCTGCCAAACACTTGGCAGACATCCGTGCAACTTCTAGAACACGATGGGAGATGTTTTCTGTGCTGGCACAGTTTTTCCTAGCCAGACATAGTGGAAAAGCGTTTTGCTAAGATGTAGACTACAAAAGACGCGAAAGACGAAGGTAGGATGCTCTCCGGAGGTAAGAGCCGCTGCCGGGCGTCTTTCGGCAGAAGCCGCGCTAAGGAGAGCACTGTGAGCGGCACAATCGTCTTTGCGCGAAGAAGCCGCTTCTTGGGCTCCGGCAGCCGGCGAGAGCGGCAGCTTCGGGAAGGTGAAGAAGCAAGCTGTACAAACACTGGGATTGTGTGCGCACCTTGCCAACTGATAGAAAACAGTACCTTTGCACTCTCCTGACTTTTCCAATCACAGGAACATTCGATTGGAAGCTGTTTTGGACAACTTTTCTTTCTTCCTGCCAAACACTTGGCAGACATCCGTGCAACTTCTAGAACACGATGGGAGATGTTTTCTGTGCTGGCACAGTTTTTCCTAGCCAGACATAGTGGAAAAGCTTTTTGCCGAGGTGTAGACTACATAAGACGCGAAAGACGAAGGTAGGATGCTCTCCGGAGGTAAGAGCCGCTGCCGGGCGTCTTTCGGCAGAAGCCGCGCTAAGGAGAGCACTGTGAGCGGCACAATCGTCTTTGCGCGAAGAAGCCGCTTCTTGGGCTCCGGCAGCCGGCGAGAGCGGCAGCTTCGGGAAGGTGAAGAAGCAAGCTGTACAACACTGGGATTGTGTGCGCACCTTGCCAACTGATAGAAAACAGTACCTTTGCACTCTCCTGACTTTTCCAATCACAGGAACATTCGATTGGAAGCTGTTTTGGACAACTTTTCTTTTCTTCCTGCCAAACACTTGGCAGACATCCGTGCAACTTCTAGAACACGATGGGAGATGTTTTCTGTGCTGGCACAGTTTTTCCTAGCCAGACATAGTGGAAAAGCGTTTTGCTAAGATGTAGACTACAAAAGACGCGAAAGACGAAGGTAGGATGCTCTCCGGAGGTAAGAGCCGCTGCCGGGCGTCTTTCGGCAGAAGCCGCGCTAAGGAGAGCACTGTGAGCGGCACAATCGTCTTTGCGCGAAGAAGCCGCTTCTTGGGCTCCGGCAGCCGGCGAGAGCGGCAGCTTCGGGAAGGTGAAGAAGCAAGCTGTACAACACTGGGATTGTGTGCGCACCTTGCCAACTGATAGAAAACAGTACCTTTGCACTCTCCTGACTTTTCCAATCACAGGAACATTCGATTGGAAGCTGTTTTGGACAACTTTTCTTTTCTTCCTGCCAAACACTTGGCAGACATCCGTGCAACTTCTAGAACACGATGGGAGATGTTTTCTGTGCTGGCACAGTTTTTCCTAGCCAGACATAGTGGAAAAGCGTTTTGCTAAGATGTAGACTACAAAAGACGCGAAAGACGAAGGTAGGATGCTCTCCGGAGGTAAGAGCCGCTGCCGGGCGTCTTTCGCAGAAGCCGCGCTAAGGAGAGCACTGTGAGCGGCACAATCGTCTTTGCGCGAAGAAGCCGCTTCTTGGGCTCCGGCAGCCGGCGAGAGCGGCAGCTTCGGGAAGGTGAAGAAGCAAGCTGTACAACACTGGGATTGTGTGCGCACCTTGCCAACTGATAGAAAACAGTACCTTTGCACTCTCCTGACTTTTCCAATCACAGGAACATTCGATTGGAAGCTGTTTTGGACAACTTTTCTTTTCTTCCTGCCAAACACTTGGCAGACATCCGTGCAACTTCTAGAACACGATGGGAGATGTTTTCTGTGCTGGCACAGTTTTTCCTAGCCAGACATAGTGGAAAAGCGTTTTGCTAAGATGTAGACTACAAAAGACGCGAAAGACGAAGGTAGGATGCTCTCCGGAGGTAAGAGCCGCTGCCGGGCGTCTTTCGGCAGAAGCCGCGCTAAGGAGAGCACTGTGAGCGGCACAATCGTCTTTGCGCGAAGAAGCCGCTTCTTGGGCTCCGGCAGCCGGCGAGAGCGGCAGCTTCGGGAAGGTGAAGAAGCAAGCTGTACAACACTGGGATTGTGTGCGCACCTTGCCAACTGATAGAAAACAGTACCTTTGCACTCTCCTGACTTTTCCAATCACAGGAACATTCGATTGGAAGCTGTTTTGGACAACTTTTCTTTTCTTCCTGCCAAACACTTGGCAGACATCCGTGCAACTTCTAGAACACGATGGGAGATGTTTTCTGTGCTGGCACAGTTTTTCCTAGCCAGACATAGTGGAAAAGCGTTTTGCTAAGATGTAGACTACAAAAGACGCGAAAGACGAAGGTAGGATGCTCTCCGGAGGTAAGAGCCGCTGCCGGGCGTCTTTCGGCAGAAGCCGCGCTAAGGAGAGCACTGTGAGCGGCACAATCGTCTTTGCGCGAAGAAGCCGCTTCTTGGGCTCCGGCAGCCGGCGAGAGCGGCAGCTTCGGGAAGGTGAAGAAGCAAGCTGTACAACACTGGGATTGTGTGCGCACCTTGCCAACTGATAGAAAACAGTACCTTTGCACTCTCCTGACTTTTCCAATCACAGGAACATTCGATTGGAAGCTGTTTTGGACAACTTTTCTTTTCTTCCTGCCAAACACTTGGCAGACATCCGTGCAACTTCTAGAACACGATGGGAGATGTTTTCTGTGCTGGCACAGTTTTTCCTAGCCAGACATAGTGGAAAAGCTTTTTGCCGAGGTGTAGATGAGAAGAGGAGCTAAAGACGAAGGTAGGATGCTCTCCGGAGGTAAGAGCCGCTGCCGGGCGTCTTTCGGCAGAAGCCGCGCTAAGGAGAGCACTGTGAGCGGCACAATCGTCTTTGCGCGAAGAAGCCGCTTCTTGGGCTCCGGCAGCCGGCGAGAGCGGCAGCTTCGGGAAGGTGAAGAAGCAAGCTGTACAACACTGGGATTGTGTGCGCACCTTGCCAACTGATAGAAAACAGTACCTTTGCACTCTCCTGACTTTTCCAATCACAGGAACATTCGATTGGAAGCTGTTTTGGACAACTTTTCTTTTCTTCCTGCCAAACACTTGGCAGACATCCGTGCAACTTCTAGAACACGATGGGAGATGTTTTCTGTGCTGGCACAGTTTTTCCTAGCCAGACATAGTGGAAAAGCTTTTTGCCGAGGTGTAGATGAGAAGAGGAGCTAAAGAGTGGATGTTAGCAAATGACACCCATCTTCAAAAAGGCAATTAAGAGGACTCGCCATAGTACAAACCAGCCAGCCACCTCTTTTTTATCCCCAGGAAGTTGATGAAGCAGCTCTTCCTGGAAATCCTTGCCAGGCACATGACAGATGACCAAATAATGTAGTTAGCATGATTTTTCAGGGGAATTTCATGCTGAACATCACTTTAAACTCCTCTGATGAATCAACTTGACTGGTAGATGAAGGGAATATTATCTGCCTGGGCTTCAGGGAGGTTTTTGACATACCTCTACATGGCATCACACATACATATGGAAGCAATAGTGCAAAGGGGAGGGAATCAGTGTCTTTTCAGTGATGCTGAGGGAAAAGACAAGAGGCAGTGGGCACACACTGAAATACAGGAGATTGCCTTTGAACATCAGTAAATGTTTCTTTACTGTCAGGGTGACTGAACCACGGCACAGACTGCCCAGAAAGATTGTGGAGCCTGGATCTTTGAAGACATTAAAAGTACACCCAGATAGAATCCTGGGCAAGAGGCTCTAGGTATCCTGGTTTAGGCAGGGGGGTTGGGCCTGGTTAGCCCCACCAACCCCTTCCACTCTCTTTCATTCTGTGCTAGTGAATTCTCTTCAAGATGCATTTCAAAGCGCTGGCATGACAAAGTTCTGTGCAGACAGAGATCCAAATGGACATGGCATCTAAGTTCCTTAAGCAGTGTTCAAGAAGAATGTAAAACTCTGGCACAAGTGTCTCTTCCCTAACTGAATCCCTTTCATGGGAAAATTCCCAGCTCTAGAAAGATCTTCTGATACGCATGCTTAAGACTGACACTGGCTGAGCAAATTTCTCCCTATGTATATCTAAGACCAGTTAGGATCTTCACCCAAAGTGCAGTCAACATAGTCACAGAATGCCTATTGTTAAGAAGTGACAGCTTCCATCAGAATGGCAGCTATTGGTCCACAAAATGGATTAATGGATGGGAATTATCTACGTGGGTTAAAAACAAAAATAAAGAGTTGGTCTTTATTTATCAATTTCATGGCAATATTGATAAGGGAAGAAAAAGATCTAAGTCCTTGACTTTCTGGACTCGAGGAAAGATTTTAAAAATTCCTTGTAAAAATGTATGATCACAATCAGACTATTGAAACCATTTTAGTTGGGAACAAAGTTCCAAAATTGTCTAGATAGTGGCAAAGAAGCCAAGAAAATAGGAAAGAAACAAAAAGAGAGCAAAAGAGTCAGCTTCAGTGTACAAGCTCGTTCTAGAAGTAGTCTGCTGGGAAAAGGAACCCCCAGCTAAATTTCCAATGTATTCCTGCGCTTGATTCAGTAACTGGTCAATGTAAAAACCAATCCTTTTGTACAACTTCTTCCAGCAACAAAAACTCCAACAGGTTGACACTACCATCATGCCTGTTCCAGACATATTTAAAAGAGAAATGATGATTTTCTTGAAAACCTACTTACATAAAAGTTGCAAGATGGTGGAGGGATTCCCACATCCTCCTTCCTCCATCTGGCTTGAAAGTATATTTGATAAAATATGCAACAAAGCACATGATTTATAAGGGAGAGTCAAATGGATGATTTGGGAATCGATCTCTTGTTGATAGTAAACTTCATATCCACTCGGTGTGACCTTTTTAAAACAAAATGTGGAGCTGAGGCATGAATCTGCCACAACAATTGTAAAGCAAACATACACACTCCCCTTCATATGCCCCCCCCTCCACACACACCTAGGCACACACAGAGATCAGCATAGCAGATCATGAACACCTTGGAAAAGACTGAAATGCTAAATGCCTCTCTTGATGGGCAAAAGAGCTGGTGCAGTAATTCAAATGCCTGGTACAAAAATTTTGTTTAATATTTAGCTCCTATTTAAAACACAGCTTTTCATTTCATTCTATTTACAGAATATTTTCATTTCATTTGTTTCTTTAAAATTACTTAGTTCTCACCTGTTGTATGTCTAGGAATATTTTCTTCCAAAAATAGAAAAAAATAGATGATATCTTTTCAGCAGAAAACATTGGTTGATACAATTTTAAACCATCATGATATGGAAGAATTCTTCTGTCCCTCTCGAAGGTGGAAGAAGCATTTGGATCACAGATCATCTACAATGAAATACTTGACATGTTTAAGATGCTTTCAATCAATTTTGATCGTCAATTGCTTATTTGTTGTAAACAGTAATTTTTCAGTGAAGGGAAAGCGTGTGTGGTATATCTACATGATATGTTCAAAGGCAGTTCCTACTAATGGCCAGGCTGAATTCCAGTAAATAATGTCCCGAATGATATTTTGCCGCCTTCTTTGGCACTTCATGAAATCTTACCCCGATGAAGTGCTGAAACACAGAGATTTTCTCTTAGAGAGTGTCTCATGTTGTAACCTATCCCATGGATTTTATGCTGTAATTCTTATCTCTTTTAAAATTTACTATCTTCTGTACAGTTTTCATGAAACTTTCTGTTACAGTAGTGAATAGCACAGATAAATGTCATTTTGTACAACTTTGAATTTACCCCAAGAGCTGAGAGAAAACTTGATCCTATACTTCAATCCGAGTTTCTTCTATAGTCCAACTTTGTTTCTCTACCATCAAGCTTCTCCTTTGTTGCTGCTCCAAGCCCCGTCCAAGGTGACCTTGAATACTTTCAGGGATGGGACACCCACAACTTCTCTGGGCAACCTGTTCCAGTGTTCCAGCACTCCCACAGTAAAAAAGGCCTTCCTTTCATCTAATATGTGTAGGAAATCATAAATCTAGGCATAGAAGCTTGGAGTGCAAATTTGAAATTCTTTGGATTTGAAGCACATTTTATATGAATACTGACTTACAGATGACTAAAAGATGTTGATGGGCATTTGAGCTGACAAGTTTTGAAAAAGTGCACGGAAATTAAAATTGAAACCACTAAAATTAAAAACTCCTTGCCATTTTCTTTTTCCTCTCCTATTCAAAATTGCATATGTCAGATATCAGTGCTTCATGCAAACCTCTCAGATGCTCTCAGAGAAAAAGCTTTTCTTTCAGACTAAGTTGCGGTTGACGTAGAACACTAGCAGGAGTGAAAGATTTTCTGGGCATCGGGGCAGCCCGTTCTCCTTGGATTTGTGTGCAGAATGCATTTTATCCAAACTGGAAAATAGATCCCAGCTCTGTTCTATTCATCATTCTTACTTCATCAGGCCAGAAGATTCTGTGAAAAGTAGCCTGTGGACCTTGAAGACAGCGCATGTGAACCAGATGAGAGGTGATAGAGAAGTTGAGGGAGAGAAGAAAGAGCATGAGGCTGAAACCAGAAAGTATTTCTCCACGTGATCATGGAAGATTGCAGGAGCCACTTGGTACTATCAAACCAGCCCAACTTGGCACTGGTGCCACCTTGGGTCTGGGAGCCATGTTGCATATCGTGCATTTTAAGGAGCCAGCTGGCCACACCCAGCCATATGCCCCCAAACACAAACCAAGGCCCTTTTCTCTGGCAAACAAAACTCAGCTGCCCTGCTTCTGGATGGCAGATTGCAGGAACCACTTGGTACTATCAAACCAGCCCAACTTGGCACTGGTGCCACCATGGGTCTGGTCACCATCCTGCCTATTGTAGCTTTTCAGGAGCCAGCCGGTCACTCTCAGCCATAGGCCCCCAAACACAAACCTCGGCCCGTTTCCCTGGCAAACAAAAGTAAGCTGCCCCGCTTCTGCATGGCAGATTGCAGGAGCTACTTAGTACTATCAAATCAGCCCGACTTGGCACAGGTGCCACCTTGGATCTGGGAACCATCCTGTGTATCGTGGATTTTCAGGGGCCAGCCAGCCACTCTCAGCCATATGCCCCCAAAAACAAACCACGGACCTTTTCTCTGGCAAACAAAACTCAACTGCCCCTCTTCTGGATGGCAAATTTTAGGACGCACTTTGTACTACGAAAACCGCCCGACGTGGCACTGGTGCCACCTTGTGTCAGGGAAGCATCCTGCATATCGAGCTTTTTAAGGAGCCAGCCGGCCAGGCCCAGCCATATACCCCCAAAAACAAACCACGGACCATTTCTCATGGAAACAAAAATCCGCTGCCCCGCGTCTGGATGGCAGATTGCAGGAGCCACTTTGCACCATCAAACCAGCCCGACTTGGCACTGGTGCCACCTTGGGTCTGGGAACAATCCTGCGTATCGTACATATTCAGGAACCAGCCGAACACTCCCAGCCACAGGCCCCCAAACACAAACAACGGCCCATTTCCCTGGCAAACAAAACTCAGCTGCCCCGCTTCTGGATGGCAGTTTGCAGGAGCCACTTGGGACTATCAAACCAGCCCGACTTGGCACTGGTGCCACCTTGGGTCTGGGAACCATCCTGCGTATGGTGGATTCTAAGGAGCCAGCCGGCCACTCCCAGCCACAGGCCCCCAACAAAAACCACGGCCCTTTTTTCTGGCAAACAAAACTTAGCTGCCTCACTTCTGGATGGCAGATTGCAGGAGCCACTTGGTGTAATCAAACCAGCCCGACTTGGCACTGGTGCCACCTTGGGTCTGGGAACCATCCTGCGTATCGTGGATTCTAAGGAGCCAGCCGGCCACTCCCAGCCACAGGCCCCCAAACAAAATCAACGGCGCTGTTCCCTGGAAAACAAAACACGCCTGCCAACTTTTTGATGGAGTTTGCAGGAGCCACTTGGTACTATCAAACCAGCCCGACTTGGCACTGGTGCCACCTTGGGTCTGGGAAACATCCTGCGTATCGTGGATTCTTAGGAGCCAGCCGGCCACTCCTAGCCACAGGCCCCCAGACAAAAACCTAGGCCTATTTCTCTGGCAAACAAAAGTAAGCTGCCCCGCTTCTGGATGGCAGATTGCAGGAGACACTTGGTACTATCAAACCAGCCCAACTTGGCACTGGTGCCACCTTGGATCTGGGAACCATGCTGTGTATCGTGGATATTCAGGGGCCAGCCGGCCACTCTCAGCCATATGTCCCCAAACAGAAACCTCGGCCCGTTTCTCTGGCAAACAAAACTCAACTGCCCCTCTTCTGGATGGCAAATTGCAGGATGAACTTGATACTAAAACCGCAGGCCGACTTGGTAGTGGTGACACCTTGGGCCTGGGAACCATCATGCGTATCGAGCATTTTAAGGAGCCAGCCGGCCACTCCCAGCAATATGCCCCCAAAAACAATCCACGGAATTTTTCTCTGGCAAACAAAAATCAGCTGCCCCGCTCCTGGATGGCAGATTGCAGGAGCCACTTTGCACCATCAAACCAGCCCGACTTGGCACTGGTGCCACCTTGCATCTGGGAACCATGCTGCCTAGCGTGGATTTTCAGGAGCCAGCCGGCCACTCTCAGCCATAGGCCCCCAAACAAAACCCACGGCCCGTTTCCCTGGCAAACAAAATTAAGCTGCCCCGCTTCTGGATGGCAGATTGCAGGACGCACTTGGTAGTATCAAACCAGCCCGACTTGGCACTGGTGCCACCTTGGGTCTGGGAACCATCCTGCGTATTGTGGGTTCAAAGGAGCCAGCCGGCCACTCCCAGCCACAGGCCCCCAAATACAAACAACGGCGCTTTTCCCTGGAAAACAAAACTCGCCTGACAACTTTTTGATGGCAGATTGCAGGAGCCACTTGGTACTATCAAACCAGCCCAACTTGGCACTGGTGCCACCATGGGTCTGGTCACCATCCTGCCTATCGTAGCTTTTCAGGAGCCAGCCGGTCACTCCCAGCCATAGGTCCCCAGTCACAAACCTCGGCCCGTTTCCCTGGCAAACAAAAGTAAGCTGCCCCGCTTCTGGATGGCAGATTGCAGGAGCCACTTGGTACTATCAAACCAGCCCAACTTGGCACTGGTGCCACCTCTGGTCTGGGAACCATGCTGAGTAACACAGATTCTACGGCGCCAGTCGGCCACTCCCAGCCACAAGCCCCCAAACACAAACAACGGCGCTATTCTCTGGCAAACAAAACTCCACTGCCCCTCTTCTGGATGGCAAATTGCAGGACGCACTTGGTACTATAAAAACAGCCCGACTTGGCACTGGTGCCACCTTGGGTCTGGGAACCATCCTGCGTATCGATCTTTTTAATGAGACAGCCGGCCACTCCCAGCCATAGGCACCCAAACACAAACAACGGCCCTTTTCTCTGGCAAACAAAACTCAACTGCACCGCTTCTGGATGGCAGATTGCAGGAGCCACTTGGTACTATGAAACCAGCCCTACTTGGCACTGGTGCCACCTTGGGTCTGGGAACCATGCTGCCTAGCGTGGATTTTAAGGAGCCAGCCGGCTACTCCCAGCCACAGGCCCCCAACAAAAACCACGGCCCTTTTTTCTGGCAAACAAAACTTAGCTGCCTCACTTCTGGATGGCAGATTGCAGGAGCCACTTGGTGTAATCAAACCAGCCCGACTTGGCACTGGTGCCACCTTGGGTCTGGGAACCATCCTGCGTATCGTGGATTCTACGGAGCCAGCCGGCCACTCCCAGCCACAGGTCCCCAAACAAAATCAACGGCGCTGTTCCCTGGAAAACAAAACACGTCTGCCAACATTTTGATGGAGTTTGCAGGAGCCACTTGGTACTATCAAACCAGCCCGACTTGGCACTGGTGCCACCTTGGGTCTGGGAAACATCCTGCGTATCGTGGATTCTAAGGAGCCAGCCGGCCACTCCTAGCCACAGGCCCCCAGACAAAAACCTAGGCCTATTTCTCTGGCAAACAAAAGTAAGCTGCCCCGCTTCTGGATGGCAGATTGCAGGAGACACTTGGGACTATCAAACCAGCCCAACTTGGCACTGGTGCCACCTTGGATCTGGGAACCATGCTGTGTATCGTGGATATTCAGGGGCCACCCGGCCACTCTCAGCCATATGTCCCCAAACAGAAACCTCGGCCCGTTTCTCTGGCAAACAAAACTCAACTGCCCCTCTTCTGGATGGCAAATTGCAGGATGAACTTGATACTAAAACCGCAGGCCGACTTGGTAGTGGTGACACCTTGGGCCTGGGAACCATCATGCGTATCGAGCATTTTAAGGAGCCAGCCGGCCACTCCCAGCAATATGCCCCCAAAAACAATCCACGGAATTTTTCTCTGGCAAACAAAAATCAGCTGCCCCGCTTCTGGATGGCAGATTGCAGGAGCCACTTTGCACCATCAAACCAGCCCGACTTGGCACTGGTGCCACCTTGCATCTGGGAACCATGCTGCCTAGCGTGGATTTTCAGGAGCCAGCCGGCCACTCTCAGCCATAGGCCCCCATACAAAACCCACGGCCCGTTTCCCTGGCAAACAAAATTAAGCTGCCCCGCTTCTGGATGGCAGATTGCAGGACGCACTTGGTAGTATCAAACCAGCCCGACTTGGCACTGGTGCCACCTTGGATCTGGGAACCATCCTGCGTATCATGGATTTTCAGGAGCCAGCCGTCCACTGCCAGCCACAGGCCCCGAAACACAAACAACAGCCTTTTTCTCTGGCAAACAAAATTCAGCTGCCCCGCTTCTGGATGGCAGATTGCAGGAACCACTTGGTACTAACAAACCAGCCCGACTTGGCACTGGTGCCACCTTGGGTCTGGGAACCATCCTGCGTATCGTGGATTCTAAGGAGCCAGCTGGCCACTCCCAGCCACAGGCGCCCAAAACACACACAACGGTGCTTTTCCCTGGAAAACAAAACTCGCCTGCCAAACATTTGATGGCAGATTGCAGGAGCCACTTGGTACTATCAAACCAGCCCAACTTGGCACTGGTGCCACCATGGGTCTGGTCACCATCCTGCCTATCGTAGCTTTTCAGGTGCCAGCCAGCCACCCCCAGCCAGAGCCCCCTAGACAAATATTTCGGCCCGTTTCCCTGGCAAACAAAAGTAAGCTACCCCGCTTCTGGATGGCAGATTGCAGGAGCCACTTTGCACCATCAAACCAGCCAAACTTGGCACTGGTGCCACCTCTGGTCTGGGAACCATCCTGCGTATCGTGGGTTCTAAGGAGCCAGCTGGCCACTCCCAGCCACAGGCCCCCAAACACAAACAACGGCGCTTTTCCCTGGAAAACAAAACTCGCCTGCCAACTTTTTGATGGCAGATTTCCGGAGCCACTTGGTACTATCAAACCAGCCCAACTTGGCACTGGTGCCACCATGGGTCTGGTCACCATCCTGCCTATCGTAGCTTTTCAGGAGCCAGCCGGTCATACCCAGCCATAGGCCCCCAGACACAAACCTCGGCCCGTTTCCCTGGCAAACAAAAGTAAGCTGCCCCGCTTCTGCATGGCAGATTGCAGGAGCTATTTAGTACTATCAAACCAGCCCGACATGGCACTGGTGACACCTCTGGTCTGGGAACCATCCTGCCTATCGTGGATTTTCAGGGGCCAGCCGGCCACTCTCAGCCATATGCCCCCAAAAACAAACCACGGCCCTTTTCTCTGGCAAACAAAACTCAACTGCCCCTCTTCTGGATGGCAAATTTTAGGACGCACTTTGTACTACGAAAACCGCCCGACGTGGCACTGGTGCCACCTTGTGTCAGGGAACCATCCTGCATATCGAGCTTTTTAAGGAGCCAGCCGGCCACGCCCAGCCATATACCCCCAAAAACAAACCACGGACCATTTCTCATGGAAACAAAAATCCGCTGCCCCGCGTCTGGATGGCAGATTGCAGGAGCCACTTTGCACCATCAAACCAGCCCGACTTGGCACTGGTGCCACCTTGGGTCTGGGAACAATCCTGCATATCGTGGATTCTAAGGAGCCAGCCGGCCACTCCCAGCCACAGGCCCCCAAACACAAACAACGGCGCTTTTCCCTGGAAAACAAAACTCGCCTGCCAGCTTTTTGATGGCAGATTGCAGGAGCCACTTGGTACTATCAAATCATCCCAACTTGGCACTGGTGCCACTATGGTTCTGGGAACCATCCTGCCTATTGTCGCTTTTCAGGAGCCAGCCGGTCAATCCCAGCCATAGGCCCCCAGACACAAACCTCGGACCGTTTCCCTGGCAAACAAAATTAAGCTGCCCCGATTCTGGATGGCAGATTGCAGGAGCCACTTGGTAGTGTCAAACCAGCCCGACTTGGCACTGGTGCCACCTTGGGTCTGGGAACCATCCTGCGTATCGTGGATTCTAAGCAGCCACCCGGCCACTCTGAGCCACAGGCGCCCAAACACAAACAACGGCGCTTTTCCCTGGAAAACAAAACTCGCCTGCCAACATTTTGATGGCAGATTGCAGGAGCCACTTGGTGCTATCAAACCAGCCCAACTTGGCACTGGTGCCACCATGGGTCTGGTCACCATCCTGCCTATCGTAGCTTTTCAGGAGCCAGCCGGTCACTCCCAGCCATAGACCCCCAGACACAAACCTCGGCCCGTTTCCCTGGAAAACAAAAGTAAGCTGCCCCGATTCTGGATGGCATATTGCAGGAGCCACTTGGTACTATCAAATCAGCCCAACTTGGCACTGGTGCCACCATGGGTCTGGTAAACATCCTGCCTATCATAGCTTTTCAGGAGCCAGCCGGTCACTCCCTGCCATAGGCCCCCAGACACAAACCTCGGCCCGTTTCCCTGGCAAACAAAAGTAAACTGCCCCGCTTTTGGATGGCAGATTGCAGGATGCATTTGGTACTATCAAACCTGCCCGACTTGGCCCTCGTGCCACCTTGGCTCAGGGAACCATGCTGCGTAACGTAGATTCTACGAGGACAGGCGGCCACTCCCAGCCACAGGCCTCTAAACAAAAACAACGGCGCTTTTCCCTGGAAAACAAAACTCGCCTGCCAAATTTTGATGGCAGATTGCAGGAGCCACTTGGTACTATCAAACCAGCCCAACTTGGCACTGGTGCCACCATGGGTCTGGTCACCATCCTGCCTATCGTAGCTTTTCAGGAGCCAGCCGGTCACTCCCAGCCATAGGCCCCCAGACAAATATCTCGGCCCGTTTCCCTGGCAAACAAAAGTAAGCTGCCCCGCTTCTGGATGGCAGATTACAGCAGCCACATGGTACTATCAAACCAGGCCAACATGGCACTGGTGCCACCTTGGCTCTGGGAACCATCCTGCCTATCGTGGATTTTCAGGGGCCAGCCGGCCACTCTCAGCCATATGCCCCCAAACACATACCACGGCCCTTTGCTCTGGCAAACAAAACTCAACTGCCCCTCTTCTGGATGGCAAATTGCAAGACGCACTTGGTACTACGAAAACAGCCCGACTTGGCAGTGATGCCACCTTGGGTCAGGGAATAATCCTGCGTATCGATCTTTTTAAGGAGCCAGCCGGCCACGTCCAGCCATATACCCCCAAAAAAAAACCACGGAACTTTTCTCCAGCAAACAAAAATCCGCTGCCCCGCGTCTGAATGGCAGATTTCAGGAGCTATTTAGTATTATCAAACCAGCCCGACTTGGCACTTGTGCCACCATGAGTCTGGTAACCATCCTGCCTATCGTAGCTTTTCAGTAGCCAGCCGGTCACTCCCAGCCATAGGCCCCCAGACACAAACCTCGGCCCGTTTCCCTGGCAAACAAAAGTAAGCTGACCCGCTTCTGGATGGCAGATTGCAGGAGCCACTTGGTACTATCAAACCAGCCCAACTTGGCACTGGTGCCACCTTGGCTCTGGGAACCATCCTGCGTATCCTGGGTTCAAAGGAGGCAGCCGGCCACTCCCAGCCACAGGCCTCTAAACAAGAACAACGGCGCTTTTCCCTGGAAAACAAAAGTCGCCTGACAACATTTTGATATCAGATTGCAGGAGCCACTTGGTACTATCAAACCAGCCCAACTTGGCACTGGTGCCACCATGGGTCTGGTCACCATCCTGCCTATCGTAGCTTTTCAGGAGCCAGCCGCTCACTCCCAGCCATAGGCCCCCAGACAAATATCTCGGCCCGTTTCCCTGGCAAACAAAAGTAAGCAGCCCCGCTTCTGGATGGCAGATTGCAGGAGCCACATGGTACTATCAAACCAGGCCAACATGGCACTGGTGCCACCTCTGGTCTGGGAACCATCCTGCGTATCGTGGATTCTAAGGAGCCAGCTGGCCACTCCCAGCCACAGGCCCCCAAACACAAACAACGGTGCTTTTCCCTGGAAAACAAAACTCACCTGCCAAATTTGATGGCAGATTGCAGGAGCCACTTGGTACTATCAAACCAGCCCAACTTGGCACTGGTGCCACCATGGGTCTGGTCACCATCCTGCCTATCGTAGCTTTTCAGGAGCCAGCCGGTCACTCCCAGCCATAGGCCCCCAGACACAAAGCTCTACCCGTTTCCCTGGCAAACAAAAGTAAGCTACCCCGCTTCTGGATGGCAGATTGCAGGAGTCACTTTGCACCATCAAACCAGCCCGACTTGGCACTGGTGCCACCTCTGGTCTGGGACCCATCCTGCGTATCGTGGATTCTAAGGAGACAGCTGGCCACTCCCAGCCACAGGCCCCCAAACAAAAACAACGGCGCTTTTCCCTGGAAAACAAAACTCGCTTGCCAACTTTTTGATGGCAGATTGCAGGAGCCACTTGGTACTATCAAACCACCCCAACTTGGCAACAAGTGGTTCCTGCAATCTGACATCCAGTAGCGGGGCAGCTTACTTTTGTTTGCCAGGGAAATGGACCGTTGTTTGTGTTTGGAGGCATATGGCTGGGAGTGGCCGACTGGCTCCTTAAAATCCACGATACGCAGCATGGTTCCCAGACCAGAGGTGGCACCAGTGCCAAGTCGGGCTGGTTTGATAGTACAAAGTGGCTCCTGCAATCTGCCATCCAGAAGCGGGGCAGCTTACTTTTGTTTGCCAGGGAAACGGGCCGGGCTTTCTGTCTCGGGGCCTATGGCAGGGAGTGACCGGCTGGCTCCTGAAAAGCTACGATAGGCAGGATGGTGACCAGACCCATGGTGGCACCAGTGCCAAGTTGGGCTGGTTTGATAGTACCAAGTGGCTCCTGCAATCTGCCATCAAAAAGTTGGCAGGCGAGTTTTGTTTTCCAGGGAAAAACGCCATTGTTTGTGTTTGGGGACCTGTGGTTGGGAGTGCCCGGCTGGCTCCTTAGCAACCACGATACGCAGCATGGTTACCAGACAAGAGGTGCCACGAGTGCCAAGTTGTGCTGGTTTGATACTACCAAGTGGTTCCTGCAATCTGCCATCCAGAAGCGGGGCAGCTTACTTTTGTTTGCCACGGAAACGGGCCGTTGTTTGTGTTTGGGGGCCTGTGCCTGGGAGTGGCCGACTGGCTCCTTAGAATCCACGATACGCAGGATGGGTCCCAGACCAGAGGTGGCACCAGTGCCAAGTCGGACTGGTTTGATAGTACCAAGTGGCTCCTGCAATCTGCCATCCAGAAGCGGGGCAGCTTACTTTTGTTTGCCAGGGAAACGGGCCGAGGTTTGTGACTGGGGACCTATGGCTGGGAGTGACCGGCTTGCTCCTGAAAAGTTACGATAGGCAGGATTGTGACCAGACCCATGGTGGCACCAGTGCCAAGTTGGGCTGGTTTGATAGTACCAAGTGGCTCCTGTAATCTGCCATCAAATAGTTGGTAGGCGAGTTTTGTTTTCCAGGGAAAAGCGCCGTTGTTTTTGTTTGGGGGCCTGTGGTAGGGAGTGGCCGGCTGGCTAAATAGAATCCACGATACGCAGGATGGTTCCCAGACCAGAGGTGGCACCAGTGCCAAGACGGGCTAGTTTGATGGTGCAAAGTGGCTCCTGCAATCTGCCATCCTGAAGCGGGGTAGCTTACTTTTGTTTGCCAGGGAAACGGGCCGAGCTTTTTGTCTGGGGGCCTATGGCGGGGAGTGACCGGCTGGCTCCTGAAAAGCTAAGATAGGCAGGATGGTGACCAGACCCATGGTGGCACCAGTGCCAAGTTGGGCTGATTTGATAAAACCAAGTGGCTCCTGCAATCTGCCATCAAAAAGTTGGCAGGAGAGTTTTGTTTTCCAGGGAAAAGCGCCGTTGTTTGTGTTTGGGGGCCTGTGGCTGGGAGTGGCCGGCTGGCTCCTTAGAATCCACGATACGCAGCATGGTATCCAGACCCAAGGTGGCACCAGTGCCAAGTTTTGCTGGGTTGATAGTACCAAGTGGTTCCTGCAATCTGCCATCCAGAAGCAGGGCAGCTTACTTTTGTTTGCCAGGGAAACGGGCCGTGGTTTTTGTCTGGGGGCCTATGGCTGAGAGTGACCGGCTGGCTCCTGAAAAGCTACGATAGGCAGGATGGTGACCAGACCCATGGTGGCACCAGTCCCAAGTTGGGCTGATTTGATAGTACCAAGTGGCTCCTGCAATCTGCCGTCAAAATTTGGCAGGCGAGTTTTTATTTTCCAGGGAAAAGCGCCGTTGTTTGTGTTTGGGGGCCTGTGGCTGGGAGTGGCCGGCTGGCTGCTTAGAATCCACGATACGCAGGATGGTTCCCAGACCCAAGGTGGCACCAGTGCCAAGTTGGGCTAGTATGATGGTGCAAAGTGGCTCCTGCAATCTGCCATCCAGAAGCGGGGCAGCTTACTTTTGTTTGCCAGGGAAACGGTCCGAGATTTTTGTCTCGGGGCCTATGGCTGGGAGTGACCGGCTGGCTCCTGAAAAGCTACGATAGGCAGGATGGTGACCAGACCCATGGTGGCACCAGTGCCAAGTTGGGCTGGTTTGATAGTACCAAGTGGCTCCTGCAATCTGCCATCAAAATGTCGGCAGGCGAGTTTTGTTTTCCAGGGAAAAGCGCCGTTGTTTGTGTTTGGGGGCCTGTGGCTGGGAGTGGCCGGCTGGCTCCTTAGAATCCACGATACGCAGGATGGTTCCCAGACCTGAGGTGGCACCAGTGCCAAGTCGGGCTGGTTTTATATTACCAAGTGCATCCTGCAATCTGCCATCCAGAAGCAGGGCAGCTTACTTTTGTTTGCCAGGGAAACGTGCCGTGGTTTTTGTCTGGGGGCCTATGGCTGAGAGTGACCGGCTGGCTCCTGAAAAGCTACGATAGGCAGGATGGTGACCAGACCCATGGTGGCACCAGTCCCAAGTTGGGCTGATTTGATAGTACCAAGTGGCTCCTGCAATCTGCCGTCAAAATTTGGCAGGCGAGTTTTTATTTTCCAGGGAAAAGCGCCGTTGTTTGTGTTTTGGGGCCTGTGGCTGGGAGTGGCCGGCTGGCTGCTTAGAATCCACGATACGCAGGATGGTTCCCAGACCCAAGGTGGCACCAGTGCCAAGTCGGGCTAGTATGATGGTGCAAAGTGGCTCCTGCAATCTGCCATCCAGAAGCGGGGCAGCTTACTTTTGTTTGCCAGGGAAACGGGCCGAGGTTTGTGACTGGGGACCTATGGCTGGGAGTGACCGGCTGGCTCCTGAAAAGTTACGATAGGCAGGATTGTGACCAGACCCATGGTGGCACCAGTGCCAAGTTGGGCTGGTTTGATAGTACCAAGTGGCTCCTGTAATCTGCCATCAAATAGTTGGTAGGCGAGTTTTGTTTTCCAGGGAAAAGCGCCGTTGTTTTTGTTTGGGGGCCTGTGGTAGGGAGTGGCCGGCTGGCTAATTAGAATCCACGATACGCAGGATGGTTCCCAGACCAGAGGTGGCACCAGTGCCAAGACGGGCTAGTTTGATGGTGCAAAGTGGCTCCTGCAATCTGCCATCCTGAAGCGGGGTAGCTTACTTTTGTTTGCCAGGGAAACGGGCCGAGCTTTTTGTCTGGGGGCCTATGGCTGCGAGTGACCGGCTGGCTCCTGAAAAGCTAAGATAGGCAGGATGGTGACCAGACCCATGGTGGCACCAGTGCCAAGTTGGGCTGATTTGATAAAACCAAGTGGCTCCTGCAATCTGCCATCAAAAAGTTGGCAGGAGAGTTTTGTTTTCCAGGGAAAAGCGCCGTTGTTTGTGTTTGGGGGCCTGTGGCTGGGAGTGGCCGGCTGGCTCCTTAGAATCCACGATACGCAGCATGGTATCCAGACCCAAGGTGGCACCAGTGCCAAGTCGGGCTAGTATGATGGTGCAAAGTGGCTCCTGCAATCTGCCATCCAGAAGCGGGGCAGCTTACTTTTGTTTGCCAGGGAAACGGTCCGAGCTTTTTGTCTCGGGGCCTATGGCTGGGAGTGACCGGCTGGCTCCTGAAAAGCTACGATAGGCAGGATGGTGACCAGACCCATGGTGGCACCAGTGCAAAGTTGGGCTGGTTTGATAGTACCAAGTGGCTCCTGCAATCTGCCATCAAAATGTCGGCAGGCGAGTTTTGTTTTCCAGGGAAAAGCGCCGTTGTTTGTGTTTGGGGGACTGTGGCTGGGAGTGGCCGGCTGGCTCCTTAGAATCCACGATACGCAGGATGGTTCCCAGACCTGAGGTGGCACCAGTGCCAAGTCGGGCTGGTTTTATAGTACCAAGTGCATCCTGCAATCTGCCATCCAGAAGCAGGGCAGCTTACTTTTGTTTGCCAGGGAAACGGGCCGTGGTTTTTGTCTGGGGGCCTATGGCTGAGAGTGACCGGCTGGCTCCTGAAAAGCTACGATAGGCAGGATGGTGACCAGACCCATGGTGGCACCAGTCCCAAGTTGGGCTGATTTGATAGTACCAAGTGGCTCCTGCAATCTGCCGTCAAAATTTGGCAGGCGAGTTTTTATTTTCCAGGGAAAAGCGCCGTTGTTTGTTTTTGGGGGCCTGTGGCTGGGAGTGGCCGGCTGGCTGCTTAGAATCCACGATACGCAGGATGGTTCCCAGACCCAAGGTGGCACCAGTGCCAAGTCGGGCTAGTATGATGGTGCAAAGTGGCTCCTGCAATCTGCCATCCAGAAGCGGGGCAGCTTACTTTTGTTTGCCAGGGAAACGGTCCGAGCTTTTTGTCTCGGGGCCTATGTCTGGGAGTGACCGGCTGGCTCCTGAAAAGCTACGATAGGCAGGATGGTGACCAGACCCATGGTGGCACCAGTGTCAAGTTGGGCTGGTTTGATAGTACCAAGTGGCTCCGGAAATCTGCCATCAAAAAGTTGGCAGGCGAGTTTTGTTTTCCAGGGAAAAGCGCCGTTGTTTGTGTTTGGGGGCCTGTGGCTGGGAGTGGCCGGCTGGCTCCTTAGAATCCACGATACGCAGGATGGTTCCCAGACCTGAGGTGGCACCAGTGCCAAGTCGGGCTGGTTTTATAGTACCAAGTGCATCCTGCAATCTGCCATCCAGAAGCGGGGCAGCTTACTTTTGTTTGCCAGGGAAACGGGCCGAGCTTTGTGTCAGGGGGCCTATGGCTGGGAGTGACCGGCTGGCTACTGAAAAGCTACGATAGGCAGGATGGTGACCAGACCCATGGTGGCACCAGTGCCATGTTCGGCTGATTTCATAGTACCAAGTGGCTCCTGCAATCTGCCATCAAAGATTCGGCAGGCGAGTTTTGTTTTCCAGGGAAAAGCGCTGTTGTTTGTGTCTGCGGGCCTGTGGCTGGAGTGGCCGGCTGGCTCCTTAGAATCCACGATACGCAGCATGGTTCCCAGACCCAAGGTGGCACCAGTGCCAAGTTGGGCTGGTTTGATAGTACCAAGTGGTTCCTGCAATCTGCCATCAAAAAGATGGCAGGCGAGTTTTGTTTTCCAGGGAAAAGCGTCGTTGTTTGTGTTTGGGGGCCTGTGGCTGGGAGTGGCCGGCTGGCTCCTTAGAATCCACGATACACAGCATGGTTCCCAGACCCAAGGTGGCACCAGTCCCAAGTTGGGCTGGTTTGATAGTACCAAGTGGTTCCTGCAATCTGCCATCCAGAAGCGGGGCAGCTTACTTTTGTTTGCCAGGGAAACGGGCCGAGGTTTGTGTCTGGGGGCCTATGGCTGGGAGTGACCGGCTGGCTCCTGAAAGGCTACGATAGGCAGGATGGTGACCAGACCCATGGTGGCACCAGTGCCAAGTTGGGCTGGTTTGATAGTACCAAGTGGCTCCTGCAATCTGCCATCAAAAACTTGGCAGGCGAGTTTTGTTTCCCAGGGAAAAGCGCCGTTGTTTGTGTTTGGGGGCCTGTGGCTGGGAGTGGCCGGCTGGCTAATTAGAATCCACGACAGGCAGGATGGTTCCCAGACCAGAGGTGACACCAGTGCCAAGTCGGGCTAGTTTGATGGTGAAAGGAGGCTCCTGCAATCTGCCATCCAGAAGCGGGTTAACTTACTTTTGTTTGCCAGGGAAAAGGGCCGAGGTTTTTGTCTGGGGGCCTATGGCTGGGAGTGACCGGCTGTCTCCTGAAAAGCTACGATAGGCAGGATGGTGACCAGACCCATGGTGGCACCAGTGCCAAGTTGGGCTGGTTTGATAGTACCAAGTGGCTCCTGCAATCTGCCATCAAAAAGTTGGCAGGCGAGTTTGTTATCCAGGGAAAAGCGCCGTTGTTTTTGTTTGGGGGCCTGTGGCTGGGAGTGGCCGGATGGCTAATTAGAATCCACGATACGCAGCATGGTTCCCAGACCTGAGGTGGCACCAGTGCCAAGTTGGGCTGGTTTGATTGTAGCAAATGGTTCCTGCAATCTACCATCCAGAAGCGGGGCAGCTTACTTTTGTTTGCCAGGGAAACGGGCCGAGGTTTGTGTCTGGGGGCCTATGGCTGGGAGTGACCGCCTGGCTCCTGAAAAGCTACGATAGGCAGGATGGTGACCAGACCCATGGTGGCACCAGTGCCATGTTCGGCTGATTTCATAGTACCAAGTGGCTCCTGCAATCTGCCATCCAGACGCGGGGCAGCGGATTTTTGCTTGCTGGAGAAAAGTTCCGTGGGTTTTTTTTGGGGGTATATGGCTGGACGTTGCCGGCTGACTCCTTAAAAACATCGATACGCAGGATGGTTCCCTGACCCAAGGTGGCATCACTGCCAAGTCGGGCTGTTTTCGTAGTACCAAGTGGCTCCTGCAATTTGCCATCCAGAAGAGGGGCAGTTGAGTTTTGTTTACCAGAGAAAAGGGCCGTGGTTTGTGTTTTGGGGCATATGGCTGAGAGTGGCCGGCTGGCGCCTGAAAATCCACGATAGGCAGGATGGTTCCCAGAGCCAAGGTGGCACCAGTGCCATGTTGGCCTGGTTTGATAGTACCATGTGGCTCCTGCAATCTGCCATCCAGAAGCGGGGCAGCTTACTTTTGTTTGCCAGGGAAACGGGCCGAGGTATTTGTCTGGGGGCCTATGGCTGGGAGTGACCGGCTGGCTCCTGAAAAGCTACGATAGGCAGGATGGTGACCAGACCCATGGTGGCACCAGTGCCAAGTTGGGCTGGTTTGATAGTACCAAGTGGCTCCTGCAATCTGCCATCAAAATGTTGGCAGGCGAGTATTGTTTTCCAGGGTAACGCGCCGTTGTTTTTGTTTAGAGGCCTGTGGCTGGGAGTGTCCGCCTGTCCTCTTAGAATCTACGTTACGCAGCATGGTTCCCAGAGCCAAGGTGGCACCAGTGCCAAGTTGGGCTGGTTTGATAGTAGCAAGTGGTTCCTGCAATCTGCCATCCAGAAGAGGGGCAGCTTACTTTTGTTTGCCAGGGAAACGGGCCGAGGTATTTCTCTGGGGGCCTATGGCTGGGAGTGACCGGCCGGCTCCTGAAAAGCTAAGATAGGCAGGATGTTTACCAGACCCATGATGGCACCAGTGCCAAGTTGGGCTAATTTGATACTACCAAGTGGCCCCTTCAATCTGCCATCCAGAAGCGGGGGTGCTTACTTTTGTTTTCCAGGGAAACGGGCCGACGTTTGTGTCTGGGGGTTTATGGCTGGGAGTGACCGGCTGGCTCCTGAAAAGCTACGATAGGCAGGATGGTGACCAGACCCATGGTGGCACCAGTGCCAAGTTGGGCTGGTTTGATAGTACCAAGTGGCTCCTGCAATCTGCCATCAAAATGTTGGCAGGCGAGTTTTGTTTTCCAGGGAAAAGCGCCGTTGTTTGTGTTTGGGCGCCTGTGGCACGGAGTGGCCGGGTGGCTGCTTAGAATCCACGATACGCAGGATGGTTCCCAGACCCAAGGTGGCACCAGTGCCAAGTCGGGTTGTTTTGACACTACCAAGTGGCTCCTGCAATCTGCCATCCAGAATCGGGGCAGCTTAATTTTGTTTGCCAGGGAAACGGTCCGAGGTTTGTGATGGGGGCCTATGGCTGGGAGTGACCGGCTGGCTCCTGAAATGGTACAATTGGCAGGATGGTTCCCAGACCCATAGTGGCACCAGTGCCAATTTGGGATGATTTGATAGTACCAAGTGGCTCCTGCAATCTGCCATCAAAAAGCTGGCAGGCGAGTTTTGTTTTCCAGGGAAAAGCGCCGTTGTTTTTATTTGGGGGCCTGTGGCTGGGAGTGGCCGCCTGGCGCCTTAGAATCTACGTTACGCAGCATGGTTCCCAGACCCAAAGTGGCACCAGTGTCAAGTTGGGCTGGTTTGATAGTACCAAGTGGCTCCTGCAATCTGCCATCCAGAAGCGGGGTAGCTTACTTTTGTTTGCCAGGGAAACGGGCAGAGCTTTCTGTCTGGGGGCCTATGGTTGGGAGTAACCGGCTGGCTCCTGAAAAGCTAAGATAGGCAGGATGGTTCCCAGATCCAAGATGGCACCAGTGCCAAGTCGGGGTGGTTTGATGGTGCAACGTGGCTCCTGCAATCTGCCATCCTGACGCGGGGCAGCGGATTTTTGTTTCCAAGAGAAATGGTCCGTGGTTTGTTTTTGGGGCTATATGGCTGGGCGTGGCCTGCTGGCTCCTTAAAAAGCTACGATAGGCAGGATGGTTCCCTGACCCAAGGTGGCACCAGTGCCAAGTCGGGCGGTTTTCGTAGTAAAAAAGTGCGTCCTAAAATTTGCCATCCAGAAGAGGGGCAATTGAGTTTTGTTTACCAGAGAAAAGGGCCGTGGTTTGTTTTTGGGGGCATATGGCTGATAGTGGCCGTCTGGCGCCTGAAAATCCAGGATAGGCAGGATGGTTCCCAGACCAGAGGTGGCACCATTGCCAAGTCGGGCTGGTTTGATAGTACTAAATAGCACCTGCAATCTGCCATGCAGAAGCGGGGCAGCTTACTTTTGTTTGCCAGGGAAACGGGCCGAGGTTTGTGTCTGGGGGCCTATGGCTGGGAGTGACCGGCTGGCTCCTGAAAAGCTACGATAGGCAGGATGGTGACCAGACCCATGGTGGCACCAGTGCCAAGTTGGGCTGGTTTGATAGTACCAAGTGGCTCCTGCAATCTGCCATCAAAATGTTGTCAGGCCAGTTTTGTTTTCCAGGGAAAAGCGCCGTTGTTTGTGTTTGGGGGACTGTTGGTGGGAGTGGCCGGCTGGCTCCTTAGAACACACGATACGCAGGATGGTTCCCAGACCCAAGGTGGCACCAGTGCCACGTCGGGCTGGTTTGATGGTGAAAAGTGGCTCCTGCAATCTGCCATCCTGAAGCGGGGTAGCTTACTTTTGTGTGCCAGGGAAACGGGCCGAGGTTTATGACTGGGGGCCTAGGGCTAGGAGTGACCGGCTGGCTCCTGAAAAGCAACAATAGGCAGGATGGTTCCCAGACCCAAGGTGGCACCAGTGCCAAGTTGGGCTGGTTTGATGGTACCAACTGGCTCCTGCAATCTGCCATCTAAAAGTTGTCAGGCGAGTTTTGTTTTCCAGGGAAAAGCGCCGTTGATTTTGTTTGGAGGCCTGTCCTGGCAGTGGCTGCCTGTCTTCTTTGAATCCGGGTTACACAGCATGGTTCCCAGAGCCAAGGTGGCACCAGTGCCAAGTTGGGCTGGTTTGATGGTGCAAAGTGGCTCCTGCAATCTGCCATCCAGAAGTGCGGTAGCTTACTTTTGTGTGCCAGGGAAACAGGCCGAGGTTTGTGTCTGGGGGCCTATGGCTGGGAGTGACCGGCTGGCTCCTGAAAAGCTACGATAGGCAGGATGGTGACCAGACCCATGGTGGCACCAGTGCCAAGTTGGGCTGGTTTGATAGTACCAAGTGGCTCCTGCAATCTGCCATCAAAAAGTTGGCAGGTCAGTTTTGTTTTCCAGGGAAAAGCGCCGTTGTGTGTGTTTTGGGGCCTGTGGCTGGGAGTGGCCAGCTGGCTCCTTAGAATCCACGATACGCAGGATGGTTCCCAGACCCAAGGTGGCACCAGTGCCAAGTCGGGCTGGTTTGTTAGTACCAAGTGGTTCCTGCAATCTGCCATCCAGAAGCGGGGCAGCTGAATTTTGTTTGCCAGAGAAAAAGGCTGTTGTTTGTGTTTCGGGGCCTGTGGCTGGGAGTGGACGGCTGGCTCCTGAAAATCCATGATACGCAGCATGGTTCCCAGACCCAAGGTGGCACCAGTGCCAAGTAGGGCTGGTTTCATAGTACCCAGTGGCTCCTGCAATCTGCCATCCAGAAGAGGGGCAGTTGAGTTTTGTTTTCCAGAGAAAAGGGCCGTGGTTTGTGTTTGGGGCCTATGGCTGAGAGTGACCGGCTGGCTCCTGAAAAGCTACGATAGGCAGGATGGTGACCAGACCCATGGTGGCACCAGTGCCAAGTCGGGCTGGCTGATAATACTAAATAGCTCCTGCAATCTGCCATCCAGACGCGGGGCAGCGGATTTTTGCTTGCTGGAGAAAAGTTCCGTGGGTTTTTTTTGGGGGTATATGGCTGGACGTTGCCGGCTGACTCCTTAAAAACATCGATACGCAGGATGGTTCCCTGACCCAAGGTGGCATCACTGCCAAGTCGGGCTGTTTTCGTAGTACCAAGTGCGTCCTGCAATTTGCCATCCAGAAGAGGGGCAGTTGAGTTTTGTTTACCAGAGAAAAGGGCCGTGGTTTGTGTTTGGGGGCATATGGCTGAGAGTGGCCGGCTGGCGCCTGAAAATCCACGATAGGCAGGATGGTTCCCAGAGCCAAGGTGGCACCAGTGCCATGTTGGCCTGGTTTGATAGTACCATGTGGCTCCTGCAATCTGCCATCCAGAAGCGGGGCAGCTTACATTTGTTTGCCAGGGAAACGGGCCGAGGTATTTGTCTGGGGGCCTATGGCTGGGAGTGACTGCCTGGCTCCTGAAAAGCTACGATAGGCAGGATGGTTCCCAGATCCAAGATGGCACCAGTGCCAAGTCGGGGTGGTTTGATGGTGCAAAGTGGCTCCTGCAATCTGCCATCCTGACGCGGGGCAGCGGATTTTTGTTTCCAAGAGAAATGGTCCGTGGTTTGTTTTTGGGGCTATATGGCTGGGCGTGGCCTGCTGGCTCCTTAAAAAGCTACGATAGGCAGGATGGTTCCCTGACCCAAGGTGGCACTAGTGCCAAGTCGGGCGGTATTCGTAGTACAAAGTGCGTCCTAAAATTTGCCATCCAGAAGAGGGGCAATTGAGTTTTGTTTACCAGAGAAAAGGGCCGTGGTTTGTTTTTGGGGGCATATGGCTGATAGTGGCCGTCTGGCCCCTGAAAATCCACGATAGGCAGGATGGTTCCCAGACCAGAGGTGGCACCAGTGCCAAGTCGGGCTGGTTTGATAGTACTAAATAGCACCTGCAATCTGCCATGCAGAAGCGGGGCAGCTTACTTTTGTTTGCCAGGGAAACGGGCCGAGGTTTGTGTCTGGGGGCCTATGGCTGGGAGTGACCGCCTGGCTCCTGAAAAGCTACGATAGGCAGGATGGTTACCAGACCCATGGTGGCACCAGTGCCAAGTTGGGCTGGTTTGATAGTACCAAGTGGCTCCGGCAATCTGCCATCAAAAAGTTGGCAGGCCAGTTTTGTTTTCCAGGGAAAAGCGCCGTTGTTTGTGTTTGGGGGACTGTGGGTGGGAGTGGCCGGCTGGCTCCTTAGAACACACGATACGCAGGATGGTTCCCAGACCCAAGGTGGCACCAGTGCCACGTCGGGCTGGTTTGATGGTGAAAAGTGGCTCCTGCAATCTGCCATCCTGAAGCGGGGTAGCTTACATTTGTGTGCCAGGGAAACGGGCCGAGGTTTATGACTGGGGGCCTAGGGCTAGAAGTGACCGGCTGGCTCCTGAATAGCAACAATAGGCAGGATGGTTCCCAGACCCAAGGTGGCACCAGTGCCAAGTTGGGCTGGTTTGATGGTACCAACTGGCTCCTGCAATCTGCCATCTAAAAGTTGTCAGGCGAGTTTTGTTTTCCAGGGAAAAGCGCCGTTGATTTTGTTTGGAGGCCTGTGGCTGGCAGTGGCTGCCTGTCGTCTTAGAATCCGGGTTACGCAGCATGGTTCCCAGAGCCAAGGTGGCACCAGTGTCAAGTTGGGCTGGTTTGATAGTACCAAGTGGCTCCTGCAATCTGCCATCCAGAAGCGGGGCAGCTTACTTTTGTTTGCCAGGGAAACGGGCCGAGGTATTTGTCTGGGGACCTATGGCTGGGAGTGACCGGCTGGCTCCTGAAAAGCTACGATAGGCAGGATGGTTCCCTGACCCAAGGTGGCACCAGTGCCAAGTCGGGCGGTTTTCGTAGTACAAAGTGCGTCCTAAAATTTGCCATCCAGAAGAGGGGCAGTTGAGTTTTGTTTACCAGAGAAAAGGGCCGTGGTTTGTTTTTGGGGGCATATGGCTGATAGTGGCCGTCTGGCCCCTGAAAATCCACGATAGGCAGGATGGTTCCCAGACCAGAGGTGGCACCAGTGCCAAGTCGGGCTGGTTTGATAGTACTAAATAGCACCTGCAATCTGCCATGCAGAAGCGGGGCAGCTTACTTTTGTTTGCCAGGGAAACGGGCCGAGGTTTGTGTCTGGGGGCCTATGGCTGGGAGTGACCGCCTGGCTCCTGAAAAGCTACGATAGGCAGGATGGTGACCAGACCCATGGTGGCACCAGTGCCAAGTTGGGCTGGTTTGATAGTACCAAGTGGCTCCTGCAATCTGCCATCAAAAAGTTGGCAGGCCAGTTTTGTTTTCCAGGGAAAAGCGCCGTTGTTTGTGTTTGGGGGACTGTGGCTGGGAGTGGCCGGCTGGCTCCTTAGAACACACGATACGCAGGATGGTTCCCAGACCCAAGGTGGCACCAGTGCCACGTCGGGCTGGTTTGATGGTGAAAAGTGGCTCCTGCAATCTGCCATCCTGAAGCGGGGTAGCTTACATTTGTGTGCCAGGGAAACGGGCCGAGGTTTATGACTGGGGGCCTAGGGCTAGAAGTGACCGGCTGGCTCCTGAAAAGCAACATTAGGCAGGATGATTCCCAGACCCAAGGTGGCACCAGTGCCAAGTTGGGCTGGTTTGATGGTACCAACTGGCTCCTGCAATCTGCCATCTAAAAGTTGTCAGGCGAGTTTTGTTTTCCAGGGAAAAGCGCCGTTGATTTTGTTTGGAGGCCTGTGGCTGGCAGTGGCTGCCTGTCGTCTTAGAATCCGGGTTACGCAGCATGGTTCCCAGAGCCAAGGTGGCACCAGTGTCAAGTTGGGCTGGTTTGATAGTACTAAGTGGCTCCTGCAATCTGCCATCCAGAAGCGGGGCAGCTTACTTTTGTTTGCCAGGGAAACGGGCCGAGGTATTTGTCTGGGGACCTATGGCTGGGAGTGACCGGCTGGCTCCTGAAAAGCTACGATAGGCAGGATGGTTCCCTGACCCAAGGTGGCACCAGTGCCAAGTCGGGCGGTTTTTGTAGTACAAAGTGCGTCCTAAAATTTGCCATCCAGAAGAGGGGCAGGTGAGTTTTGTTTACCAGAGAAAAGGGCCGGGGTTTGTTTTTGGGGGCATATGGCTGATAGTGGCCGTCTGGCGCCTGAAAATCCACGATAGGCAGGATGGTTCCCAGACCAGAGGTGGCACCAGTGCCAAGTCGGGCTGGTTTGATAGTACTAAATAGCACCTGCAATCTGCCATGCAGAAGCGGGGCAGCTTACTTTTGTTTGCCAGGGAAACGGGCCGAGGTTTGTGTCTGGGGGCCTATGGCTGGGAGTGACCGCCTGGCTCCTGAAAAGCTACGATAGGCAGGATGGTGACCAGACCCATGGTGGCACCAGTGCCAAGTTGGGCTGGTTTGATAGTACCAAGTGGCTCCTGCAATCTGCCATCAAAAAGTTGGCAGGCCAGTTTTGTTTTCCAGGGAAAAGCGCCGTTGTTTGTGTTTGGGGGACTGTGGCTGGGAGTGGCCGGCTGGCTCCTTAGAACACACGATACGCAGGATGGTTCCCAGACCCAAGGTGGCACCAGTGCCACGTCGGGCTGGTTTGATGGTGAAAAGTGGCTCCTGCAATCTGCCATCCTGAAGCGGGGTAGCTTACATTTGTGTGCCAGGGAAACGGGCCGAGGTTTATGACTGGGGGCCTAGGGCTAGAAGTGACCGGCTGGCTCCTGAAAAGCAACAATAGGCAGGATGATTCCCAGACCCAAGGTGGCACCAGTGCCAAGTTGGGCTGGTTTGATGGTACCAACTGGCTCCTGCAATCTGCCATCTAAAAGTTGTCAGGCGAGTTTTGTTTTCCAGTGAAAAGCGCCGTTGATTTTGTTTGGAGGCCTGTGGCTGGCAGTGGCTGCCTGTCGTCTTAGAATCCGGGTTACGCAGCATGGTTCTCAGAGCCAAGGTGGCACCAGTGTCAAGTTGGGCTGGTTTGATTGTACGAAGTGGCTCCTGCAATCTGCCATCCAGAAGCGGGGCAGCTTACTTTTGTTTGCCAGGGAAACGGGTCGAGGTTTTTCTCAGGGGACCTATGGCTGGGAGTGACCGGCTGGCTCCTGAAAAGCTACGATAGGCAGGATGGTGACCAGACCCATGGTGGCACCAGTGCCAAGTTGGGCTGGTTTGATAGTACCAAGTTGCTCCTGCAATCTGCCATCAAAAAGTTGGCAGGTCAGTTTTGTTTTCCAGGGAAAAGCGCCGTTGTTTGTGTTTGGGGGACTGTGGCTGGGAGTGGCCGGCTGGCTCCTTAGAACACAGGATACGCAGGATGGTTCCCAGACCCAAGGTGGCACCAGTGCCAAGTCGGGCTGGTTTGATAGCACCAAGTGGCTCCTGCAATCTGCCATCCAGAAGCGGGGCAGCTTACTTTTGTTTTCCAGGGAAACGGACCGAGGTTTTTTTCTGGGGGCCTATGGCTGGGAGTGACCGCCTGGCTCCTGAAAAGCTACGTTAGGCAGGATGGTGACCAGACCCATGGTGGCACCAGTGCCAAGTTGGGCTGGTTTGATAGTACCAAGTGGCTCCTGCAATCTGCCATCAAAAAGTTGGCAGGCGAGTTTTGTTTTCCAGGGAAAAGCGCCGTTGTGTGTATTTTGGGGCCTGTGGCTGGGAGTGGCCAGCTGGCTCCTTAGAATCCACGATACGCAGGATGGTTCCCAGACCCAAGGTGGCACCAGTGCCAAGTCGGGCTGGTTTGTTAGTACCAAGTGGTTCCTGCAATCTGCCATCCAGAAGCGGGGCAGCTGAATTTTGTTTGCCAGAGAAAAAGGCTGTTGTTTGTGTTTCGGGGCCTGTGGCTGGCAGTGGACGGCTGGCTCCTGAAAATCCATGATACGCAGCATGGTTCCCAGACCCAAGGTGGCACCAGTGCCAAGTAGGACTAGTTTCATAGTACCCAGTGGCTCCTGCAATCTGCCATCCAGAAGAGGGGCAGTTGAGTTTTGTTTTCCAGAGAAAAGGGCCGTGGTTTGTGTTTGGGGCCTATGGCTGAGAGTGACCGGCTGGCCCCTGAAAATCCACGATAGGAAGGATGGTTCCCAGATCCAAGGTGGCAGCAGTGCCATGTTGTGCTGGTGTGATAGTCCCAAGTGGCTCCTGCAATCTGCCATCCAGAAGTGGGGCAGCTGAATTTTGTTTGCCAGAGAAAAAGGCTGTGGTTTTTGTTTGGGGGCCTATGGCTGGGAGTGGCCGGCTGGCTCCTGAAAATCCATGATACGCAGCATGGTTCCCAGACCCAAGGTGGCACCAGTGCCAAGTGGGGCTGGTTTCACAGTGTCAAGTGCCTCCTGCAATCTCCCATCCAGAAGCGGGGCAGCTGAGTTTTGTTTGCCTGTGAAACGGGCCGTTGTTTTTGATTGGGGTCTGTGGCCGAGAATGTTCAGCTGGCTCCTGACAATCCACAATATGCAGGATGGTTCCCAGACCCAAGGTGGCACCAGTGCCAAGTCTTGCTGGTTTGATAGTACCAAGTGGCTCCTGCAATCTGCCATCCAGAAGCGGTGCAGCTGAGTTTTGTTTGCCAGAGGAAAGGGCCGTGGGTTGTGTTTGGGGGCATATGGCTGGGAGTGGCCGGCTGTCTCATTAAAAAGATCGATACGCAGGATGGTTCCCAGACCCAAGGTGGCACCAGTGCCAAGTTGGGCTGGTTTGATGGTACCAACTGGCTCCTGCAATCTGCCATCTAAAAGTTGTCAGGCGAGTTTTGTTTTCCAGGGAAAAGCGCCGTTGATTTTGTTTGGAGGCCTGTGGCTGGCAGTGGCTGCCTGTCGTCTTAGAATCCGGGTTACGCAGCATGGTTCCCAGAGCCAAGGTGGCACCAGTGTCAAGTTGGGCTGGTTTGATAGTACCAAGTGGCTCCTGCAATCTGCCATCCAGAAGCGGGGCAGCTTACTTTTGTTTGCCAGGGAAACGGGCCGAGGTATTTGTCTGGGGACCTATGGCTGGGAGTGACCGGCTGGCTCCTGAAAAGCTACGATAGGCAGGATGGTTCCCTGACCCAAGGTGGCACCAGTGCCAAGTCGGGCGGTTTTCGTAGTACAAAGTGCGTCCTAAAATTTGCCATCCAGAAGAGGGGCAGTTGAGTTTTGTTTACCAGAGAAAAGGGCCGTGGTTTGTTTTTGGGGGCATATGGCTGATAGTGGCCGTCTGGCCCCTGAAAATCCACGATAGGCAGGATGGTTCCCAGACCAGAGGTGGCACCAGTGCCAAGTCGGGCTGGTTTGATAGTACTAAATAGCACCTGCAATCTGCCATGCAGAAGCGGGGCAGCTTACTTTTGTTTGCCAGGGAAACGGGCCGAGGTTTGTGTCTGGGGGCCTATGGCTGGGAGTGACCGCCTGGCTCCTGAAAAGCTACGATAGGCAGGATGGTGACCAGACCCATGGTGGCACCAGTGCCAAGTTGGGCTGGTTTGATAGTACCAAGTGGCTCCTGCAATCTGCCATCAAAAAGTTGGCAGGCCAGTTTTGTTTTCCAGGGAAAAGCGCCGTTGTTTGTGTTTGGGGGACTGTGGCTGGGAGTGGCCGGCTGGCTCCTTAGAACACACGATACGCAGGATGGTTCCCAGACCCAAGGTGGCACCAGTGCCACGTCGGGCTGGTTTGATGGTGAAAAGTGGCTCCTGCAATCTGCCATCCTGAAGCGGGGTAGCTTACATTTGTGTGCCAGGCAAACGGGCCGAGGTTTATGACTGGGGGCCTAGGGCTAGAAGTGACCGGCTGGCTCCTGAAAAGCAACAATAGGCAGGATGATTCCCAGACCCAAGGTGGCACCAGTGCCAAGTTGGGCTGGTTTGATGGTACCAACTGGCTCCTGCAATCTGCCATCTAAAAGTTGTCAGGCGAGTTTTGTTTTCCAGGGAAAAGCGCCGTTGATTTTGTTTGGAGGCCTGTGGCTGGCAGTGGCTGCCTGTCGTCTTAGAATCCGGGTTACGCAGCATGGTTCCCAGAGCCAAGGTGGCACCAGTGTCAAGTTGGGCTGGTTTGATAGTACTAAGTGGCTCCTGCAATCTGCCATCCAGAAGCGGGGCAGCTTACTTTTGTTTGCCAGGGAAACGGGCCGAGGTATTTGTCTGGGGACCTATGGCTGGGAGTGACCGGCTGGCTCCTGAAAAGCTACGATAGGCAGGATGGTTCCCTGACCCAAGGTGGCACCAGTGCCAAGTCGGGCGGTTTTTGTAGTACAAAGTGCGTCCTAAAATTTGCCATCCAGAAGAGGGGCAGGTGAGTTTTGTTTACCAGAGAAAAGGGCCGGGGTTTGTTTTTGGGGGCATATGGCTGATAGTGGCCGTCTGGCGCCTGAAAATCCACGATAGGCAGGATGGTTCCCAGACCAGATGTGGCACCAGTGCCAAGTCGGGCTGGTTTGATAGTACTAAATAGCACCTGCAATCTGCCATGCAGAAGCGGGGCAGCTTACTTTTGTTTGCCAGGGAAACGGGCCGAGGTTTGTGTCTGGGGGCCTATGGCTGGGAGTGACCGCCTGGCTCCTGAAAAGCTACGATAGGCAGGATGGTGACCAGACCCATGGTGGCACCAGTGCCAAGTTGGGCTGGTTTGATAGTACCAAGTGGCTCCTGCAATCTGCCATCAAAAAGTTGGCAGGCCAGTTTTGTTTTCCAGGGAAAAGCGCCGTTGTTTGTGTTTGGGGGACTGTGGCTGGGAGTGGCCGGCTGGCTCCTTAGAACACACGATACGCAGGATGGTTCCCAGACCCAAGGTGGCACCAGTGCCACGTCGGGCTGGTTTGATGGTGAAAAGTGGCTCCTGCAATCTGCCATCCTGAAGCGGGGTAGCTTACATTTGTGTGCCAGGGAAACGGGCCGAGGTTTATGACTGGGGGCCTAGGGCTAGAAGTGACCGGCTGGCTCCTGAAAAGCAACAATAGGCAGGATGATTCCCAGACCCAAGGTGGCACCAGTGCCAAGTTGGGCTGGTTTGATGGTACCAACTGGCTCCTGCAATCTGCCATCTAAAAGTTGTCAGGCGAGTTTTGTTTTCCAGGGAAAAGCGCCGTTGATTTTGTTTGGAGGCCTGTGGCTGGCAGTGGCTGCCTGTCGTCTTAGAATCCGGGTTACGCAGCATGGTTCTCAGAGCCAAGGTGGCACCAGTGTCAAGTTGGGCTGGTTTGATTGTACGAAGTGGCTCCTGCAATCTGCCATCCAGAAGCGGGGCAGCTTACTTTTGTTTGCCAGGGAAACGGGCCGAGGTTTTTCTCAGGGGACCTATGGCTGGGAGTGACCGGCTGGCTCCTGAAAAGCTACGATAGGCAGGATGGTGACCAGACCCATGGTGGCACCAGTGCCAAGTTGGGCTGGTTTGATAGTACCAAGTTGCTCCTGCAATCTGCCATCAAAAAGTTGGCAGGTCAGTTTTGTTTTCCAGGGAAAAGCGCCGTTGTTTGTGTTTGGGGGACTGTGGCTGGGAGTGGCCGGCTGGCTCCTTAGAACACAGGATACGCAGGATGGTTCCCAGACCCAAGGTGGCACCAGTGCCAAGTCGGGCTGGTTTGATAGCACCAAGTGGCTCCTGCAATCTGCCATCCAGAAGCGGGGCAGCTTACTTTTGTTTTCCAGGGAAACGGACCGAGGTTTTTTTCTGGGGGCCTATGGCTGGGAGTGACCGCCTGGCTCCTGAAAAGCTACGTTAGGCAGGATGGTGACCAGACCCATGGTGGCACCAGTGCCAAGTTGGGCTGGTTTGATAGTACCAAGTGGCTCCTGCAATCTGCCATCAAAAAGTTGGCAGGCGAGTTTTGTTTTCCAGGGAAAAGCGCCGTTGTGTGTATTTTGGGGCCTGTGGCTGGGAGTGGCCAGCTGGCTCCTTAGAATCCACGATACGCAGGATGGTTCCCAGACCCAAGGTGGCACCAGTGCCAAGTCGGGCTGGTTTGTTAGTACCAAGTGGTTCCTGCAATCTGCCATCCAGAAGCGGGGCAGCTGAATTTTGTTTGCCAGAGAAAAAGGCTGTTGTTTGTGTTTCGGGGCCTGTGGCTGGCAGTGGACGGCTGGCTCCTGAAAATCCATGATACGCAGCATGGTTCCCAGACCCAAGGTGGCACCAGTGCCAAGTAGGACTAGTTTCATAGTACCCAGTGGCTCCTGCAATCTGCCATCCAGAAGAGGGGCAGTTGAGTTTTGTTTTCCAGAGAAAAGGGCCGTGGTTTGTGTTTGGGGCCTATGGCTGAGAGTGACCGGCTGGCCCCTGAAAATCCACGATAGGAAGGATGGTTCCCAGATCCAAGGTGGCAGCAGTGCCATGTTGTGCTGGTGTGATAGTCCCAAGTGGCTCCTGCAATCTGCCATCCAGAAGTGGGGCAGCTGAATTTTGTTTGCCAGAGAAAAAGGCTGTGGTTTTTGTTTGGGGGCCTATGGCTGGGAGTGGCCGGCTGGCTCCTGAAAATCCATGATACGCAGCATGGTTCCCAGACCCAAGGTGGCACCAGTGCCAAGTGGGGCTGGTTTCACAGTGTCAAGTGCCTCCTGCAATCTCCCATCCAGAAGCGGGGCAGCTGAGTTTTGTTTGCCTGTGAAACGGGCCGTTGTTTTTGATTGGGGTCTGTGGCCGAGAATGTTCAGCTGGCTCCTGACAATCCACAATATGCAGGATGGTTCCCAGACCCAAGGTGGCACCAGTGCCAAGTCTTGCTGGTTTGATAGTACCAAGTGGCTCCTGCAATCTGCCATCCAGAAGCGGTGCAGCTGAGTTTTGTTTGCCAGAGGAAAGGGCCGTGGGTTGTGTTTGGGGGCATATGGCTGGGAGTGGCCGGCTGTCTCATTAAAAAGATCGATACGCAGGATGGTTCCCAGACCCAAGGTGGCACCAGTGCCAAGTCGGGTTGTTTTTATGGTACCAAGTGCGTCCTGATATTTGCCATCCAGAAGAGGGGCAGTTGAGTTTTGTTTGCCAGAGAAAAGCGCCGTTGTTTGTGTTTGGGGGCTTGTGGCTGGGAGTGGCCGACTGGCGCCTTAGAATCTGCGATACGCAGCATGGTTCCCAGACCCAAGGTGGAACCAGTTCCAAGTTGGGCTGGTTTGATAGTACCAAGTGGCTCCTGCAATCTGCCATCCAGAAGCGGGGCAGCTTACTTTTGTTTGCCAGGGAAACGGGCCGAGGTTTGTGTTTGGGGGCCTATGGCTGGGAGTGACCGGCTGGCTCCTGGAAAGCTACAATAGGCAGGATGGTGACCAGACCCATGGTGGCACCAGTGCCAAGTTGGGCTGGTTTGATAGTACCAAGTTGCTCCTGCAATCTGCCATCAAAAACTTGGCAGGCGAGTTTTGTTTTCCAGGGAAAAGCGCCGTTGTTTGTGTTTGGGGGCCTGTGGCTGGGAGTGGCCGGCTGGCTCCTTAGAATCCACGATACGCAGGATGGTTCCCAGACCCAAGGTGGCACCAGTGCCAAGTCGGGCTGGTTTGATACTACCAAGTGGTTCCTGCAATCTGCCATCCAGAAGCAGGGCAGCTTACTTTTGTTTGCCAGGGAAACGGGCCGTGGGTTTTGTTTGGGGGCATATAGCTGAGAGTGGCCCGCTGGCCCCTGAAAATCCACGCTAGGCAGCATGGTTCCCAGATGCAAGGTGGCACCAGTGCCAAGTCGGGCTGGTTTGATGGTGCAAAGTGGCTCCTGCAATCTGCCATCCAGAAGCGGGGCAGCTGATTTTTGTTTGCCAGAGAAAAATTCCGTGGATTGTTTTTGGGGGCATATTGCTGGGAGTGGCCGGCTGGCTCCTTAAAATGCTCGATACGCATGATGGTTCCCAGGCCCAAGGTGTCACCACTACCAAGTCGGCCTGCGGTTTTAGTATCAAGTTCACCCTGCAATTTGCCATCCAGAAGAGGGGCAGTTGAGTTTTGTTTGCCAGAGAAACGGGCCGAGGTTTCTGTTTGGGGACATATGGCTGAGAGTGGCCGGGTGGCCCCTGAAAATCCACGATACACAACATGGTTCCCAGATCCAAGGTGGCACCAGTGCCAAGTTGGGCTGGTTTGATAGTCCCAAGTGTCTCCTGCAATCTGCCATCCAGAAGCGGGGCAGCTTACTTTTGTTTGCCAGAGAAATAGGCCTAGGTTTTTGTTTGGGGGCCTGTGGCTAGGAGTGGCCTGCTGGCTCCTAAGAATCCACGATACGCAGGATGTTTACCAGACCCATGGTGGCACCAGTGCCAATTTGGGCTGGTTTGATAGTACCAAGTGGCTCCTGCAAACTCCATCAAAAAGTTGGCAGGCGTGTTTTGTTTTCCAGGGAACAGCGCCGTTGATTTTGTTTGGGGGCCTGTGGCTGGGAGTGGCCGGCTGGCTCCTTAGAATCCACGATACGCAGGATGGTTCCCAGACCCAAGGTGACACCAGTGCCAAGACGGGCTGGTTTGATTACACCAAGTGGCTCCTGCAATCTGCCATCCATAAGTGAGGCAGCTAAGTTTTGTTTGCCAGAAAAAAGGGCCGTGGTTTTTGTTGGGGGCCTGTGGCTGGGAGTAGCCGGCTGGCTCCTTAAAATCCACGATAGGCAGGATGGTTCCCAGACCCAAGGTGGTACCAGTGCCAAGTCGGGCTGGTTTGATAGCACCAAGTGGCTCCTGCAATCTGCCATCCAGAAGCGGGGCAGCTTACTTTTGTTTGCCAGGGAAACGGGCCGAGGTATTTGTCTGGGGACCTATGGCTGGGAGTGACCGGCTGGCTCCTGAAAAGCTACGATAGGCAGGATGGTGACCAGACCCATGGTGGCACCAGTGCCAAGTTGGGCTGGTTTGATAGTACCAAGTTGCTCCTGCAATCTGCCATCAAAATGTTGGCAGGTCAGTTTTGTTTTCCAGGGAAATGCGCCGTTGTTTGTGTTTGGGGGACTGTGGCTGGGAGTGGCCGGCTGGCTCCTTAGAACACAGGATACGCAGGATGGTTCCCAGACCCAAGGTGGCACCAGTGCCAAGTCGGGCTGGTTTGATAGCACCAAGTGCGTCCTGCAATCTGCCATCCAGAAGCGGGGCAGCTTACTTTTGTTTTCCAGGGAAACGGACCGAGGTTTTTTTCTGGGGGCCTATGGCTGGGAGTGACCGGCTGGCTCCTGAAAAGCTACGATAGGCAGGATGGTGACCAGACCCATGGTGGCACCAGTGTCAAGTTGGGCTGGTTTGATAGTACCAAGTGGCTCCTGCAATCTGCCATCAAAAAGTTGGCAGGCGAGTTTTGTTTTCCAGGGAAAAGCGCCGTTGTGTGTATTTTGGGGCCTGTGGCTGGGAGTGGCCAGCTGGCTCCTTAGAATCCACGATACGCAGGATGGTTCCCAGACCCAAGGTGGCACCAGTGCCAAGTCGGGCTGGTTTGTTAGTACCAAGTGGTTCCTGCAATCTGCCATCCAGAAGCGGGGCAGCTGAATTTTGTTTGCCAGAGAAAAAGGCTGTTGTTTGTGTTTCGGGGCCTGTGGCTGGCAGTGGACGGCTGGCTCCTGAAAATCCATGATACGCAGCATGGTTCCCAGACCCAAGGTGGCACCAGTGCCAAGTAGGACTAGTTTCATAGTACCCAGTGGCTCCTGCAATCTGCCATCCAGAAGAGGGGCAGTTGAGTTTTGTTTTCCAGAGAAAAGGGCCGTGGTTTGTGTTTGGGGCCTATGGCTGAGAGTGACCGGCTGGCCCCTGAAAATCCACGATAGGAAGGATGGTTCCCAGATCCAAGGTGGCAGCAGTGCCATGTTGTGCTGGTGTGATAGTCCCAAGTGGCTCCTGCAATCTGCCATCCAGAAGTGGGGCAGCTGAATTTTGTTTGCCAGAGAAAAAGGCTGTGGTTTTTGTTTGGGGGCCTATGGCTGGGAGTGGCCGGCTGGCTCCTGAAAATCCATGATACGCAGCATGGTTCCCAGACCCAAGGTGGCACCAGTGCCAAGTGGGGCTGGTTTCACAGTGTCAAGTGCCTCCTGCAATCTCCCATCCAGAAGCGGGGCAGCTGAGTTTTGTTTGCCTGTGAAACGGGCCGTTGTTTTTGATTGGGGTCTGTGGCCGAGAATGTTCAGCTGGCTCCTGACAATCCACAATATGCAGGATGGTTCCCAGACCCAAGGTGGCACCAGTTCCAAGTTGGGCTGGTTTGATAGTACCAAGTGGCTCCTGCATTCTGCCATCCAGAAGCGGGGCAGCTTACTTTTGTTTGCCAGGGAAACGGGCCGAGGTTGGTGTTTGGGGCCTATGGCTGAGAGTGACCTGCCGGCCCCTGAAAATCCACGATAGGAAGGATGATTCCCAGATCCAAGGTGGCACCAGTGCCATGTTGTGCTGGTGTGATAGTCCCAAGTGGCTCCTGCAATCTGCCATCCAGAAGCGGGGCAGCTGAATTTTGTTTGCCAGAGAAAAAGGCTGTGGTTTTTGTTTGGGGGCCTATGGCTGGGAGTGGCCGGCTGGCTCCTGAAAATCCATGATACTCAGCATGGTTCCCAGACCCAAGGTGGCACCAGTGCCAAGTGGGGCTGGTTTCACAGTGTCAAGTGCCTCCTGCAATCTCCCATCCAGAAGCGGGGCAGCTGAGTTTTGTTTGCCCGTGAAACGGGCCGTTGTTTTTGATTGGGGTCTGTGGCCGAGAGTGTCCAGCTGGCTCCTGACAATCCACAATACGCAGGATGGTTCCCAGACCCAAGGTGGCACCAGTGCCAAGTCGTGCTGGTTTGATAGTACCAAGTGCGTCCTGCAATTTGCCATCCAGAAGAGGGGCAGTTGAGTTTTGTTTGCCAGAGAAAAGCGCCGTTGTTTGTGTTTGGGGTCTTGTGGCTGGGAGTGGCCGACTGGCGCCTTAGAATCTGCGATACGCAGCATGGTTCCCAGACCCAAGGTGGCACCAGTGCCAAGTCGGGCTGGTTTCATAGCACCAAGTGGCTCCTCCAATCTGCCATCCAGAAGCGGGGCAGCTTACTTTTGTTTGCCAGGGAAACGGGCCGAGGTTTGTGTCTCAGGGCCTATGGCTGGGAGTGACCGGCTGGCTCCGGGAAAGCTACAATAGGCAGGATGGTTACCAGACCCATGGTGGCACCAGTGCCAAGTTGGGCTGGTTTGATAGTACCAAGTGGCTCCTGCAATCTGCCATCAAAAAGTTGGCAGGCGAGTTTTGTTTTCCAGGGAAAAGCGCCGTTGTTTGTATTTGGGGGCCTGTGGCTGGGAGTGGCCGGCTGGCTCCTTAGAATCCACGATACGCAGGATGGTTCCCAGACCCAAGGTGGCACCAGTGCCAAGTCGGGCTGGTTTGATACTACCAAGTGCGTCCTGCAATCTGCCATGCAGAAGCGGGGCAGCTTACTTTTGTTTGCCAGGGAAACGGGCCGTGGGTTTTGTTTGGGGGCATATAGCTGAGAGTGGCCGGCTGGCCCCTGAAAATCCACGCTAGGCAGCATGGTTCCAGGATGCAAGGTGGCACCAGTGCCAAGTCGGGCTGGTTTGATGGGTCAAAGTGGCTCCTGCAATCTGCCATCCAGAAGTGGGGCAGCTGATTTTTGTTTGCCAGAGAAAAATTCCGTGGATTGTTTTTGGGGGCATATTGCTGGGAGTGGCCGGCTGGCTCCTTAAAATGCTCGATACGCATGATGGTTCCCAGGCCCAAGGTTTCACCACTACCAAGTCGGCCTGCGGTTTTAGTATCAAGTTCATCTTGCAATTTGCCATCCAGAAGAGGGGCAGTTGAGTTTTGTTTGCCAGAGAAACGGGCCGAGGTTTCTGTTTGGGGGCATATGGCTGAGAGTGGCCGGCTGGCCCCTGAAAATCCACGATACACAACATGGTTCCCAGATCCAAGGTGGCACCAGTGCCAAGTTGGGCTGGTTTGATAGTCCCAAGTGTCTCCTGCAATCTGCCATCCAGAAGCGGGGCAGCTTACTTTTGTTTGCCAGAGAAATAGGCCTAGGTTTTTGTTTGGGGGCCTGTGGCTAGGAGTGGCCGGCTGGCTCCTAAGAATCCACGATACGCAGGATGTTTACCAGACCCATGGTGGCACCAGTGCCAAGTTGGGCTGGTTTGATAGTACCAAGTGGCTCCTGCAAACTCCATCAAAAAGTTGGCAGGCGTGTTTTGTTTTCCAGGGAACAGCGCCGTTGATTTTGTTTGGGGGCCTGTGGCTGGGAGTGGCCGGCTGGCTCCTTAGAATCCACGATACGCAGGATGGTTCCCAGACCCAAGGTGGCACCAGTGCCAAGTCGGGCTGGTTTGATTACACCAAGTGACTCCTGCAATCTGCCATCCAGAAGTGAGGCAGCTAAGTTTTGTTTGCGAGAAAAAAGGGCCGTGGTTTTTGTTGGGGGCCTGTGGCTGGGAGTAGCCGGCTGGCTCCTTAAAATCCACAATAGGCAGGATGGTTCCCAGACCAGAGGTGGCACCAGTGCCAAGTCGGGCTGGTTTGATAGTACCAAGTGGCTCCTGCAATCTGCCATCCAGAAGCGGGGCAGCTGAGTTTTGTTTGCCAGAGAAAAAGGCTGTGGTTTTTGTTTGGGGGCCTGTGGCTGGCAGTGGCCGGCTGGCTCCTGAAAATCCACGATACGCAGCATGGTTCCCAGACCCAAGGTGGCACCAGTACAAAGTGGGGCTCGTTTGACAGTGTCAAGTGCCTCCTGCAATCTCCCATCCAGAAGCGGGGCAGCTGAGTTTTTTTTGCCAGGGAAACGGACCTTTGTTTTTGATTGGGGTCTGTGGCCGAGAGTGGTCGGCTGTCTCCTGACAATCCACAATACGCAGGGTGGTTCCCAGACCAAAGGTGGCACCAGTGCCAAGTCGGGCTGGTTTGATAGTACCAAGTGTCTCCTGCACTCTGCCATCCAGAAGCGGGGCAGCTGAGTTTTGTTTGCCAGAGAAAAGGGCCGTGGGTTGTGTTTGGGGGCATATGGCTGGGAGTGGCCACCTGGCTCCTTAAAATGCACGATACGCCGCATGGTAACCAGACGCAAGGTGGCACCAGTGCCAAGTCGGGCTGTTTTTGTAGTACCCAGTGGCTCCTGCAATTTGCCATCCAGAAGCGGGGCAGCTAAATTTTGTTTGCTAGAGAAAAGGGCTGTGGTTTGTGTTTGGGGGCCTATGGCCGAGAGTGGTAGGCTGGCCCCTGAAAATCAACGATAGGCAGGATGGTTCCCAGATCCAAGGTGGCACCAGTGCCAAGTAAGGCTGGTTGTATGGTTCAAAGTGACTCCTGCAATCTGCCATCCAGAAGCGGGACAGCTGAGTTTTTTTTGCCAGAGAAAAGGTCCGTGGTTTCTTTTTGGGGCATACGGCTGGGAATTGCCGGCTGGCTCCTTAAAATGCTCGATACGCAGGATGGTTCCCAGAGCCAAGGTGGCACCACTGCCAAGTCGGGCTCTTTTTGTAGTACCAAGTGCGTCCTGCAATTTGCCATCCAGAAGAGGGGCAGTTGAGTTTTGTTTGCCAGAGAAAAGGGCCGAGGTTTGTGTTTGGGAGCATATGGCTGGGAATGACCGGCTGGCCCCTGAAAATCCACGATACGCCGGATGGTTCCCAGATCCAAGATGGTACCATTACCAAGTCGGGCTGCTTTGATAGTCCCAAGTGGCTCCTGCAAACTGCCACACCAGAAGCGGGGCAGCTGAGTTTTGTTTGCCAGGGAAATGGGCCGTTGTTTGTGTTTGGGGGCCTGTGGCTGGGAGTGTTCGGCTGGTTCCTGAATATGTACGATACGCAGGATTGTTCCCAGATCCAAGGTGGCAGCAGTGCCATGTTGTGCTGGTGTGATAGTCCCAAGTGGCTCCTGCAATCTGCCATCCAGAAGTGGGGCAGCTGATTTTTGTTTGCCAGAGAAAAGGTCCGTGGTTTGTGTTTGGGGGCATATGGCTGAGAGTGGCCGGCTGGCCCCTGAAAATCCACGATACACAGGATGGTTCCCAGATCCAAGGTGGCACCTGTGCCAAGTCGGGCTGATTTGATAGTACTAAGTAGCTCCTGCAATCTGCCATCCAGAAGCGGGGCAGCTTACTTTCGTTTGCCAGGGAAACGGGCCGAGGTTTCTGTTTGGGGGCCTATGGCTGGGAGTGACCGGCTGGCTCCTGAAAAGCTACAATAGGCAGGATGGTTCCCAGAGCCAAGGTGGCACCAGTGCCAAGTTGGGCTGGTTTGATAGTACCAAGTGGCTCCTGCAATCTGCCATCCAGAAGCAGGGCAGCTGAGTTTTGTTTGCCAGAGAAAAGGGCTTGGTTTGTGTTTGGGGGCATATGGCTGTGTGTGGCCAGCTGGCTCCTTAAAATGCACGATATGCAACATGGCTCCCAGACCCATAGTGGCACCAGTGCCAAGTCGGGCTGGTTTGATAGTACCAAGTGGCTCCTGCAATCTTCCATGATCACGTGGAGAAATACTTTCTGGTTTCAGCCATATGCTCTTTCTTCTCTCCCTCAACTTCTCTATCACCTCTCATCTGGTTCACATGCGCTGTCTTCAAGGTCCACAGGCTACTTTTCACAGAATCTTCTGGCCTGATGAAGTAAGAATGATGAATAGAACAGAGCTAGGATCTATTTTCCAGTTTGGATAAAATGCATTCTGCACACAAATCCAAGGAGAACGTGCTGCCCCAATGCCCAGAAAATCTTTCACTCCTGCTAGTGTTCTACGTCAACCGCAACTTAGTCTGAAAGAAAAGCTTTTTCTCTGAGAGCATCTGAGAGGTTTGCATGAAGCACTGATATCTGACATATGCAATTTTGAATAGGAGAGGAAAAAGAAAATGGCAAGGAGTTTTTAATTTTAGTGGTTTCAATTTTAATTTCCGTGCACTTTTTCAAAACTTGTCAGCTCAAATGCCCATCAACATCTTTTAGTCATCTGTAAGTCAGTATTCATATAAAATGTGCTTCAAATCCAAAGAATTTCAAATTTGCACTCCAAGCTTCTATGCCTAGATTTATGATTTCCTACACATATTAGATGAAAGGAAGGCCTTTTTTACTGTGGGAGTGCTGGAACACTGGAACAGGTTGCCCAGAGAAGTTGTGGGTGTCCCATCCCTGAAAGTATTCAAGGTCACCTTGGACGGGGCTTGGAGCAGCAACAAAGGAGAAGCTTGATGGTAGAGAAACAAAGTTGGACTATAGAAGAAACTCGGATTGAAGTATAGGATCAAGTTTTCTCTCAGCTCTTGGGGTAAATTCAAAGTTGTACAAAATGACATTTATCTGTGCTATTCACTACTGTAACAGAAAGTTTCATGAAAACTGTACAGAAGATAGTAAATTTTAAAAGAGATAAGAATTACAGCATAAAATCCATGGGATAGGTTACAACATGAGACACTCTCTAAGAGAAAATCTCTTTGTTTCAGCACTTCATCGGGGTAAGATTTCATGAAGTGCCAAAGAAGGCGGCAAAATATCATTCGGGACATTATTTACTGGAATTCAGCCTGGCCATTAGTAGGAACTGCCTTTGAACATATCATGTAGATATACCACACACGCTTTCCCTTCACTGAAAAATTACTGTTTACAACAAATAAGCAATTGACGATCAAAATTGATTGAAAGCATCTTAAACATGTCAAGTATTTCATTGTAGATGATCTGTGATCCAAATGCTTCTTCCACCTTCGAGAGGGACAGAAGAATTCTTCCATATCATGATGGTTTAAAATTGTATCAACCAATGTTTTCTGCTGAAAAGATATCATCTATTTTTTTCTATTTTTGGAAGAAAATATTCCTAGACATACAACAGGTGAGAACTAAGTAATTTTAAAGAAACAAATGAAATGAAAATATTCTGTAAATAGAATGAAATGAAAAGCTGTGTTTTAAATAGGAGCTAAATATTAAACAGAATTTTTGTACCAGGCATTTGAATTACTGCACCAGCTCTTTTGCCCATCAAGAGAGGCATTTAGCATTTCAGTCTTTTCCAAGGTGTTCATGATCTGCTATGCTGATCTCTGTGTGTGCCTAGGTGTGTGTGGAGGGGGGGGCATATGAAGGGGAGTGTGTATGTTTGCTTTACAATTGTAGTGGCAGATTCATGCCTCAGCTCCACATTTTGTTTTAAAAAGGTCACACCGAGTGGATATGAAGTTTACTATCAACAAGAGATCGATTCCCAAATCATCCATTTGACTCTCCCTTATAAATCATGTGCTTTGTTGCATATTTTATCAAATATACTTTCAAGCCAGATGGAGGAAGGAGGATGTGGGAATCCCTCCACCATCTTGCAACTTTTATGTAAGTAGGTTTTCAAGAAAATCATCATTTCTCTTTTAAATATGTCTGGAACAGGCATGATGGTAGTGTCAACCTGTTGGAGTTTTTGTTGCTGGAAGAAGTTGTACAAAAGGATTGGTTTTTACATTGACCAGTTACTGAATCAAGCGCAGGAATACATTGGAAATTTAGCTGGGGGTTCCTTTTCCCAGCAGACTACTTCTAGAACGAGCTTGTACACTGAAGCTGACTCTTTTGCTCTCTTTTTGTTTCTTTCCTATTTTCTTGGCTTCTTTGCCACTATCTAGACAATTTTGGAACTTTGTTCCCAACTAAAATGGTTTCAATAGTCTGATTGTGATCATACATTTTTACAAGGAATTTTTAAAATCTTTCCTCGAGTCCAGAAAGTCAAGGACTTAGATCTTTTTCTTCCCTTATCAATATTGCCATGAAATTGATAAATAAAGACCAACTCTTTATTTTTGTTTTTAACCCACGTAGATAATTCCCATCCATTAATCCATTTTGTGGACCAATAGCTGCCATTCTGATGGAAGCTGTCACTTCTTAACAATAGGCATTCTGTGACTATGTTGACTGCACTTTGGGTGAAGATCCTAACTGGTCTTAGATATACATAGGGAGAAATTTGCTCAGCCAGTGTCAGTCTTAAGCATGCGTATCAGAAGATCTTTCTAGAGCTGGGAATTTTCCCATGAAAGGGATTCAGTTAGGGAAGAGACACTTGTGCCAGAGTTTTACATTCTTCTTGAACACTGCTTAAGGAACTTAGATGCCATGTCCATTTGGATCTCTGTCTGCACAGAACTTTGTCATGCCAGTGCTTTGAAATGCATCTTGAAGAGAATTCACTAGCACAGAATGAAAGAGAGTGGAAGGGGTTGGTGGGGCTAACCAGGCCCAACCCCCCTGCCTAAACCAGGATACCTAGAGCCTCTTGCCCAGGATTCTATCTGGGTGTACTTTTAATGTCTTCAAAGATCCAGGCTCCACAATCTTTCTGGGCAGTCTGTGCCGTGGTTCAGTCACCCTGACAGTAAAGAAACATTTACTGATGTTCAAAGGCAATCTCCTGTATTTCAGTGTGTGCCCACTGCCTCTTGTCTTTTCCCTCAGCATCACTGAAAAGACACTGATTCCCTCCCCTTTGCACTATTGCTTCCATATGTATGTGTGATGCCATGTAGAGGTATGTCAAAAACCTCCCTGAAGCCCAGGCAGATAATATTCCCTTCATCTACCAGTCAAGTTGATTCATCAGAGGAGTTTAAAGTGATGTTCAGCATGAAATTCCCCTGAAAAATCATGCTAACTACATTATTTGGTCATCTGTCATGTGCCTGGCAAGGATTTCCAGGAAGAGCTGCTTCATCAACTTCCTGGGGATAAAAAAGAGGCTGGCTGGTTTGTACTATGGCGAGTCCTCTTAATTGCCTTTTTTGAAGATGGGTGTCATTTGCTAACATCCACTCTTTAGCCTCTGTTGTCGTCTACATCTTAGCAAAACGCTTTTCCACTATGTCTGGCTAGGAAAAACTGTGCCAGCACAGAAAACATCTCCCATCGTGTTCTAGAAGTTGCACGGATGTCTGCCAAGTGTTTGGCAGGAAGAAAAGAAAAGTTGTCCAAAACAGCTTCCAATCGAATGTTCCTGTGATTGGAAAAGTCAGGAGAGTGCAAAGGTACTGTTTTCTATCAGTTGGCAAGGTGCGCACACAATCCCAGTGTTGTACAGCTTGCTTCTTCACCTTCCCGAAGCTGCCGCTCTCGCCGGCTGCCGGAGCCCAAGAAGCGGCTTCTTCGCGCAAAGACGATTGTGCCGCTCACAGTGCTCTCCTTAGCGCGGCTTCTGCCGAAAGACGCCCGGCAGCGGCTCTTACCTCCGGAGAGCATCCTACCTTCGTCTTTAGCTCCTCTTCTCATCTACACCTCGGCAAAAAGCTTTTCCACTATGTCTGGCTAGGAAAAACTGTGCCAGCACAGAAAACATCTCCCATCGTGTTCTAGAAGTTGCACGGATGTCTGCCAAGTGTTTGGCAGGAAGAAAAGAAAAGTTGTCCAAAACAGCTTCCAATCGAATGTTCCTGTGATTGGAAAAGTCAGGAGAGTGCAAAGGTACTGTTTTCTATCAGTTGGCAAGGTGCGCACACAATCCCAGTGTTGTACAGCTTGCTTCTTCACCTTCCCGAAGCTGCCGCTCTCGCCGGCTGCCGGAGCCCAAGAAGCGGCTTCTTCGCGCAAAGACGATTGTGCCGCTCACAGTGCTCTCCTTAGCGCGGCTTCTGCCGAAAGACGCCCGGCAGCGGCTCTTACCTCCGGAGAGCATCCTACCTTCGTCTTTCGCGTCTTTTGTAGTCTACATCTTAGCAAAACGCTTTTCCACTATGTCTGGCTAGGAAAAACTGTGCCAGCACAGAAAACATCTCCCATCGTGTTCTAGAAGTTGCACGGATGTCTGCCAAGTGTTTGGCAGGAAGAAAAGAAAAGTTGTCCAAAACAGCTTCCAATCGAATGTTCCTGTGATTGGAAAAGTCAGGAGAGTGCAAAGGTACTGTTTTCTATCAGTTGGCAAGGTGCGCACACAATCCCAGTGTTGTACAGCTTGCTTCTTCACCTTCCCGAAGCTGCCGCTCTCGCCGGCTGCCGGAGCCCAAGAAGCGGCTTCTTCGCGCAAAGACGATTGTGCCGCTCACAGTGCTCTCCTTAGCGCGGCTTCTGCCGAAAGACGCCCGGCAGCGGCTCTTACCTCCGGAGAGCATCCTACCTTCGTCTTTCGCGTCTTTTGTAGTCTACATCTTAGCAAAACGCTTTTCCACTATGTCTGGCTAGGAAAAACTGTGCCAGCACAGAAAACATCTCCCATCGTGTTCTAGAAGTTGCACGGATGTCTGCCAAGTGTTTGGCAGGAAGAAAAGAAAAGTTGTCCAAAACAGCTTCCAATCGAATGTTCCTGTGATTGGAAAAGTCAGGAGAGTGCAAAGGTACTGTTTTCTATCAGTTGGCAAGGTGCGCACACAATCCCAGTGTTGTACAGCTTGCTTCTTCACCTTCCCGAAGCTGCCGCTCTCGCCGGCTGCCGGAGCCCAAGAAGCGGCTTCTTCGCGCAAAGACGATTGTGCCGCTCACAGTGCTCTCCTTAGCGCGGCTTCTGCCGAAAGACGCCCGGCAGCGGCTCTTACCTCCGGAGAGCATCCTACCTTCGTCTTTCGCGTCTTTTGTAGTCTACATCTTAGCAAAACGCTTTTCCACTATGTCTGGCTAGGAAAAACTGTGCCAGCAGAGAAAACATCTCCCATCGTGTTCTAGAAGTTGCACGGATGTCTGCCAAGTGTTTGGCAGGAAGAAAAGAAAAGTTGTCCAAAACAGCTTCCAATCGAATGTTCCTGTGATTGGAAAAGTCAGGAGAGTGCAAAGGTACTGTTTTCTATCAGTTGGCAAGGTGCGCACACAATCCCAGTGTTGTACAGCTTGCTTCTTCACCTTCCCGAAGCTGCCGCTCTCGCCGGCTGCCGGAGCCCAAGAAGCGGCTTCTTCGCGCAAAGACGATTGTGCCGCTCACAGGGCTCTCCTTAGCGCGGCTTCTGCCGAAAGACGCCCGGCAGCGGCTCTTACCTCCGGAGAGCATCCTACCTTCGTCTTTCGCGTCTTTTGTAGTCTACATCTTAGCAAAACGCTTTTCCACTATGTCTGGCTAGGAAAAACTGTGCCAGCACAGAAAACATCTCCCATCGTGTTCTAGAAGTTGCACGGATGTCTGCCAAGTGTTTGGCAGGAAGAAAAGAAAAGTTGTCCAAAACAGCTTCCAATCGAATGTTCCTGTGATTGGAAAAGTCAGGAGAGTGCAAAGGTACTGTTTTCTATCAGTTGGCAAGGTGCGCACACAATCCCAGTGTTGTACAGCTTGCTTCTTCACCTTCCCGAAGCTGCCGCTCTCGCCGGCTGCCGGAGCCCAAGAAGCGGCTTCTTCGCGCAAAGACGATTGTGCCGCTCACAGTGCTCTCCTTAGCGCGGCTTCTGCCGAAAGACGCCCGGCAGCGGCTCTTACCTCCGGAGAGCATCCTACCTTCGTCTTTCGCGTCTTATGTAGTCTACATCTTAGCAAAACGCTTTTCCACTATGTCTGGCTAGGAAAAACCGTGCCAGCCCAGAAAACATCTCCCATCGTTTTCTAGAAGTTGCAGATATGTCTGCCAAGTGTTTGGGAGGAAGAAAAGAAAAGTTGTCCAAAACAGCTTCCAATCGAATGTTCCTGTGATTGGAAAAGTCAGGAGAGTGCAAAGGTACTGTTTTCTATCAGTTGGCAAGGTGCGCACACAATCCCAGTGTTGTACAGCTTGCTTCTTCACCTTCCCGAAGCTGCCACTCTCAGGAGGTAAGAGCCGCTGCCGGGCGTCTTTCGGCAGAAGCCGCGCTAAGGAGAGCACTGTGAGCGGCACAATCGTCTTTGCGCGAAGAAGCCGCTTCTTGGGCTCCGGCAGCCGGCGAGAGCGGCAGCTTCGGGAAGGTGAAGAAGCAAGCTGTACAACACTGGGATTGTGTGCGCACCTTGCCAACTGATAGAAAACAGTACCTTTGCACTCTCCTGACTTTTCCAATCACAGGAACATTCGATTGGAAGCTGTTTTGGACAACTTTTCTTTTCTTCCTGCCAAACACTTGGCAGACATCCGTGCAACTTCTAGAACACGATGGGAGATGTTTTCTGTGCTGGCACAGTTTTTCCTAGCCAGACATAGTGGAAAAGCGTTTTGCCGAGGTGTAGATGAGAAGAGGAGCTAAAGACGAAGGTAGGATGCTCTCCGGAGGTAAGAGCCGCTGCCGGGCGTCTTTCGGCAGAAGCCGCGCTAAGGAGAGCACTGTGAGCGGCACAATCGTCTTTGCGCGAAGCCGCTTCTTGGGCTCCGGCAGCCGGCGAGAGCGGCAGCTTCGGGAAGGTGAAGAAGCAAGCTGTACAACACTGGGATTGTGTGCGCACCTTGCCAACTGATAGAAAACAGTACCTTTGCACTCTCCTGACTTTTCCAATCACAGGAACATTCGATTGGAAGCTGTTTTGGACAACTTTTCTTTTCTTCCTGCCAAACACTTGGCAGACATCCGTGCAACTTCTAGAACACGATGGGAGATGTTTTCTGTGCTGGCACAGTTTTTCCTAGCCAGACATAGTGGAAAAGCTTTTTGCCGAGGTGTAGATGAGAAGAGGAGCTAAAGAGTGGATGTTAGCAAATGACACCCATCTTCAAAAAAGGCAATTAAGAGGACTCGCCATAGTACAAACCAGCCAGCCTCTTTTTTATCCCCAGGAAGTTGATGAAGCAGCTCTTCCTGGAAATCCTTGCCAGGCACATGACAGATGACCAAATAATGTAGTTAGCATGATTTTTCAGGGGAATTTCATGCTGAACATCACTTTAAACTCCTCTGATGAATCAACTTGACTGGTAGATGAAGGGAATATTATCTGCCTGGGCTTCAGGGAGGTTTTTGACATACCTCTACATGGCATCACACATACATATGGAAGCAATAGTGCAAAGGGGAGGGAATCAGTGTCTTTTCAGTGATGCTGAGGGAAAAGACAAGAGGCAGTGGGCACACACTGAAATACAGGAGATTGCCTTTGAACATCAGTAAATGTTTCTTTACTGTCAGGGTGACTGAACCACGGCACAGACTGCCCAGAAAGATTGTGGAGCCTGGATCTTTGAAGACATTAAAAGTACACCCAGATAGAATCCTGGGCAAGAGGCTCTAGGTATCCTGGTTTAGGCAGGGGGGTTGGGCCTGGTTAGCCCCACCAACCCCTTCCACTCTCTTTCATTCTGTGCTAGTGAATTCTCTTCAAGATGCATTTCAAAGCGCTGGCATGACAAAGTTCTGTGCAGACAGAGATCCAAATGGACATGGCATCTAAGTTCCTTAAGCAGTGTTCAAGAAGAATGTAAAACTCTGGCACAAGTGTCTCTTCCCTAACTGAATCCCTTTCATGGGAAAATTCCCAGCTCTAGAAAGATCTTCTGATACGCATGCTTAAGACTGACACTGGCTGAGCAAATTTCTCCCTATGTATATCTAAGACCAGTTAGGATCTTCACCCAAAGTGCAGTCAACATAGTCACAGAATGCCTATTGTTAAGAAGTGACAGCTTCCATCAGAATGGCAGCTATTGGTCCACAAAATGGATTAATGGATGGGAATTATCTACGTGGGTTAAAAACAAAAATAAAGAGTTGGTCTTTATTTATCAATTTCATGGCAATATTGATAAGGGAAGAAAAAGATCTAAGTCCTTGACTTTCTGGACTCGAGGAAAGATTTTAAAAATTCCTTGTAAAAATGTATGATCACAATCAGACTATTGAAACCATTTTAGTTGGGAACAAAGTTCCAAAATTGTCTAGATAGTGGCAAAGAAGCCAAGAAAATAGGAAAGAAACAAAAAGAGAGCAAAAGAGTCAGCTTCAGTGTACAAGCTCGTTCTAGAAGTAGTCTGCTGGGAAAAGGAACCCCCAGCTAAATTTCCAATGTATTCCTGCGCTTGATTCAGTAACTGGTCAATGTAAAAACCAATCCTTTTGTACAACTTCTTCCAGCAACAAAAACTCCAACAGGTTGACACTACCATCATGCCTGTTCCAGACATATTTAAAAGAGAAATGATGATTTTCTTGAAAACCTACTTACATAAAAGTTGCAAGATGGTGGAGGGATTCCCACATCCTCCTTCCTCCATCTGGCTTGAAAGTATATTTGATAAAATATGCAACAAAGCACATGATTTATAAGGGAGAGTCAAATGGATGATTTGGGAATCGATCTCTTGTTGATAGTAAACTTCATATCCACTCGGTGTGACCTTTTTAAAACAAAATGTGGAGCTGAGGCATGAATCTGCCACAACAATTGTAAAGCAAACATACACACTCCCCTTCATATGCCCCCCCCTCCACACACACCTAGGCACACACAGAGATCAGCATAGCAGATCATGAACACCTTGGAAAAGACTGAAATGCTAAATGCCTCTCTTGATGGGCAAAAGAGCTGGTGCAGTAATTCAAATGCCTGGTACAAAAATTCTGTTTAATATTTAGCTCCTATTTAAAACACAGCTTTTCATTTCATTCTATTTACAGAATATTTTCATTTCATTTGTTTCTTTAAAATTACTTAGTTCTCACCTGTTGTATGTCTAGGAATATTTTCTTCCAAAAATAGAAAAAAATAGATGATATCTTTTCAGCAGAAAACATTGGTTGATACAATTTTAAACCATCATGATATGGAAGAATTCTTCTGTCCCTCTCGAAGGTGGAAGAAGCATTTGGATCACAGATCATCTACAATGAAATACTTGACATGTTTAAGATGCTTTCAATCAATTTTGATCGTCAATTGCTTATTTGTTGTAAACAGTAATTTTTCAGTGAAGGGAAAGTGTGTGTGGTATATCTACATGATATGTTCAAAGGCAGTTCCTACTAATGGCCAGGCTGAATTCCAGTAAATAATGTCCCGAATGATATTTTGCCGCCTTCTTTGGCACTTCATGAAATCTTACCCCGATGAAGTGCTGAAACAAAGAGATTTTCTCTTAGAGAGTGTCTCATGTTGTAACCTATCCCATGGATTTTATGCTGTAATTCTTATCTCTTTTAAAATTTACTATCTTCTGTACAGTTTTCATGAAACTTTCTGTTACAGTAGTGAATAGCACAGATAAATGTCATTTTGTACAACTTTGAATTTACCCCAAGAGCTGAGAGAAAACTTGATCCTATACTTCAATCCGAGTTTCTTCTATAGTCCGACTTTGTTTCTCTACCATCAAGCTTCTCCTTTGTTGCTGCTCCAAGCCCCGTCCAAGGTGACCTTGAATACTTTCAGGGATGGGACACCCACAACTTCTCTGGGCAACCTGTTCCAGTGTTCCAGCACTCCCACAGTAAAAAAGGCCTTCCTTTCATCTAATATGTGTAGGAAATCATAAATCTAGGCATAGAAGCTTGGAGTGCAAATTTGAAATTCTTTGGATTTGAAGCACATTTTATATGAATACTGACTTACAGATGACTAAAAGATGTTGATGGGCATTTGAGCTGACAAGTTTTGAAAAAGTGCACGGAAATTAAAATTGAAACCACTAAAATTAAAAACTCCTTGCCATTTTCTTTTTCCTCTCCTATTCAAAATTGCATATGTCAGATATCAGTGCTTCATGCAAACCTCTCAGATGCTCTCAGAGAAAAAGCTTTTCTTTCAGACTAAGTTGCGGTTGACGTAGAACACTAGCAGGAGTGAAAGATTTTCTGGGCATTGGGGCAGCACGTTCTCCTTGGATTTGTGTGCAGAATGCATTTTATCCAAACTGGAAAATAGATCCCAGCTCTGTTCTATTCATCATTCTTACTTCATCAGGCCAGAAGATTCTGTGAAAAGTAGCCTGTGGACCTTGAAGACAGCGCATGTGAACCAGATGAGAGGTGATAGAGAAGTTGAGGGAGAGAAGAAAGAGCATGAGGCTGAAACCAGAAAGTATTTCTCCACGTGATCATGGAAGATTGCAGGAGCCACTTGGTACTATCAAACCAGCCCAACTTGGCACTGGTGCCACCTTGGGTCTGGGAGCCATGTTGCATATCGTGCATTTTAAGGAGCCAGCTGGCCACACCCAGCCATATGCCCCCAAACACAAACCAAGGCCCTTTTCTCTGGCAAACAAAACTCAGCTGCCCTGCTTCTGGATGGCAGATTGCAGGAACCACTTGGTACTATCAAACCAGCCCAACTTGGCACTGGTGCCACCATGGGTCTGGTCACCATCCTGCCTATTGTAGCTTTTCAGGAGCCAGCCGGTCACTCTCAGCCATAGGCCCCCAAACACAAACCTCGGCCCGTTTCCCTGGCAAACAAAAGTAAGCTGTCCCGCTTCTGGATGGCAGATTGCAGGAGCTACTTAGTACTATCAAATCAGCCCGACTTGGCACAGGTGCCACCTTGGATCTGGGAACCATCCTGTGTATCGTGGATTTTCAGGGGCCAGCCAGCCACTCTCAGCCATATGCCCCCAAAAGCAAACCACGGACCTTTTCTCTGGCAAACAAAACTCAACTGCCCCTCTTCTGGATGGCAAATTTTAGGACGCACTTTGTAGTACGAAAACCGCCCGACGTGGCACTGGTGCCACCTTGTGTCAGGGAACCATCCTGCATATCGAGCTTTTTAAGGAGCCAGCCGGCCAGGCCCAGCCATATACCCCCAAAAACAAACCACGGACCATTTCTCATGGAAACAAAAATCCGCTGCCCCGCGTCTGGATGGCAGATTGCAGGAGCCACTTTGCACCATCAAACCAGCCCGACTTGGCACTGGTGCCACCTTGGGTCTGGGAACAATCCTGCGTATGGTACATATTCAGGAACCAGCCGAACACTCCCAGCCACAGGCCCCCAAACACAAACAACGGCCCATTTCCCTGGCAAACAAAACTCAGCTACCCCGCTTCTGGATGGCAGTTTGCAGGAGCCACTTGGGACTATCAAACCAGCCCGACTTGGCACTGGTGCCACCTTGGGTCTGGGAACCATCCTGCGTATGGTGGATTCTAAGGAGCCAGCCGGCCACTCCCAGCCACAGGCCCCCAACAAAAACCACGGCCCTTTTTTCTGGCAAACAAAACTTAGCTGCCTCACTTCTGGATGGCAGATTGCAGGAGCCACTTGGTGTAATCAAACCAGCCCAACTTGGCACTGGTGCCACCTTGGGTCTGGGAACCATCCTGCGTATCGTGGATTCTAAGGAGCCAGCCGGCCACTCCCAGCCACAGGCCCCCAAACAAAATCAACGGCGCTGTTCCCTGGAAAACAAAACACGCCTGCCAACTTTTTGCTGGAGTTTGCAGGAGCCACTTGGTACTATCAAACCAGCCCGACTTGGCACTGGTGCCACCTTGGGTCTGGGAAACATCCTGCGTATCGTGGATTCTTAGGAGCCAGCCGGCCACTCCTAGCCACAGGCCCCCAGACAAAAACCTAGGCCTATTTCTCTGGCAAACAAAAGTAAGCTGCCCCGCTTCTGGATGGCAGATTGCAGGAGACACTTGGTACTATCAAACCAGCCCAACTTGGCACTGGTGCCACCTTGGATCTGGGAACCATGCTGTGTATCGTGGATATTCAGGGGCCAGCCGGCCACTCTCAGCCATATGTCCCCAAACAGAAACCTCGGCCCGTTTCTCTGGCAAACAAAACTCAACTGCCCCTCTTCTGGATGGCAAATTGCAGGATGAACTTGATACTAAAACCGCAGGCCGACTTGGTAGTGGTGACACCTTGGACCTGGGAACCATCATGCGTATCGCGCATTTTAAGGAGCCAGCCGGCCACTCCCATCAATATGCCCCCAAAAACAATCCACGGAATTTTTCTCTGGCAAACAAAAATCAGCTGCCCCGCTTCTGGATGGCAGATTGCAGGAGCCACTTTGCACCATCAAACCAGCCCGACTTGGCACTGGTGCCACCTTGCATCTGGGAACCATGCTGCCTAGCGTGGATTTTCAGGAGCCAGCCGGCCACTCTCAGCCATAGGCCCCCAAACAAAACCCACGGCCCGTTTCCCTGGCAAACAAAATTAAGCTGCCCCGCTTCTGGATGGCAGATTGCAGGACGCACTTGGTAGTATCAAACCAGCCCGACTTGGCACTGGTGCCACCTTGGGTCTGGGAACCATCCTGCGTGTTGTGGGTTCAAAGGAGCCAGCCGGCCACTCCCAGCCACAGGCCCCCAAATACAAACAATGGCGCTTTTCCCTGGAAAACAAAACTCGCCTGACAACGTTTTGATGGCAGATTGCAGGAGCAACTTGGTACTATCAAACCAGCCCAACTTGGCACTGGTGCCACCATGGGTCTGGTCACCATCCTGCCTATCATAGCTTTTCAGGAGCCAGCCAGCCACCCACAGCCAGAGGCCCCTAGACAAATATTTCGGCCCGTTTCCCTGGCAAACAAAAGTAAGCTACCCCGCTTCTGGATGGCAGATTGCAGGAGCCACTTTGCACCATCAAACTAGCCCAACTTGGCACTGGTGCCACCTCAGCTCTGGGAACCATCCTGCGTATCGTTCAGTGTAAGGAGCCAGCCGGCCACTCCAGCCACAGGCCCCCAGACACAAACAACGGCGCTTTTCCCTGGAAAACAAAACTCGCCTGCCAACTTTTTGATGGCAGATTGCAGGAGCCACTTGCTACTATCAAATCAGCCCAACTTGGCACTGGTGCCACCATGGGTCTGGTCACCATCCTGCCTATCGTAGCTTTTCAGGAGCCAGCCGGTCACTCGCAGCCATAGGCCCCCAGACACAAAACTCGGCCCGTTTCCCTGGCAAACAAAAGTAAGCTACCCCGCTTCTGGATGGCAGATTGCAGGAGCCACTTTGCACCATCAAACTAGCCCGACTTGGCACTGGTGCCACCTCTGGTCTGGGAACCATCCTGCGTATCGTGGATTCTAAGGAGCCAGCCGGTCACTCCCACCCACAGGCCCCCAAACAAAAACAACGGCACTTTTCCCTGGAAAACAAAACTCGCCTGCCAACATTTTGATGGCAGATTGCAGGAGCCACTTGGTACTATCAAACCAGCCCAACTTGGCACTGGTGCCACCATGGGTCTGCTCACCATCCTGCCTATCGTAGCTTTTCAGGAGCCATCCGGTCACTCCCAGCCATAGGCCCCCAGACAAAAACCTCGGCCCGTTTCCCTGGCAAACAAAAGTAAGTCATCCCGCTTCTGGATGGCAGATTGCAGGAGCCACTTTTCACCATCAAACCAGCCCTACTTGGCACTGGTGCCACCTCTGGTCTGGGAACCATCCTGCGTATCATGGATTCTAAGGAGCCAGCCGGCCACTCCCAGCCAGAGACCCCCAAACACAAACAACGGCGCTTTTCCCTGGATAACAAACTCGCCTGCCAACTTTTTGATGGCAGATTGCAGGAGCCACTTGGTACTATCAAACCAGCCCAACTTGGCACTGGTGCCACCATGGGTCTGGTCACCATCCTGCCTATCGTAGCTTTTCAGGAGCCAGCCGGTCACTCCCAGCCATAGGCCCTGAGACACAAACCTCGGCCCGTTTCCCTGGCAAACAAAAGTAAGCTGCCCCGCTTCTGGATGGTAGATTGCAGGACGCACTTGGTACTATCAAACCAGCCCAACTTGGCACTGGTGCCACCTCTGGTCTGGGAACCATCCTGCGTATCGTGGATTCTAAGGAGCCAGCCGGCCACTCCCAGCCACAGGCCCCCAAACACAAACAACGGCGCTTTTCCCTGGAAAACAAAACTCGCCTGCCAACATTTTGATGGCAGATTGCAGGAGCCACTTGGTACTATCAAATCAGCCCAACTTGGCACTGGTGCCACCATGGGTCTGGTCACCATCCTGCCTATCGTAGCTTTTCAGGAGCCAGCCGGTCACTCCCAGCCATAGGCCCCCAGACACAAACCTCGGCCCGTTTCCCTGGCAAACAAAAGTAAGCTGCCCCGCTTCTGGATGGCAGATTGCAGGAACCACTTTGCACCATCAAACTAGCCCAACTTGGCACTGGTGCCACCTCTGGTCTGGGATCCATGCTGTGTATCGTGGATTCTAAGGAGCCATCCGTCCACTCCCAGCCACAGGCCCCCAAACACAAACAACGGCGCTTTTCCCTGGATAACAAAACTCGCCTGCCAACTTTTTGATGGCTGATTGCAGGAGCCACTTGGTACTATCAAACCAGCCCAACTTGGCACTGGTGCCACCATGGGTCTGGTCACCATCCTGCCTATCGTAGCTTTTCAGGAGCCAGCCGGTCACTCCCAGCCATAGGCCCCCAGACACAAACCTCGGCCCGTTTCCCTGGCAAACAAAAGTAAGCTGCCCCGCTTCTGGATGGCAGATTGCAGGACGCACTTGGTAGTATCAAACCAGCCCGACGTGGCACTGGTGCCACCTCTGGTCTGGGAACCATCCTGCGTATCGTGGATTCTAAGCAGCCAGCCGGCCACTCCCAGCCACAGGCCCCCAAACACAAACAACGGCGCTTTTCCCTGGAAAACAACACTCGCCTGCCAACATTTTGATGGCAGATTGCAGGAGCCACTTGGTACTATCAAATCAGCCCAACTTGGCACTGGTGCCACCATGCGTTTGGTCACCATCCTGCCTATCGTAGCTTTTCAGGAGCCAGACGGTCACTCCCAGCTATAGGCCCCCAGACAAAAACCTCGGCCCGTTTCCCTGGCATACAAAAGTAAGCTGCCCCGCTTCTGGATGGCAGATTGCAGGAACCACCTTGTACTATCAAACCAGCCCGACTTGGCACTGGTGCCACCTCTGGTCTGGGAACCATCCTGCGTATCGTGGTTCTAAGGAGCCATCCGTCCACTCCCAGCCACAGGCCCCCAAACACAAACAACGGCGCTTTTCCCTGGAAAACAAAACTCGCCTGCCAACTTTTTGATGGCAGATTGCAGGAGCCACTTGGTACTATCAAATCAGCCCAACTTGGCACTGGTGCCACCATGGGTCTGGTCACCATCCTGCCTATCGTAGCTTTTCAGGAGCCAGCCGGTCACTCCCAGCCATAGGCCCCCAGAGAAACAATACTCGGCCCGTTTCCCTGGCAAACAAAAGTAAGCTGCCCCGCTTCTGGATGGCAGATTGCAGGAGCCACTTTGCACCATCAAACTAGCCCGACTTGGCACTGGTGCCACCTCTGGTCTGGGAACCATCCTGCGTATCGTGGATTCTAAGGAGCCAGCCGGCCACTCCCACCCACAGGCCTCCAAACAAAAACAACGGCGCTTTTCCCTGGAAAACAAAACTCGCCTGCCAATTTTATGATGGCAGATTGCAGGAGCCACTTGGTACTATCAAACCAGCCCAACTTGGCACTGGTGCCACCATGGGTCTGGTCACCATCCTGCCTATCGTAGCTTTTCAGGAGCCAGCCGGTCACTCGCAGCCATAGGCCCCCAGACACAAACCTCGGCCCGTTTCCCTGGCAAACAAAAGTAAGCTACCCCGCTTCTGGATGGCAGATTGCAGGACGCACTTGATAGTATCAAACCAGCCCGACTTGGCACTGGTGCCACCTCAGGTCTGGGAACCATGCTGCGTATCGTGGATTCTAATTAGCCATCTGGCCACTCCCACCCACAGGCCCCCAAACAAAAACAACGGCGCTTTTCCCTGGAAAACAAACCTCGCCTGCCAACTTTTTGATGGCAGATTGCAGGAGCCACTTGGTACTATCAAACCAGCCCAACTTGACACTGGTGCCACCATGGGTCTGGTCACCATCCTGCCTATCGTAGCTTTTCAGGAGCCAGCCGGTCACTCCCAGCCATAGGCCCCCAGACAAAAACCTTGGCCCGTTTCCCTGGCAAAAAAAAGTAAGTTATCCCGCTTCTGGATGGCAGATTGCAGGAACCACTTTTCACCATCAAACCAGCCCGACTTGGCACTGGTGCCACCTCTGGTCTGGGAACCATCCTGCGTATCGTGGATTCTAAGGAGCCAGCCGGCCACTCCCAGCCACAGGCCCCCAAACACAAACCACAGCGCTTTTCCCTGGAAAACAAAACTCGCCTGCCAACTTTTTGATGGCAGATTGCAGGAGCCACTTGGTACTATCAAACCAGCCCAACTTGGCACTGGTGCCACCATGGATCTGGTCACCATCCTGCCTATCGTAGCTTTTCAGGACCTAGGCGGTCACTCCAAGCCATAGGCCCCCAGAGAAAAACCTCGGCCCGTTTCCCTGGCAAACAAAAGTAAGCTGCCCCGCTTCTGGATGGCAGATTGCAGGAGCCACTTGGTACTATCAAACCAGCCCAACTTGGCACTGGTGCCACCTTGGGTCTGGGAACCATCCTGCGTATCGTGGATTCTAAGGAGCCAGCCGGTCACTCCCAGCCACAGGCCACCAAACACAAACAACGGCGCTTTTCCCTGGAAAACAAAACTCGCCTGCCAACATTTTGATGGCAGATTGCAGGAGCCACTTGCTACTATCAAATCAGCCCAACTTGGCACTGGTGCCACCATGGGTCTGGTCACCATCCTGCCTATCGTAGCTTTTCAGGAGCCAGGCGGTCACTCCCAGCCGTAGGCCCTGAGACACAAACCTCGGCCCGTTTCCCTGGCAAACAAAAGTAAGCTGCCCCGCTTCTGGATGGCAGATTGCAGGACGCACTTGGTACTATCAAACCAGCCCAACTTGGCACTGGTGCCACCTCTGGTCTGGGAACCATGCCGCGTATCGTGGATTCTAAGGAGCCAGCCGGCCACTCCCAGCCACAGGCCCCCAAACAGAAACAACGGCGCTTTTCCCTGGAAAACAAAACTCGCCTGCCAACTTTTTCATGGCAGATTGCAGGAGCCACTTGGTACTATCAAATCAGCCCAACTTGGCACTGGTGCCACCATGGGTCTGGTCACCATCCTGCCTATCGTAGCTTTTCAGGAGCCAGGCGGTCACTCCCAGCCATAGGCCCCCAGACACAAACCTCGGCCCGTTTCCCTGGCAAACAAAAGTAAGCTGCCCCGCTTCTGGATGGCAGATTGCAGGAGCCACTTTGCACCATCAAACTAGCCCAACTTGGCACTGGTGCCACCTCTGCTCTGGGAACCATGCTGTGTATCGTGGATTCTAAGGAGCCATCCGTCCACTCCCAGCCACAGGCCCCCAAACACAAACAACGGCGCTTTTCCCTGGATAACAAAACTCGCCTGCCAACTTTTTGATGGCTGATTGCAGGAGCCACTTGGTACTATCAAACCAGCCCAACTTGGCACTGGTGCCACCATGGGTCTGGTCACCATCCTGCCTATCGTAGCTTTTCAGGAGCCAGCCGGTCACTCCCAGCCATAGGCCCCCAGACACAAACCTCGGCCCGTTTCCCTGGCAAACAAAAGTAAGCTGCCCCGCTTCTGGATGGCAGATTGCAGGACGCACTTGGTAGTATCAAACCAGCCCGACGTGGCACTGGTGCCACCTCTGGTCTGGGAACCATCCTGCGTATCGTGGATTCTAAGCAGCCAGCCGGCCACTCCCAGCCACAGGCCCCCAAACACAAACAACGGCGCTTTTCCCTGGAAAACAACACTCGCCTGCCAACATTTTGATGGCAGATTGCAGGAGCCACTTGGTACTATCAAATCAGCCCAACTTGGCACTGGTGCCACCATGCGTTTGGTCACCATCCTGCCTATCGTAGCTTTTCAGGAGCCAGACGGTCACTCCCAGCTATAGGCCCCCAGACAAAAACCTCGGCCCGTTTCCCTGGCATACAAAAGTAAGCTCCCCCGCTTCTGGATGGCAGATTGCAGGAACCACCTTGTACTATCAAACCAGCCCGACTTGGCACTGGTGCCACCTCTGGTCTGGGAACCATCCTGCGTATCGTGGTTCTAAGGAGCCATCCGTCCACTCCCAGCCACAGGCCCCCAAACACAAACAACGGCGCTTTTCCCTGGAAAACAAAACTCGCCTGCCAACTTTTTGATGGCAGATTGCAGGAGCCACTTGGTACTATCAAATCAGCCCAACTTGGCACTGGTGCCACCATGGGTCTGGTCACCATCCTGCCTATCGTAGCTTTTCAGGAGCCAGCCGGTCACTCCCAGCCATAGGCCCCCAGAGAAACAATACTCGGCCCGTTTCCCTGGCAAACAAAAGTAAGCTGCCCCGCTTCTGGATGGCAGATTGCAGGAGCCACTTTGCACCATCAAACTAGCCCGACTTGGCACTGGTGCCACCTCTGGTCTGGGAACCATCCTGCGTATCGTGGATTCTAAGGAGCCAGCCGGCCACTCCCACCCACAGGCCTCCAAACAAAAACAACGGCGCTTTTCCCTGGAAAACAAAACTCGCCTGCCAATTTTATGATGGCAGATTGCAGGAGCCACTTGGTACTATCAAACCAGCCCAACTTGGCACTGGTGCCACCATGGGTCTGGTCACCATCCTGCCTATCGTAGCTTTTCAGGAGCCAGCCGGTCACTCGCAGCCATAGGCCCCCAGACACAAACCTCGGCCCGTTTCCCTGGCAAACAAAAGTAAGCTACCCCGCTTCTGGATGGCAGATTGCAGGACGCACTTGATAGTATCAAACCAGCCCGACTTGGCACTGGTGCCACCTCAGGTCTGGGAACCATGCTGCGTATCGTGGATTCTAATTAGCCATCTGGCCACTCCCACCCACAGGCCCCCAAACAAAAACAACGGCGCTTTTCCCTGGAAAACAAACCTCGCCTGCCAACTTTTTGATGGCAGATTGCAGGAGCCACTTGGTACTATCAAACCAGCCCAACTTGACACTGGTGCCACCATGGGTCTGGTCACCATCCTGCCTATCGTAGCTTTTCAGGAGCCAGCCGGTCACTCCCAGCCATAGGCCCCCAGACAAAAACCTTGGCCCGTTTCCCTGGCAAAAAAAAGTAAGTTATCCCGCTTCTGGATGGCAGATTGCAGGAACCACTTTTCACCATCAAACCAGCCCGACTTGGCACTGGTGCCACCTCTGGTCTGGGAACCATCCTGCGTATCGTGGATTCTAAGGAGCCAGCCGGCCACTCCCAGCCACAGGCCCCCAAACACAAACCACAGCGCTTTTCCCTGGAAAACAAAACTCGCCTGCCAACTTTTTGATGGCAGATTGCAGGAGCCACTTGGTACTATCAAACCAGCCCAACTTGGCACTGGTGCCACCATGGATCTGGTCACCATCCTGCCTATCGTAGCTTTTCAGGACCTAGCCGGTCACTCCAAGCCATAGGCCCCCAGAGAAAAACCTCGGCCCGTTTCCCTGGCAAACAAAAGTAAGCTGCCCCGCTTCTGGATGGCAGATTGCAGGAGCCACTTGGTACTATCAAACCAGCCCAACTTGGCACTGGTGCCACCTTGGGTCTGGGAACCATCCTGCGTATCGTGGATTCTAAGGAGCCAGCCGGTCACTCCCAGCCACAGGCCACCAAACACAAACAACGGCGCTTTTCCCTGGAAAACAAAACTCGCCTGCCAACATTTTGATGGCAGATTGCAGGAGCCACTTGCTACTATCAAATCAGCCCAACTTGGCACTGGTGCCACCATGGGTCTGGTCACCATCCTGCCTATCGTAGCTTTTCAGGAGCCAGGCGGTCACTCCCAGCCGTAGGCCCTGAGACACAAACCTCGGCCCGTTTCCCTGGCAAACAAAAGTAAGCTGCCCCGCTTCTGGATGGCAGATTGCAGGACGCACTTGGTACTATCAAACCAGCCCAACTTGGCACTGGTGCCACCTCTGGTCTGGGAACCATGCCGCGTATCGTGGATTCTAAGGAGCCAGCCGGCCACTCCCAGCCACAGGCCCCCAAACAGAAACAACGGCGCTTTTCCCTGGAAAACAAAACTCGCCTGCCAACTTTTTCATGGCAGATTGCAGGAGCCACTTGGTACTATCAAATCAGCCCAACTTGGCACTGGTGCCACCATGGGTCTGGTCACCATCCTGCCTATCGTAGCTTTTCAGGAGCCAGGCGGTCACTCCCAGCCATAGGCCCCCAGACACAAACCTCGGCCCGTTTCCCTCGCAAACAAAAGTAAGCTGCCCCGCTTCTGGATGGCAGATTGCAGGAGCCACTTGGTACTATCAAACCAGCCCAACTTGGCACTGGTGCCACCTCTGGTCTGGGAACCATGCTGCGTAACACAGATTCTAAGGCGCCAGTCGGCCACTCCCAGCCACAAGCCCCCAAACACAAACAACGGCGCTATTCTCTGGCAAACAAAACTCCACTGCCCCTCTTCTGGATGGCAAATTTCAGGACGCACTTGGTAGTATATAAACAGCCCGACTTGGCACTGGTGCCACCTTGGGTCTGGGAACCATCCTGCGTATCGATCTTTTTAATGAGACAGCCGGCCACTCCCAGCCATATGCCCCCAAACACAACCCACGTTCCCTTTCCTCTGGCAAACAAAACTCAGCTGCACCGCTTCTGGATGGCAGATTGCAGGAGCCACTTGGTACTATCAAACCAGCCCAACTTGGAACTGCTGCCACCTTGGGTCTGGGAACCATCCTGCGTATTGTGGATTGTCAGGAGCCAGCTGAACATTCTCGGCCACAGATCCCAATCAAAAACAACGGCCCGTTTCACAGGCAAACAAAACTCAGCTGCCCCGCTTCTGGATGGGAGATTGCAGGAGGCACTTGACACTGTGAAACCAGCCCCACTTGGCACTGGTGCCACCTTGGGTCTGGGAACCATGCTGCGTATCATGGATTTTCAGGAGCCAGCCGGCCACTCCCAGCCATAGGCCCCCAAACAAAAACCACAGCCTTTTTCTCTGGCAAACAAAATTCAGCTGCCCCACTTCTGGATGGCAGATTGCAGGAGCCACTTGGGACTATCACACCAGCACAACATGGCACTGCTGCCACCTTGGATCTGGGAACCATCCTTCCTATCGTGGATTTTCAGGGGCCAGCCGGTCACTCTCAGCCATAGGCCCCAAACACAAACCACGGCCCTTTTCTCTGGAAAACAAAACTCAACTGCCCCTCTTCTGGATGGCAGATTGCAGGAGCCACTGGGTACTATGAAACTAGCCCTACTTGGCACTGGTGCCACCTTGGGTCTGGGAACCATGCTGCGTATCATGGATTTTCAGGAGCCAGCCGTCCACTGCCAGCCACAGGCCCCGAAACACAAACAACAGCCTTTTTCTCTGGCAAACAAAATTCAGCTGCCCCGCTTCTGGATGGCAGATTGCAGGAACCACTTGGTACTAACAAACCAGCCCGACTTGGCACTGGTGCCACCTTGGGTCTGGGAACCATCCTGCGTATCGTGGATTCTAAGGAGCCAGCTGGCCACTCCCAGCCACAGGCCCCAAAATACACACAACGGCGCTTTTCCCTGGAAAACAAAACTCGCCTGCCAATATTTTGATGGCAGATTGCAGGAGCCACTTGGTACTATCAAACCAGCCCGACTTGGCACTGGTGCCACCATGGGTCTGGTCACCATCCTGCCTATCGTAGCTTTTCAGGAGCCAGGCGGTCACTCACAGCCATAGGCCCACAGAAAAAAACTTCGGTCCGTTTCCCTGGAAAACAAAAGTAACCTGCCCCGCTTCTGGATGGCAGATTGCAGGAGCCACTTGGTGCTATCAAACCAGCCCGACGTGGCACTGGTGCCACCTTGGGTCTGGGAACCATCCTGCGTATCGTGTGTTCTAAGGAGCCAGCCGGCCACTCCCAGCCACAGTCCCCCAAACACAAACAACGGCGCTTTTCCCTGGAAAACAAAACTCGCCTGCCAACTTTTTGATGGCAGATTGCAGGAGCCACTTGGTACTATCAAACCAGCCCAACTTGGCACTGGTGCCACCATGGGTCTGGTCACCATCCTGCCTATCGTAGTTTTTCAGGAGCCAGGCGGTCACTCCCAGCCATAGGCCCCCAGACACAAATCTCGGCCCGTTTCCCTGGCAAACAAAAGTAAGCTGCCCCGCTTCTGCATGGCAGATTGCAGGTGCTATTTAGTACTATCAAACCAGCCCGACTTGGCACTGGTGCCACCTCTGGTCTGGGAACCATCCTGCCTATCGTGGATTTTCAGGGCCAGACGGCCACTATCAGCCATATGCCCCCAAAAACAAACCACGGCCCTTTTCTCTGGTAAACAAAACTCAACTGCCCCTCTTCTGGATGGCAAATTTTAGGACGCACTTTGTACTACGAAAACCGCCCGACTTGGCACTGGTGCCACCTTGGGTCAGGGAACCATCCTGCCTATCGTAGCTTTTCAGGAGCCAGCCGGTCACTCCCAGCCATAGGTCCCCAGACAAATACCTCGGCCCGTTTCCCTGGCAAACAAAAGTAAGCTGCCCCGCTTCTGGATGGCAGATTGCAGGAGCCACTTGGTACTATCAAACCAGCCCAACTTGACACTGGTGCCACCTTGGCTCTGGGAACCATGCTGCGTAACCCGGATTCTAAGACGACAGGCAGCCACTGCCAGCCACAGGCCTCCAAACAAAATCAACGGCGCTTTTCCCTGGAAAACAAAACTCGCCTGACAACTTTTAGATGGCAGATTGCAGGAGCCAGTTGGTACCATCAAACCAGCCCAACTTGGCACTGGTGCCACCTTGGGTCTGGGAACCATCCTGCCTATTGTTGCTTTTCAGGAGCCAGCCGGTCACTTCTAGCCCTAGGCCCCCAGTCATAAACCTCGGCCCGTTTCCCTGGCACACAAATGTAAGCTACCCCGCTTCAGGATGGCAGATTGCAGGAGCCACTTGGTACTATCAAACCAGCCCAACTTGGCACTGGTGCCACCTTGGGTCAGGGAACCATCCTGCCTATCGTAGCTTTTTAAGGAGCCAGCAGGCCACGCCCAGCCATATAGCCCCAAAAAAAAACCACGGACCATTTCTCTTGGAAACAAAAATCCGCTGCCCCGCGTCAGGATGGCAGATTGCAGGAGCCACTTTGCACCATCAAACCACCCCGACTTGGCACTGGTGCCATCTTGGATCTGGGAACCATCCTGCCTATCGTAGCTTTTCAGGAGCCAGGCGGTCACTCCCAGCCATAGGCCCCCAGACAAATACCTCGGCCCGTTTCCCTGGCAAACAAATGTAAGCTGCCCCGCTTCTGGATGGCAGATTGCAGGGGCCACATGGTGCTATCAAACCAGGCCAACATGGCACTGGTGCCACCTTGGCGCTGGGAACCATCCTGCCTTTCGTGGATTTTCAGGCGCCAGCCGGCCACTCTCAGCCATATGCCCCCAAACACAAACCACGGCCCTTTTCTCTGGTAAACAAAACTCAACTGCCCCTCTTCTGGATGGCAAATTGCAGGACGCACTTGGTACTACGAAAACAGCCCGCCTTGGCAGTGATGCCACCTTGGGTCAGGGAACCATCCTGCGTATCGATGTTTTTAAGGAGTCAGCCGGCAACGTCCAGCCATATACCCCCAAAAAAAACCCACGGAACTTTTCTCCAGCAAGCAAAAATCCGCTGCCCCGCGTCTGGATGGCAGATTGCAGGAGCTATTTAGTATTATCAAACCAGCCCGACTTGGCACTGGTGCCACCATGGGTCTGGTCACCATCCTGCCTATCGTAGCTTTTCAGGAGCCAGCCGGTCACTCTCAGCCATAGGCCCCAAACACAAACCACGGCCCTTTTCTCTGGAAAACAAAACTCAACTGCCCCTCTTCTGGATGGCAGATTGCAGGAGCCACTGGGTACTATGAAACCAGCCCAACTTGGCACTGGTGCCACCTTGGGTCTGGGAACCATGCTGCGTATCATGGATTTTCAGGAGCCAGCCGTCCACTGCCAGCCACAGGCCCCGAAACACAAACAACAGCCTTTTTCTCTGGCAAACAAAATTCAGCTGCCCCGCTTCTGGATGGCAGATTGCAGGAACCACTTGGTACTAACAAACCAGCCCGACTTGGCACTGGTGCCACCTTGGGTCTGGGAACCATCCTGCGTATCGTGGATTCTAAGGAGCCAGCTGGCCACTCCCAGCCACAGGCCCCAAAACACACACAACGGCGCTTTTCCCTGGAAAACAAAACTCGTCTGCCAACTTTTTGATGGCAGATTGCAGGAGCCACTTGGTACTATCAAACCAGCCCAACTTGGCACTGGTGCCACCATGGGTCTGGTCACCATCCTGCCTATCGTAGCTTTTCAGGAGCCAGCCGGTCACTCCCAGCCATAGGCCCCCAGACACAAAGCTCGGCCTGTTTCCCTGGCACACAAAAGTAAGCTACCGCACTTCTGGATGGCAGATTGCAGGAGCCACTTTGCACCATCAAACCAGCCCAACTTGGCACTGGTGCCACCTTGGCTCTGGGAACCATGCTGCGTAACCCGGATTCTAAGACGACAGGCAGCCACTGCCAGCCACAGGCCTCCAAACAAAATCAACGGCGCTTTTCCCTGGAAAACAAAACTCGCCTGACAACATTTAGATGGCAGATTGCAGGAGCCAGTTGGTACCATCAAACCAGCCCAACTTGGCACTGGTGCCACCTTGGGTCTGGGAACCATCCTGCCTATTGTTGCTTTTCAGGAGCCAGCCGGTCACTCCTAGCCCTAGGCCCCCAGTCATAAACCTCGGCCAGTTTCCCTGGCACACAAAAGTAAGCTACCCCGCTTCAGGATGGCAGATTGCAGGAGCCACTTTTCACCATCAAACCAGCCCGACGTGGCACTGGTGCCACCTTGGGTCTGGGAACCATCCTGCGTATCGTGTGTTCTAAGGAGCCAGCCGGCCACTCCCACCAACAGTCCCCCAAACACAAACAACGGCGCTTTTCCCTGGAAAACAAAACTCGCCTGACAACTTTTTGATGGCAGATTGCAGGAGCCACTTGGTACTATCAAACCAGCCCAACTTGGCACTGGTGCCACCATGGGTCTGGTAACCATCCTGCCTATCGTAGCTTTTCAGGAGCCAGGCGGTCACTCTCAGCCATAGGCCCCCAGACACAAACCTCGGCCCGTTTCCCTGGGAAACAAAAGTAAGCTGCCCCGCTTCTGCATGGCAGATTGCAGGTGCTATTTAGTACTATCAAACCAGCCCGACTTGGCACTGGTGCCACCTCTGGTCTGGGAACCATCCTGCCTATCGTGGATTTTCAGGCGCCAGACGGCCACTATCAGCCATATGCCCCCAAAAACAAACCACGGCCCTTTTCTCTGGTAAACAAAACTCAACTGCCCCTCTTCTGGATGGCAAATTTTAGGACGCACTTTGTACTACGAAAACCGCCCGACTTGGCACTGGTGCCACCTTGTGTCAGGGAACCATCCTGCCTATCGTAGTTTTTAGGGAGCCAGCAGGCCACGCCCAGCCATATAGCCCCAAAAACAAACCACGGACCATTTCTCTTGGAAACAAAAATCCGCTGCCCCGCGTCAGGATGGCAGATTGCAGGAGCCACGTTGCACCATCAAACCACCCCGACTTGGCACTGGTGCCATCTTGGATCTGGGAACCATCCTGCCTATCGTAGCTTTTCAGGAGCCAGCCGGTTACTCCCAACCATAGGCCCCCAGACAGAAAGCTCTGCCCGTTTCCCTGGCAAACAAAAGTAAGCTACCCCGCTTCTGGATGGCAGATTGCAGGAGCCACTTGGTACTATCAAACCAGCCCAACTTGACACTGGTGCCACTTTGGGTCTGGGAACCATGCTGCGTAACGTAGATTCTAAGGCGCCAGGCGGCCACTCCCAGCCACAGGGCCCCAAATACAAACAACGGCGCTTTTCCCTGGAAAACAAAACTCGCCTGCCAGCTTTTTGATGGCAGATTGCAGGAGCCACTTGGTACAATCAAATCATCCCAACTTGGCACTGGTGCCACTATGGGTCTGGGAACCATCCTGCCAATTGTACCATTTCAGGAGCCAGCCGGTCACTCCCAGCCATAGGCCCCCATCACAAACCTCGGACCGTTTCCCTGGCAAACAAAATTAAGCTGCCCCGATTCTGGATGGCAGATTGCAGGAGCCACTTGGTAGTGTCAAAACAGCCCGACTTGGCACTGGTGCCACCTTGGGTCTGGGAACCATCCTGCGTATCGTGGATTCTAAGCAGCCACCCGGCCACTCCGTGCCACAGGCGCCCAAACACAAACAACGGCGCTTTTCCCTGGAAAACAAAACTCGCCTGCCAACATTTTGATGGCAGATTGCAGGAGCCACTTGGTACTATCAAACCAGCCCAACTTGGCACTGGTGCCACCATGGGTCTGGTCACCATCCTGCCTATCGTAGCTTTTCAGGAGCCAGCCGGTCACTCCCAGCCATAAACCCCCAGACACAAACGTCGGCCCGTTTCCCTGGAAAACAAATGTAAGCACCCCCGATTCTGGATGGCAGATTGCAGGAGCCACTTGGTAGTATCAAATTAGCCCAACTTGGCACTGGTGCCATCATGGGTCTGGTAAACATCCTGCCTATCTTAGCTTTTCAGGAGCCGGCCGGTCACTCCCTGCCATAGGCCCCCAGAGAAATACCTCGGCCCGTTTCCCTGGCAAACAAAAGTAAGCTGCCCCTCTTCTGGATGGCAGATTGCAGGAACCACTTGCTACTATCAAACCAGCCCAACTTGGCACTGGTGCCACCTTGGCTCTGGGAACCATGCTGCGTAACGTAGATTCTAAGAGGACAGGCGGACACTCCCAGCCACAGGCCTCTAAACAAAAACAACGGCGCGTTACCCTGGAAAACAAAACTCGCCTGCCAACTTTTTGATGGCAGATTGCAGGAGCCACTTGGTACTATCAAACCAGCCCAACTTGGCACTGGTGCCACCATGGGTCTGGTCACCATCCTGCCTATCGTAGCTTTTCAGGAGCCAGCCGGTCACTCCCAGCCATAGGCCCCCAGACAAATACCTCGGCCCGTTTCCCTGGCAAACAAAAGTAAGCTGCCCCGCTTCTGGATGGCAGATTGCAGGAGCCACATGGTACTATCAAACCAGGCCAACATGGCACTGGTGCCACCTTGGCTCTGGGAACCATCCTGCCTATCGTGGATTTTCAGGCGCCAGCCGGCCACTCTCAGCCATATGCCCCAAAACACAAACCACGGCCCTTTTCTCTGGTAAACAAAACTCAACTGCCCCTCTTCTGGATGGCAAATTGCAGGAGCCACTTGGTACTACGAAAAGAGCCCGACTTGGCAGTGATGCCACCTTGGGTCAGGGAACCATCCTGCGTATCGATGTTTTTAAGGAGTCAGCCGGCAACGTCCAGCCATATACCCCCAAAAAAAACCCACGGAACTTTTCTCCAGCAAGCAAAAATCCGCTGCCCCGCGTCTGGATGGCAGATTGCAGGAGCTATTTAGTATTATCAAACCAGCCCGACTTGGCACTGGTGCCACCATTGGTCTGGTCACCATCCTGCCTATCGTAGCTTTTCAGGAGCCAGCCGGTCACTCCCAGCCATAGGCCCCCAGACAAAAACCTCGGCCCGTTTCCCTGGCAAACAAAAGTAAGCTGCCCCGCTTCTGGATGGCAGATTGCAGGAACCACTTGGTACTATCAAACCAGCAAAACTTGGCACTGGTGCCACCTTGGGTCTGGGAACCATCCTGCGTATCGTGGATTCTAAGCAGCCAGGCGGCCACTCCCAGCCACAGGCCCCCCAAACACAAACAACGGCGCTTTTCCCTGGAAAATAAAAACTCGCCTGCCAAATTTTGACGGCAGATTGCAGGAGCCACTTGGTACTATCAAATCAGCCCAACTTGGGACTGGTGCCACCATGGGTCTGGCCACCATCCTGCCTATCGTAGCTTTTCAGGAGCCAGCCGGTCACTCCCAGCCTTAGGCCCCCAGACAAAAACCTCGGCCCGTTTCCCTGGCAAACAAAAGTAAGCTGCCCTGCTTCTGGATGGCAGATTGCAGGAACCACTTGGTACTATCAAACCAGCAAAACTTGGCACTGGTGCCACCTTGGGTCTGGATACCATGCTGCGTATCGTGGATTCTAAGGAGCCAGCCGGCCACTCCCAGCCACAGGCCCCCAAACACAAACAACGGCGCTTTTCCCTGGAAAACAAAACTCTCCTGCCAACTTTTTGATGGCAGATTGCAGGAGCCACTTGGTTTTATCAAATCAGCCCAACTTGGCACTGGTGCCACCATGGGTCTGGTCACCATCCTGCCTATCTTATCTTTTCAGGAGCAAGCCGGTCATTCCCCGCCATAGGCCCCCAGACAAAAAGCTCGGCCCATTTCCCTGGCAAACAAAAGTAAGCTACCCCGCTTCTGGATGGCAGATTGCAGGAGCCACTTTGCACCATCAAACTAGCCCGTCTTGGCACTGGTGCCACCTCTGGTCTGGGAACCATCCTGCGTATCGTGGATTCTAATTAGCCAGCCGGCCACTCCCTACCACAGGCCCCCAAACACAAACATCTGCGCTTTTCCCTGGAAAACAAAACTCGCCTACCAACTATTTGATGGCAGATTACAGGAGCCACTTGGTACTATCAAACCAGCCCAACTTGGCACTGGTGCCACCATGGGTCTGGTTACAATCCTGCCTATCGTAACTTTTCAGGAGCCAGCCGGTCACTCCCAGCCATAGGTCCCCAGTCACAAACCTCGGCCCGTTTCCCTGGCAAACAAAAGTAAGCACCCCCGATTCTGGATGGCAGATTGCAGGAGCCACTTGGTACTATCAAACCAGCCCGACTTGGCACTGGTGCCACCTCTGGTCTGGGACCCATCCTGCGTATCGTGGATTCTAAGGAGCCAGTCGGCCACTCCCAGCCACAGGCCCCCAAACACAAACAACGGCCCGTTTCCGTGGCAAACAAAAGTAAGCTGCCCCGCTTCTGGATGGCAGATTGCAGGAACCACTTGGTAGTATCAAACCAGCACAACTTGGCACTGGTGGCACCTCTTGTCTGGTAACCATGCTGCGTATCGTGGTTTCTAAGGAGCCAGCCGGGCACTCCCAACCACAGGTCCCCAAACACACACAATGACGCTTTTCCCTGGAAAACAAAACTCGCCTGCCAACTTTTTGATGGCAGATTGCAGGAGCCACTTGGTACTATCAAACCAGCCCAACTTGGCACTGGTGCCACCATGGGTCTGGTCACCATCCTGCCTATCGTAGCTTTTCAGGAGCCAGGCGGTCACTCCCTGCAATAGGCCCCGAGACAGAAAGCCCGGCCCGTTTCCCTGGCAAACAAAAGTAAGCTGCCCCGCTTCTGGATGGCAGATTGCAGGAGCCACTTTGTACTATCAAACCAGCCCGACTTGGCACTGGTGCCACCTTGGGTCTGGGAACCATCCTGCCTATCGTGGATTTTAAGGAGCCAGTCGGCCACTCCCAGCCATACGCCTCCAAACACAAACAACGGTCCATTTCCCTGGCAAACAAAAGTAAGCTGCCCCGCTTCTGGATGTCAGATTGCAGGAACCACTTGTTGCCAAGTTGGGGTGGTTTGATAGTACCAAGTGGCTCCTGCAATCTGCCATCAAAAAGTTGGCAAGCGAGTTTTGTTTTCCAGGGAAAAGCGCCGTTGTTTGTGTTTGGGGGCCTGTGGCTGGGAGTGGCCAGCTGTCTCCTTAGAATCCACGATACGCAGGATGGGTCCCAGACCAGAGGTGGCACCAGTGCCAAGTCGGGCTGGTTTGATGGTGCAAAGTGACTCCTGCAATCTGCCATCCAGAAGCGGGGTAGCTTACTTTTGTTTGCCAGGGAAACGGGTAGAGCTTTGTGTCTGGGGGCCTATGGCTGGGAGTGACCGGCTGGCTCCTGAAAAGCTACGATAGGCAGGATGGTGACCAGACCCATGGTGGCACCAGTGCCAAGTTGGGCTGGTTTGATAGTACCACGTGGCTCCTGCAATCTGCCATCAAAAAGTTGGCAGGTGAGTTTTGTTTTCCAGGGAAAAGCACCGTTGTTTGTGTTTGGGGGCCTGTGGCTGGGATTGGCCAGCTGGCTCCTTAGAATCCACGATACGCAGGATGGTTCCCAGACCAGAGGTGGCACCAGTGCCAAGTTGGGCTGGTTTGATGGTACCAACTGGCTCCTGCAATCTGCCATCCAGAAGCGGGGTAGCTTACTTTTGTTTGCCAGGGAAACGGGCCGAAATATTTGTCTAGGGGCCTCTGGCTGGGCGTGGCTGGCTGGCACCTGAAAGGCTACGATAGGCAGGATGGTGACCAGACCCATGGTGGCACCAGTGCCAAGTTGGGCTGGTTTGATAGTACCAAGTGGCTCCTGCAATCTGCCATCAAAAAGTTGTCAGGCGACTTTTGTTTTCCAGGGAAAAGCGCCGTTGTTCTTGTTTAGAGGCCTGTGGCTGGGAGTGGCCAGCTGCCTCCTTTGAACCCAGGATACGCAGGATGGTTCCCAGAGCCAAGGTGGCACCAGTGCCAAGTTGGGCTGGTTTGATAGTACCAAGTGGCTCCTGCAATCTGCCATCCAGAAGCGGGTCAGCTTACTTTTGTTTCCCAGGGAAACGGGCCGAGGTTTGTGTCTGGGGGCCTATGGCTGGGAGTGACCGGCTGGCTACTGAAAAGCTACGATAGGCAGGATGGTTACCAGACTCATGGTGGCACCAGTGCCAAGTCGGGCTGGTTTGATAATACTAAATAGCTCCTGAAATCTGCCATTCAGACGCGGGCCAGCGGATTTTTGTTTGCTGGAGAAAAGTTCCGTGGTTTTTTTTGGGGGGTATATGGCTGGACGTGGCCGGCTGGCTCCTTAAAAAGATCGATACGCAGGATTGTTCCCTGACCCAAGGTGGCATCACTGCCAAGTCGGGCTGTTTTCGTAGTACCAAGTGCGTCCTGCAATTTGCCATCCAGAAGAGGGGCAGTTGAGTTTTGTTTACCAGAGAAAAGGGCCGTGGTTTGTGTTTGGGGACATATGGCTGAGAGTGGCCGGCTGGCGCCTGAAAATCCACGATAGGCAGGATGGTTCCCAGAGCCAAGGTGGCACCAGTGCCATGTTGGCCTGGTGTGATAGTACCATGTGGCTGCTGTAATCTGCCATCCAGAAGCGGGGCAGCTTACTTTTGTTTGCCAGGGAAACGGGCCGAGATATTTGTCTGGGGGCCTATGGCTGGGAGTGACCGGCTGGCTCCTGAAAAGCTACGATAGGCAGGATGGTGACCAGACCCATGGTGGCACCAGTACCAAGTTGGGCTGGTTTGATAGTACAAGTGGCTCCTGCAATCTGCCATCAAAAATTTGGCAGGCGAGTTTTGTTTTCAGGGAAAAGCGCCGTTGTTTTTGTTTAGAGGCCTGTTGGCTGGGAGTGGCCGCCTGTCCTCGTAGAATCTACGTTACGCAGCATGGTTCCCAGAGCCAAGATGGCACGAGGGCCAAGTCGGGCAGGTTTGATAGTACCAAATGCATCCTGCAATCTGCCATCCAAAAGCGGGGCAGTTTACTTTTGTTTGCCAGGGAAACGGGCCGAGGTTTGTGTCTGGGGGCCTATGGCAGGGAGTGACCGTCTGGCTCCTGAAAAGCTACGATAGGCAGGATGTTTACCACACCCATGGTGGCACCAGTGCCAAGTTGGGCTGATTTCATAGTACCAAGTGGCTCCTGCAATCTGCCATCCAGAATCGGGGGTGCTTACTTTTGTTTTCCAGGGAAACGGGCCGAGGTTTGTGTCTGGGGGTCTATGGCTGGGAGTGACCGGCTGGCTCCTGAAAAGCTACGATAGGCAGGATGGTGACCAGACCCATGGTGGCACCAGTGCCAAGTTGGGCTGGTTTGATAGCACCAAGTGGCTCCTGCAATCTGCCATCAAAATGTTGGCAGGCGAGTTTTGTTTTCCAGGGAAAAGCGCCGTTGTTTGTGTTTGGGCGCCTGTGGCTCAGAGTGGCCGGGTGGCTGCTTAGAATCCACGATACGCAGGATGGTTCCCAGACCCAAGGTGGCACCAGTGCCAAGTCGGGCTGGTTTGACACTACCAAGTGGCTCCTGCAATCTGCCATCCAGAATCGGGGCAGCTTAATTTTGTTTGCCAGGGAAACGGTCCGAGGTTTGTGTCTGGGGGACTATGGCTGGGAGTGACCGGCTGGCTCCTGAAATGCTACAATAGGCAGGATGGTTCCCAGACCCATAGTGGCACCAGTGCCAAGTTGGGATGATTTGATAGTATCAAGTGGCTCCTGCAATCTGCCATCAAAAAGCTGGCAGGCGAGTTTTGTTTTCCAGGGAAAAGCGCCGTTGTTTGTGTTTGGGGGCCTGTGGCTGGGAGTGGCCGGCTGGCTCCTTAGAATCCACGATATGCAGGATTGTTCCCAGACCCAAGGTGGCACCAGTGCCAAGTCGGGCTGGTTTGATGGTGCAAAGTGGCTCCTGCAATCTGCCATCCAGACGCGGGGCAGCGGATTTTTGTTTCCATGAGAAATGGTCCGTGGTTTGTTTTTGGGGGTATGTGGCTGGGCGTGGCCGGCTGGCTCCTTAAAAAGCTCAATATGCAGGATGGTTCCCTGACACAAGGTGGCACCAGTGCCACGTCGGGCGGTTTTCGTAGTACAAAGTGCGTCCTAAAATTTGCCATCCAGAAGAGGGGCAGTTGAGTTTTGTTTGCCAGAGAAAAGGGCCGTGGTTTGTTTTTGGGGGCATATGGCTGAGAGTGGCCGGCTGGCCCCTGAAAATCCACGATAGGCAGGATGGTTCCCAGACCAGAGGTGTCACCAGTGCCAAGTCGGGCTGGTTTGATAGTACTAAATAGCTCCTGCAATCTGCCATGCAGAAGCGGGGCAGCTTACTTTTGTTTGCCAGGGAAACGGGCCGAGGTTTGTGTTTGGGGGCCTATGGCTGGGAGTGACCGGCTGGCTCCTGAAAAGCTACGATAGGCAGGATAGTGACCAGACCCATGGTGGCACCAGTGCCAAGTTGGGCTGGTTTGATAGTACCAAGTGGCTCCGGCAATCTGCCATCAAAAAGTTGGCAGGCGAGTTTTGTTTTCCAGGGAAAAGCGCCGTTGTTTGTGTTTGGGGGCCTGTGGCTGGGAGTGGCCAGCTGGCTCCTTAGAACCCACGATACGCAGGATGGTTCCCAGACCAGAGGTGGCACCAGTGCCAAGTTGGGCTGGTTTGATGGTGCAAAGTGGCTCCTGCAATCTGCCATCCAGAAGCGGGGTAGCTTACTTTTGTTTGCCAGGGAAACGGGCCGAAATATTTGTCTAGGGGCCTCTGGCTGGGGGTGGCTGGCTGGCACCTGAAAGGCTACGATAGGCAGGATGGTGACCAGACCCATGGTGGCACCAGTGCCAAGTTGGGCTGGTTTGATAGTACCAAGTGGCTCCTGCAATCTGCCATCAAATGTTTGGCAGGCGAGTTTTGTTTTCCAGGGAAAAGCACCGTTGTGTGTGTTTTGGGGCCTGTGGCTGGGAGTGGCCAGCTGGCTCCTTAGAATCCACGATACGCAGGATGGTTCCCAGACCCAAGGTGGCACCAGTGCCAAGTCGGGCTGGTTTGTTAGTACCAAGTGGTTCCTGCAATCTGCCATCCAGAAGCGGGGCAGCTGAATTTTGTTTGCCAGAGAAAAAGGCTGTTGTTTGTGTTTCGGGGCCTGTGGCTGGCAGTGGACGGCTGGCTCCTGAAAATCCATGATACGCAGCATGGTTCCCAGACCCAAGGTGGCACCAGTGCCAAGTCGGGCTGGTTTGATACTACCAAGTGCGTCCTGCAATCTGCCATCCAGAAGCGGGGCAGCTTAATTTTGTTTGCCAGGGAAACGGGCCGTGGGTTTTGTATGGGGGCCTATGGCTGAGAGTGGCCGGCTGGCTCCTGAAAATCCACGCTAGGCAGCATGGTTCCCAGATGCAAGGTGGCACCAGTGCCAAGTCGGGCTGGTTTGATGGTGCAAAGTGGCTCCTGCAATCTGCCATCCAGAAGCGGGGCAGCTGATTTTTGTTTGCCAGAGAAAAATTCCGTGGATTGTTTTTGGGGGCATATTGCTGGGAGTGGCCGGCTGGCTCCTTAAAATGCTCGATACGCATGATGGTTCCCAGGCCCAAGGTGTCACCACTACCAAGTCGGCCTGCAGTTTTAGTATCAAGTTCATCCTGCAATTTGCCATCCAGAAGAGGGGCAGTTGAGTTTTGTTTGCCAGAGAAACGGGCCGAGGTTTCTGTTTGGGGACATATGGCTGAGAGTGGCCGGCTGGCCCCTGAATATCCACGATACACAGCATGGTTCCCAGATCCAAGGTGGCACCAGTGCCAAGTTGGGCTGGTTTGATAGTCCCAAGTGTCTCCTGCAATCTGCCATCCAGAAGCGGGGCAGCTTACTTTTGTTTGCCAGAGAAATAGGCCTAGGTTTTTGTCTGGGGGCCTGTGGCTAGGAGTGGCCGGCTGGCTCCTTAGAATCCACGATACGCAGGATGTTTCCCAGACCCAAGGTGGCACCAGTGCCAAGTCGGGCTGGTTTGATAGTACCAAGTGGCTCCTGCAAACTCCATCAAAATGTTGGCAGACGTGTTTTGTTTTCCAGGGAACAGCGCCGTTGATTTTGTTTGGGGACCTGTGGCTGGGAGTGGCCGGCTGGCTCCTTAGAATCCACGATACGCAGGATGGTTCCCAGACCCAAGGTGGCACCAGTGCCAAGTCGGGCTGGTTTGATTACACCAAGTGGCTCCTGCAATCTGCCATCCAGAAGTGAGGCAGCTAAGTTTTGTTTGCCAGAAAAAAGCACCGTTGTTTGTGTTTGGGGGCCTGTGGCTGGGATTGGCCAGCTGGCTCCTTAGAATCCACGATACGCAGGATGGTTCCCAGACCAGAGGTGGCACCAGTGCCAAGTTGGGCTGGTTTGATGGTACCAACTGGCTCCTGCAATCTGCCATCCAGAAGCGGGGTAGCTTACTTTTGTTTGCCAGGGAAACGGGCCGAAATATTTGTCTAGGGGCCTCTGGCTGGGGGTGGCTGGCTGGCACCTGAAAGGCTACGATAGGCAGGATGGTGACCAGACCCATGGTGGCACCAGTGCCAAGTTGGGCTGGTTTGATAGTACCAAGTGGCTCCTGCAATCTGCCATCAAAAAGTTGTCAGGCGACTTTTGTTTTCCAGGGAAAAGCGCCGTTGTTCTTGTTTAGAGGCCTGTGGCTGGGAGTGGCCGGCTGCCTCCTTTGAACCCAGGATACGCAGGATGGTTCCCAGAGCCAAGGTGGCACCAGTGCCAAGTTGGGCTGGTTTGATAGTACCAAGTGGCTCCTGCAATCTGCCATCCAGAAGCGGGTCAGCTTACTTTTGTTTCCCAGGGAAACGGGCCGAGGTTTGTGTCTGGGGGCCTATGGCTGGGAGTGACCGGCTGGCTACTGAAAAGCTACGATAGGCAGGATGGTTACCAGACTCATGGTGGCACCAGTGCCAAGTCGGGCTGTTTTCGTAGTACCAAGTGCGTCCTGCAATTTGCCATCCAGAAGAGGGGCAGTTGAGTTTTGTTTACCAGAGAAAAGGGCCGTGGTTTGTGTTTGGGGACATATGGCTGAGAGTGGCCGGCTGGCGCCTGAAAATCCACGCTAGGCAGCATGGTTCCCAGATGCAAGGTGGCACCAGTGCCAAGTCGGGCTGGTTTGATGGTGCAAAGTGGCTCCTGCAATCTGCCATCCAGAAGCGGGGCAGCTGATTTTTGTTTGCCAGAGAAAAATTCCGTGGATTGTTTTTGGGGGCATATTGCTGGGAGTGGCCGGCTGGCTCCTTAAAATGCTCGATACGCATGATGGTTCCCAGGCCCAAGGTGTCACCACTACCAAGTCGGCCTGCGGTTTTAGTATCAAGTTCATCCTGCAATTTGCCATCCAGAAGAGGGGCAGTTGAGTTTTGTTTGCCAGAGAAACGGGCCGAGGTTTCTGTTTGGGGACATATGGCTGAGAGTGGCCGGCTGGCCCCTGAATATCCACGATACACAGCATGGTTCCCAGATCCAAGGTGGCACCAGTGCCAAGTTGGGCTGGTTTGATAGTCCCAAGTGTCTCCTGCAATCTGCCATCCAGAAGCGGGGCAGCTTACTTTTGTTTGCCAGAGAAATAGGCCTAGGTTTTTGTCTGGGGGCCTGTGGCTAGGAGTGGCCGGCTGGCTCCTTAGAATCCACGATACGCAGGATGTTTCCCAGACCCAAGGTGGCACCAGTGCCAAGTCGGGCTGGTTTGATAGTACCAAGTGGCTCCTGCAAACTCCATCAAAATGTTGGCAGACGTGTTTTGTTTTCCAGGGAACAGCGCCGTTGATTTTGTTTGGGGACATGTGGCTGGGAGTGGCCGGCTGGCTCCTTAGAATCCACGATACGCAGGATGGTTCCCAGACCCAAGGTGGCACCAGTGCCAAGTCGGGCTGGTTTGATTACACCAAGTGGCTCCTGCAATCTGCCATCCAGAAGTGAGGCAGCTAAGTTTTGTTTGCCAGAAAAAAGGGCCGTGGTTTTTGTTGGGGGCCTGTGGCTGGGAGTAGCCGGCTGGCTCCTTAAAATCCACGATAGGCTGGATGGTTCCCAGACCCAAGGTGGCACCAGTGCCAAGTCGGGCTGGTTTGATAGTACCAAGTGGCTCCTGCAATCTGCCATCCAGAAGCGGTGCAGTTGAGTTTTGTTTGCCAGAGAAAAGGGCCGTGGGTTGTGTTTGGGGGCATATGGCTGGGAGTGGCCGGCTGTCTCATTAAAAAGATCGATACGCAGGATGGTTCCCAGACCCAAGGTGGCACCAGTGCCAAGTCGGGCTGTTTTTATAGTACCAAGTGCGTCCTGCAATTTGCCATCCAGAAGAGGGGCAGTGGAGTTTTGTTTGCCAGAGAATAGCGCCGTTGTTTGTGTTTGGGGGCTTGTGGCTGGGAGTGGCCGACTGGCGCCTTAGAATCTGTGTTACGCAGCATGGTTCCCAGACCAGAGGTGGCACCAGTGCCAAGTTGGGCTGGTTTGATAGTACCAAGTGGCTCCTGCAATCTGCCATCCAGAAGTGGGGCAGCTTACTTTTGTTTGCCAGGGAAACGGGCCGAGGTTTGTGACTGGGGACCTATGGCTGGGAGTGACCGGCTGGCTCCTGAAAAGCTACGATAGGCAGGATGGTGACCAGACCCATGGTGGCACCAGTGCCAAGTTGGGCTGGTTTGATAGTACCAAGTGGCTCCTGCAATCTGCCATCAAAAAGTTGTCAGGCGAGTTTTGTTTTCCAGGGAAAAGCGCCGTTGTTTGTATTTGGGGGCCTGTGGCTGGCAGTGGACGGCTGGCTCCTTTGAACCCACAATACGCAGGATGGTTCCCAGACCCAAGGTGGCACCAGTGCCAAGTCGGGCTGGTTTGATACTACCAAGTGCGTCCTGCAATCTGCCATCCAGAAGCGGGGCAGCTTAATTTTGTTTGCCAGGGAAACGGGCCGTGGGTTTTGTTTGGGGGCCTATGGCTGAGAGTGGCCGGCTGGCTCCTGAAAATCCACGCTAGGCAGCATGGTTCCCAGATGCAAGCTGGCACCAGTGCCAAGTCGGGCTGGTTTGATGGTGCAAAGTGGCTCCTGCAATCTGCCATCCAGAAGCGGGGCAGCTGATTTTTGTTTGCCAGAGAAAAATTCCGTGGATTGTTTTTGGGGGCATATTGCTGGGAGTGGCCGGCTGGCTCCTTAAAATGCTCGATACGCATGATGGTTCCCAGGTCCAAGGTGTCACCACTACCAAGTCGGCCTGCGGTTTTAGTATCAAGTTCATCCTGCAATTTGCCATCCAGAAGAGGGGCAGTTGAGTTTTGTTTGCCAGAGAAACGGGCCGAGGTTTCTGTTTGGGGACATATGGCTGAGAGTGGCCGGCTGGCCCCTGAATATCCACGATACACAGCATGGTTCCCAGATCCAAGGTGGCACCAGTGCCAAGTTGGGCTGGTTTGATAGTACCAAGTGTCTCCTGCAATCTGCCATCCAGAAGCGGGGCAGCTTACTTTTGTTTGCCAGAGAAATAGGCCTAGGTTTTTGTCTGGGGGCCTGTGGCTAGGAGTGGCCGGCTGGCTCCTAAGAATCCACGATACGCAGGATGTTTCCCAGACCCAAGGTGGCACCAGTGCCAAGTCGGGCTGGTTTGATAGTACCAAGTGGCTCCTGCAAACTCCATCAAAAAGTTGGCAGGCGTGTTTTGTTTTCCAGGGAACAGCGCCGTTGATTTTGTTTGGGGGCCTGTGGCTGGGAGTGGCCGGCTGGCTCCTTAGAATCCACGATACGCAGGATGGTTCCCAGACCCAAGGTGGCACCAGTGCCAAGTCGGGCTGGTTTGATTACACCAAGTGGCTCCTGCAATCTGCCATCCAGAAGTGAGGCAGCTAAGTTTTGTTTGCCAGAAAAAAGGGCCGTGGTTTTTGTTGGGGGCCTGTGGCTGGGAGTGGCCGGCTGGCTCCTTAGAATCCACCATACGCAGGATGGTTCCCAGACCCAAGGTGGCACCAGTGCCAAGTCGGGCTGGTTTGATAGTACCAAGTGGCTCCTGCAATCTGCCATCCAGAAGCGGTGCAGTTGAGTTTTGTTTGCCAGAGAAAAGGGCCGTGGGTTGTGTTTGGGGGCATATGGCTGGGAGTGGCCGGCTGTCTCATTAAAAAGATCGATACGCAGGATGGTTCCCAGACCCAAGGTGGCACCAGTGCCAAGTCGGGCTGTTTTTATAGTACCAAGTGCGTCCTGCAATTTGCCATCCAGAAGAGGGGCAGTGGAGTTTTGTTTGCCAGAGAATAGCGCCGTTGTTTGTGTTTGGGAGCTTGTGGCTGGGAGTGGCCGACTGGCGCCTTAGAATCTGTGTTACGCAGCATGGTTCCCAGACCAGAGGTGGCACCAGTGCCAAGTCTTGCTGGTTTGATAGTACCAAGTGGCTCCTGCAATCTGCCATCCAGAAGCGGGGCAGCTTACTTTTGTTTGCCAGGGAAACGGGCCGAGGTTTGTGACTGGGGACCTATGGCTGGGAGTGACCGGCTGGCTCCTGAAAAGCTATGATAGGCAGGATGGTGACCAGACCCATGGTGGCACCAGTGCCAAGTTGGGCTGGTTTGATAGTACCAAGTGGCTCCTGCAATCTGCCATCAAAAAGTTGTCAGGCGAGTTTTGTTTTCCAGGGAAAAGCGCCGTTGTTTGTATTTGGGGGCCTGTGGCTGGGAGTGGCCGGCTGGCTCCTTTGAACCCACAATACGCAGGATGGTTCCCAGACCCAAGGTGGCACCAGTGCCAAGTCGGGCTGGTTTGATACTACCAAGTGCGTCCTGCAATCTGCCATCAAGAAGCGGGGCAGCTTAATTTTGTTTGCCAGGGAAACGGGCCGTGGGTTTTGTTTGGGGGCCTATGGCTGAGAGTGGCCGGCTGGCTCCTGAAAATCCACGCTAGGCAGCATGGTTCCCAGATGCAAGGTGGCACCAGTGCCAAGTCGGGCTGGTTTGATGGTGCAAAGTGGCTCCTGCAATCTGCCATCCAGAAGCGGGGCAGCTGATTTTTGTTTGCCAGAGAAAAATTCCGTGGATTGTTTTTGGGGGCATATTGCTGGGAGTGGCCGGCTGGCTCCTTAAAATGCTCGATACGCATGATGGTTCCCAGGTCCAAGGTGTCACCACTACCAAGTCGGCCTGCGGTTTTAGTATCAAGTTCATCCTGCAATTTGCCATCCAGAAGAGGGGCAGTTGAGTTTTGTTTGCCAGAGAAACGGGCCGAGGTTTCTGTTTGGGGACATATGGCTGAGAGTGGCCGGCTGGCCCCTGAATATCCACGATACACAGCATGGTTCCCAGATCCAAGGTGGCACCAGTGCCAAGTTGGGCTGGTTTGATAGTACCAAGTGTCTCCTGCAATCTGCCATCCAGAAGCGGGGCAGCTTACTTTTGTTTGCCAGAGAAATAGGCCTAGGTTTTTGTCTGGGGGCCTGTGGCTAGGAGTGGCCGGCTGGCTCCTAAGAATCCACGATACGCAGGATGTTTCCCAGACCCAAGGTGGCACCAGTGCCAAGTCGGGCTGGTTTGATAGTACCAAGTGGCTCCTGCAAACTCCATCAAAAAGTTGGCAGGCGTGTTTTGTTTTCCAGGGAACAGCGCCGTTGTTTGTGTTTGGGGGCCTGTGGCTGGGAGTGGCCGGCTGGCTCCTTAGAATCCACGATACGCAGGATGGTTCCCAGACCCAAGGTGGCACCAGTGCCAAGTTGGGCTGGTTTGATTACACCAAGTGGCTCCTGCAATCTGCCATCCAGAAGTGAGGCAGCTAAGTTTTGTTTGCCAGAAAAAAGGGCCGTGGTTTTTGTTGGGGGCCTGTGGCTGGGAGTGGCCGGCTGGCTCCTTAGAATCCACCATACGCAGGATGGTTCCCAGACCCAAGGTGGCACCAGTGCCAAGTCGGGCTGGTTTGATAGTCCCAAGTGGCTCCTGCAAACTGCCATCCAGAAGCGGGGCAGCTGAGTTTTGTTTGCCAGGGAAATGGGCCGTTGTTTGTGTTTGGGGGCCTGTGGCTGGGAGTGTTCGGCTGGTTCCTGAATATGTACGATACGCAGGATTGTTCCCAGACCCAAGGTGGCACCAGTGCCAAGTCGGGCTGGTTTGATGGTGCAAAGTGGCTCCTGCAATCTGCCATCCAGACGCGGGGCAGCGGGTTTTTGTTTCCATGAGAAATGGTCCGTGGTTTGTTTTTGGGGGTATATGGCTGGGCGTGGCCGGCTGGCTCCTTAAAAACCTCGATATGCAGGATGGTTCCCTGACACAAGGTGGCACCAGTGCCACGTCGGGCGGTTTTCGTAGTACAAAGTGCGTCCTAAAATTTGCCATCCAGAAGAAGGGCAGTTGAGTTTTGTTTGCCAGAGAAAAGGTCCGTGGTTTGTTTTTGGGGGCATATGGCTGAGAGTGGCTGGCTGGCCCCTGAAAATCCACGATACACAGGATGGTTCCCAGATCCAAGGTGGCACCTGTGCCAAGTCGGGCTGATTTGATAGTACTAAGTAGCTCCTGCAATCTGCCATCCAGAAGCGGGGCAGCTTACTTTTGTTTGCCAGGGAAACGGGCCGAGGTTTGTGACTGGGGACCTATGGCTGGGAGTGACCGGCTGGCTCCTGAAAAGCTACGATAGGCAGGATGGTGACCAGACCCATGGTGGCACCAGTGCCAAGTTGGGCTGGTTTGATAGCACCAAGTGGCTCCTGCAATCTGCCATCAAAATGTTGGCAGGCGTGTTTTGTTTTCCAGGGAAAAGCGCCGTTGTTTGTGTTTGGGCGCCTGTGGCTCAGAGTGGCCGGGTGGCTGCTTAGAATCCACGATACGCAGGATGGTTCCCAGACCCAAGGTGGCACCAGTGCCAAGTCGGGCTGGTTTGACACTACCAAGTGGCTCCTGCAATCTGCCATCAAAAAGCTGGCAGGCGAGTTTTGTTTTCCAGGGAAAAGCGCCGTTGTTTGTGTCTGGGGGCCTGTGGCTGGGAGTGGCCGGCTGGCTCCTTAGAATCCACGATATGCAGGATTGTTCCCAGACCCAAGGTGGCACCAGTGCCAAGTCGGGCTGGTTTGATGGTGCAAAGTGGCTCCTGCAATCTGCCATCCAGACGCGGGGCAGCGGATTTTTGTTTCCATGAGAAATGGTCCGTGGTTTGTTTTTGGGGGTATATGGCTGGGCCTGGCCGGCTGGCTCCTTAAAAAGCTCGATATGCAGGATGGTTCCCTGACACAAGGTGGCACCAGTGCCACGTCGGGCGGTTTTCGTAGTACAAAGTGCGTCCTAAAATTTGCCATCCAGAAGAGGGGCAGTTGAGTTTTGTTTGCCAGAGAAAAGGGCCGTGGTTTGTTTTTGGGGGCATATGGCTGAGAGTGGCCGGCTGGCCCCTGAAAATCCACGATAGGCAGGATGGTTCCCAGACCAGAGGTGTCACCATTGCCAAGTCGGGCTGGTTTGATAGTACTAAATAGCTCCTGCAATCTGCCATGCAGAAGCGGGGCAGCTAACTTTTGTTTGCCAGGGAAACGGGCCGAAATATTTGTCTAGGGGCCTCTGGCTGGGGGTGGCTGGCTGGCACCTGAAAAGCTACGATAGGCAGGATGGTGACCAGACCCATGGTGGCACCAGTGCCAAGTTGGGCTGGTTTGATAGTACCAAGTGGCTCCTGCAATCTGCCATCAAATGTTTGGCAGGCGAGTCTTGTTTTCCAGGGAAAAGCACCTTTGTGTGTGTTTTGGGGCCTGTGGCTGGGAGTGGCCAGCTGGCTCCTTAGAATCCACGATACGCAGGATGGTTCCCAGACCCAAGGTGGCACCAGTGCCAAGTCGGGCTGGTTTGTTAGTACCAAGTGGTTCCTGCAATCTGCCATCCAGAAGCGGGGCAGCTGAATTTTGTTTGCCAGAGAAAAAGGCTGTTGTTTGTGTTTCGGGGCCTGTGGCTGGCAGTGGACGGCTGGCTCCTGAAAATCCATGATACGCAGCATGGTTCCCAGACCCAAGGTGGCACCAGTGCCAAGTCGGGCTGGTTTGATACTACCAAGTGCGTCCTGCAATCTGCCATCCAGAAGCGGGGCAGCTTAATTTTGTTTGCCAGGGAAACGGGCCGTGGGTTTTGTATGGGGGCCTATGGCTGAGAGTGGCCGGCTGGCTCCTGAAAATCCACGCTAGGCAGCATGGTTCCCAGATGCAAGGTGGCACCAGTGCCAAGTCGGGCTGGTTTGATGGTGCAAAGTGGCTCCTGCAATCTGCCATCCAGAAGCGGGGCAGCTGATTTTTGTTTGCCAGAGAAAAATTCCGTGGATTGTTTTTGGGGGCATATTGCTGGGAGTGGCCGGCTGGCTCCTTAAAATGCTCGATACGCATGATGGTTCCCAGGCCCAAGGTGTCACCACTACCAAGTCGGCCTGCGGTTTTAGTATCAAGTTCATCCTGCAATTTGCCATCCAGAAGAGGGGCAGTTGAGTTTTGTTTGCCAGAGAAACGGGCCGAGGTTTCTGTTTGGGGACATATGGCTGAGAGTGGCCGGGTGGCCCCTGAATATCCACGATACACAGCATGGTTCCCAGATCCAAGGTGGCACCAGTGCCAAGTTGGGCTGGTTTGATAGTCCCAAGTGTCTCCTGCAATCTGGCATCCAGAAGCGGGGCAGGTTACTTTTGTTTTCCAGGGAAACGGACCGAAGTTTTTTTCTGTGGGCCTATGGCTGGGAGTGACCGCCTGGCTCCTGAAAAGCTACGATAGGCAGGATGGTGACCAGACCCATGGTGGCACCAGTGCCAAGTTGGGCTGGTTTGATAGTACCAAGTGGCTCCTGCAATCTGCCATCAAAAAGTTGTCAGGCGAGTTTTGTTTTCCAGGGAAAAGCGCCGTTGTTTGTATTTGGGGGCCTGTGGCTGGCAGTGGACGGCTGGCTCCTTTGAACCCACAATACGCAGGATGGTTCCCAGACCCAAGGTGGCACCAGTGCCAAGTCGGGCTGGTTTGATACTACCAAGTGCGTCCTGCAATCTGCCATCCAGAAGCGGGGCAGCTTAATTTTGTTTGCCAGGGAAACGGGCCGTGGGTTTTGTTTGGGGGCCTATGGCTGAGAGTGGCCGGCTGGCTCCTGAAAATCCACGCTAGGCAGCATGGTTCCCAGATGCAAGGTGGCACCAGTGCCAAGTCGGGCTGGTTTGATGGTGCAAAGTGGCTCCTGCAATCTGCCATCCAGAAGCGGGGCAGCTGATTTTTGTTTGCCAGAGAAAAATTCCGTGGATTGTTTTTGGGGGCATATTGCTGGGAGTGGCCGGCTGGCTCCTTAAAATGCTCGATACGCATGATGGTTCCCAGGTCCAAGGTGTCACCACTACCAAGTCGGCCTGCGGTTTTAGTATCAAGTTCATCCTGCAATTTGCCATCCAGAAGAGGGGCAGTTGAGTTTTGTTTGCCAGAGAAACGGGCCGAGGTTTCTGTTTGGGGACATATGGCTGAGAGTGGCCGGGTGGCCCCTGAATATCCACGATACACAGCATGGTTCCCAGATCCAAGGTGGCACCAGTGCCAAGTTGGGCTGGTTTGATAGTACCAAGTGTCTCCTGCAATCTGCCATCCAGAAGCGGGGCAGCTTACTTTTGTTTGCCAGAGAAATAGGCCTAGGTTTTTGTCTGGGGGCCTGTGGCTAGGAGTGGCCGGCTGGCTCCTAAGAATCCACGATACGCAGGATGTTTCCCAGACCCAAGGTGGCACCAGTGCCAAGTCGGGCTGGTTTGATAGTACCAAGTGGCTCCTGCAAACTCCATCAAAAAGTTGGCAGGCGTGTTTTGTTTTCCAGGGAACAACGCCGTTGATTTTGTTTGGGGGCCTGTGGCTGGGAGTGGCCGGCTGGCTCCTTAGAATCCACGATACGCAGGATGGTTCCCAGACCCAAGGTGGCACCAGTGCCAAGTCGGGCTGGTTTGATTACACCAAGTGGCTCCTGCAATCTGCCATCCAGAAGTGAGGCAGCTAAGTTTTGTTTGCCAGAAAAAAGGGCCGTGGTTTTTGTTGGGGGCCTGTGGCTGGGAGTGGCCGGCTGGCTCCTTAGAATCCACCATACGCAGGATGGTTCCCAGACCCAAGGTGGCACCAGTGCCAAGTCGGGCTGGTTTGATAGTACCAAGTGGCTCCTGCAATCTGCCATCCAGAAGCGGTGCAGTTGAGTTTTGTTTGCCAGAGAAAAGGGCCGTGGGTTGTGTTTGGGGGCATATGGCTGGGAGTGGCCGGCTGTCTCATTAAAAAGATCGATACGCAGGATGGTTCCCAGACCCAAGGTGGCACCAGTGCCAAGTCGGGCTGTTTTTATAGTACCAAGTGCGTCCTGCAATTTGCCATCCAGAAGAGGGGCAGTGGAGTTTTGTTTGCCAGAGAATAGCGCCGTTATTTGTGTTTGGGAGCTTGTGGCTGGGAGTGGCCAACTGGCGCCGTAGAATCTGTGTTACGCAGCATGGTTCCCAGACCAGAGGTGGCACCAGTGCCAAGTTGGGCTGGTTTGATAGTACCAAGTGGCTCCTGCAATCTGCCATCCAGAAGCGGGGCAGCTTACTTTTGTTTGCCAGGGAAACGGGCCGAGGTTTGTGACTGGGGACCTATGGCTGGGAGTGACCGGCTGGCTCCTGAAAAGCTATGATAGGCAGGATGGTGACCAGACCCATGGTGGCACCAGTGCCAAGTTGGGCTGGTTTGATAGTACCAAGTGGCTCCTGCAATCTGCCATCAAAAAGTTGTCAGGCGAGTTTTGTTTTCCAGGGAAAAGCGCCGTTGTTTGTATTTGGGGGCCTGTGGCTGGGAGTGGCCGGCTGGCTCCTTTGAACCCACAATACGCAGGATGGTTCCCAGACCCAAGGTGGCACCAGTGCCAAGTCGGGCTGGTTTGATACTACCAAGTGCGTCCTGCAATCTGCCATCCAGAAGCGGGGCAGCTTAATTTTGTTTGCCAGGGAAACGGGCCGTGGGTTTTGTTTGGGGGCCTATGGCTGAGAGTGGCCGGCTGGCTCCTGAAAATCCACGCTAGGCAGCATGGTTCCCAGATGCAAGGTGGCACCAGTGCCAAGTCGGGCTGGTTTGATGGTGCAAAGTGGCTCCTGCAATCTGCCATCCAGAAGCGGGGCAGCTGATTTTTGTTTGCCAGAGAAAAATTCCGTGGATTGTTTTTGGGGGCATATTGCTGGGAGTGGCCGGCTGGCTCCTTAAAATGCTCGATACGCATGATGGTTCCCAGGTCCAAGGTGTCACCACTACCAAGTCGGCCTGCGGTTTTAGTATCAAGTTCATCCTGCAATTTGCCATCCAGAAGAGGGGCAGTTGAGTTTTGTTTGCCAGAGAAACGGGCCGAGGTTTCTGTTTGGGGACATATGGCTGAGAGTGGCCGGCTGGCCCCTGAATATCCACGATACACAGCATGGTTCCCAGATCCAAGGTGGCACCAGTGCCAAGTTGGGCTGGTTTGATAGTACCAAGTGTCTCCTGCAATCTGCCATCCAGAAGCGGGGCAGCTTACTTTTGTTTGCCAGAGAAATAGGCCTAGGTTTTTGTCTGGGGGCCTGTGGCTAGGAGTGGCCGGCTGGCTCCTAAGAATCCACGATACGCAGGATGTTTCCCAGACCCAAGGTGGCACCAGTGCCAAGTCGGGCTGGTTTGATAGTACCAAGTGGCTCCTGCAAACTCCATCAAAAAGTTGGCAGGCGTGTTTTGTTTTCCAGGGAACAGCGCCGTTGTTTGTGTTTGGGGGCCTGTGGCTGGGAGTGGCCGGCTGGCTCCTTAGAATCCACGATACGCAGGATGGTTCCCAGACCCAAGGTGGCACCAGTGCCAAGTTGGGCTGGTTTGATTACACCAAGTGGCTCCTGCAATCTGCCATCCAGAAGTGAGGCAGCTAAGTTTTGTTTGCCAGAAAAAAGGGCCGTGGTTTTTGTTGGGGGCCTGTGGCTGGGAGTGGCCGGCTGGCTCCTTAGAATCCACCATACGCAGGATGGTTCCCAGACCCAAGGTGGCACCAGTGCCAAGTCGGGCTGGTTTGATAGTCCCAAGTGGCTCCTGCAAACTGCCATCCAGAAGCGGGGCAGCTGAGTTTTGTTTGCCAGGGAAATGGGCCATTGTTTGTGTTTGGGGGCCTGTGGCTGGGAGTGTTCGGCTGGTTCCTGAATATGTACGATACGCAGGATTGTTCCCAGACCCAAGGTGGCACCAGTGCCAAGTCGGGCTGGTTTGATGGTGCAAAGTGGCTCCGGAAATCTGCCATCCAGACGCGGGGCAGCGGATTTTTGTTTCCATGAGAAATGGTCCGTGGTTTGTTTTTGGGGGTATATGGCTGGGCCTGGCCGGCTGGCTCCTTAAAAAGCTCGATATGCAGGATGGTTCCCTGACACAAGGTGGCACCAGTGCCACGTCGGGCGGTTTTCGTAGTACAAAGTGCGTCCTAAAATTTGCCATCCAGAAGAGGGGCAGTTGAGTTTTGTTTGCCAGAGAAAAGGGCCGTGGTTTGTTTTTGGGGGCATATGGCTGAGAGTGGCTGGCTGGCCCCTGAAAATCCACGATACACAGGATGGTTCCCAGATCCAAGGTGGCACCTGTGCCAAGTCGGGCTGATTTGATAGTACTAAGTAGCTCCTGCAATCTGCCATCCAGAAGCGGGGCAGCTTACTTTGGTTTGCCAGGGAAACGGGCCGAGGTTTGTGTTTGGGGGCCTATGGCTGAGAGTGACCGGCTGGCTCCTGAAAAGCTACAATAGGCAGGATGGTGACCAGACCCATGGTGGCACCAGTGCCAAGTTGGGCTGGTTTGATAGTACCAAGTGGTTCCTGCAATCTGCCATCCAGAAGCAGGGCAGCTGAGTTTTGTTTGCCAGAGAAAAGGGCCTTGGTTTGTGTTTGGGGGCATATGGCTGGGTGTGGCCAGCTGGCTCCTTAAAATGCACGATATGCAACATGGCTCCCAGACCCAAGGTGGCACCAGTGCCAAGTTGGGCTGGTTTGATAGTACCAAGTGGCTCCTGCAATCTTCCATGATCACGTGGAGAAATACTTTCTGGTTTCAGCCTCATGCTCTTTCTTCTCTCCCTCAACTTCTCTATCACCTCTCATCTGGTTCACATGCGCTGTCTTCAAGGTCCACAGGCTACTTTTCACAGAATCTTCTGGCCTGATGAAGTAAGAATGATGAATAGAACAGAGCTGGGATCTATTTTCCAGTTTGGATAAAATGCATTCTGCACACAAATCCAAGGAGAACGGGCTGCCCCGATGCCCAGAAAATCTTTCACTCCTGCTAGTGTTCTACGTCAACCGCAACTTAGTCTGAAAGAAAAGCTTTTTCTCTGAGAGCATCTGAGAGGTTTGCATGAAGCACTGATATCTGACATATGCAATTTTGAATAGGAGAGGAAAAAGAAAATGGCAAGGAGTTTTTAATTTTAGTGGTTTCAATTTTAATTTCCGTGCACTTTTTCAAAACTTGTCAGCTCAAATGCCCATCAACATCTTTTAGTCATCTGTAAGTCAGTATTCATATAAAATGTGCTTCAAATCCAAAGAATTTCAAATTTGCACTCCAAGCTTCTATGCCTAGATTTATGATTTCCTACACATATTAGATGAAAGGAAGGCCTTTTTTACTGTGGGAGTGCTGGAACACTGGAACAGGTTGCCCAGAGAAGTTGTGGGTGTCCCATCCCTGAAAGTATTCAAGGTCACCTTGGACGGGGCTTGGAGCAGCAACAAAGGAGAAGCTTGATGGTAGAGAAACAAAGTCGGACTATAGAAGAAACTCGGATTGAAGTATAGGATCAAGTTTTCTCTCAGCTCTTGGGGTAAATTCAAAGTTGTACAAAATGACATTTATCTGTGCTATTCACTACTGTAACAGAAAGTTTCATGAAAACTGTACAGAAGATAGTAAATTTTAAAAGAGATAAGAATTACAGCATAAAATCCATGGGATAGGTTACAACATGAGACACTCTCTAAGAGAAAATCTCTTTGTTTCAGCACTTCATCGGGGTAAGATTTCATGAAGTGCCAAAGAAGGCGGCAAAATATCATTCGGGACATTATTTACTGGAATTCAGCCTGGCCATTAGTAGGAACTGCCTTTGAACATATCATGTAGATATACCACACACACTTTCCCTTCACTGAAAAATTACTGTTTACAACAAATAAGCAATTGACGATCAAAATTGATTGAAAGCATCTTAAACATGTCAAGTATTTCATTGTAGATGATCTGTGATCCAAATGCTTCTTCCACCTTCGAGAGGGACAGAAGAATTCTTCCATATCATGATGGTTTAAAATTGTATCAACCAATGTTTTCTGCTGAAAAGATATCATCTATTTTTTTCTATTTTTGGAAGAAAATATTCCTAGACATACAACAGGTGAGAACTAAGTAATTTTAAAGAAACAAATGAAATGAAAATATTCTGTAAATAGAATGAAATGAAAAGCTGTGTTTTAAATAGGAGCTAAATATTAAACAGAATTTTTGTACCAGGCATTTGAATTACTGCACCAGCTCTTTTGCCCATCAAGAGAGGCATTTAGCATTTCAGTCTTTTCCAAGGTGTTCATGATCTGCTATGCTGATCTCTGTGTGTGCCTAGGTGTGTGTGGAGGGGGGGGCATATGAAGGGGAGTGTGTATGTTTGCTTTACAATTGTTGTGGCAGATTCATGCCTCAGCTCCACATTTTGTTTTAAAAAGGTCACACCGAGTGGATATGAAGTTTACTATCAACAAGAGATCGATTCCCAAATCATCCATTTGACTCTCCCTTATAAATCATGTGCTTTGTTGCATATTTTATCAAATATACTTTCAAGCCAGATGGAGGAAGGAGGATGTGGGAATCCCTCCACCATCTTGCAACTTTTATGTAAGTAGGTTTTCAAGAAAATCATCATTTCTCTTTTAAATATGTCTGGAACAGGCATGATGGTAGTGTCAACCTGTTGGAGTTTTTGTTGCTGGAAGAAGTTGTACAAAAGGATTGGTTTTTACATTGACCAGTTACTGAATCAAGCGCAGGAATACATTGGAAATTTAGCTGGGGGTTCCTTTTCCCAGCAGACTACTTCTAGAACGAGCTTGTACACTGAAGCTGACTCTTTTGCTCTCTTTTTGTTTCTTTCCTATTTTCTTGGCTTCTTTGCCACTATCTAGACAATTTTGGAACTTTGTTCCCAACTAAAATGGTTTCAATAGTCTGATTGTGATCATACATTTTTACAAGGAATTTTTAAAATCTTTCCTCGAGTCCAGAAAGTCAAGGACTTAGATCTTTTTCTTCCCTTATCAATATTGCCATGAAATTGATAAATAAAGACCAACTCTTTATTTTTGTTTTTAACCCACGTAGATAATTCCCATCCATTAATCCATTTTGTGGACCAATAGCTGCCATTCTGATGGAAGCTGTCACTTCTTAACAATAGGCATTCTGTGACTATGTTGACTGCACTTTGGGTGAAGATCCTAACTGGTCTTAGATATACATAGGGAGAAATTTGCTCAGCCAGTGTCAGTCTTAAGCATGCGTATCAGAAGATCTTTCTAGAGCTGGGAATTTTCCCATGAAAGGGATTCAGTTAGGGAAGAGACACTTGTGCCAGAGTTTTACATTCTTCTTGAACACTGCTTAAGGAACTTAGATGCCATGTCCATTTGGATCTCTGTCTGCACAGAACTTTGTCATGCCAGCGCTTTGAAATGCATCTTGAAGAGAATTCACTAGCACAGAATGAAAGAGAGTGGAAGGGGTTGGTGGGGCTAACCAGGCCCAACCCCCCTGCCTAAACCAGGATACCTAGAGCCTCTTGCCCAGGATTCTATCTGGGTGTACTTTTAATGTCTTCAAAGATCCAGGCTCCACAATCTTTCTGGGCAGTCTGTGCCGTGGTTCAGTCACCCTGACAGTAAAGAAACATTTACTGATGTTCAAAGGCAATCTCCTGTATTTCAGTGTGTGCCCACTGCCTCTTGTCTTTTCCCTCAGCATCACTGAAAAGACACTGATTCCCTCCCCTTTGCACTATTGCTTCCATATGTATGTGTGATGCCATGTAGAGGTATGTCAAAAACCTCCCTGAAGCCCAGGCAGATAATATTCCCTTCATCTACCAGTCAAGTTGATTCATCAGAGGAGTTTAAAGTGATGTTCAGCATGAAATTCCCCTGAAAAATCATGCTAACTACATTATTTGGTCATCTGTCATGTGCCTGGCAAGGATTTCCAGGAAGAGCTGCTTCATCAACTTCCTGGGGATAAAAAAGAGGCTGGCTGGTTTGTACTATGGCGAGTCCTCTTAATTGCCTTTTTTGAAGATGGGTGTCATTTGCTAACATCCACCCTTTAGCTCCTCTTCTCATCTACACCTCGGCAAAAAGCTTTTCCACTATGTCTGGCTAGGAAAAACTGTGCCAGCACAGAAAACATCTCCCATCGTGTTCTAGAAGTTGCACGGATGTCTGCCAAGTGTTTGGCAGGAAGAAAAGAAAAGTTGTCCAAAACAGCTTCCAATCGAATGTTCCTGTGATTGGAAAAGTCAGGAGAGTGCAAAGGTACTGTTTTCTATCAGTTGGCAAGGTGCGCACACAATCCCAGTGTTGTACAGCTTGCTTCTTCACCTTCCCGAAGCTGCCGCTCTCGCCGGCTGCCGGAGCCCAAGAAGCGGCTTCTTCGCGCAAAGACGATTGTGCCGCTCACAGTGCTCTCCTTAGCGCGGCTTCTGCCGAAAGACGCCCGGCAGCGGCTCTTACCTCCGGAGAGCATCCTACCTTCGTCTTTCGCGTCTTATGTAGTCTACACCTCGGCAAAAAGCTTTTCCACTATGTCTGGCTAGGAAAAACTGTGCCAGCACAGAAAACATCTCCCATCGTGTTCTAGAAGTTGCACGGATGTCTGCCAAGTGTTTGGCAGGAAGAAAAGAAAAGTTGTCCAAAACAGCTTCCAATCGAATGTTCATGTGATTGGAAAAGTCAGGAGAGTGCAAAGGTACTGTTTTCTATCAGTTGGCAAGGTGCGCACACAATCCCAGTGTTGTACAGCTTGCTTCTTCACCTTCCCGAAGCTGCCGCTCTCGCCGGCTGCCGGAGCCCAAGAAGCGGCTTCTTCGCGCAAAGACGATTGTGCCGCTCACAGTGCTCTCCTTAGCGTGGCTTCTGCTGAAAGACGCCCGGCAGCGGCTCTTACCTCCGGAGAGCATCCTACCTTCGTCTTTCGCGTCTTATGTAGTCTACACCTCGGCAAAAAGCTTTTCCACTATGTCTGGCTAGGAAAAACTGTGCCAGCACAGAAAACATCTCCCATCGTGTTCTAGAAGTTGCACGGATGTCTGCCAAGTGTTTGGCAGGAAGAAAAGAAAAGTTGTCCAAAACAGCTTCCAATCGAATGTTCCTGTGATTGGAAAAGTCAGGAGAGTGCAAAGGTACTGTTTTCTATCAGTTGGCAAGGTGCGCACACAATCCCAGTGTTGTACAGCTTGCTTCTTCACCTTCCCGAAGCTGCCGCTCTCGCCGGCTCCCGGAACCGAAGAAGCGGCTTCTTCGCGCAAAGACGATTGTGCCGCTCACAGTGCTCTCCTTAGCGCGGCTTCTGCCGAAAGACGCCCGGCAGCGGCTCTTACCTCCGGAGAGCATCCTACCTTCGTCTTTCGCGTCTTTTGTAGTCTACATCTTAGCAAAACGCTTTTCCACTATGTCTGGCTAGGAAAAACTGTGCCAGCACAGAAAACATCTCCCATCGTGTTCTAGAAGTTGCACGGATGTCTGCCAAGTGTTTGGCAGGAAGAAAAGAAAAGTTGTCCAAAACAGCTTCCAATCGAATGTTCCTGTGATTGGAAAAGTCAGGAGAGTGCAAAGGTACTGTTTTCTATCAGTTGGCAAGGTGCGCACACAATCCCAGTGTTGTACAGCTTGCTTCTTCACCTTCCCGAAGCTGCCGCTCTCGCCGGCTGCCGGAGCCCAAGAAGCGGCTTCTTCGCGCAAAGACGATTGTGCCGCTCACAGTGCTCTCCTTAGCGCGGCTTCTGCTGAAAGACGCCCGGCAGTGGCTCTTACCTCCGGAGAGCATCCTACCTTCGTCTTTCGCGTCTTATGTAGTCTACACCTCGGCAAAAAGCTTTTCCACTATGTCTGGCTAGGAAAAACTGTGCCAGCACAGAAAACATCTCCCATCGTGTTCTAGAAGTTGCACGGATGTCTGCCAAGTGTTTGGCAGGAAGAAAAGAAAAGTTGTCCAAAACAGCTTCCAATCGAATGTTCCTGTGATTGGAAAAGTCAGGAGAGTGCAAAGGTACTGTTTTCTATCAGTTGGCAAGGTGCGCACACAATCCCAGTGTTGTACAGCTTGCTTCTTCACCTTCCCGAAGCTGCCGCTCTCGCCGGCTCCCGGAACCGAAGAATCGCCTTCTTCGCGCAAAGACGATTGTGCCGCTCACAGTGCTCCCCTTAGCGCGGCTTCTGCCGAAAGACGCCCGGCAGCGGCTCTTACCTCCTGAGAGTGGCAGCTTCGGGAAGGTGAAGAAGCAAGCTGTACAACACTGGGATTGTGTGCGCACCTTGCCAACTGATAGAAAACAGTACCTTTGCACTCTCCTGACTCTTCCAATCACAGGAACATTCGATTGGAAGCTGTTTTGGACAACTTTTCTTTTCTTCCTGCCAAACACTTGGCAGACATATCTGCAACTTCTAGAAAACGATGGGAGATATTTTCTGGGCTGGCACGGTTTTTCCTAGCCAGACATAGTGGAAAAGCGTTTTGCTAAGATGTAGACTACATAAGACGCGAAAGACGAAGGTAGGATGCTCTCCGGAGTTAAGAGCCGCTGCCGGGCGTCTTTCAGCAGAAGCCGCGCTAAGGAGAGCCCTGTGAGCGGCACAATCGTCTTTGCGCGAAGAAGCCGATTCTTCGGTTCCGGGAGCCGGCGAGAGCGGCAGCTTCGGGAAGGTGAAGAAGCAAGCTGTACAACACTGGGATTGTGTGCGCACCTTGCCAACTGATAGAAAACAGTACCTTTGCACTCTCCTGACTTTTCCAATCACAGGAACATTCGATTGGAAGCTGTTTTGGACAACTTTTCTTTTCTTCCTGCCAAACACTTGGCAGACATCCGTGCAACTTCTAGAACACGATGGGAGATGTTTTCTGTGCTGGCACAGTTTTTCCTAGCCAGACATAGTGGAAAAGCTTTTTGCCGAGGTGTAGACTACATAAGACGCGAAAGACGAAGGTAGGATGCTCTCCGGAGGTAAGAGCCGCTGCCGGGCGTCTTTCGGCAGAAGCCGCGCTAAGGAGAGCACTGTGAGCGGCACAATCGTCTTTGCGCGAAGAAGCCGCTTCTTGGGCTCCGGCAGCCGGCGAGAGCGGCAGCTTCGGGAAGGTGAAGAAGCAAGCTGTACAACACTGGGATTGTGTGCGCACCTTGCCAACTGATAGAAAACAGTACCTTTGCACTCTCCTGACTCTTCCAATCACAGGAACATTCGATTGGAAGCTGTTTTGGACAACTTTTCTTTTCTTCCTGCCAAACACTTGGCAGACATATCTGCAACTTCTAGAAAACGATGGGAGATGTTTTCTGGGCTGGCACGGTTTTTCCTAGCCAGACATAGTGGAAAAGCGTTTTGCTAAGATGTAGACTACATAAGACGCGAAAGACGAAGGTAGGATGCTCTCCGGAGTTAAGAGCCGCTGCCGGGCGTCTTTCAGCAGAAGCCGCGCTAAGGAGAGCCCTGTGAGCGGCACAATCGTCTTTGCGCGAAGAAGCCGATTCTTCGGTTCCGGGAGCCGGCGAGAGCGGCAGCTTCGGGAAGGTGAAGAAGCAAGCTGTACAACACTGGGATTGTGTGCGCACCTTGCCAACTGATAGAAAACAGTACCTTTGCACTCTCCTGACTTTTCCAATCACAGGAACATTCGATTGGAAGCTGTTTTGGACAACTTTTCTTTTCTTCCTGCCAAACACTTGGCAGACATCCGTGCAACTTCTAGAACACGATGGGAGATGTTTTCTGTGCTGGCACAGTTTTTCCTAGCCAGACATAGTGGAAAAGCTTTTTGCCGAGGTGTAGACTACATAAGACGCGAAAGACGAAGGTAGGATGCTCTCCGGAGGTAAGAGCCGCTGCCGGGCGTCTTTCGGCAGAAGCCGCGCTAAGGAGAGCACTGTGAGCGGCACAATCGTCTTTGCGCGAAGAAGCCGCTTCTTGGGCTCCGGCAGCCGGCGAGAGCGGCAGCTTCGGGAAGGTGAAGAAGCAAGCTGTACAACACTGGGATTGTGTGCGCACCTTGCCAACTGATAGAAAACAGTACCTTTGCACTCTCCTGACTTTTCCAATCACAGGAACATTCGATTGGAAGCTGTTTTGGACAACTTTTCTTTTCTTCCTGCCAAACACTTGGCAGACATCCGTGCAACTTCTAGAACACGATGGGAGATGTTTTCTGTGCTGGCACAGTTTTTCCTAGCCAGACATAGTGGAAAAGCGTTTTGCTAAGATGTAGACTACAAAAGACGCGAAAGACGAGGGTAGGATGCTCTCCGGAGGTAAGAGCCGCTGCCGGGCGTCTTTCGGCAGAAGCCGCGCTAAGGAGAGCACTGTGAGCGGCACAATCGTCTTTGCGCGAAGAAGCCGCTTCTTGGGCTCCGGCAGCCGGCGAGAGCGGCAGCTTCGGGAAGGTGAAGAAGCAAGCTGTACAACACTGGGATTGTGTGCGCACCTTGCCAACTGATAGAAAACAGTACCTTTGCACTCTCCTGACTTTTCCAATCACAGGAACATTCGATTGGAAGCTGTTTTGGACAACTTTTCTTTTCTTCCTGCCAAACACTTGGCAGACATCCGTGCAACTTCTAGAACACGATGGGAGATGTTTTCTGTGCTGGCACAGTTTTTCCTAGCCAGACATAGTGGAAAAGCGTTTTGCTAAGATGTAGACTACAAAAGACGCGAAAGACGAAGGTAGGATGCTCTCCGGAGGTAAGAGCCGCTGCCGGGCGTCTTTCGGCAGAAGCCGCGCTAAGGAGAGCACTGTGAGCGGCACAATCGTCTTTGCGCGAAGAAGCCGCTTCTTGGGCTCCGGCAGCCGGCGAGAGCGGCAGCTTCGGGAAGGTGAAGAAGCAAGCTGTACAACACTGGGATTGTGTGCGCACCTTGCCAACTGATAGAAAACAGTACCTTTGCACTCTCCTGACTTTTCCAATCACAGGAACATTCGATTGGAAGCTGTTTTGGACAACTTTTCTTTTCTTCCTGCCAAACACTTGGCAGACATCCGTGCAACTTCTAGAACACGATGGGAGATGTTTTCTGTGCTGGCACAGTTTTTCCTAGCCAGACATAGTGGAAAAGCGTTTTGCTAAGATGTAGACTACAAAAGACGCGAAAGACGAGGGTAGGATGCTCTCCGGAGGTAAGAGCCGCTGCCGGGCGTCTTTCGGCAGAAGCCGCGCTAAGGAGAGCACTGTGAGCGGCACAATCGTCTTTGCGCGAAGAAGCCGCTTCTTGGGCTCCGGCAGCCGGCGAGAGCGGCAGCTTCGGGAAGGTGAAGAAGCAAGCTGTACAACACTGGGATTGTGTGCGCACCTTGCCAACTGATAGAAAACAGTACCTTTGCACTCTCCTGACTTTTCCAATCACAGGAACATTCGATTGGAAGCTGTTTTGGACAACTTTTCTTTTCTTCCTGCCAAACACTTGGCAGACATCCGTGCAACTTCTAGAACACGATGGGAGATGTTTTCTGTGCTGGCACAGTTTTTCCTAGCCAGACATAGTGGAAAAGCGTTTTGCTAAGATGTAGACTACAAAAGACGCGAAAGACGAAGGTAGGATGCTCTCCGGAGGTAAGAGCCGCTGCCGGGCGTCTTTCGGCAGAAGCCGCGCTAAGGAGAGCACTGTGAGCGGCACAATCGTCTTTGCGCGAAGAAGCCGCTTCTTGGGCTCCGGCAGCCGGCGAGAGCGGCAGCTTCGGGAAGGTGAAGAAGCAAGCTGTACAACACTGGGATTGTGTGCGCACCTTGCCAACTGATAGAAAACAGTACCTTTGCACTCTCCTGACTTTTCCAATCACAGGAACATTCGATTGGAAGCTGTTTTGGACAACTTTTCTTTTCTTCCTGCCAAACACTTGGCAGACATCCGTGCAACTTCTAGAACACGATGGGAGATGTTTTCTGTGCTGGCACAGTTTTTCCTAGCCAGACCTAGTGGAGAAGCGTTTTGCTAAGATGTAGACTACAAAAGACGCGAAAGACGAAGGTAGGATGCTCTCCGGAGGTAAGAGCCGCTGCCGGGCGTCTTTCGGCAGAAGCTGCGCTAAGGAGAGCACTGTGAGCGGCACAATCGTCTTTGCGCGAAGAAGCCGCTTCTTGGGCTCCGGCAGCCGGCGAGAGCGGCAGCTTCGGGAAGGTGAAGAAGCAAGCTGTACAACACTGGGATTGTGTGCGCACCTTGCCAACTGATAGAAAACAGTACCTTTGCACTCTCCTGACTTTTCCAATCACAGGAACATTCGATTGGAAGCTGTTTTGGACAACTTTTCTTTTCTTCCTGCCAAACACTTGGCAGACATCCGTGCAACTTCTAGAACACGATGGGAGATGTTTTCTGTGCTGGCACAGTTTTTCCTAGCCAGACATAGTGGAAAAGCTTTTTGCCGAGGTGTAGATGAGTAGAGGAGCTAAAGGGTGGATGTTAGCAAATGACACCCATCTTCAAAAAAGGCAATTAAGAGGACTCGCCATAGTACAAACCAGCCAGCCTCTTTTTTATCCCCAGGAAGTTGATGAAGCAGCTCTTCCTGGAAATCCTTGCCAGGCACATGACAGATGACCAAATAATGTAGTTAGTATGATTTTTCAGGGGAATTTCATGCTGAACATCACTTTAAACTCCTCTGATGAATCAACTTGACTGGTAGATGAAGGGAATATTATCTGCCTGGGCTTCAGGGAGGTTTTTGACATACCTCTACATGGCATCACACATACATATGGAAGCAATAGTGCAAAGGGGAGGGAATCAGTGTCTTTTCAGTGATGCTGAGGGAAAAGACAAGAGGCAGTGGGCACACACTGAAATACAGGAGATTGCCTTTGAACATCAGTAAATGTTTCTTTACTGTCAGGGTGACTGAACCACGGCACAGACTGCCCAGAAAGATTGTGGAGCCTGGATCTTTGAAGACATTAAAAGTACACCCAGATAGAATCCTGGGCAAGAGGCTCTAGGTATCCTGGTTTAGGCAGGGGGGTTGGGCCTGGTTAGCCCCACCAACCCCTTCCACTCTCTTTCATTCTGTGCTAGTGAATTCTCTTCAAGATGCATTTCAAAGCACTGGCATGACAAAGTTCTGTGCAGACAGAGATCCAAATGGACATGGCATCTAAGTTCCTTAAGCAGTGTTCAAGAAGAATGTAAAACTCTGGCACAAGTGTCTCTTCCCTAACTGAATCCCTTTCATGGGAAAATTCCCAGCTCTAGAAAGATCTTCTGATACGCATGCTTAAGACTGACACTGGCTGAGCAAATTTCTCCCTATGTATATCTAAGACCAGTTAGGATCTTCACCCAAAGTGCAGTCAACATAGTCACAGAATGCCTATTGTTAAGAAGTGACAGCTTCCATCAGAATGGCAGCTATTGGTCCACAAAATGGATTAATGGATGGGAATTATCTACGTGGGTTAAAAACAAAAATAAAGAGTTGGTCTTTATTTATCAATTTCATGGCAATATTGATAAGGGAAGAAAAAGATCTAAGTCCTTGACTTTCTGGACTCGAGGAAAGATTTTAAAAATTCCTTGTAAAAATGTATGATCACAATCAGACTATTGAAACCATTTTAGTGGGGAACAAAGTTCCAAAATTGTCTAGATAGTGGCAAAGAAGCCAAGAAAATAGGAAAGAAACAAAAAGAGAGCAAAAGAGTCAGCTTCAGTGTACAAGCTCGTTCTAGAAGTAGTCTGCTGGGAAAAGGAACCCCCAGCTAAATTTCCAATGTATTCCTGCGCTTGATTCAGTAACTGGTCAATGTAAAAACCAATCCTTTTGTACAACTTCTTCCAGCAACAAAAACTCCAACAGGTTGACACTACCATCATGCCTGTTCCAGACATATTTAAAAGAGAAATGATGATTTTCTTGAAAACCTACTTACATAAAAGTTGCAAGATGGTGGAGGGATTCCCACATCCTCCTTCCTCCATCTGGCTTGAAAGTATATTTGATAAAATATGCAACAAAGCACATGATTTATAAGGGAGAGTCAAATGGATGATTTGGGAATCGATCTCTTGTTGATAGTAAACTTCATATCCACTCGGTGTGACCTTTTTAAAACAAAATGTGGAGCTGAGGCATGAATCTGCCACAACAATTGTAAAGCAAACATACACACTCCCCTTCATATGCCCCCCCCTCCACACACACCTAGGCACACACAGAGATCAGCATAGCAGATCATGAACACCTTGGAAAAGACTGAAATGCTAAATGCCTCTCTTGATGGGCAAAAGAGCTGGTGCAGTAATTCAAATGCCTGGTACAAAAATTCTGTTTAATATTTAGCTCCTATTTAAAACACAGCTTTTCATTTCATTCTATTTACAGAATATTTTCATTTCATTTGTTTCTTTAAAATTACTTAGTTCTCACCTGTTGTATGTCTAGGAATATTTTCTTCCAAAAATAGAAAAAAATAGATGATATCTTTTCAGCAGAAAACATTGGTTGATACAATTTTAAACCATCATGATATGGAAGAATTCTTCTGTCCCTCTCGAAGGTGGAAGAAGCATTTGGATCACAGATCATCTACAATGAAATACTTGACATGTTTAAGATGCTTTCAATCAATTTTGATCGTCAATTGCTTATTTGTTGTAAACAGTAATTTTTCAGTGAAGGGAAAGTGTGTGTGGTATATCTACATGATATGTTCAAAGGCAGTTCCTACTAATGGCCAGGCTGAATTCCAGTAAATAATGTCCCGAATGATATTTTGCCGCCTTCTTTGGCACTTCATGAAATCTTACCCCGATGAAGTGCTGAAACAAAGAGATTTTCTCTTAGAGAGTGTCTCATGTTGTAACCTATCCCATGGATTTTATGCTGTAATTCTTATCTCTTTTAAAATTTACTATCTTCTGTACAGTTTTCATGAAACTTTCTGTTACAGTAGTGAATAGCACAGATAAATGTCATTTTGTACAACTTTGAATTTACCCCAAGAGCTGAGAGAAAACTTGATCCTATACTTCAATCCGAGTTTCTTCTATAGTCCGACTTTGTTTCTCTACCATCAAGCTTCTCCTTTGTTGCTGCTCCAAGCCCCGTCCAAGGTGACCTTGAATACTTTCAGGGATGGGACACCCACAACTTCTCTGGGCAACCTGTTCCAGTGTTCCAGCACTCCCACAGTAAAAAAGGCCTTCCTTTCATCTAATATGTGTAGGAAATCATAAATCTAGGCATAGAAGCTTGGAGTGCAAATTTGAAATTCTTTGGATTTGAAGCACATTTTATATGAATACTGACTTACAGATGACTAAAAGATGTTGATGGGCATTTGAGCTGACAAGTTTTGAAAAAGTGCACGGAAATTAAAATTGAAACCACTAAAATTAAAAACTCCTTGCCATTTTCTTTTTCCTCTCCTATTCAAAATTGCATATGTCAGATATCAGTGCTTCATGCAAACCTCTCAGATGCTCTCAGAGAAAAAGCTTTTCTTTCAGACTAAGTTGCGGTTGACGTAGAACACTAGCAGGAGTGAAAGATTTTCTGGGCATTGGGGCAGCACGTTCTCCTTGGATTTGTGTGCAGAATGCATTTTATCCAAACTGGAAAATAGATCCCAGCTCTGTTCTATTCATCATTCTTACTTCATCAGGCCAGAAGATTCTGTGAAAAGTAGCCTGTGGACCTTGAAGACAGCGCATGTGAACCAGATGAGAGGTGATAGAGAAGTTGAGGGAGAGAAGAAAGAGCATGAGGCTGAAACCAGAAAGTATTTCTCCACGTGATCATGGAAGATTGCAGGAGCCACTTGGTACTATCAAACCAGCCCAACTTGGCACTGGTGCCACCTTGGGTCTGGGAGCCATGTTGCATATCGTGCATTTTAAGGAGCCAGCTGGCCACACCCAGCCATATGCCCCCAAACACAAACCAAGGCCCTTTTCTCTGGCAAACAAAACTCAGCTGCCCTGCTTCTGGATGGCAGATTGCAGGAACCACTTGGTACTATCAAACCAGCCCAACTTGGCACTGGTGCCACCATGGGTCTGGTCACCATCCTGCCTATTGTAGCTTTTCAGGAGCCAGCCGGTCACTCTCAGCCATAGGCCCCCAAACACAAACCTCGGCCCGTTTCCCTGGCAAACAAAAGTAAGCTGTCCCGCTTCTGGATGGCAGATTGCAGGAGCCACTTGGTACTATCAAACCAGCCCGACTTGGCACAGGTGCCACCTTGGATCTGGGAAACATCCTGCGTATCGTGGATTCTTAGGAGCCAGCCGGCCACTCCTAGCCACAGGCCCCCAGACAAAAACCTAGGCCTATTTCTCTGGCAAACAAAAGTAAGCTGCCCCGCTTCTGGATGGCAGATTGCAGGAGACACTTGGTACTATCAAACCAGCCCAACTTGGCACTGGTGCCACCTTGGATCTGGGAACCATGCTGTGTATCGTGGATATTCAGGGGCCAGCCGGCCACTCTCAGCCATATGTCCCCAAACAGAAACCTCGGCCCTGTTCTCTGGCAAACAAAACTCAACTGCCCCTCTTCTGGATGGCAAATTGCAGGATGAACTTGATACTAAAACCGCAGGCCGACTTGGTAGTGGTGACACCTTGGACCTGGGAACCATCATGCGTATCGAGCATTTTAAGGAGCCAGCCGGCCACTCCCAGCAATATGCCCCCAAAAACAATCCACGGAATTTTTCTCTGGCAAACAAAAATCAGCTGCCCCGCTTCTGGATGGCAGATTGCAGGAGCCACTTTGCACCATCAAACCAGCCCGACTTGGCACTGGTGCCACCTTGCATCTGGGAACCATGCTGCCTAGCGTGGATTTTCAGGAGCCAGCCGGCCACTCTCAGCCATAGGCCCCCAAACAAAACCCACGGCCCGTTTCCCTGGCAAACAAAATTAAGCTGCCCCGCTTCTGGATGGCAGATTGCAGGACGCACTTGGTAGTATCAAACCAGCCCGACTTGGCACTGGTGCCACCTTGGGTCTGGGAACCATCCTGCGTATCGTGGGTTCAAAGGAGCCAGCCGGCCACTCCCAGCCACAGGCCCCCAAATACAAACAACGGCGCTTTTCCCTGGAAAACAAAACTCGCCTGCCAACTTTTTGATGGCAGATTGCAGGAGCCACTTGGTACTATCAAACCAGCCCAACTTGGCACTGGTGCCACCATGGGTCTGGTCACCATCCTGCCTATTGTAGCTTTCCAGGTTCCAGCCGGTCACTCCCAGCCATACGTCCCCAGTCACAAACCTCGGCCCGTTTACCTGGCAAACAAAAGTAAGCTGCCCCGCTTCTGGATGGCAGATTGCAGGAGCCACTTGGTACTATCAAACCAGCCCAACTTGGCACTGGTGCCACCTCTGGTCTGGGAACCATGCTGCGTAACACAGATTCTAAGGCGCCAGTCGGCCACTCCCAGTCACAAGCCCCCAAACACAAACAACGGCGCTATTCTCTGGCAAACAAAACTCCACTGCCCCTCTTCTGGATGGCAAATTGCAGGACGCACTTGGTACTATAAAAACAGCCCGACTTGGCACTGGTGCCACCTTGGGTCTGGGAACCATCCTGCGTATCGATCTTTTTAATGAGACAGCCGGCCACTCCCAGCCATATGCCCCCAAACACAACCCACGGCCCTTTTCTCTGGCAAACAAAACTCAACTGCACCGCTTCTGGATGGCAGATTGCAGGAGCCACTTGGTACTATCAAACCAGCCCGACTTGGCACTGGTGCCACCTTGGGTCTGGGAAACATCCTGCGTATTGTGGGTTGTCAGGAGCCAGCCGAACACTCTCGGCCACAGACCCCAATCAAAAACAACGGCCCGTTTCACAGGCAAACAAAACTCAGCTGCCCCGCTTCTGGATGGGAGATTGCAGGAGGCACTTGACACTGTGAAACCAGCCCCACTTGGCACTGGTGCCACCTTGGGTCTGGGAACCATGCTGCGTATCATGGATTTTCAGGAGCCAGCCGGCCACTCCCAGCCACAGGCCCCCAAACACAAACCACAGCATTTTTCTCTGGCAAACAAAATTCAGCTGCCCCGCTTCTGGATGGCAGATTGCAGGAGCCACTTGGGACTATCACACCAGCACAACATGGCACTGCTGCCACCTTGGATCTGGGAACCATCCTTCCTATCGTGGATTTTCAGGGGCCAGCCGGTCACTCTCAGCCATAGGCCCCAAACACAAACCACGGCCCTTTTCTCTGGAAAACAAAACTCAACTGCCCCTCTTCCAGATGGGAGATTGCAGGAGCCACTGGGTACTATGAAACCAGCCCTACTTGGCACTGGTGCCACCTTGGGTCTGGGAACCATCCTGCGTATCATGGATTTTCAGGAGCCAGCCGGCCACTGCCAGCCACAGGCCCCGAAACACAAACAACAGCCTTTTTCTCTGGCAAACAAAATTCAGCTGCCCCGCTTCTGGATGGCAGATTGCAGGAACCACTTGGTACTATCAAACCAGCCCGACTTGGCACTGGTGCCACCTTGGGTCTGGGAACCATCCTGCGTATCGTGGATTCTAAGGAGCCAGCTGGCCACTCCCAGCCACAGGCCCCAAAACACACACAACGGTGCTTTTCCCTGGAAAACAAAACTCGCCTGCCAAACATTTGATGGCAGATTGCAGGAGCCACTTGGTTTTATCAAATCAGCCCAACTTGGCACTGGTGCCACCATGGGTCTGGTCACCATCCTGCCTAACGTAGCTTTTCAGGTGCCACCCAGTCACCCCCAGCCAGAGGCCCCTAGACAAATATTTCGGCCCGTTTCCCTGGCAAACAAAAGTAAGCTACCCCGCTTCTGGATGGCAGATTGCAGGAGCCACTTTGCACCATCAATCCAGCCCAACTTGGCACTGGTGCCACCTCTGGTCTGGGAACCATCCTGCGTATCGTGGGTTCTAAGGAGCCAGCTAGCCACTCCCAGCCACAGGCCCCCAAACACAAACAACGGCGCTTTTCCCTGGAAAACAAAACTCGCCTGCCAACTTTTTGATGGCAGATTGCCGGAGCAACTTGGTACTATCAAACCAGCCCAACTTGGGACTGGTGCCACCATGGGTCTGGTCACCATCCTGCCTATCGTAGCTTTTCAGGAGCCAGCCGGTCACTCGCAGCCATAGGCCCCCAGACACAAACCTCGGCCCGTTTCCCTGGGAAACAAAAGTAAGCTGCCCCGCTTCTGCATGGCAGATTGCAGGAGCTATTTAGTACTATCAAACCACCCCGACTTGGCACTGGTGACACCTCTGGTGTGGGAACCATCCTGCTTATTGTGGATTTTCAGGGGCCAGCCGGCCACTATCAGCCATATGCCCCCAAAAACAAACCACGGCCCTTTTCTCTGGCAAACAAAACTCAACTGCCCCTCTTCTGGATGGCAAATTTTAGGACGCACTTTGTACTACGAAAACCGCCCGACGTGGCACTGGTGCCACCTTGTGTCAGGGAACCATCCTGCATATCGAGCTTTTTAAGGAGCCAGCCGGCCACGCCCAGCCATATACCCCCAAAAACAAACCACGGACCATTTCTCATGGAAACAAAAATCCGCTGCCCCGCGTCTGGATGGCAGATTGCAGGAGCCACTTGGTACCATCAAACCAGCCCGACTTGGCACTGGTGCCACCTTGGGTCTGGGAACAATCCTGCATATCGTGCATTCTAAGGAGCCAGCCGGCCACTCCCAGCCACAGGCCCCCAAACACAAACAACGGCGCTTTTCCCTGGAAAACAAAACTCGCCTGCCAACTTTTTGATGGCAGATTGCAGGAGCCACTTGGTACTATCAAATCATCCCAACTTGGCACTGGTGCCACTATGGGTCTGGGAACCATCCTGCCTATTGTAGCATTTCAGGAGCCAGCCGGTCACTCCCAGCCATAGGCCCCAAGACACAAACCTCGGACCGTTTCCCTGGCAAACAGAATTAAGCTGCCCCGATTCTGGATGGCAGATTGCAGGAGCCACTTGGTAGTGTCAAACCAGCCCGACTTGGCACTGGTGCCACCTTGGGTCTGGGAACCATCCGGCGTATCGTGGATTCTAAGCAGCCACCCGGCCACTCTGAGCCACAGGCGCCCAAACACAAACAACGGCGCTTTTCCCTGGAAAACAAAAATCGCCTGCCAACATTTTGATGGCAGATTGCAGGAGCCACTTGCTGCTATCAAACCAGCCCAACTTGGCACTGGTGCCACCATGGGTCTGGTCACCATCCTGCCTATCGTAGCTTTTCAGGAGCCAGCCGGTCACTCCCAGCCATAGACCCCCAGACACAAACCTCGGCCCGTTTCCCTGGAAAACAAAAGTAAGCTGCCCCGATTCTGGATGGCAGATTGCAGGAGCCACTTGGTACTATCAAATCAGCCCAACTTGGCACTGGTGCCACCATGGGTCTGGTAAACATCCTGCCTATCGTAGCTTTTCAGGAGCCAGACGGTCACTCCCTGCCATAGGCCCCCAGACACAAACCTCGGCCCGTTTCCCTGGCAAACAAAAGTAAACTGCCCCGCTTTTGGATGGCAGATTGCAGGATGCATTTGGTACTATCAAACCTGCCCGACTTGGCCCTGGTGCCACCTTGGCTCTGGGAACCATGCTGCGTAACGTAGATTCTACGAGGACAGGCGGCCACTCCCAGCCACAGGCCTCTAAACAACGGCGCTTTTCCCTGGAAAACAAAACTCGCCTGCCAAATTTTTGATGGCAGATTGCAGGAGCCACTTGGTACTATCAAACCA